>NC_091738.1:12057500-13307500 GCF_030179905.1 Drosophila bipectinata
AGGACTCGTACGTGGAATGCGGGGGTGTCCTTGTCTGCAAGCCAACAGGTTCGAGTTGGCAGCTGGCGGTTCGAGTTGGCAGGACGAAGCGGAATGGACGGCATGGTCGGGCCCATCGCACAGTTGGCTGTCGTCCTGCGGCAGCGGTGGTTGTGTGCGCTTGTCCTGCCTGCTAGGACTCTGGCTCTCAGCTCCTGCTCCTGTGTTTGAAAAGTGTTTACTGTGCAGTTACAGAATACAACAGAAAAACCAACAAGAAACCAAGGAAAAACTGAAAAAAAAACAACAAACAAGCGACAAACAAGTTAAAGTGCCAAAGCGTAACTGTTCAGGACATTATTGTCTGCGAATAAAAAAAAACAGCTTAAATAAAATAAAATAAAAGAGTGAGAAAGCAGGACCTACAGGGACACGACCACGACAATGGCTACGCCCAAGGCCTAGGCAAGTTAAACGCCCACACACAGACAAGCACACACTTACAGGAATACGATTTACAGGACCTGTCACACACACACAAATGACTTGTTTTTTGGTTCTTAAATTGTTTTATTTTTCTGTGCTCCTGGGCTGCTGCTTTGCGGCCATTTTCTTTTATTATTTAGCGCGTTTGTCCTGCGGAAAGCGTGGACATTTCGTGGCAAGGCATTCCTGCCATATGTTGGCCCTTTCCTTGGGTGTGTGTCTGTGTGGGTTGTATGTGTAAATGGGTATCCTTTTTTTTCGGGAGCACTTAAAAGAACAAGCAGCCGTACGGACGTCTCTTAAACTTTTGAACAATAAAATAAATGGAGAGCATTATTGCAATTTGTGGATTTCCGGTGAGTATCCTTTGACTGGTTTAAGTTGCCATGTCATTCGCCACTCACGGCTAATTGATATGTGTAATTAAAGCGAGTGTCAGGACATTTACCGCTCCGGCTGTCAGCTGCAGCGTAATTATAATAAATCAACTCGATCGCTATCCTGCTTTCCTGCCTGCCTGCAGTGCCATTCTGCCATTCTGCCACTCTGCTATCCAGCCATCCTGTTATCCTGCAAATGCACTCATTCGCCCGATGATAAATAGTTGCGAACTTAAACACCTGACACTCTTTGCAAACATTACCATAGCGAGGCGAGCCTTTAAATTAATTATGTACTATACACATACTAGGGAATACACACGCAAAGGAGCAAAGGACTCTAAGGACCTTGCATATGCGTGTTCAGGTTGCCATATCCGTCGCTTCTCACTTTTGCCTTGATTCCCGATCTTTGCCAGCCAAAATGCAATCAACTGAAAACTCTATCATGGATTCCTTGCCAAGGGTTGCAAAAAAGATATATCCAGGCTTTAAAGAATTTAAGATTTTTTATAAGGATATTTTAAAATATAGACTTGCCTTAAGGTTTCTAGCCCATAATCCTTAGATATTTTTATGAATTTAAACAAATATTTTACAGAATTTTTGTAAAAGCTTATAAAGTTTGTAAACTTTAAGGATCTCTGCTTTAGTTTCTTTTAGATTCCTATTATTTTATTCATTTAGTTATCAAAGCCAAAGGTTAAAGTAACCCCAATAGAGTTCAGCCCTCTAATTTGCAGTTTGAAAGGCTCCCGAAATCGAGTTAGCTTCATTCCCGCTTTTTCGCTTGTCACAGACAGAAGGGCTATCTTCCTTCCTTAATTACAGCCTCGTGGCAAAGAGGGCTCTCCCCCAGTATCCTTAGTATCCTGCTTTGTTATTTGGCCACTCGCGTGGGCATTCCATTACCATTAGCATTTGAAATTTGCAGAACTGGGATCTGCGGGCATTGCATTCTATTGCATCATGGCAGTGCGCACTTAGAGCCGTGTTAGTGAGCTTGCGGGCTTTTCGGCTTGCGAGTACTGGCTGTCAGTTGGCCAAGACAAATGGCCATTCCACCGCCTGGTTGGTTCGGTTTGGTTTTGTCCCTACTTGGCCCGTCCTGGCAGGGCTTGGCTTGGCAAGATGATGATGATGAAGCAGAGGAAGCCGTTAACACATGCTCAAACGCGACGACTGACGGGAAAATCTGCTACAGACTGCTCCTGTTCACTTCCGCTTCTCCCATACGCTTGGTCCTTGCCCGTCCTGCCCGACAGGATGCTGGGAATAAGTTGAAACTGTAGATTGAATTACGTGCACAGGCCGGAGACTCAACGTTTACCAATTTGGTAGCTGGGCGGCCAGGCGGCTAGGCGGCTGGGGGCCCTTTCAAAGTTGATTCCAAAGGTGTGCCGCTGTCTGTCAGCCTGTCAGTGGCTCCACTCTACTACGCTCCAATATTTTAACACCCTCCAGATACACACACCCACTTTGCCCCCACATACACCACAGAAACTGCCCACACACTCCTTAAAATACACTGATAATTTTAAGATGACAAATATTATATTCCTTGATATAATTTATTTAAAATGCAGTCGTTCGTGTTTTAGTATTTTATAAATATATTTTGAAACTTAAACTTAAAATTAAGGAAAATATTATATTGACAGACTAATTATCTGACTAATTATATTTTTTTAGTAATTATTTTTACTAATAATGAATCGTTTAATCTAGAAAATCGGAGTCTTCTGTTGTTTCATGGTTAAGAGCTTACCATCTTTATCTATGGAGTACTAACCCTTTTAAAATACTTCCAAATATTTTTATAAACTCAAAATATATCTCTTTCCTTGATATATTTTTCTGAGTGCATCTCACCCACCCAATCAGCCACCTTGCCAACGTCACCTGACATTGTTTGCTCTGCGGATTTGCATTGTGGTTAGTTGGCGGTGCAGTTTGTTGGCTTGGCTTGGCTGGCTCGCCCAGCTCACTCAGCTTTCCCGGACTTTTCCTCGCTTTTCCTTGCTTTTCCAGTGTAAACCCACTCCTCTAACACACATAAATACATATATAGAGAAAGGAGTGTGTGTGGGATGCATAATGGCATAGTTGCCTTTCCCCCGGGCAACTTAAATAAATGTTTTCTATAATCAAATGGTAATGCAGTCCGGGTGGCCCCAGCATCAGGCAACCACCTCTGTGAAAACCCAGCCAAGCGTCCTGTTCAGTTCTCGGCTCGGTTTAAACCTAAAACTCAACCCAAGGACTTGTGCAAGTTTTTGGAGGAACAGTGGATGCCGGAGGAGGTTTGGTCAGCGGCATCTTCTTGTTTTGAAGTAATTACATTGTTCGTCGGCATCGTAAAGTGAAGTGAAAGGCGTTAAAGTGTTAAGTTGCTTGTTAATTTTTTCCCTTTTGGATCCTTGGTATCCTAGTTCCGGCTGTAGGTGGGTAGATGCCAGGATAGAAGGTTGGTAGGTAGCCTGATGCTTGGTTTTGTTGCGGCTTATAGTCGCGTCTGATTAATGAACCATGGCCATGTAGCCAGGATTAAGCAGAAGCTTCTGCTGATGCTTCTGCTGGTGGTGGTCTTCTTCTTGTTCGTCCTGTCAGAGGGACGATGCCTCCTGCGGCTGCTGTTGCTTGTAATTAAGTTGAGTGTAGTATAAATAACTGTATTTGCACAGCCAGGGTCCATGGACCAGCCCGGCCCGTCCCGTCCCGGCCAAAGGACCAAGGTCTACAGTTGCCTGGAAATGTTTCATTAATTCTGTTATTTAGCTAAGTATGTCCAAGTTTGGAGGAATGCTATTTTGGGGTTAGTTTGGAGTAAGTCCTTCAGCTGGCAATCAAGTGGAATTAAAGTTCATCGCAAGAGTAATTGAAAATATATAATTTTCCAATTAACACGCTTGAAAAATGATATAAACAAAATTACATTTATGAACGAAAACAAGCCTTACTTTCCCAATAAAGCTGTTAAAAGTCCTTACAGACTCTGCAAAAAAAAAATGCATATTTCACCTACACACGTGATGTGCATTATTTGCTTATAATTTAATAAAGTTTTCCAATTTTCGCACCGGAGTCACGCACTCTGCCACATTGAAATGCAATTAAAAAAGCGACCGTTGTAGCAAAAATAATTTATTGAATACGATAAACAATGTGTTGCCATGGTTCGATTCCTATCCAATTTTTTTTTTCATCTACTTTTTTGATTTTGGGTGCATTTTGTTTTGTTAATTATATTGTAGCCGTTTGTGCATAATTCCGGGGAGCGTGTTGCCATGTTAACACACTTTGCCAAACACCCTCGCACTGGCTGACTAGCAGACTGGCGGGATACACTCGCATAAATTATTACCAGCGATTTGTGTTTATTCGCAAACAAGCGCTGACATTTTGCAGCCCATGAGCTTTATCGTTGCATAAATTTATGGCGCATTATATGCTTTTTTCGCCTTAATGGCAACAAATTGCATAATTGCAATTAGATTTGTGGGTCTGAACGGTGCGGTTAGCGCATGAGTTTTGTGGGTATTTGGGATTACGTGGTAGCATGGCAGCAAAGACCAGATCATTTTTCACAGACTTTCCTATGGCACAAAAAATGGGGAAAAATAGTACAGTGCGACTTACACGAAAAATGCTATAAACAGATAAGACTCTTGGCCAAAAAGGAGCCCGGGGCAAAGGAGCAACGGCAAAGCCAAAAGCGAAAAGTTGGCAAGTGGAAAGTCAAGTTGGCTCACGCTATTTATAGGCAACGCAGGGCTTTTGTTTTCGATGGCCTTTTCATTTGCAGTCGCCAAACACACAGTCACAAAGAAAAATACTCCTCCTAGCAATAATAAAAAGGCCACACCAAAAAAAATATGAACAAACAGAATGTCAGTTAACTTTGGGGCATGCACAGCGAATGACAATGGAGCTCCGACTGCATTGTTCCCAGGACCTCTTCTCTTCCACTATAAAGTCCCTTTTCCGATCTGGCCCTCTAAGCCTGCGTGCTTAGCCACTAAACTGCCAATGGGTTTTGCTGCGAAATGCTTCCAAAAAATACTCGAAAAAAAGTTTGCCGCTTAAAGTTGTCAAATCTCCCGGTCCCGGTAGTGGCTTCTGAAAATTTTAAACGTTCCATGGACAAAAAATAAAAAAAATAAGAGAGGAGCAACGACAATGTTGCTTGCCTGCAAATATTTTCGTAATTATTTTTGCATGCAAAGTGAGGATTTTTTCCAATTTTCACTTATCAAAGCACACACGGCCAATATGCAAAAAAAAAAAAAAAAGAAAAAAATTGAATATAGGAGGAAAAATCGGAAAACTGTGCAAACATGCATTCAATTTTGTCTCTCAACGAATGGGAAATGCACTTTATTTCAAGAGGAAAAGTGAGCCTGGGATTTGCTCTTCAAAATGCAGGCTTTTAAGAAATTTTATTAAAAAGTTCGAAATTGTTTTTGAATCATCATTCTGTCATAATATTATATTCTTAGATACTCTCAGTTCCAAATCAAATCCTTAAACGGTTATTTGCCTTTTGGACCATTCGTCCGTTCGTTTTGGCCAACTGTTAATCCTGTATATGCCATAGGCATCTGGGTATTTCGATTGGCCATTCGTTTTGGTCGGTTTTGGCCAGGTGGAGGCTTGGGGTTTTTGTTTTCTCGTTGGCCGTCATCGCTGAACACTTTTGTTTCGAATTTACGAGGGCGCGAGGTGTGCCACATAGGTGGTCATTCGTGCTTTGGGGGATACAGAGGAAGAAAAAAAAAAGGATATTATTATTAATATTGCAGAATGTCAATCAGGTCCTAAAAGTTAAGCCGAGTATTTTGATGTTTAAAAGAGCGCCTAAGCTGCATATAATCTTTATAGTTTTTATGAGAAATATTCCATTTTTTTCACTGTGTGCAGGATACAATCCTGAATTCGCATATATTTTTTGTATATCAGCTTCTGTATCTGTGCTGATGATTGTAAGTTTTGATGACACCGCTTCGTTTTGCATATTTTTGCATTTGTTCGATGCTGTCTCAATGACTTTTTCTGTGGCTTTCGATCTGAGTTCTGGCATTTCCACAGAATCCTCTGCATCCTCGGACCCACCACTGACTTTCCAGACTTCTCCACTTTGGGATCCTTAAATATGAGCCACACACATGCTCCACTGTCGCGCAATCACACAGCTCATAAAAGTCGCCCGACTGGGTCCTTTGGTCTTTGGTCTTTAAGGGTCATTAAATTTTAAGCACATGCGAGTACAAGTCCTGCCGCAGCAGCAGTAGCAGCAGCAGTAGCAGAAAAGCGAGCTACGATTTACGGCCCGATAAACGTTTGCCATTTCCATCAGCTGCCGCCACTACGGATGCTGCCTCCGCTTTTCCTTGGCTTTTCCTCCTCCAATCGTCGAACGAGTTTTCCTGTTCATTATTTGAGTTTGCCGCATGGCATAAATACTTATAAGTTATGGGAAAGCTGAGCAAATATGCAACCAATTCGTGTGGTTATCTAAGATTTCTATTGCTCTTTCGTCCGGCTACAGTGGTCATTGTATTTGGACTTTCTAAAAAGTTTCAATATCTTGAAATATTAGTTTTACTCTCCATCCCAAAACTTTAGTCCTTAAAGTCTAGAATTATTTGTGTTTCTGTTCAAGAGGCTCTACTGTACCTAATTCAATACGATGCAAAGGATCTATTTAGCCAGTCAAGTGTCTCGTTGCTGTGCTAAAATTGAATTTATAGTTTATTTATGCAGCTACTAAGAAATTAAAGACATTGTAGCCGTCCAAGGAGTGCCAGGGGGTGGCGGTGTTTGGGCCCAGACACATGTCATGTTCATGGCAGACACTCACACTCACACACGCACACACACATTCCCCTACTTGGGGCTCATAAAAGCCGCGCGTGGTTTATTGATTTCAAAGACAGTCTTTATGGACTTTAACAGTCGGAGGTTGCGGGGATTTAAGGACACAGGACTAGCGTTGCGCTGGCAAATTGATTTCAGGTTCTAAGCCCAGGGGATGGAGATCGGATTTAGTCATAAATCTACCGAATAAGCCTGTCGCTAATCAAGTGAAAGTTGAAATTGCGTGATTTAATGCCAAAAGCGGCAATCTACTGACTTTCCGCTTTCCACTTGCCCACTTGCCACATGAGCCGAGGGAATTTACATAATAATAATGAATAGGATGTTGCACATTGAACGTGGTAGTTGGAACGTTTCCTGCATAATTCAATTAATTTATGCGGTCGGTCAATGTTTAGTTTTTATGTTCGGGGCGTTGGTGGTAGTTGGCGGTTTTTGGTTTTGCCTTTTCGCTTATAAATCATTTTGCATAATTTATGCGTAGAGCGAAGAACGCGCAGAGCCAACCAACTAATCCGTTTCCAAAGGGTTTTCTGGCTTTTCCATTCAGGCGGAAAAATTGCACGGCCCGGGGTGCTCTAGCCAGCCAATAGTTCTTAATATTTAATGCCAACAATTAGCTACGGAGTTCGCTATGGCAATATTGCGCATACGCCGCGTATGTCCCATGTGCCAAAGGGTCTGCATAAATCCCACAATGCCCGACATAAGTAACTTTATTACAAATTTATAAGCGCACTTCAGCAGCAACAATGCAATGAAATGATCACATAACTCGCCCAGAAAACCCGTCAAGAAGTTGGCCATAAAAAACGAAACGAGAAGGGCTTAAAACAAAGGCAAAGGATACTTCATAGACGGGGCTTTTTTAGCCTTTTTTTTTTTTGGTTTTTTTTAGCCCTTTGTATTCCGACACGACTGTCAACAGCCATTAAATGCTCGAAGCTGGGCTCATAACCCAGTTATCCTTGAAGAAGGAGCAAGGAGCAGCCTATGCCATGGCACAGATATCTTGATAGCGCCACAGGGCGTATACGTTATGCTGACTCCTCGGCAGCTGTGACTCAACTCAACAGAGTACCGAGTTCCGAGTACGGAGTCCTGAGTCCTGGCCGACAGTTAGAAATGGCAGCTAGAAAAAACCGTGGCAAAAATAAAAACAGGCGGCAGAGTTTGCGATTGTAGCTACCAACTTCTGACAGCGCAATTTATCACTATCACAACGACCATGTGTGTGTATTTGATAAGTGTAGTAGTGTGGGTGTTTGGTGAGAGTGTGTGAGAAAGGCAGTGTGTGGGTGTATTGCCTATATAAAACAACAAGAGCCTACAAAGTTGAGGTCGTAAATCAAAACTTAAATTTAACACATGCAGCGGCAAATGGCTGACACTGCCAAACGGATGTCGAGTCCTGTTAATCATGCTCTCTCCCTGCCAGCTCCATGCACTTTGACAGCAACTTTGTGCAAGTCCTGCCTCTATGTGCTATATGTCCTTCCTCCCCAGATGAGCATAACTGATTACTATAACTATGATGGATTATCAATCAAATTAGAAGAAAAGAAATGACTGACATTTAGTTTTCTTAAAGTTTATAGAAGGTTTTTAATTATAAAATAATATTCTAAATATTGTAGGGCATTTTCTAGTCATTCTTAAACTGAAATCGCTTTCATTTCTGTTTGGATTTTATTGTTTGCATTTGTATTTTTATGCGCGATTTCTCCCTCCCAGAAGTCCTTGCTCCATCCCTGCCTCTTCCTCTGTCTCTGCCTCTGATTCTGATTCAGAATCTGAATCTGAGTTTGACTTTGATTCCAGCTCCGTTCCGGCAGCTTCTCCCACATCCTGCAGAGTCCTGTGGCTCAGTTGGAGTTCTGGTCTGCCAGTGTCCAGTTTTTTTGCCAGCTAGTTTGTCAATCCTGCATGCCCCCCATCAGCAATTGACAGATGGGAGACGATGTGGCTGTGTGAGTGTGTCCTGGCTGTGTGTGTGTATGTGCACGGAAACGGATATGGGGGTAAGCCGAAAGCTGCAAAATGTGCTGGGAAGTGGGGGGAAGAGTGGGCGGGGTTGCCGCACGCGTGAGTTAATCTGTCAAAATAGCTCAGCGGCAGACAGACGACAGTGGGAAGAAGATCCGAGGCCACTTCACATGTTAACCGCCCTGATTGGTGGCCCGTCTCTGGATGTGACTTGTTTTTTCGCTTCAAGAATGTCACTCATACACGGACAACAATATTAGTACAGGCTTTCTGCTTTAACAGACTTGATATTCATCCATATTCATATACTTTAAAGGCCTTACATCCTTAAAATCGTTCAATTCAACCTTGTCATCTTTTTAAACAAAATAAAACTTCCTCAAATGGAGAACCATTATTCAAAAACCATTTACCCACCTATAAGGAAAAATTGAGATGTCACTTTTTTGGCTGTGCAATTGCAAACTCATACCATGTCCTTGTTTTCAATCTCCTGAATTCTCACATCCACATCCCCATCTCCATACACCTTTATTTTCATCTTCATCGTCACCGTCACCGTCATCGCAACGTTTCGTTTTAATTTGGCCTCCACGGCTGCCTTTTAAGTTGATTCCCCAGAACCTGAAGTCTGGAAAAGTGGATCTGTATCCGCGGGAGGTGAAGATAAATTCTGGTGGAGGAGATTCCATTGCTGTCGAGTGCTGCTTCTGCTGCTTGCCACTTCGTTTAGTCATTTGGCTGAGCCATTTTATGTTTGCTCTTGTAATTTGGCCTGATATGGTGATTTCGACTTCATATCCGCCTGCCAGCCAGCAGGAAAGAAATCGTTTCAGATCCTAGAACCACCCGCTTCCCCAACCACCGAAAATCAACCCAAAACCACCACCCACTTTCGCTTTGTTGTCGTTCGGTTGTCATGTGCGAGATTTGCGTGTGTTACGACGATTAATTTAAATCATTGATGATGCTTCTTCTGCCTGGATGCTGGAATGCTGCCAGCCATCTCCTTCCAGCTCCTTCTTTTTGGCCAGGATATGTACGGATTTCGTTTTACTTTTTATATGCCTGTGTGAGTGGCATCCCCCCCCATCCATCCATCCGCTCAAGTCCACCTAAGCTGGCCCACAAAAACTCTCCCAATTTCATCTAGCCTGCTCGTTAATCATTGTTTTCGACATTTGCCTGCTCGTCAATTGCCTTTATTGTCATGGTGATGGGTCCTTGCCGGGGAAGTGGAGCAGGAAGGAGAGGAAAACATTTCAGGATATAGCGCACAGCATGCTGGCTATTCTGTTTTAATGCGGCACTTAAGCCGGCAAATATGTATATCGAAAACGATTGCTCCTGCCCCTGCCCCTGCCCCTGCCACCAATCCCACTCCAACACCCTTCTCTAGTCCTTTACCGGCCCCGCCCACAATTGTTATTCAAAAACCATTAGCCATAAAATGCAGTAAAATGCAAAAGCAAAATTAGCCAGAGGACCTTTGGCCGAGCCTAATTTATGGGGTTCGAGGGAAATGCAGTAGTAGTTGGGTGGTCAGGATGCGTTGTCCTGGGCACAGCCGTAGGCATAATTAGTTTTCGAACTTTAAAGTTATGAGTTCGCTATCTTTATGGCCAGGCCCTGCTGCCAGGTCCTTCGATACTGTCTGTCGGTCTCTGTGTCTGGCTGGCGGCGGGAAAAGTGTCCAAAGTATTCGAGTTCCATGTGGCTGGCCGCATATAAAGACATTTCTGCTGACTGTGTAGGTGCAGGGAATTGGAAATGGAAAATGGAAAATGTGGAAGCCCGACTGCAGCAGCGACAACCTGACGCCACGGAAAAATTTCTGCAGACGCGGCAGAGTCCTGGCGCAAAGTTGGCCAACTTGCCGTAGGTAGTGTCGCCATCCTGGCGTCCATTTTTATTCTACATCCTTTTATATTTTTTTTGGGACTACCCACCTAGCAGCATCATAATTCTTAATAATCTTATGAGGCATTACCATCACAATGCTTAATGGAGCTATTTTCAGGCGGGCTTTAAGCTACACTCAACCAAAAACTTTCGCAGGAGGCCACCTTTGTTTTTCCAAAAGTTCTTCGCAGCCAGGCGCGAAACTTTCCTCGCATCCTCGCATTTTGGCATCAAATTTTCATGCGCATTGTAAACATTTTCTAATTGAGTTGAAAAATACATAACGTTCCTCCAAATTGTTATTGTTTGTGTAAAAAATAATGAGGGCAGAGCGTTGTGGAGGAGGATGATTGTTTGCCTTAGCTATTAAGGACTCGGAGGAGGAACTCTGGATCCTTGAGAGGAGAGAGTGGCAAACAAGGCCCAAATGGATGGCAAAACACTCTCATGCCAAGGCACACAAATTAATTTTTGGCTGGGAAACAATTTAAAGTCTTTCAGCTGACTAACAAACTAACAGACTCACAGACTGACTAACTGACTGAGTGACTGACTGACTGACTGACTGCATCAACAATAAGTGCGGAAATTGCAGCAGACGATGCCACTCGACACTTGCTCCCGAGTCCTTAGTGCTGAGTCCTTCAGTCGCCTTCGAGTCCTCATTGTGCAATTAGGTGAAAAGGGGTCTTAGAAGCGGAAGTTCCCAGGCAGCAGGAAGTGCAGCAAAGGCGATGAAGGGCTTTCTGGCTCCATTCTGGCTCTTCCTTTCGGCTGCTTGCTAAGCAAAATCAATACATAAAGCATACGACACGTTGTCCCTTTTGGCCAGAAATAACATGTGTCGAACGTGGTCTTATCTTAGCATTTTCCTTTACCTTTTTACCTTTTGCCTTCTTTTGCCGTTTGCTACCTTAATTGGCTGCGGCCAGACAAACACAAAAAGAAAAAAAAAGAAAACAAAAAAGAGCCAACAAAAATAATGAATGTCAACAAATTGTGACAAGAAATCAAAATTTCTGAAGACCATGCCAAGTGACAGGCAGACAGGACGAGGGCGAAGCACAAAAAAGAGAAATATGGACAAAAAATAAAGAACTTTAAGAAAAAAGGGAACTTTCCTTTTAGTTATACCCTTGCAGAGAGTATTATAATTTTGGTCAAAAGTATGCAACGCAGTGAAGGAGACATCTCCGACCCTATTCAAGATTTTGATTCAGAATAGTGGGAAATCGATCCAGATTTCGTTAAAGGTACTCCGCTTGAGAATCGGATGAGAATTGGGGCAGATATAGCTATCATTGTGGACCCTATAGGGGAAAACCCCATTTTCAAGGGATCCCATAAACAAAAATGGGCAAAAAATCTAAAAAATATGTTGTCTCAGGATTTTGATGCAGAATGATGGAGAATCGGTCTAGAAATCGTTTAAGGTACTCCGCTTGACAATCGGATGAAAATTGGGGATGATATAGCCATCACTGTGGGGCCTTAAGGGGAAAACCACTTTTTCAAGGGATCCCATCACGAAAAATGGACAAAAAATCTAAAAAATATTTTGTCTCAGGATTTTGATGCAGAATGATGGAGAATACTCCGCTTGAGAATCGGATGAGAATTGGGGCAGATATAGCCATCACTGTAGGCCGTGGCTATACCATCGGTATTTGGTAAAAAATAAAATTCAAATATAGGGTATATCAACTTCGGCTCCGCCCGAAGTTAGCTTTCCTTTCTGGTTTTTTTCTTATATTTTTGAAGCCCCACATACCTTTTGATTGCCAAAAACTCACCTTGGTTTGCTTCCCAGTCTCGTTATAGTAACGAGCTCTTCCAAATTTATGAAGATATTTGATTTGAATTTTAAACAGAGGCCTGCGAAAAAAAAAATAAAAAGAGCTTAACAATGACAAGAAGGCAACAGTTCCCCATACTCTTTCCTGAAAAGGGGGGGAATAGCAAATGAGGCTGAATGTGTCTGGCGCCTCGGGCCTGGGTGGGGCATAAATTACGCAAATAAATAAAAAACAAAAAAGGCCTTTAGGGTGCGGCCAGGACTTCCGCCCCATACCGTTCCATGGCCTCTCCATGGACCCCCAAAAAGGTAACGAGATTATCTGTGTCAAGACAATTATTTCCGCCGCATCAGCATCAGTGCGCGTCGATTTTGGTCCTGTTTGGACAGCAATCGTGCGTACTGGAAAATGGTGTCCTGCCGAATGTTACGCCCCTAATGCGGCGTTGTGTTGATGCCACCACACTGGCAATGCCCCGCATTTGCATGATTGCCGCATTGCGTTTCCGGCAAAATATCTGGATCTGGGCAATTGTCATGCAGGCCGCTCGACTTAAGTAATTCGCAATTGAGTGACACAAATGCCGCTTGAGCTCCCAGTTCTCCCCAGTATCCAGGTCCCAGCTTCAAGCTCCTAGCTCCCCACTTTCCACTTCCCAGTTAGAGACTTTCTAAATTAATTAATTCCGTCTTTTTTGGGGGAAAGAAATGCCTGAAGGGAAGGCAGCTGGTAAGTCGTTTAAGTCTCAAAGAGATGCTTTGGGTTTTTATCTTTGAATTTTAAAATGATTATCTCAAGAGTAATTGTAATTGTAATATTTTTATGCTTACTATGCGGTATTTTCACCAGACATCTTTATTTAATTCTGTCAGAAAATCTATTAAAAAATCATTGAATATCTTAGAGAAACTTAGTAACTTTTAAGGGGTTAAGCTGTCCTTTTGCCAGGATGGATAAAGCCACTTATCATTCAATCCATAGCTCATCTATGTATTCGCTGTTTCCTATCTACCCCACAGACTTTTGCATTTCGACCCACACACCAGCCACCACCAGCCACGCTCCACGCTCCATGCGCTATTATCATTCACAACTCATCCGATTGTCATTGTCTATGTCTTCCTGACATCCGCCCTGTTGACTCAAGTGGGACCTCGAGGATTGCAGGAGACAGCCGAAGAAGCAGGAGATGGAGCCGGTCCTGCTGCAGGTGCAGGGAAAGGAGCAGCCCCTTCGTCATCGTCATCTCATCCTGGCTTACGATTTTGCGCTTGCATTCATTTTTAAAAGCCATAAGCCCCTCGCTCTGCGCTTCATGAAACGTCGGCGGTTGCATGCCCCAAGGGCATGCTTATGCAGGTATATATACTACATATAGTGCTGGGATATAGGAGTACTATACACCATTGTCTGCCAAAGTATAAAGGCAACATCAGGGATTGCACTTTAAGAAATATTGTTAACAAAAAATTTAAATTTGGGTAAAAATTAGTTCATAATCTAAATGGAAGTCGAAGAAACGAGTACCGGGTATCATATAGTCGAGAAAATAATCATTATAATAGGCTCTCCCTAGCTAATAATTTCTCTTAGTGTATTTGTAGAAAATCAGAGTCAGTACTCCATCCCCATTTTGTGTTTTTTTATTTTGTATCCCGTCATGCGCTAATGGCCCAAGGTGAGTTCAGTGCGGATTCCCCCCGATTCCGACCAAGTTGCCATCCATCCTTCTGTTTCTAGCACGCTGGGCGCCAAAAGTGTTAAAAAAGTGACTTTTAATGGGTTTAAATCAAGTAAAAGTTGTTGAAACTTGACTTGATTTGAGCGATTTCCCTCCCTTCATACTGGCATCTGCGTAGCATCTTCGCTTGGTCGCTCCGGAGCTCCACATTTTATGATGCTTCCTCCCACCTTGCCAGCTCCGGCTGATGCTCTCGACCGTAAAAAGTTTAAGCTGCCCGAGATCAGCTCAAGTGGCTTACTGCCACTCGGCCCCGACTTTACCATGGGCGGCCGAGCCGGTGGCGGTGGCAGGTGGAGGTCAAAGGTGTAGCTTGCCACTTGATGACACTACTCGTTAGGTAATTTGGCTTTGATTGGGGTTTTGGGTGCATTTCGTGCTGCATTTGTTTCAATGACTAACATCCAGCGACATAAAGTAGTTGATGTTGCAAAGTTTCCTAGTTAATTTAGTGACTTTTACAAGAAAGTTTCAAGAAACTGTATTCATAAAGCAGGAAAATAAAAAATAGCATACAGGAAACGGAAATTAGTATATCCACATTTTGGAACATAGTTCGTATAAACTTTCCAAAACATGATCCCAAACTATTTCCCGTAAAGCCCTTTAAAGCCTAATTAAATCTTCTAATAAACATAAAGAATCCTATTTCAACATATATCCCTTGCTTTTAAAAGGGCAATTATAGTTTGAAAGCGACCAAGGCGACAAATAGCATTTCAAGTCGCATTTTATGATTCGATTTCGGGGTCTTAGACGCTTCTTATCCCTTTTAAATGTCACGTACTGGCACACCCACGCACACAGCATATAAATATTATATATATACATGTCTGCATCTTATAGATATCGGGGGAAGAAAGCCCGACCAAGACCAGTTAAGATTTTTATTACTTTATTTTATGCTCGTTTCGGTGCGGTTTCGGTGGCCCAGACTTCCAGACTTTTCGTCCTTGTGGCCTGGTGTCCTGTTATCCTGCCGTCCTGCGTGTTGTGGGTGTGAATCTTGGATAGGGATATGGGTATATCCCTAAGCCAGGCAATGAGACTCTAATGCGCGTAAAACTAATACAAATGCGTTTCTTATCCGCCACCCAGAACCACTCCCCCTTCGGACCAAATTGCTTGTACTTTGCCACAAGTGACGGCTTATACGGTAATATACATAAGTAATATGTGCCATCCACCGCCATCCTACCCCCCTCCCAGGCCAGAGGCGTTGTCTGGCCTTGGGTGGCTCGAAGGGGGGTGTGGTTGGTGGCTTAACTAAATAACCTTTTGATGCGATTGCAAACGTTTTATGTTCCCATCACATTAATATGAACACTTTCACTCGAATATCCATAAAATGAAAGACAAAATTTTCCCTTTAGTTCGAGTACAATAATGCTTCCGATTGGAGAAAATCAATAAGCATAGATGAGAGATAAAATATACATATATAGAGGCTGATATCCTTTTGCCTTTATTCATAAAAAAAGTATTTATATGAAATCTCTTGAACTAAATACCCGTTAAAGGCAATTACATTTTTGGCTTAAATAATTCAATTAAAAGCTAACCAATACGGCGGCGTACAATTTTATAATTTATTTTAACCAAATCGAATTTGTGCCAGGATAATTCACTTACAGTTTTTCCATTTATTTTTTGTATAATCGTTTGGTAGTATTCCTTTTTTTGTAGACACTTTATGAAAATGTCATGAACTCAAATTAGTTTCATAAACTCTGTGGCGATCATAAAACTGATGTCAACTGCACACATTGTTTTATTTTGTTAATTTTTTTTGTTCAGCCATTTTTATATGCGATGCTCTTTTTTTTATTTCATAAAAGCATAAAAACATAATTGCCGAAGCATTACTAGCGAGTGCAATTCAATTAAAATTCCTGTTGAAAAAAATGGCGAAAACATCGAACTTCAAAATGGCACTCGGCATGCAAAACTCACTATATATGTGTGCATATATTTATATATATTTTTATTACCTTTTTATATTTGATGGCCTTTATTTTTCTTCAATATTTTTTTTGGGGAAAGGCAGTTAAACTTTTGACTGCAGTGTCGTATGAATTTTTGTGTGAAAAATGAGGAAAATGGGCTTCATATAAAATGTTAAATAAACTACGCTGAAGCAGGGATGATATATGACCGTCGATATAGTTGACTTTGGGGCCATGACGATCCAATTAAATCGACGCCCTGATTGCAAAATGAATGACTTGTAAAATTGTCCTTCCCCAACTCTGCTTTTCAAAAGTAAATATCCAATTGCGAGCAGTTTCTTCCTTTCCGACGTCCTTCTAAACCTAAACTGCAGTTATAGTAAATGGTCTATTGATTGATGAGGGTATGTGTATGTTCCGGGCACATGTCCTCGTAAGGACAACTTTGTCGACAAAAGTTACTTGAACCTTCTTGGGAGGCAAATCAATAAGAAGGCACCAACACAAACGGCAACAGATTAGATGGCATTCTTTGTGCGCCAAGAGGGTTGTTAAATTAATTTCATGCAAAACTTTTCCTCTATACTACATGGGGAATGCGGAAGAACTCTCCCATGAAGGGATCTACCCAACAAAAAAGAAATACTTTTAATTAATTGTCATTGTTGTTTGTTGCTTTGTGATTTGACAAAATCTCTAGCAAATTAATGCAAATCATACAGTAGATTGCGGGATTTCCAGTGATTATATATTAAGTGCCGAACTAAATCTCCAAACGTATATATGTATATATAAATGGGAAATCGAAAAGGAAGCAATCCAAATACTGGACATAAAGCTAAGCCACTTGGAGAAACTTTTCTACAAATCCTTATAAGTCGTTTAGTATGTGATTTTGTCAGCTTGAGAGAACCTTCTTCGGTTGATACCCTGGAAATTGTAAAAAAATGTGTTTATACTATGGGGGTTTTTTTTCGGTACTTCTTTAAATCCCTGAAAAATCCTGTAACACCCACTCAATGGATAGAGTACGGAAAAAAATAGAAAATGAAGTGAAACGCTTTATAAACAGCTTAACATGCCGTTGTCACACACGCGAGGACGAACTGAAGTCGAAAATAAAATCCTCACCAGCTGCCGGGGGTCCTGACAGGCGCCTCCACTCCCCTCCCAACACACACAAAAACATACACACCCCCTAGCAGACCCCCCCACATCCTTGCTGGATGTCCTTCGCAGGAGGTGGCGCATAAAGCGCTTACCCTGTGTGGCAGATTGATTTGTGGTCGAGTTCATGCCAAATTTAACTTTAATAGTTTTTACTGGATTTACTTTTAATTAATTTTGTGGGACCCGGACGAGGTCCACATCCTTGCAACCCCCTCCACCAGAGGGGTAGAGAGAACCCTTGTATACACTGCAACAAAATGGACTTGTCACTTTTGTAATTTATTTTAAAAACAAAGAAACCCAAATCCTAGAACTTACATTTCCCTCTGTCATAACTATTTAATTTAAAGCCATATTTATTATCTTAATTCCTTTTTCCGAGTGCATTATGGCTGCCAGGATTGGCCGGGTTTCGGTTACGAGTCAGTTCATTTGTAACCGAGTCCTGGAAGGACTCCCAGTCATGCCTTGGATCCTAGCTGGAGCTCCTTGCTGCTCGCTGCAGCGTTTATCGTGCCGCGTAAAGCGCAATTAATTTCGTGTCTGTTTTGAACAGCACTTGCCACGCCCCGCCATCCGTTTGGGGCGGGAGAGGTCCTTGCCTCCGTTGCGCCTCTTTTTCCGAGCGACTAGTAAGCGCAGTTGCCACCATTAATTATGAGATAAAACACTAAAATGTATCAAGTTGTTGCCCTGTTCTTGTTGCCTTCTTTGCCCGGAAAGTGACAAAGTTGCTGCCACAAATTTTACGTCTGGGAATTTAATTTTGCCACCCACTGAGGCCCCACTTTTTTCTCTCAGTTATCAGTTTTCATTTTTAGCATTTCGCCAATGCAGAAAGTTTCAAAAGTCTAACCATCAATTATTTTTGTCTTTTCAGAAACCAAGACAAGAAGTTTCGAGCATATGTGTGGCTGCCTCTTTTAAGTGGTAAGTTGTGAATTGAAAAAGTTCGAAACCAAAGATTAAACTGCATATTAAATTAGTTTTAAAATAGATGCCAGGCCAGCGAGCCAAACTAATGACTTAATGTGTCAAATTAAATGCATTATCTTAACCTTTTTCGGTCAATTACCCAAACACAATACCTGGCATGAGTGTCTTTGACAAAAAACAATTAATTTCGCATTGGCTTCATTAATTACAATTGGAATTACAATGGAAGGATGATTTTATTTGGGAATCGTTTATATGCTGATGGGCATTCAATTTGATTTCTATGGTGCCATCTTCAATTTGGGAAACACATGTCGCCGGCATTTGCAAATCAAATGTCAAGTCGGCCCAACTCCCCAAATCCCTTCGGCATACATATAATCAAATCAAATCAGCTCAGCCCTGCTTTCACCTCCTCGTCGCTGCTCCTTTGATGATGATGGCAACGATGATGATAATGATGATGGCAAGGACTTGACGATGACTTCCTTTATTCAATGCGATGCGCCGGGGCCTTAAGTTCCTTAAGAGATGTCTTATGCAAGGGGATTTCGGTGGTTTTCGCCATGCATTGAATTGCAGATTCTTGGGCGACTGTTTTAAATGCAACCCACGCAAACGGGCACAAACAAAAAGGGTAAAGAAGGGAATCCTGAATCCAGGATTCTAACAAAAAGAGGGAGGCAGGCCAGAGCATGGGGGGCAGCAGCTCAAAAGTTGGTGGCAAAAGTATTAAAAAAGAAGTGCAGCTGCAAAAAAGTTTACATTTCCAGATGCCATTTTACTTTACTTTACTTTACTTTGCTGTTCAGCTTACATGACCGTGCGAAATGTACCTTCCCTTTGGGGTTGTGGTGAGTGCACTGAGAGAAAATGAGCTCTCAAAATTAAGGGATTAATTATAAGATTATAAAGTCTTATATGAGATTAGGGGGTGTCTGGCGAAGGTTTTTATTTTAAAGAGCTCCTTCCTGCAACTTAATGTTTGACTTGGTGGTATAGCATTATATTTTTATACTTTATATGGATCTTATCTTAGGCTTTTTAAAGAGCTTTTAAGGATATATGAACTATGTATCTAAAAGAAATATTACTTCAAATATTGTTAAAATATCTTCGAGCTGATCCAAAATATCTGAAAAGAACTCAAGACCTATGTCATCATTTACACTTTTTTTTTTTTGTAAATTTTCATTCATTAACTTTCAAACTAATTTTTTTTCCTGTATACTGAAAGGATACTCGGTTGTGTCCTTGTGTATTTTTGTGACTTTTGGCGCCGCCTGTAAAGACAACAACGCCGCCGACTGTTGACTGCCGACTTCTGACTGCCGACATCGTCAGAGAGTTAAGCAACTTACTTAAGCAGGGGCCAGGGAAAATGGAAATGGGGGACAGAAGACGGAAGACAGCGGCCAGAAGACGGCAGACTGAAGACTGAGACAGAGAAGAGAGCTCTGGAGCCGGGAAAAGGAAGGAACGGAAAATGGCGAATGGGAAATGGAGTGTGGGAAAGCTGCTTTCAGGAAATTGTTGCATTTCGGTTTCAGTATGTTGGGGAGTGCAGTGTGCAAAAGTCAGCCGAAATATACTTGACATGACTTTTGGCTGCACCGCAAGTGCAGGGGGCTGTTGGTTGGCAAAAAACAAGAAAGGGAAATAAAGAAAACATAGAAGAAATACAAGGAAAAACAAAGCACAAGATGGTGGCAAAAAATCGAGGCCAAAATGTAACGAGACACACGACTGCCGCCCACCAACGACTGCTGCCACACACTCACTGAGTTGCTGTGGCTGTGGCACGTATTTGTTTTAATAAAACTTTTGCAGCAAAACTTAATGAAATGTTGGCAGGCCTCAGCCGCAGCCGCAGCTCCTGGCAACCCCAAACTCAAGGATTCCCAGGATCCCTCTATTTCGGGCCTAGCATGTTAGCAGACAAGCCCAAGACACGAACATGCTCTGCTCTCCATGTTCTGGTCCTTGCAAAAAAAAAAATACGGGGGATCGGAGGGGTTTTGTTGGAAAAGGATTCAGTCTGGGACCCAGTGCAGCTCTGGTTCAAAGGAAGTTGTTGATATTTACGCTCGAGGAATTCGGAAGAATGCCTTTCAATTAAAACGAGTGTGCAATAATTTAAATGTTTGTCCTGCGGCTACAAAAATCGGTTGCGGCAGCAAGGGAAGTTGGAAATTAAGGGAGCCCGAACTCACATCCAAACCACACCCGTTCGATATATTAATGTCTAATTGCCACTTTGTGGGCTTTGACAGTTTTCTGGTTAAACAAACAAACATAAAATGTGGGGGGAAAAAAATAAAAGAAAGAGGACAAACGCATTGCACATACAGGCCAAAACCAAAGACAGCTTGTTAATTGGAAAGTTTTATGCAATTATAAAACTTTTTTCATTATTTTCTGGTATTCTTTTATACTATTTTTTTTTTATGTAGCTGCTGTTTCCTGCTGTTGATATTTTGTAGCTCTGTGCATACAATTTGGTTCAAGCTGCAAATGGAAATGAAAACCCCCGAAAACCCGGGAAGGCAAGGTGGCCGGAGCAATCCTCTGGAAACTGTAACCGAGACGGAATCCAACTCGTATGCGACCAAAGTTAAAATGGAAATGCACATCAGGATGGGGCGGGAGGAGATGTTAGTCGAAAGGATATTTGCGATGTGGCAACAAAAACGGTACAAAATGTCATTGCCAGCAGGGCATCCGTGGACAACATGTCGTATGAGTGTTTTGTGCTAACAGCAAACGCAAAATTAATTTCATTTTGCAACTCTCCCACTCCACTTCAAGTGACAATTGCATGAGTTTCCAAAGTGTTTAGCATGAATTTCATGAAAGGCCAGCGGCCAGCAATTTAAGTAACTTTAACTTTTTGGGATGCACGAGGGGAGGACACACAGGATGTGGAACAGGAATTGGAGCAGGAGTAGCACCAGGGGCAGTTGCAGGAAAGGGCTGGGCCAAATGAATATGTAAGAGGTCCCACTTGGCCATTTACGTATACAATTGATGTGGTTTGATTTTGTTATGGGCATTGCCAACTACATAAACACAATAACAAGCTCCAGCAGCAGTCGAAATCAGGAGCAGCAGAAGGAGCAGGACATACTCAAGTCGACATCGTTGTCGGCTAAAAGCAGTCCCAAATGGCCTCTGGCGAAGTCACAGGCCAAATGGTTACACCAAGGGAAAATTATAAGGAGTTTTTATTATAATGATATATAATAAATAAATTAGGATCATTTTCTATTAAGTACTGGGCTGTAAAGGCAATACTTATCATTTAATATCATAACCCGACTTCATCTTTAGAGACTTTTTTCTCAGTGCAGGCCAACCAACCAGTCAGCCAAATGAAACGAATGAATAAATGAAGGCTGAGAGGCCCAGGACGGGGCACAAATGTCGATTCCACCGCTGACAGTCAATTCAACGGAGAGGAACATGTGCACATAATAGCTGCTAAGCAACTGTCCTGTCCTGGTTCGTCCTGTGCCTGGCTCGTCCTGCACTCAAGTGTATCTGTATCTCTATCCAAGTGTATGTGTGTATATGCTTTGTATCCTTGAGCACTCTGTCCCAGTTGGCATGACAGGCAATCGTTGGGCTGCGTTCTTGATTTAAATGGTATTGAAATTGATTTCATTTGAACTCAAATTATAATATTTTATTCTACTTTTTTGTACCCGCTCTATAGAAAAAATCAGAGAGAGAGAAAATTTGTATTATTAGGATTACTAAAATGAGTGCTTTTTAGTTTCAATGTCCAAGTTTCTTGCCGTGTAAGATCAATCAAGCATTTCAGCATCTCGAGTACAATTGATGCTTATTAGCCTCAATTTTGGCTTAAAGTTGAACCCGAAACACTGATTGTTGTTTACATTCACATTGTGGGCTTAGATGAAACGGAAGTGCCGACTGGAGAACAAAATGGCCGCCAAGGCACAGTGGTTGCTCCCATAGGCCAAAAATAAAAAAATTGATAACGACAAAAATAATCGAAAAGTAAACAAATCGCCTCTAAAATGTCCAAGCTTCTTTATGACAAACCAGATTTTTCTAAGAATCGAACTGGATTTTCTAAAAAATGATTTGAAGATGCTCATTTGTAAAGCGCGGCTGCGCGCATCACGAATATTTCACAACTATACCGCACTTTGAAGTGGTCAGATCATTATTTACGTGTTCAAATTCAAATTATTTGTAATGGATTTTGAAGTTGAAGGTATTTTCTATAAAATGAGATACAATTTGATATATTAATAATAATTATTGTTATTATTATATTACTATGAACTAATGCATGTTTTTTTCCTATATTTTGAACGTATTTTTCATGTTTAGCTAAAGTTTTAGTAGTGATTCCACAAAATTCTACAATTCGTTTATATACCAATGTGTTTGTCGGTCTCCAAGGGTAACAAATGTGCAAAAATTTTTTGCCAAAATTTGCCTATGTGTCTAATATCGTAAAAATACTAACACCACCTTAACATGAAAGTTGGGTAATTTCCGTTTTTTCAGTTATATGGCAGCTATAGGATATAGTCGGCTGATCCTTATGAAATTTGGCATGTTGAATTATTTTCCCAAAAATAGCATTCGTACCAAATCAGAATTCTCTAGCTTTAAAAACACCGAAGTTATATCATTTCCGATCAATCAGTTATATGACAGCTATAAGATATAGTCGGCTGATCCTTATGAAATTTGGTAGGTCGTGTTATTTTGTTAAATATAGCATTCTTACAAAAATTGAACTCTCTAACTGTAAAAACACCCAAGTTATAGCATTTTCGATCAATCAGTTATATGGCAGCTATATGATATAGTTGCCCGATCTGGCTGATTTTAATATATTATTTTAGAATAAAAATATAAATATTTTGTGCCAAGTTTCCAGTCCCTACCTCAACTAGAAGTATTTTTGGCCGCTCTCTTCATACAAGCCGGACCACTGTGCAAGGGTGCGTAGCGGAAGTCCCTTGCCGTCCCTACATTACAAAAAGTATCCATACTGCCCCTTCGCTTTGTGTTTGCAGTTCGGCAAATATAATAAATAACTTTTTGCTACTTTTCGTATTTGGACAATGCTCGACAGGACTTGGGTCCTGTTTCTGCCGCTGCACTCTATACTTTAAACTTTGTCTCTCTAATGGCCTTTCGATTGCCTCTCGGCCATCTACTTTGACTGGCGAGAGTTGGAAAATCAATATCCTTTATAAAATACATAGTTGTGGCGGACAAACCGCAAACAGCAATCAATGAGAATGGCCACCATTTGTCATGTCTCACAGTCCCCGAGCCTAATTTATCAATAATTATACTTTATAGACATTAAATTCATGGCCATTGTCCGAATCAGGATGTGTCAGAATCCAGGACATATCCACACACTCCGTAATCTATTAATAGATAATCTTTTTTGCCCAAACGCTCTCCGGCATGTCATTAATTACGTGGTCGTTGTTCTGCCCACCCATCAGCCTCAGACTTTCCCTACCCCACAACCCCTGCCCTGATCCTTTTCATCCTTCCAATTGCAAGTCCCCAAGTCTTATCGCCCAATGAGGCCCCTCGAGAGAAACTTTTTTGTATTTTTTTTTTGCGGCCGCATTTTCATTAAATGGATTTCAATTATGTTCCGGACGAAAAAAGGGAGTGGCCCTGGTGATGGGCCCAGACGAAAACTTATTGCATAAAAATGTATGAAAGCAGTTAAAAATAAAAAGCAAAAAAAAAAGGGGAAGAGAAAAAAAAGCCGAACCGAACGGACAACAATTTTTAAAATGAATTCATTAAAAGTAAAAATCAGCCGGAGAGCAAGAGAAGAGAAATCACAACGCAAACAAGACAAGACAGCCGGTTCCGGATCCGGATCCGGATTCCTTTGATATTAAATGCCCGACTCGCCGAGACCTGTTTAACCCATAACAGATGATCCTTAACCCTTGACCCTCCAACCCTTTGTGCTTTGTTGGTGTTTTTCATCGCGGATTCTGCACTTTATTTGGCAACTTAATCGCCTTACAGGCCAGAAAATTTAAAAGGAATTTCCTGTCTCCCCCCATTGTTGTCAGATTTTATTAAATTTCATGGGATTAAGTGATTTAGAAGATATTTCTTAATCCAAGGGCGATAAAGTAATACCAAATAATGCGTTGGATATTTAGGCTCTTTTCTAAGAACTTTTGAAATCTATGCCTATTTTTAGATGGGCATATTGAGATAATTAAAAGTTTAAAAATTTCAGTGTCCTTTCGGTAATTTTCCATATTTCTTCTTTTTAAAAAAACACTTCCATCATTCTACTCCTTTCAGTTCTTAATTTATGTTACAACACTATACGCAAATTGCGTTTGGGTTTGCTCCTCCGGGGATGGAATGTTTTTAAGCGTTTTTAAGTATTTTTCAGCCGTAAAATGTTTATTTTGCATTTAAAAAAGTATTTGCTGGTGGGCACGTTTATGGGACGTTAAAAAAGGGCATCAGATGCTTGATGCCCACATCCCCCAACTGTCACTGCCTCCTGCCACTCCTGCCTGTTTCGTCCTTGTCAGCGTTGTGGCCCAGGATTCATGAGCCGTGAGCCGCAGGAGCAAACAGACAAACAAAGTGGCTGAAATTTATTTAAAAACCCATTTAACAGGCGGTGGGGTCCTGTGGGAGGCGGACAGGCGCCTCCGAAGGCTCTAAGCCCACATCAAACACAGCGACAGGAGATCCTGGGAGTCCTGAGTGGGGGATGCCCCACACCTCACACCCCAGCTGCCGCCGGCGCCAAGGGGCGCCACATCAAATGGTCAATTAAATTTCTGGGCATTTCATCAATGTCGCCATTGTCAGAAATTCTGGGAAAAGCATTTTTTATTTAAACATCATGTCGGTACCGGAGTATATAGGAATTTATCAAACACTAATGATCAAGTATATTTTAAGGAATATTTAAAGCAGTAATTTATGGAAATTTGATTTAAAAGGCCACGTTTGTTTCTTAACAAGCGCCCAATTAATGACAGTGGACTTAATGCCATTAGGGCTGTTGAATGGAATGGTGAATATCCTTTCGGTGATGGCAACAATTCTTGGTGGTGTAGCGCCAGATGCCTGGCAACCCTGCTGCAATGCATGCATCCTGAAATTATTTTAATTTTTCACACAGCCGAGAAGCGGAAATTCCAATTAAATCGCATCAGCGCATTGAGATACTCTGCATCCGTGTCCCCATCTCCGTCCTCTATCTCATCCAAAAGTGAAACAGAATCAGAATCAGAGCCCAGGATACGTAGCCAAACAAGGTTGACGTCGAGCAGTTTTTTCTGACTGATTTTCCATTTATTTGCGTAAATTAAAAACAAAAAAAAAAAAAAAGGACCGAAGGACCAAAGGGTGGCTGGCAAAACGAAATTGTTGCACATACTCGTACGCATTGCAAAATGCTGGATTCGGGCTCCAAAATAAATAAACTGAGATAAAGTGAGTCGAAAGCGAAACGAAAATAATAATGTGCATATGTAAATAACAGCGCCCACCAACAACAAGGATGTCAACGTAATTGGACACGAGCACACACGCGCGTCCAGGATAAAAATGGTCCACCGAGAAAAAAAAAGAGGAATACTTCAACAATATCAGTTGCATAAATATTTGCCTTCGGCATTTTTTTTTAAGAGTCTTCTTTATTGTGAAGAATGTGTATCTTTGTGTTTTTATTCAATTTAATTAAAATTATATTTATAGACTTTCAAAAAGGCATTTTTCTCCGTGTCCTTTTGGGGTAAATATCCTGGTGTGGCGGCACTGCGTCCCATCCATCAGACCATAGTGTTTACTGTAAATAGACGTAGCCTTGCCGCTCCTCATGACATCACAATTTCTTATTATGCAACTGTCATATGTGTTTAATTTGTGCCGCCAAAATGAATTTCCGATTTTGCTGATTTCAATTAAATTGAATTTCAATTAAATTTCCCACTGACAATGGATTCCGTTTACGGTACATATACCAGATATATCTTTCGATATGTATGAGTATGTATGAGTATATATCAATTGGTATCTTTTGGACGGCACGTCGTCCTGACAGTTTGTATGCGTTTTAAGCAATAAACAACAATTCGTTGGCGCCCGGCATTTAAAATGTTATGCGCAATTAGGATCCGGAAGATGAATGTGTTGAATGCACACCTTACTCCTGCCTCTGTTCCAGCACCTGCTCCTGCTCCCGACTGGCTGGATGGGCAAAGTAATTACAAACTCGGCACACGTGTCGCATCACGCATAATGAAAAGTCACAAGCATACACACAAGCACAATACTGAAACTCAAACACTGAAGAGATTGCACAATCCACAATGAAATGGCAATCTGCAAGCTGCAAAACAAGCGAAATTATTTTGCTGATTTACCAAAGACAAACATAATTGAATTACGGAAAGAGCGCATGGACATGGTTATGAACACGGACACGTATCCGGACACACGGACACGGACTCTGGCTCGGAGTCGAACTCGGTTATACATTACGTATACGTAACTTTCTCCTCAACAGAACCAGTGTGTGTATGTGTATGTGTGTTTTTGCACTCAAACAATGCGCATTAAATTGGCAATTATTTGTTGTTGCTCCCTGATCGCATTTATACGTTTTTATTGCTTCAGTTTAAGTCCACCAACCCACCCAACCACCCATCCACCCAACTAGTGGGGGGGTAGAAGGAGCATAAAGGACGACGATGGCGAGTGCCGAGGAGCTTTTAATGCAATCCAAATTAGAATGGCCAGGATAATTGCCAGATGCGATTAAAACTGATTCGATTAGGTATGCGAAAACAATGCAGATTGGATGAAAGATAAATAAACACTATCAAATAGCAATCAAGGATAATAGATAATTTATCTAAAATCACTCATAAGATTAATATTTTTTTCATTTTATGTTTAAAAATATGTTAAAGAAATAGGTTCGCTTTAAACAGAATAGGATTAAAAGTATCTTTTTATTGTATATTTTTTTTAATAATCCCTAGCCAAAGGCTGTACATTTATAAAACAAATAAATCTATATTTTTGCACCATCCACCTAGCAAAAAAAAAAAGGAATCCTGTAAAGTTTTTAATCGGTTTTCGATTTGTGCAACAGCAAAAACTAATCTTAGATGCCCCGCAAAAATAAAAGCCATAAATTCTGCTAAAAAATACGAAAAAGTATCAAATGTTTTCGGGGTGTTAGTGCCATAAAAAATGGCCTCCATGACCCTATACCCGTCTTCCACCACCCACACTCCATTTGAGCGATGTCCTGGGGGCATGATTTGGATTCGAATTCAAGCTCAGAGTGAAAAAAAAACTGGCAAAACGGTTACTAAACGTAGACAGATGGTGGAGGCCGTGGCAGGGGCGTGGCCAGGTGGTTTACACTCTGGATTCGATTCATTTTTATAATTGTTTTGGCCCCGGAAAATGCTGGCTTCAATTGTTTGCCCGGCCAATCTGCCGAGCCACAGAAAAAAGGACATTTTTAATGTTTGTTTGCTTTTCAATGCGAGTATGTATGATTTTGTTGTCTGGCTGTCACTGTTGTTAGTTTTGTTTGCTTTTGGAGCCTGATTTTGTTGCGGTTCCTTGTCACACGTGCCGGGTATTGTGATTTAAACGATTATTTTATTTGATTTCTAATTAAAAATCATCACAGCACCGCCTGCTCTAACGGGTGGACTCGTCCTCTTTTTTTTTTTAGTCCGGTTGTTGGATTTGGACTTGGGTTTTAATTAAATGCAAATAACAAATAGCAAAATGTGTTGGCATAAATTATACCAAAAAGGTAACGGGTACCGGGCTGGGGCCAGTCTGTGAGTGAGTTGGCCATTATTTATGAGTGCAATCATTCACATGATATTCTGCGGTTTCCCCTGCATTTATCATCCGGCAGGACTTGTTTTATTTTTTTTTTATAGCACTTGTGCATTGCATTATGATTAATGTTTTCCGTTATTAAACCCTCTAAGGGGAGCGGCTTCTATAACATGCAATATAATGTATAATATATGATATAGATAAGCACACAGGCATCTCCTCTGGATGGCAATAAATTCCTGCAGGGCTTATCACTTCAATTTGCCATTTTACCTTGAAATTCTAATAATCAGCACATGTCCTTCTGGCTGAATGGCCATCAAAGTGTAATTAAATTCTGACTTTAACCAAAGACCTGGTCCTGAGAGCTCAATCTATATGAAAATCAGTTGACTTGATTCAATTTCGATAGCTCAGGCTCCAAAGCACATGCGGATATTTAAGCCACGCGGAATGCCCCCAAAAGGCTAAAAGGATGGCTCTTAAAAAGGGGGGGACTGTAGTATAGAGCGAGTGGGGGGATGGCAGCGAGCATAAACAGAAAACTCATTAAAATCATAAAATGCATTTATGACAGCCTTGTTTGCACTGCGGGGCAATAAAGAGGTGGCTGAGGCGTTGCCTCAAAAGTGTCAAAATCAAAACCAAGGCGCCGGGCAAACTTGTCACCATATGTGTGTCTGAGTGTGTATGTTTTTGTGTGTATCCTGGCTGCATCCTGCTCCTGCTCTGGCTCTGGCTCTAGCTCCTGCCACTGCCACTGCCGTTGTCACACAATTATGCGTACAACAGTCTCGGTCTCTCTGTTGTTGTAATTATGTTGCCGGCTGTAAAACAAACTGCCAACAACATGGTGGAACAAGAGTCTCCAAGAACAAGGATGCACGAGAAGAAGAAGAATGTGCAGTCGCGCCAGGACGAAGACACAACGCTGCCAGGCAGGACATAAACAAGGTACACAGTGAAAAAACAATCGATGTCTATAAAAGGATACTAAAAGGATAAGGATTTTAGTAGTACATTCCTATCAGAATTATCTTATATCTGATTATATTTTAATATTTATTATTTAAGACTTAAATTTAAATTTTAATAGACTATTTAAAAATATTTTCAGTGGCTAGAACGGCCAGGGTCTAGTGGCACTACGATTAATCATGGCAATTCTGTGTCTACAGCCTGGTTGAAATATGAAAAGCTCTGCGGCTCCGGCAGGAGACGTTTAAAGACAACCGCTGAGTATTTTCCCATTTTCCCCGCATTTCCCTGGGAAAAGCAATAGAGTCACTTCAATCAGGCTTATTCCCCGTGCGTTTGACAAATTGAAAATTCGCAGAAAATAAGTTGCGGGTGAAGAAAAAATATCCAGAGTCCTGAAGGAAAAAAACTACCATAGACAACGTGATATTTGCTTGGCCAAACAGGACCTTTTTATTCAGTCATTCTTTATCTTTATCTTTTCTTTATGTACATACTCTTTTTCTGTGTTATTTTCTGCTTGTTTTTTGTTTGAAAGAAGTTCTTATTACTCGAAATTCAACGAATTTCTGGCTGACCACGATTCCCCTTCATTCATCTTGCTTTTGGCGATTTTTCACTGCATAACTCAGGGCGCCACGTACTTGAAAAGGGAGGGAAAGCTCCCCCCCCACTTCGAGGTCCTTTGGTCCTCCATGGATTTTATCTGCAATCAGTGGCCTGAACAATTTCACACATGGCCACATGGTTCGATGGCTTTGATTAATGCTTTTGCTACTGAATGCATCTCATCCTGACCCTTTGCAACTTCTAAACAACTCAGCCAGGATCCCCACCCAAAGTTGACTTTTATTTGGGTATTCCGGGCATTTTGGGGGCATCCTTGTGGGATAGCTGGTTGCGATTCAAGAGATCCTTTTTAGGATGCTTAGGGCTGACTTTGACGCTGAATCAACGAAATCAGAACGTGCGGGTCCCACACATTTCCATCTTCATTCGGATTTGGATTCGCCGTTCCCGTCCTGGTTCTTGTCCTCGTCGCATTTCCATTTGCATTTTCCATTGCGTTTCCATTTTCATTGCCGTTGCCGTTGCCGTTACCCGTTGCTGATTCTGATTCTGATTACCATTTCGGATTCATTCCTCATCATTTGCTTAGCTTGTCAGTCAGTCAGTCAGTCAGTCGGTTGATTTGAGACGAGTGGAGTCGGAATCAGTCAGCGGGCTTGGCATTTCGGCCCGTCTATTTAGCTGATTGTCGTCTGGCAGCGGCAGGACTAAAATCAGGAAGTGTGTCTTCTAGTTCTATCCAGGAATGATGAGTAGTACTTAAAATAAAATTACAAATATTTTCACAAACATTAGGTATTGAAAAGAAATAGAAATAAAACTTTTTATACAATATATCTCTTCAAAATTAATTTTATTTATATTTTAATATCTTATAAATAATACTTATTTCTTCCTGTGCAATCTTTGCATTTTTTTGTTGACATATTCATTGGCAAACTCAATAATGTCGGATTTAAATGCTCGACGACGTTTAGGGCTCCACCTTCCCCATACACACCATACACTTTTCTTTTATATCCGATTCTTTTTGCATTTTTGCGTGTGTCAAATTGAATTTGGCCAAAAACATTTTGCGCGTTTGTCACGGAAATTGAAAAACGTCTTCCGGTTTTCGTCACTCCAACACACACACATCACCGTCCCCTTTTCCCGGTAAGGAAAAGTTCAAACTTTAAGTTACTTCTTGAAGGCGGGTCCTGGGTTCGCTGCCATCGTGAGTCGACAAAAGTTGTGTAAATTATTTTCCCATTGCACTAGTCAGCATCACCATATTTTCATCCACTTTGACGTCCTTTGATGTCAGCTGCAGCCAGCGAAGTCTAGCTAATTTCCAAAGGATATTCCGTACTTCCGATATAAGAATGGGCATCAGGCGTATTTCGCATTTAAGAGAAAATAAGAATTTGTTTCTGAATATTTTTGAAGGATAAGCTTGTAGCTTAGACAAGTCTAAGTAAGTCCAGTACTTGAGAGGGCATCTGATGTCCTGCCTGGCTCATTTCCGTTTCTTCTGATTAATGAAAAGCGCAATTTGAAGTCTTGTCCTCCCGCTGCACAATTCACGTTCAAAGGGGCCGCCGATGTGCAACATTCAGAGACTCAAAGAGCCAAGGCAAAGACGATATGGATGGGGCATGATTATATGGCATGGTGGGAGGTACATAGTGGAAGTGATATTGCTCTGGCTGGGGCAGACTCATCACCATCATCATCATCGTCGTCATTGGAATACGCCAACAACATCCTTAGCCGCAAGCCACTTTAGAATCTTATCGATTTTTTTTCGACTTGGCTTTTAGCCGGGTGCCTTTCGCCTTTGGTCTTTCGGGTGTTTGCCGCCGTTGTTGGCCGCTTTATGCATTTCGTAGCCGCTTTGATGACATTACCAGGGAAGCGTCGGACACCAGAGTACCGCCCACTCCGGCCACTCTTTCCGCTTTGTCATGGCTTAATGGCATTACGCCTGATGCCTTCCTTTTTTCCATTTTCTCTTCATTTTTTTCCGGGCGTGTGAGTGTGTTGGCCCCTCAACTCCATCAATTTCAGCAGCTTTTTACAATAAATTAAATCAATCGATCAAGCCTCGGCAAAAACTGTGCCAATCAATTAGTTTCCCCCCAAACACACACACCCACTCATTCCCACACACACACTGCCATTCAGCCGCACACAGGATAACAGAGCCTGGCAATAATTTTAATGAAATACAAATATAAATCGAGCGGCGAGCAAACAATGACATCTTCCGCTTTGCTTGAATGAAAATGGCCGCCAGGATCAGGTCCATCAATCGGCGAAAACTTTTTTTTTCTTCACAACAAATTTGTTGAAAACGAAAAATTATTTCAAGCACTTGCCCGATTAGAGACGCCATGTTTCCAGCTGTTTATCTAAGCCATTTTCAGGCAATGGCAATAGCGACGGTTGTGGCAACAGCAACGGCTTTCTTGGCCATGTGCCGGGAATCTCAAGTAGTTCGGGTCGAAGGATAACCTACTATGCCGCAGGGGAAAAAAATGCAAAACAAACAAATAACAAAGAAGAAATACAAGGAATAATAAAAATGGTCAAAGTACAAGTGCCAGCAAACGAAGCTTGAATGCTCTTTATTGGGTTTATTTAAAGGACTATTAAACAGAAAGTTGGGGTTATTTTTAGCTTGAGCAGCAAAGTTTTAAATATATATCTTTTTCCAATATCAAGCCCCACAAAAAAGCCAAAGGACTCTCTTGAGCAATGACAAATTTTAATGTCAATAGCAAGAGACGTGAAAAAAAGAGGACACGAGGTGGTCAGGAGTTGAGGATTCTTGCTGAGGATTTTCCGAAGGACCCGGGCCATTTGGTTTTTATCAGCCGCCGCTTTTCATGTTCATTTTAATTTGTCCAAATGTCCTTGCAGCGGGCACAAACGATTTGTTTTGGCCTTTCCGCTATTGGGGCGGCAGTTTTTGGTTCGGTTTCGGTTCGGTTCGGTTTTGCTTTTGGTCCTGCCACTACCCTTGCCTCCTTGCCACTTCTTTGCTCTCCTTTCCGGGTTTATTTGTATTAATGAAATAGACATTTTGGGGTCATGCTAAAGTGATTTTTCAACGTCTGCCAGGAGCAGACAGGGGGGGTATTTAGGGGGGCTGGTGTGCAATCACCACCCATGGATATATCCACACCATCATATACCATCCCTGGCTTCGACCCATGTCCTTATTTTTCTTATCTTCCTTGTCGACCATTGTTGTTGACGTTGTTATTGTTGTTTTTGTAATGGCTCCTGCTCCCTGCTACTGCTTTGGCATTCCGTTTTTTCAGTGTTTATTTTGCCTTTGTCTTGGGTCCTGTAACCCGAACGGAGTTTCCCTTTTGCATCCTTTGGACGCGGGGGCGTAAATGTCGTTGCTTTTCAGCGGCACTACCAGGCAAAGTGAAACTAATGGCAGTTAGTTTTGTTAAGTCGATAAAACTGTCAGTGATATGGCAGATTGTGTGGCAGCAGCCGCAAGCTTCTCCATCCTTCGTCCCAATAGACCGACCGACCGACTTGTCACCTAACCCATTTCGTGTTTCTGACGGTGCGAGAGATCCTGTAAAGAAAAAGAAAACCAAAAAAAAAATGGCAAGGCACCAAAAAAAAGAAGGATACGAGATACATTTGAGATGGGTTTAAAAAGTTAAATGAAGTTGCTGCAGGCATTAAATTTCCGCCGCGAACTCCCAAATATACAATACTGCGAGCAAGGGGTTGGGTGAGGAGGTGGAGGTGGCACACCCATAAAGCATGCAAAAGTTATGCAACACCCCAAAAAGTGGGCGTGGCTGGCGGACAAGTAAGTGGCATTTTATGTTCATTTGCCGCGGCGCCTTCTCCAATGGAATTGTGTTTTATGTTCTTGCCTATGTGCCAGGAATGCACATGTAATGGCATAACACTGAAAGAAAATATGGAAACTAACTCGAAATTACTTTCATTAAAGACCCTTAAATTAATTAAAATGAAAGCCAGCAAACTGCAAGAACATTTTTTTCCGTGTAACAAAGCTCTAAAAGTGTTAGATAAGGTGTTTTAGAAAATGGTTGACTTATTTTGGCGACAAACGGGCCAAAATGGCTTTCCTCCTCTATCTTTCTCCCTCGCCCTTCTCTCCTCTCCTTATCAATCACCTTTTTTCCACGTTTTGCATCCTTTGGATCCTTTGCATCCGAGCATTGTAAATGACTCCGTTGCCATGTCTTCATCATCGTCAGGCTTTCAAGCTTATTACTTTTGTGCGGTGCCATGCATATGGATGCATCCTTTTGCACTTTCAGCTCCATTCCTCCCTCCGTGTATCCTTGACTGGGAATTAATTATAGCTACATATCGCTATCGCCGTGGCACGTATCCTAAATCAAAGCATTTAACGTGGCTAATCCCCTTAATGCACGCGCCCGTCTGGGGAGGGAGCACTCCAATTTAAGCTCAACAACCTTGGACGGGTCCAACGTATTTAGCAAATTAAAATGAAAATCCCTGGCCATGAGAAACCGCAGGACAAAAAAAAAAAAAAACCGGGGAAAGGAAAACTGAAAACTCTATATAAAAGAGGGTAAACGCAACGACAGTTTAAAAATCTCCAAGGGGATTTGGGGTGGAGGGTGGTCCTGAAAGGACGACACAGCCAGGTCAGTTCGCTGTGATTGGCAGCAGTCATCAGGCAAGTTAATTGCCCACAATTTAGCGGAACGGAGAGGAGAGGAGGCGAGCGAGGACCAAGGATCAGGAAATGGTAACAGGATGCCAGTCGAGAGTGCAGGTTCTGGCACGCGGTGTTTCTGACGTAAAATTAATGGCAGTTCAAGGTGGTCAGCTCCCACGACATTAGGACATAAGCTAGCCTTTTAAAATTCGCTGATTAAAAAGTGAGCAGAGAAGTTAAGATTCAAGTGAGCTTAACGCACTTAAATTTTATTTCAAATAAGAACGAAATATATTCGCAGAAGAGGAAACTTTTTAAGAGTCCTTCAGTACTTCATTCTTTTTTTAAGTCGATTTCCTTGCAAATCCTTGCCCAAATGCTATGCAAACATGTACATTTGGTTTCCTGTTCTCCATTTTACATTTTAAGTGATCAAAGACTTACCTCCTCGGGTCCGAAAGCACTTAATCGCAAGTGAAACCCATCAATCGAATTGCAGGACCACCTACATCACCATCCTACCATGTCCTGCCACAGCCAGGAGCTCCAATCTGGTCAGCAGTTCTGGTCAGGACAGGAGCCCGGCGACCCTTGTCGCTGGCTGCTAAATCTCGGTCATTTGTGACGCTATTACGGGGTTGAAAGTCGACTGCGATTCCCAGCACGGGGCGAGAAGGTGTTTCCCATTTTCCCACTGATTTTCCCACCGATTTTCCCTCCCTGCTAGCCGACTTTGGTATTTGTAGCGCCCAGAACGGCCATTATCGTCTATGGGAGCGTTATTAACTTTTGCTGCCTGTCAACATTGAAAATTATATGCCAGGAAACCACACACGCTTTCCGCCCACTAGTGGTCCACCAGATGCACTGAAAAATATCAGATCTTTTGAGGGTTTTTAGAAAACTTTAAGGTTAAAGAACCATAGAAGATAAGTAACCGGTTTTAAGAAATCTTATTAAAGAAATCTTTCTTAAAGAGCTCATCATAGTTCTCAATAATAATGTATTGTCCTATTTTTGTTAAAAATATAACTTATTTTTTGAGAATATTTTGTTATCCTGTAGCTCATCGGCAATCTCAGTTTTTTGTAGCTGTTTTTTACGCTCTCGACTTTGGCTTTGCTCGCATTCATTACGTGAGCTGTATGGCTGATGGCTTACATTGAATGGCAAAGGGGCGTATCTGGCGATGGGGGCGTAAGGACATCAGCCAGCTTGCCATTAGCTCAGCATGACCTCCCTTCGTGGACCTCTTGGAGCATTTCATTTAGATGTTGTTGTTTTTTGTTGATGTGGTTTCAGAGGCCAAATAAATCAAGTTTTTTTTTTTACAAATTTGTTGTCATCATGTTGACATTTCCGACGTCTTTATCGACTTGTGTGTGCCAAGTTGAGTGGCAATGAGATGAGAAAACAGTGGACGTTGAAAAGGCCCCGTTGTCACCGAATTTCCATAGTCCCATAATATAAATATAAATCGTGTCTGGGGTGGAATAAGGCTAATGGGAAATGTCTGTGAATGCAGACTGGAAAAAAACGTTGAGTTTCCCCTTAAAATTGAGATTCGCAGCAAGTTGGCTTAGTTTGAAATTGGTTTGAATATATTATGAGACGTGCTCGGGAGAGAACAGTTCGCAAATTATGTCAATTACGTTTTTGTTGGAAAAGGGGGGGAGGGGGGGTAGAGCAACGGTAAAGGATCAACATTTGCAGCAAGTTTACTGCAAATGCGACGCGAAAATGATGCGAAAAATGCAGCAGCGTAACAAAACGAAATTATCGAATAACAAATGGCGTTGTGAAAAGGACGAAGGATGCTGGGTACAGGATACAGGAGGCAGGACCGAGTACCAAGAACCAAGGACCCAGGAGCAAGGACGACCGAGCTTTCTCTCCATCCGTTTGACGTTTGCAAGTTGCATAAGAAATTCAACACTTCCGCTGCAGCTGGGAACTGCAACAGTTTTCCGGCGTAGTGAAAATTAAAAACAAGAAAAAGCACGGAAACCAGGGGATTCTCTGGCAAGGGATTCTCCGTAAAGAAAAAAGATGCCGTAAATAAAGAATTACGATATAGTCATAGAGTGTGTGTGTGTGTGTGTGGTAGGGTGTGTGTATGCGTTTCTATTTGCATTCGCCATAAAACTTGGCGCCATCTAGCGGCAAACGAAGCGACATGAACAGAGCCAAATGACTTCCGTTTCCGGCGAGGCTGCCGCTTAAGATGCACAAACACACACGTGCTAGTCCCACAGGACAAATATCCTTCACATCTTTTCTTATCCACATCCTAGCAATCATCATCATCAGCCATCATCATCATCATCGTGGTCGTCAGAGTCGGCGTGCAGGAGCGTCATTTGTTTGGTTGTTGGAAGGACCTCCTGCTGTGTCCACTGCTGACATGATGGTTCGTCCTGGCGCGGACTGGCATGTTGAAAAATTGCATCGACTATAATGTAAATCGTGTCATTTGTCAATGGCAGATGTTCGCTCATCCTGGGAGTCCAAACTTCCTAATGACAATTGGCATGTTAACGGAAATATGGCAGGGATGAGGCCAAATATTAATTAAAGTTTCGTTAGTATATAAATCTACATAAACTTGAATGGGGTTAAAACAGAAAATGATCCATTGAAGCTATGCTTTTGAAATGCTAGGCTATGAAAAATCTAACTTCTAAAAATTCGTATACTTTTAACATTACGCATACGCCGCGTGCACAGCTTTTAATGAGTCTTGGCTAAAATAGTTTGGCAACAGTTTCGCTGCTTCAGCACATTAGCCAAGAAACGGCTGCCGACCAGGCCAACTACGGCCAGGCGGCGAAAATAATTCAATAAACCAACTTTTGGTGAGATTAATTAAATATTTCTGTCTAATTTGACGCAATTTATGCAATGCCAGGGGGAGCAAAATAAAGAGCGAGTTTCCGCGGTGAGGGTTGGAAAAATCCCCTCCCACACTCACACACACCCATAGATGGAGAGGAAAAATGAGGAAAGTTTTCCTTGAGCAAACTTACTTATCTATCTATGTATTTGGGGAGAGTGAGAGTGAGATAGTCTCTATCTCTTTGGGGAAAAACTTTTATTAATTACAAAGGATACACATAAACATTAGCCAAAGTGTGCCACGCCAAGTCACATTTGTGAATTGAACATTTCCATTCATTTGATGCCACCACTCGACAAGTTACTTAACTGGTTTTCCAAATGGCTTCCTATACTGACTGGCTTTTCCTTTTCCGGCTTTTCTTTTTTTTCCCAGTTGCAGTACCTCTTCCTGACAGACTGGCATTCGAAGGTTGAAAGCGGAAAGCTGGCGAGGATTAGCCACAAGGATGGTGGTAAGTAGTAGTCGAGTTTTATGATGAGATGCACAAAGGAAAATAAAGAGACACAGGATTTGTATAAATTAAAAAAAAAGGATAATGAAAGTGATTAATTATTAGTATTTTTTATAGCCTATTTTAGTTTTTTTTTCTTGGAAACCTATAGGTCCTTGTAGTAATAGCCTTAACTTATAATCCATGTAATTAATTTTTTTCTCCGTGTCCTTTAGCCTGGCAAATTATGCAACTTAATGTACCCGCATACGACCATGTATGAAAATGTACATAATGCATAATTAATTTGGCTCGACATGCACAACCTGTTGAGCTGGAGAAGTGCTCACCTTGGAGCGCCGCCTCACTTTTCATTTGCCAGCCCCCCTGCCCTCCACCCAACGTGAAGGAAATCCCAGTAAGCACCACCCCCCACCACCTTTAGGCCACTTCGGTTGCCATTCCAACTGAGCCGCTGCCTCATTGAAAAGTGGCATAACGAGCTCTTGTGCCCCGGCTTAAAAGCGCTTACAAATTGCTACACGAAAATGTCTGTGATGGGTGGATAGGGGGGTGTTGCAGGAGGTGGTGCAAGAGGTGGTGCAGGAGGTGGTGCAAGAGGTGGTTCAGGAGGAGGTGCAGGAGGTGGTGCAGGAGGAGGGCTAGGAGGAGCGTTTCATCAACACTTCAGGGCAGTTTCAAAGGGCAAGTTGAAAACTGAAACTGCAATTGAAGCGTTTTTCCACTCACTCACACATACACACACACACATACACAAGGATGGGGCAAAAAATAAACACACACAGGAGACAGGAAAGAAGGAGAGTGGTGTGTGGAGAAAAACCTCCGGCTTTTTAATGAGTCAAGTGGCCAACACGTGAAAAACAGTCCGTATACCAGTCCGGACCACACACACATCCAGTAGGATGGTGGAAGTGTAAGTGTGTGTAATGACGCACATTTTGGCAGACTTTTGTGAAAACGTATTCGCACGAAATAAACCGTTTTGCCTTTGAGTTGAATTGAGTTTCATTTGAGCCGGACCCGTCCGTATTCCACCATCCACCATATGCCGTAGTATTCGTTTTTTTTTTGGGCGTCATGCCAACGCGGCGCCGTCGTTCGAATTTTTCGCCTTGCTTTTATAATTGCATGTCGACTCTTAATGAGCTGGGCGCCGTGCAATTTGTTCACCGAAACACTAAGGATTTTCCCCAGAGTTTTCTCTCTCTTTCTGAGTGTGTTGAAAGTTAAGCTCTTGTTCAAATGGATTTTTGCTCAAAAGCGAAATAAAACCGCACAACTCCAAGTGAAATGAGTAAATTGCGGTTGAAGTTGCCAAAGCTTTTACTGTTATGGCATTTGAGGTTGCCTCTCTTTAGAGGGTGTTTGCTAAAAAAAAGTGTGAAAACAAAATCAAAAAACACCTTTCATCGGCAGGCTGCCACAACCACAAAGATTCCACCGATAACACTGAATCTGAACATTGAATTTTTACCGAAATTTCCAATGGCCCAAAAATAAAAAAAATCTAAAAATAGAAGAAATAAACAAATTTCCAAAGGAGCGTAACAGTGGTCTCGAATCCAGTTAGGAAACATGTCAGTGGGTGGATTGGTTTAAAGCTGATGCATAAAATATTGCGTATACGCCCCATTATACCTTCCAACAAGCACAGGCATAGGGGGGTGTCGAGGCAGGCAAACATAAACGGCAGACATCTAAACCATATATCGTATGTATAATTGAAAACAAATTTTACTGCATGTAATTGAGTGTGTTTGTTTGTTTGTGTGGCTCCTTGTTTGCTAGGATGTGTAAGTGAGTGTGATGGGTGTGTGTGGGTGTATGGGCCATGTCTTGATATCGATAACAAATGCCACAAATTGAATTTAAATCATATTACATACAGACACAACCCATAGAGAAACAACTGAATCTGTTACAGGGGTAGGGACTTAAAGGATCCCCCTTCCATAGGAGGCTTTCAGAGGGCTGGGCTCTTGGCCGCGCCAACGCCATGTTCGTTTGTTTTATTTATGGCTATAACAGCAACAGCAACAACTGATAACAATAGACAGGGCCCAAATACACAAGGAGAAAATAAGTAGTTTTTTTAATATATTAGAATTTTTTCCGGAATTTAAACTTCCCTATAGATTCTAGATTTCAATCAAGACGTTAAAAATTTGCTCATTTTTAAATATATTGATTTTTTCTCTCAGTGACACAAAAGCTGCATCCACTGGTACAACCAAAGTCTGAGCAACGCCTTCAGTTTTGCATTGAGTCGAATTTGAATTTGGGGTTTTGAGATTTTCATTTCATGCATTCAGTGCACACGCTCTGCCGCAACAAGCCAGCCAATCTCCTTGAATATCCTTTCAGTATCCTCCCCGCATCTTAATTGTCTGCTCGGCAGTGGCATGGCATAAATTTATGCATTGCATTCTGCCGTCTGGAATATGTATCGCAATTTTGCCATCAAGCTGCCAGTACCAGTGCTAGTTTCATTGCAACTGCAACTGCAACTGGAAGTGAAACTTCCATGAATCCTTGTGAGCCTTGAATCCTTATTGGCCAAAGGTGACTGAAGATATACTACATATCCCCAGACGGAGATCCAAAATAAATGTTTGATAAGCATTCGATGTCATTTTATAAAGCATATCTCCCTCCTTGCACCTTGCATAGCAATTAAAATGAAGCTATAAAGCAAATATTCGAAAATGTCAAAGAAATGTTTCGCCCACAGATTTATTTACACACACCAATTACCGATAGACATCCCTGAATCCTGTGGGTCATTCTATAAAATGTGAAAGCTGTGCAGAAAAAAAAAGGATTCTCATGTGAAGTGTAAATAAGCGCCCTCTAAGTTATGGGCTCAAGTCAATTCCAAACACTCAAGGTGTCGATGCATGCTGGCACGAAACTCAAACTACGGCTTAGTCCTGAATAGAGTTGGACCCCTGGCAGGATGGCTGGATGGCTGGATAGCAGGACGTGTTTTTTAGGTCCGTGTGTGAAGGTCCTGGTTTCGGTACGTGAGGCACGTGCGTGCAGATATGTTTTCTACTCGGGGATGTGCATTTCATATTGACGTTAACATTTTCCTTCTCGGTTCCAGTTCCTGTTCCTGCAACGTGCTGCAATGCAAAATACAAAGCTGAAAGGAGAAAATACCGAGAACAAATTAAGGATTCACAGGAAAAAATTAGAGCAAAGATTCTTGAGATGTTTTTATGGAAAGAAAGGCTTATTATTATTACCATTTATATCTTTCTTTCATCTTATTTTTACGATTTTTAAAATAGATTTTCTTGTGCATATTTTGAGACGTGCTTTCTGTAGCAGTGTCCTGTGTAATGACGTGTTAATATTATAAGCTTATATTTTTTGTCCTGTGTAAGGACTTAGTAAAAGCTACGAGCTGGGATAAATAAGCAGATGGTAAAGGCAATCGGGGTGCCTCACTCACATTCAATATCTCACATCCTTACACCTTGCAATCCTGAACAACTCACTCCACTTACCCCATGAGGGTGGCGGGAGCAGAGTCCTTGCACTGCATACATCATGTCCGGAGCCATTGTTGCTGCTCCTGCACGCGCCACACGATTTTGCAAATAAATACAAATAACTTTGATTTTGTACCCCCCTCTCCGTGTGCCTTGGGTGTTGGGGGTGTCCTGGGCTCCGTTTTCCCCAAGCCCGAATCCCAAAGCGTGTGACGTTCAACAGAAGCATTCAAATTAAACTTTATTTGCCCTCCCCTGCCCGGACTTACCTTTGGGCGTTGCTCTGCTTAAAATTGCAGATTGCAGGCTTGATCACATTGCCGACCCAAGGCAGAGGCTTGCAAATGAACGTTGCCAAAGGAGCAGGACCAGAGGCAGTGCAGAGGTCCTGGAACTGGAGCTGGAGCCGGAGCCAGAGTCAGACAAACACACGGAACGTGCTGTGCATGCAATTGAGGAGATTTTTTGTGGGATTTCCTGCCCTGATACCAGCTAAAGGCACAATATGCTCCATAAATTGCCTTTGGCCTCTGCCTCAATATATACGTGTATAGTTTTTCGGGTTGCATAGATATTTCCGAACCCGAAGCCACCTCCAGCCAGACAATAGTTTATGCTTCTGCCCCAAAACAAATAAAACGAAAAATAATCCGAGGCTAGATTCCAGGATACCATGAGAGATACTAATTGTTAAAGAGGCTTTAATTTGGCAGGTTGATTTAAAAGCAGATACTTATATTCCTATATAGGTCCTGAAATCAATAAAGCAATCAGCTCCTGCCATATGTCTGGCCAAAAACCCATCAAGGTATATTGGTTTTTTTACAGGGTAGCGGAAACCATAAAATGACTCTTCGCTTGGTTAGGTTATTATTATTGTTTGTAGTTTCGTTTCGGTGTTCGCTTTTGTTTGTAATGTGAAAATAATCCTCGTGAAAGTTTCGTCCTGGCTGTGCCGCCAAAATCAAAGTATTAGCAAGGAGTTGCCTCGGCTTCTGTCTTATTTTTGCCACTGGCGGTGGCGGTGACGGTGGCAACTTCCGCAGGGCGCCGTCATGGCCACGTGAGTCGAGACATGGCCAGTCAGGAGGTATAGGAACTTGCCTAAAAATGCACTACAAAAAATAGAGATTATATAGTTTTGGCTATAATAATCTATCCAAAGAAAAGGTGACTGCTTCTCCCAAGAAATTACTTCTTAAAAAAGGAAATAATTTTGTATTTCAGAAATATTTGTTTATAAATTTCTAGTCCCTTTGTAAAATCTAGTAAAGTAATTTTTATTTAACCCCCAAGCTTAAAATATTTATCAAAGTGTCTAGTAAACGTGAACGTGAACTTTTCACGAGCGCCATTTGTGTTTGTGTTTAGTTTGCTCCTTTTTGCGTACTCGGGAGTGAGTGTTTGTCCTGTTTTATTCATACAGTATTCGACAGCATACCCACGACTATTTGCACTAGAAGCTATATATATCCACTATATATATTTATATACAAAGTCGAACAACCCTTGTTCGGGCAGAACTCAAATTATAGTTTTATGAGTCGGGACGTGGAGCGCGGAAGGACTATGGGGCGAAAGGCAATGAAGTTACGGCACTTAATGATGTTGCTTAGCAAATTGAAGCAACTAAACACAAACATAATTGAAACAATTTTCTCATTATAATGACGACTACTACTACTACCACTGCTACTACTATGATGATGATGATGGCGGTGGAGAAAAACACAAAAAAGAAACGGGGAACAGGACTTGGGTGAAGGACTTGGTCCTGGAACACAGGAAGGCGCCGAAGCAGGTGCCGTTGACGCAAATTGTTTGGCTGCGATCCTGTCAAGGGGCCAGGTAAACAATGGGAGCAGCCAATGTCAACTAAATATGCGTCCTTCTTGGCAGCAAAGGAAGATGAAGTGGGCGCCAGGAAGTCAGGGAAAAAGTTAAGCTTTTGCAAATAAAATAAGTATGAGTGGATGGGATGGGCTTAGGGTTAGCGAGCAGTTGGTGGAGGGAAATGGTTGAGAAAAGTTCGCCCCTGGGCGAGATTCCAGGACCTGGGCCTATCACAGGAAGTGCCAGGCAGCGCCGGAAGTTGTAACAAGTTAATGGCAGTTTTTCAAGAAGCCAACTACTGTCAGGTGCATTTAGCTGCAGATGCATAAGGATCTGAAAGACCAGAAACAGGAGAAGACGAGTCAGAAGGTGCGGGGGGGAAAGGAGCCAGAAAGCCAGAAGCCAGGAGCATGGTTCTGTATCCCGGTTAAGTGCATTCAAGTTGGCACTCAAGTGCCGCCAAAGTGGCAGTCAACGTGGCCTAATAAAGTTGCTTAGGCGGACTTGCTGGGATTAAGTGGCTGCTACTCCTGCTGCTTGCCTGCCAGGATAACGTTGTTGTCCTGGGAACACACACACCCGTTAGCCCCCTTCTCAGCCTTCTCCCTGCCCTCTACATATTTACTTTAATACGCCTTTGTGCTCATCAGCCATTGTATTTGCCTGGCTTTTTGTGTGCCGGGCCATTAGCAGCTCAATTTACAAGACTCTGACTTTTGATACCATCCACGGTCTCTATATAATCTATAGTTTCTGTATCTGTGGCCCAAAACAATATTTGGCATTTGGGTTTTGTTTTTGCGCCCTCTCTGTTTTGGTTTCCCCCGCCCTGCTCCGCCAATTCCCACTTCCCGGACTCCAGTTTGGCTAAAAGCTCTGGGCGACAAGTGGACGGCTAATGGACCGGCGGAGAAGTGCAATTCGATATGGATTCGGGATGTGATCTCTCCGGAGGAAGAGGAGTAAGTGCACAGGAAAAGAACTTGACTAAATAACTTGGTTAGTAAAGTTTAGACAAAAACTAGGCTTATTAGTTGGCTAGGCCTTCAATTCTTAAATCTGATTCGCCTAGAAGTACCTACTCACTTTCTTAAAGTCTTTCGGTAAACAAAGGTAATACTGTTCCCAGTACTTCCGCTAATAACTCCAAAGAAAAAGCGAACCACTTTCTGGCGTAGAACTTTGATACATTGGGCAAACACAAAGGGCATAAAAACAAAATCAAATTGCTTGCAAATAGCTAAATAAAAGGATGGCCCAGGACGAGGCTTCGGCTTATTACTTCTCGGCATTTCAGGCAGGATATTGCCAGCGAACAAGGAACAAGTTTGCGTTTGGCAAATTAATAACAAAGCCTCGGTGTGGGTGAGAGCGTGGGTGTGTGTTTGTTCCTTGTTTGTTGTTGTCCTCCTACATCCTGCCAAGATAGGACAATGTATGTGAGAAACCTTGTCGCTATATATATGTATGTGTGTGTGTGTGTGTGTACCGGGTAAGTAGGACTAATGCCTGCAGGTTGACGTACGTGCTGCGGCATTTTTATTAGGCATCCTCTTTTTACGAGCCCTGCTCCGAAGTCCTTTTAATGTTGAAGGCGGCGCCAGGATCTGCTGGAGCTGAAAGCTGAAAAGGAGTTTGTATGGGGGTGCAGGGGCGGAGAGCTGTAGAGTTTCATGGCCCATAAAAGCAACAACACCACCTCCAATCCCCCATCCCTGCGGAACCGCCCCCTTGCATCTGAATTCTCTGCAAGAGTGAGTGTTACTTTTTGTTTAATTTAATTAGTCACGGCGGAGCCCATTCCCAGGATATCAGTGTTATTAGTAGAGGCATTTTATTGGTCGCATACCGTACAGGCACAATAACAATTAAAAATGTACTGGAGGTGGGACAGACCCGGGGATACCTATCACAAAAGAGAGCAAATTTGAAATTAAACAGGATGGCCGAAGAATCATAAAATCAAAATTAAATGACCGTCGCATTCGAGCATACCCTTCGTAAAAAATACCCCTCTAAATCCTGGTGTGTGTTTGTGTGTGTGTGGGAAGTGTATAAAAATGTCGCTCAATTAAAGTGTAGACACTTAAAATTCAACACTTAATTTCGTGCGTAAAATTAATGCCAAGCACATAATTAAATTATGTTAATTACGTACGACAAAGTCTATTAACAACGCACAGCCAGACAGAGACGGACAAATTGGGATAGAAAGAGCTGGGGGGATAGAATGATACGGACAGGGACACAGACACGGACACGGACTTGACTGGAATCCCTTTTGGGCCAAAAAGGCCAAACATCAAATAACTTTCAATCAATTCCAATTAGGCCAGCTCCCTTTTGGCATAAAAATTGGATCCAGAATGGAACGACAATTTAATTTCAAGTTTAATGGCAACCAGCAGAAGGAATAACCACCAAGGAAGGTTGTTATCTCTCTCGATAGAAAGTAACCCCTTTCTTTTCCTTGTGGGTACTGTAAGGGGGGCCAGGATATTGTAATAACAGCTGCCCGACACGGACGACTATCTGATCCTTGGAAATTGCACAGCAAAAGGACCCCCAAGCAGGAAAGAATAGAAAAGAAATAGACAAGAAAAGAAAAGAAAAGGCAAGTCAAGCAACAAGGATACGGCAAGGATACGGCAAGGAAGGGAAACGGCCACGCAGCGTTGCATTTTGCAGTTAGCAACAATGGGGCAGCGGTGGAAGCCACAATAAAAGCGTGCCACCACCATGGTGGTTGCCAGCGAAAGCTGAAATAAAAACCACAAAACACGCCAAACTCAAACTCAAACCGAACCGTAACCCACACCCAGGATACCCATGGAGGATAACCATGGAGGACACACCAACCCGTAGTCAGTAGCCAGTAGCTGTCCATCCGTTCGGGCATCTGACGATTCCGGAAGATTGAGATTGAGGTTGAGGTTGTGTTTGCCGGGTAAACCGAGTTCATTTTCAGTGAAAAAATTTAATCAAGGAGTGCAGCAAGGCGATCCAAGTGTCAGCAGCGACGGTGGCACTTCTCACACCTCCAACTTGGTCCAACTGCTACTAACCCCTTCTCCCCACTGACACTCCCTCTTTTTATACTGCCCACGCAGACCGAAATAGCCGGGGGTCCAGCCCCTTGCGTGTAATACGAGATTCGTTCAACATTTACAATGATTTTGTGATTCTTCCGACACTTTATGGGCCAAGCCAAGCTGACAGGCTACCCACTAAACTTGAACACTGGCTGTATAAGTGCACCGACAAAAAAATAGGTAATTGTTCTGTTAGATATTTTAGTAGCTTTAAGTCTTAATTCATCTATGTCTGTATCTATTTTATAGATGCCTTTTAAATCTAGATATACGTATAATCAAATTTACTATAGGGTAGTATAGTATAGTAAATTATACGATTTTCAAAGATATAATAGATTTTAAAGGTGCCCAAAAGCTTACTTAAAATTTTTAAGAATCTCTACTTGATAAACCTACAAATAAATTAAATTTTTAGTTTAAAAATGTTCAAATTCCTTCTAAAATATTAACCACACTTCTTAATTATTTTTCTCCCAGTGTATATAGCCAGTGCACTATGTGGGCAAATGTCTTTGACTATAATAGAGTGAAAGACTTTAAGCAAGCATCGCTATCGTCATCGCCATCGCCATCACATCGCCATCGCCATTTCCATCGCCATCTCAGTATTAAGTTGCAAGAGCAAAAAGTTCCTGCCCAGGGTTTTCTGCTTGTAATGCAGACTAGTAGTAGCAACGGAAAATGGAAAATGGAAAATTCGAACTCAGCCATTGCAGCAGCTGACAATGCTCCCAGTGCACCCCCATCCAAAAAAAAAAACAATGTTATTCAAAACAAGAAAGGAAAGCTAACTTCGGGCGGAGCCGAAGTTTATATACCCTTGCAGTTAAAACCGGATATATATCGCAAACATCGGATATAGTTGGCCGATCCTTATGGGAATAGGAATATATAATCCAATTTATTACAATACAAAATCTAAAAAAAGTCCCAAACTTCTATCTTCAAAAATACGAAAGTTGGGTCATTTCCGATCGTTCAGTTATATGGCAGCTATAGGATATAGTCGGCCGATCCTTATGAAATTTGGCATGACGTAATGTTTTGCATTACGCCAAAAGCCAAAAATAGCCAAAAATAGCTCACATGTCAAATTTGAACTCTCTAACTCTAAAAACACCAAAGTTATACCATTTCCGATCAATCAGTTATATGGCAGCTATAGGATATAGTCGGCCGATCCGGGCCGTTCCGACTTATATACTGCGTGCAAAGGAAAGAAGGGTGTGTGCAGAGTTTCAAGACGATAGCTTTAAAACTGAGAGACTAGTTCGCGTAGAAACAGACAGACGGACAGACAGACGGACAGACGGACAGACGGACAGACGGACATGCTCATATCAACTCAGGAGGTGATCCTGATCAAGAATATATATACTTTATAGGGTCGGAGATGTCTCCTTCACTGCGTTGCACACTTTTGACCAAAATTATAATACCCTCTGCAAGGGTATAAAAAGTGCCATGCAATATTGGTCCGGATGGAGCAGTGAAAACTTTTCAGCAGTGACCTGAAAAACAAAATATTTTTGGTTAATTCAATTTTTAGCTATGATTGTCCAAACGCAATTCTTGTTGAATTCAAATACTCAAGGGTTGCGACTGGGCATCGCGGCTCGAAATACGAATACAACAAAGAAAACCATTTAAACATGTATATTCCCTTATGCAAACTGTGATCAAGTTAGTCCTTAAGAAATATTAAATTAGCTTTAACCAAATAAAGCATGAAATCAATATCTAAGCTGGAAAACTTTTGTTTAATAACATTTTTGGGGAACATCAAACAAGTTTTCTAACACGAAGAGCTTGTGAGCCACTTGGGTGTAAGCCAGAAAGAAATTGTAGCCAAGTTGAAAGTAATATATTTTGTTCTCGACAAAACAAGTCAAGAATTTACATCAGAAACTTGCTGCACGAAAAGGGGGGGACTGGCTCTGCTTATAGAAAACGTATTTTTCAAGCATCTTTTGACAAATTATGACCATGGTGCTCTCATGCTTGTGCTTTTCCCCACTTTTCCCTCCTGCTGGCGGTTTTTTTTTGGTATTTTTTTTTGTTCTTCCAGGAAAACTATGACTTCAAGTTGCCATGACAGCGTCGCCACATTATACAACAAGTGCTCGAAATAATAAAGTTAACAGCACTTTAATAGTTAGCTACTACAACCACCACACCCCCGGCACTTGCCTCCGGCCTCTGCCGGGATGGGGGCATGGGGCAACCTCAGAAGCGGCAACATGTTGCCGGGCAACGGACATAAATGAGGGGCTTATCCTATCGAGCAGCACAACTTGAGCAATAAAATTGCTTTTATATACGAGGAGCATCTTCGAGGGATTGGATGAAATATTCCCGACATGCTCTCAGATATACAACCATTATGGACGGCAGCAGATAAATTTTCCACTTTGATTTTTTCGCTTAATAAAAATCAAATTTAAATGCGGCTGACAACGCACCAGAAAATAGAAGCCATGTGTGAACTGCCACCACGAGGGAGGAACTCGAGAAGGCATTTATGGGCAGCTGATGACATGGCTTCCAGCTTGGCTGCTCCTCCTTTGCTGGAATGTGTAATAAACTTGGAGTATCTCCTACTTCGGCTTTATGGCCGGGCACATAAAAGGAAATCAAAGGAAGAAGCCATCTCCCCAAGAGAGAGTCAAAGAGTCGGAGCCACTAAATGGCAAATGGCCAGAAGTGGTGGTGCAAAAAAGAGCAGAGCATAGAGCATAGCCAGGCTAATAAGCTGCGAGGACCTCCTGGGCGTATGCTTAATATTTTGAGCCAGTTGGCGCTTATATAAATGCCCCAAGCCCATTGCCCGCTGCCCTCTTCCCAAAGCACCAAAGCGGAAAGTTCTGCATAAATTCAATTAACTAAAAACATGCAAATGAAAAACTTTTTTTTTTTGCCTTATTTTGCGACAAAGCAGCGGGCGGAGAGTGGAAAATGGTAAATGCAGCTCATTCGGATGCACAGAAGTGGCCTGCCTCCCTCCATCCGCCATCCTTGCCCTGCTAGTGGGCCCCCTCCTGGAAATGTTTTCTAATTATTTCTCTCGCTGCGAACATCCTTAGTCAACTATGCGTGTATATCAGAAATATGGAATGCCATAATGTAACGAGTAATTGCGCAAAAAAGTAATAAAGAACGCGCCGTTACGCAAAAGGGGCGGGTGGATGGTGCAGTGGGTGTGTCCTGGTCCTGGTCCTGGCCTGGTCAAAGGGCATGCAATCTGGCGAGGGGATAACGCAAGGATACTGCCGCCATAGCAGTTACGAGAACTGGAGGACTGAGCACCGAGCACCCAGCACCGGGCAACGGGAGGAGCAACAAAAGTTGTCAACGGCAGCAATGGCAACTAAAACAAAGCCCTGCCCCGGGTTCGTGCAACGTGGCCGCAAAAAGTTCAAGCGCCGCTCACGCGCCCCTGCCACGTGATGTTGCTTCTGGCAGCCTGGCATCGTGGCATCCTGGCTGCCGTCCTGTTGCTCCTGCGGGTGACTCGCCTCGTGGCCCAACCAAAAAGGATATTAATTTCCCAAAGGTGCCGTTTTTGCATCAAAATCACGTAAAATGCGACCGAGCGGCTTGGAGTGGTGTGCGGGGAGAACGAGTCCTGGGACAACTTAACAACAGTCCTGGCCAAAACAACAAATAGCAAATAGCACACCAAACACCCTAGGCTGCAATTAGAGCCATTAAACAGCCAGCTGGGCATCAAAAATTAAAAATATTTTCTATAATTTGTCAAAAAAGAGTGCTTTTAGAGGAGTATCTATCAAAGTTATGTTTTTTAAAAGTTAAGGTAGGTATTCATATTTCTTCCGTAGACTTCCTTATCCATAAGATTCCAATTATACCCTTGATACCCTGTCATTTATCAGCACCACGAAATAAAATTAAAACGAACGCACACAAATTAAAAACTTTCAATAGCAACAATTTTCATTTAAAAATTCAACACCAGGCTCTGGGACTCGCAGGATCAGCAGGGCAATGAGGAGTGGGAGGGGAAAAAGAGGAGCAGGACCTGCCAACCAGCCGCTTGTTGATGGCCATTGAAGTGGGGCGACAAACAGATTTATGAAAACTGAAAAATAACCATTGTAATTTGACTATGCGAATGCCAAAAAGGAGCAGTGTTGCCCGGATGTGGAAGGGCATAGTAGTGGGTTGGTGGGGGTATCCTGGGATGGGCCGAAAAACAATTAAAACTATTTTGGCCAAAACAATATCGGGTGGCTGGCTGCCAACGCCGCTAGTTTTTAGTCCCGCTGCTCCAGTTGCAGTTGCACGAACGTTTTATTAGAATGCATCCTGGGGGTCAAACCGCAGCAGGGTTAAAGGACAGCAGGAGGGGCGGTGGGAGTAAGGATAGTGGCAAAGCTGATTGCTAGCCAGGACATGGCTATGGGTAGCAATTCGCTCGGAATACCCTTGCTGCTGGATTATTAGAAAATTCTAGTTGGAATTTCAAAGAGTTAAATGGTACTTTCCATTTTCCCCCACAAGCTTAAAGGTTGTTTTCAACTTTCAGCTTAAAATATTCAAATAAACTTGCACAAAGGGTTAACCAAATTATCTAGGGTATTTCCCCGTCGTCCTGCCGGCACCTCCTGACCTGGCGAGTCCTGTCCCGTTGTTTTGTCATTGCAGCTGTCTGTTTGTCTGCCAGCGTTGCAGAAATCCAAGGCGTGTCCTTTGGCCGGAGATAAAGTGCAATGGCTGCGGGCGAGGACAATGCGATTCCCAAGGCTGAGCAGGAGCTTAGCAAAACAACAGATGTTGTCCTTTAAGACCTCTATCCATGGATTGCATTCATTCCGATAGCACCAGTTCAATGAAATTTAAAAACTACTTTTTATATAAAAATTGTATTTGGTATAGGTATTCATGCTGTTATTTCTTCTTGGGCAGTTCTTGCATCATGAATCCTGCCGGTGGAGGGGGCTCCTTCAGCGAGGTGAGTCCACCTTTGGGCTCGCAGGAGTATCGTCCATTACGCGGCCCAGCCGGCGGTAGTTTGTCATTTTTGAGATCCTCCAGGATTTGTATGGTGGTCTTCTCGTCCAGATCCTCGTAAAAGTCATCGTTGACCGACAATACCGGGGCATTCACACATGCCCCCATACAGTAGTCATCCTTGAGGGTGAACTGCATGTCCGGGCTGGTCTCGCCATGTTTCACCTTTAGGATCTTCTCGCAGACGGCATATATGTCATCCCCGCCCCGCAGCTTGCAAGGAGTCGAGGTGCAGACGCGGATCACATATTTGCCGCGAGGCTTCATAAAGAACATGGTGTAGAACTGGGCCGCCTCGTAAGCCTTCATCGGATCGATCTTGATGATATCGGCCACGGCCTTGACGGCGCTGATCGAGAGCCAGCCTTGCTGCCGCTGGGCGATGTCCAGGAGCGGTATGAGGGCGCCCTTCCACTCCGCTTCCGGGTACCAGACCAGAAGCGCCTTTACGCGCCGCTTATTTTCCTCCGTGAACTTGAACTCCAGCGTCTCCCGCATCTGGCAGCTATCCAGTTTTGCGGGTCGGAGCCAGAATGAAGAACGGTGGAGACACCTCAGACTCTGCAGAGAACGCCGCATTTCAATACTATTTTAAAATTGTATACGAGTAGAGTGTAAGCTGAACCTAGCAGATACTATGTGAATGGTGGAGGCGAAGCTGCTAGATTGGGGCTTATCTTCCAGCTTACTTCGTTCCTAAAACTTACTGCAATACCTTATTTAAAAAGTTACCTCTCAAAGTTCATTTAATAATTCTTTCCACACTTGGACGAAAGTAATTAATTTCTAAATCGTCAGTTGCACTGGACAATGCAATATGGCCATTAATTGGAATGGACCAGCTCGACCTTTGCCATGACAACCTGGTCCAAGGGAGGGATGACATCGGGACTGCATCCAGGTCACAACATGCCAATCAAGTTGGAATGCCGCAAATTGTTGGAATTGCATGCCGCGCTTAATTGTCAATATAAGTTCACGTTATCAAGGCTCTGTGGGTGTGGCTGTGTGGGTGTGGCATAAAGGATATAATTTCCCCAGACACTTTACAAAAGCCATCGCCCATCACCAATCGTCAGCGTTATCATCAACACCTGTCGTCCCTTGGCTCGTTTTCACACTTTTTATTATGGGTTATTAATGTTTTAGGGACTGTTCAGGCCAGGCCCCGCAAAAATAAAAAAGATTAAATCGTAAAACGCAGGCAGTCATTATGGCAGCCCTGTTGTATCCGATCAAAATCCATAATAAACAATTAGGATAATGGCTATTCAAAGTGGCATTGACTGCAGATAGCAGAGTGTTAATGTGGTAAGTACATGTAATAAGTAGCAGCACATGTTGCCCCAAAAAATGCGGTATAAATGGGTACTCATTTAGAGAGTCTTTAAAACCTCTGTAAGCTATAATTAAAGCTATACACAGCAATTTATATGGTTCTACCCGAAATTTCATAAACTTCTTCAACCACTTCCACCTCACTCGATTTAAATGAAAAGTAGTTTTTCGGCCTTTGACCCACTTTTGCGGCACTTGCTATAACAGCCCGAAAAACGTACATATCTGCTGCAAACTCAGGCAACAAAGTGGTAACTGCAATTGGCCACTAAGTACTTTCCAAAGACTTTTGCATGGCAGTTCACATAATTCGTGTTGTGATAGTCTCGGCCTCGTTGACTCCGGCTCTCTGGGGCTAGAAAAAAAAAACCAAAACACACAAGCAGACCTGGTCGGGGGTTCGGGTTTTGTGCCCAAAACATAATTAAGTGCTTGCCAAGTTGTTGACTGAGGAGGGAATTTGTCATAACTGAGGGCGAAAACTGAGGCACAACCAGAACCGTTGATGGTGTACACTAAGTAGTAATAAATTTTACTTTTATGCCAAGAAGAAACTCTGGGGGGCTCAGCGAAAACAAGACCAGAAATCAGAAGTGCTAACGAAAGTTCCCCTTTGACCTCCAAGTGGCTCAACAAGTTGGTCAGAACAAACCAGAACCAGAACCAGACGCAGACCCAGAACCAGAGCCCCAACCAGAATCAGCACCAGAAACGGAAGCCAGAGAAACCGAGCTGATGAAGTGGCAGTGGCCATTGGCCGGACTTTAGTTGAAGTTGGCCAGCGAATTGAACAAGAACTTGTGAAGTGGAAGCCAAAATTAAATCAAACATCAAACTGAATCGCAAAGTCATAAAGAAGCTGAGTCCTGGTTGTGGGGGTCTGGGGTCCTGGGTCCTAGGTCCTGCGGCAAAATGAATCGAAATGGGGCAAGAAGGAAGTGCCAAAAGTGTTAGCAACTTTGCCATATTTCTGCTACGGCTGCGGCTGTGGGTGCTGCCACTGGTGCTTCTGTTGATTTTACAAAACTGTGGCCAAGCACGCAGCCAGAGGCGTGATGGATTAGCAAAGTTGGAGTTTAGCGAAACAGCTTCCTCGGTTTTTAATTTTGCAAAAATATACGAAAGTTTATATGCGCAACTGCTGCAGGGCGATGCCGAACCTGACCCTGCCACTGCTCCTCCCTCTGTCACTAGTCGCGTTTCGGAGGACAGGGGTCGTAGCCGGATCAGCGGGAAACCCTTTCACATTCTGGAGCAATTGCAGCAGGACTTTGAGGCCAAATGGCAGACAACCACGACAGTGAAACCTTTTAGCATATTGCAGCACTTGGATTTCGAGCAAGAGGCGGAGTATCACAAACTACAGAAGCGTCCCAACGCCAGTTTCCACGTGCTAGAGGCCCTCTACAAGGATCAGATACGCTATGATCAGAAAACCACATCTTCGAAGCCCTTTCATGTCCTTCAACAACTGGAAAAGGATTTAATTGCCAAAGAGAACAAAAGGACAACCACAAAACCCTTCACTATTGTGGGTGCCCTCATCAAGGACACGGTTAAGAAACTAGAAAAGGAAGGCTTCGAGACGCAGAAGCCACAAAAGCCCAGCAATGAGGTAGATGCTCCGGCGGAACACAAGGCAGAACTTAAGCCGGAATCCCGGGCCAAGCAGAGTCAGAAGAGAAGGAGGAAACGCATTCGCCGGAGGCGCAAAAGGTTCCGCCGGCGGCGCAAAAGGACTCGCCGCCGTCGCCGGAAGAAGAGAAAGAAGCGCCGGAAGAAGCGGAAGAAGAAGAGGCACAAGGGGGACAAAAATAAGAAAAAGAAGAAGAAGGGCAAACGGAAGCGAAAGAAGAAAGAAAAGCCGGAACATCCGCCAGAGCACTCCATCTTCCAACCGGGTCAAGTGATCTTTGCCAATCCCACAAAGAAACCCTATTACCACCACCCATATCCTCACCCACCAGGATATCCATATCCTGGCAACAACAACCAGATGCAAACCATACCCACCGCCTTGCTGGCCACTCTGACCGCCGCAACGGCCACCACCACCACCAAGAAACCCAAAACGGTGACCACCACTTTTCGTCCATTCAGCAAGATCAAGTACCTCCTTCGGCACAACAGCATCTTCAAGAAGAAGAAAAAGGAATACCTCAGCCATGTGGGCCAGGTCCTATATCCCTTCGTCAAATTTGTGGCGTTTTTCACAGTCCTGAATCCCTTCACCCTGGGTGTGTTCCTCTTCACATTGATTTCGCCGGCAGTCTTCGGCTTCCTGGGCTTTGTGGCACTAAGTGTCCTGGTGAAGCCCTTCCTGCACCTGGTCTTTGGAGTGAAGAGAAACGTGGATGCCATTGATCGGAAAAGGTATTTGGCCAACAAGCAGGCCGAGAGACTGAAACTAGGGCTTAGACCGGTCACCATTCACAAGCATTATTACCAAAATAAGCCGGTGATCTCGACACCTCCAGTGAAGCTTCGTCCCGTGGGTCACTGGCGCCGTGAGGGGGTAGATCTTGCAGCTCCTCCATTGCGACCTCCTGCTGTTTCCAGAGGACCCCCTGGTCCATATCTTCAGCCACCAGCCAGAAACCAATACAATCCTCTGCTGCCGGAACAACGAAGAGTCCTGAACACGAGTTATGATTATGGTTGATTGCTTACTACTATTACTATTATTATTTTAGTTGACTTTAGAAAAATGTAAATAAAATTCATAAATAACTCTTAATTGTATATTTTTGTAGATAACCTTTGTATGATATTTTATTAATATTTTAAAAACGGCTCGTCATCTCTCGCTTCGAAAAATGATTAGCGCTTCCACCCACACGTCATCAGGCCCGCCATTCTCGCTCCATATATACAAATTCCATCTGATTAAGGCACTTTGGCTGCCACCTCGGGGACTCACTTTCACATGGCACACACCACATGCCTGGAAATTAACATGTTTGGCGGCGGTGGTGCAAAAATTAACATAAGCCACCACCACCGCCAGCCTCGCCACCGCTCTCGCCTCCGAGAGCCAATTAAAAAGTTTTCGCCACGTGGCTTTCGTCTCACTCCTTGCTTCTAGCTCTTTCCTCAAAATACGGTATCGTAAACCATGCGATATATGTCCAGCTCGCGGAGATGTTTCAACTTCTCGGCATAGCCGTCCTGGAGAAGGGCCTCCTCGACAGCATCTTCGACCACGAGGACCTGGTGCAGGGGCAGGCTGAGCTGCAGGTCGTTGCGTTCGAACAGCTTGCGGGCATCCCAGCGGAACACTTCCACCGCATCGCAGAAGGCCATGTGCCGGTATATATATTCCTCCTCCGTACTGTTGCCCAGGGCTTCCACGGATGCCACAAGGCGCATCACGATGAAGCGGCAGTAGCGACGACGCACATAAGAAATGGGCATGTCCTCCGTCTTGGGCCGCTGGCTCCGCCGATTATTGGCCGCCGGCCGGAAGTAGCTGAACAGGGTGAGCCCCGAAATGATGGTCATTTTGACTGCGGCAATATTTAACATAATGGACATGGCGCTGATCTCCTCCTGCAGTACCAAGTTGCGCCACCAGAGCAGATCGCATCCGTGCCGTACATAGGCCTGATCAAAAACGAATACCAGCAGGATAATGGTTAATGCAGCGTGTCCTATGGAGTTATAGTTACGTCTAAAGAGGCGAACTATTCGCCGCCAAGTATTGTTCACTCTGGACATGCTGGAGATCCTAGATCCTGACCTCGAAATAACAGAGAAATTTTGAAACCAAATGGCTGAAGGATCAGAGGCAAAAAGAAGCTGGAATCTAACCAGTTTTACACAATTCTTTTACGAAATTACAAAACGGTTTTGAAAATTTTGAAAGCTGGAGATATTTTTCGCTTACTAAACTTTGACATTTTGAAACCAAAATTAGTGTACAGTATTTTAAATATATTTTCAGCATTAATTGTTTGTCATTTCAATAAAAAAGTATCTGAATATTATTTCACCGCAGAAAGACCTATTATTGGATGGAAGTTCCTTTCGATTTGTATAGAAAGTTTGTGTATTGGAAGCTCCTCTCGTTTTCTGCGGCTTTACTTTATTATTTGTATTTTTGTTTCATTGGCTGAAGATGGTATTGGCAGTGAGTTCGCACAATTCACAGAGCCAATATCAATTGCGCCTTTCGCAATTTGCAACATTTTGCAGGCCAGCATAATGGAATCGCCTTGGGAACGTCATTTTGTGTGGCTCAAAACAAGTCGTTCGTCGTCACCAGCATGGCACTCTATTGAGCTGGTGAAGATTGGCGGAGAAGGGGAAGGAAGAGGACAAGGAGCCCGGATAGTGGTAGGTCCTCCCCCCCATTGAAATACGAGCAGTAGAGTGCCAGGCAGCAAATAGAAGGAGTAATAATAAATAAAATTGTAGCCAATTCATAAGGATTTTGCATTTTGTCGCTTCAATCAGGCAATCGATGGTTTCCATAGAGAGAGAAAAAAAAAATTGGAAGGAGTTTCTCAAGAAATTATTAGGATATACTAAATATTTCTATACAAGATTTGTTAACACAAATAAGGGTTTTATTCTTTAGAGATTTGAATAGCATTTTATCCTCACTTCATATCGACTCGACCTTTATTTTCTGTGTAAAAAAAGGGGGACAAGGACTGCAGTGCAGGACCACAGGACAAGGCAAGCGACTGGCAAACAACATTCATTCATATTTGCCAAGTGCCGATTGAAGCTGCCTTTGCATTCCGTTGATCTCCTTCAATCCCATTCCACTGCCACGCCCATTTGCCCACCACCCCTTCACAACCCACCGCCTGAACAATGTGCGTATAAATAACGGATTTCCTGATATAAAATATTTGTAACGACATTTTCCCCGATTTATGTATTCACACATACACACTTACACACCCACACAGCCACACCCACGATGTCCTGGATCCTGGAATAGTGAATATATATTGCATTGTGTCAGTATACTGAATGAGCATGTACCTACTTCTATATAGTGGCAGGATTCCTCCTGCCTTCTGCCTCATGGCTCCTGGTTGCTGGTAACCGCCACCTCCCCTGCCAATTGCTGCCACTCAGTCATGGCTGACAGTTATGGCTATATGGATACGGATATGGATATGGATATAGATATGGATAGGGACATGGATATCGATGTGCCGGGTAACGTCTTTGGATTGTAGCTGTCAACGCACCATCAAATTTCAACCGATTTAAATGTGATGTTTAGAAGTGCACCGAAAAATATACATAATTAGTACTCTAGTATTAAAGATTTCTTATGGTCTAAATTAAATTAAAAATGTTTTATACAAGCCAGGATGTACTGTATGTAAAATGTTTATGTTTTATATTCATTTTAAAATGTATTATTTCTAGTTTCTCCCAGTGCACTAAAAAGCAGTGGATTGATGATGCCCAGACTCAGTTTCAGTTTCTCTGGGAGATGCACTTGCCGTGGGAGGTTCATAAATCACAGTCATGCACGTGTTAATATCCTTGAATGCTATCCTGCAAACCTTCATTGTTGTTAGCGGATATCACACTCGCACAAAAGGTGAATGCCATTTTTCGGAGGTATAGGAGGAGGAGGTATATCCTGTTCTGAAGGCGGACAAATAGTCGGAGGTCAGGCCACAAATGATGCGTCGGTTGAAAGCACAATTTTCAAATGATTGACAACGCAATTATGCCACAACTTGATGCATTAAATTATAATAAGGGTTGTGGGGTTTCAAAGGATTTAATTAAAATATCTTGTATCTGTTCTATATTTAAAAAGCAAATTGTATTTGCCAAAATAACCTTATCGCATAGAATTCAAAAAAGTAAAATAGGAAAAAGCTCCTTGGATGATCTGAAAATATAAATAAATTAAATTTTAGTAAGTAGCTAATCCCGAATAATCTTAATAATTTAACCTACCTTAAGAACAGTGGTTAAAGTTATCCGAAAATATTTTAGACCAGTGACAAAAAAGGGTTTTGAATTAAGTTGGATGGCCAGGGTGAGAAGTCTCATGACTCTACAATTCTCTTCAATATTTTCCGATTTGTGGACGACCTGCTCCCAGTCGGCCGTATAATACATCATTCCCATTTCGTCCGTCTGAAAATTTAGAGACTCAGTACAATACGTTAATAATTAAATCAAAATTAGCCCACCGTTTTTAGAAGAATAGAACCAAGCATGCCGAGAGCCAGGAGCTCCATGAATTTGGCCAAGAACCAGACTATGTAGGCCACATTGTTAATTGGATTCTTGAAAAGGAAGTTAATAGATTTTTAAGAAGATTATTTCATATCTCCACCTACCGTATAGGCCTTGAAAAACAAAGCACAGAGCAGGGCAGCACTAAACAGGAACATTATGAAGATTCGAAAACTGAACTCCTCCTCCACTTGTTCGCCAAAGTCCCGGAGAGCGGCGTTGCGGCGCAGGATTTGGGTTAAGGCTTGCCTGTACCTGGCGGCAATCTCCAGACTTTGCGACTCCATCAACAAGTGACTGGCTGAGCGTCGAAGGTCCTGGCCCAGCTGGACAAAGCGGGCATTGAGATGCATCATCAGTTCGCCCAGGACATTCAACTCCCCGAAGAGCATGCTCGTGATGATGACGCCCACCCAGAAGTTGAGCCCCAGCAAGGGAATAAAGACTGGCAGCCAGGTATTGTCGAAGGGGTAGACCTGCTTGTAGAGCATATCCCGGCGATGAAAGACGACATTCTGGATGGGAACCACCAGGAAGTTGAGTAGGGCCAACAGGTACACCACAGAGTTTATCCTCGTGGCCAGCATTTGGCTCTGAATCCTGGAAAACAATACAGGTTCCTCTTTCTCACTCACATAGATTTCCCTGTAAAATCGTTGCAAAAGGACTCGAAATTGATCCTTGTGCGTGGCGAGCTGAAAACTGCGAATTTGCATCTCCACCAGGATCAGATATGTAGGCATGCCCGCCAGCATGTTGTCCATGTCCTGCCAATTGGCAATCAGGTAATGAAAGTCCACCTCGTTGTGTTCGCAGAAAACGAGAAAGCCGAGGAAAATAAGGAATCTATCCAGCCACTTTGTCCAGTCAGATGAGTCTTCCTCCAGGGGCCAGGATATATGATTAAGGATCCGATACAAGGACACCGGCCAGGGCATCGGAGCCAGAGCTCCATTCTCCAGCCGGGGACGATAGCGTTTGCCTGACAACATGTCCGCAGGTTGTCCTGGCCTCCTGTCCCAGGCTGAACTCCCATTTATATTCTAATTTTAATTGCAGCCAGCCTGATGAAATATTAAATTCAGGCCCCAGTCATAAATTATTCAGATTCATTTGCGTTTGTCAAAATAAACCCGAAATCGAAACCACAACCAAAGCCGGAGTCCGGGCCAGAATCAACCCCAAAAACAGGCCTTCCATTGCTGATTTCAGTTCGATTAACAATGCCACTCAAGTGCCAAAGTTTATTGTTAATTGATGTAATTATAAAAGCTAGAGGAAGTTTATTTTTCTTAACAATAAAATCCTTTTGCGGCTAACCAAGTAATGCACACACATTTTATTGAAATATCAAATAATAAACATAAATGTCTACATTTTCTCTGGTTGGGGCTTGAAATATAGACAACAAGTGCCAAAATGGCCGAATTGTATGATTTTACGAATCAAAAAATTAAGCATAATATCTTTTCAACTGCCAGATTCTTTGGATAAGCAGTGTCCTTTGTTCATTGCCAGGTTTTGATAGAAAATGAAGCTACTTGAAGATAAAAGGTCGGGAAGGTATAACATTCTGCGATCAGATGACTATTGGCCAAGTTATGAAGAAAATTGTGCTAGGATCTGGCTCAAAAAATGCTATGGGCCCGGAAAATCTGGTTTTTGACCAAATTGGAACTTTTGAGTTAGTTTTCTGTCCATATTTAAGTCAGTACGCAACCGATTTTAAAAAGGTGTACCATTTATGAATCAGGGAACTTAGCTTATTAAATCTGTATTTATCTGGCATTAATTGGGCATTAATGAAGAATTGGATTAATATTGGGAAAATTATAAAAATGTTAAAAATTAAAAACATTACGTAATAATATACATAATGCTACTTTAATTTAGCCCTCTATACAGTTCTATGGATTGAGTTTGTTGATCGCAGACATGGGTTCTTAGATTCAAAAAAAACACCAAACTTCTAATCGAAAAGACATGCAATTTATGGAAATTCCTATCGTTCCGATGTGGCAGCAAATAAAATAATAGTATGAAATTGGCCCTGACACACTGACTGACAGATACACGCAGGTGAACAAGGACCAAGGACTCACAGCCGTGGAAAGGAGTTCTTTCGAGCAGCGCCCCAAAGTATGCACCTGGGAGCAGATGACTGCTCATGTGTATGTGTCAGTGGAAGTGGGTTTTCCGGGGGCAAGGACTCGCCACATCCTGGTCATATCAAAGGACGACCGAAAAGGCGTCGGAGCAGAGCAAATTCAATTCACTACTGTTGATTCTGCCTGCCACCCTGGTGTTGTTCTTTTTGTTTGATAAAAGGATGAAAGCCGGTCTGAGGAAAAGGCCAAACAACAAGGAGAGAGGAGCTGAAAAAACCCAAATAATATTAATATGCAAATTGAGTTTTTTAGTTGAGTGATCTAAGCGGATAACCGAGGGCCAAGTCAAGGCGAACCGAAGGCCTCCTGAGGCTCCCACAGGCAGGCAGACATCCTGGCAACCAGACAGCCGAAGGATGTGCCAGGATGGGGAGACCGCCCCTTGGGGTATTTTGTTTTTGCTTTATTGATTGCCCTCTCGTACACGTTATAAGTCGTATCTGGAGCATACAGTTCGGTTTAAATGCCAGTCTCGAATCAATTGAAATCATATTTTATTAAACGTTTACGGGGCCATTTTCCACAGCCGCCACAGGCACTGCCAGGCGGTCGGGGGCGTCGTCGGAATCGAAAAGGAAAATATTTACAAAAAGTCACCCAAGCCCCGCCAGCGGCATCGAACGCATCAAATATAAACACATAAAAAACATTATTCGTACCTACAAACATATAAACATAAATCTATATCTGGCGGCCATCGGCAAACTCTGAACAGATTCGCCAGCTTTTTTCCTTCCTTCAGCGGGAAAACAAATTCGGAAAAGAAAATTGAAATTGAAAAAGAGCCAAGCAGCCAACGAGAGCCACCCAACCATCCAGTCAGTCGTCAGGCAGCCATCCAGAGGAAGATTGAAGGCAAACACTGGCAGGACCTGCGAAAAGGCACGAACTACAGAGTACAGGATCTGCAGTAGTCTGGCAAAATAGCGCCCGAAGGATTGGCCAAATGTCACGCAACTTTCCGCCATTGAAAGGATTCCCAGTCGGAGAGTTTACACAACTGAATATTCCAAGGTAGCGACAAAGCAAACCGAAACCGAAAAGTCCAGCCCCCGGAGCAATTGATTTATAATTACGACAGAGGCAGCCCAGAAGCAGCGGCCGGAAGTGGGCCAACAAAGCCGTTTGGCGGATTTGCTCAATTAGCCAACTCAGACATGAAACCGAGGCGTAGTGAAATCGAAACTGAGACCGAAATTGCCAACGATTTCGATTGGTTATCAAATGCACAAAAAAAAAAACTCATTTATTAAAGAAAAGTTAAAGAAGTTACTTAAAGTAGCCCTATGATTCTAGATGTAATGGTTTATTATTTAAATGTTTAAAAAATTTTAAGATTTGTATAAATAGAATATCTGTACTGCATGTAAAATAAACATATTATTTTTTCGCTGTAATGCTCCCCCGCATTGCGTAATTTCCGGCGGGCAATTTGGTTTACCTTTCCGATTTTTCTTTCAAGTTGGCTGCGCCTTCTTCTCTTATTTTTCCACCTGTGGCGCACGGGGCGTATGAGTGACCAGATATTCTGTTTTCCATGAAAATCTCCGCCGGGCCCGCCTTTGTCGGCCTCTGTCTGCCTAGCAATATGTAAAATATATGCAAATTGGTTTATTTTCATATGGCAGGACTAGCACAGGCACAAGCCCTAGGCGGCATTTTTTTTGAAACAGGGCACGTGTGTCGTCAGGACATCGAAAAAATATAGCAGGACGGAAAAATTTAAGGTAAAATATGCTGACCCAGGAAGTAGGGGGCTTTCGGCCATTGTCTAGACATAATTGGCAGCCGGCAGATCTGGTCAGTGTTACGACAAAAGGAGGAGTGGTCGGACGGATATTTGTTTTTACAGAGAATTCCACGAAGCCCAGGGACTCGTGTTGAAGTCATTAAATTTAATGGCAAAAGGTTATCCTAATTAAACATAATTTTTCTTAGAAAAGTCTCGCTCAAGAATATGGGAATTTTGTGCTTTAAAGCCAATAAGATGTTTAAGACGAAAGAATCTTTTGCATTCATAGCCAGTCAGCCCACTGATTTCGGATTTGGAACATGATTCCTAAACTATTAAAGATACATAAGCGAGAGGGTTGCCTGAAATATTCACAAAAAAGGGGAATCAAAAGGAGCCAAAGGAAAGGAAGCCCACACACATCCTGGCGGCTCCTCACAAACGCCTCTGAATAATTAAAAGGCTCTGCCATGCCGACGGTTGAGGATACACAGGAACGCAAACTTTTTCAGGACGCATATCCTTGATGATCCGATTGAACCGAGGATATGGGAAACGGCAGCAAGAAAGCTGCAAATCGAACACGCAGGTTTACATCCCGCCTAATCCCGTTGTCAGACTGGCTGGCCCAAGGCTGGCTGACTTCCAGGCCACGAAACCTTCAAGGACCTCCCAACCACTCTTACCTTTTTTTTTTGTTTGGCTGCGTTTCCCCCGGAGGTCCTGCCGAAAAGCCTCAAGCATGTCCGTTATTTTGTTTACAAGAAAACATAAATCTCAACTCTTATGCGGCCGGCTGGAGTATGTCTGTGTGCGGTCGAAAGGATATGCCTCTGCCGTGTGAAATGGAACATATCATCACATCCCCACATCCTGGCATCGCCGCATATGTGTGCGGGTGTTAGGGTTACGGGCATACAGACACACACACACACAAAAAAAAAAGAAAAAAGGGTTAAGGATGAGTCCTTTGGCTGGTACAGGGCGACGGGGGCTATGGTTTGCACGCGTCAACTGTAAAATCCTTTTGACATGCAACCGGCCACTCTTTGGCCCCAAGTCCTACGGACAGTGGCCATAAAATATGTGCGCCCTGATCCGGAGTGAGTGGGCTTTAGAAGCGGGAATCCAATTATAAAGAATTTTAAACTATGTAGCGTGAACAGGACACTTAAAGTGGGCAAAAAGCCAGGTTATTAGCGAATGTATCTCCCACACACTCTCGGCCAGGATATGTCTCTGGTGGAGTCTGTGTGGGTCTGGCAGTGGGTGTGGGTTTGGGTGAATGTGTGTGTGAAAGTTATTAAAAGGAAGCAAGTTGTGACGGGCACAATCAGTCAAGGACTCAGCCAGCTGATCTCCATGCTGCCCCCTGCCTGGGTCACTGTACATATATAAAAATTGACGTGAAATTTATACGCCATTCCTCGTTTTTTGGGTTGGAATGGCAAGTTGAAGGAAAAAATATAGCAACAATCCATAAAGTAAATGTGGCATTTAAACAAACAAACCCGAGCGACAGGAATAGGAGGGCAAACAGGAGCTCTGTGACAAAACACTGGAAGCCAAAACTGACAGTGACAACTGGCTGAAGTGACGGGGAGCACAAGGAGCAGGAGCAGAGTATCCTTGCCGAGTATCCGTCAGTACCGAGTGTGTTGAGTGTGTTGATGATGCTGCCCTCCTCCGCCTCCTCCTTCTGCCCACCAAATATAAAACACAGTCTCACAAAATGAAGCAAAAAAATTGACATAAGCGGATATGTTACCCAGCGCCTTTACGGTATGTTATTCCTAGTGGGCGTGGCAATGGCAGTGTCCCACTTATGTACATATAGATATATCGCACATATAGGCAACGGCGGCTGCATGAGCAGCCAGCAGATAAATTAATGCGATTTTTCATGTTGCATGCTTGAGTTTGATTTATGCAATTATATGTCTCTATATGTGCGGCATATCTGTGTTCCCTGCCCCATGCCCCATGCCCCATGTCCTACGTCCTATGTCCTGTTTCCTGCGTCTGTGCGGGTGACAGACAACTTTTGTCAAACACATCTAAAAGCAGTCATTTTTTATATTTGATATAAAGCGGAAATGCTAAGAACATTTCCGGTTCGTTACCTTCGCGTAAGCTTAACATCTTTTGATGGTTCCGGGGTTTGTTCTTCGGAATACCCTATTATTTTTGGTTCTAACTAATTTTTGGGGCTTATTTTTAGACCAGAAATATGTCTATTATAAGTACCAATAGATTCATAAAAAAAAGAGGGAAGATCAAAATTGAAATCCCCTATCTAGACTAAAAATCCTTATTATATGCCATGCCATGACAACCGCCCTTGAGCTTCATCGACCAGGGGACTGGCTAAAGTGGAATCTAGTCCGGAATGGAGCTGGCTGGCTCATGTTAATTTGTCATGATGCCACTTGCTTACGAGTTCTGCTTGTGGTCCACTCATCCGGCGGACAGACGGCCCGGGCTCCGGCATAGTACTCTCATGGCGCATACGGAAATTACACAACAAATGGACTTTGGTCTGCCCGTGCCCCCCCTCTCGGCTAGCTCTTCTACTATCTGCTATCTCTTCTTCTTTTTCTAAAATCAGCAGAACAACCTGAAATCTGGCCAAATCCGATTAAATGCAAATGCCACGGAACCCCCCCCCGGGTCCTTCTTGCTCCCCTTTGGGAGCAAACAATTCAAAACACAAAATACACACACATGCCGGAGAGCCCGGCGCAGATTAGTTGCGTAAGTTATCAGGATTGGTAAGGAGTTGGGAGCGAGGAGTAGAGGCCAGAAAGGTGATTCTGGTCAGGTGGCGAGGAAGCGAGGTGGTTGCACTGCAGCAATCGTCAGTCAAGCAAACACTGCAGCAATTCCCAGTGGCCTGCCACCCGCTTATTCCACTAATTAATATTTCAATGGCCGATTCAGTTGCATACAGTACGTATACGTACTGCGTACCACGTACTGCGTATGGTGTGTCTGCCTTTTGCCTTCTGCTTCTGGCCAGAAACGACTTAAAGTCCAGTAGCCAATGGCCATGTCGAAGAGTTCCACAACTGCTGCTGTCAAATAGGTGCACTGAGGGAAGTTTGGCTTAAAATGAATGGATTTTAGGGATAAATATTGACCTTTTTTCCTGAAGAGTACCTTTGGATTTCTCTTTCAGTTTTTTATTATTGCCTACCCTTGTTTTCCTCTTATTACAGTATTTCCTTTAACTTTTTTTTAAGTGTATAGTGCATAAAACTCATTTCGGCCATTAATGGCCAATGGGTAGCGGAGTAACAAGGCGCGTCGGGAGTCGAGAGCCGAGAAGCGAGAACCAGCAGCGCTTCAAAGGAAATGACAGCCATTTCCATTTTTAGCAGCGCTTGGGAAAGCTCACAACTGGCGCGCTGAGCGGAAGTGCCGGGCTCTTTAAACCGGGAACTGGGTGGCAGTAGCTCGAACAGAAACAGTAAACTGAAACCGAACTAACATACACAAAATAGCTTGTTTAAAATATGCGTTCCCCACACACAAAACAAACAAAAATATCCCCATCCTATCCGTATTTTTTTTTTTGTTAGCATCCCAAGTATTCCAGCAGCAGTCCAGTGAACATTGTCGCAAGGCATCAGGATTTTATGTAGCGCACCAATAGTCCCCCCCATCCAATCCCAAAAACCAAGACCCCCCAACTAGAGCAGGGGGCGTGGAAGACCACTCTAGACGAGCAGGAAAATAAAAACGCCACTTCCGTTTTATTTGCGCAAAATTAAATAAACCGAAATATGGCTGACCATATTGGCGCATAATGGGCAAAAATATTTTTTTCATTAATGTCCCTGTTCCTGGCTATAGCTACGGCTACGGTGGAGTAGAGAGCAAAAATAAATAAATAAGTAAAGCGGCCAAAAGGAAAGCCGAAAAGTAAAAGCCCCGACTCCGGCCGGCTTATTGTGTGTCAATATTTGGTTGGCCGGGGGAAAGCTGGGAGCTCATAGTTGGAATAATAAAATCATTTTAATAGTGCAGGTGTATGATAAGCTTTGATAAGGTATGATATTCCCCAGTAATTATTTTTAATAAAGCCTTATCTGAATACTTAATTTAAAGCCAAATACAACTCTTATCAAAATAAATTGAAAAGTATGTAAGGATTCTTTTATTCGACTTTTCTTTTTCAAGAGATGACAAAGTGCTTCCCCCAGATTCCCCCACATTCGCTCCTTTTGGCCAGGACTGCCTTCACGCCCTGGAAACCCAGTCTCAAGGATAGTTAAGCTGCTTCAAAGCGATATTAGATGAAAATTTGTGTAAGCCGTAAAGAAAAAGCCCATTGAGCGGGAGAGTGTGCGACGATTGGCAATCGAATTTAATGCGCATTTCTTTTTAAAGTGCCAGCAGCTGGGGACGAAAACAAGCCCACCACCCCACTTACACACGCCCACCCATGCCCAGGCGCGTCTTTTGTCAACAGAGGCAGTAGCTGGCTGAAGGAATCACCACCACCCACTAGATCCCAAGCTCTACGAAGGTGGGGGGAGAGGCGAAAGCCCAACCCAGCCAGCCGCACTAATCAACACAATTACGGAACAGTCTGTGGAAAAGTTTTCTAATTGGATATGAAGACGCGCACATGCGTTTCTTTAAAGGAATTTCACTCCATCAGCCGAGGGTCCAAATATTTTGACAGGAAAATGGAGCTTTCCCAGAGCCCCTCTGTCCTGGGCCCAGATCCAAGTTCCAACTCCAATTCCCATTTAGGCAGGGCTCCACGCTGAAATGCTTTGACAAATTATTTTTAAGCCAATTTACAACTTGAGAAAAAGTATCAGGAAAACATATCACACCACACACACAGCCAGGAGGACGAGCCAGGAATGTGACTCGAGGAAGAGCAGGGGGCAATAGGAGGAGGAGGAGGAACAGAAGCAAAAGCCGGATCCGGATCCGGAGCCAGAGCTGAATTGTTTGTGTAGGTAAAGCAAATATAATGCGAGGGATAAAAGTGTAAAGTTGACAACCCAGGCACATTACTCACCCGAGGTGCCAGTTTACCCGGACTCTGGTATGGGGAGCATTAAAATAACCAGCCAACCGATTCAACGTCAACCCAGGAGCGGTGAAATGAGCATGGCCAAGAGAAATGGTAATGCGGCCGGTCGAGAGCCAAGCCGTACCAAACCAAAGTGAACCCATCCTAGCTCCTTTTGGTACTTCCTTGACGTGGCCCCCATGTTTGCGCTCCTTCATTTCGCACTTCTTTCCAGCATTTTCTCAATGTCTCTCACTCGACAAAATGTCGACAGCGTCGGCGGAAACCATTAATTTTGTCACTTTCGGAAGTGTAAAGTGGCAAGGTGCACATGAGTCCTCGCTCCAACTTGGCTAGCCTGGCTGGAGTTGCAGGCTGGGCTATTGGGCCATTGACCAGGTCGCCAAGCCAGCCAATAGTGAGAATCATGAAAGGGCAATTAAAGCCGGGCACCTGCGCACATGTCCAAGTGGCGGTTATATCTTCTTTCCGTCTCCCGCCGACTTCCGAACAAGTTAATTGTCGGCGAGCTGCAGACCGCAATTACCGCAGAACCCATGAAACTTCACTGACCACGAAACCACAATGCAGCGCCTTTACTTGCCCACCAACAGTCGGATGTTGACTTAATAATTACAAATGCATAATTTAATAGTAACGATGTAGTGAGAGGAATGCTCCGCATGGGCAGGCATCAATCGATAGCTGGGTCACATAATGATTAATGATGCTTATGAATAACAAGTGTCTTCGGTGGGCTCTCAACTGGAAGCCACCTCAGTCTTCGATGACGCACATGATGTTAATGCCGCTCTTGCCAAGATTGACGCCCTCCAGGGCGGATTCCTGCTGCTGGCGCATGTAGATGAGGAACTGGATGATCACATAGAACAGATTGTTCCGATCGTATACAGAGTTGTGCAGCTCCTTGTCGCTTATAAAATTAAACTTGGGATTGTTCTGGTTGCTGGTTATTAAAATGGCACAGTGGGCCTTGTTGTGCACAGCATTTACAATGTCCTTGGTGGAGCGTTTCTCATCTCGCGTGAGCACATAACGTGAATGGAAGGGTCGTCCGCCGCCCTGCGGTAGTGGCATCAACTGACTGTCCAAATAGACACAAAATATATGGAAAAGTATCTGGAAAAACAAAACGAATTAAGTTTTTCAAAAATAAACTTTGAAGTTCTCTCGCTTACAGCTGCATCGGTGGGCAGGTGCTCGCCCCACTCCTGTCCTTTGTGGGCGTTGCCCGAGTTCCAGCGATAATCGGCTATGCATGATCCCTGAGCCAGCTCTCGAATGCGCTGTACAAGGTACTCCTGGTTGCTGAAAGTATCCAGGAAAGGCAACAGCATGGGCAGCATTGGAGCACAGGTCTGCACAAACTGCTGGTTCTCTGCTGTCTTGCGTAGTCGCTCCAAGCCAACGGATCCGATCTTGAGATCGGCAAGCCCTCGCTGACGGAACACATCATCCACAAAGTTTATTTCCTTCACCAAGCGCTGCAGTATGGTGGTGGAAATCCACTAGAAAACAACAATATAAGTATACAGTTTAAAGGAATACCTAAGTAATAGCTTACAAATCTTAAGTTGGCCACATATTGCGACAGTTTATCTGTGGAAATGCGTTTGATAACTTCTGAATTGCTGTCCTTAAACTGAAAGCCTGCAAACTCCTCGATGGACGAGGGAGCATTCTCGGTAGACACTGGTGGAGCTGGAGCCAATTGGTAAATGGTGGTCTTTAGCATGTAGGCCGCATTGTTGCAGTAGTTCCAGAAAGAGTTGGCAGATACAACGCTCTGCATATTAGGCGCCTCAGAACTATCCACAAAAGAACGTTCTCTCTCGGCTTTTTTCATGAGACGGCCGAGTCTGCGGGGATCGGTAAGGAAGTCATCGCGATAAACATCCGCATAGGGCGACATATAGTTGGACTCGTTGCTAAGGTTGCTGGCGTTCAAAGAGTTGTTATGCACCATGGATGAGTTGTTGTAGGATGTGTTTTGAGGATTCTGCTGATGTGTGGGAGTTCTAGTCGGACTGGGACTACGGCGCATAGACTGGGAGCCCCAGCAAGAGTCTTCGAAGGAGGAATGCCAATTGATGTAGGGCACATCGTCCTCGAAATCGGTATCTGGGTGGTAGCTGCGAGGTTTCTTTGAAGGTCGAGTATACACAGTCTTAAAGGAGTCTATAAAGTGAAAAAGTTTAGATATTTTTTATGTTTGGTAATTTAAAGATGCTCTTACCATCCTTGCCGTCTAGCAGAATCTTTTGCACATCTGTGCCAATCACCTGGTCGCCGCAACACCATAACCACAAATACTTCATAAAACAAGCCGCCGCACTCAGTCCGACCAGGCCGGTAATAGTGCACTCCAACAGAAACCAGTAGGTTTTGTAGACGGAACGGCATGCCTGCCACAAGTCAAACAGCAGTACCGACAGAATCAACACGTTGATGGAGCACCATTTCAGGTAGTGTCTCGCCTGGGCGGTCCGCAAACGAAAATCAAGGCTACGTTGTACCACGGGGCTCTTCCTCAACGGGGAGCTGTAGAAAAAGTCTTTATTAGTTACTGTGGTCTTGTAGGTATAAAACGTACTTACCAATTGCTCCGGGCAAAATTCATTTTATAAAAATATAATTGTTTGTTAAAAATGCCGGAAAATTGTGGCTGTCGTTTCTAAAAGCGCCAACTAGTTTCAGCGCTGTGCAACACGCGGCAAAATACTTTACCAACACTGAAATTTACGTCAAGGAATAGTGTTGAAAAGTGCCCGATAGGAAATAGAGATGGGTCTTTGACAGAAATGGTCATATTGCGCGCAAATTCAAATGTAAACATTTTTGATAAGAATATTTTATTTGTAAAAGTTTTATACGGTAATAATACTAGTTTACAATATTATATCATTTTTTTGCATGAAATTAGTATTTACTAGACATTTTGTGAACTCAATATATTATAACTGGATTTGTGGCATTATTTCAATGGTTTAATAAATTTAATTGCCTCTCTCCGTCTCCTCCGTTTTCCAACAACTGGTGGGCCCACTCCCACGCCAACTCCGATTCCAGGAACCGGAGCCAATTGGAGAAGTAAGGGATTGCTGACCAGGGCAGCGGCAATGCCCAAAACCGTGGCACTGGCTAGAGGAATGAGGAAGCTTTTAGCCAGCAGAGCCTTGGGAGAAATATCCGGAGTTCCCTTGTGGGAGACAATCTCATGGGAATCTACCGGATACGAGCTGTAGGAGTAGTCCACCGATGGGCCTGGATAGTGGACATGATCTGGACGCGGCCTGTAGACATGGTAGGGAACTCCGGCCTCGGCACTGGACGAGTAGCCGTGTCCTGGCGCCGGTCCTGAATCGTAGCCATGGCTATGGGAGGATCCGTAATCATACTGATATGGATGGTTGTCAAAGGCATAGCTTTTTCCTCCACTTCCACTGCCTGCATAGTGACCTTATTGGTAATTGGAAAATATTAGTAGAAACTGAGATACTGACTTGCTTCCCAACTCACCGACACTAATCCGATCCTGTAGCGCTGCTCCTCCCAGCCGCCACTTGTCGAAGGCTTCACTCAGATTCTCGTTGAGGCTGCTCAGCTGGGAGCCTGTTCCAGAACTGTGTATCCCCGATGGAGGCAATGATCCGATTGGCTTGGAAATGAAGCTGGCCGCCGTGCTGTCGGACTTGGAGGGTGTTGAGCCCGGTCCACGATAAAACTCCGGAGGCGGATCATAGCTCTTGGCTGCCGGCGAGCCTATGGGATCCAGCTTCACCACCGCCTGTCGTTTCTGGGGCTGCATCGGCTTCCAGGAGTCCGTTGGCTGGCTGGCATTTTCGGCGGATGCACGGGTGACGAAAAAACAAAAGCAAAGGCCGAGGGCCGGGAGTAGTTTCCCTTGGAACGCGAACATTTCAACTGAGTGCGCCGCCAGGGAGATGTGGGGATTTTATAAACCAAAAACCATGTCGTCACCTGGAGTGGGAGTCAGAGTTGTGGCGACAAATTGCAGTCAGACAATTTCAAATAGCGATTGCTGTTGTCGCCGCTTCGCTGCTGGCATTGAGACGTCTCGGCGGTGCAGTATTTTGGGGAGCGATTAGTGCCGCCAGCTTGGGGAGCTCTTTTGGAGTCGTCGAGTTCTTTCCACACGTCTTTCAACAGGCGGGATTTCATCAGCGGGACCAGCGGGCGTGTAGTTGGCAATTTGTCCCTCTCCGGGATTATTGAAATAACCGAACTCGAACCGGGCCTAGGCCCAAACACCTTCTGGCGGCCAAAATTAGTGGAGTTATTCGCGCCCCCAGAAGCTATGTTGTGTCGTATGGCTTTAATTAAATCATTTCACGCTGCTCAGCGAAGGGGAATGATCGCAGGTGAGGTCGCGGGGCCAAGTTAAGACCCCCACTCTTGGCTAAAAGAAAGTTCAAGATTTTTCAAGGCAGTTGTGGTAAAAGTTACGCCATTCTAAGCCATTTGTAGTTACGAATATTAGGTTGAAATGTTCTTAAAAGTATGATGACTAAGATAATAAAAGTAATCTTGAGCCGAAAGCAGATTTATTTATTTTTTTTTAGACTTTCTATTTTTATACAATTCTGGCATATCCTCGGGATCCGAATCGGAGCCATCTGTAGAGGATAGGTTACCGTTCTCGTCGCCGACAAGTCGTCGCTTCAGGATTTCGAGCTGTAGCATCAGAATATCTGCGACCTTGAACATCCTCCTTACCTTCCGATGGTAGTCCTCCTGTCGATACGTTTCGCTTGGTCCCTCTCTGACGCGGTCGTAGACCCTGACATGCTCCTTTTGGTGGTGATAGTGCTTTACCACCCGTTTCGACGACCAATACCTGACGTTTTCGGCAACGGTGTATCCTTTTCCCTGGTACTTATTCCGGCAGCAGCCGAACCAACCAAAGAAGCGGTTCTTCACATCGGCGAACTCGATACTGAGATACGCGAAAAAGGAGATGCACCGGGTATCATGCTCCTTGAGCTCCTGACCGGATTCCTTGAAGTAATCGTAGATCAGAGAGGCAAACACGTTCATCATGACGATGGCCACGATGAAGACCAGGAACAAGTAGAAACAAAGTCCCAGCCACATGCCGCCGTAAAAGAGCTCAGAGGGCACCATGCCTCCATTAAAGCCCATGGAGTACCTGGAAAGGGGAATTAAATAAAACTTTATAAAGGTGACAGAAGGACTCACCAAAAACAGGTAATAATGGCTCGGTAAAAGTGTCGGAAGAGTATGGCGTTGGAGCCATTGGGCACCGAAGAAGCCACCCCGATGGCCGTCAGAAGGATGACAATGGCCAGACCGAGGCTGGCCGTCGCCCGCCAGGCGGAGGATAGAGTGCGGGTAAAGTGCTGAAAGACGCGGGCGAACTGCAGGACCTTCCACAGACGCAGCGTGGTGGCCGCCACCAGGAATCCCAAGATAATGGAGGTGAGCTGGTCCACGCGCATCGGTCGCAGAAAGTTAAGGTACTGCGCCCGTGTCGCCCTCTCGATCTTATCACACAGCATGATCTTCTCCCACTCGAGTAAGGTCTTCAGGATCACCAAAACGACGTTCATCACGCAGATAAACAGATCCACCATGTTCCAAATCTCCATAATTACCTTCGGGTCGAACCAGAGCTTTACCAACAGGCTGCGCATGAACTGAATCATCAGGATTACATAGAGTGACATGACGAATAGCGATACGGTGCTCTTTTGTGCCGCCGACTGTATCAGCCTCACGCTCTCCACATCCGTGTTGGTGCACTGCAAGCCGAACATGGAGTTCTCCACCCGGAGAGTGACGACCGAGAACACATTCGCATCCGCACTGTAAAGGGTAAAGTCCAGGAACAAAGCCGAGGTGTTGACTCCCATCCAGCTGTAGGAGCGAAGGTACTCGAGCACCTTCAGGGAGTTTATCTTCTTGGCCATCAGGTAGCTGCAATAGCCGCCGCTCTCCGGGTACACATGCACAGCTCCGTAGTGATTGAAGTTGAGCAGGACGCTGTTCAGGAAACTGGATTCCGAGGGGAGGTGCAGAAAGGGATCATAGATGCGCCAAAATTTGTCCTTATAGTGGAGCCGCTGGTAGGGCAGAGTCCATTCGGGCAGATAGTCCCCACTGTCCCATTTCGGATCGTCCAGGCCGATATGGTTAGTCCTGAGACGCATCTGCCGCAGACGCACCACTCCCATGAGCTGAGCCTGATCCATGGCCCACCAATTCCCATTGTTCAAATAGAAGCTTTCAATCAAGGTTTTTTCAATATAGGGAAACACCTAAGGATTAGGGAGTTATCAGTGTAGGTTTGATAGGTCTAAGATCTCCTACCTCGTACTGGAAAAAAATTTTCGACAGGCCCATGGTGTGCTTGGTATTGAAATTAAAGAGCTGGTACATGATATTCGTATTATAGTAGAGCTGCTGATCCACATGGACTACCACTATCAGGAGCAGGCTGAAGAAGTAGCTGCCATAGAGAACGAGTTCCTTGGCAATCCGGCCGTACTTCTCATTCAGCTTCTCGTTCCGGTGCTCTTCGGTGATGAGCAGCTCGGATTTGAAGCTGCTCAGTCGCATCTTCAGACCGTCGAAGCGGGACTGGGTCACCGAGCTCTTCGACACATGGTAGATGGCATCGTCCTGGGGCCAAACAGCATGGTCGAAGGCCAGTATGATGAACTTGATGGGATCGAAGATGAGGTACTGGAGCACCATCACCATGGCTACCACTATCAAGCCATTGGTGTAGGCCTCGCTCTCATGCCGGAAGCCAACAGTAGCGGCGACTGCGATGAAACACACGAATAGGATCAGGGTGGTGATGGCCAAAAAGACGGTATTCTTCGAAGTGGCTGCAGATAGCACCATGGTTGACTTTGCTTTTAGATATCTTAAACCATCTACTATTTAACAGTATTTAGACTTTTAGACAGCGACCTACTTGGTTCGTAGTAAGTTATTCAAGAATCCTCCTCCCAATAATTAAAAATCATTTAATATATTTTTCTTCAACGTAATTGCATTTCATATTGATAGTTTCCACTGGGTATGTATTGATGTATGTATATTTACGTAAATATTAATTTATATGCACAATTCATTAACTTAGTTAACGTTTTCTAAATTAAAGCGGTATTCTTCCGAAAGATCCTCTTTGTATACTTGGAGACGACTAGGTGCTAGATGGTGGATAGATAACTAGACATACTGATATAATGCATATAATACTGGCTGATCGAGACCTCGCAGACAGGCCGGCCAGGATCCGGTAACTGGCGAGCGCTTTCATACATTTTCGGAATTGACTTTTGGCGGCGAAATCGAATCCGGCGACATCGTTGGACACTTAGAACGGAACCCCTCCACGGCTGGAGGAAACACACATGCTATATACGGTTAGATACAAGGGGGTAAGTTGTTGCTTTTACTGGAGATCCACATTAGTTGAGGGCTGAGCCAGCGGAACGCTTGCCCCAGCCTCCGTGGAGCTTCTGCCACTGGTCGCGCTTGCCCCACATCCCCTTCAGGTTGTTCCATGTTGGCTCACGCTTACCCCAGGCCCCCCTGAACTTGTTCCAGCCCTGTGCCTGCCGCCGCTTGCCCCAGGCCACGTTCATGCTCTTCCAGGCCCGTTTCTCCACCTCCCCATCCGCCCCCAACTCGTCCAGATCCTCGCCAGACTGCATCTGCGACTGCGGTTGCTGCTGCTGCGCCTGTCCGCTGGCCAAGCGCTCAAAGGTCTCCCAGTCAATGGTGTTGGTGCCGTCGGTGATGACCAGCGGCACAAAGTGTCCGGTCATGTAGATGTCTGGGTCCCCCGAGTCCGCCCGCTTACCCCAACCGTTCTGCAGGGACTGCCAGGCCCGCTTGCTGTTCCCGTACAGGTCACCGTCGCTAAGCTGGTCCACCACCACCTGTTCGGTTAGGCCACCAGGTCCGCCTGGCTCCGAGGCGGAGGCAGGACTGGCTACACTTCCACCACTGGTTAAAGTTCCGCAGGCGCTGCCCAGGATAAGCAGACCCAGCAGAAAACCATAATTCCTTCGTGTCTTTATATAGGCCATATCTGGAAAAACATAGAAATTTAAAAGGAATCAAAAAATAATCGAAAGATACCCTCAAAGTAAACAAATAAAAATAAAACCCATTTAAATTTAAATACTTTTCTATTTTTTAATAAATCCCTTACTGCATTACTTTATAAAACAATTAAATTAAAGAACGAATGACGCAAAACCAACGCTATTGGATAGAAAATCCTCCCAGTGCAGAGGTGTAAGCCTGAATCAGGAATATGAATGAATGCCAGGGCAGTGACTGATCCTGTGGCAGGAGCTCGACCACAAGGCAACGCGGAATGCTCAATTAAGCCGCCGGCAAACTCCACTCGACTGCTCCCTGGGGGTCCTGGTCTGCGTGGAGTCCTGCGGCAATCATTTCCGCCTCCGTCCGCGCCTCAAAATTACTACAACACGCGCAGAGCGAGAACAAGCGTAACGATTTAGCTAAATAACCTCTCTAATTGAAAGCGGTGGGGGCCTACAGTCGCTAGTCGCTAGGTGGGGATGGATGGGGATTCCCTCCTGGGCAGGATAACTGAGGTCATGCCGTCTGTCGACCGCTGCGCTTAAAAGGCAGCAGCGCATAACAGTTACAATTTATGGCCTATTAATGTTCCTCCGAGGTAGCAACCAGCGGGTGGGGGCTGCCAGCGAATGGAATGGAATGGAATGTGTGTAGGCCTGTTATCCTGGAAGAGGATGGGGCAGAAAAGCCAACGCAGCGGAATGGCTGAGGAATGCCACCTAGCTTACAGCCGGAATCCGAGTCGATAATGATGCTTTAAAACGCTAATATACTCCCAGATAGTCAAGATTATGGCCGTGTTTACTTTACGGATTAAGTGCCTTGCGATTGCACTTGCGGCCACTCGTGGAGAGTGCAGACAAAAGTGGCATCCTCTAGAGGATTTAGCGAAAGCTAGAGAAGGAGCAGGACCTTATTGTTGTCTGTTTGCATTTCCTGCCAAAGTAGTTTTCGCTATGCGTTCGCATGTGCCACGCAACCATATTGATTTGCATACACACTCCCACCCACACACTCCCTCACATCCTTCTCGAAAGAGACTCGAAGGAAGCGGAAATGACGTCGCATTATGCAGGAATTATGTTTCATTATTGAGCATTTGGTAGGAGACAGGCAAATATTTGCGAAAACAGCTCAATACCTAATTTCTTATTCACGACAATGACGTTATTTGTTGGTAATACCCAGTAAGTTGAAATATTAAGCGTTTTAAAAATGAGAATACATTGAACTAAGTAGTTTGAACTAAGAAAATTATTTATTAAAATAAACTATACTCATTATGATTCTCACCAGGGTGTTATAGAATTGTTTAACTAAAACTAAAGATGAGATGCTTATTTAAAATTTATATACTAAAAACATAAGAGTCTTAATAATCTATAAAGTGATACTACTCATCAAATACATTACTCCTCAGAATAAATGATAAAATATAAATATACAATACATAAATTTAAAACAATTCATGAAAATGTCAGAGTCTAAGCCCCCTATCTATAATATCTATCAAATTCAGGTAAATTATCTGCCTCACTTCATGCAAATAAGATTAGAAGTATATATTTCAGCCTAATTAACAAATCTAATTCCCCGGCCGTCGCCATCTATGATCCCACCGAGCAGCTGGTAGGCGCCAGCATGGAGCAAGCAAGTCATCCACAAGGAATCAACTATTCAAAGCCTCGCAATCCCTGACCCGGCAGGGGAGGAGTCCTATCTTATCTACCGGCGGCCTGTTGCCTGATTAAATGATGTTGGTGGCCGGGCTGTCCGCCTCTATTGGCCAACTAATTGCCGGCCGCCAACCCGTTGGACGCGGATATGTCTCCTGACTGATTGTCCTGGCTGGCCTGAGTGGAAAGCCAAGTTGGCTTAGCAAGGACTTAATTCGTGTGCTTGTCGTTGATTGATTGACGCCGCCCAGATGAAAGTTTCGGCGGCTTTACGCCAAATTATAATATATAGCCACCGCGATGATAGAGCACGCATCAAATTTTATGACCACACGCAAAGTAGGAAGCCCAGGATCTCACATCGATTCCCAGGATGTGGGGCAACAACGTGCCGGTCAACTTGTAATTGAAATTAACTGAAAATATTTATGGCCTTTTGTGGCTGACAGTTTTTCGGATTCCGACCAGCTCTGCTCCATTATTAATTTCCCAGTCTGTCTCGGAATAATTCATTTGGTGTCAGGGCAGAATCGTGAGTCCTGAGTCCTCAATCCTCTCGTCTACTTCAAGTTTATTTGGCAAACAAATTGAAATGAAATTTTCGCGCCAAAATTAAACAGCTCAAGCTGGAGCTGGAAATCGAATTTGCCTGCTAACCGACTATCCTGGTGTATGTATAGTACGTCTTCGTCTCGATAAATAGCTCCGGCAAATATTTGCCAAAGGATGGCATTTGCCAATAAGTATTTTGTTTAAATAGGTTTCCTGCCGAAACCCACGCTAAAAAAAGAACTCCTCTTCGGCGCTGGTGCTGGTGCCAAATGAAAATCTTTCAGGGGACATGGACATTAGCGAAAATTCGTAAATAAACAAAATATCCGCAAAAGAGTAAATATTCAGCTCGTCTCAAGCAGGTTAGACTTGGTGGTGGGTGGGCTGGTTAGAGTCCATCCTATCCGGGGCTATTGTTTGGTCGAAGGAGTTCTGCATAATTTAGCCATGTTTCGCAAACATATTGTGCGCCGATGAGCCGACGGAATTTTCGGAAATTTTATTAAATTTTCAGCTAATTTTGGCCATGGATTTTTCATTAATAATTTAAGAACTTAAAGTTTGTTTTTCAAGCCTTTAAGTAATTAATTAACTAATTTTGTGACCTTGTTTAATGGTATATATTTGGTATATAATTTTGTTAAAATTCAATTTTCTATCTAAACCTAATAAACCTAGATTTTAGTTAAAAGGTTTTAGTCTAAAGCTTTTGTTTAATAGACATAGACAATTGTCAAATCGAATTAAAATCTCTACAATTAAACCACAAACACTAGTCTAGAAAAACTTTTCGCTTTTGGAAAATCATTTCCTGTTGCCCACAATCGAATTATAGAACCACTCACCTGAGTATATATTTGTTCACAATTTCAGTGTCCTTCGTAGGTTTATTTGCGGTTTTTCAAAGGGCAACCCGATTGCAGCCCAGTTGCGTTTTGAACCGTTCTACAGGTACTGCCTGCCTTTATTTATTCAATTCTTTTTTTTACACATAAATGAATTTTCAGGTCCGAGAGCAATTCAATTAGCGTGTGAATTGGCTTTCCCACAGCTGGATTGTTCCTTTCTTTTTTTTGTGGATTTTTGGAGCTGGCTGCTTGTTGGCAAACCTGTTGATCTACGGCTAATGATACGCAGCCCGGTGCGGTGCTCGTTTATAAATCAAAGCGGAAGCCAGCCGAACGGAACCGAATCGAAGTTGCACACTTCGGCTTGGCTCGCGGAGGACTGCTCGCTGCGCACGCACACAATGGCAGCAGGATGTCCGATTGTCAGCGGAAGTGGCCGAAAAGTGAAAAGTGTGTTGCCTACTTAGCGGGGTATCGATGTGTGTGGCTGCCTCCAACTAGCTTTTGTGTGTGTGTGTGTTTATTACATATTCTTGTCGATTTGATGGCACACATGCGCGGACCACAACAATTGTTTATTTTTGAGGAGTCACCAGCCAGTCCCTCCCCAGTCCCCATCCTTTCGTCCCGATCCCCTGGGGAGCTGCGTGGGCCTTGGACTCATTCAAATTCAGGTACATGCCCTCCTTGGGGCATTTAAAATTAAACACTCCGCACTTACAATGGCATGAATGGCTGAAAAAAAGGACCCTATTCCTATTGGCAGGATGGCACTCAGCGAGAGCATATTGCATATTGCATTTCTTTGTCGCCGGGTGGCAATTGACCAAGCAAATACAATTCCAAACCGTTGCCACCTACTCGAACTTGCCACACGCCGGCATGCTCCTCCTGCTTCTCTGCCTTGCGACATCTAAGCATCCGGACGGGAACCCTTTTAGTGCTTCATGAATATTTATGGCGATATCGGGACGCCTCCGACATCCAAAGCACTGTTGTTTTCCTTCTAAAAAATGAAGGAAAACGTGCACCTTCAATTACAAGTGTTGCCAAAGTACCTATGAAATACACACGCATCCCAGTGTGTGTTCGGGGCGACATCAACAGGTTTTCATTTGCGGGCATTTGATGGGCGCTCCGAATAAACGATGATGGGAATATTTATGACACTGCTCTGCCGGTCCGTATAATGAATGGGCCATGCGAATGGGACATACCCCCTTCTAACCTGGCAGCCATACCATTCCCCACACCTTTAGCCTTTTTCAGACGATAAGCTACGTAGTTACTAATTGATTTGGCTTCTGATAAATCGCTGCGGTATCGGAGAGTACCGGTGACAGGTACATGTGTTCCACCTGGAAAAATTATAGTTAAATAATTGGGGGTTTCTTTTTATTGAAAGTTAGAAATCTTTGAAAACAGCTCTGAGTTTAAGCGCTATTAAGCTATTTGTTTCTGAAATTATAGGCTTTTTGGACGTGCTTCCAAATATTTTCTATTATTTTACCTAGTATTTATTTTACCCCCATTTTTTTGTAGTGTCCCCGAAGGGGTTTTGGAGTGCAGCAGCAGCAGCAACTGGAGCAGCGACGACTGTAAATCATTTTCATTTACGTGTCTGGCCTAATTGCAGTCATCCGATTGGGACCTTTGAGCGATCTATTTGGTACGTCACCACTAATGTTTCATTTGCATGGTGACAAAAGTGAATTAAATGGGTTTGGTGTGACTTGAAGGCGGAACTGTCGCACAATGGCAAATTGCATTTAAATGGAATGGAAGCCTTGCCTTGACCACGACATTTAGTAGTGCTCCCACTACCATGACCTTCTCATTCTCCTCTCATGCATCCTCTTCTCCTTATTTCGTTGAAAAGTCCACATCTACATGGGAATCCCTTGGTGGTTCCATTGTGAAGATGATGTAGTTGACGCTGTTGGCAGCTAATAATAATTTGTTTGCTCTTTGCATATGCCATCTGGACACGAAGGGCAGTCTATAGAAAAGCCAAGGAAGAAAACATTCAACCCTATACATTTTATTTTATTTTATTTATACTTATTTAAAATATTAAAGGTTAAAAATTGTAATGTGGGTAGTAGAAATAGTTCTATATTTATTCATTCTGTTAAAACTTAAAAGTTAGAATCTAATATCTATATAAAATAAAAATTAATAATTTATTATTATTTATAAGAAAGTGATTATGAATCCTATTGGAAAACTTATTACGTTTTAAATATGGCGCCTTATCACAGTCCAATTGGAAACAGCTGACTGCCTGCCTATCGGTCTGCACACATCTCCAATTGCAAACGGTCACATTGAGGTCAACCAAAATAAAAATAATGCCGGCTGACAAATAATTTAATTTACTTAATATCTAAGATGATAAGAACACCCTAAAATGGATGTAATCCTACCGCAACAAGTGCATGATGCACAGAAGTTCCTGGATTGTGCGGAGAAACTGGACTACGATGAATTCGAAGCGGTAAGAAATGACCAGTTTCCTAGAACACACATTTCATCATATATATTCTTTTTCTTAGAAAATGTTCGTTTTCTGCTATGCTAGCTGCGATGTTGATGTATTCGAGTTGATGGGCAATGACCGACTGTCGCAACTAATTTACGGCTGGGAGGTATGCCAACTTCAGGCAAGGACATGCTATCAGGAAGAGTCACTGCGTCATATCGTCAATGTGTTGGCGCACCACTCGCTGCAAATGTGGTTCAGCCAGGAGTGGAGAACGTGCTCCGAGGGTCTCAAACACATGCTTCTTTATTGCTTAACCAAAGCAGTGCCGGCTTTCTACCAGATGGAGAATCTGTGCCAAATCAATTGGCCCTACGTGCTGAAATTGCAGACGAAACCTTGGAACGTACCCTATTTGCAGGATGTGTTTAGGAATCTTCACCTGAAGAAACAGCATTCCATTGAACACGCAGTTCCCGCTGCCACAGATGCGGGTAATAGCCAACAAAGTCATACAGGAACCACCTCTTAACCTCGATGTACTTTCCAGATATCACATTCCTCCTGGAAGATGGTTTAGAACTAATCCTCCTTCGACTTATGCAGCTATTCAACGCTGGAAACTTTGAGGCTTTGAAGCAGCTATCCCTTCGTATGCTCGCTGCTTGGTTGAAATCCAAAGCCAAGGAACCATTTGAGTCCTTAGTACAGGACACCAAGTCCATAACCCTTATAGGGCATCTCTACCTCTTGACTGTGTTTGTCAATGATGAAAATCGAGGCTATGCTATTGATAATTTAGTAAGCAACAAAAGCTGGATATATTCATTTAAAAATTCTTAAAAATCCCTTTTTTTAGATGTACAATATTCGTTTTTATGCCCTGACTATGCAAGAGGCTCCTGTCTGGGACGAAATCAACTTGACACCAGCTCGCCTTATTGCCCAGGTCTGCCTACGACTACAACTCACTAAAAGTGGCTTTTTCGAGCAGATAGCACTCAAAAAATTCAAGCTTAACCTGGTTACTTCCTTTGCCGTGATGATGGATGCCTACACCAGCTATGTGCTGGGGAACCAGTTGCTAGAGCTAATGTCTCTTAATGAGCATGATTTCTTGGAAAATTTACCGCAGTTCAAAGAACTAATGTATCGATATGTGGTGGAGCGCGAGGGCAGTGAACGATTTTTGCTGGAAGAGCTCAACAAGCTGGAGCAACAACGAAACAGCCACTATCACCCCCAAGTGGTGAGCTATAATCTGAATTTTCAACAACAGATCTGCAAGGGCAACCGAGCCAGCAACATTGGCAACTACAAGAACTGCGACGACGATGAGAAGCCGGTTCTGGAAACGGACGAGGAGCAAGACAGGCAGATAGATCCCGTCTTCCAGAATGTGCCCAACAATGAAGAGGTTCTTACCTTTGTTTATAAACTGTTGGCTGAACGGGTGAGTTAATGATAAAGCCTATTTTAAAAATTAGTTATTAAAATGTTTTGTTTTTCAGAATTTTACGGGCTGGAAGTTTGCCAAGATTGCCCTGCTCCTGAAGATTATTGGCCAGCAACTGAATGCCATTGAAATTTGGCGCTATCATCCCGGTTTGACCACCGAGTTTATGTTGAATCTAGAGCAGAAAATGTCGCAGAACTATGCTGATCTGGCCAAGGTATTTTCGGAGCACGCCTTTATGGAGGCAGAGTTCTGGCTGACGGCCTTCTACCTCAATCCAATAAATGTTAACTACAACGAAGTTAAGCGCTGTTCTCGCATCAAGAAAAAGCGCCAGGAGGATGATACCTGGCAACGAGCGACAGCAGAGCATAGCGTTAAATATGAACTCCTCAGCTCCACCATCGATGTAGATGAGATAGTAACGGTTACCAATCATAGTGCTCCCGTGGGAGACTACGATCCAATATACAAGGCACTTCAAGCCCTTCGGTTGCCTCGCAGTATTATTAAAGACCTCCTAACGGTGGCGTTTCAGCCTCGTAATAAGCGGTACTCCTGGGCCCTGGACTGGTATACCCTCCATGAACGTTGCTCCGCGTTGCTCAAGAGCAAGGACTTGAAGAACAAATTTGTGGCTCTCAACATGGCCGAGGCCAACGATCGATTGGAGTTTCTGAAGATTGACTATGCCAAGTACAAGGATCGGCCGCAGCTAGATTATGGTACTATAGAGGAGGGTTATGAGAACGCAGCTCATTTGGGCACACCGGAAGTGGAGCCAGAGGCAGAGACAGTAGCGACAACAGTCGAGGAGGATGTCAAGGCCAGTCAGCAGAAAAGGAGGCGACCCGCAAAACGGAAGTTTTGGGATGAAGGTAGGAATTGTAACCTGTTTTTGAATCTAAATGACCTACAGAACTTAATAATTTCAGTGCTTTCGGAAGATGAGGAGGAGGAGGTGGCAAGCTCAAGTGGTTCGGAAGCCGTATACACTGGAAACGGTCGTCGTAAACGAGTTCGTGCGGCTGCCATGGTGGCCAATGCTATGCTCTCTGACATGGACCGATCGGTACGTTGCGGACGACGATCCAGCTCCCCATATGCCATAGAAACTAAACAAGAATCTGAGTCAGAACCAGAGCCAGAGCCAAAAGCTCCGGTCGAACCACAAAAACCCTCAACCCCCAAAGAAGTCACTATGAAGGAGGAAAAACAGACAATAGGCGATCTGATGGAGGCGCGAACTAAATTCAGTAACGAAACAAGCGGCTTCAAGGCCTTTGCCGACATCTGGAGCTTCGAGAAGGAGGAGCTGCAGAATGTGGAGAGTACTGGCAATACTCTGATGGAGTGCAGCTCCGTTCTGAGTAAATTCAAGAACCTGCGGGCCTTGAGACAAAACGCAGCCACACGGACACCACCTTCAGAACCGGTACCACAACCATTAGCATTGGTGAAACCGAAACTGGAACAACCACTGACCCAAGAGGACTCTCCTCAGAATGCAACTGAAACCGATTTCGACAATCAGAGTGCTAACTCAGAGACCTCCACAATGGCTACACATGACTTTAATGGCGAGGACGATGACGTTTTTGATGATTTGCCCGCTGCCAGTGGAGATCATTCATCTCAAGGTATTCCCACTGTGGATTTTACGAAGGATTCCGTAGCGGTGCAGCCCAGCCAAGGTAGGGAAGAGGAACTCAATGCAGGAGGCAAGCTGAGAGAAGCACTCACAGTACAGGGGACAAAAAACTGTGTTAACGAGGGGGATTCTTTGGAACTCACTGAGGAGCTAACTGAGAAGCTAATTGAAGAGTTAACCCAGGATGAACCCGATGAGCTAGCTACCGTCAACTTGTTTTTAAAACAAAAAAAAGAACCAGAAGATAAGCAAGGTGAGAAAACGCAGGAAGTAATACAGAACGCACCAAAAAACCCAGCCGACCTGCCAGTCCAGAAGCCAGAAGCACCTTCAACATCTTCAGGCTTATCCGCAACCTTTCCAAACATAGACGAGGACACCGACACTGCCGAGGAGACACTACTCGAGGAAGAAAAAGTCCGAAAGGCGGAAATTAGACGCTTGAAAACCTTAGAAACAAAACCAAATTATAGTATTTTTTGTGGCAAATCCCAGGACTTGGAACGAGAACGCCTGATTCAGGAGTGCCTGAGCCGCACGGCAGAAGTGCGTCTTACCAAGCTGACGCCTCTGGACATTGAGAAGTTACGGGGATTTAGAGTACGGATTAAGCGCACCAATCTGGTGAACTTCTGCCGGGACCAACTGCAGCGTAAACGCAGAAAGTTCCCGACGGGCCGGTACAGTGAGGATAGTAATGCATCTACGCATAGCTCTGAGCTCAACCAAGCTGGCCGCAAGCGGTATAAACAGTTCATACACATTACTTCCGATTCACCGGGATGTTCCGCTTCGCCAAAGCCAGTCTTTAAAGCCGTTGCCTCCGACTCCTCCACAGATCTTGAAGAGGTGCCGGTACCGGTGATTGCAGTCAGGAAACGTGGTCGTCCACCAGGACCGCGTTGCAAAGTCAAGAAAATTATTCGTCCCATAGCCATAGCCATGAATCCCATAGCCCATAGCCATCCCCCAGCCGATGTGATTGAGTTGTCGTCTGATTCGTTCTCCTCCAACTCACCGGTGCCGGTAATCAGCATCCGAAGGAATCACTTTACGCAAGCGATGGAAATGGATCCGCTCTACGAGGAAGAAATCGTTCCCTTCTAACGTGCCGGCAAGGAGCAGCTAGAATCTAGCCCTCCGGCGAGGTTCTACGTGCTCGGAACGAATGCAAGGTCCAGGGGTTGCAGGAAAGGCTATCGGGATGAAAGAGAGCTGCAGAGTGAGAAATGGAGAAAAAATAGGGAAAACCGGCAAATCGAATTCGGTTCGCTTGTTAGAATGCAATTAGCCCGAGGCATATATTTGGTATTTGCTTTGGCTGGATTCTGATGAAATTATGTGCGTGTACATCTGTTTGTCCAAGTCCCCGGCTGTGCTATTGTGTTTCGGTCAGTATTTTGACTGACGACGGCCGGAAGGCTTGTGAAAAAAAATATTATTTCGAGTCCTGGAAATTTAAACGCATCCACACTTCTATTAACTGCCTAATTGATATGCATTGTGGTTATAAAAAAAACCAAATTAGCTACACGCGTCGGAGGAGCACTTGAACAGCCATGAAGAGTGTGACGACGTCGGCGACACGTGGCTGTTGGTGTGAACTTTGGTGGGCAGGCATGATTGGGGATGATTATGTTAGGTTTAAAGTTTAAAAGAAGCGTATATAAACTTAGTTTTAAGATAAAAAGTATATTATGCAGTTGCAGTCAATGTAAAAAACTTCTTACTTCTAAACTTCTATTAACTTATTTAAGTGTTTTTCCTTTTTTGAATTTTTTTGAAACTTTTTGTAAGTGCCATTTAGATATTGAAGAAATGGTTACCATATTATGTACATCCTTGAAGGTCATCACAATTACGTATTAAAATATTAAGAAATAAAAAACATGATGAAACTATTCTTAAAAATTCCCACGAGTAATCAATTATCCATTTTTCCCAGCTCTTCATAGTCCTATCATCCAATTAGCATCCTTGACACTCTCGAGTTCTCAAGGTTCACGTGTTGGTAATTTGCGGCGATAGCTACATATCATAACAAACCCGCACGTGTCACCAGTTATAGCCTCCACAATCTCCAATTTTTCCGATCCTCCTTGCAAGGATTTGGCAATAGATAGAAATCCCACTGAGCTGGCACACTTGGCCACTTGAGCAGCCGTTTAGACCGCGGCACGTGCCAACGCCTGGATCAGAAGGATGTAGAGGATATACATAGGGGGAGGGCCATACTTGAGCTTGGGAGGCAGTGTTCACTGTGCACATGTTGCATTTTCGGAAGTGGGTGAAGTGGGTATCCTTTTCGGCCACGTGCCACTAACCCGTTTAGCGACAAGCGTAAGCCCTAAACGATTATTGTGGTTTTGTGGCGAAAACACCGAAAGAGTTGCTGGTAATTGAATCGTTGGAAGTGCAATCGCATTAAGCTTACTTCAATTGAACTTTGCGATAAAATTAAAAAGCATTTCAGCAGGAGAATGATTTCAAAATACTCTTTTTTGAAGTATTTTTTAAACTTTTATTTGTGGTTAGAAAATAAAACACTGATTACTAGAGTTGGGATATACAAATGTTGATGATTTTATTGTTCTTATTGGAAAATAAAGGATTATTATCTTTAAAAAATCTATATAGCTACAAACAGGCTGATTAGAACAAAAAAATAGCCAGAATCTAGGACCTTGAATCTAGAGGATCAAGAGTCAAGAAAATATGACTATTGCTTGGAATTTTATCATAATATCCGTTCATCTTGAGTTAAAAATCTACAATAACCTTTGAAAGGGTATGTCCATGTTGCAATCTCCAGGGCCTAAGCTTTGATGAGTCCACTGGCGACACCGCTGATCCTCGGACTCAGCCATCCTTCCGATTGGCTTAGAGAGCACCGCTCGGCGGTAGAGCGTGAAAAATGCTCGTATTCTGACTGGTAGCAGGAATGAATCTCCGCCAGGTTTTGGCCCGTATCTCCTTAGTGAGCGAGCTGAGCTATAATGGTGGTGGTGATGATGGTGGTGATGAGGAACTAAAAGCCACCCCCGGGCGACAATCACGGCGCATATCTTTTGGGATTTGAGCTGCCGAGCTGTGCTCTGTTTTGTGTGTTATGGCGCCGCCACGACCGACGACAATGCGCCGAGGGTTGTTACCGCTGGAACAGCATGTAGACCGGACCCAAATCAGCGGGCTTAATGGCTGACTGGCACATAAAACCGGTGCGCACTCCATTCCAGCTTTTAGTTGGTGCGGGCACGCGAGACGAGAAACGAGACCAGCGATACTCTAAAAAGCGGAAATCGGAAATGAGCGAATTGTGACCACAGGAATACAGTTATACACTTACACGGAATATCCTTGGGATCATGTCTGCTTGCTACAGTGGCTACACGCCGGCCTCGCAGTCCTTCGACTTTGACGAGGACGATGACGATGCATCCTTCGACAGTGGCTACGAAAAGAGCTTCGAGACGGATCCGGGCCATATAAGTTCCCGCCGGCGTCTGGACTTTGATGGCACTTCGCCAGCTCCGGCGGCGCAGATTCCCTTCGGGACTGGAGCCTGGGATGCAGCCGCACCACTCAACTCCCCTCCGGCCGCTGCAGGATTCGTGGGGTTGCTGGACACCAGCAGTAATCACAGCACCCGAAGCGGAAGGACTCTGGTGGAGCACCTGAACAGTCGCGCCTCGACCGGAGCCTTCGATCCGTCGTTCACCAGCACGCCGATGAAGTCGCCGGAAGATCCGGATGCGCCCCGTCCTAAGCGCAAGTATGCCGTCGGCAAGAACCGAGTTACCAGATCACGTAGTCCCACTCAAGTGGTACGGATCAAGCGAGTCCGCCGGATGAAGGCCAACGATCGGGAACGGAATCGGATGCACACGCTCAACGATGCTCTGGAGCGACTGCGGGTGACGCTGCCCTCCCTGCCGGAGGAGACAAAGCTGACCAAGATCGAGATCCTGCGCTTCGCCCACAACTACATCTTCGCGCTGGAGCAGGTCCTGGAGAGCGGGGGCTCCATCAACCTGGATTTGGAAAAGCTGCAGAACTTTACGCTGAGCGGGGAGAGGATTACCAAGGAACTTTTCGATGCGCTCTTTGTGAATCCCCAGCCGTTTCAAATGTTTGGTGGCAGGATGTTCCACTACGGCCAGGGTCCGCTCAACCAGAATCAGCATCCTCTTGGCCATCCCATGCATCCTTTGCAACAGGATCAGTCGGCACCGCAGGGAATGGGCTATCAGCAGGGATTGGACTATCCGTCGCAACAGCATCCACCTGGATTTGACTTCACGGGAAGCATGCGGTTCTACCATCATCACCAGAAAGAGCATCCTCATCCGCATATACAGCCTCCTCAGCTCCAGCAGGAGACCAGTCCTCAGTTTTCACAGGAGAAGTACGACATCTTCCGGAGCACCTTCGATGCAGCCGCTAATCTCCAGCCATCGAATCCTGAATCAATGCACCAGCAGAGTAGTTTCTACACCCAGACGCCACCTTGGAAGGACTACCAGGAGGATCATTCGCACTACAAGCCGTTTGCTCCACAAGTATAGCATATACTTTAGGACACGGAGTTTTGGGGCTTATCTAGGAGGTTCTTCCGGGTGATATATTTTAAGGGGCTTGGAAGGGAACTGATGTAGAAGAATCCCCACAACCGATAATCCCCAAGACTTACTTTATTTAACAAAGTAACTCCTGGGTATTATCTAAGGATTTCTTTTATTTCACTTTCCTCGTACTTCTAAAAGGATATTAAGGTTTCTTAGTAGAATGCCAAGATCTTCTAGAGTTTGTAATTTAAGTATTATAAACTTTATTTGATCTTAGCATTTTCATACCTGTAATCTGATTTTCAAATAAAAGATCAATAGATTGATTTTTTTTTTTGAAAATCTTTTAAGAATATTTGGTATAAAAGTGCTTTGTTTGTAAGGCATTTTTCTTCTCAAAATATTCCAACAAATCCTTACTTATATAGTACAAATCGGTTGTCCAAGTACCTTGCCATCGTAGCATTAAGTCTTATCCTCTATCATAATATCAGGTATTAGCCTTAGTCTGCTGTACAATCGATGATCTTTATAGGTTATGCCAGATTCTATATCAATTATTGCAATGCAAGGAAAGCGAGCTAGTCAGGACTACAACATTAAGGTGATAAGATTGAATTTCGATGTAAAGCCATACTAATTTATTTTTGCAAATAAAGTTGACGATCAAAACGAGCCAGAAAATTGTGTGTTATTCGGAGGGGGAATTTACAAAACTCCTGGCAAAGTCAAAAATACTAGTAGCCAAGGCAAACAACCCTGAGCAGGGAATCTGTATGCGTGCGGATTTGAGATCCCAAAACAAAGGACTTAAACTCAAATAAATATTGTATATTGCAGTGCACATAAAGGGAATGGCTTTGCTCTATGTCTATGTGTGTATATTTTTATTGTAGGGGGCATTTTTGCGCCCTTAAAATTCGACATGGGGTGAGTTCTCCCAGTTCGGAGTTCGAAGTTCGAACAATGCCCGGAGATTGCCCGCCCGTCACCTGCCACGCCACGGAATTACAAAACGAATGTACCAGGAGCAGCAGCAGCAGCAGCGGGCAATCCTGAAACATGAGCTGCAAGGACGTAAGGCAGTGGACCTGCATGAATGCCACTCAAATTATTTAGTTGAACGAACCGGCAAGAGTCGAGGGAAAAGTACCCAAATGCCTAACTGCCTCACTGACTGAATGACTGACTGACTGACTGACTGGATGGCTGACTGGATATTTTCCGTTACCAGGCAAGGGTGAGAAAGGATGCCAAGGATGCTTAAACTCTGGCAAGGACTTCAGTAATCTTAAAACTGTAATTACAGCAATGGAGTGTCTCTAGTACGGCTTAAGTTACCCCTCTTGATTTCTTTACATTTTATATTTGAATAAGTATTTCATTAAAATAATATATATTTGAATTAATAAAATATCAGCTGCGGGCTACAGTAGTTTCCAGATATACAATAGATGGCCTGCATTCCATCTTCTAAGCCGACGTTTGTCATTTGAGCAGCTTTGTTGGAGGTGTCGGGGATTTATCTTTACAATAATCATTATTGGGACCGGCATGGGCCCGTTGTCCTGTTGTCCTGTTGTGTGGCAAAGGCGCAAATACGCAGCGGGTGTGCCAGCTAAGCTGCATTCAATTTTCAGGACTCCGGCTGAGGGAATCCGGGAAGGGATGTGTGGTAGATGAAACCTGGTACGGGCTGCTGCCATCATTAGCAAGCTGCTTGCTCCCTGGCAGGGTGGCTTCGTTTCGATTCTTATCTTTGGCTCAGTGACGACTACTCCCTCTTTTTATTTGATCCTGAATGCTAATGCACTATGAGGCTGCCAGGAAAACAATTTGGCGATGGCCATAAGGCGATAAGCAGACCAAAATGGAAACAAATTGTCATGGACATGCTAAAAGGCGGAAACACAATGGCAGGACTGTGTACCTTGAACTGCGTCAAGTGCAGGTCCTTGGAGGGCAATTCATATGCGGTCCGATGAGATTGTACAAAGGATACGGTTTGGTGGTTATTGGAGAGCTCAAATCCCAGATAGCCCAAATATCTCAGTATTTTGTTTTATTTCTGAGATTAAGCGATGCAAAAAATCACAAGTGTCTTTCGAAATAATTTTTTTATCGATCTGATAAAAATAATGGTTGTTAGGTTCGTCATTTTTTTTCCCTCCCAAGACGATAAAAGGAATAAAAACGAATCCTCAGAGGAATAATATTTTATGGTCTTCAGTTATTGAGAAATTATTTAAAGAATGTCACAAATTATTTACTTTGGAAAAGTATGGTTTATAAATATTAAATTCCAATAGTTTTGGGGGTCAAAAGTCTAAAAAAAAAGGAGTCACATTTACCCTTTAACCCTCGCCAGTACAAGCATGAATTATTTAGATCATATATCACATCATTTCATTCCAGACGGCACTATGGCAATTTGTCCTTGCCTTTTTTTTTATCGCAATTCCCATTTCGCAGATGGAATTTTATTTGCTGAATTGATTGTTTTACGCCTTTTTAGCAAGAAGTTGGCACACATTTCTGCCGAACCCTTTCCCTTTACACGTGCAAGGACTCGGCTGGTTGCCCATACCCTTCCCTGACTTCAGGATATTTTTACCCCTTTATTTTTTGTTGTTGTTGTGTACCCCTGATCAAACAACATCCTGAGATTCGCTCTGGTGCTGCAGATACATGTTCGCTTTTTTAGCGGCAAGTTGCTCGACCTTTTTACCATTCATTGCCCTGCTCGAATTGGTTTATCTGTGAAATCTGTGACGTTCTCTGGTTGATGTTTATGTGGACCTTTCGGGGTGTATTCGATACTGATCCAAAAAAAAAAAAAGTGTACCTACATGTATGCATGTCCTTTCTACCTTTGCCGCTTTCGAGTTGTGTGCTCATCTAACCGAAAAACATTGGATAAACAAACAGCCGTTCGAGTATTTTGTTACATTTTAGTTTTCGAACCCCGGGCAGGACCTATTTTGTTTCCATTCCTCGCCAGAAAGGAGCGATTGAAGCCAATCTGGCACATTTGTGTTCAGTGGATAAGCGGGAAACTGTAAAATGTTATGCAAGCCCTGATTTTTAATCCGATCAAAGCGGTTTTAGTCAAATTTAAGCAGATTTATGTCACATTGTTATACCAGAAAGTGGTGCACTGTCTGGGGAAAAGAATAAAAACATGAAAATGCTAACACATGTAAATCAAGAATCAGATAACTATATATCCAGTGAGGGATCCTCTATTAGGCAAATCGAATTGAGATCATGTTCTGATAAAAGCTGAAAATTTGATTCGAGTTGCGGAAAAAATTGTTACAAGCCCTTGGAAGGGTGAAAATTAAATATTGTGGATTGCTTCCTGAAATACTACTGATAATTATAACTCCCTCAAGGAAACCTAAGCAGATTGCAGGATCTTGTTTAAATAACATTCAAACTTAATGTATTTGGTCTCAAGTTAATAAAGTTAGAACTCACTCAAGCGTATCATTAAAAAATGAAACATTTCCTTTTTCTGAAGACAAAAAATGGATGCACACTTGGATGATTATTTAGTGGCATTTCCTAATTCAAAAATCTTAACAACCCCACAAAAGAATCATTTTCTGTAAAGCCAGTAACATTCAGTAAATGGCAAAATAAAAAAAAGAAACGAACATTTCAAATATATTCCTTTTCCAAATGAATAAACTGTTAGACAAACAATCCATTAAAGTTTACAACTTCACACCCGCTGCCAGGGCCCGAAAAGGACACCCTTCGTCCTAGCGAAATGCCCAAAAAAAAAGGAGTGGTAGCTCTGGTGGCAGTGCCACAAACGATGAGTTGATTGTTATGCAAATGAGATGAAACCAGCAACCAGGAACAACGAACCAGGACGAAATGCGAGAGGAAAACCCCCTCGGAAACCAACTCGGATTCAGATTCAAATTCAGCTGCAGTTCATCAAGTGGTCATAAATCTATATGTAGTTCTGGAGAAGCTGCCTAATTACTATGCAGCGCCATGTGCATAATGAAGCTGACATTTCTAATTTATGGTTGATGTTTGTTAATTTTTTTGTACCTTCTTGGCTCCGCTCGTGCATGAATTAAATTTAAAAAATCACGAGCCCTAAAATGTCGGCAAAACAACGGTTTCATGCCTAGTTATTGTTAAATGTAAACATTCGAAAGGGGGTTAGAGGGTTTTCGATCCTGGGGGATATCCTATCGTCAGTCTCGTTGATCAAAACGTGATCCTAAGCCGACGCTTCTGGTTTTATTCCATTTCCGGCTTAGGCCAAAAATTCGCGAGAAAATCCCGCTGTAAGTCCACTATTGTTCGGGAAAATTCGGCACAAAAAAATGCGAAAATTATGTGCAAAAAAAAAGGAGGAATTGCCAAAAAATTACCCCAAAAGCCGAACAAGTAGTTAACTGCAATTACGCAACTTGGGGTGTTTCCGCAACTCCTAAGTCCTTTTTTATGGCCCTGGCACCTCGAAAAGCGGCCGTTATGATTTTCTTTCCTGCACGCAAGGCTTTCGGATATTTGTTGCTCGGGAAAAACGGAAGGGAAATGCCTGGGCTCAGTCATTAATTGTTTGCATTGTTTGTCACTCTGTCAGTCGGACATCTGGCCAGCTGTCGGCATTGGGAATCTGGGGTAAAAAGTTGATTTGTGTCTCGTGCCAAGCAACTAGGGCACCTGCATGGAGGTGTCATATGTCCAATGCAAAATACGTTACTTTTTAGAAGGACTTTTATCGCAGAACTTGTAATATTTCGTTGGGTAACCTAATAACTAGACATCAAATTTATGAAACTCTCTCCATGGGTTAAGCCCATGGCGCCCCAAACTTTCCACCTAACCAGAGGTATTAATTGGTGATTAACTAGACTTAGAGGTCTCGATGGTTGGCGCCGTGAATGTTTTACCACCAAGCCGCTTTGTTACTCGATTTTGAAGTGTGATTTATGAGGATGGCCCTGTCAGCCTCATCAATCAGTGTTCAAGTGGAAGGTGATTTGGCAAAAACAAGTCATAGACAATAGGCCCGAATACTGCGGAGTAAAAACAATCAAGGTTGCTTGCATTTTATGTTAATTGTAAAATTTCTTTTTAAAACGAAATCATGAGGGAAACACGTTTAATTACAGTCTTTTCTCGGGGTTTGGGGGAAAAGCCACCCCCAAAGGTCAACACTTCAATGAATGCCTTGCCGTCTAGCTTGTCTTGTTGTTGATGTTGTTTCGTTTTAAAAAGTTATAAAAATAAGTCGATAGTAAGAGTACGAGTACGAGTGGTACTAAGCAGCAACCCCCGAACCCGATTCATCTGCACCCTTTGATTTTCTCTTTGACAGGATCGGGGCAGGACCAGCATCATCCCCTGTTTCTCTCCAGGACTCATTCGTTGCCTGGGGCTAATGAGCGCCGCACATTAGTTTTAACAACATTTATTATTTATGGGTTTTTCCCTCCCTCTCTACCCACTCCTGCAATTGCACCCCTCTTTCTCACTCTTCAGGTCCTGCCAGGATATGTTTGCCTAGGACGTTACATTTACACTTGCCCACATAGTGACGAAATTTTCCAAAATGAATTCAAAAGAAAAATGTGAATTTGCAATTACTCTAAGCATGGCAAGTTTAATTGGAATCCGGAATCCAGAGCAGCTCGTTAACAACTTGAGTTATGGTATGATGGAACGAAAAGAGTCCTTGAAAATGGAAAAGGGTTTTATGACCAACTCCGACTACTCAAGTTATGTCTAAAATATGACCAAGGGGATCTGAGCTTAGTTACTCATAATTTTTACTCTTCCGAGTTTTGGCAGAAGTTTTAAAAATATAGACCCATTGTGAATAATCATCCGATTCTGGAGCGGAATACCTTGAATGATTTGTGGATCGATTCTCTATCAATCTGCATCAAAATCTAGCAACATAATTTTTTTGAGATTTTTTCTTAAATTTTCTAGGGGGTCCCCTTCAAAATTTCGCGATCCATAGAAATGCCAAAACGGGACACGGCGATAGCTGTATCTTTGTAAATAATCATCCGATTCTGGAGCGGAATACCTTGAATGATTTGTGGATCGATTCTCTACCAATCTGCATCAAAATCTACCAACATAATTTTTTAAAGATTTTTTCTCAAATTTTCTTGGGGGTCCCCTTCAAAGTTTGGAAGATCCATAGAAATGACAAAATGGGACACGGCGATAGCTATATCTTTGTGAATAATCATATGATTCTGGAGCGGAATACCTTAATTGATTTTTGGATTATAAATCTGTCAATTATCAATCTTGTCTTTAATTTCCTTTCCTTTAATTAGGATAAAAAATTTATGAATTCATAGCAAGGAAAATAATAACCCCTTTAATTAGCCATTCTTTATTGACTCATATAAGGATTAATGTATTTAATTTTTAGCCAAATATATTCTACCCAGTTTTTTCCATGAATATTAAGATTATCTGGTTTAAAAATCATTTTTTACTTATTCATTGCATTTAATAATTTCCAATAAATGATATTCAACGGCCATGCATTTGCATATCACTTCAAATGTTTTAACTTTTTCGAAACACACGCCAAGGCTGTCAACAAATTTTGTATAGTTAATAGAATTTATTTGCACACATGTTCACATTCGACAAACTACACTTAGTCGTTATATAAATATATTTACGTGTACTTAATGGAGAAATAGCATATGCATTCTGTTTGAAAACGGGCGACTCATTTTCGGGACACACGCACATGGCCTGACTTTTGGCTCCGGTCCTCGGGCCGGAGGATTGGATTGGAGCTGGAATTGGGCTACGTTCAGAGTGATATTTATTCTGCACTTGTTTAACATGTTGTGGGCAAATAGACGATAAGATAAATATATTAAAATAAATGCATTCCAGGCCCACTAAAATATTACAAAAAATCGCGCAAAAATGACACAAAGAACTGACTCAACTTAGGCTATGTTTTGATTTCAATTGGATAATTGCTACTATTTTCTCATTATACATTAATATACTAACCTATGCTAAATGTTCTAGATCACGCGCATAGTATGCTTAGCTTATGTCTTTATATTCCTATATATTGGTTTATATATATGGACTGATTTGGCATTCTACGTCTACCAATCTTTTATGCGATCAAAGTCCCAGTTCGCAGCCGAGAGGAGATGGTCCTTGCGGAGTAATTTTGGCTCCTCTGCCGCGAAAGGGGGCTTAAGTCTTGGGAACTAGTCTACTAAGTTGGTGGTCAGTGGCTGGTCCTTCGTCCATGCTTCCAGCTCCTTCACCTCATCGTACAGAAGATAAGCTGCGGCTACAAGGGCCCATAAATGGGCTCAGAGTAGAGCACGGCAGGCATGGAGTAGCTATACGAGGTGGGAGTATGCTCTGTAGGAGTTCGTAAGCTGGCCTGAAGACTCCTTTTAGTATGGCGTTTTAGTCTTAAAATGATATAGGATCATTATAAATTTAATATTTCCTTGAATATGATGAGTACTTACTTTTTCTTTAGACAACATGCTGTACACAAGGAAATCAAGGCAGCCAGTCCTATGAGAGCTGCCAGGAAAACCAGCCAAGCCCCGGCTGAGGTCAGCATTCCGGCGAAAAGAGCCGCTGTATGCGTCCTTCTCACCGAACAGGACTCTACTTCACTCACGCCATAAGCCACATAAGTATCTATCAGTTCTTGGCGCAGCTGCTGCGAGTTCATCAGTTTATGCATTTCATTGAAGGATAAGGCTTGTCCGTTCTTGAACATTTGGAAGCAGGAACTGGTGGACGTAAAGTCCAGGCTCATGTCAGGCCGAGTAAAGACCTGAGTGTCCAGGACATGCAACTCCAGGCCCAAAGGCTTCAGCTTCTTCTGCAGCTGCTCCTGGAAGGGCCGGATGTTGTGCTGGATCTCGTTGGGAGGGCGAGCGAAAACAAACTTCAATAAGGATTTGTCGCGGATCACAAATACCTTGAGGTTGCTATAGGCTTGTCTCTTAGGTTCCGCCGAGTTATTGGCCATCACCCGCATGAGGAAGTAGCCATCCACATAGTCTGCAAAGGACCCTCCAGTACGGAGCTCTCCGGTCCGGTTGTTCAATGTAAAAAGATTCTGCAGATTTCCCACGGCCAGTTTGCGGCTTCTCTTGTAAAATTGTGGGACAAAGGTCACGTTCTCGATAGAGAGACCAACCGGAGGAGCTTCGGCATCTCTGTCAGCGGCTCTCAAAGTGGTCACCACCGTATCTATGGGCACATTAATCCTTATGCCGACTGTAGGATCTGGTTGTTCAAACTCGGGCAAGTTATCGTCAATGTCCAAAACTTTAATGGAGATACGCAAGTGGGAGGGATCCCTGCGGTCGTATGGATCTCCCACAAACTTGTAACCAGGTTCGCCCAGTTTCAGGCACTTTACGGTCAAAACAAATGATTCCACCTGCTCCCGGTCGATGGGCTTTTGGGTCTTCAGAATGGCCAGGCTCTCATTGGTTCGCTGGATGGTAAACAGCTGCTCGTTGTTACCCTCAATGATCACGTAGTCTATGGCGGCGTTTTCTCCCATATCCTCATCCAAGGCGCTGAATTTTCCCACAACAGTACCAGCTGGTTCTTCTTCCTTTACCGACATGGTAAGTGGTCCTTCGTCCTTTGAAAAAATATTAAAAGTTAATTTAAGTTCATTGAAATATTAGACCACATTTTAAACTTACAATTTCTCTGGCAAAACGCGGCTCGTGATCGTCCACATCAAGGACTGCGATTTGTAGAATCCTTGTCACCGACTGTCTTGGCTGCCCGTTGTCACTGACCTCCAAAAGGATTTTGTACATATTTTTGGTCTCTCGATCTAGAGGCATCTTGGTGGTAATCAGTCCCGTGTGAGCATCAATCGCGAAGGCTTCGGCATCTGGAGTGTCCGGCAGAATGCGATAGGTAATGGTACCCGACGGTGTGTTCTCGTCATCCGGATCTCTAGCAATCACCTGGAATACAGGAGCTCCAGCCACAGCGTTCTGGAAATATTGAATATTAATTTGTTGCCCCAGAATATTTATTTAATAATCCTACCTCCGTAACATTGGCCATTTGTCCCACTTGTGGCGCCACAAAGTATGGCACTCCATCGTTGGCACTCACATCGCCAATGAATACACGGACATCGGTATCAGTGGAGAGGGTGGGTTGCTTTGGCAGCTGATTACCATTATCCTGGGCTCTGACAATCAGGATATAGGGATCTGCGCGTCCCTTGCCAGTGAGGTTTCTACGGGTGGAGAGCAAGCCGCTCTTGGGATCTATCTTGAAAAGCCCATTGGCTTCGCCCTCATTGACCAGCTCATAGTGGACTTCACCTCCGAGGCCCTCGTCCGCATCGGTGGCCTCCAGTTGGAGGACAAACGAATCCACCTGAGCATTCTCTGGGATGACAGTGCTGTACTTCTTCCTTGTGAACTCCGGAGCATTGTCATTCACGTCAAGAACTTCGATCAGGAGATCCACCACACTCTGCTTGGCATCCGTGGGACTGCCAGGGGAGTCTTCGGCCTTGATTTGGAGCATAATGCGAGGAGTCCTCTCTCTGTCGATCATCTGGCCACTGGCCACTCTTACCTCGCCGGTGGTGTTGTTAATCTCGAAGAGAGCAGCATGCTCGCCCTGCAGGGAGTAGATGATCTTGTGGTAGCCCAGTCGTTCATCCCGGGCATTGAGCACAGCATCCTTGTCCAGAGCCCTCACCCGGATGACCCTCTCTGGATGAGGTCTGTTTTCGATAATGGTGGCTTTGTAGGAAGCCTGTTCGAATCTCGGACTGTTGTCGTTTACATTCTCTACTGTGATGTTCACCCGGCTCACGGTGCTCCTCTGGCGATCTGCGCTATTGGCTCTCACTTGTAGTTCAAACTCTGGGCCAGATTCGCCGAGAGCCTCGTAGTCCAATCGCTTCTTGAGGATCACCTCTCCTGTACGCTCTGCTACCTGGAAGTAATCAGGTACCTTTGGTTCAATGAGTTCAAAACTGGTGATGGGCTGATGTGTCACAGGATCCTCGGCCTGGAGGATGAACAGGGCACTATCTATCGGCATCTCCTCTTTGATCTTCACATCGATCACCGGACGAGAGCTGCTCCATCCAAGATTCTTAAAGACAGGGTTTGTATCTTGGAAGGACTGCACATAAACGGTCACTTCCGTAGTGTCCACCTGGTCTTCAGGATCTACTTCCGCGTTGAGATCCTTTACTCGTACTGTGAAGATTATAATGGCAGCCACATCATGTCTCAGGGAACCGTTGACGAAGATCTCTCCCGTTTGGCTGTCGATGCGGAATGCTTCCTGAACTCGATAGTTACTTCTATTAGTGATGCTGACACCAGCTTTCGTGGTGGCCTGGACGGTACCCACTAATGAGTACTCCAGCCTGGAATTCAGGTCCTTATCGATGGCCTTAACGTGCAGGACACTCTCGCCCACGGCAGTGCGTTCGGAGACATAGGCCGCATAGCTGGCTTGCTCGAATTTGGGACGCTCATCATTAATGTCCTTGACATTGACGTAGACCGTGGTGGTGGCTGTTTCTGGAATGGGTGTACCCGAATCCACAGCATTAACAATGATCTCGAAACTATTCATATTCGAGTCACGATCGATGCGGGCTTGAGGGGAAACTGTGATCAAGCCAGAGCTGTAAAAACAAGGTTAGTATTGAAGTAAGCTTTGGATTTAAGAGAGAGTACTTACACTTCATCGATTTCAAAGTTATCATTAGCTCCTACAATCCTGTAGCGTAGCAAACTATCCAAGCCATCAGGATCATGGGCAGATACGGAAGTAACATTCGATCCTGGTGCCGCATTTTCGGGTATAGAGACTCTATAACTTGGAGGTCCAATAATGGGCAGGTTCTCTACATTTTGGAAATGTCCTCTAAAGATAGGGCGCTGATTTCCAGAAATACCGACACGAACCAAGACACGAGTGGTGTTGGTCAAGGGAGGAATTCCATAATCCGTGGCAGAAACTACTAATTCATACTCTCCACGCTCCGTATCCATCGATCGCGCTGCTTTTTGGATGACTATCTCTCCCGTTTCTGGTTCAATACGGAATACATTCCCAGCAATGCTGTTCTCGGAGACAATAGAGTACTTGACCCGGCCATTTCCCTGGGATGGACCATCAGCATCGTGGGCCCGGACAAAGAACTGTGGCTCAAATATAGCCGCGCCTTCCCTGATGGTGCGACTGTACTCCTTGCTTTCAAAATTGGGATGGTTGTCGTTGACATCAATGACTCCGACGAATAGATTGGCATTGGACTCCCGCTGGCCACCATCGATGGCTACTACTGTGAGGCTGTAACTGTTCTGCTTCTCGTAATCCAGGGGCTTCTGCAGATAAAGGCCACCTGTTTCCGGATCCACATAGAAGTTATCCGCACCAAAGCCCTTCAGGACATAGCGGACGTGTCCAAATTCTCCAGAATCCTGATCAGTGGCCTTAACATGACCAATGAGCGAGTCCACGGTGAGATTCTCCGCGGCAGTGAAACGATAGGTGGGCTGGTCGAAAACTGGGGCATTGTCATTGGCATCCAGAAGGTTAATCTCCACCCGGGTCGCAGCTTTCTCCACTCCCCGGACTGAGGCGACCAAATCAAACTCGAACTTTCTTTGAGCAGGATCGGAAACATCGTAATCCAAGCGACTGGTATTCAGCACTTTGACCACCACTGGCGTCCGACCTTGACCTTCGGTGGGGGAAACGGCAAAGACTCCTGCGGAATTGGCCACATCCCTGAGAGAGAGCTGGTAACGGCTATTTTCACCCATGTCCTTATCATCGACATGGATCGAGAGTCCCGGCAGGGGCATCCCATTATCCAAATTTTCGGTTATGGAAACATTAAAGTTCGAGGCACTGAAAGTTGGCTCATGATCATCCACATCAGTGACCACTATGGTTACCCTGGTCAACGAATACTCTGCCGGGATGGCTCCATCGATAAGTTCAGTGGCTCTAATAGAGAACACATAAACTCCTCCATTCTGCAGGATCTCTGCATTTTCTCTGTCCAATGGCTCTGAGGTGGTTTGCAAGACAGCGCTGCCGTCGTGGGGATCTCCAAACGGTACCAGTTCAAAGTGGCCAAAGGGTTCATCCTCCAGGGATAGGAATATTTCGCGTGGAATGCCCACATCCCCATCAATGGCCTTGACCGTAAGGATGCTCACTCCAGCAGGAGTGTTCTCCGCTACAGTGGCGGAGTAAGGGGCGTTTGTGAAGACCGGAGGCTGGTCTTGGATATCAACAACGTTTATGGAAATGGTGGCCAGTGAGGAGAGGCGATTGTCTAGGGCATTATCCGAGGCTGAGATGGTCATAATATAGGAGGGGCGACTCTCAAAGTCCAGGGGCTGCTTGAGAGCCACTCGGGCAGTGTAGTTTCCATCGGAGATCTTAACCGCCCGCACTTCAAATATTTCACAAATGTCGTTTTCCTAAAAAAATATTTAAAAATTTTATTTTTTAAATTCAAACTGAGATATCCAATTACTTACCTCAACACACTTGATCTGAACTTCAGCATTAACTCCATCATCTTTATCGATTACTATAATTGGTGGCTCCACAGTGAGTTCTCCACCCACTGGCAAGGATTCGCTGACACTGGCGGTGTAGGGTCTGCCCAGAAAAGTGGGAATATTGTCATTGTAGTCCCTCACAGGAATCTCACGCCTCTGGGAGACCGTGTTGGGTTCAGTGCCATAGACACCTTCATCGGTGATGCTGATGATGACCTCAACGGAGTCCTGGGTTTCACGATCCAGTTCCTGTCGCAGCCTCACAACTCCCGTCTCACGGTCCACCGAGAAAACAGGACCACTTATGCTGTACTTCAGACGGCCGCCTTCTGGATCAGTTCCTGGAATGTGAACAATAAGTTGGATTAGTATTTAAAACTATTTAACTTCAGAAAACTTAAGTCTCTAAGCCGGTAAAGGTTTGTTAGTTTGTCGGTCCGTCGGAGTTAGACACTTTGGGTAATTAATTACTTTGGGTAATACGATACGGCGTCATAGACTGTCACTTCGAGGGAAGTCGTTCAGTAGATCATTCCAACAATATAATCGGAGTCGCCAGTTTATGTAAAAGCGTGTGAAAAATGCTAATTCGGTTCCCACAACCGACTTTTCCACACGAGTGCGGTTTCCCTGGGAGTTCTTCTATGCGGCAACTGGGGCAACTAACTTGCCTAATCTGGGGCCTAAATCCAACCCTAAGTGGATTGTGTCATTCCACGGCAATTTCTCTTTCTCTCTCAGGTAACTCTAATAACAGGAAATATATCTACGACCCGGCCAAACCAAAAATATTCCAGCTCGGGGCAACTCGAAATTACTTTCGAGTAAGAAATTCTACCAAAGCAATCATGGGGAAAACAAAGTAAAATGGAGACCCATAAGTAGTCGGGAAAAACTGCTTTTGGCATTACCAAAAAAAAAAATAAAAATCAAGACAAATTTTTCAAGTTTGAGGGGGGATGGTGGGGGGTCTGTTAGTTGGCAGCGGGTCGAGAGTATACCAACAATTGCAGCTCGACCACAAAAAACATGACTCAAAGCGGGAAGCAAACCCAGCCGCTCCTCCAGCTTAAGGCAGATGGAGAAATGGGGCTTAGTTTTAATAAGACATATTTTGTTAATAATACCAATTAAGTTAAAAACTTTACAAGAACAATTATAAAATTTTATGAAGCTAACGAGTTTTATGTATATTATGTAAACTAGTATGTTTTCTATTCATTTGTTTTTCATTTTTCTATGTGTACTTCCCAAACATACCAATTGCGGTCGGCAACCTCGGATCCCCTTTCCACATTTATCACCATATCCATTCCCACTCCCCTTACATTGGCTCGTGAGTGACCATTTCAACTTTTCAATGCACATAATAATTTTTGTTAATGTTTTTTTGGCTTACACTTATAGTTTGAGTCGTATGCCTCAATACCTCGTAGATAAATAAAGGTATTTACAATCTTGCCAACAATTTTAGATGATGTTTTATGAAGATATAAACAGCCAAAAAATAATAAATGTTAACTTGTTAAATCTTTAGACTATGGACAGGTTTTTGAGAGGACATTTTAAGACCTGATAAACCTATCCACCAAAACCAAAAAACCCCAGGGTAACTACAAGTCCATTATATCCCAAAAACCCATCCAACTTGTTTTCTTTTCTTTTTAAAAAATTCTTGCGTATGATTTGTCTGTGTACAATGTACATACATATGAATACTTGATTTATTATTTATTTTTTTCTTGAAAATTGGGGGAAAAGTAGAAAACCTCAATGAACACAGTAATTGCAGGTATGTGCGAGTTGAAGAAAAGCTCTCCTGCTTTTCACTATATTTGAGGGAGGATGGATGTAATTGTTGTGGTAGTTACTGCTGTTGCAGAAATAATTTGTGATTTCATGCTTGGCGGAGCGTATTTGTTAATATTTTGGTTATTATAACACATGGAAAACTGGATAAGCCGTCAGTTGGGGAGAGAAGCGAAAACAAAACTCACGCCATGTGTAAAAATTCGGACAATTGTTTGGCATCGTTTGGTGAATGGGCTATTATTAAGCGGTTAGCTTTCAGATACATATTCCACGTAATTAAATCCCCACATTGGCCAACACTCGGACACCAGAAGGAGGCAGTCCCAGTAGACTTTTGAGTTATGCAACGTTTGGCACTTGGAATTGAATTACGATCTCCGATTACAGCCGCTTCCTGGCTGCCCGTTTAGGCCGGGAGGCAGTTTCCTTGGCCTGGTCAGTTTTTCCATTGGCACTTTTGATTTCAAACGCAAAACGCACCACCAAACTTGTTTTCTATCTCACGGATGCCTGGCTTGCAAAACTAACCTGCTGCCAGGCCGCTCACCCAGGCCGCTATCTTTATCTTGAACTGCATCTGCATTAGCATCTACATCTGTGTCTGGGTCTCAGTTACAGATATATGGAGATACAATAAGCCCATGGCGGGCGGAGTCATTGGGCGGGCACATCATCCAAGGCGATTTGGCACACGCTAACCAGTTAAGACAATACTCCATCTGATTATGAAGTTACCAAGCGGCGGGGCATCAAATTGCAGTTGTATTTGTATCTGTATTTGTGTTTGTATCTTTATCTGTAACTGGGACAGAGACTGGGGCTGTGTGTTAGGGTGTCTCGGCAGGTGCAAACAAGGTTTGCCAGGTGGATTATTTTTGGTTAAATTATAAATCTTAAGAGGAAGTGTCTTGTCAACCTCAAAAATATTATATTAAAGCAAGTTTCTTGCTAAATATTTTATTTATACTTTCAAGTAAGAAGCCCAAACCCTCTAATCATAAAACTGGTTTATTTTATCATTTATATTCATGTTAACTCTTAACTCTCGATTGATTGCTAAACTCTCGTTTCGAGTAAAAGTGTTGTGTTTCCATTCTCGATTCCATCTAATAGAGCCATTACAGAAGATATCTTGGACATTATCTTCAGAGACTAACACTTATCTCAGCTGCTACGCACAAACGTGTTCAAATGCATTTCCGCCTGCTCACCTATCAGATACATATGTATCTTTGGATGTCTTTGTTTGTTTTTGTTTGTTAATTGATTGGCCAGGTGCATTCTTGGACGAGCTAACCTTAAGAACCTTAAAACTTACATTTCTTGCCCTTTTTTCTCCCTGCACCTGGTTTATCGCGCATTCTTGCAAATCCGCAAAAAAATATACATATATACATTTTTTTAGTTCACATTCGCATTATGCAATCGCATATCTATCTGTATCTCCGGCGAGTGCGAGATACGAGTGTGGCTGAAAACGTGCAGCCACCAAAAATATCCAATACCCCGCACAAGGTTGACCCGAAGTAGGTGGCCACAAGCCGAGAAACCCAAAAACAGACCTGGCCAAGAAATGAAAGTCAGCACTGGTAATTTGAGGTAGTATGGTATGTCCAAAAAGCCAAATTACAAAATTATTACCAAGTTGTTAGAGGGATATTTTTTATGGATTGATTTTTAATAATCGAAGAAGTGATACCTTTTAAGAAATTTAGGAAATGATTAATATTTTTATAAACATATTTTTGATAGGGTATCCAATATCAATCTACCATTATTTATAATTATATGTTGATCTGACCTACTTGCCATTTTTGTTTTAAACTCATTACCGAACTATTATTAGCGGAAATGTATAAAAATATCGTGACTACCTCTATAAGCTAATGATTTTTGTAAATTGATATTATTGTAGTCCCAAGATGGCTTAAAAGTTAATACATTTTGGCTTAGACTCTCAAACAATCAATCTTGGATTTTTCGACACCATGTTTCTCAAAAGGGTTCCGAAATCCTAAGCCCAGATAAGTACTAATAAGCCAAGATTCCCACATTCCCCTTGTCTGACCCATCTTTTTTTCGTTTTTGGCTCAAACAACCGGGGCTAAAACAAAACAAACTATTGCCAGTGAAAGGCATTTGCCGCAAACTGCGTGGGAATTGGGCTATTGGTGTACATTGTCTTCCAGACATATAGCTGCAATGAAAGCCGTGAAGCAATTCCGCATAAAATTATGAAACGTGACGGCCCCGTACTACACATGTTGATAAAATGTCGAGCATGCAATGCAGCTTGACTCCCACTCCCCAGAACCCCCAGCTGTCCAGAGATTGTTCTTTTTTTTGCAGAGATAGTGTAAGAAGAGGTGAGGTATTTTTTATAGGACTGATTACCTGATTAATGGTAAATGAGATATGTGTTTCCACCTTCGCAAGAAATGAAAGAATATATAGTAGTTGGGTTTTAAGATGGGTTTTGGACTTTTGGTCGAGATTAAATAGATCTATGTAGGTTATCTCACACATCATAATGTATTTGATTATTATTTTTATTAAGACTCACCTTTTAGTTGATAAACTGGGCTACCAACTGGCGTATTCTCCGACAGGCTGAACCGGGACATGTCCCCCGTTCCGGGAACAAATTGCGGCGGATGATTCAGCAACTGGCCGGCGGCGGTGGCCACTAATGGGCCCAAAAAGAGCAGCAACGGCAGCAGAAGCCGCCGCAACATGTTGCCGTTGCTAATTTCTGTGCCGTTAGTTGAATATCCAGGTATCCGTTAGCTGTCAGTTTTCAGATTTCAGATGTTGTTTACTCGAGTATTTAGCACATTTAGAACGACACAGTTTCGATTTTACTCCAATTTATTTAGGCACTCTGCCTCACTTTGATTCTCTGGACTATAAACACAAAATACAGATTTATTTATTTGGCTTGGGAGTCGAGACATTTATCTTTCAATGCTAACACTGCACCGCCCCCCAAGTGGCCTTGTTTGTCGAATGGAGAGAATGGCTGAGCTGGCTGAGTTTGGCTTGTTTATCTTAGCCTTGCCATTTGAACTTTTCAAGCACTCGTCACATTCCACTAATTCCACAAATGATGTGCAAAAAGAGGTGGTCTATCGGGAAGTAAAAGAAATTTAGCAGCATCGGGAGCGGACAAAAGATTTCACTTTATTTTTATGCACATGTGAAAAGTGGCACATGATGATGCTGCGGCTTCTGCTGCTGTCTCGGATGTCTGGCAGTTCCGATCATTGGGTATTTCTTGGCCATTGGCAAATGTGGCTAAAAGATGATGACTTTCTTCCATCCAGATACAAATACTCACACACATAAGTGTGCGGAATGGGTGAAAGGCAGGGAGAGACGAGGCAAGGGAGTGTGCAAAAGCGGCTAAAAACAAATAAACGCAAAGGCAGACTGGTTCGCATAGTCTGCTATAATACACAAGGAGAAATTATGTCTATAAATGGAATATGGTTATAAAAATATTCATTTAAAGAGCCAAATACTCTTAGGACTTGTAGGAAACATGAATGATATTTTAGGATTAATTTTTTGAAGTCTTTCAGACAATTTCTCCCTGTGCAGGTAGTAGGTATCTATGAGTTCTTGTTTTGGGCAAAAAAGAACACCAGAAAGATACAAAAATGGGAGAAAGAGACGTAGAGAGCTAACGAGGAGAAAAGGAAACAGGCCCGAACCGAAATCCAGCAAAAAAAAAATAAATGCAAAATGCCAAACAAGTTCTTTCGGGGTGGTGCAGTGCAAGTAATGCCATATAACAGTCCCCATAAACCACATATAATTAACACTAATGGAATGGAATGCCCATTTAAGCCAAAACTATTTCACATTGAATCTCGTATTTTTTGTATTTCTCGATTTTGGCCAACAAACGCAAAAAAACACACACACTAACCGCAAAACGGATGACGCTAGGGTCCGAAACTTGATCTTGCCCAGGCCACTCGCAACTTCTTGTTGTTGCTTCGGGTACTGTTGTATCTCACGGATACGGATACGCGCCAACCGAACACTCGACTCGACTCGTACTGATGCGCGGTTACGTCTTGACGGAGCGACGCTCGTTTACCTTCTGGCCGGACTTACCTGTTGCTGGCCGTTCTTGGATATATTGCTCATATTGTTGGGTTGCCTCTCAGCTGCCCCGAATACTGGTTTCGTGCTGTTGCCGGTTCTGTTTTTGCCACGGAATTCGCGCACGCGCAAAGCGATTGGCAATAAAAATAGGGAAATCTTTAACAAGCATACTTTTAGGATGAGAAAAAAATGTATTTATCTTTGGGAATAAGAGCTAAGATTCTATCTCAGTTTGCTTCCAAATATATACCTAATGTTTTCCAAAATAAATTAATTTGAAGACAATAAGTCACTTTATTTAGAGTCGGTATTTCAATAAAAATAATAATTTATCTATTTTATTTCGCATTCTCTCCAAAAAGAAGTTCTAACTAAATCTAAGTACAACTAAGTGTAGTTAGTTTATTTATTTTCCAACCTAGAGAGCATCATCCACTTGAAATTGTATGAGATCCTCGACAGGAAACCGGAAAAGTGAAGCTGTCTGAGCCTCCGCCGCCAGTTGTTCGATGTTGGCGCTTTTCTGATGACGATAATGCTCATCCATCGGAGTTTTTCTATAGCGAACGTAGTCCTGGGGACTATGCCGAATATTGGAAGTTAGGGAGGCCGGATCCGGCAACTCGGCGGCCACAATCGGATGCTCAAAGTCAATGAGGGGCAGGTGATCGCTACGGGAAATAGAACTAGAGCGATTTCCGGGGGCTTGTGGCTGAAGTTGCTGCTGTGTTTGGTTAAGAGGTTGCAACTGCTGATGTTGCTGATGCTGATGTTGCTGCTGCAACTGAGTGGTGTTTCCAGTAATCACATTTCTTGGCTCTATTGGACTCGGAGGATGGGGAGGAGGCAGATCATTGGACTGAATGGTATTGCGCATATTGTGATTGTGGAAAGGATTCGTGGAGACCCTTACACTGGCAGTGGGTTTCTGTTTTGGGAACACATTCAAGTGCAGCATTATAGGGCTGTTGTGGCTTTCGACTTGCCCCAAACCCTGCTGCTGTTGCTGTTGCTGTCCGTAGATACTTTCCTCCGGTTGAATGCTTTTTGGCGGTGGAGGATACTTTTGTGCCTGTTGATATTGCTGACTATATCTGGTGGCCTGATCTGGGAAAACCATTGCCGATTGCGAAGGAAACTTAAAGGGAGTCTGATAGATACCATGTCCTCCGGGCATCTGGAAGGCAGCGGCTGTGGTTCCTGTCAAGGCTGCCGCCGATGGAAAGGCGTAGTCCTGCTGCTGGAAAGGATGTCGATGCATCACGGAGGCAGGGCGGGATGGTGGCATAACGGGATATATATCCAAGTTGACCTTAAACGGAATCCTCGTGTGTTTCGGCTGCCTGGTGGCATTAATCGCGAAAACCGGCTGCCCAAACGGATCGCTCACAAAGTGCTGCTGTTGCTGACTGCCATGCTCCAGCAATTGCTGTTGTTGCTGCTGCTGTTGCTTCTTTTTCTTCTTTTTGGAGACGGGTTTGTTGCTGGCCAGCGGTTGCATGGCCAGCAGATTAACGTCTTGGGGGGAACGCGGCTTGTAGGGGTACAGCTGGTCGATGGCCACCCGCTGGTGAGGCAACACACCCGGCGGATACCACTGCATGGGCAAAGGCATCATCATCGGCAGGGTCATGGGCCCTGAAATATGGTGACCCAGTGGAGACATTGGAAAGGGTATGCTGAATTGCATCTGTTTTTTGTTGCGTTTGCCACGGAAGAAGTTTCCAATGCCACTGGCTTTCAGGTTTTTGTAGGTTCCTGAAATATAATATTATCCATTTTTTACTTGGAATTAATATTATTTAAAGGGTATTACCTGCAATATGCAATCCCGTGGGCATCATCACCATAGGTGGCAGTTTGCTGGGCGCCACACCCGAAATGTGCAAGTGTTGCAGGATATCCTGGATGTTGTTCAGCTCGGGACGGGCCTCTCCCTTGGAGAACTGCTCCGGCATGGGACCGTCGTAGGGAAAGTGAAAGGGCTTCGGCTTGAAGCCTCCCTCTTCCCTCTGAGCACGGGTGCCGGGGGTCTCTGAGAATTGTCGCCTCAAAAGCGCTGTGGTGGGTGGCGGCGGTGGTGAAGGAGATCCCAGCGAGAGCTGCATGTCCTGGGTGGCGAGACGGGGTGGACGGGGCATCTGATCCCTGGGCACCAGTCCCCGCAGAGGCGTCATGGTGGCGGATCGCTTGGGCAGGCGCTCGTAGACATGGGCGTCGTCGGACTCAAGTGATGATGTTGCGTGCAACGGCCGTCGCGCTTTCGTGCCCCACGTCCCGTAGATGGGTGCGATGCTGTTGTCGGCACGCTCCAATAAATAGGCAGTTTCGCCAGCACTTAGTCCCCCTCCTGCTGCTGCTACACCACCACCTAATCCTCCTGCCCCACTCTGTTGCATCTGCTGCAGATGCAGCTGCAATTGTTGTTGCTGTTGGCGCAGGTATTGCTGTTGCTGTTCGTGCTGAAGTTGTTGCAACTTGGCGCGCATCTTCTCGATGTCACTATCGCTGTCGTCGCCACTGGTGGCTGCCTCTGTGGCAGTGGCAGGTTCCTCGGCCGAGGACGCAATGGCGTTGCCGGATTCTTGGTGTTTGTGGTAAAGAGCTGCAGAAGAGGCGACCTTGAATACCATGAGAGACATCTGAAAAACATACAAGGCGAGGAAATGGAACATTAGAATTGTAAAAGACTCAAGACATTATCTGTGATTTAAAGAATGATTCATAAATTTAAAAATTTCCGACTTAAATATTATTAAATCTCAATACAACACTCACAATTGTGTATCCCAGTAGCAGGCCCATAATCCACCGCCTGCCGCCGCCGCTGGTGACGCTTCTTTTTGATCCACCAGAATCCTTTCCTGTGCGAATATCCACTCCTTTTTGCGGACTCTCAGACTGCATGGACATCTTTCCGGGAAATGTGAAGCCTATCGCCGTGTCTGTGTGTACCGCTGCTGCTGCTGTTGCTGCCTCATCGCGGATCGCGGCGATGACTGAGTGCAGCCGAAAGCTGGCAGCGCCTAAAAAGCGGCGGTTATATCGGTTACAAGCAGCGCAAGTGCAGCAAATGCAACTTAATTAGAAAGTTTAATAGTGTTTTGACTGCGAAAGCTAAAAACGAAACAAAAAATGGCGAATAAATTAATTGCTTTGGCGAATTCGTGCTCCCAGGCATGTGGAAACGAAAGAGATATTAAAAAACGCACTGACCATGAAAATCTATGAAGATCGCAGCTCACTGACTAGAAAATGCCAAACGGCAGGTAGACAAGTCTCATTAATCCGAAGTGGTTATGCTCTGGCAGAGGATTAGATTGCATTACTTTTCATGATCCCAACTGATTTGTTCTTAATCAGTTAAAGACGTGCAAAAATCGAAAGGAAAAGGGGCCTTAAGAGATGTATTCAGTTCTAAGTTGGAATATTATTATGCCATTAAGGTTTTCCTACTCTAAAGGGCTTTCTAACATAGGTGCAACAAACAGATTATCCAAGTCGTAAAATCCATAATTTTATAAAAACCACAGGCAGGGGAGCTACTAACTAACTAGATCTTCCGGACCTGGCTTGTTCCCATTTCCCGTTGTCCAAATACAATAAAAATTCGTGCAAATATTCGAATATTTTATTGTGTTGCTTTCAGCATCGCGGTTATGTTTTCCTCACGCTGCATTATCTTTGATTTCCCATTATTATTTTAAAGAAAAATATTTAATATATTTATTTCCCTAATTGCATGCTTTATATATTCGTTATGCACTAATGTATTTGGAATAAACACCATTACAGCTGAAGAATCATTAAGAACATAAAAGATTATAGCCTTTCCTGAAGAGATCATAAAACTCCCAAACCATTAATAAATAAAAAGAGAATCCATTGAAATATTCGAAAAACTTATTTTATTGTTCAGGTTTTTCAGCAATCCGAATAAAAGATTTATTAATCGTAATATAGAGCTATATAGTCTTGAGTTGGATCGGCCCGTCACAGTCGATCGGGCCAGTCCTTCTTCGATCGTAGCGGGTAGAAATAGCAAGATTGGATAGAGAGTTAGCTGTACAAATGGGGCACATAGTATGTAGACAATGGTCCCTAGCTGTATGAGTATGCGATTCGTAATTACAAAAAATAAAATAAAAACAAACAAGTGTCGTCCCTTCCTGGCGCCCCAGAGGCGCCCTATAGCACCCTGGCGGCCAATTTGTGAACTACTTTTCTCTTTTTTTTTAGACTGTACGACTGTATGACTAGAAGATCAATCTAGCCCTGGACAAGTGCCTGCTACTACTACTGCGATCCCGCAGATCCGGAGATCCTTCGCCTAGAAGTTGAAGGGGATCTTGGGCACGGGGTAGTTGTAGCCCGGGAACTTGGTGGTGACTGGCACGTAGGGAGTGGTGCGACGGGTCACGGGCGGCAGGTACGTGGTGGGTGGGCGAGTTGGGGGACGGGTTGGTGGTGGGGTTGGTGGGCGAGTTGGGGGACGGGTTGGTGGTGGGGTTGGGGGACGAGTGGGTGGTGGAGGTGGGCGCGTGGTGCGCACAGTCACGGGTGGCAGGTAGGTTGGTGGGGGAGTGGGTGGCCGGGTTGGTGGCCTGGTGGGTGGTGGGGTTGGTGGCCTAGTTGGTGGTGGGGGAGGACGGGTGGTGCGTACTGGTGGGCGAGTGGTTGCCGGTGGTGGTGGCTTGTTGGTGGGTGGCAGGTAGGTAGGTGCCGGGGTGGTGGCACGAGTGGGTGGCCTGGTTGGAGGAGGAGTAGGGGGACGAGTTGGTGGTGGTGGTGGACGGGTGGTGCGCACGGTCACGGGGGGCAGATAGGTTGGTGGTGGCGTCGGGGGACGAGTTGGTGGCCTAGTTGGGGGAGGGGTTGGTGGCCTCGTTGGTGGTGGAGGAGGACGGGTGGTGCGCACTGGGGGAATAGTGGCACGAGTGGTGGCCGGTGGTGGTGGCTTGTTGGTGGGTGGCAGGTAGGTAGGTGCCGGAGTGGAGGCACGGGTTGGTGGTGGCGTCGGAGGACGAGTGGGTGGCCTGGTTGGTGGTGGCGTCGGGGGACGAGTTGGTGGCCTAGTTGGGGGAGGGGTTGGTGGCCTGGTCGGTGGTGGCGGTGGGCGGGTGGTGCGCACGGTCACGGGGGGTAGATAGGTTGGTGGTGGCGTCGGGGGACGAGTTGGTGGCCTAGTTGGGGGAGGGGTTGGTGGCCTAGTTGGTGGTGGAGGAGGACGGGTGGTGCGCACTGGGGGAATAGTGGCACGAGTGGTGGCCGGTGGTGGTGGCTTGTTGGTGGGTGGCAGGTAGGTAGGTGCCGGAGTGGAGGCACGGGTTGGTGGTGGCGTCGGAGGACGAGTTGGTGGCCTGGTTGGTGGTGGCGTCGGGGGACGAGTTGGTGGCCTAGTTGGTGGTGGGGTTGGTGGCCTAGTCGGTGGTGGAGGTGGGCGAGTGGTGCGCACGGTCACTGGGGGAAGGTGGGTCGGAGGAGGGGTTGGTGGACGAGTTGGTGGCCTGGTGGGTGGTGGGGTTGGTGGCCTGGTCGGTGGTGGAGGTGGGCGGGTGGTGCGTACTGGGGGACGAGTGGTTGCTGGTGGTGGTGGCTTGTTGGTGGGTGGCAGGTAGGTAGGAGCAGGAGTGGATGCACGGGTTGGGGGAGGAGTGGGAGGACGGGTGGGTGGACGGGTTGGTGGGGGAGTGGGAGGACGGGTGGGTGGACGAGTTGGTGGTGGGGTTGGTGGGCGAGTTGGTGGTGGAGGTGGGCGAGTGGTGCGCACAGTCACGGGCGGCAAGTAGGTTGGTGGTGGTGTCGGTGGACGAGTTGGTGGCCTGGTTGGTGGCCGAGTTGGTGGTGGAGGTGGGCGAGTGGTGCGCACAGTCACGGGCGGCAAGTAGGTTGGTGGTGGCGTCGGGGGACGAGTTGGTGGCCTGGTTGGTGGTGGGGTTGGTGGCCTAGTTGGTGGTGGCGGCGGGCGGGTGGTGCGCACTGGAGGACGGGTGGTAGCCGGTGGTGGTGGCTTGTTGGTAGGCGGCAAGTAGGTAGGAGCCGGGGTGGAGGCACGGGTCGGTGGTGGAGTTGGGGGCCTGGTTGGTGGCCTGGTGGGTGGTGGCGTCGGGCGACGAGTGGTCACTGGTGCTGGTGGCTTGTTGGTAGGCGGCAGGTAGGTTGCTGGAGGACGGGTCGTCGGGGGACGAGTTGGTGGCCTAGTTGGAGGCGGGGTCCTTGGTGGCGGTGGTGGTGGGGGCACACGAGTGGTCACTGGTGGAGGAGGCTTGTTCGTGGGCGGCAGGTAGGTTGCCGGCGGGCGGGTGGTTGGTGGCCTGGTTGGGGGCCTGGTGGGTGGTGGCGTCGGGCGACGAGTGGTCACCGGTGCTGGTGGCTTGTTGGTGGGTGGCAGGTAGGTTGCTGGAGGACGGGTCGTCGGGGGACGAGTTGGCGGCCTGGTCGGAGGTGGGGTCCTTGGTGGCGGCGGTGGTGGGGGCACACGAGTAGTAGCCGGTGGTGGCGGCTTGTTCGTGGGCGGCAAGTAAGTTGCCGGCGGGCGGGTGGTTGGTGGCCGGGTGGGTGGCCGGGTTGGGGGAGGTGTTGGGGGGCGGGTTGGTGGCCGCGTGGGCGGTTGGGTGGTGCGGACGGGCAGATCGAACGGCACCTTGGGCGTGGGGTAGAAGTACCCGTCGGCGGCACGGGTCTTACGCTGCAAGTTCAAGGTATGACATGAGTTTCTGAAAAGGATCAATCCTGGCCATGATGTACTTACCACATGCGTATCGGCCGTTACTGTGGCCACCGCCACGGCGCAGAGCGCCACAACGAACAGTGCACTTCTCTGCAAGAGGAAAAGAAAAAAACGAAGGAATCAGCGGATGAGCAATCAAATTGTGGTAATTTTCGGTGCCAACTCTGCTAACGACCGGGTCTAACAACCCGATTGCAACTAATTGATCGCCTTCTAGGCTAATCGCCACTTCACGCTTCGCAGCAACTTGGCCCGAATCGCAGAATCCGGGGCCGAGCAGGGGGCCAGAAGGGGACTGGAGCCATCAATGGCCTGCAGTTCAAAACTGTGGTAAAGTTCAGGCCGGCATAAGCAATCGAATCGAATCGATGCGGATGGGCCTCAGCCACATTACCATAATGCATTGAAAATCACTCGAAATGTTAACACCGACATTCAACTTTGACAGGCATTAGCATCTCTAGGTCAGTGTACGGCGGACACCGAAAAAAAACTAAAACAATATGACACATATCTTAGGGGATCGGAAACTATCATAATTATGATTTCATTTTAATATGGTAATCAAAATCAACACATTACCATAAAAATGAAAAGCATCAATAAGATATGATTTATTCGTTTCTCAGCTATTATTGACCCCCATTGCTTTTCAGTGCAAGGCGCCTCGGGGCTGCGTTGTAAATTTCGGAGATTGGTCCGATTGAAACATAATGCAAATTAGCGGCGCCGATGCCATGAATCTGGACCCGAGGAAGCAGCCCCTGAATTATGGCTTCCGAATACTGCGGACAGGTTCATTTGCATCTGTCGCTGGACTTTTCGGCCATGGCAAGGTCATTGCTAGACAACATTGCTGTCAACATTAATGAAAGTGATCATCGATGGCCGAAGTATCTGGCTGAGCACACGATGAGCTCAATTAATTAGCCGGACTTGGCCAAGAATTTTCGTGTGTGCCCCTCGTGTTATATAAATAGCCGATTATGCCAGAAACCTGCCCGGATACGAAAGCCTCGAAAAGCGAGAGACTGCAGACCAGTTCTAGCCAAGATTATATAATAATCAGCCAAGACAGGCCATAAAACTAGTGAGAAAAACTCTTGAAATTAGCATACGCATCGCCTGGTGTCATTTATAACCAAATATGTTGGTTTATGGCCAAAACCACGTCCACATCCTACAAATACAATGTCTTGAATGCTTGCTAATTTCAACAAATATTTAATCTTTGTATGTAAATGATTTCAAATAATTTATGCTAATGAACCTGAACTTTTGGCTGTTCTAACTCGTTTGAAATATCACAGAGCTTAGGAATTTAAGAATCAAATCGGGTTTGACTTATTGGGCGGAAAGTGAAAGGACCTGCCGGGTGAAGCAACTTTTTTTGGCTCTCTCGTGAGTTCATTATGCTAATTGGCAGCTAATTAATCCGATTCACACTGCATCAAGGGCAGGGCCTCAATGCCAAGATATTAGGGCAATTAAATCACTCAAAAAACTGTGAGAGATTCGCGAGAAAAAGAAATCCCCTCTTTTATGCGTTTAGTATCTCAAAGGGAAAATCTGGCAAATGGACGAGGTTTTCTTGGGCAACAATGTCGCGAACTAATGGCCTGTTCAATGGCAACGTCAAGAATCTAACTTAAGGCAATGTTTTTTAATGGCTATTTACCTAAATACGCCAATTGCAAATTGCCAGTCGCAAATGTCAGAAGCAGTAGCAAAAATTATGGAATAAGAAAAAGAAGAAACAAGTTTTAATTTCATCTTCAGAGCCATGTCAATGCTGACATAGAAACGGCAGATGAATGCCAGAATGCACATGCAGCTGGTCCATCCTAATGACTTAATACGCAAATGCTGCCGATGGAGCAGCCTCAGCAGCAAGCAGCATATGGCTCTGTGGGCGGCCACACGGCGTATGCGTAACATTGCACTCGATGGCGGCGATCCGACACTTGCACAATAATTTCTACCACCGATCGTTGTGGCTTAAATGTCAACTGGACAGCTGTCAACTAGGCGGGAATAGCCCTGCTGCCTAGATATACACTGGGAGAAAATTGGATCATTTTTGGAGTCTATCTTGGGTTGGTTTTAGAAAAATATATCTAGGGATACTAATCTTGAAAGATTTTCATTCTTGGGTGATTCTAGGGCTTTTAAGATAAAGGACTATATTGCAAATAAATCTAACAATTTTTCGATCAAAAACACACAGAATCAGTTAAGCATTTATAGATCATTTGTCTTTTAAAGGTAAATTAAGGAAACTTTTAAAAAACATTTTAAAAAACTTCTACTCAAAGTTTAAAACTTAATATTATATATATCCTTCAAAATGCCTTCTTCAAACTATATTTTTGCGCAAAATAATTTAATATTAATCAAATTGAACTTGAAATACTCTTTGATTAACCCATTTAGCACTGTATTTTCTTTCTGTGTGTTTTAGGCCCTCGTCGAAATGTGAAATGCAAATAGTTAGTGATTGAATTCGAGCTGCACTCGGAATTTAGCAATTTATTTGCTTTTCTTGGTGTTTGCTTGGTGGATGCTTTTGCTTTTTCTGTGACTTTGGACGGCTTTTGGAGCCGTCTCTTTAATGGGGATCTGTCTCTTTGGAAATGTCTTGTTTGTCTTCACACCGAGAGGGACACTTGTTTCGTATTTTGCACTTTTGCACTCAACCATAATTGTTCGTTTTGTTGGGCTTAGATTTAGTTTTTCTTGGGTTATTTAGATTGTAACTGGTCGGGAAACTGGACGGGATTCGGTTACCATGGTGTACACTTTCCGACTGCTGCGAACAGTAGTAATCCCGCGAAAGTTGGGTAATCCTTTTTGGTGCGTGCGTGTGTGTGGCGGATATATGTAATCCTTGCTGGATGGATCGGAAGAAGAAGAGGAGACGCGACCGATCGTATCAAATTCAATTCGGTCGATTGAATTTGATCGATGCCAAGCTAAGTTGGTTTAACTTCTAGGTCGAGTGTGGAATACCAACTAAAGCATCAAAACTTGTAGATTTTCTATATATACTCGGACCCAGCATCTGCCCACCTGGGCAGAGTGTCGTCGGCGTCGACGCTAGCTGAGGCAGAGCGGCATCTTCAACGGGGCGACAGCTGTTAAAAGCCGAAAATCGAAAGCGAAGTTGAAGATGCTCGCCGCTGCCAGCGTCACAGCCGCAGTCGCAGCCAACCGAGGCAGCAACTGCTGCTGACCAACCTGTCTCCCCTGATGTTGGTGTTGTTATTGTTTCTGTTGTTTGATGTTTGTGAGCAGCGATAACATGGCTTAAATAAAAATGTATACGAAAAAAAAAACAAAAAGCTGCCAAATTAAAGCCCAACAATTATGGCAGAAGAGCAACTAAAGTAGCCACACCACAGCAACTGTCTTTCGGTATTTGTTGGTATTTCCATTTAGCCAATATTCGATTTCTGGCAAATAGTTTTGGTGGTGGCTTCTTTTTTTCTGCGAGTGTTAAACACGTTGTCATGCGGCGTTTAATTTTTTGGTAAATGGGTCCACCACCACCAAAAACCCACCAATTTCATCAATCGGGCCCAGACATCTGAGAGCCAAGTCAAGTCAAGTCAAGGCTCCCATCGAAGCTCGGCTCGGCTCAGCTTGGCGCGCTGGCTCATCTCAGTTAAAGGCCCGCCCCAAGGCAAATAAGGCCGCTGGGATCAGGCGTTGGCTAATGGCAATTACCACAATAGATTAGGCCTACATGCAGTTTTGCGGATTGAACATGAACCGGTTGACTTGGCCGAAACGAGATGCGTCTGGTGGGGGTCAACACCAGGTACCATCTGGAGTTGAATGTTAAGGTAGGCTCATCGCGTTGCATCTCTGTATCTCGGAATCTCTGACTCCACTAACCGAATGACCTTTAAACGCACACTCTGCGATCTGGCAATTCGAGATCTGTGATGTGCGATCAGCAATCAGAGGTGAAAATTATAGGGAGATAGGACTACTAGTTACCCCTTAAATAGGGTCTGAAGAAAACTGAAGAGTTTTCAAAGGATTTGAGATCAGGGTTTTTCAAGGCTTACTAGTTTAGAAACCATGGCAATTACAAGTCTGTATCTTTTAATTTAAGATGTAATTTATTTTAGTAAATGATTATTCCAATCTTTTTCATCTTCTTAAACTTACAAAAATATTATTTTTAATATCATATCATTATAATATACCCCATTTAACCCCTTCATAATGGATACAATTAGCGATCGCCACTCGCCCAAGCCAAGAAGACGCTGCATTCTTCTTTTGACACCGAAAACGGGTTTCAGCATTTGTCATCGCCTGCCTGCAGTTTCGTTTATTCGCATTTTGTTTTAATAACTAGAATTTATTAATTTTCGAACTCATGAAAAGCAGTCACGCCAAAAGCCAAGTCAAGCGTTTTAATGAACCAATCAGAGTGACACCCACAGCCTCCAGACTTGGCCAATTCGCAGTCATGAGCATCCCGCCACCGATTAGCCAGGCTTAAAATAGAAATGACTTTGAACTCTTTTGGCCAACGTGCGTGGTCAGATTAAAGTTGGTAGAGTCGGTTAGCAGGTCTAATGGATCCTCAAGTACTTTTGGTAAAAAGGAAGCGGCAGCTTAGACGGAACACTTGACTCGAGGAAGTCACCCCTTGTGCTCGACCCTCGTTTAGCACTTTAGTTTAGTGCAACAATTAATTCTTGGGCTCTTTTTATTGCACAATGTGGAGTGAGGAGACTCCGACTGGCTAACAATTCGGGTCATAACTTGGTGTGCACAGTAAACAGCGCCAACCATAAGGCAATGACACTTGACGGCGACTGCTGACATTTCAAATTTGTCATTGCGGATAACTGAAGCGTCTTGGTTGTTTTTATTTCGACGTTTTTCCAGTCGACACACACCATACACTTGCCGGGCAACTGGCAACTGGCCGGGAAAAGCCTTTTTTTGTCGCATCATCTCGGACATTGCAACAATCGATTATTCAACGATTTCCATGCCGAGATCTGAGAATTTGTCTCCATTATCGGTTTTTGGATTCCATCGAAGGACACTCGGCGCACGGCTGTCAATTCAAATTAAATTACTAACTGACATTTGCGAGTTTGTCAACCACATTCTAGTCAGGTTACTAATCAATCCACCAACAAAAAAATAGTTTCTAGTCTGGGGGGATTTTGAGGTTTTTTTTCTTGCTTGGCGGAAATCATGAATATGAAATTTATAACCATTTTTTGTTAGATTTTTTATCAACAACATTCCATTATTCTGTCATTTCCGAAAGGTGTTGCTGCCATTGTCTTGTTAATATCATCTGATAATGTGTCTTCAGAGTTTAATGGCTTCTTAACTGAACCACAAGAACCAAAAACAAAACTAATAAAGAATTAACGTCTCTTAAATCATAATGTTTACTGGTCTTTTTGGCACCCAAGTGCAGCAGGAATTTGTTAGTTTTTTTGTTTGTCAACTTCACTTGTTTGTTTAAATTGAGTTTTGCAAGTGAACATGAATTTTTGGCAACCATAAGTCATAGATGTAGGAAACCAGCAGTCATAAAAGCTTATTTATTAAGCGTGTTAAAATCATTCTAAAAAATACTAAATGTTTTGGATTCATTGAGTCCAAGAAAGACTAGAATTTCAGGTAGAAACCAAACTGCAGCCTATCTAATCCGCAAGCAAATTAAATACCCTCACGCACAGGCCATTAAAATTAAAATCAAGTCTCTAGTTTTCAAGATCTATGGCATATGAACCGCAAAAGGCCTAATAAAAAGTGTTCGCCGAAGCAAGAGATATGAAAGAATTGCCACTGAATATTTATAAGAAGCCCGATGATGACTCTCCTCGTCCCCACCCAGAAGAACACATCTTCACGCACATCTTTGAATGGATAGAGGATGGGTTTTGGCTTGGTCTTGGACTTGGTTTGGAACAATGTTTCAAAGTGCGTGGTTTATTCAAATTTCGCGGATCTTGTCCGGCGGGAATCATATAAATTTTCGAGTCAAATGTCACGTCACCTGCGTCAGCATTTTGGCTAGAGAACAAATGCCGAAACATCGTTAATTGTGCTTATGATTTATGCAAATTTATCCCTATACATATGGCATTTGTCTGTGTCTTATGGGTTGAGTTCTATACGACCAGAGCCAAGGCGAACTATATTGTTTTCTGCTTAGGATTTGTTTTTATGTAAATCCGCGATCCAAACAAACCCGCGACCCGACTAACTAGTTTCCCACTTTATTTTATTTCTACCTATTTTTTTTTTTGTTTGGTGATCAGCTTTAAATATATTTTTTTGTGGTGTAGGAAGTAAAAAAAAATGGTTAGCATTTAATCGAAACTTCTAGCTACATTTTACAATATGCTAAATATTGAAATGGAAAGTTTATTAAAGGGTAACATTTTACTCACGATCAAAACTTCATTAATTAAAGTCTTTAACCTTATCTCGAAATATAAATATAACCAGACATATCTCAGCGATGATCTGTGAAACATTCACCTTAAATTGATTTAGATCAAATGACTAAAATTAAGTAAATTGCTTCAACGAGTCGTCTTAAAATTACAGTTAGCCGATAAAATTTATGAATATTTTATGGCAAAACGTAAAACGTTTCTGAGCCGATTGAATAATTGTTAGCAGATCGAAAAAAACAACTCTGCTAACGGCATTTAGTTAATGGATAAATGGCGTTTGGAGTTCATTTAAAATTTGTGAGACTACTTGAAACAAAACCCAAAAACCTGCATCGATTTTTAGCTTAGCTCGATTCCGAATAAAAGGCGTTTCGTTCGAATAAAACGTGTTTTTCCCCCTGAAACAGACCCAGAAACAACAAAAATATTAATAAGCCTTATCAAGGACACCAGCAGGCGAGCGTTAACCAGTTTTTTTGTTGGATTATTTTCTTGGCCAACAATTTATGGGCCACAATTGCGGGCCATTGCCATTGGAATCCTTGTCGCGTTAAACGAGACACCCTAACAGATTTTTTTTGGGAACCGCTGAGGGTCAAATCGGAGAGCCATCTTGGTGGGAATTGGTTACTGGGAACTGGTAGCCAGATGGGAAAACCTGTTCCCCACAGAATCTGGGCTCGGGCCATTACATAATCGCCGGAGAGTGACCCTTGAAAGTTTAACAAACTTGAAACACTGGCCTTTTAAAGCGAAAGTGCCAGAGCTTGGTCAGAATTTACAAGATCTTGTAAATGGTCTATCATTAATCAAGTTAGGAGATTATTAAGAAACAAAAAATATGACAAAATTAAGATATATTTTAGCTTAAAACTTTAAAAATAGAAAATCATTAATAAACTATTCTCATCTTAACTGTACGAGTCAAAGAACAGATACAGTTGATCATCAAAAGTTAATAAGCATAAATTAATAAAATTATTATTATTAAAACTTATTTGCATTCATAGTTCGGTTGTATGTTTTAGCAAATAAAATCAGATTAATGCCAATCATATACCATTATGTGGTTTTTTAAAATCATTTCATTATTACTGCGAGAAGCTAATATAACTCATTTGATACATTTTTTCCTGTGCAGAGTTTAATTAATAACCGCAGCTGCCAAAAACTGATACATAAAACATGAATTGAGCCAATTATTCACTTAAGGCGACACATCGTCTCAAGTTCAGCTCAAGACTCTCGATGCTCTTGGCGGGTCAAAACGGAAGGTGGCCCGAAATGGAACTTGAGATACTCTGGCTAACATCGCTGCCTGATTAATGGCCATCTCGATCATTTGGTGAGTGCACTTCACCTCTGCCATCTCGGCCATTTCTGCCGGCCTGTAAATTAGCCCACTTAAGGTCGAGTGAGATTCACAAGCCGGGCCCGAAAAACAATCAAACACAAACTGAAATCTGAAATAAAGTCAGAAATTGGAGCAGCCCCAAACGCATCGCGGCTCACACGCGTCGTCAAGATCACAAGGCTGTCCGAAGCCCAAAATTATATTCAAAATTAAATATACACAAAGGAGATAAATATAATGTATGAATTGGAGCTACAGATCTGGCTTAAGCCGTCTTCGATGTGGATGTATAAATTCTACACGGATTGGCCAAATTTGTGAGCAACTAAATAATAATAATAAAAAAAACACACAAGCCAAAAATTAATTTCGTATAAAATACATTTGTTTCGAGCCGTTTGGGAACTGTGGTGGTTCCAGCCAACTGGTTATATCGCCTCATTTTAATAGCCAACTGGTTCGTCCCAGTACATAATATATTGCCATTTACTTATATCTTGTAGGCAGACAACTTTTGACAGTTTCAACGATTCTATACCCGAAAATCCAAAATTAAAAGTCAGACATGCAAATTTTTCATAATATTAAAAGTTTATTTTTGGGATTTGTGGAATAAGATATACTCTTTGATAATCAAGAGTTTCCCTTTATAAGAATTCTTAGATAGAGTATTTATTATTCTACTTTGGATTACAAGTGACAAAAACCTTTTTGATTAAAAAGAAGAAACCTGGTAAGGTAACACTCACACTCTGACGCACTTCCCAGACTCCAATAAAAAATACAAAAACATAGCATGTAATTTATCGATGTCTGGACGATCGGTGGCCTGTGAAGTAACTGATCTTAATGGGCAGCCATGCTGGCACCCAAAAGGCCAAATTTCCCCCCAACCGGCCATAAATTTTAAAGGTGGCATTTATGATTTGTTGGTCGAGGTTCAAGATCACACATTCATGTGGAAGTTGGGATGCAGAGCTTCCGCGTTTCTTGGCCATGGAGGCTATCCCTGAGAAGTAGGCAACAATCCTGAGGAATCCTCACCATAAGTGTGAAATTAAATCGAATGTAACATCGCTTTTCATACATTTAGCGCGAACTTAATTGGATTATGCAATCCAAAGACGTCAATCAATGTCCCACCCCACCCCTTGACGCGGTGGCATCTTCTCAAGTCTCGACTCTGCGACGAAGGTTAGTTAGACCAGTTTTCTAATGAATTTCAGATAAAGTTCGGCGGCAACAGCCAACGTCCACAATGAACGCCTAAGTATTTATTAGCTTTAATTTGAATTTTCATATAAAGAAGAAATAAAACCGCGAAACCAAACTCGTTGAGGCGCTGCCTCTTCGTATCGTTGAATCTTTAAATCTGCTTCTGCATGGAGATACATTTAGACATAGATGCTTCTACCTAAAAAATAAAACACAAACATAAAACAACAACAGCGGCAAACAAAATCAAGTTCACCTCGAGTGTATCAAATTTGTATAAAATTCATCAGTTAGCAAATACGTCAGCTAGTAATACAAGATTCGTAGCTCCACTCCAGTCCAGCCACAAAATTGCTTGTGGTTTTTAGTTTTTAGTTAGTATCTTTGTGTGGGTATTATGCAAAACAGAGGAAGAAGACCAAGATATATGTACACGTGTCTATATATCCAATACCTATGTGTGCCTGTTGAGCATGAATCGATTAGCATTTCAGTGACTGCCTTAATGATACTCCAAGACATCTACCATCCACCATGGGATCTCATCTCAATGCAGTTCTTCGGCTGCGTAGCTAAGCTATATATTTTGATGTGGAATCGATTAACTCGAGCCATACATCACACGCTTGTTCCATCCATTCGATATGCCCGTCTCAAGGCCCCCTGCCGATTTTCTGAACAAGAGCTTCTCAATGGCTTCAAGAGCGGCTCCCAAGTGGCCAGAAAACATGTCTTGATTAGCCACTTAATGGCCAACTTCGCACTTATTTAGCACGACTGCCTCCTAGGAATGTATCACATTTTATGGATATCATCTTTGAATTGCTCAATTTAGTATTTCATAGTTTCATAAATCATATGCTTGAATTGCATTCTCGATGGAGTTCAACAATTAATCTTATTGCAACTTTTAGGATTAACCTTTTGCGAATTTATCAAGAATATCATTCCTTAATGATATCGTTTACGAGCTATAAATATTTTATTAGAATTTAATTTCTTTATTAAAATTTATATTCTGCTACCTTCTTATGAATATTTTTAGTTCCAAAAGAATAGCCTGAAAGTGTTTTGATAGGCCTATAAAATATTCTGAATTATTTAGAGAAATAAAGTCATTTTTTACCCACTCGAAGAGCGCTATAAATTCTAAACTTGATCAGGATTACCCTCTGATGTTTTCAACATTTCTTAAAAGGGGTATTTAAGCCATTTGAAACCCGATTTCGAAAAGCACAGAATTTATCAACCAGAGATTCAAGCCCCTTTAATGTGTAAAAAAAAAACAAAATCTAGATTTTCTAGGTAATATAGGTAATCTATATAAAGTACCATTTTGTAATCAGCATACCTAAAAGCGTCTTTCCTCATTCAAAACATAGCGTAAATGTCGTTTTGAAATTTTTCCAAGGGGTACCCCTATCAAAATTTGGGTTTTTCTAATTTTGCCACTTTTGCTCCTTCCGATGGCCATAGCTCTGCCAATTTGCATCCGATCAGGAAATAAAGTACCATTTTGTAATCAGCAAACCCAGAAGCGACTTTCCTCATTTAAAACATTGCCCAAATCAGGATTTGAAATTTTTCGAATTTTTTCCTAGGGGTACCCCCATAAAAATGTGGGTTTTACTAATTTCCCCACTTTTGCTCCTTCGGTTGGCCATAGCTCTGCCAATTTGTATCCGATCAGGAAACAAAGTACCATTTTGTAATCAGCAAACCCAGAAGCAACTTTCCTCATTTAAAACATTGCCGAAATCAGGATTTGAAATTTTTCGAATTTTTGCACAAAAACACTCGCGCATTCAAATCAAACGACTTTATATGAACATTGAAGACCAGACAAATAAAAACGATCAAATACACATCACACGTATTCCGGCCAAAATCTCGCTCATTGAATAACGGTATACAATCAATAAATAAATAAATAATTGACTAGATTTGGCAACTTTCCGTTTCTATCTGCGTCAGCATAACTTGCTCTGCAGCTCTTTAGAACATCGTCTAAAAAAAGAAGTAATTATAAAACAATTTTAATCGCCGTCGAAGGAAGTTCACTTGCCAAAGAGAATATATATCTCGTTCGGGTTCGACCGTTTTGCGCAAATTTGTATCCAAAAATTTATAGCTCAGATGTTGTATCTAAATATGTATTCCTAAGCGGGATTAGCAAAGGCAACCGACGGACAAGACACGATCCACCGATGATGTTCGAGCATGTATGCTAATTGAAATTCTGGTTCTCGAACTCCGAAACTCGAATATCCATGGTTGAGATATTTAAGTAAAAAGTTTTCTGATTAGGAAAGAAATTTAGCACCCGACTTGATAAATACCCGAACTTTGATATTTCATAGCCATAAAATACCGATTTCGGGCAGATAACAGAACCGAATTCACAAACAAAGTCGGGGGTATCATAATTTACTAATCGTACTATTTATTATATAAGATCGTTTTCGGAATCGTTGTGTTTTCATGTAACTTTACAATGGGCAACGTTATGTTAACTACAATACAATATACATAGTGTCATCCTATCGACTAACTAAATCTATAATTAATTCATGTTTTCAGGCACTCGAATACAATTGACGTGCTTAGACTAAATTCTAGACCAGGATGGAAGGCTATCCATTCTCGCTTCCGATTCCTGCGATTCAAAAACAATGACAACAGAATTTCCTCGACTTAAGCCTAAGGAACTAGATCGTAGAACTATATTCACGTTTTTTTCCTATTTACATTTCGAAACTAGAAGATACACTTTTCATTATATAGGCATGATTCGTAGCTTACAGATAGGTCATTACGGTTTACAGATACATTTGTTTTGGATGCAAAAAGTCTTTTTGAATGTGAATGCTTCGTTTTCCACTAGTAGGAACAACTAGTGCTCCCTTTCTCCATCCGTTTCACAGCTCCGTGGAGTACTCCTCCGGGTTGACGTTGAACTTCCGCCAGCAGATATGATCCCCGGCTGCTGCCGATGTGGGAGGTGGCAGCTTGTGGGAGTTCACATTCACCACCGAGCTGGCCGATCTCTTCACGTGGACACTCGGCGGCGGCGGGTGGACTGGAGCGGCCAGGCAGCCTGTCGATCGCCCCAGAGGATTTCGGGACATGGTGGTGCTCTTGGCATTGCCATTCCCGTACGTTATGGATTCGGTGGAGGGCGAAATCTCGATGCGGGTGGCATGGCCGGTCTGTCCACTGCCTCCATCCGACAGTCGGCGGATGTAGACCACCTCGCGATGCTTCTCCACCGACTCTCTGGGCGGTCGGACTTGGGTTTGGGTTTGGGGTTGAGCCATCTGCCTCATCCGCTGTGAGTACCTAGTGGGCTTTGTCTCGCCTGACTGGAAGGGCACATACTGGGTTGGAAACTTGTCCACGCTGATGTCCTCCTCGATGGCCGAGTCCCCAAACATGGAGCCACTGTAGTTGGGGGAGCTATTGCCCGGGGTAGAGCTCTTCCAGTGGGTCTGCTGATGCATCGGTGTCTGGTTTTGACCGACACCATTCTGGGCTCCATACTTCTGGGCGCCCAGCGAGTACTGGCCCTTCTTGATCGAGTGGGTGTAGTCTCGAGTTCCTCGCCTTCGCAGCGTAAAGTCCCTGCGTCCTGTATCCTGGCACACTGATCGCCACTGCTTCCATGAGTGACGGGCCAAGGGATCTGCCGGACCCCACTCCTTTGCCGGCTTGGAGGCCTCACAGATCATGCCAAAGAAGTTGTACTCCACCTGGCGGAAGATCTGCACGCAGGCGATGACCAGGATGACGGCCAAAACGAAGAGAATTGGTGCCCACCGGGGTACGTACTCCGACAGGAGGTCGAACCGATCATCGTCGGCACACCACCACACCAAGATGCCGGTCAGGATGGCAGGGCAGGTGACCCACAGCCACATCCAGAGCCGGAACATGGGCCGTCCCACCGAGAACTCCAAATCCGTGTAGATGTTCTTGGCTCCGTAGATCCATGTGATGGCTATCAGCTCGAACACCAAGGCGGTAATCACCATGGTGCCCACCAGTCGGGAATCCAGGACGCGCGCAATTATAAACTTCGGTGCCGCAAAGGACATCACTGCTACGACGAGTCCTATCAGGCAGATCACATAGTTGGGCCGCCGAGGCACTAGACGGGTGGAGGTGTACACCGTCACTGTGACGCTGATCATGGCCGACAGGATAATCAATAGATAGATCAGCGAGGGGACCAAGTGCTGCAGCAAATGATTCTCTCCATCCTTTGAGCTATTCAAGACCCTGTCATAGATGGCCGTCAGTGGCTTCAGTTCATCCATCACCTCGAAGCCGTTGGCTGACATATCGAACTGGACCATAAAGAGGGTTACGGCTATGGCATTGATCAGCAGATTGAAGCAGAGGTACACCACCGAGGTGCGCACAGCATCTCCTTTGTACAGAAACTTTCCGGTGACCATGGGCAGGGCTCCGAAGCCGCAGTTCAGGGAGAAGAGGACCTGCATCAGGGCATTGAACCAGATGTTGCTCTCGGCCAGCAGAGTGCTATCGAAGCCCCAGAGCTCCGGGAAGTAGTGTTTGTTGAAGGAGTTTCTAACTTCCCAGCCCGTCAGACTGCAGAGTAGAACTAAGCCACTCAGGCCATAAACAAAAATACTGCGTCTCAAAATCTTGGCATTGTGGGTGCTGTAAGAAGGGATTCAGAGTTAATTATATAGAATTTATTTATTATAGATTCTTATAGACTTACCACAGCATTACCACTATCCAGAGGCCAATGAGACCCGCCGCCAGCAGCCCAAAGTAAAGGGGGTTCTTCCAAAAGGGCGTCAGGAAGGTCTGCTGGAGGCACTCCTGGCCGCTTGTGCCAGTCACGGAGTAACCATACTAAAAGAAATAATTTACAATTAATTTTATTTCTATAATTTATCAAAAGAAATACTTACCGGGCCCAGCTTCACGGGTCCGGCGCATTCGCGGAATGGCAGATCGTTGGAGGCAAACATCCCAATGTAGGCCAGTGCCAGCACGGCCTGCAAGGACACCCAAATGGCTGACAGCCAGGATGCAAAGCGACTAATGATGCAGGCTCCTGTACAGACAATTACACAAAAATGACAAATATTAAGAATACAGTTTCCAAAAGCGGAAGAGCTACGTAAAAGCAACGTAATTAAATTATCTTTGTTATTTAAATGAAAAAGTAAGCCACTAAATAAACAAAACCATTCATTTGAAAAGAGCTCAAGTGAAAACTCGTTATCAATGAGAACCAGATTTTATTTATTTTTCGTTATTTTTTACATTTACATTTATAACATATTCTGCTGCGATTAAAAACTATTCGCCAAACCTGATTATTTTGACCTTAAAAACACACCCAAAAGCTTTTAATAAATAGGGGACTAACCTACGTTGGCATTGAAAGTCGTTTAAAATATTGTAATGACTTCGGTGGAAAAATATTAAATAATTATGAATTATGTAAATGTGCCACAACTGTAGTTTTTTGTATTTCCTGCTTAAACATTTGCTCCACATTGGCTCAGCTACTCCGTTAGCTTGCAATTTTCCAATGTAAGGCGATTTAAGGTGAGAGATCATCTTCTCACCTGACTGATTGGTTCATCATTCTTTGGCTTTGCATTCACACAAGAATGGTTGTCGGCACGTGTTGCACATCATTTGCCACATTTATCGTAATTGCAGACTGCAGATCCACTCACTCGTGAAACCGCTCCACTCAATGAGCTCTTTCATTTTGCAATTCAACTAAAATACACATTGAAGCGCATTCAATGCGATGGATTGTAAAATTTTAAGTGGCAGCTTAAGATAATTTTATGTTGGTTTTGTTTTAGACTTGGGTTTATTAATACGCAGTGTTGTAAATATTACTACCACTTAACATTTAAGCAGTCTTTAATATTAATGGTATTATTATTATTATTTGAAATATTTCTTTTCATTAAAAAACCGATTGTGACTAAGGTTTTCTAGGGGTTTGAGTGATATTTCTGTAGCCACATTACTCATACGCATAGTTGTCCAAATGGTTCCCATATTGCATATTGCTGTCCTTAAAGGGAGCCACATCACTCATACGCCCTGTTCTTCCTAAAGCTTTCATGTCATTCATACGAATTGTTGTCCTCACACTCTCTTTATCACTCATACGCCTAGTTGGCTTTAAAAAAATACAGAAAATGTGTTTATTTTTTTTTTGAATCCAAAAAAGGGCGATACAACGAAGGCATTCCTTTGCAGCCACCAAGCATTTACGTGTTGTTTTGTTGTTGTTTTTCATCTTTTTTTTCGTATTATTACTGAGGTCTTTTCGAAGGTGTTGTGTCGTAATTTGCAGTTGTCGTTTTTGCTTTTTGCCATTATTAGTTGTTGCTCATATTGCTCATTTTTGAATGCTTTAGTTTCTCGTTACAATTGTTTTTTGGTTTATACTTTTGTTCATTTAGAATTTGCCTTAAACGTCTCTATGGTTATTTTTTGTGGACGCGCCCCGACACCCCCAGCCACCGCATTTGAACCCGCCCGGGGTTTTGTCGTTCTTCTGGTGGCATCCGCGCGCTACCGTCTAGGCCCAGTAGCGGTGTTTCCGGTTGCCAGTTTTTACTTATTTAGAATTTGTTAGTTGGTTGGGCGGGGTGGGCCCTGGGGGGCGTGGCGCGCCAGCGATTACACGAACGGGACACACACACCAATGCATTTTGCGGTTTTAATATTTTTTTTGTTTCATTTTTTTTCAGAGTTTTTGTCGGTCGTCCTGATAAACACGATGATGATCATTATCTACTAGGTCACATTTAAGTTTAGTCTTCTCTTTTTTTTTTAGTGTATTTTATGTGTACGTTTTTAGATTTTTTTGTTTGCATTGATATACTTTTGGTCTGATATTTTTTCCACTTTTGTCATTTATCTTTTCGATTCGTGATTCATATATATGTTGTTTTAGACTTTTTGCTGTTGTTTGTTTTTGCTTACTTTTGTTTATTAGTAGTTTTGCTCCTGTGCTTCTTCGGCCATTGCACTTGCATTTGCTTTTGCTTTTAGCCATCTCGCAGCCTTTGCGTTTGTAGTGCTCTAGCTGTGTGTTGTGCTGTCGGCAGTGGGCGCCTGCTCCTGCTCCTGCCATCTTTTTGCTTCAGAGAGTGAGAGAGAGATGACGAAAGTTTTTTTGCAATCGTAACTTCGGCTACCAACGGACACAATTCGAGAGAGTGGGGGATGAGACGGGATGTGTCCAACCGTCGTTGCTGCGGAATGCACGACCGCCCGACGGAGGTCCTTTCGGTCCTTCTACTTATGCAGCTACGTTCTGAATTCCGATTTGGGAATCACAAGATGCGGAAATGCGGCGAAAGTGCAATGCCAAAGCTTTCTCTCACAAGCTTCCGCCTGCAACTAGGGGATGCAAAATGGCAAAGCTATTGCAGCTTTTGCAACCCTCCATTTTGTTTTTGGCGACTCACCAACACACTCATACAGTACACCTGTGGAATGCCTAAAAGTATGCACTGGAACTTACCTTTGAAGATGGGCGAGGCGCGCCAGGTGTGCGCCGCTCCCTGGCCCAAGAACTGACCCACCGAGATCTCGAGCAGAACCATGGGCAGGCCGACTAGAAACAGCAAGACCACGTACGGCACCAAATATGCCGACCCGTAGTGGTCCAGCTCGCGTGGGAAGCGCACCACGTTCGCATAGCTCAGGTTGAGGCACAGGCAGAGCACCAGGCCCCGAAACACAGAGCATTTCGTCTGCAATAAAAATGCAATAAATGTGTTACTATTAAGTGGATTGGAAAATATGTACCATAAAGATCAAAGACAAAGTAAAACTATTATGCAAATAGAAAAAGCCATGTGGGTACTAAGAATTTCAAAGTTCTTTCAATGTTTGATATCGATATTGTTAGAATAAGATTTTTATATTAAAATGTCCCCAAAGAAATGCCAAACTTTATTTATACAATTCCCATTCAAAATCTAGTTGCAATTAAAAATATTTTAATGGATGATTTAAAACTCTTTTGAAAAGAAAGTAACTAACTCTTACTAAGGTGCAGTACTAGTGTTTTAGTTGACAAAAGGTGGCTCAGTTTATGAGAAAGTATAAAAATTGACAAATGGCTGGGGTTTGCATATGCAAACCCATTTGTATTTTTGTTACTTTTGTTTTTTTTTTTTTTGCAGACAGACAAATAGTAGCAGTCACAGTTGCCGCATCCGCCGAAAAAAATCAAAAATTAACAAAACAAATACATAAACCAACAAAAAATAAAGATACACCTACAGAGCGTTGCTGTCATTTCCGGTGCTTCCGCTTTCGACTTGTGTAATTTCGCTATGCTTCGTTTTATTTTCATTAATTACACAATTTTGCTTTCTGTTTATTTGTCTTACGACTCATATTCCTCGAAACTCCCCCGTTCCCATCGTGCAGATGCCTAGATTCTTTGTGTTTGCTTTGCTTTTGCTCGCACACTCACAGTGAGTGGCAAAAGAAAGTGCCCACGGCTCTGCAGGGAGTGTAGAAAGGGGATCTTATTAAGCGAAGACCGAAATTCGTTCATGGCTTTAATAAGTCATCTGCGAAATGTACAGCATAAGCCCATTAGATGTGCGCAAAAAAAAAAAACTTGAACTAACAACAGTCTACACTTAGGTTACTTTCAGAGGGAAGAAAGGTAAGTCTTAAGTAAAGGTGTGTGAACTTAGAAGTACCTGGTAATCGAATATACTTTTGAAACACTTTTTTAAATATGATAAACATATATGTGATTTATCAAAAAACCTCTTTGGTTATAAAGCTCTATTTCCCAACATAATTCTCTAATAAAAAGTATATTGCACATTAATGAAATACTTTTTACCCAGCCATGCCTTAACTTATAATAATATGTTACGAGCCATTAAAGACTAATCCATATTTATTTAAAACCAGCTATTTAGCACACCCTTTCACCCTTATGGGAATACAGGGTAAGCAAAATCGTTAGCCAGCATTTCGCTTTTAAGTGAAATTCATTCAGAGACGGGACGGGAAGTGCTCAGTTAGCTAAACGAACCGCCAACCAAAAAATATAAAAATATAAAAATAATGGTAGCAGCAACAACAGCATCCAGAGCTACGAACTATGAGGTAGGAGATTCGAGTGGAGCGGGAACAACGTGACGCCCAGGTAAACGCAGTTAATAAAGCGAAAACCGCACAGTGAAAATGTAAACAAAAAATCGCCCAGCCCAGCCGAGCCGTCGAGCAGCCAAGCGGTATTTGAAGTTTACGAGCGTGCAGATGACGAGCGTTAAATATGGCCATATATCATATGCCATATCATCCACAAAGGCCCCCATCTATACCCCCCACTGGTCCACTTACTTTTCTATAATATCGGAAGGGTACATCCTCGTGGACAACGTAGAGATAGTCGGCTAGATACTTTGTCGTTGGTATCTCCATCTTTGGACAGACTTTGTAGTGCTTGTAGGCGCAAAAGAACTTGTCATTTTCTTGCATTTGCTAGTTTTCTAATTAAGAAATTATTTGTATGTGGAATGCGAGGTTGGTTCCCTTTTGTGAGCTAAATGGTGATTAATCGAAATTGAACTTTAATTACACTTCACTTGAAAATAAATAAATCACAATTAGCGTGCGGCTGGTTTAAGCTTAAGGTGTAATGAGTTTAAGGTAGTTTCGTATTTATTTTTTAAACATCATGCTAATTAAAGACGAGACTCGAGTTCGGGGGCATTTGTGTCAAGAAAATAATAATATTTTTATGCATGTGGAACAAGTTATCACGTGACGACGACAACGGCAACGGCAAGGCAACAAAAAGCGCAGACTTTTAAAATAAATTGGCAACACCTTCAGAGCCTGGCCCTGAACCGCTTATTGAATATTTTTTTGTCCCTCTCGTTTAAGTTATTTATTTATTTTTGTTTTCATATATTTTATTGGTTTTCTGGCCGCTTTTGGTTTAGTTTATTATTCTTTTTTTTCTGTTTTTGTTTTCCCCCACAGATCGCCAATGCATATCAATGACAGTGGTTATGTTAGTGTTATATAGATATTGTGGTTGCCGATTGGCAATTGCCAGGAATTCAATTACATTTCATTGCACAGAACACGCGATTCACACTATTCCAGGTTTTATTTTATTTTCTGTTTAGTAATTTTTTGAGGCTCTTCCGATGCGCGGAGTTTTCGAAGCGCATTGCAGCAGCGTCGAGTTGCGACTGCGCAGACGACGATTTTGATTGGGAGGAAAATTGCCTTGCCTTGCCTTGCCTCGTCTTGACTTGGCTCGAATCGAATCGAAATTCGAATGAAAGAGAGATGGCCCAAACAAGTTTTCCGTTAATAAGTAAACTTTTGTTTTGGCATCTCTCTCCGCTTGATTTTTCTTCTTCGGCCGCTTTGGCGTCAGAGTTTTCATCTGGAGCAGCGTACAGGTACTATAAACAGTATCTGACAGATACAAAAACACACGCACACACACCCGAGAGGTACCTGGTAAGGTTTTGTTTTTATTTTTTATATATATATTTTGTTTTTTGTCGACCACACGGAGCGTGCGAGCGAGCGTACCTAACTGCTCTCTCATTAATGCAGAACTGACGACTGACGGCTGCCGGCGGCAGTGGCGTTGGCAGCAGAAAAGCGGCTAAGCAAAGGCAGCAGCTCCAACAACCACATCAGAGGCAGCACCAAAGCGTGGCTTTCTATGCACAGTGGCTGCGCAAAGTCGGTGGACGCCTCCACGCCGCTTAGGCTACACTGGCTGCTGAAAATGCGAGGCGCAGCTCACGACTGACTGGGTTTATGTGGAAATTTATGCATGCTGCTTACACCTGGAAAAAAATTTTATATCTAAGAAAAGTAGCCATTAAATACTAAAGTAATTAAAAAAGAATCTCCCAATTTGAGCTTTGACCTAACTCAAGACTCTGTTCTAATCATAAACATCCAACTTCAAACACTGACCAACATGAACTCCCCTGTATTGCTTATTTCTCACAGTGCCTCTTAACTTTTCTTTTGAGAATTCACAAGTCACATCTTCATCGTTTATTGAATCTCTGCCACATTTTAAGTCCGCCCACCTCAGCTAATTGAAAGAAAAGAACACAAAGATGCTGGCTGCTGGGAGGGATTCTACTGCGATTGCCTAATGATGAATTCCCTCAGGCGCTCCATCCAGTTCCACCAAGTTCCCATGTCTCGAAAATTCATCTGCATAATTAACCTGTCTTCTGCACAGCAGGAAGTGGCCACCACAAAACCGGCGAAGAAACCGTCTATTAGTTGTGGCTCTTTTTCGTAGCTGCTTCCCATACTTAAATTAAATTTCATTTTAACACGTTCTGCTAGCAACGCGATGGCACATTTTCTAATTATTATGTAAGCATGCGAGCGAAACTGGTACTCGGGGGGGTTAATTAACAGCACTCACTGTGCCCGCTGAGAAAAAATTATCAAGCTCGCACTTGCGAGTCAAGCAGCCAAATAGGTTGGCCAGAATGGGCGCTAATAAAAAATTAAAATATTATTACCCGGTTTAGATTTATATTTGGAATCAAAAGTTCTACCTAATCAAGCGGAAGTTCGAATAAAAATCAAGTCGGCAATAAAACGAATTGAACTTTCTTATTGGCTCGATCGATGATCGCATCAAGAACTTCCACACATTTAGCATAAATAATTGCTTGATTTTGGGGCTTTTTGACGGTTGTCGGTTTTGTGCCTGGCATTCAGAATGAGCCGCAAAGTGGCCGTTAAAAACTCATACTGATACTCGAGCGATATGAAATATGAAAAGCCAAAAGTAAAAGCGTGGGTCGCTGCCGAGACGGCCAATTAAAATGTTTCTTTTGCCTTGGAACTTAACCCATAAATGCCCAGGTTTCTCTGGGGGTTTCTTCTATATGCCAAGAATTGATTTCAATGATTGAATCAGAATGGAAAGGTTTCGTAGGCTGCACAATAATTACCCTCAAGTTTTTTTGTCACCTGAAACTGGAGTGTGAAAATGTGTCCCCACAATGAAACTGTCAACCACAAAAGGTGTCCGAAATAAGACTTTTGTTTGCAATCGAGAGTGGCATTATGCTGTGTTGAATAAGTGATGCCTCGACAATCTCTTTGGCCGAACGGATCACGGAGCACTGGAGCATGGACACAGCTATAGTCTTCAGTGGAGTTGTCTCTGTACATCTGCGCTTTTGTTTTACGACTTGAATTGCGTCTGTACGTCGAGGGTCTCTAATCAAAGTGACCAGTGAAAGGAGAAGTCATGAAGACAAGTGCTGCGATATTGTAAACTGGTCTCTGTTACACCCAAAACCCGGTAGCGCAGTGTAGCGTGGCATGGATTAGATTTCAATGCTGGCTAGCTGAAGAAATTCAAGGAATATCTGGTGTGCTAACTTTCACTGCTGGTAGAATCTAAGAATACTAACAAATTGAGTTATTTTTTTTTTAGTAATCTATAAAAATGACGTCATCGAAGTAATTTTCATTTCTCATGTCTTTGCAGCAGAAAACGTGCGATTTGCCACTGCCGAATTTGCACCGAAAGTAGCTGCAACATTGTAATTGTTGTAGTTGTTGCTGCTGTGTTTTGTTGAACTTGTTAATCAGCGAATTGGAAACAAAATAACATAAGAGATGAAGTAACACAGACACTCGAACAGCAGCAGCAGCAGCAAAAAATAAACATGCATATGGGTTTGGGCTTTTGATTTAAATTTTTTTCTTGGTCTTGGCTTTTGAATTTTGGCCAGTCGTATGCACGACCGAAAAGGAAGCCGAGGAGCCGCGGGCCAATTGATTGTGGTAAGCAAATTGCACATTCGAAAAGTCGCAAGTTAAAAATAAAAATAAGCAAACAAATATGCGAGCCGCTGGCCCACATGAAACGAGTGGCACGCAGGGATGAAAGTCAGTTGCAAATACAGTTCAAGTTGCGGGACCATGAAATTGGTCAATAAACATAGTTTTATTTGCCAATTTCGCTAAAGATAATTTTTTGCAAGTTATTAATGCAGCCTAATAAAATATTCAGGCCAAGAAAAGAAAGTTGGAAGCATTTAATTTTTATCACCAATAAAAAATTATTGTTCAACTAAAAAATAATAAATTTATTTATTTTTTTGTCCTTTAAGTGTAATAAAAAGGATAAACATTTTTTAAAGTTTTAAAATACAAACATCTTTATCCTTTGCAAACAAAAGACTTAAGACACGAACTTGATAACCTCATATGTATGCTTTACTTCATGCACGGCGGAAGCTGGCAAAAGTGTTGCATACTCCCAGGGGCCATTTCCGCTAGGTGTCGCTATTGCTTACACGCGCTTGTAAAATTTTATGTAGATGATTTTTAAGGGATTTCATGGGAGTCTTAATTTAAAAAATAAACTATTTCTAAATGTGAAACTTATACTTAACATTTTGTGGAATATTTTATGACTTTTCCTAATTGTTGTATGGTTTTCCGATGATAGAACTAAGCAATACCTCTTGATCTTGCAAAAAATCATAGTATAAAGCCGCAATACATTCTTTTATAAACTTTTACGATAAATATAATAGGAATTACTTGTTTTCTCGCTTAATATAAACGATGAAATTGTCCTAGATTATTTTTAATAAATTCAAGACACGCATCATTGCTAATTAAAACCAATTAGCATCTATTCTTTGCATTTGGACTCGTGCTCTTGGCACTTGCACTCACCCGAGAATCGGGAACCTGTCCCAAATGATTGCCCAGCTATGCAGAACAATTGAATGAAAGACAATGGCCAAATGGCCAGCTGGCAGCCCTATCCGGTCCAGTCCGGTAGTGAGTGCCTTACTAACCTAAATACGGGGACAAATACGACCCAGCAACAAATGCCGAAACTAGTTTTATGATCGTGTTTATGATGTTGCCGCTGTTCGTCCGACAACCCTATAAAACTTTAAATACACTAACCCGAAAGACAAGGATAGGCATCGCAATAGATGCATTCCGCCCCAGGGAACAACGAACGAGATTCAGGTGTTTGAAGGTTGCGCGCGCCACGCCCATCTGCTGCAACCGGGGTTTCTTGTGTAATCTTCATCTTGAAAGCCATCCAAACACCTCACAGATCGAAGATCAACAAACACAAGGGGAAAGTAAACAAACTGCGCGAAAATTAACGCGTTTTAACTGAGCGGAAAGAGGTAACAGTGGGCTAACAAATACTTGTATTTTTTATGGAATTATTTGTGTTTGGAAGAAAACCATAATCAATCAATTGAAACAAACAAAAATGTGAAATATTCTCTTTTTGCTGGTGAGCACGTATACCAAATCGTTTCGAATACTTTTAGCATTATAAAGCGGAGAAATAAAATTTATAGCCACTCGTGAGTAATCGATTGCCGGAATCACTGAATATCATTCAGAAGACTCACCCTTTTCCCGTTGATAAGCGACCGTCGTCAACCGGAGAGTATCTCAACATCTCATACCCCTTCAGATTCATTCTTGTTTTGTTTTCTCACAATAACCTCAAGAGGCAGATGAATCAAATCTGGCTTCTGGCTAAAACCCATAGCATTGAACAAAAGGAGTTCAACTTGAAACTTGTACAAAAAAGAAGCGATCTCGACAGATAGCTTCTAAATAATCAAAAAAACAGGTAAGACCACACCGAAATAAATTGCATACACGATCTCCGCCTTCGAAGATGAACTACTTTTTCTAAGAGCCCCTATCTAAAAGAATGCTAAATGTATCTGAAACTTGCTAATAAATATAAATCTTAATTGTTATTATGGCTGAGCAACAAAACTTTTATAATAGATTGTGGCAAAATTAGAATTCATTAATTTTGTTAGTTTTAACAGGTTTAAAGTTAAATGCCCATAACTCACCTGTTGATTGGACTCATCCTCGGCGGCGGGCAGCAACTTGGCATTGCTGGCCGTGGTGATGTTGTGGGCGGAGTGGGCCGAAGCCGAGACGGAGACGGAGGAGAAGTTCTTGGACACCGCGTCGTGATCGAGGTCGTGGTAACCGCCCTGGATTTCGCTGAGTGTATTGTTACTCCCGCTGAGGGTCACAATGCCGCTGGAGCTAATCCGGCCGGAGGTGGCGGTGGTGCGGCCGTCCGTCCGACTCTCCACCACACTGGACACCGTGGAGATGCAGCTGCGCGTCGTTTGAGGTGACGGCGTGACGGCGGGCAGGTCCTGTTCCCCGGCCTTGGCCCTTCGCATATTCAGCCAGGACATGCGCTGCGGCTGGCGACGGTCCAAGGTTACCGAGGCGGTCACTACATGACCGTTTCCGGTTCCGTTTCCGGTCGGTGCTCCTCCAATGTAGACACAGGTTCTTGTGGTGGCCGAAGAATCGGTACGCATACGAACGGAATCGTCGCTTTTGTGATTGTTGTTGTTGGTGTGGTTTTCATGGCGCGGCAGGGTTGCCATGGCGCCAGATATCTGCCTATAGGTGGGCGTGGCCGGGGGCTTGGCGCCACTTCCGGCTAGGCTGAGCTGCTCGGCGAGTGCCTCGTCGCTGGTCCGGGGCTTGTAGCTGCTGCTCATCGATTAGATCTGTAAGATAAAAAAAGACTTTTAAAAACTTGCCGTTAATATTAAGGTTATTTTTGTTATAAAAAATACTAGTTTGTACTTTATTTTCCCTTGTATTGGTTGTAAAAACAATACCAATTTAAATCCAGGTGACACCATCTTATCAGCTATAAGGTTTATGTATTTCTCATTTGACCAAAGCCGTTGCTGAGTAAAATTCATGGAAATATAAAATCTGAATAACTTCAAAGGCCCACAATCCGACTGGCCCGAGTTCGCACGAAGGCTTGAAAATCAAATTTAAAACTCACAAATTATATCCGCTGTTGTATTTTCTACCGAAATGATTCATATGGGAGATTTACTGATGGGGGTTTTGTTTTTTGGGGTCTGTTTGGACAGCGGATTTGCATGAGAGAACAATATGTGTAACCGTTGAACGGAAAGTGAAATGTGGCCAGTAGAGACTGCTAGATGAATCTGCGAAAGTGAAAGCCTTCTGGCCATTCTACTCCGCATACTGATAGCCCTATTATGCCATGGATTATGCCATTGTTTTCCAAGATTCTTTGATCGCCTTTGTTTGTTTAACAATTTCAATGGAAGCACCACACAAATCAGAGCAAATCATTTTTTGCTCTAGACAGGTGAATTTAAAACTGGCAAAATTTCACTTGACTGGTTTTATTTTTTATCGGACACTGGCAGTGAAAATATCTCGAAAGTTGACAACAATGAGAGACAGGCAGAGAGACCTCTGAAACAAAGTCGTAAAAACAACTGTTCCAATATGAATATGGCAAAAATAAGAAAACAACAAGATCAGGTGCATACTATACTTGGGTTTCTGTTTCTCAACTTTATTGACCTGAAAATTAAATTCTCGAAATATGGTTATATTTTCAGCGGTTCATTACCACTGCCAGTTGCTGAAATTAAATTGGAGTTTATGAGTTGAGTTCTAAAAATGCAAACCAATCAATACATTATTTAAATTCTGTGAATTGGGCTTTTAAATGAGAAGCCAATTTGCTACCCTTGGCAACACAAATTAAGGCAAATATATGCAGCTAATAAACATTAATTAAGTTAAGTGCGTGAATGTGTTTTTTTTTATATATATAAAAGCTAACAACGATGACTCAACTCCAAACACAAAAATTCGATTATTAAGATTTTGTCATTTTATTAATGACTTTTCGACTCACAAAACAAACCTCTTATCGGCACAATGGCACACATTTATCTCGCGGTCTGTAAGCAAAGCAGCCCAGCAGCCCCTTATCACAATCACCTGAAATGCATATTTACCAAATAATTATGCATGCTTGCATAAATGAGCAAAAAGGTTCAAAACAAAACCCGAAGAAAAGAAAACAAAATCAGCTCTTAACATGCGATTGAGTTCGGTGACCAGTCGGAAAGAGGCCGTATCTGAATCTTTCCCAAGTATTTATACAAATTTTCGTTCATTTATGGCGAATCCATAACGCCCATCATTAAACCAAAACCCAAGATCGACTCAAATAATATCCTGTATTAACAAACCTTACATTTAAGAAATGTATACCAAATAACCTGAAAAACCTTATCAAGGGGTTTACTCTCCCTACACCCCCTACTTCCAGAAAACAAAATCATCAAGTTAATATTTATCCACAAACACCCGTCACACTAACGACTGCCGGGTATTGAAATGTTTACGACGTCTTCGTCCAAATGAAGGCACCAAAGTGGATGACGGCGGCGTCTCCGATTGTTTGTGTTATTGAACATTTTGCAAACAAATGTGGCGCCGTAGTGGCAAAGATTTGCATTCGCATCCAGAGATTTTGTGAGATACTTTTGTATCTATAGACCGGCTCGCACAGACACAAACACAAATTGAAAGGAGACGGGGCGGAACAAACAGCCAAATCGCTCGACCGTTGGGCGAACGAGGAGGCACTCTCCACTCCAAAACCCAGTCCAGTGAGACGAACCTAAGGGACACGATTCGACGGTGCATCAAGTTACAAGTTATTAACAGGTACGAGTACAAGTGTTGCCAAGAAAAGTACAATAGATATGGCACATACTAGTACAGGGAGAAAAAAAGCGAGTTCTACAAAAAATAATGATTATTCTGGAAACTATAAAGTGGTCTTGTGTAGAATAGTCGTATTGTTGATAGAACTTTTAATTAAAATTATCAATAGACCACCATTTTTGTTTCAGGTGTACCTGCTTTTCTTTGTTCACTGAAATTGAACGGCGACAAGTACGAGACGAGAGGGTAAAAGTATGACACTTGATAAAGGTTCTGACGAGGGCAACATACTATACATAAAGCATATAGTGTGTGTGGTGTGGTACTATTTATAAATGCCGGTGGCGGCGGTGGTGGTGGTGCCAGCAGAAACATCAGCACCACCTCAGCCAAGCTCAAGCCCAGCCGGGCGTAACCACAGTAAGACAGTAACTGCCACTGACCAAAGCCAAACCGAACATTAACTCACCATTTAGCCTAGTATTTAAAAATCATGAGAACAGAACCTGGCCAAGTTTGCTTTTTGGTAATAAAGTTTTTACTTGAGATGATCAAGGGTTCAGTTCCAAGGAAACATCGAGAATCTAGACAGCACTCATTATTTTTAATGGAAAAGTAAGTGGATGGATGGATGAGTCTGACATAAAATATTAAAAGCTTCCCCCACAGCATTTTGAAGATCAATCAACTTTTGAAGGTTACAGAAGGGTTTTGTGGATATTTATAGAATTTAAAAATAATTTCAAATTTCAAAGCTAGTTCATTTAGTTACTGCCTTGTTGACGTAAATATAATCACCACTTTAATAAGGTCAATTAAATGGCGCACTCCGATTATTGTCGGTTTACTATATTGTTAACCTTTAGTCGGAGGGCAAGAGTCCAAACTGCCGGCATTTCGAACGCACATTAAAAGATACTGAACCTGAAATGTCACAAGTGGCGAGCAGGTGAACTGAAAATAGTATAAACCACAGAAAAGCAGTGTAATTTCCATTTAAAGCTCTCTATTAGGAGGAAAACAAAAGCACAAGGCAGAGCTAATTAGTGTTGGACTGTGTGGCTAATTAGGAGATCCATCCGATGGAGCAAAAGCTGGGAGGCCAAATCCCATTTCGTGGCAACAATTCATTTAGCTAAATTGTAGGGATAATCGCAATTAGCATGCTGCTTAGCTATGGCCTCTATAGTAGGCATCTTGGCGGTATCTGCATTCGTGTAATTGAAAGTCTGAGCTTGGCCTGGCTCAAATGGAAAGTAAAAACTGGATGGGTTTATTTGTTTCGCCGGCTCTTTCTTCTCTCACTTCTGACAGCAGCTTCCAACGAAAGTAAAAACAACAAAAGATACAGCTGGCCGAGTATAATTGCTTCTCTTTGCGTATTCGTATCTATCAGATACGTTTAACTAACACTTGGCGACTTGGCACAGTTTCTCAAAAGGCGAAGATTATGTAAAATTATGTGTAAATTGAATTGAAACTCGTGCGACATGCGACATGAGGCAGGCGACACAAGTAAAAGTATCTTGATTTCCGGCACTATGAAAAAATATAACAAAAATATGCAAAAATGTATAAAAATTATACCATCAATGTTAACAAGAAATGATCTCAAATAGTTTTTTTTTACACTTTTCTTAATTGAAATATCAATTGAAAATTGATAAATTTTTTTTACGTGCAGTATCGCTTTGATTGCCTTTATTGATTGTCCAATCGAATGTAATTAATGCTGTCCGCTGTGGGGACACGGACTACTGCAAAATCTCGCCGGGAGCCACGCCCCACCGATCGCTTCATTGATTCCGCTTTTCAAAACGAATCTTTATGCTTTTTTTGATCCAACGTTTTCTCAACAAATTGTCACATCTCTCTTTTCGTGTTAGTGGGCCAGATGTGTGTTCACACATCGCGAGATACACAAATTCCTGGCTGAAATCATTCGGATTGCTGATCCAAAAACACGTTCGGACATTATGGCTCTGCAAATTGCATTTAGCGCTTTGTAATTACACATTATCCAGAGATCATGGCACGACAAGTGGACACTATTTTCTTCAGTTTGTAGACCTGTTTGCGCGCCAGCCGAAACCATAAAGATTGGCCAAGAAATTGCGTTAATAAAGACCCGCTTTGACACTTGCCACTGGGTCAAGAGCATAAAAAAAAAGATACCCAGATACTTAGATACTTGACAGGCAAGCCGGCAGGGAGTCTTCAACCGCAAAATAGAGAAACAGAAACTTCAACGCAAACCCGATTCAATAATTGCTCAGGACTGTCTTGGGCCGTGATTTGCATAAATGCTTCGTGCTGCCCTTGTTGCTTGTTAATTGCATCAGCATCGAGTGGCTGCGGCTGGCAATCATAATCCATACTCCGTACTCAAAAGTACGAAATAAAATACAAAATAAAAAAAAATATATCTAGAGTCTACTAAACGTCCCCTCCATTCATCAATTGCACAACAAAAGCTTCGCATTTGGTTTCGCACAATGGCAATTATCAGAATCATTAGCGTCTGAATGGAGGCTCCACCCTGCAGCCCCCTCGTTGACATTAGACCTGCCGCTTTGGCAATCGAATCGAACAAACAAGTAGCCACTTTGGCAATGAAAATGGGAGATGCTACTGCCTCTGAATAATTTCAGTTATCCGCTACAAAAACAATACTCACGCCAGGTAATAGAACACAACTGTGTGAGGTTTATGGTTATAGATTTTATTATCTAATTTATTTACCATAGAAACTATGTAGTTACCCCAAAAAGGGCTACACACTTTATTTGAATTTAAATCTCGTTTCCAAGTATATTATTTAACAGAATCACATTGAACTCTTTTTGAAAACTCCTTGAGGCGTTCATTCATTCATTCATCACTTTTTTGCGGGTAGGAAGTAGATAATTTTTTAATTTGTATTCAAGTTGGCTTCTGCTTTTTCGGCACAACACTCGAAACTGGAACTGGCGGTAATCAGAGACTCTCGGTTACGTTGCTCCAAAAAACCCATTTAAATGCCCCATAATGAGCAATTGCCAAACTGGGAATTCGAGCCACTGGCACATACACTTCCAATCAATTTCAATTCAATAGCGAAAATCCATGGAAATTGCGTTCTCACACACGCTTTAAAAACAAACTACAAAATCCGGCGAAAAAAAAACTCAAAGCGACTTCGACGACAGGTTCGGAAAGACTGAATACTGAATGGCCGAGAGCGGATGAGCCGGGCTGTAACCGAACTGAACTGAAATGAGCGGAGTTATTACTACCTGACAGGTAGTAAGTGAGTGAGTTGGGCATGTGCATGGGCATTAACTGAGCCAGGGTGGAACACGTGTAGCTGCCGCGAATGTATCTGCCAGATACAGATTCAGGGAGGCTCTCCACCGATCCGATCGGTTGGAGCGTTAATATCAGCAAAACACGCAAAGCTAAATCCCCAGTTCCAAGCCAAATCCCCAAAGGTACATGGCCATAATATTTATTCCCCTCTTTGGGAAAAACAAATTATGAGAATCCCATAACCGTAGAAAAAGAACTCATTCTGCTCCATTGAGGGAAACCTTCCAGACCTTTTCGGGCCAAAGAAGCCGCACAACAAAGGACGAGGCGAACGAAATGCTCATAAACAGGAAATTAATCACTCGAGTGTGTATAGGTTATATTGCGCCGATTTTCGAGGCCCTCAGGTAACAGAGGAAGATCCTGCACAGTGAAAATTATCTTACTATTTGTGGTTTATCTATAATTATACTATTTAAAAGGGAAAATTTTTTCTGACAAGATGAACACCTATAACGAATACCTAACAACCTCAAAGTTCTTTAATATTTATAAGTAGGACACTACTATTTTTCTCAGTGCATTAGGGTGTTGCCTGACTTAAGCCCCTGCCCGAAACTAAAGGACAAGGACAAGGCCCAGTCGCAGGCTGGCAAGGAAGTGAGAATTCGCCCCGGGTTTCGGTAAATTCCCAATTTTTCCAAGGTCGCGCCGATGTTTACAACTTCATTCGCCTGGCGGAGGGTAATTGAATTCTGTATATTTTGACTTTTCGATTGTTCACACGATGAAACAAAAAAGAAAAAAGTATACATCCCTGGTAAGTACTCTGACGCTACTGGCAACATATACATAATGCTAATGAGTTCCTAGTTCTGAGATGTTTCTTAACGACGATTCAATGGCAAAACTGAAAGATTCTTTTGCCAATAACTAATTACAATTGGAGATGTTTTGCTGATAGCCGGAGATCGGCATCAGGCCCAGACATAGGTATACCGGTTTCCGGCTCATTTCTAATTATAAATCCGACAACTCAACAATTATTCTTAATAATAATTTAGCATGCATCCAGCAAATATTTCATGGTGCCCAGAACATTTGCGCATTATTGATGTGCCTTTTGATGAGAGCTTGGGGGGAATGGATTAAAATAATTCTTTTTGTTAAGTTTCTTAAGAGGAAGCGTGTGAGTTCTTTGTCTAGTTTTGGTTGTTTTTATGCTCTCTAGGAAAATTAATGGTCTGACAATAATCATCATCTTCACAGCTTCCAAAATGAACATGAGATTTTATTCCTCTGATTCATCAAATCTAGTTACTGGGTTAAAGAACTCGAGAATCATATTATCTCCCTACCAATCCAATTACCCCAACTATAACCCAATTTACATACATTTTAAATTTAATTTCCACTAATTTTCATAACGGCAAAGCTGGTTTTTAATTTTATTTGACAGCAATTTCATAAAAGACCTTTTTTAGGATGATAAGAGTACCCTTGATTTGATAATTTCGTAATCCCCAAGCTAAGCTGGCCTCAAGCTGAGTTATGTTGACATTTTCGTCACACCTGAGTTTCCCAGGTGAAACCATTAAAGCTCCAAACCCCCAACCAGTCGCACACACTTTTCTTGTTTTCTTTTTGGAGCAACATGCCTCAAGGCAATTCAGTTTCAAAATGCTAGAAAAAGCGGCATCGGCATCGGGATCGGGACAATGTTCGGAACCGCATTAGAACCGGGCACATCACCATGAGGAAACTGGTCTATATATAATGTAAGACACGAGTTCGTCCACTTCCAAGATCACGTTTGCATGGTGAAAACAAACCAAACCCGACATAGACATAGACTTGGAGTAAAAATAAAAAAAAAGGGGACGATAGCCGAGTTGCTGCTGTCAGTTACCAAAATGAGTGCAGAGCCATTTTCCGCAGCATGGCTTGGCTTTAAAAGAGGCTCGTTGCTTTTTTTTTGTATTTGCCTTTTGGCCACTTTCTAGCAACAGCAGACTGTTCTTAACATTGGAGCAAATTGCACCACTTTGTGGCGTTCTGGTGGCGAGGCAGCCGAGAGGCATCATTATCAGGGCCATTACCGGCTGCAGTGTACCTTACTGACACCATAAATGGTCCCAAGTTCTTGTCTACTGTCGTCTCAAGGAGGTGGAGCACAGGAAAAAATTCTGTTTCTAGCCATAAAGCTTTTAATTTATACAATCTGAAAAGTATTTCCCTCTCTATTTTTAATTCTAAATCTGGGAAATACTCTAAACAACCTCCCTTTCAACGTGTGCGTGGAGCCATCGCCCCTGGAGATCTGCAATTCTACTCCCAATCGAAAATGACGTGCTCCAACGTTTCTTTTTTCATCATTTCTAAGTACCGGGGATATCGCTCTAGGGGCTTCAGTTTTCCAGAAGGTAATATGATAAAAGTCAAGTGGCTTTGTTAATTTTAGAAAAATATGGGTTAAGCAAATAATAGGAAATCAAAATATTGAAACTCTGTGAAGCAGAACATTGAAAATGAATATAGACAATGCACTTTCATTCAAGTGCACTCCTATTTCCGTTTCCGTAATAAAAACTTTCCCACTCCTTTTTGGCTTTCCAATATTTCTGTTTAAGAGATCAATAGATCGAGTTGCCTTTTCTCTTGGCCAATTTTCGCACTTTTCCAATCCCTTTACTGACGTCTTGAGGTAAAGTTACAATGTTTGTAAAGTAACAGGTTCACATGACTCGGATTTTGAGAACGCGGCAACGCCAACAATAAATAAAGATTCACCGAGCAGGGTGAGAGGCTGGTATTATGTATGTGGCCGGTATGAATATATTCAGTTAGCACTTGTTGCAACTCTTCTGGCCAGGTTTTTTTATAATTTTTTTTTTTTCAGTTTTTTGTTTATTTGAGAGTGACTTCATTTTCTCAGGGCTGCGCCGAGCTGAGCAGGTGACATGCAACCCCCCGTTCGGGTTGTTTATACACTTTTTATCGTATAACGTTCCATTGTTCAAAACAATGTATGCCGCACCGCACTCTTTATTTATTTTTAGTATTTTTTTTTTCCACATGCATTATAAAAGAAACACACATAACTATTGTAGCACCTGTATATAGTAGTAGGTGTTTCAAGCGCTTCTTACGCTTACTGTTTGAGCTTTTCGATTGCCAAACATCCGAAATATTTGAGCACGTATGGCGCAGATTGGGAGCCCAAGTACGGTCAGTTTGGTGAAAAAAGCTGACGACAGCGTAGCTGGAAAATTCTTTTTTAAAATTAGTCTAGACCTAGACTTCATAGAGAGTCTAAAATCTAGAAAATAACGGTCAGTTGGGTGGGCAAAAGTACGAAAAAAGAAATGTACGGCCCACAGCAAGCCATAATGCATTGCCAAGAACCGTGGTAGAAGCAGAAAAAGGCCAAGAGAGGGCGAAAGCATGAAAGGTAAGAAGCCAGAAATGGCGGAGCAAAAAATAAAGTCTGCCTCTAGCTGCTAACCTCAAGTAAACTTGGGTTCTGGTTCAGGCTAAAACCTGAGTGAGATATGGGGGGGGCAAAAAAAACCTGATGACTCAGTCACGAACCACAAAGTTGATGGCTTCCCCCCTTACCACGGGGAGGGGGGCAGGAGGTGGCGGTATTCACCTTCCTGAGTACCAAAACAAAAGATAATAATAACTGTGTGCAAATAAATATTTGCCAGGCAATGCATTTCTACGGCGGATATTACGCAGCTCCATGCAATTTCCTCTCCAGGCACCTTTGACTTCATAAAATGTTCTAAATGTGCCACGTAAATATTTGTGTGTTAAGTAAATAAATAAGTAAACATACTTGGTACGGAGTGAAAACGAGAGGGAATTTATATGGTCACATACCATTAATGCTTGTTCACTATCTCCTTGTGAAGACAGAGATATTAAAGTGTGACAAGCAGTTACACTGAACAAAAAAATAAAGAATATAATATTTAAGAAACTTATAAGAGGTGTCTTCTCAAGCTCCATACTTTCTTTAATATTTAATATATTTTCTAAAAATATTACGTATACGTATGACTACTTCCTTATCATTTCTTTCAGTGAAAACACAATAGGTGAGAGTGTATTTAGTAATGGACCATTATTTCTCTCTGCTTATCAAGTGCAAAAAAATGTACAATTCTCTTCAGACAAATAACTCATTAAAATGCTAATTAAAGTGGGGCAAATATACATTTCAATGGCGGCAATCAGGGAAATTAAATAAAATAAAAGCATATGACTATAATACTTTGATAGAGCCGCTTTTTAAACAGAAGGAAAATACACGGTTTTTATTAATTCAAGGTGTCAATGGAGAAATATTACCCATTTAAGTACAGAAGTACCTGTAAAATATAAAATACTACTGGGTCCCGAGTTGTTTTTTATGACTCAAGATCATCTCTGTGATTACAATATTTACTGATGACATAGATAACTGTCTTGCACTTAATCACAAAACCATAGTCACAGTTCCAACTTATAGTCAGTCTTATCGCGCACTTTATCCTCGGTTTCTCCAAGTACATGACGATTACAGTGCGTTTTGTGAGTGTAAGGTCTGGGGCTATGTACTGGCTAAGGCTAATTGTTGTGGCGGAAGTCGAAAATGCATCGCATCGCATTGCCACAGCATTGAACTTGCTGGGAGGCGATCGGCTGGCTAACAGACTGACTGGCCGGAGGCTAGGTGTATCAAGGTGGGCCAGGTTTCACTGAAACTTCGTTAAAATGCACGGCAGCGGCAACAACAATTGTCCGATGACCGCCGGAAAGGTAAAAACAAAGGCACTGACCAAAGAGGAACCAACCCAAAAGGAAGAAGACTACAGTGGACATAGGGCTTTAAAAAAAAAGCTATAACAAATCAGGGATATAGATTTTATAAAGGGGGTTTCAGGTCTAATGTTTTATTACCAAAGACCATTTTGGAATATTCATTAGTCTAGCATGCATTTATCAACCTATCCGGTTAGTCAACAAACCCAATCATGGAAAATCTTTTGAAGAAATATTCATAAAAACTACCGATTTGTTTTAACAGTAGTCTCTCCTAACCGGAATGACGTTTAACCGGTAACCACTGTATTATAACCGAAAAAGTGGAAGAACATGAGCACGGGAGCACGAAATATATATAAAAAAAAAAATAACCTCTGAAAATGGGGAGCGTGTGTGCATGAAAAATGCAAAGACCGAGGGCAAGGTAAGGCAAGGTAAGGAGTGGGACACAAAATACTGAAAGGTAAGGAGGCAAGGAGAATCGAGTCAGGAGCGACAACCGCAGCACGAAACTGGTCGGACGGGTCGCGCTATAGAGGCTATAATAAAAGTTTTAGCCAGACAGGAGGGAGGATCGTTTCGTTTCGTTTCGGATGGCTTAGAAACGGCGGGCTTTTAAATATTCACTTTTTTAGCTGCTTTTTCAATTTTTTGCAATTACCATTTGCATTTCATGCAGTTGCATCAAAACAGGGGGAACACACGCGCACTCGAAAAACACATAGAACAATTTAAAAATGCACACAATAAAATGGTTTCTGGTTAGGGGTTTTCAATGGAGGAGCGACGACTTCGACCGACAACCGATCCGACTGTGGCGCGAAACTTGAATGTGGTGGAACTTAAGGTGGTGCAACTTCGTCGGCGGCTTTCGATGATGTTGTGGAACGTGGTTCGGGGCCCGAACCCACTTCGGGAACTGAGAGCTTAAGCTATAGCTCTCTACCATAAGCAGTTGCTCTCTTGTGATAGAGAGCAGATGCAATATAGAGAGCAAAACAATATTTAAGATATTTAAATAAAAGTTTTAAGCTTTTAGAATTAACAATTCTTTAAAAAGTTTTTAATTTACTTGAATCTCTAATGGATATTCATAATTTTTAAATATTTTCGCGCCATATATTTTCCAATCAAAAGAAACAACGCTTTAAATACTATTGCACTTAAAAATAATTGTCGGCTACAACACTTTACAACCCCTTCCGTGATCAGTGATCAATGAGACCGCGCAATGTCTGAGAAAAAGTTGAGTATGTCCTGGATATTGAATTCTAGATTGATCATGGCGCCCGCATAACACTTCTGGATTCTCTCCTCCAAATAGTTGTACTGGGCAATGAACTCCTCCTGCATGGCACGCCACACGACCTGTAAAAGATTCTCCTCTTCGCTCAGATGCTTCTCCACCTTCTTGTATAGGTTCTCCAGTCCCTTTTTCACTTCCCGCGCCGGATACTGGGCTATAACCTTTCGTAACTCCTGCTTGGAGAAGGCCATCTGATAACTGATCTCCGTCTCCTTGACGCCCTGCGCCACCTTCTGCTGCACACCCTCGAAGAATTGCTGGAAGGAAGGGGAGGAGAAAATGAAGTCACGAGAAGTTCCAAGCCAAAGGCCATTGAACTTACATTCAGTTTCTCGAGCGGCCGGCCGAAATACTGAGTCACATAAGCTTTTAAAGCCTCGGTGTATCGCGTCTTGGCCTCCTTTTTCAAAGCATCCAGCCCAGGTACCTTGAGCTGGGCCAGCAATGCGTACATGTGGTGGTAGTTCTCCATTCGCACCACCTGCGACGGGGTCTTGGGGTGCTCTTGAGAGTGGAGATGGATTCCTTCGAAGATGGCGTTCACCAGCTGCAGGTACCACTTCTCCATGTCTGTGCGCCGATCCGATTTACGGAATATGCCCTCCGCTGTCTGGGCAAAGTTCTCAAAGTTCTCCACATAAGGCAGTATGGCTTTGGAACGCTTGTGGAGCTTGGCTTCGCGGATCGACTGAAGCTGTTGCTGCATAAAGCGATCAAAATTACGCTTCACCTGAACCAAAGCCGAAGCGAAGGTCATGCTCAGGAAGGAATGTGTGTCCTGGGCGGACATGACATGCTGGGTAAGGCGAACCAGAACATACAGAGAGTAACTAAAGAGGAAATTAAATGGAATATGTCAGTTTTCTTTCACTATAAAACATCCAGTATTACTCACAAACTATCCACACGTTCGAAGCTTTGTATAAAGCTGACTAATTCGGGTTCCAAACAGCCAAAGAGACCCATCATAAGCTTACGGACATCCTCATTTATCTGGCGATCGATTCGTTTCTGAGGCACTCCCTCTGCCGTGGGAGAAACTGCTCCCGCCAGGATTGACTGCGACATATCCACTGCCTTCTCCATCTCCAGCGTTGTCTGGGTATTCTTCGTCGTTGGACTAATCACATCCATCTGGAAAAAGTTAATGCAGAAGAGCTGCTCTTGCAGGGCTATTGGTTCTAGCTCGGCTAGAACCTTTTCCAAAAGAGCATCGAAGCGAATTCGATCCGCACTCTCCACTCCCGGACCCCATTGTTCACGATTGATGCCCAAAGTACCGTAGGGGATGGTAGACACTGCAGACTTTCTCGAAGAGGTGGACATATCCAGATCCTCACGAGAGCTACGAAGCTTCTCAGAGACTTGCATTTTAGCCTACAAGAAGGTGAAGTTTATGAAGTGGGATTATTAAAATTTATCACGAAGTTCTTACCAAATTAAAGAAATTCCTAACATCTCTTTCATAGATCTTGCTTAGGGACGCCGTGTATACCCTCATCAAACCATCATAAGTTTTTCTATCCATTGCCTTAGACCAGTGCATCAGCTCCGTATAAGGCGTAAGTTCGCGATGTACATTGGAATGGTTGGGCAAAGTCAGTTCAGTACTTGTAACGGGCATGTCTCCGATCTCGTTGCCCAGATGGATAAACAGGTTGTTCATAAATCGACTGACGGTGGCCGAGAACTTTTGTTTCCATTTCTCGAAACGTTTTCGCTGATCCTGCACTGCCTCTAACCGAAGCAGGGCGGGATCAATGTCGCTGTTCATGGCCTGCTGCAGACACTGGGCAGCAGCTATGGCCGCCTTGCGTCCAGTAGTTGTTTTAAGATCGGGCTCATCCAGAGCCTGCTGCTGGCTGTGCGGCAAGTCTAGCTGGGTCTAAAATAAAATTAAGATGAGCCTTTTTTAATCTAGGAAGCATTATTAGGTCTTACAATGACTTTGTTGAGTTCCTTCATCAGTTTAATGTTGTTATTGTTGGCTATCTCGATCATGGCATTCTTTCCGCCAATTTTCTCCATAGTCTCCTTGACATGGCCCAGAATATCCTCATAGCTATCCAGGCGAGTCTCGAACTTATCAGCCTCAGAGATGGCATTGTCGATGTGTTCCATCATCTTCAAAACCTTCTGCTCCGATGCCAAGACACTTTGAATGTTTGCCTAGTATTGAAAGAAATAATTAGCATCATTATCTCGTTTATAAATCATTTTACTTACCCCATCCAGATCGTGCAGCTCACGGGATAACTGCTCGATGAACTGCTCTGCATCCTTGATAGCAAAGTCGCACTCGGAAAACAGTTTTCCCAGCTCGTTGGCTTCTTTGTCGGTTAGGGCGGTGAACTCTTGGGCCTCCTCCTCGTCTTCCTCGTCGTCGGTGTGCTGCGTGGCCTTCTGGGCGGCCCTGCCCAATGCCACCTTTTCCGGCGACTTTTCAGAGAGCCAAGCACTTGGCACATTCCGGAACTCTGCCCTTTGGCCACGCACACTCTTTTGAATCTGCCTGTTTAGCACGGCCAGGAAATTTTGACGCTCGTGGAGATTGAGGGCATACCATTTATAGACTTTCTCGAGTTGTAGATCAAACTCGTGAGTCTCAAACTGCTCGTTCCTTCCGTCCACCCACTTGATCTCGTCCAGCTGCCAGCTCCTCTTGCGCTTGTATTCTCCATCCCTCTGCTCCGACTGCTTCACCAGGCAGAGGGTAATCACAGGAACTGGGGGTGCCGTAGTCACAACGCAAAGATAGCACGGTTTCTTGTCTTTTTTCTTAACTACTGTGACGACAGAAAGAAGGCGTTCACCGGAGGCCAGGAAGAGCTCCTTCTGCAGCGTGTGCTTGATGTTGGCCAGGGCTCCGATGGACAGCATGGCTGGTTGGGAATGTTAGACAAGGCACTGGGTGCGTATTTAATAGCTCTTTTCACCAATTTGCCAATTGTTTGCGTTTGCACTTGCAACAGTCACCCAGAGAACGCCTCCACACATCAGCTGATCTAACAGGGCGGGTTAACAGAGTGTAAACTACATGTTGGATTTTAACAGAACTGTTAAACGGCCACACTGTTCGATACATCGATTATCTACGGGTGAGTTTTCTCGCAAAAAATCATTTCTGATAAAAATAAACGAGAATAAACTGTTTTCAGCAACTTTCGAGCAATCATGTTGGTCAAGCACATTGTCAAGCAGGGTCTCCTGGTCAAGAATGGTGAGTTAAGGTCCGGGAATAGCCTTTTTCAGTCCATCTGCTAACCTTAAAAATTACATAATGTGAGGGCATTGCAAGGAATCGATGAGGAGCACCTAGGCAAAGATTACCCTAAGAAATTACTAATAATCTCTATTTGCAGTTGGCGCTATGTCCCGTGCCGCTTACCACGGTGGCCACCACCAGCACTCCACCATGAACGACCTGCCCGTCCCCGCCGGAGACTGGAAGGAGCAGCACAGCCAACAGAACAGCAAATACAACGCTGTCCTCCTGACTGGCATCCTTGTCCTGGCTGGCACCATTGGATTCGTACGTTTATTAATCATCCTATCAAATTGCCCCCACTATGACAATTATTTTTACAGGTGAAGTCTTCTGGTCTGATCCACTTCAACTACTATGCCCCCAAGAGCCTGGACTAAACCAGCTTATATTCCCTTAATGTATATCCGATATTTGTGTTAAATAAGCTGAAAGTGGCGACTTAGTAAATCACAGATCCAAAATTATTTTACAGAATGTTTGTATTTTTGTTCAGTACACGGGACCATCGTCCAGATTGTCGTCATCATCGTTGTAGGCTTCACCATTATCGAAATATGTGTTGCCGTAGTCGTTCTCTTCATCCATCTCTTCGTCCATCGCCGCCTCAGGATCATCTTGCTCCTCTTCCTGCTCGGAATCAGATTCCTGTTTGACTTCGTCTTCCTCGACGCCACCAGTCTTTAGTTCCTTCTGCTCCAGAATTTTCAGTCTATCCTCGATATTCGTTTTCTTAGTCAGCAGTTTGGGCTTGACATCGGCGGCAGTACGACGCTTGCGGGTGGATAAATTAAGTTCGCGGGGCATGGACTTGTAGTCGAATTCGGGTTGAGCTTTGAGTTTCATGCGTTCTATGGCTTTCTGAGGATTAAAAGACGTTTTAATATAAAATAAATACAAGACGAATGAGTTAGATTACCTCTCGCCAGTCTTTGTGCTCCTGGCTTTGAGTGTCTTGACTGGCCGACACAATATAATAGGGTGAATCCTTCATTCTGTTGAGGAAGTCTTCTTTCCACAGAAGCTGGTAGTTTTGGGTGGCTGTTGTCTAGGGAAAAAAATAATAATTTATAAGAAATTCAGGAAGAATCTTTGATTACAAACCTCCAAGGTAGTAGGCCTGTTTAAAACCGGTGGAAAGGTAGGCGGTGGCGCTGTTTGTACGGGTAGATCCTTTGTACAGCCCAACATGGCCATTTGTTCCGCCGTGAGGGTACCAGTTTTGCCTCCTCTTCCACGTCCTGCCATTTTGGCTATTATTTAAGTTAATTAACAATCAAAATAAGTTTGTTTAAGCTAGCAATTCGTATGGGTTTCCTGCACGTTTATTTAACTCAAAACAATCAGCTGTTGCATTGGTGTTGCCATATCCATAGAAAAAAATGCCTTTTTGAAGGTCCACCCTAATATACCCTACAATTCAACTGCTTCTAAATAATATATCAGACTTTTTAACACATCTTGTTTTATTTTATACACATATTATACATTTATTTTATTTCGATTTGCACTTTTCTGCTTAACCTACGAACATTAATACAATAATAATATTAGAGAGAGCACTCAGGAAATTGCTTTGGAAAAGTAGAACATATAAATCAGGCCTGCATTAGATGTGGATTCTAATCCAATATAGCTAAACAAGGTACAAACAAATTTACGCCAGAAATAGTTCTATTGGGCAGTTAGTTTAGGAGCTCTGGTTTGGAGGGGTGGCAGGGGAATCATCAGAGGGCGAAAGGCCTACTTTCTGCATGAGTTCTGTGAGCTTTTGGGCCTTGCGATCCTCGTTGTGAGCAATAACCGTGCACAGGTGCTCAGTAAGGAGCTCCTTCTTCTCAGAGGCCTGGTGTAAGTCCATCTTGGCCTTCAGAAATTGAGCTTCAATCTTCACATATTGTTTTCTGTGGAAAGGAAACCTTTGCTTTAGAAACCATTTAGGAAAGTTATAAATGATATACTTACTCCACTGTGGAAAAATGTATGCAGGCATTGTCAATCTGTTTTCGAAGCAGAGCCACGTCCACTGCAAGATCACTCTCCAGCTTGGACAGCTCGTGGCGTATTTCCTCAATCTTCCGAGATTCCGCCGCCGTCTTCTGCGTGTGCTGTTCAATGGCCTGGTAGAGCATCTGCTTCTTCTGTTTGTTCTGCTCCTCGATCATCTTGCGATGCTGCTCAAAATCCTTAAGCGAGATACCCTTGAAGGGCGAGTCCGTGTTGAGACGATCGCTGTTGCGCGATACAGAGTCCTTTGAACTTGGCAAGATGCTGGCATCGTCCGTCGATCCATTGCTGCCGCTTCCGTTGCTTATCTTCAGTATAGAACTGTCGTCAGTTGTCTCGCTGCTCTCGCCAGCAGCATCCGCATACGTGGCAGTGGAACGAGATGGGGGTTTCGGTTCATGGCCATGATAGAGTGCTGCCATTAGGGAGTCCGATAACGGTCGCTCCAAGTCCAGTGATTTGTCTGTCGCAACGGTGACGACATCATCTGCTGGAGTTGGATTTACCGTGGGAGTTCCAGCTCCCAGTTTGGCCTTGTTCGCCAGCTCTTGAGATTTTTGTGTCTTCTTCTCTGGTGGTGGCTGCTGTTGTTTTCGCAACTGGTCCGCTTGTCGAAAGATCTTGTCGGGCATCCGGCGTATGCCGGGTTGATTCCGGAGCGCCTGCTTAGCTGTGATCGCAAACACAAATACACGCACACGAAAGAGGTTTTGTTATAAACAGATCATTGTTTACACACTTCGTTGATGAATGAATCTCGATCGCTAACCTGCTTCTAAGTTTGCGGCTCGTTTCCCGCCTCCATTGGTTCCCTCCTTTACTCCGGTTATTTTGAGGATTTCATCGTGGCTAAATCCATTGAATTTCTCAGCCATGGTGTCGGTTTAATAAATAGTTTGCCATTAAACAATTAGACAAAAACAAAATCCCCTCAGCAAATGCAAACACTGATCAGAGGGTTGCCAGATCGCTGCGATCACTTTCATTAATGTAAAGTACCCACTGGTGTTGGATCTGCGTCAGGCTAAGACAAATTTTAAAAAATTCTTGGGGATCAGGGGTATTTTGACATAGATATAGCCTTCTCTGTGGGCCATAATTTGACTCCCCTGAAGATCCCCACATTTTGAAGGGGATCAAAATGAAAAATTTAAAAATATGTAGATCTCAAAAATATTTTGCACCCAGGTTTTGATACAGATTGATGGAGAATAGATCTAGTTTTAAGATTAGTTTTGGCAAAGATATAGCCTTCTCTGTGGGCCAGAATGCGGCTCCCCTGAAAAAAATGTCAAAAAAATATTTGAAATATTTTTTTTTGAAAAAATAGATATTCTAGAAATAGATTTCTAGATAAACAAAAAAATTTTATTTTCAATTTTAGAACGAATTTTCACCTATGGATTTGCCATAGAATAGGGGAAATAGTCAAAAAATAAATTATTAAAAAAAAAAATATTTTTTAAAAAGTTATAATTCGCAAGTGGTTCTGGCTGACAGTATATAAGGAGGTTCGGGACGGCGATTTTTGGTTTCCAAAAGTGCAAGGTCATTGTGTTTTTTCTTTTAGTTCCTGTGTAGTAGTGTGTGTGTGGTTTATAAAAAGCTAGATATTCCTTAAATTAGACAAATTAATTCTATAAATAACAAAAAAATAAAAAATATTAAAAAAAAAATGTATATAACCAAAAAAACTTAGAATTAAATGAATATTCGTTTAATTCATTCATTCGTTTGAGTTTGGCAAAGATAAAGCCTTCTCCGTGGGCCAGAATGCGGCTCCCCCTTGTTTTCCACATTTTGAAGGGGATCCCCTAGAAAATTTGAAAAAAATCTCAAAAATATTTTGCACTCAGGTTTTGATGCAGATTGGTGGGGAATAGATCTACAAATCGTTTGAGATAATCCGCTCAAGAATCGGATGAGTTTTGGCAAGATAAAGCCTTCTCTGTGGGCCAGAATGCGGCTCCCCTGCGTTTTCCACATTTTGAAGGGAATCCCCTAGAAAATTTGAAAAAAATCTCAAAAATATTTTGCACTCAGGTTTTAATGCAGATTGGTGCAGAATAGATCTGCAAATCGTTTGAGATAATCCGCTCAAGAATCGGATGAGTTTTGGCAAAGATATAGCCTTCTCCGTGGGCCAGAATGCGACTAACTTGAGTTTTTCACATTTTGAAGTGGATCCCCTAGAAAATTTGAAAAAAATCTCAAAAATATTTTGCACCCAGGTTTTGATGCAGATTGGTGGAGAATAGATCTGCAAATCGTTTGAGATAATCCGCTCAAGAATCGGATGAGTTTTGGCAAAGATATAGCCTTCTCCGTGGGCCAGAATGCTACTAACTTGAGTTTTTCACATTTTGAAGTGGATCCCCTAGAAAATTTGAAAAAAATCTCAAAAATATTTTGCACCCAGGTTTTGATGCAGATTGGTGGAGAATAGATCTGCAAATCGTTTGAGATAATCCGCTCAAGAATCGGATGAGTTTAGGCAAAGATATAGCCTTCTCCGTGGGCCAGAATGCGACTAACTTGAGTTTTTCACATTTTGAAGTGGATCCCCTAGAAAATTTGAAAAAAATCTCAAAAATATTTTGCACCCAGGTTTTGATGCAGATTGGTGGAGAATAGATCTGCAAATCGTTTGAGATAATCCGCTCAGGAATCGGATGAGTTTAGGCAAAGATATAGCCTTCTCCGTGGGCCAGAATGCGACTAACTTGAGTTTTTCACATTTTGAAGTGGATCCCCTAGAAAATTTGAAAAAAATCTCAAAAATATTTTGCACCCAGGTTTTGATGCAGATTGGTGGAGAATAGATCTGCAAATCGTTTGAGATAATCCGCTCAAGAATCGGATGAGTTTTGGCAAGGATATAGCCTTCTCCGTGGGCCAGAATACGGCTACCCTGCGTTTTCCGCATTATGTGATATTTCTGCATTTTCCACATTTCAAAGGGAGTCCCCTAGAAATTTTCCGTAAAGGATGGAATAAAAGCTGGCAAAAATATTAAAATTGTTTAAGAAGGAGGTCCCAATATAATACTTGAATAGAAAGTGATTTACAAAAACAATAAGTTATACTTTATTTAAGATAGTAATGCCAAGTTCTGCACGCAGGTCTTGGAGTTTCTGCTCCCAGCGTTTCTCCCAGTAAACGGGCATCAGGGGCTTGCTCCGCTTGCCGTTCTCCAGGGCCCAGGGCAAATAGTGTTTCAAGTACGCACGCCGCTGCCTGCAAATGAGAAAATAAACAACTGCCTAATTGGGAGCAGAAACGCGATGGAGTTCACTGAACTTACTTGGGGCGGAGGCGTGCCGCACCGAAAACAGCTCCGCCGTAGCACATTGGCAGACCCGTGTTTAGAGCCTCCACCCACTTGACCGCCACCTCGCCGAGCATATTGGTGGGCATGCCCAGAACCGTGTGGATCAGGTCGTGGCACTCGCGGTAGCGTGTCATCAGGTAGGCCAGCTTGGGATCCTCCAGAAACCGCACCGCCATGCGACTGTCTGGCGTGACTTGCTGGAAAAGTGGGTTATGAAAGGGAAAATGATTTACAAAATCATTTCGTGGCTCACATTATCTTTCAAGAACTTGACGTAGGCAGCTCCAAAGGAGTCGGCGGGCAGGGTTTCCAGATACTTAAAGTCGATGGTGCTGGTGTGAATCCGAGGCTTGTCGACCATGATGCGTTGTCCCTCCTCGCTGGCCTGCATGGTGTCTAAAATGTTCTCCAAAGCGTTCTCGCCAGTGGTCTCTCCCAAACAGGCGATCATGTCGTGGCTAGAAGAGATTCGAAAGTACTAATGTAAGTATCCATTTGTTGGATGACCTAATTGTTAACTTTACCGTCTGGGATCCAGCAAAGCTGCAATGGAAGATCCAGCTCCAAGGAACACCCTCTGGAAGGGCGATATCTGGATGCGATCCTTGAGGTACTGCCGCTCGAAAGAGTCCAAAGGCTCTGCCTCTGCTGACACTTCTTGATTTCTAGCCTCCCCCGAGGTGAGGCCACGTCGCAGAGCCAGCGGCATCTGGAGGCGCCAGACGCACCGTTGCATCATGATCTGTGTGGAATCAAGGGGTATGAACACACGGCGACCTTATCAAAGTTGCTACATCATCGCAGCCGCAGTCGCAGCAGTAAGCATCGACACACAAACATGACCCTGACTACCTGTCTTTGGTTTAAGCCCGGTCTGCCCAGTTGGAGTTGTACGTGCCCACTTTCAATAACACAGCGAATATGAGCAAACAATTTGTCCATAATGTGGGTACACTCGGTACTCGGCCTGATGCTGACTAACAATTTGCCCCGTCGCCTCACCACCGGGTCCCAACGGTTAAGTCCGAGCAAACCAGTTTCGGCTTCCTCATTACCGCCAGTGCCCTCCGGACGCCCTGCTCATCGATGAGCTGGGAGTCTCGAAATAAAACCTAAACAATGTGCTGCAGGGGGCACTGGCACCCAGCACTGGCAGTTCTTTTTTTTCGGATTTACTGCCCAATTTCAATGTCGTCATTGTTGTCGTTTGGACTAAACGGGTATGTGCTGCCTGGCTATTAATGATGATCAAAGCTGGTGAAGTTAATTTGGGAAGATATAAATCTAGAAGCGTGAAATTTCTTGGAATAACTGGGTAGGAACAAGTGGATAGTTGTTTCAACTTTCAGATAATTGGCCATATTAATAGAAAAGACAGAAAGCTTTTGGATTCAATCCTACTTTTTAAACTCATATGGAATTATTGTTTACTAATGGTTTAAGCCCAATGTATAGTACTATCAGTAGTAGCGCTACTACTAGGTAGTACTATCAATTAGAGCTTTTTAGATAAAGGCTTTTTTCTGGGTAACCTAATATCAAAACAGTCCAATCTTATACAAGGTGGAAAATTACTTTGAACCAAATAAAATAACGTTCTAATCATATCTTTATGACAGCAGTCACTCCAATTCATTTTCCCTCCGTAATCTAATAATTTTTTTGGTTCAACTCCACCTAAGAGTATCCACAGGTCCGATGACGCTACTGGCTAGTCCGGAACTGCAGTATTTAAAAGAATGTATACATTCTCAAGGCCCAGAATAAATAAAACTACGATTAAGCAAAAACACTTAAAAGAGAGTCGACAAGAGAGAATAGATTCTATCACAGAGTAGTTGTTTTTTGTTCGCAATCTTTTGTTTTTTAGGGAAGAGCACATGTGGCACATATGGCGCAAAATATATATTAACTTAATTAGCTAGGGAACAGTTGTTTCACTGTCTTATCTCCAGGAAAAAATCTTATCGCCGAACTCAATGAAAAAAGTGAGAACACTATCGGTTATCTCGCGAAATGTCTGTATATTTCTATTACTTATTCGTATATTGCAGACAAATGTACAAAGTGATTAAAATTAAAAATTTGCTAAAATATACTCGTTTAATACATAGCTAGAAATATATACAGATACGATGCGCTGCTGGGGCAGCTGTGTTGGGTGGAGTCTAAAGGAAAATCGAAGTACGAAAGTTAGAATACATTGTGTATGGCTTTGGCTTGAGTTTGAGCTAGAGACGATGCTAGACATTCTCGCCGCGGTTGCTGCTGGGCAAGTGAGCCTGCTTATCGGGCGCCCGCTTCCGGCGGAAGGTGACGTACGTATAGAGAAGACTAGCCAGCACGCTGATGTTGATCCCGATGCAGTTGAGCCACGAGAACACATAGTCCCCGCCAATGAACATGCCCAGATACGTCACACAGATGTTCTTCAGGCAGCCCACAATTGTGGTGGTCAGGGCCGAATTGAACTGCGTGCACAGTATGGTGCTGTACGACAGGATGAATCCCATTACACAGCTGAGCAGGAACTGGAAGACAAACACCGGGTCGTTCCACTGCGCAAAGTTCAGGGCCTGCTCCAGATCCCCGGTGGCATAGTTCAGCACTAGGGCGGGCAGGAACATGAACAACGAGTTGTAGTACATCAGGCCGTATTTCCCGATCTCCGACGTGTCCAGTTTCTTCTTCACGTAGACGCCATTGGAGGCGGTCAGCGCATTGGTGATCATCACGTAGATGTAGCCGCGCATGTTGAATGAGAGGTCATCGGAGGCGGCCAGCAGGGCTCCTCCAATCATGGCATAAACGCTGATTTGCACAGCCGTGGAGGGTCTGGATCCCAGTATCTTCAGCTCCAGCAGCATGGTCATCAGGATCGAGAATCTCCGCAAGGCAGCAAACATGGGCAAACTTAGGGACTTGGTGCCGCCTAATCCGAACATCATGTTGCCCAGAAATATAAGGGGAAGGGGGAAAATCTTGGCGAAGGTATTCCTCTGCAGCGGCGGGAAGGTGACCAGCTTCAGGCGCTTGCCCGCTCCCAGAACCACAATACTGGCGGTGAGCTGGCCCAAACTTAGGAACAGAAACGATGGAAAGTGATACGATGTGAGCACCGTCTTGTTCACCACCGTGATCATGAACGACGACAGTCCGTAGAAAAGGGCGCTGCTGATCTTCTTGACGAACACCGCGGATTCCTCCCGTTCCCGGTGTCCCAGCTCCTTGGAGCCGGATCCATTGGCGTCCAACTGCTGTTCATCATCCCCGCCTTTGTCATCCAGCAGCGGCTGCATGTCCAGCGTCGTGTTGCCCCCGCCACGCGAGAGACTCATCGTGGAGGTCGTAATAGGGCCTTCTTTGTACTTTGATTTATCCGTTTTAGTCACTTCACTGCTCTATCGCTTCTGTCGGCTTATCGTTCTGCGGCGACTAGCCCTGCGCACATTTGCACTGTTTTTGCGGGTTGGCCACCACATTGGTTTGTTAAGCGCGTGGTGCCGGGGAAAGGTTTTTCCCGCAGCAGCACTATTACGAGTATTCGCTTCGCCCGACAACAATTGCTATTTTTACCGACCTGCCATTTCTGAAGACAGGCTATGTCAGTGTGACCAGGTGCATTTGACGAATTCTAACCCAGTGACAACGAAGGGTCATACATAAGCCCCTCTGTTAAATCATAAAAGTAAATAAATTGACAGAAAATAGGTATTCTAAGAGATTAATAGGGTTCCGACTAACCTTAGCTATAATCTCAGGTCCTAGTGACTAACTGACTTCCAAAACTATGCATCTTTCAGGGCTATTTCATACGGACACTTTGGGCTATTATTTTTCTTTTATTTAACTATCCTTCTAACCATACTGCTGACTGCTGGCCACTTATAAGCACTGATTTATTGTTATTTGAATACTTACTGCTTTTGTTAATTTTGTAAATTTTGTTAAAAACACGACCGTAACTTTTCACAACCTGGTCGGCTACCGGAACAGATGTTCTGTTAACATGAGCATGTTAAGTCAGCTGTTGAGTTATTAACAGTGTTATCAACAGAGGGATTTAAAATACTAGGCAACTCTACTGTATTTATAAACAAATTTTCACGGCCTAAGAGAAATTTAATTTAATTTTGTGAAAACTAAATAAAACTATTGATATTATTCTATCTAACCAGACCCTGAGAATCTTTTAAATCTGGCTTAGGTTTATAAAAATAAAATGAGTAGCGGAAAAGCGAAAAAACACAGCAAGGGCGACCAAATACCCAAGCCCATTAGAATAAAAAAGGAAAAAGTCGAGGAAGACCGACAACTACATCCTATTTCACACTATATAGACGACCGACTGGAGTTGGTAAAGCAAATTTTTGGTACTTTGAAACCGAAAACCATTCTCAACCTCGCACCAGAGTTTTTAAAGGTGAGACACATTCTATAAAGGAGTCCAAGACTAAACTTTTTTTCCAGAAAACACCCCTGGATGAGATCGAAGAACTTTGCCTGGAAGAGCTACTCTGTTTGTCCACAAAGCGACTTAAATCCATCATTGAAAATACCCGCTGTCCTACGGATACAGAGAGCTCAGAGGATTCTGACGTGGAGCACAAGGAGGGTAAGTAGATCTCTTCAAAAACAGTACAAAATCTAAAAGTTTCCTCTTAGAACACATTTCCCTGGAGGAGATCTCGTCAGACAGCGACATCGGAGGGCAGGAATCGCGGCGAGGTAAGTCAAAACACAACTTTTAAATGGTATTACCTTTAATTTAGAGTTAACACTATATAGTATACATAACTTGCACCTCGGAAAGTTAGCTGCCGTATTTGAACTTCTCGCAAGCAAGAAGGGGAGCCACATAGAACGCCCGCAGAATACAAACATCGTCGCCAATGCCGAGGGATACATTCTCATTGTCCTCCTTGCCCACTTCCAGTGTTACCACAAAGTCGCCCACTTCCAGACAACCTTTCTTTCGCATGAAATCCACCCCAAACTCAATGGGATTGTAGTTGCATTCGTTGACGTCCTTGGTGTACAAGACTGGATGCATATTCCGGCGCAGATGCAGCGCCCGTGCCAGTTCCACCTTGCAGTTGATAGTTTCTTCGCTGTCAGTCTCCTCGAGGGGCATCATGAGGTACACTGGACAGTAGATTTCTACGCGCGAAAGCGCAACACTTGCGTTTTCACACTTGCTGAACAGAAAGATCGCCTGGCACTCAATAGAGCAGATAGTACGGATGATGAAGTTCACGATTGTCTGATAGGAGGTCAGAATGTTCTTCAGCACCATCTTGTTCTGAACCACACCCACTCGGTAGTCCTTGATAGGCATCAGTTTCTTGACAATCAGCGGGTACTTGTTGCACCAGGGACTCTTCTGGATGTGAATGGCGTCGATCTTCCAAAGGAATTCGTGAAGCTCGAATCGCTTAAAGTCGCTGCAGCGCTCAAGAGGAACAGTGCCAATAACAGGCTTGTTCTGGCAGTGCGAAATGGGCATCACATCCTCCATGATGTAGTTGTAGACGCAGCAGTTGACGTTGAACATGTCCGGTATCCAGATGTAGTCCACCAGCTTGATGATGCCCAGCAGATCCAGCATATTGCTGCGAATGTACTCGAAATCGATCATCCCTATCAGCTTAAGATTGAAATGGGTATTCAGGGTCTCTCTTACGGCACGCAGGAAGTTCTTGCAACGGATCTTGGGCAGAATCACATAGTTGGCATTGAGCGACACTGCCAGTTTCAGATCCTTCATATACAGGTCAGGATATATCTCTGGCGACAGTGCGTGGCACTGACGGGGTAGCTCTATAAAGTCGTAGGAGGCTAGCAAGCCCGGATCAATGATCATCACGGCCAAGGCCTCGCGAAGTGTCTTGACCACACGACCCCTGACTTCCTTGCCAATCATCAGGATGTCGCCTAGCTGCACCGAGCTGAGATAAGCGCGCAGGTTGATTACGTAGACGATCTCTTTGAATCCCAGGTAGCGGTACGCCTCATCCGTGGTCAAGGTGACTACAGAGCCTCTCACCATCATTACGGTGCAGTTGTTTCTCAGACGACCGACTCGGCAGCACTCGCCGTTGATCTCTACGGCCAGGCCAGTGGTCAGCCGGAGCTCTCTCTCCATGGAATGCGCCGCTATGGCTATGTTCATAGTGTCCAAAATGGCCGTCAGCTCATCGGGCTTATTGGCAACCGTGTCCACGTGAAAGGTGAAGGTTCCATTCTCCAGCATGCGACGCATTTCGTCGTGCGTGGTCTCGCACACCAACTTGGCCATCAGGCCCAGATGGTAGTAGCGTTTTCGCCGGTGGCACCGTGCATGTTTCTCGTGAGCCTCACAGGCCGCTTTGAAGTCCTTTAGCCGCTGCTCCAGATCATGCTGGCCGTTGAGCTTTACCTTGAACTTGTCCAGACGATCCTCGTCAGTCAGCTGCTCCTCTTCGACTTCGATGCTTTCGCTGTCCAAATGCAAGGACGCCTCTTTCTCCACCACCATTGTGACGTGCAGTTAATTTTTAATCTGTATTTACTTACAATTTATATTTAATCTGTGTTATTTAATTTCTGTTACAGCCAAGAAAAAGCTCAAGTCGAAAAAGGCGAATAATGGGAATGAAAACAAGGGTGAGTGTTAACTGGTTGAAACAATATGGGAATGAATGAGCCACATGGCTGTCTGAACTAGGTTTTGAATGAAAAAGATCGGTTTACTAAGGGCAGTAAATACTATGTTTTAAATTTCTCCCCAGCTGATGGCCAGATGAGTGTACTGGAACTACTTGAGCTCCAGGCTCGTGCCCGAGCCATTCGATCCCAACTGGCCATGGAACCCATAACCAAAATAGAGGTCAAGTCAGATGATGATGACGAAGGTCCCGAGAAGCCAGTACAGCGTAAGGAGAAAGAGAAACGCAGCAAGAAAAACACTGAATCAGGAAAACGTAAATCCGTGGAACAACCTCAGGTTAAGGAATCCAAAAAGGATCAGCCATCGGTAGAGGAGGCGCCGCGTAAAAAGATCAAAATAAAGCGAAACTATCGACAAAGCTCCGTGTCACCCGAAACAGAAGCTGCCAAGTCCACTCCTCCGACAGTTCCTGCTCCTGCGGTGGAATCTACAGAGAAACAACCACGTTCCAAGTCGCGTTCCGCCTCTCCCGATGTTATTCCCATACAAACCGAAACAGAAACCCTTCTGATTAGCGACAGTACAGACGATGAGGGCACGAAAAAGGATCAGCCCAAGGAAGCTCCTGCACCAGCTCCAGTGCCAGTGGAACCTCCAGTTCCAGAAGTGGAAAGCGAACCGGAAGAAGGGGAAGTTCGTGATGAGCCGGAAGAGGTGGCTAAACCTGAAGAGTCTTCTAAGGCAGAAGAACCTTCCCAAAGTAAGGAACCTGAAAAGTCAGAGGAATCTGAGAAGACTGACAAGTCACAGGAAGAATCTTCAAAAACAGAAGACAAAACTTCAGAACAAAAAGAAAACCCCCCGGACAATTCTGAGCAAACAGCTCTTGATGATGAAGACCAGAACGACGATGTCATTTCTATAGGCGGTGACCTGGAAATGATTGAAGAAATGACAAAGGAAGACGACCCTCCGACCTCGTCGAACATCAAAAGCGAAAAGTCTGAGAAACATGAACCTGAAGAACACGACAACGATGTGATCTCCCTGGACACTAGCGAAGATGAGCGCGAAAAGCTTCAGCCGAACGACTCTGAGGTAAGCCAGATTATTAAGTAGTAATCAAAGTAATCTAAACCCTATGCTTTGTTTTTTATAGTCCTGGCGTACACGCTACCTAAAAAGCTCCAAGGTCAGCCAAGTACTGGCCGCGTCGAGGTTGGGGAAACGCGTGCGTGACAAAATCAAGAAATCGAAACGCAGCAAAGACACCACCGCTGGTGATGATCAGGGAAAGTCTTCCAAACAGCAGGAGGTATTTACCTCCAAACACGAAGATGGTTCCATAGAGCAATATCAGGAGTTGCTGCAGCACCGACAGCGCAAGTCTTCCAACAGCAAGAGCGACAAGTAGAAGGCGTACTCGGATTTTTATTGAAAAGTTGGGCATTATCGCAAAGCCCTGTTTTATATGGCATATAAAAAAAATCAAATAAAATCCCATTGCTGGCTCCCTGTCCCCGGGGGGCCGAGGTGGCGGGAAACGTACAAAATTTGAATATATCGTGCTAAGCTCATATTTGATTTCTCATTCGTCTTTTTCGTAAGTTACCCAGCAATTGAAATGGGTATGCTTACTTAAGATTTTTAATAAAGATTTATATAATAACATTAAATTGTAGATCAGAGATATGGTTTGTAGATGAAACATATTTTATAAGAAAATATTGTATTAGTTTTGGTAAAGCATCTTTAATATAATAATATAAGAAAATATTTTAATAGTTTTGGTAAAGCATCTTTAGAACTATGAAGCTCAACAATGAACTACAACCCATATATATTATATTTTTCCTAGGATATCCAATACTTCGAGTAGGAAAAATACTTTTCTTACTTCTTTGTAGTTTTGTTTTGTAATTTAAAGGAAAATGCGAAAACTATGCCCTCTCATTTCCGCCGCGTGCTCCGCTTTTCCGTGGGGGAACCACCGTTTAAGCCGGGTTGCTGGGGTGAAAGGCCAGGGCGGGAATGGCAGTTAAACGGGCCGCACGCAGGTTACGCCTTTGCATTGATATTTGTTTGTCATAAAGCAGCTGAAAAATCATTAACCAAAAAATTTGAATTCAGGGGTTTGAGTTTAACCTACATAGTTCGATGGCTCCTCCCAGGAATAACCCCATTCCACCCCATCCATTGCACGATTGGTGCGGTGTCCCCGGCCTGAACATTTTGTCATCGACTTTACTCGATTTCTAATCATGCGGTTGCCGAACATGTCCACACCACTTCAGGCCCTTTATGTTATTTCATTTTTTTTTTTTTTTTGCTGTCGATTCCACTTCACTCCGAGCTGGCTAGCCACCCCCGGTTCTGGTCACTGGACTATATCTCAATTATGCTGCGTTGGGGGGAAGCGGTGGCTGAAGCGTGTTGCACCATAAACGATGATTGTTTTATCAGAGACTCGGTCGTGTTGATAAACTGTTTTAGCAATAACAACAAAAAATTGGCCACGAGAAGATAGTTCTCTGTATAGAGGGGACTTATCCAATACGCATGTCCTGTGAGCAGAGGGTAGGATTAGTGATTTTTATTTTGTAAGAGTGTTTGTGAGCGAATCCATCAAGTGGCCGCGCTGCATACATAAATTTAAAAATATTTTTAAAAAAATGTATAAGTAAGAAAAAGTGCCCTTAAAAGTAGGCAATAATATTTTTCAGATGAGATATTCTTGCACTTTGGGCGCGAAACACATATATGTATGTATGTTTTTTGATTAAGTGGCACATGTTATCCCATCCCTTCTCCACTCCAGCCACTCTCTCCAACTTTCTCTCTGTTCTTCTTTTTTTCGATTCTCCATAGAACGCCCCCGCATCGAGAAGTAAACAAAATAGCAACAGACCGTTGAATGGTTGGGGTTGGCTTTTGGGGTGGTTTCTCTCCGACAGGTCTTGGCTCTCTCCATCTGCTTCAGAGTGTGTGTGTGTGTGTGGGTGTCTGCATCCTTTGGCAGGCTGGCAGTTGGGAAAACGGAAAAGCCGAGTCAGTCTACAGAAAACGCGTACGTGGTGCAGAAGTAGCCGCGGGTGGCTACCACAGCGTCGTTTTAGACTTGTCGGCATGTTCAAATAAGTGTAACGCCCTGTACAAGTTCTGTAAGTTACCAAAACAACAACAACAACAAAAACAACAGGATGTATCAACTGCAATGAAGCAACAAAAAAGCCAAATTAAATATCAACCTCAATCTGCCGACTTCAAAGTGTCCAAAGTGTTCGAAATGAGTGACAAACCAAAAGGATTTCAAAGCCAATAACAATCAAATAAGTGGTGGCAACACAATCACATTCAATCCAAGGATAGCTAAGCTTATTTTGTATTTTTCTAACCAGAAACGCTGTGCTAAAAAATAATAATTAAATAATAAAGAAAAACCCAAAACCAATAAAGTGCTTTAAACGTTAACAAACTAATTAAGTAACAAATAATTGATAATTTTGATACTAGCCTAAAAATGCCTTATCCAAGGAGTTTCCGTTCGAAGTGCGCTAATTTTCGCATAAGTTTACACTTAGGATTAAAGATGCTCTCTCTGGCCAGAGACATTGTGAGTCCCCCAGCAAGATAATCCAAAATCCGACTATATAATCGGACTTTTAAACTTTAAACGCTTGCATTGGCCACCTACAAGTCTTGTAGGTGATAATTATTATTATCTTGTAGTACAAGATAATCGAAACAAAATTCCAATTGGCTGGAAAAAAAGGAAACTAAAATTTATTTGAATTGGCATATTCTAAAAATGTGTTGCTTATTGCTTTTTAATGCTTCAAAATTTACATTTTTTAGATTCCAATCAATCGAAATTAATGGTTGCTTTTGGAATTTAAAATAATCAATTATATGTCCCTGTCCCTGCCTAAAAATATATCCCAAAAAAATCTATAAGCATGTATGTATGTATATATTATTGGATTTTTATTTAAAAATTTACATTATTCGTAATAGTTATAGGATACTCTTAAAACAGTACATTTATCTTCTCAAAAAAGGTTCAGATTGATAAATCATTTGAGGGCATCACGTGTCTAACATGTGTCCTATATAGATAATTTTCAGTTGATCAAAAAAACCCCCCAAAAATATGATAAATGCGAAATTTTGATAGATGCCATGACGCAGTCCAAAAAAAAAAAACATCCACTCACACAGGGACAGTGACGAGCAAAGTTGGTAAATTTAATTGGAATAATAAATTCTGGTCCCGCCCTCGACGTCCTCATTTTCGTTTTTTTGATGAAACAAAAATGCACAATTCCAGATATAGATGTCATAAAGTTTTATTAATAATGAAAATTGTAGTAAAAACGAGGCCAGGCCAGAATGGGGCAATTTATTAAAAAGTCTCATTAGCTTGCTCGCACACTCGCACACTCGCAGGGGTTTTTATCACACATTGAGTATACGCCATGAGGTCCCCTTACGGGTGCTAATAACGTAAAAGTAAAACAACAACGACATTGGCAACAACAATGAAAATAATAATAATATGCCCGGCTCGGAGTTGTGATAAAGTAAAATTTTTCGATATGGACATGATTAAAGCGCCGGACTGGCCCAGCGCCCATCCAGTCCGCCATCCCCCCAAAAGGATCACCAAGCAACCACCCACTTTTTATGACAGTGTGTGGAGGCAATAACTGTGCCGTCGGAGATTAAGTATTTTTAATGCGACTGCGACTGACAATAAAAATATAAAAATTTCAACGATAACACATCATGGCAACGTCAGCAGGCCAAATCAATTTCAATATACAGATATATATGATACAATCTGATATATGTACAAATACGAATACATGTATGCATTTTGCATGTGTATGTTGTAAATATTGAACAGACTGATATTAAGTCACTTGCCATGTGCTCCTCCAGTAATATTTATTCGCTGAAAATCAATAAATTCTACACAGACACACACAGAACCGAATAATTTTTTCTCATTTTCTCTTTGCGCTGGCGCTGCGGCTCATTATTAATATATATTTATATATATATACACTCCTATACTTTTGTATATATATAATTTTTTTACATTTTGATATTTCGCAGAGGGCTTTGTAGGGGATTCCGTCTTAAGTGTTTTTCTATTACGCCTTTTGCCCGAATTCTTATGGCTTACACATACACTCTAATAAAACACCCACAGCCACCCAAGCTTGGCCATCCACTACCACCCACCTAGCTCCCCCAATATTATATTTGCTTTTAAATATTTTGATATACAGCCCACACACACATACACATGCAATAACTGGACTGAGCTGGCAGGCATTTTCTCATAAAAATTTCAGTAATAAGGAGAAAAATTTAAGATTTTATGAAATTAAAAATTTTATTAAATTTTTATTAACTTATAGTAATTCATAAAATATCTATAATGTATATATTGGACTTAGGTGTATGTATAATATTTTAATTTTTTTTTGCAACCTTTATTTCTCACAGTGCTCTCGAATAAGACGAAGTGGCTGAACACACACACATACTCCCCAAATCATACACTAACAAACTTACAGGACTTGGCAAAATGTAACCCGCAGGCATTTTCGGTTAAGAGGCGGGGCGAAAGTTTTGGGGGCCAAAAGGGGGCCTGGGCTGGGGGGGCCACATGGCAAAAACTTTGAGCAGCAGCAGGAAAATAATGTAAAGGATGTGCCAGGGCCACCATGGAGACCAAGCCGAGTGTAACTGGAAAATAATAATTTTTTCTCCCTTTTTTCCCGTCATTTCTTGCCTTTCTTCTTGACTCCCCTTCACCCTCACCCACTTCCTTGTCCTCTTCCTCCACCCGATTTTCCTCATTTTTCCTTCTGTATGTTTGCCGTTTCTTTTGAGTGTCAGAAATGGAAAAGAAAATAATTTGATGGTTTCATAAACTCGCTTCGGGGCCAGAAAAGAAGGCGTGGGTGGTTGGAGGTGGGGGCTTACTTTACTCCCCCAACTATATTCTTCGGTGGGTGGATGTGTGTGTGTGAGTGTGTTTTCAGATAAAATTGCAAACTTCTCCCCCTGGTATGTGTGTAAGATGGCAGCTCGAATTTATGGAATTTTTTGAAGATAGATTTCTTGCAAAATATTTTGCTGCATACTTTTTGGGGCACTGGGTGTAGGAGAGAGTCCTGGCCCGGCAGATAAAAGTTCCTCATCATGACGTTGTAGATGAAAGTCGCGATAAAACTGATGATAATAATGAATCCCTCATTAGAAGGCAAGAAAAACTTACGGTCCAAGGCACTTGCAATATTATAAAAATGATTATTACAACCCCCTTGACTATTTCTTATGAATCTACTTGTATGTATGTATTTATGTACATGGCATTTGTCCTTGTCTGTGTGTTTGAGTTTCATTATTAATTTTCCTCATTTTTTTCGTATTTTTATTTTATCATGCCTTACACCCACACAAACAAACACACACATATACATATAGAAGCCCAGGGGGTGAAACGCATATACACACTAGTTTAGTTTATTGTACAAAATATTATTTGATAGAAAGAAAAATTTTAGGGCCCGAAAGAGATGGAAATATGTAGTTTTGGCTTACGGCTGTGTGAACTTTAGGGGGGGGGTGCTAACTCGAATTAACTTTTCACTTCATAGCCCATGCGCCTTGAAGATCTGAAAGTGAAAATGATGGAAAAAAATATCAAAGCAGCGATTTTTATTCCTTCGATGTTCTCATTAAAGGACTTTCCTGCCCTTTCCAGTATGGTTGTGTTGTTTTCCGAGCGCGTTCATGGGTTTCTAATGAGATTTCTTCCTAATGAGCAAGGACTATATACAAACTGGAAATGTTTTTTTCCTTGGGCTGTGAATTTTTCCAGCAAAACATGAGAAATTAGGTAAATTCAAGGGAATTGTTTCTAGTTAATTATGGGCTTGTAACTTTTTAGGGGACTACTTAACTAATAATTCTACAGAAAGTGGGTGGTTTTTTTTTTATAGCTTATACTAATAGGTTATTAATGGAAAGTTTATAAGAACCTGTTTATAATATAATTAGATACAGATAACATCTTCCAATAGTACATCTTGAGATTCTGGTGTCCAGTATCCTATTAAGGACACTCTCACGTAACTCTAATAAAGCAATTTGTCACGCATTTTCACGGAAAACCAGTCCCCCTTTTCCTTCCCCTAAACACTCCAGCAAAAAACCAGCAAAGATCATTACTCCCAATGTTGAGGGTGGTTTTCCCATTATTTCCAAACCCATTTTCATTTTTGAGTCTACGCATAATTTCAAATTGATTTTAGTCAGAAATATTAATTGCATTCCATGTTCGCTGAGGGCGGGGGCGGAGCTGTCCTGTCAAGGGGTGTCCTGCGTTTTTAGTATGCAAGTGTGGCATATGGGACGGCAGGGGCGTATTAATCATAACCGACAGTTCGTCACCACGAGGGTGTAATTTTAAGGCTGGCCTCGGTTCGAATTTAAATTTCATAATTATTATTTTAGTTGGGAGGTAAATATAGTTAGCCCAGAGCACCCTTATTTATTGGTTAAAAAAAGTGGTAAAAATGTATAAAATAATCAGAATTAGAAGAAGTTTCAAAAAGGACCTTGTCTTAACCATTTTGTTTACTTACCTCCCACCCATCTCCTGCCCAAGGACACGCGCCTACATATAATGGGGAGTCCCTATTTATTTTTTTTTTGTTGTTTCTAGTGGGGAGATGCGTGCGTGCGAGTGAATCGAGTCGAGTCGAGCTGAGAGAAAGTGAAAGTGAAAGTGCCGGCAACGGCAATGGCAAGAGCAACAGCAACGTCACAGTGGACAAGTGCCGACATTAGTGAGAGTGAAAGTCAATGGGAAAACCTTGACCACGACCACTGCCACTGCGACCAGGTCAAAATAGTGCTCGAAACATGAGAGGGGACTCCATATGTGAGGAGTGGGAGCGATAGACTCCCGAATCCGATCCGATTCGATTCGAGACCGAGCTCCCGACCAATGAGTCGCCAACTGCCGCGCTCCGGCTGTTGCTGTTGGACTATTTTGCTAGCCTGGTTCGTTCAACCGGCGATTTTCAAGCCAAAAACACACACGCACACTTATATAACATCCTCACACACATGTCCCGAGAGTCCTCGGAGCACAGAGTATGCGCAGGCGCATGTCCTGAAAGGCAAGGCAAAACCTGGCCAAGTCACTTTCACTTTTTCGGCCTCTGATGTGTGTTGAATGCCGAGTAGCGAATTGGCGAAAGGGGGCCGACTGTAGGAAAAAGGGGTGACCAAGGTTGACCACCTCTCACTCCCAAAAACACATACACATGCACTTGCATTCGAACGTCTGTAGTACGAATATCCTTGCAAAGTCAATCCGTCAATCTGAGAAAGGCAAACATTAGGCTGACGCGTCTCTGGGGGCGAATTTTTGACTCAGATTTATGGAGTTATTTATTTGGCGAAGTTGTGCAGTGAAGCAAATCCAAATCCTCTCGGGAAATGGCAGGACATTGACGGGCATGGATAATATTCAATAGCTGCAATCAAATAATTCAATTAAATTATGTTTCTTATATTCTAGAGTAATGAAAGAAAGATTTCTGTAGGAAATTGTTACTTATATATGAAAGTAATAACATTAATTACTTAGTTAGTATGCCAAATTTATAAAATCTAGAAAACTGTTAAGATATTATGAATAATTTGTATAAAAAAACTAACCCTATTCATTACTTCTTATTAAGAAGATCTTTTCCTACTTGAATATTAATTAATATCTTAAAAATTTTCCTTTTTTTCTTCCAAAAGGGAACTCTTGTATTGAACCGTATTTTTTATAGAACTTACTATGATATGCTCATATATATATATTCAACATAATCGGTAGAATTAACTAGGAATCGAATAGGTAATAAAATTAGAAACTAGGAAGAACTAGGAATATGAGGTAATAAAACCTTAAACCACATTACCAATACTTCTTTAAATCTCCATAAGACAAACTAATCATCTCATTAAGGGACAAACCCAAAATCCCCTTTGAAAAGATACCCCGACAATGACATTGCCAAAAAAAGAGTGTCCTGTTACCTGGATTTAAGCATTTAGATCACCTCGTTAACCGCAGATACCCTGCAATTAGCCAATCAACCCTCAAGCCCGTGCCAACAAAAATATACCTATGAACTCGTTAGGTTCTAAACTACAAAAGTCAAGAAGTTCGAAACTTCAAAGACACCGAATCGAAATGGCAAGCCCTTGGAGGTTTTCTTTATGGAAGTGAATAAATTAGAATAACAAAAAGATACAACGGTTGATGGAAGAAAAACACACCAATAACAACGTGGCTGGCACACGAACTACTGCAGTAGGAAAAACAAATTGAAAAACCTATCGAACAATGATAAATTGGCACGACAACACCAGGAAAAACAGCAAGAAAAACAGTTTGGAAAAACATTTCAAGTTGCGCGATTGTTGCTCGTTCCCATATCTCTGTCCCGCTTTTCTTTCTTTTGGGTATGGTGGTTAGTGAAAATTTCAAAAACGGAAAAAATGAAACAAAAAAAATAAAAGAGAGGAGGAAAAAAGGGGCGGAGCAATAATGGTTTTCCGGGCAGCGTTGCTCAGTTGTAGTTGTGTGGATTTTTTTTAAGGGAAATTCTATGATTTTTGATATTTTGGGGTGTTTTATTGAGGTTTTTCCCTGATATGGGTAGGGGCTTTCCTCATATGTGAGTTGGTGTGCGTGAGTGTGTCTATGGAAAAACTATTAAACGATATGGAGGGTTAGGGTTATGGGTGTATGTGTGTGAGTGTGTGTGCCGTTGTGATTTTAGTATCATAGCTATTTGCTGTTTTGATTTTCAACCGGCAACTGGCAATTGATAGTTGATATTTTTTGTAGCTCACAATCAGTTGACAACGAGCTAGCCACTTGGCAGGACACGATCCCGACACACGCCAAAAAAGAGACAGAGAAGCGAAATCGTTTACCGGAAACGGAAATGCGCCTGCGCAAAGTGACTTACGTAACGGGAATATAACCAAGTGATCACTGATCTTAGAAATGATTTTAAAAGGAGTTCAGTGAAAGTGAAAACAAGTGAAGCTGATAAAGAGATCACAAGAAAAAATATTTAAGGATCACTTAAAATAAAAAATAAGTTTATTTAATGTGTAGGTGGATTTAAAAAATATTATTAAATATTTTTAAACAAATATCCTTTGTCTTCTTTGACATCCTTCTATTCTTTTATAAATTCAATCAAATCTTAGTCTATTCACTCCGAAAAAATAAGGACATACCTAAGCCAGAACCAATTTTGGGTTATTGGTTTCCCTAGCCCAGGGTCAGGGCTCAGGACTTGAGACTCCTTCCCCCAACACATCTTTGATATGTTGGCTTGCCAAATTAGCCGCATCTCTTCAGGAGCCTCAAAAACCCACATGTATGCCCTTCTTAACATATACATATATTTGTATATGTATGCAGTATAGTGTAGTCCTTGAAGGAGTACATGGTTTTGTTTACACTCTGTTGGCATTTTCATTTCCAAAATTTTTCTTGGGCATCTTCCTGGCTGGCAGGCAGGCAGGCGAAAAAAATCAAATAAAATAACATCAAACTACCTTAGGCTTTATAAAAATCCCAACCAAAATACAGGCAACACAAGGCCCATTCCTTATAAGATGTATATATGTATATAAGAACACACACAAAGATACTGAAGAGAAATGCGCACATCCTGGCAGGCATTTTTGTTTAACTCCTCAAAGTACCAGGCACAAGGAGTCGGGGGCTTTCATGTTGTGGGGTATAGAGGGGGTGAATGTGTGTGTGTGGGGGTTAAAGGAGAGGTCCTGCTAAAATTGTATAAAAGCAAAGTCAACAACAAGAATAACAACTACAAATACAACAAGGACAAGAGCAGCAAGAGAACCAATTTCCAACCATGGAAACTTAATTTATGTTTGCAGCATAGTTGAGAATATTTTTCTTTTCTTTCTTTTGATTTTTCCTCTTCCTCAAGTTCCTCTTCCTTCCTTCCACCGCCAATCTCCTCCGCCCATCCCCTCCGCCTTCTCAGTAAGTCCTGTGCCCCCCTGCCTCCTTCGAAACTCTCTCTCCTTTTTGGCCTTTTGCTCAAATAGGAAAAAGAAATTTTCGGTTTATTTCGAAAAATTTTTCCTATCCCCCTTCTCACTTTTCTTTACTATCCATCCACCCACCCATCCTGCCTGGTTCCCCCTCTCGCCCTTGGCTTTATTCGGCCTCCTTGGCATTTTTCCCCTGCCAGTCGCCTTTCGTCCTTTTTGCTCCTTTTTGCTTGTTTCTTGAGAATCAAATTTATTTTACCAAGTCATGTTGAAGAAAATTTTTATAAGTTTTATGCTCGGCTCAAGTGATGGTGAGTTGGGGAGCCAAAAGGGGAGCCTAAGAAGGACTGCCAGGATATTGTATGTTAGTGTATAAGTGTGTGTGTGTGTGTTTGAGGCGCAAAAAGTTTTCTATGTGCGCCACCCACACACACACACAAGAAAATAAGCAAAATTTGTATTCCTTAAATCGGATGACTTTGTATAAATTTTCGTGTGCGCCACAATGGGGTTGTGTGGGTGTGTGTGTGTGTTTGTGGGGGCGTATATGTGTTAGTGGGTGGCAGCTGGGGCGCATAGTAAACAAACAGAAAAAAAAAAAGAAAAGTTTCCTTTCCCCTATATATGTATAAAGTATTCACGATGCGTATGTATTTGTGTATATAATGGAAAAATTTTTCATAGAATTTGCACAAAAATGAAAAAGTGTAGCCACAAGGATGGGGACTGGGGGTCCTGGGTGCTGTTGGGTGGGTGGGCCTGTTGGAAATAATGATGATGGAGGCTAAGGAATGAAAGAAGAAGCAAAAAAAAATGAAATTAAGCGCATACGGAAATTAGACACAAATATTCTACGTGTGTATGCCAGAGGCTTACAATATATATATTTATTTCTATTTCTATTTTTCTTATTTTTCCTTAGGAGCACAAGAAATATTTGAGTGGCATTTATGTATGTAGGTTGTGGGACAAAACTAAAATTGAATGGAATCTTTGGTCAAATATGCGGCTTTTTCGGTTCAAATAGGATTTAAGAAGCAAATCTTAGGGATAGTCTATTGAAAAAGAGGAGAAGAATGAGAAGTATTAGGGCTTAGGGTTCTTTATATTTTCTCTCTAGCATTCTTTATCATTTAAAGTACTTTTTTCCCTATATATTCATTTATGTATTCCCCCAATCTCTAACCACAAAACTTTGATATAAATAAACAATATATGTACATACATGCATATAGAATGCCCTTATCCCGCTGAAATGGCTTCGACTTCAATTAAAAAGTTCTCGACTACAATGAGTGTTTTTTTTTTTGTCGCCCCCTTCTAGTAATATCATCCAAAATGGCTGCATCCATATATGCCACCCCACCGCCAGATCTGAGCAGCGAGGACACTGCTCTCTCGGACGTCTCCAACTCATCGACACTGAACACGAATCGCGGAACCAACAACAGCAGCAGCAACAATAATAGTAATAACAATAACAGCAACAGCACACATGAAGCCCCAGGAGCAACAGCAGGAGCAACAGGAGCGGGAGTGGAAGTGGGAGTGGAAAGACATACCGAACTGGATCTGGAGCCAAAAGCAGCGGGAAGCGGCACAAACGACTCGGAGGAGAACTCGGAGGAGAAGGAGAGGGAGTCTGAAATGGAGACGGAAAATGGACAGAGTGCCGACATGGCCACCATGGCGGCAGCCATGCAATTTCAACTCCTTGAGGCACTCAGCGATGCGGCCAAGAAGCGACGCAAGCAACACAATCCCAGTCGGCTGGAGGCCCTGAATCTGAGTGGCGAGATCAACGAAGTGGAGAAGCCCAAGGTGGACTACGAGGAAAAGCTCTCCAAGATGTTTCTGCCCAAGTCCATAGAGCAGTTGAAGGAGACCTTCGAGCTGTTGCAGCAGCAGAAGCAGCAGCAGGAGGAGATGGAGGACGATCCAAACCAACCGGAAACAGAAGCCAACATATCATCGACCATGTCGCCCGGCAAGCAGCGCGAAAATCCCTACCAAACATTTTGCAAGCAGTGTGGCGAGAACTTTGAAACCGAATTCAAGCTGAGCCTGCACATGCTGCAGGATCACAGGGAGGAGCAAGGTTCTGGCAATCAGGATCCAGCCGACTTCCTGGCTTCTATCAAGGTGAAGCTGGAGCGCTCGGAGAGTCCCAGTGCGCAGGATCAGCTCCAGTTACATCTGCAACAGCAACTGCAGCACCAGCAACAGCAGCAGCACCTCCACCAGCAGCACCAACTGTCCCAGGACATAACCAATGGCCATGGCAAGGATCAGGAGAACAGGGACCAGGAGAATGCCTGGTTTCAGGCCATGCACCATCCGCATGGACCTGCCCTGCCTCCGGCATTTCCATTTCCGCCCGAGGCCGCCTTGGGTCCTGCAGGATACTTGCCGCTTCTGGGCATGTCCGGTTTCCCCGGAGTCGACGGCCTGAATCGCCCCCCTCTACGCATCTTCAATCCCGAGGCCTACTGCGAGCTGTGCAACAAGGAGTTCTGCAACAAGTACTTCCTCAAGACGCACAAGGCCAACAAGCACGGCATCTTCGATCCCGTGGGCGAGTCTGCTCCAGGGTCCAACTCTTCCAGCCACCACAACAACAACAATACCAACAGTACAAACAACAACAACAGCGGTGGCCCCAATCCCGGCCTGAGTTCGATGAGTCAGATGTTTCAGTTGCAACGGGAGGCTCAGCCCGTCAAGCCGGATCTTGCTGGAGCAGGACCAGGCTCTGTGGGGCCTGGAGGAGCTGCCCCTGGAACTCCAGTGGCCTCAGTACATTGTGACATCTGCTCCAAGCGCTTCACCAACGTCTTCGCCATGCGCCGGCATCGGGCCAAGCAACACGATTCCTTGCCTGCCAACCAGGACTCACCAACATCGCAGAACCAGTCCCGGCGAGAAAGTCCCACTGAGCAGGCAATTAAACAAGAGATGCACCAGGAAGCAGAGCCGGCCAAGCCCTATCAATTGCCGGAGGGATTCCGGGAGGACTTCAGTCTGGAGCAGGAGGAGCTGAGCTTTGTGCCACCTCCGAAAAAGCTACCAAGCCATCTACATCAGCAGGCCAAGGAAGCCAACCTTAGTGCCGAGAAGCTGCGTCGATTGGGCGTCCAGTTCCCGGAGTTCTACTGCGAACTGTGCCACCGGGAGTACGCTAACAGGTACTTCCTGCGCACCCACAAGTGGAAACGCCACGGAGTATTTGTGCCGCCAGAGGAGGTAACGCCCCAGGCCGGAGCCAAGGAGGAAACCCCGATGAGCGCCTGGCCCTTCATGCCCCTGAACCTAATGCTGGCCAAGGCGGCGGCTGCCTCGCTGGATCAACAGCAGGAGGGCGAGGCGGAAGCCGAACCTGAACCAGAACCAGAAGCCGATCAAGATCAGCCCAGGAAGCGCATAAAACTGGAGCAGGATGCCACACCCACAGAAAGCTACGACGAGGAGAAGATAAACGGATCGGTGATGGGTCTGCAGAACCTCCAGAAGCTGCAGTCCATGTTGCAGCAACTGAACGACATCAACGGGAAGAGACCACTGCCATGTCATTTGTGCGGCCGGGAGCTGGAGAACCAATACGCTCTAAGGGCTCACCTGATGACCGAACACGCGGGCCAGATGCAGTTGCCTATGCAGATGCCCATTCCCATTCCCTTGCCGGATCAGCAGCAACCGCAGCAGCAGGCACCCCATCCTCTATCCTCACTTTACCATCAGGCTAATTCCCAGACTCCGCCCGGAACTATAGCCAGATCGTCACCTGGTGGCGGGGATCTCCGTTGCCAGCAGTGTGACAGAGACTTTTCCACGGCCCAGGAATTCAAGCAACATATCGCCGAGGTCCACATGGGAGGTCGTAGTGGTGGCCTCAACGGCAGTCCCACCCTGCGCGAGGGCTTCTTCACTCCAGAGCGCCCCGTCATCCCCGGGCCGGCGGGCGGTGGAGCCAATCCAGCTGCCCCGCCGGGTAACCGGCCGGCTTACACGATGACGCCCACCAGCAGCTACTGCGAGATCTGCAACAAGGAGCTGTGCAACAAATACTTCATGAAGACCCACATGCAGCGGATGCACGGCATCGAGATCGAGAACGGAGCCCAGATCGGGGGCGTGGTGTGCAACATTTGCAACAAGGAGCTCTGCAGCAAGTACTTCCTGCGGGTGCACAAGCACAACACCCACGGCATCATCGAGGAGGGCTCGCCTCTACCCCAGCCACGAGGTCAAAACGGGGTCAAGCTCGAGGCAGCGGCGGCGGCGGCAGCAGCAGCGGCAGCTGCTCAGCAGAACCAGGATCCGGAGCAAATGAATATCTCTCCCACGACAGTGGAGGGCGGCGGCGGTTCCACCAACTCGTCGAGCTCCAACAATGAAGTTTGTCCGCTCTGTTCCCGGCAGTTCCGGAGCTTCAAGTGGCTGCGTTCGCATCTGATGAACGAGCACGGATCAGCGGGTGTGGAGAGACTTCGGGAACTGGAACCCACCGGGCCCTCCAACCGCAGCAAGCCCAACAGTCCCACACTCAAGATTCCCAACGGCAACGGAGTCAACCCGGGAGCGGGAGCAGGAGCTGGAAACCCGGCCCCTAATCTGGCCCAGGCTCTGCAGAACCTCAATGCCCAACATCTTTTTGGACAAATGCAACAGCAACAGCAACAGCTCCCCAAGATGCCACCGCTTCCCTTGCCGGGAATGTTTGGCGATCAGGCCGCGGGAAGATTCAAGGAGTACCAGTGCTCCCTGTGCCCCTTTACCACGCCGTACTACGCTTTCCTGTTCATCCACGAGCGTTCCCATGCCCTGCTAAACAATGGAGGCGAGAACGTGGAGATGCCGCCTGTGGAGATGCCACCTGTACAAGCTCCACCGCCCAGAAGCCAAGGAAAGTCCCGCAGCAAGTCCAGCAAAGCTGCCGCCCCAGTGGCTGCTCCGCCAGCTCCAGTCGATGAGCCGGAGGTAGCTGTGGAGCCCACTAACCTGAGCACGCCCAAGAATGCGCCCCAATCGCCCCGGCCATCCATCACCGCATCCCCTCCGTCGCCTCCCAAAGCCTGCTCCGTTTCGCCGAAGATCAGTTCCCCGGCCAAGCCACCAACCACTCCTAATGGAGTGGGCCACCGTTCTGCTGCCACGTCGCCCTTCGAGGGCTGTGGCGAGCTGGCCAACGGCAGCGGCAAGCCGGCCAGCTACGCGCAACCGGAACGCTCGGAGGAGTCCTACCAGATGCAGGCCTTCCACCTGCAACCCGCCGATGCCGATTCGGAGCTCCAGTTTGCTCCTGCTCTGGTGTACCTGCCAGTCCGGGTGAGGGCCTCCGAATCCGCCACGCTCAGCTTCCGGCTCACACCTGCATAAGTCCAGGTGCAACAGGTGCAGTGTTGCCAGCGTAAGTCATAAACCATAGAAACAGATTTCAAGGATTCCCCTAGGAACTTTAAGAGAATCCCATTCAAACTTCAAGGTAAATTTTAGGAACACGAACAAGACAAAATAGTGGAACTACAAAGACTGAGTGCGCATATTAGTTGAGCTCATAAATTAAAGATAAATATATACAAGAACCATATAACATACAATCGATCAATCTCTAAGCCCGAATGGTGCACCATGTCCAACATGGCACTGATCCGATCTATAGCCTATAACTCCACAATAACAAGTCCGTTTCAGCTGGCAGCACTGTGCTAACGATCAAAATACTATATAACATAAATATATATATATATTTTGATAGATGAATGACAAATAGCACAAGCATAACATACCGCAAACTATAACATACATATATCTCTAGTGATTAACTATCAAAGTTCCTATGCGTAATAGTAGTTTATCGAAGAATGAGAGAAGAGTGGAGAACGTGTCGATGAGCAGAAGAATCTAAATACGTACATACATGGATAAGGGTGGCAGGAATAGGATTCACTATATATCCCATATATAGTCGGAATATATATATCGTAGTAGAAGCTTAAAATCAAAATTAACTTTATACATTTCTCATCTAGATATGGCGTCGTGTCGTGCTTAGGTTAGGGCTGAATGATGTATATCCCTAAGGATATACACAGATATGTTGGCGGTACAACGGAAGGCTTCAGCACAAAAAAATAAATTGCTCAAAATCAAAATTAAATTCTTAGGATATTCTGATAGAGAACAGACACCGGGTTTATCAAAAAGCAACTCTTTCTTACTCTCAAAATTAGTCCGATTCGACACTGAGTTATATCCGAAAGTAAAGTCATCAGAAAAATCAAAACGCACAACGTGTATATAGAAATGTTGTTAAAGATAACTCCAGGATGTATCAGATTTTCAGAATTACATAGAAGAGTAACTAGCGCCAGAAATTTTAAAGTAAGAACTTAACCAACTCAGGGCAAAAGTACAATGAACATTAGTACTTTTTTATACAAAACGTATTTAAACTAATAAATCAAATAAACCACTAATGTAATAAATTAAATATAAACTATTATGAACGGTTTAAAAAGAATATATAACAAAAATGCTACCTCAGACGGACTTGAAAACAATAATTTAAATGAAAAGAATTTATAAAGAGAAATAATCCTTAGAACTTGCAGCAGAAACCCGAAAAGATAAATAAGATTTTTTGTAGTAACTTTACCTCAAAATAGAATTACAGATTATACTTTATTGGTACTTCTTATATGCATTTCCTATGATTTAATTCATTATTTTAAGTTGAAACATTCCCCAGACAGAAACTAGTCGTTTAAACGAGAAACAAACAATCTAGTCAATCTTATAGAAATATAAAATAGTTATAAAGATCAAAACCCGAAGCCAAAAAATCCCTCAAGTCATCCGTTCTGGGTGGTGATTCTCGCTGATTATTTTTTAGTATTTAAGGAATTTGTTCTTCTGTGAGAAAAGTTACCCAAAAACGTGATTTGAGGAATCTAAAAAATAAACGGGGAGGCGGCGAAGGCGAATTTGCTATATTTGAAATATTCCTTTTTTAAAAACGTGTGTTTTTTAAAATGCTGCGTGCCTTTTAGCAAATTTCCCGCCGCCACTCCAAGCAACAAAAAATATATAAATTTGAATTTAAACCAAAACAATAGTTTGTAATTTAATTTTGTAATCCATTTATTTTATAGTTTTTATATATTATTATATTATTTTATATATGTATATATTATACACATATGTACTAAATAAATGTCATTTTACTTAAGTTGAGTTTTTTTCATTTTTTGCTATTAAATAATGCTATTATTTTGAAGTGTGCCAGACTCAAGCCCTGAAATCTGGAATGAGTTTTTTAAAAATCTGGAAGCGTGACTTATTGGCTGAGAATTTTCCAGCGATAGGGGAAAACATATTCGTTTTCCTTTGTTTTTTTTTATTTTTTGGATAAATTCCCATAGGGGTCTTCATTTCTTCGGGGTGTGAGATGCTGGTCCGACGCCTTGGCTACTTCAATTATTAAATTGTCATTTAATTCAATTTGTCAACAATGGCTCAAGGGCATATCTACTTCTTGGGGTTTAAAAAAGAAAATACTCCTATGCAGCTGCCCCTCCGATTTTCATTTTTTTAATACTCTTACTCGAATATCCGAAAGCAGCACCCTCATAAAAAATAAAAACCAAACATAATAAGTGAAACTGTTTCCGGTCTTGGGACCGACCGACCGACTACTCATCTGACCAACCCCCTCTGATTAGTGTGTTTGCATTAAAAAATACATCAATATATGCATTCATTTGTGTATTTGTATCCCGCTGAACAAAAAAGAGAAAAAAAATGCGATAACAAAAACCCAGCATGGACAGCATGTGAGGGTCAAGCCCCGGGAGCAGCTGCATTTGTATGGAGTTCTAAAAAAAAAACTACTTATAAGAGTCGATGTCTGTGTGGAATCAAAATCGATACAAGCATAAATTTTCAGTTGCCATGGCTATTGATCAAAGGACACTCCACCCTCCTCCGCCCCTCGGGGACACTGAATTCCTAACGTTTCTGGCAGTTAATTATTTGTCACGTGTCCATGCAAATTTCATCTCATTGATTACGGCCACGACATTCGATCCTTTTCCGCCCAACGGCGCTGCAATTAAAGATTTGACTCGAGAAACCAACCCCTCCTCGGATCTGACCAGAGGGATGGTAGGCAAATTTCATAAATATTTTTCCCAATTTTTCCTTGATAATGCCAGCCTGCCCATTGAATTTTTATGGCAATTTTCGAAAAATGTTCGTTTGGCGAAAAACATTTTTAGGGCGCTATTTGGTGGCAAGGACTGAACTGGAGCCACCCCGATTTCAGGGTGCTCGTCCTGCCATTATATTTGCATGTTTAAAAGTGTACTGGAAAAATTGCAATTTATGAAAAATGAAACGAGAAGAAAAGAAAGAAAAAATTATATATTCGCCAAGGGTGATTTAGTTGCTACCCCCGTAGCAAAAATGTCCATGCAAATTCTTGACTTTATTTTGGGCTCGGGTTTTTCGGCAATGGTTTTCCATTAATTTTATTTCGTTTCAAATTGCCATTTTCGGTTCAAATTGCAAATTGCAAACTGCAACTACCCTCACATACGAGAGAGCGCACAAATCAAAAGAATTATATGAATATGTTTTCTATAAGTATAAAGCTAAATAAATTATACACAAAAAATAAAAACTTGCAACGTACCTTGAGCGTAAATCAAAATTTTGTACGACCTCAGATGAAAAATTTGTTAAGGTCCTCCAGCGAAAAAGAAAAAACAAAATCAAAAACACAATTTTATTAGAATTAAGATACAAAATGAAAACAAAAAATGACACTCTTAAATATTTTAGTTTTAGTTGTACTTAAGCAAACAAATTGGTAAATTATTAATTTAATTAATGTTGAAATTGGAACAAAGGAAAGTTGATGATTAATGAAAAGGAGAAAGCAACGCAAAGACGTGAATGAGCGCAAAATCAAAAGCCACGAGCAAAAAATCAAAACAAAATTAAATTTAAATTAAATATAAATGCAAAAACAAAAACCCATTTATTTAGCAATTGGCAAATGTAAAAGATATATACACTTATATATACATATTACATATATAATTAAACAATTTTACTTTGTTAATAATTAAAAACTATGTGTGAAACAAAATGAAAAACAAACACAAAACTATAAAAAAAATAATTTATATATTATTGTGTAAAATGTGAAAGAGCAGAGAATCAAAATGGTGGACAAAACCAAAAACATTTTTCATTTCATTGTAAGTGAGCATTTATCAAAAATTGTATGTGTTTTAAATTGATTATATTAAATATATATACAAATACATATAAATAAATTTTCAAATGCATTTGATGAATGGGTAAAGGGACAAGAATATGCAAAGGATATGTGAAAAGTTGGAACAAATTCCGCATCACTTCGGGCACAAGTGGTGTCATCATCTCGAGCTAAAAAAAAGTACTTAGCTCGCCCCGTGATTCATTCCTTTTCAAAAGTTCCAGGACCTGTCTAAGCTGATTGTGTGCGACCCTTGAGACGTCCTGCCGACTATCCTGCCCCCTCCCTCCTTCGCGGCCAGCATGAGGAAAATTTCAACTTTTCCGAGTTTTGACATTTGCTTTTAGTTTTGCCAGCAACCCTCCACCAAAAAGGACCTCTCTAGATCCTTTGGCTTGTTGCTACCCTGAGCCTTTGCGAAATCAAAGTATGTCAATATTTGTATTACATGAGACTCTCATCCATTCCCCGTAATGGCCACCAACAATGCCTTCTGCGAAAAAGTCTTATCAATAATTTTTGTAAAGAATGCGACGAAATCAATTCCGATTCCGATTTCGATCGGGGGGAACAGGAGATGTGTGCCCGGCGCGTGTTCCTGACAGCTCCGTATTATAGTTCCCTTATCCTGCCACTTCCTGTTGTTCAATCAAAAAAATAAAAGAAAAAGGAGGCAAAACTTGTTCACATTTCCAAGCCAAAAGAGGGCAAAAATGTGGCCAATATAGTTTTCGGGTGAGTATTATAAACTTGCGAGGATGAAACTTTTTGGTACAGTTGACTTGGTAAAGTTGATCCTATACTATACATACAATAAATAGAAAAGATATATTTTTAAACAAAAATCTTTAAAATACAAGTTTAAATTTTTGGACAAATTTTATAGAGATAGAAACCAAACAACCTCTATGGTCAAAAACATGTATTTTTTGAGGACCAACCCCTCTCATATGTAGTTCCATTACATTTCAAACTAAAACCATCCATCAATGACAGCAATACCTCAAAAACTTCCACATTTTAATTATTGTTTTTGTCCTTGTGGATAGTGTGTAGAAAATTAGTTTTTAATCGATTTAACAGAGCTTGACACGCAGCCCGTAGTAAAGAAAAGAAAATTAAAGGACACAGAAACCCATTGAACACCATTAAAGCCCTAAATTAGGAACTCTACAACACGTACAAGTATGTAGGCTTTTAGACAAATGTATAAATATTGTATTATGTGTATCCATACTTATTTACGAGTAATTTCAACTCTCAATTAAATTGTTTAGGCGGCGCCAGGCGCAAACAGCCATTTTTGTTGTCACCATATGCTTTCCAAAGCATGCTTTCTATTTTGAATACCTCTTAAAGGACATTTATAAGGGTATATAGGTTAACATAAAGTTTTAATTTAAAAAAAAGTAGAAAGAAACATATGAAAAAGTAAATTTAAAATGTTTTCTTTCCTTCTTTATACAAAAAAATTATTTTTCCAGAGGTATTTAACATTTGAGACTAACTTCTCCCCTTTTTAGCGCTTTTATGGGACTTCGTTTCATTGACCGCTGCCCGAGTCCTTGGAATGTGTCAAAAAATAAAACCCCAGTAGTACCCGCGGGTCAACGAAAACACACACACATACAAAGGCAGTTACAAACTTTAATAATTTAACTTATGGATTATTTTTTTGGGTGCTAGGTTAGTATTTGTTATTTCGTTTTCTCATTTTCCAAATGTAGGGGCTCTGGGGTGGGTTTTTCATTTGGTTTTTGTGTTTTTTTCCCCCTGGCATATGCACATTAGTCCTGGAAATGCGGCAATTTAAATAAATGACGCAAAAGGACACGCACCAGAGAAGAGTGGACAGGATAAGGAGGGGTGGACCGTAGTAGGTTACCCTAATGACTTTTCACAACGCGACTCAAATTGCCTTTATTTTGTTTTGCATAAATATTTTTAACTAGAAAAATTGTATCGAAAATTCCAATTAGGTAGATACTTCTTAGGAATATTATGTATTTTTTTACTCGATTAGAACTGAACACAATTTTGGCACTTCTTTAGACTTTAAATGGATTTGATTGAAAAAACTAATGACAGAATTGGTGCTTTAGTTGAGGAATTACCATAAGACCGATCGTCCAAGGGCGCTACAGCAACTTTGATTTTTTGGCCAAAATATCACAGTCCTTCCAAAGGACGAAGTATTTCCCGCAGCACCTCTTCCGTAACCCGTAAATCAATGGAACCATAGCCATGGCGTCGTAGTGCCTGCTGCTCCTCCTCGAGGACAAAATAGTGGGGTCCCTCCAAGGCACTGGAATTGGGAGACTTATTCTCCAGGACTGCCTTGGCATCCCGCCGGAAGATCTCCACGGCCCGATAGCCGGCTTCGCGGGCACGTTCGTAGTTCTGTCGGACGACAGGATTCGAAAGATCCATGTCCACTTCAGACGACGGCAGACGTTGGATGGACAGCTCCAGTTGGAGGAGCAAGCGGCGCACAATGAAGTCAGCGAACTGCATGCGACGGCGCTCGTCCAGGCGATCCTTTACCCACTTGTGGGGAAAATGATAGCCAGCCAGGAACGAGGCAAACAGGAACAATTTCCAGGCAACAGGCAAGCTCAGAATAACCACCGGCAGAAGGATACCGTTCTTGAGGACGGTGATTAGAGTGTCGCGCCAGAAAATGAGATCGCACTGAGAGGCCAAGCAGCTCTTCAGGACGAAGGTGACCAGGATGGTGACAAAGCAGCCTAGAGCCACCATGGGGTAGCGGTGCTGCAACCAGTGGCTAAGGATACCGGCAACTTGGTGCAGGATACGCATGGTCTTCTTAAAGCTAGCCAAAACAATTTTTTGTTCAAAAAACTATATTTTTTCTTCTATTTTTATTTTTGAAAATTTTCACCCAAAACTATTTGACTTATAAAAGAATGACAGTCTTGAATTTTAAGAGAAATCATATTGATATAAAAATCTTGACGAATGAGTGTTCATGATAAAATTTAGGATATAATTACATTAAATCGTGATAGTGCTCACTCATTAAATTTTAATCACTTCATTGATTAATTTTTGACACAATCGCTAGTCTAGACACGTTTTCCTTTGATGCAACCCTATATTGTATATGATAGATCCTTATCGATGATATTGAAAAAGAGTCCTTGTCTCCCTTTGAAGCCAAACAAAGTGCGAAAACCCAAACTGGGATTTAGTTCGTTTTCGGTTGCGTTTTGAGATTTCTTGGCTATTTTTGGTCCTTGTTCTTTTTCAATTGGATACACACAGTCTCAATGCCATGTGCGTGAGCCAAAAAGGACTTTCAGGAGCTGGAAAGAAGGGGAAATAGGTTGAACGGGCGTTGATGAGGAATAAAACTTGCCAGGAATAAGGACGCACAGAAGGCAGCATTGCCTTACATTACCTAGTAGTTTTGGGCACTGAAATTAACAATAAGGATAATATGGATAATCCTTTTTTAGAATTACTAGTTTTTATAAAAGACTGAATATATTGATAAAAAAAAACTTGTTAATTTTTTAAAAGTTTTATTCTTGAAACCCTACTAAAATTTTCTTCAGTGTTTCCTTCTTGTAGGAGGTGGAGAAAGGACATCAGGAAAGCCAGGTCCAGGACCAAACGGAAGCAACAAGAGGGCAAACAGTTTTTTTTTTCTTTCGGCATGAAAGTTGAGAGAAAAATAAGAAGAAAATTGTAATTTTCATCAACCGAAAAAAAAGTTTCACTTTTTTTTGTATTTCATTCCAGCTTGACCTTAAAAGAAAATTAGATGCTCGTGTTGGGGATTCATATATTGGATGGACTGTGTTAGTGTGGGTGAGTGTATATACCACACATATACACGCACACTCATTGAAGGGAGGGGGTGTGCATGTGTGTGAGTAATATGGCGGAGGCTATCGAACGAAATTCCAAAATAAAAAGAAAAATTTAACACAAAAAGGCAAAGTTTTTGGGGGAGTGCCAGAGCAAGGATAAGGTTGCCAGGATATGAGGCCATATGAGGGGGAACATGTGTGTGTATGGATGCTGTGGCAGTGGCTTCTCCAATTTCCAAAGAAACCAGCTGGCCACTAAGGGTGAATTCTGGGATGTGTGGGTGAGTGTTTCTGGGTGGGTGGAATGTATGCTAAAGTGAAAAGTAGTAAATTGAACTTTCTTCCTTTTGCGTCCTTCCTCCACTCCCTCCTTTTCGGGATTCAGGATTCAGGATTCGGTTTTTATATTTTTGTGGGCAATTTGTACTTTGTCTGCGTTCAGCACTTTTTGCAGTTGTTGCTGCCACAGCTCCGGCTACTTTTCCACTTTTCTTTTCACTTTCATTTTACGGCCATCCATGCGTGTGTGTATGTCCTTCCGAATCCTGGATTCCGGGATTTGTGTGCGGAATTTCGGCTTTGAGTCCCGGGCTGGGGTCATTTGTTATTTATCGCTTTGCAAATTAAAGTTGAGTCGCATAAGACTTGCAAAACTATTTATAGCAATAAATATTAACCAAGCTACTCCCCTCCTTCGATCCTTAATTAAAAGAGAACAAAAAATATCTGGAGGAAATGTCTGCCTGTCTGATAATAAATTGAAAAATCTATCAAAGGTAACAGCTCGCCGCTGATGGAGTAGAAATCATAATGTCAGGACTACAGACTCGACAGAAGCAAAAACAAGACCAAGGATGCCAGGATGTCCTTGTGTGTGAAAATGTTGGACAAAAAAATTGTAGGGATTAATACAGTAGATATGGGATATTATTTGAGTTTTAGGAAATGCTTTCTAAATAAAATTTTTAAAATAAGTCAAATCATTTCTCAATAAATTCCATATCTTATTTTGATTTTATCCATTCAAGTAATAGTGTTTCCCTTATCGTTGTTCCACTGTATGTATAAATGATGACAATAAAATTGCTTGGCTCGGGTCTCGCCTCCTCATGTGTTCCTTTTTATTTCCAAAAGTGTGTTGCCGTGTGTGTGTTTGTTTGGCAATCAGCCATGACAGCCAGGACTACGAATTCTCCTCAAACGAAATCTACGCCTCATCGCACTCCCCTCTCATCGTATACCCCCCTGATCATTACTGTTCCTGCACTGATTTTGCAATGAAATTCTATGGCTCCAAACAGGGGAGTTGCGAAGCTATAAGCCTCATTATGGAAAATCAATAGAAGAAAATGTAACTTTAGACTTTGGTAAATATAGAGTATAATATAGAATGAAATGTAGAGAAAATAATCATTAGCTAGAACCTTGTTTATTAAATTATTTTGGAGGAAACCTTTCAGAGGATATAATTTTAAACTTTTGTAAAATATAGATAATATATATATCTTAATAATTTTAAGTATATAATATTTTTTTAACTGCACATTATAGACTACGCATTAAACAAAATTTCGATAGGCCATCCATACCCCAGAAATCCCCCCCAAAACTCCGCCCCCTTGTTTTAGGCTTCCATAACAAACAAAAAAAAAAAAAGAGGCAAAAACAAAATTAATTAATTTATGTGCCAGTCGGAATTTTCCATGGCAATACACTCACACCAGCACCGATACCACCAAACACCCACAGCACACACTAAGACAACAATCTATTGATACAATTTTTCCAATTTCAACGCCATCCTCTAACAATTTCGTCCTCATTTCGTCCTATTGTTGTTCTTGCAAGGCTCTGGCTCTGGTGTGTCGCCAATGCTGTTGACAACAACTTGAACTCATTACAAAAACCTAATAACAAAATAAATATTGAAAGAAATGGCATAAAATTATAAAAGCCTTGTCCACAGAAACGACAACTGCCAATGGCAGGCCAAAGTGAAAGTGGAAGTGTCAGGGGCGGCTAGAAAAATTATAGAAAAGGGGGCTAGAAAGGGGTTTTATTTTAAAAATTCTTGAAAAATATAATCTTAAAATATAAAGTATTAAAAAATTAAGTCCATTTCATTTAAATATTAAAAAAATGACACATTTTACTTTTTTTGAAGTCAAATAACTCACCCATATCCTGCCGCCCCTGTTAAGCCCTCGCAGCCCCCCATGACCACCCCTTTTTGGAAACGTTGACCCGCCCCCAATGCGCCAATAAATTTTATGCACTATCACACGCACACACACACACACGTGGAAATAAAAAAAGAACCGTTTTCTGAGTGCGTAAGCTGCTTAAGGGAAAGGAAAAAGGAGTGTGGGCCAAAGTATTCCTGTGTGTGGTCAGACTTTCAAAGTGTATCCTTTTTGGCAGTATTATGCAAGGGGAGGGACCAAAAATAAATAAATAAACTCATGACTTTAATACTTTTATCTCGGAAATTGTGGACAACAGAAAAGCAGTTTCATCAATAACTGCAAAGCCAATGATAAGATAAATGCCAATAATAATTCTTTTAATAAATCTATAAAATAGAGGATACTTTAGATACTTCAATAAACATATATTAGGAGAGGATCCACTATATACTACCATACTTTATTTTTTATTCAAAATCAAAGTCCTTTTCATTAATAACTTCCCCTTAAGGGGGGACATCTGAGTAACAGGCCAAAAAAAAGCGGTTTTTCTCGAATTTTTTTTGGCCAAATAAAAACAGCTAATCGAAAATTTGTAAATGGGGTTTTATTATATTATATTTAAACTACACAATAAAATTTTTTTTTAATAAATCGAAAACAAAATGGCGGCCCTGCAGCCCTTATTCGTAGGCCCTATTTTTTTAAAGGGGGTCCATGGCCGAACACCTAACGTCCTTAATTTTTGATCTAGAACAAAAAATCAAGTTTGGTTAGTTTCTTTATCTCAACGGCTATCGACACACGTAGGATTTTTTCGATATATTGATTTTTTCCAAAATGGCAAGTGATTGAACAAAATTTTCAATTTTCACTAACAAAAAACGTCACAAAATTGTTGATAAAAAAAAAAGTAAGCAAAATAAAAAAAAAATCCTACGTGTGTCGATAGACATAGGTATTCTGAGTATACTGTCAAAATTTTAGATCGATAGGTTAAGAGTTGTTCGAGTTAGGTGTTCGGCCAACTCAAAAAAAGTGGTTTCGAGAAAAACGCGTTTAAAGTTTTAAGTACTGTGGGATATACCTGTGAGGCATCGCCGCAGAATGAAAAATTTCGACACTAAGACACTTTTGCCGGACTCTATCTTTTGATATGTCATTTTTAAGTCCCTAAAGAATTTTTTAAGCGAAAAAAAAAAATTTCGATTTTTTCAAAATTCTACTCAGATGTCCCCCCTTAAGAACTCTTAATGAGACACTTTTCGGAATCTAGTTAGGGGTCTTTAATGGCAATCAATTCCCTAAGGGCTTCCAATTATTGATCCAACACGTCTTTTGTAAAAAATATCAACAATAAGCCCTCAAGTAATAACCAGCATGCCAAGATTTCAAACGCGTGTCTTGATTTAAAAACCATATATTTTTTCCTCAAAAACTCCACACAATAACCCACAAAAAGAGTCAATTTTTACACCAAAAAAAACCCCGGAGTTTCCTTATCTTTGACACCCCAGAAAAAGTAAAATAAAAAACCAAACCCCGGTCCCTAAAGCCTTCGGCAAACACAGACGCGTGCGCCAATAATATCGAAATCGAATAAGTAAACAAGATTTATAATAAAAAATACAAGATATTGGCTGGGAGAGTGTGTGTGTGGTGTGTGTGTGCTGCCGGGTCGGGTAGTTTCAGTTTTAAAGCCATTTGGTGGATACAGGACCCTACCGATTTTCAAATAGTGGCAGCTGCTCTTCGAAATGGATATAATGTGAAATCCACACGCGTGCGAAGTGTGTACGCGAATGCCCCCCCAAAAGTGTCACAGAATGGACATAAATTTCATTAGAGTTTACAATTGAATGGAACTCGCATTTTACAGAAAGGGTTGGACAGTTTTTCCCGATGAAAATGTGTAAAATTTAACCCAAAAACTGAAGGGGTCACCAAATTACTTTTGAGCTCACATACAGCACACACACACACAAGACACAAGGACATAAGGATACCAGGCAATACAGGAGCATCCCCCGTTTTGGAAAGGGGTTATAGGGTAAGGGTGAGGGGTAAGTGCTGAATGAACCCTTTCCACTTAGTTGTAAAGTTGCAATTTTCTATGGATAATGCGAATTTTGTAACAAAAAATTTCTTGACATTTTTCGCATAAAAATTTCGAACGGGTCGAGGGTTACGGGGGTTCGGGGGTTCAGGGGTAAAAAGGGTCACCAAAATGCTGCCGCTCATTGTGTAAATAAAGGATCAGAGCCAAATGCAACCAACTGTCACACGTCCATGCGAAATTAATAAATTGCATTTTCGCGTAAAATTTTTTTTTTCTTTTTTTTTTGCCAATTTTTGAACCCAAAAATAAAAAAAGGAGGAAAATTTCAATTTTTCGGGTGCAGAAGGGGTTGTGCGACACATTAACTGAACCCATTAATAAGCGTAGCCAACCCCGGATGACACGTGGGTCAATGTCGCCCGACCTGGAAAGGACGAAGGACGCAGGACATTGCCTGACAGGCAGCGCGAAAATGGGTGAAAAAATTCACAATAAGGGAACCAGCAAAAAATAACAAAACAGTAGGAAAAAAAGGAAGCCCCGTTAAAATTCTCACTCGATTAGAAATTGGGATTTTTCAATAAATTGGCACAGAAACCTTGGCAATTCTTTTTTCCTTTTTTTTTTTGTTTGCAGGCAATAATCCTCTTAACTGCGACTGTCGCAAAAATGTAACAAAGAAAAATGGAAATGTTACATAGGGGCACCCAGAGCTGCTGGTTTTCCTAGTTAAATAAATGGGATTTTGTTTTTGGAACAAAGGCGGAAGTAGCAGCGCCTTGGATAAGCCGCTAACTAACAAGGACCATGCCAGTGAATACTTAAAAAAGCGAAAAACTGGCGAGCTCGCGCTTATCCTTCGAATGCTTATCCCTAAGGGCTTTCCTTAAATTACAAAATTAACAACATTTGACAGAGTAATAAAACTGCCAAATAAAAACTTATTAATGCTTCATCGTAGTAATAACAGTATTTGTTTTTTATATTTATAAGTTTTTGTTTAATTTATATGCACTGATTCGAATCACACATTTAAATTCCCATTTCCCCACTATGTTGAGTTACCTTTTGGGATGCCACTTGACAGCAAGCATTATCCAACACTAGTTCCCACGATTTAAAATGCCCCAGTTAAAATATTTCAATTTCAAACTTAAATATATTTATGCCAGGTAATAATATTAAATTTGATGCAGATTTGCTGAGAATTGTTCTACGAATCGTTTAAGGTACTTCGCTCAAGAATCGGATGAATATTTCCAAAGATATGGCCTTAGCAGGGGGTCAATAATGTCATTTCCATGCATTTGCGAAAAATTAAAGAAGACCCCCCAGGAAATTTGAGAAAAAATCTAAAAAATATTTTGTATTCAGATTTTGATGCAGATTCGCGGAGAATTGTTCCACGAATCGTTTAAGGTACTTCACTTAAGAAACGGATGAATATTGCCAAAGATATGGCCTTCGCAGGGGGTCATAATGTCATTTTCATGCATTTCCGGAATTTTGAAGGGGACCCCCCAGAAAATTTTAGAAAAAATCTAAAAAATATTGTGTATTCAGATTTTGATGCAGATTTTCTGAGAATTGTTCTACGAATCGTTTAAGGTACTTCGCTCAAGAATCGGATGAATATTTCCAAAGATATGGCCTTCGCAGGGGTCATAATATCATTTCCATGCATTTGCGAAAAATTTAAGGGGACCCCCCAGAAAATTTTAGAAAAAATCTAAAAAATATTTTGTATTCAGATTTTGATGCAGATTTTCTGAGAATTGTTCTACGAATCGTTTAAGGTACTTCGCTCAAGAATCGGATGAATATTTCCAAAGATATGGCCTTCGCAGGGGTCATAATGTCATTTCCATGCATTTGCGAAAAATTTAAGGGGACCCCCCAGAAAATTTTAGAAAAAATCTAAAAAATATTTTGTATTCAGATTTTGATGCAGATTTGCTGAGAATTGTTCTACGAATCGTTTAAGGTACTTCGCTCAAGAATCGGATGAATATTTCCAAAGATATGGCCTTCGACGGGGGTTATAATGTCATTTCCATGCATTTGCAAAAAATTGAAGGGGACCCCCCAGAAAATTTTAGAAAATATCTAAAAAATATTTTGTATTCAGATTTTGATGCAGATTTTCTGAGAATTGTTCCACGAATCGTTTAAGGTACTTCACTTAAGAAACGGATGAATATTGCCAAAGATATGGCCTTCGCAGGGGGTCATAATGTCATTTTCATGCATTTCCGGAATTTTGAAGGGGACCCCCCAGAAAATTTTAGAAAAAATCTAAAAAATATTTTGTATTCAGATTTTGATGCAGATTTTCTGAGAATTGTTCTACGAATCGTTTAAGGTACTTCGCTCAAGAATCGGATGAATATTTCCAAAGATATGGCCTTCGCAGGGGTCATAATGTCATTTCCATGCATTTGCGAAAAATTTAAGGGGACCCCCCAGAAAATTTTAGAAAAAATCTAAAAAATATTTTGTATTCAGATTTTGATGCAGATTTGCTGAGAATTGTTCTACGAATCGTTTAAGGTACTTCGCTCAAGAATCGGATGAATATTTCCAAAGATATGGCCTTCGACGGGGGTTATAATGTCATTTCCATGCATTTGCAAAAAATTGAAGGGGACCCCCCAGAAAATTTTAAAAAATATCTAAAAAATATTTTGTATTCAGATTTTGATGCAGATTTTCTGAGAATTGTTCTACGAATCGTTTAAGGTACTTCGCTCAAGAATCGGATGAATATTTCCAAAGATATGGCCTTCGCAGGGGTCATAATGTCATTTCCATGCATTTGCGAAAAATTTAAGGGGACCCCCCAGAAAATTTTAGAAAAAATCTAAAAAATATTTTGTATTCAGATTTTGATGCAGATTTGCTGAGAATTGTTCTACGAATCGTTTAAGGTACTTCGCTCAATAATCGGATGAATATTTCCAAAGATATGGCCTTCGACGGGGGTTATAATGTCATTTCCATGCATTTGCAAAAAATTGAAGGGGACCCCCCAGAAAATTTTAGAAAATATCTAAAAAATATTTTGTATTCAGATTTTGATGCAGATTTTCTGAGAATTGTTCTACGAATCGTTTAAGGTACTTCGCTCAAGAATCGGATGAATATTGCCAAAGATATGGCCTTCGACGGGGGTCATAATGTCATTTTCATGCATTTCCGGAATTTTGAAGGGGACCCCCTAGAAAATTTAAGAAAAAATCTAAAAAATATTTTGAATTCAGATTTTGATGCAGATTTGCTGAGAATTGTTCTACGAATCGTTTAAGGTGATTCGCTCAAGAATCGGATGAATATTGCCAAAGATATGGCCTTCCCAGGTGGTTATAATGTCATTTCCATGCATTTGCAAAAAATTGAAGAGGACCCCCCAGAAAATTTAAGAAAACATCTAAAAAATATTTTGAATTCAGATTTTGATGCAGGTTTGCGGAGAATTGTTCTACAAATCGTTTAAGGTACTTCGCTCAAGAATCGGATGAATATTGCCAAAGATATGGCCTGAGCAGGGGGTCATAATGTCATTTCCATGCATTTCCGAAATTTTGAAGGGGACCCCCCAGAAAATTTTAGAAAAAATCTAAGAAATATTTTGTATTCAGATTTTGATGCAGATTTTCTGAGAATTGTTCTACGAATCGTTTAAGGTACTTCGCTCAAGAATCGGATGAATATTGCCAAAGATATGGCCTTAGCAGGGGGTCATAATGTCATTTCCATGCATTTCCGAAATTTTGAAGGGGACCCCCCAGAAAATTTGAGAAAAAATCTAAAAAATATTTTGTATTCAGATTTTGATGCAGATTTGCTAAGAATTGTTCTACGAATCGTTTAAGGTACTTCGCTCAAGAATCGGATAAATATTGCCAAAGATATGGCCTACGCAGGGGGTCATAATGTCATTTCCATGCATTTGCAAAAAATTGAAGGGGACGCCCCAGAAAATTTGAGAAAAAATCTAAAAAATATTTTGTATTCAGATTTTGATGCAGATTTGCTAAGAATTGTTCTACGAATCGTTTAAGGTACTTCGCTCAAGAATCGGATAAATATTGCCAAAGATATGGCCTACGCAGGGGGTCATAATGTCATTTCCATGCATTTGCAAAAAATTGAAGGGGACCCCCCAGAAAATTTTAGAAAATATCTAAAAAATATTTTGTATTCAGATTTTGATGCAGATTTTCTGAGAATTGTTCTACGAATCGTTTAAGGTACTTCGCTCAAGAATCGGATGAATATTGCCAAAGATATGGCCTTAGCAGGGGGTCATAATGTCATTTCCATGCATTTCCGAAATTTTGAAGGGGACCCCCCAGAAAATTTGAGAAAAAATCTAAAAAATATTTTGTATTCAGATTTTGATGCAGATTTGCTAAGAATTGTTCTACGAATCGTTTAAGGTACTTCGCTCAAGAATCGGATAAATATTGCCAAAGATATGGCCTACGCAGGGGGTCATAATGTCATTTCCATGCATTTGCAAAAAATTGAAGGGGACGCCCCAGAAAATTTGAGAAAAAATAAATTGCTGAGAGTTGTTCTACGAATCGTTTAAGGTACTTCGCTCAAGAATCGGATGAATATTGGCAAAGATATGGTCTTCACAGTGGGTAATAATGTCATTTCCATGCAATATAACATTGGCAAAGATATGGCTTTCGCAGATATGTATGTACATATGTATATACATACATAAATACATCGCTGTAGGGGATCTTTATTAAAAGTAATACCTACTTGCATAATATACACTAATCCTGATTCTGACCTGATCCTGGACCATCTATATCCCATGAATTGGCTAGCTTTATAATCATGCAATATTCAAAGGAATTTGTTTCGTTATATCTCTTCTTCGCATTAATATATTTCAATTTTCTTGATACATATTATGTATACATACATATATGGATTTTAGGTGTGTGTACCTATTTGAGTGTGTGGGTCGGGGATCGGGATATCCGAACAGTTTTTTGAGTAACGTTTACCTAGCATTATGGTTTCCTCGAGGATCAAGATTCTAGGAAGTAGCGACATTAATTTCGAGTAATATTGAACCGATTTTGGACTTCCACTTGGACATTTAGTTTTTGAATCAATTTTATTAAGTGTATTTTTATTGTGTAGTGTAAATGTATATATTTAAAACATAAATCAAGCATCTCACATAACCATCCATGTTTATACATTTTAGTGTTGGCTTTAACTTTCATATTACGGTTTTCTTTGTCTATACTAAAACTAATTCTAAACACCTTCCAAGTTCCAGACATAATGCGATTTTGACTGCCGCCGGCCGGTGCAATCTGGGCTGAGATCCCTCCTGGCAGCCGAATGCGAAACGGACCGATGGAACAATTTGATTGATTAATTGAAATGAGCTGGTGTGGCGTGACTCTCCTCCTTGCCGGGCAGCTCGGGCGAGCAGTCCGTTAACGAGAAAATTAATATTTTTTTGTTTAGTTTACTGGAGTGTAGAATACATATGCTAAATGTAATTATATATTGAATCATGGGTCGTCGGTTATCCCTGTCATCTGCAGGCATCCAGGTCGGTTTCGGGGAGTCATTGGGGGATTTTTATTAAAAGTGTATGTGCGTGCGTAAGTCCTCCAGAGACCTTAGGCGCATCCGTAGCTAAAACCTTAAACCAAATAATGAAATAGTTAATAGATAGTTTCTATAATGATTTAGTTGTATGCTTACCAGTCCTCATCGCATGTGGCCAGTATGGTGTAGTGGTCACGGCCCCGCCCCTAGGGCCACTCCTAGTCGGTTTTCGCTTCCGTGAACTCCTCCAAGGCAAAGAAACTTCCGCCGGTGGCGCCGCCACTGCTACTGGCAGTACTGGTGGCCACCACAGTGCTGGAAGCTGTGGCACTGGATGCCTCTGATACTTGCACTTCCTCACCGGCCGGAGCGGCGGCTGCCTCCTTCTCATCGGCGCTAGCGGCACCGCTGGCCGCTGCCGCCTGGGCAGCCTCCAGGACCTGCTGCTGAACCTGGACGATGGGCTGGCCATCTTCCGTGTACGAAACAGAAACTGGGATACGAGTGCCGTCCTCACTGATGACATGGGCACCCTCTTCGCCGTCCTGGCCCTGCTGAATGATCAGCTGACCCTCTGCGTTCAGCAGCGAGGCGTCTATTAGCTGCTGCTCATTGTTGTCACCATGCACGAGTACCATCTGGCCGCTGCCGTCGGTCATCATCTGTAGGGTTTCGCCCTCGAGGCCCTCGCCCGATTGGAGGACGCCCACGCTTTGCAGGAGCTGCTGGATCTGTTCGGGATCTTGCACAATAATCTGGTTACCCTCAGCGTCGGTCAGGATGTGATTATCCAGCTGGAGCAGGTGACCGTTTTCGTTCACAATGAACTTAATCTGCCCACCATCCACCTGGGATTGCATGGCCTCGTCCAATTCCATGGCCACCTGTTGCTCCCCACCGGCACCTTCTTCAGCTTCGCCCTCGGCTCCGGTTCCAGAGGTTACCTCGCCCTCGGCTACTTCGGCTCCTTCCGTGGTGGTGGCAGCTGCCTCGGCTTCGGCGGAGGGTGTGTCGGCAGCTTCCCGCTTGTGTGCAGCGTCATCAGACGGATGGGCTTCTTCTTTGGATGCGACGGAGGCAGCTTCCTTCTCCTTACTGTTCTCCTCGGCCTTAGCCTTGCCCTTATCCGCGCCCGGCTTGCAGCCCGACTTGGGTTCTTCTGGAGCGGCGCCCTCAGCAGCTGCAGCTTCATTGTCGTCGTCCAAGCTGGGCATGGAAACAGGGGCAGCATTGGCCTTGCCGTCGGCGCCAGTGGCGTTGTCACCCTCGGCCTTGGCATCCACACTGCCCTGCGACTGGGACTCGTCCTCGGCCTGGTTCAGGTCGGGCATATCAATGCTGACGGAGACGGGAGCCGTGGCATTGGGGGAATCTTTGGCCGACTGATCGCCGTCTGGCTGGGGGATGGTTATGTTGAAGGTGATGCCTCCGCTGCCCTCCCGCGAAGTGATGACCATCTCGCCGCTCTTGCCGGCCGCCTTGGGGGCATCCCCACTCTCGTTCTTGTCGGAGTGAAGTTTCTCGAAGAGGCTCTCGATATCGGCCTCCGCGTTCTGTTCTCCGCCCTCTTCGCCAGCCTTTCCGGCAGCCTCTCCGGGCTCATCGCTCAGCAGAGCAGTGGCAGCTGAATTGAGGGCAGCTGCTCCTCCAGCTCCACCGCCCTTCTTGGGATCCCGCCTATGGGTCTCCATGTGGTGGTTGTAGTATGTCTCCTGGATGAAGGTTAGCGAGCAGATGCTGCACGAGAAGAAGCGAATGTTGTTCTCCGCCTCGCCACCGGCGACTACAGCGCCTCCAGCAGCCGGAACCGTATCGCTGAGGGCCTCGTCAATGGTTTCCTGGAGCAGTTTCTGGGTATTGAGGTTCTGGCTAACCGCCTGCTTGGGCGATACGGCGGATGACGCCTGGTTCTGGTGAACCTCGAAGTGCTTAACCAAGAGCTCGCGCTTGGGGAAGGTCATCGAGCAAGTGCCGCACTTGAAGTAGTTGGTCTGATGCTGCTTGGCGTGCACGGTGGCAGCCTCGCGCGTCTCGAATCGCTGCGAGCACAGACGGCACTTGAATGGCTTCGGCTTGTTGCCGGTGGAGTGCTTACGCATGTGGTCGTCGAAGACGCCCTTGTCCGTCGACTTGAACTGACAGTGATTGCACGTGAAGAGCGCAGTTCCCGATACGTTGTGTGCCTCTGAGGCGGCGGCAGCTGCAGCGGCGGCTACCGGAGCAGAACCGGCCGGTATGGTGGTGGTGCTGGTCACCAGCACATTGGTGGCATGGTTGGTCTCCATGTGCTTGCGTAAGCTGGTCTCGTTCACAAAGTTGATGTGGCACATGGCGCAAGTATTGTCCATGGCGGTGTTGTGGTCCCGCACCATGTGCTGCTTCATAGCACCAAAGTGCGGGAAGATCTTCCGGCAGGTCTTGCACTGAAACGTCTGCTGCTTGCAGGTCTCGTAGTGGGTGTTGAATAGCCGCATGTCGGAGGTCTTGTAATCGCACGAGGTGCACTTGTAGATCTTGGTAGCTTTCCGTTGGACCGTCTGCGTGCCAGCGGCACTCTGCGGCGTACCAGCCGCGATCTTCGCCTGACCTGAAAGATAAACGATGGTCAAAAATGCACCAATAATACCCCATTATAGCAGGATCTAACCTGTGGCTCCTTGCACTACTTTCCGCTGGCGCAGCTCCCCAGACGGACTCTCCTCAAGTGATCGGTTGGCGCCGGAGGCCGTCTTCTGCATTTTGAGGGGCGGGCTAGACTCCAGACCCACGTCCTCGTTGATGGCATACTTCTTGTTCAGCAAACTGATAAGGTTCGTTTTCACCCTCTCCACATCGTTCTCCAGTCGATCGTAGTAGTTGACCAGGTTGGTACAGCGCGAGCAGACGTAATCCTCGCCGCAGACAATCACCAGGAATCCCTCGCCCACCAGCTGGGCCAGTTTGTTGGGGAACTTGGTGGAGGTGTGGGTGGTGGTCATATCGGTAACGGACGTTTGTGGTTCACATCGCTCGTCGCAGATGTAGCAGCGCGTGGCCAGGCCGCCGGTGGCGCCAGTATCCGCATCGCTGCCGGACTGCAGGCCCTGCTGTGCGGCGGTACCGGCGCCACCGCCACTTGGCACCACGACTCTCGTCGTTTTGAGGATCCGCGGCTGGCTGGGGCCGGTGACGGTGACCGCTCCGCTATTGAGCAGATTATTAAACTTGCGGTAGGTGGCCGGGTTCAGTTGATTGTTCATTATGTGGTATTACACACGCCGTGGTCTTCGTCTTTGAAAATTTCGAGCGCAACACGCGCAACTGTAGCCGCTATCTTTTTTTTTTTTAAGTTTTTTTCACGAATGGGGGGCACTCTTCGATTGTGGCACTTGCGCGGATGTATTTTTTTCACAATTTGCGCTCCGTGAACAACAATCTTTATCGGTTTTAATTCTTGTTCGATTCTGGGTTGTCGCGGCGTCACTTTGACTGTACTAATGCCTCGATGCTGTATTTTTTAGGGTTAAAATGCGTATGTATGTATCGCTACGAAAATATGGCGGCTGTCGCGGTGGACAGGCACGGTCAGTCTGAGAAAAACTGGCAGTGCTGCAGTTTTGCATGATGGGTTATATTTGTTTAAGCAATTTATTAAATAAAAAATGTAATTATAGGGCTTGTTAATATTTCTTTCATGCTTTTTATTATTATGTAAGTTTTTACGTAACATATACATACATTTTTTTTCAGTTTTAGTGACGTGTTTGGTATGTCAAGCATGTCGGTGATATTTTTGATTTGAAAATATAGCATGACAATAAATATTTAATTAAAGACATATAAATATTACTTAAATTATCTTTTAGTTTTTCTATTCATTTATCAAAAATATATTAAAAAGCAATCATCAAAACATGATTCATGCATATCGTATCTGGTCTGTCATGCATATCGTATATTTTTAGTTTCTTTATTCACCAAAAGAGGGCGCTTTTGAGCGCGCGTTTTGAATTTAAGAATGTTGGTTAATAAAATATTTGAAATTATTTGGCAATGAGGTAAGCAGTAAATACAAGCATTTGCGCCACGATAACGGGCGACATCACTAATGTGCTAATACAGGAGTCAGATAAGATTTCGAATCGCCCTCCAAATTTAGCCATTTTTCATTCTCTCTCGTAAAGGCTTAAATTCCGATGCGTAAGGGTTGCTGGCGGTACGAGGGGTATCTGTTGCCTTATCAGCACCACCGATAATATATTATTTACCACCCGAAAGCGAACAAATGTTAAGACCCGATATATGCTTTTGGGCCAAGTGTACGGAGTCCAGTGTTTAGTCAACGAACGAAACGAATACCGAACGGATATCGACTGGAAAGCCGATCTAAAAAATATAAATAAAAATAAAATTTAGGGGCCCATTGGCATACCAAGAGTAGTTATTCAAAGCTGGCCCATTATCGCTCGGTTATCGGAAAAATAAACGACTTGCAAACGAATCGCGAAATTAATTGGCGCATGCTTGTCCATCCGGCGCGATCGTTCAGTTGGCCAACGGACGTACCGCTCACTGCAAGCGCACTCAACCCGAACCCAATCTATATACATATATAGCATATAGAATCCGATCCACACCCACCCACCACTCGATCGAAAAGTTACAGCAAAATGTATACACCGCCGGTGCCAAGCATCAAGAACTTTGGTTCCCTCAAAACGGCCGTACTCTGGGCCGGAATCCTCGGAGTGGTATGTAGTATCTCCTCACCTGGCACAATGACGCGACCGCGACCCCAATACAACGCCCCGCCATTGATAAGAGATAGCAACTTTACAACCTGTGCACTCTTCGAAATTGGATGCCCACTTGCTGGCTCCACATGATCGGGAGTTAATCGTGATATAAATTTATATAAAAATTGAGTCACCTCCTTGGACAATTCCTAGTCTGAAGTGGCTCAGATAATGACTATGGATGGCGTGTATAAACAAAAATTAAATCAAATCAAGTGTGGTATCAAAAAATTAATCTTTTAAGATCTTTTTAATAGATCTTTAAAGATCTGAAATACATAGGTTTCTAAATTAAAGTTTTATTATTAAAGATGAGAGATTTAAGAGCTAAGTGCTAAAAGTTTTACCTGTATATCTCCCCCTATTTAGGCCCAGTCTATCACCTGGATGGGTCTGACGATAACCGCCATTCTTGCCTACAATTGTATCCTCTACATCACGGATACCCTGAGCTTTGGGTCGATGGTCAAGACGGTCTTCTTCGACGTCTATTTCAAGGGTGACTGCAAAATGAAGGTGGGCAGCTATCAGAACTACGACACCACCATCCTGGACTCTGTGCAGACTGTCTTTGATCCGCAACAGCTATTGATCTGGGATTGTGTCTACTTGGGTGTTTCCGTCTGCTGGCTCATCGTTTCCTGCGTACTACTTGTCTGTGAGTATTCCCATAATAGATAGTAGATTCTTTACATTCTGTATACCTTTGGAAGCGGAAACTCCCTGAGTTATATTCGATATCGTAACGTTTTATGATTCATCTGCAAAATTCTTTTATCAAACCTGGCCAGTCCACGATAAAATAGAAATCCCCTCTCATGCTTTTGAGCTGCCTGGCCAATAAAATTAAATACACAAAAAGTAATGATAAGTTTATTTTGAAAGTTTATTGTAGATTGTAGAATGAGTTCATTGATGGTTGTTCCCATAAAAACCTTTTTTCTTTGATTCTAAATTGGCTTACTCTAAGATTTTGTGGTATTCCATATAAGAGGGAAAAATCGTATGACTTTGATTGATAACTCGCCAAATAATTAATTTCTTCAATCACATGCTTTCTTTTTCAATTAAAAAATAAATCTTTTCTTTCAGGGGTACGCAAGGACAATGTCAAGTCGACCTTGGCTGCCATCTACACCTGGGCCTTCTTCGTGGCCGCCATCTGCTGCATGGACGTGGCCTCCGGGGTAATCTTTGGTGTCGATTATGGACGCTTCAATGCCGCGGCTCTGAAGGAAAATGCCAACAGTATTAACGACGGTCCAGTGGAACCATTGGCATCCACCTTGATGGCGGGAGCCGTGTCTGCCATTTCCATGATGATCATCTCCTTCAAGGGATTCGTGCTGTGGCTCATCAACGTCGGTATGCTGGTCTACCTGCTGATCAGAGCCACTCGCATTGCCGCCGATAAGGATGGTGTGGTAAGTGACAGTCAAGGTGGAGGTCATCGATGATTTCATCGTCCACTTATGCTACGGGTATTGTCTATTCGGTTTTCATAAATTTCTCACCCAATCTGAAAGAATATTCGTAAGTGAAATTCATTGGCCAGCAGTGAGTACTACGACATGGCTAAACATAGCACCTTGGCTCCATAAACTTAGCCTGGTGGTGGTGGTGGTGGTACTCACTGCTGATAAGGCGCCACGCCAAGGCATTTTGAGACTCGACCGTTGTCGATAAATAGCTTCAGTTTGATAGCGGATTCCTGGGTTTTCTGGGTTCTAAAACACCCATGGTTGGGAGTACTCTTTTCCTTAAAAGTGGGTTCTTAGCTACCCAACGAGGGCGGTTAGAATCATGGGAAGCCCCTGGAGTACTCCAGTTTTAAAGACCAAACAATAAACATTTATTTTTTTATAGGATACATTGTTCAATCCCCGCAAGGATTCCAATGATATGCTGACCACCAGGCCTCCCATTCGAGCCTACGAGGAGGAGAAGTGAGTTCTAATAACCTATATTATTCTATATTTTAGATGATTATTTCTTTATACACATCCAGGGTGGAGATCCAAGCGTACAACAATGCCGCCTACGTGCCTGATAACCGCTCCTCGGCCGAGACGATAGAGGTGAACGAGGAGGCCATCATCCGGGCGGCGCACATGTCGATGGACTCCAATCTGTTGGACCGACGCTTCCGGGACCTCAACACCTTCCAGCAGTATCCGGCACCCAATCCCCAGGCTAGCCGTCCGCTGCGCCAGTCTTCGCAGGTCCCTGTCCAGGAGACTGTGGTGGTGGCCACGTCGGGATTCCCTGTGCCGGACTATTCCCCCCAGCCCAGTCCCAATGGCATTCTTCGACAACACCAGTACTAGATAGTTATTATCTGGCGCCCTCCATAAGCCCCAACTCTTCCATTAATTTAATTCTCAAATAATCCCCCAAGTGACAGCTAAAGTTTAGTTCAAATTTTATCAGTATGTTGTGCTGTGCACTTTATTATTATTTATTCGCATGTTAATAACAAACTAAGAGTGCAGTTGTAAATATATATAAACAATTGTTGTTTTGCACAGTATGTTTTTTTCAAATTTCATAACAGGGCGGGCTGATAAGCCGGAGATTCAATACGGCCCCCAGCAACGATTTAATTATTTAGTTCGAGATTAGCAAAAATACGCAAATGGAAAATATGACAAATTCTAGGAATTTTGTAACATTACTGGAAAATTTTCCCATATTTTTAAAATTTTATCGTTTAACCCGCCTTATCCAAGCAGAGTTGCCACCTTTTTTTCTACGATCAACTAGAGCTGCCAGTCTGTGCCTTACGATATCCACGCGTTTTGACGTTTTTTAGCTTCTTATCAGCTGCCATTTAGCGGGGTCAAAACAAAAGTTCATTAAATCGTCGAATTTGTGATAAGCTCGTTCAATATTCGACTTTCATCTCGAGAGCCAGGCATTTAACGTAAAGCGTATATTTGAGAGGCGCTCATTTGTCAACGATACACCCCCGGGAACGGTCGTAAACTTACATAGCAGGAGCGTCTGATTGCCGTCGTTTGTTTTTCCGCCTTTTTAATCGAAAAACATGGTTTTCATTACGAAATTTGCAAGAATCGGTGTCCAGGCAGCTAGGCAGCTGCGTGCCACGCCCCTCAGCGCCGTGCAGGGTCGTAGTTTCCACCTGACGTGCCTTCTAGCCAAAGGTAAGCCGGTTTATGCAACATGAAAGTTGTGAAGTCACTGATTACTAAACTGTAATCTTCTCCAGAACGTCGCTACACAGTCAAACACGAGTGGGTGGAGGTGGAGGAGGGAAACAAGGCTATTGTTGGCATCTCCAGCTATGCCCAGGAGGCTTTGGGAGATGTAGTCTTTGCCCAGCTGCCAGAACCGGGCACTACCCTGAAACAAGACGACGAATGCGGCGCCCTGGAGAGTGTCAAGGCGGCCAGTGAAGTCTATTCTCCAGTCAGCGGCAAGGTGACGGAGAAGAATGCCCAGGTGGAGGACTCGCCGGCTCTGGTTAACAGCAGCTGCTACGAGAAGGGTAAGAAAAGAGGACAACCTAAAATCCACTATTCTAACTCTTGCTCTTTCCACAGGCTGGCTATTTAAGGTGGACTTGAACAACCCCAAGGAACTGGATAGCCTTATGACCGAGGAGCAGTACAAAACATTTTTGAGCAGCAGTAGTGACCACTAGGCCAGCAGCCATCCTCCAAAGCAACAACCGAGCATTTGTTATCTCCCTAACTCATACACAGACACAGAAACACCCGAAAATCTCGCCGCCATCCAGAAACACGTTGTTGTAGCTCTTGAATATTGTTACGAATAAGAATCGACAGTAAAGCCAAATATTATATTTAAATCGGGCAGCTTGACCTGCGGGTGGCAGCGTCTCGGTCGGAAATTGTCTGCTCCCCCATGGAAACCTTCTAGCTGATAAGACTGAAGCCAAAGAGAAACGTGCCTGAGGTAGGCTCACAGATAAGGATTGAGTGAAATGAACGATTGACTTAAGAGAACTCTCAACTCGAATTCACTCAATTCTCATAATGATCAGCTTAGAGCAGCGTGTCTGTGTACATAAATTCGTCTACATTTGGCACTAAACAACGGAAAAATACTATTTTTGGTAATAATTTTGAATCATATTCATGTTGATTGTAGATTTTGAAACCTATAACCTTAGTTTAATGAAATAACTTGCAATAAAATACCATATATAATTGTTTAAGTAGTTTTTCATAAATTTTGGACTAACAGTATCGAATAGATCATTTCCCAGGGGACTGTTTAAGGGATTTCTTTGAAAGGTTTTATCTAATTTGGATTATTTGGTTGTAACTAATGGTTAAAATAAGCCTAACTTCTTTCCTAAGATTTAATTTAACCCTGAGAAGGACCTAGACTTTTGATATATTTTAAATATATAATATATCCTTCCAATAATCATTCCAAGATCAGGTATAAAAAATACCCCAAAATAACCCCTAATATTTTGCTGATGATCTGAATCTAAAACAAAATCTAATTCCCCATTAGTCACGATTAAAAGTTAATAAACGACATTGTTTATTATTAGATTATAATAAATTGTATATTATTAATTTTTATATTTAGTTTATATACCTATATTGTTTTGTATTTTTTTCAATTTATTCCCATATTTCCCATTATTTCCTATTTTATTCCCATAGTGATCCCGTGTTTATGGGACTGTCTACCGGAATGATAATGCGGATCAGCTTGGCGCGGCGTGCCAGTGCAGATTTGGAAATAACTGTTGCCGGGACATCGATCGGACGGCACACGCCACCGCCATCACCTGATTGCTGATGATGTGCAGGCCAGCCGGTCGGGGCTGTCCGGGCCGGACACACCTTCCTCTGGAAAGTTACGCCGTGCTTGAAGATAAGGACGTCGAAAGTCGCGCCTTGAAAGTGCGAACGATCACCGATGCCGATAAGGCATCCCTCTGGTCGCGCCGGCCCTGGTTTCGTTGAACTTGAAGAGCGTGCTCGGCGGGCAGTAGCAGCCACCACCGAAAGCCCCTAAAAGCTCTCCGGGGGATGCGAGACAGCTTTCCCGAAGCTTACTTCACATGGTCTGTGCTCATTCCGATTTTCGAACTCAGTCCGTGCGGTGCGAGGAGCTCGCGTGCTGCTCGCCAGAAAAATAATAAAAACAAACACACTCAGCCACACACAGCACACACTACGTTAAGGAAGGACAATTGCAAAACAGGACAATTGCAATTGCTAGACAAAGGAGCATAGTTTACAAAAATAAAATAAGCCATAATTCAACACAGTCAGGCAGACAAAATGCCAGCTGAAAAATCAATATACGATCCTAATCCGGCCATCAGCCAAAATGCGTACATATCCAGCTTCGAGGAGTACAAGAAGTTCTACCAGGAGTCCCTGGACGATCCCGCAGAGTTCTGGTCCCGTGTGGCCAAGCAGTTCCACTGGGAAACGCCCGCCGACCCTCAGAAATTTCTGCAATACAACTTCAACATCTCCAAGGGACCCATTTCGATCAAGTGGATGGAGGGCGCCTCGACCAATCTGTGCTACAATCTCCTGGATCGCAATGTCCGGAACGGATTGGGCGACCAGATTGCCTACTACTGGTGAGTTCTCAGCCTCGTCATCGAGCCCCCGTTGTCGTCCTCGTCAACCATGGCACTGGGTGGTGTAGGTCGAATGAAAACAAAAGTTGCTCGAGTGTCAGGACAGGATTATTGATTTTTCTGGTGGTTACGAAACTCTCGTCTCGTGACGTATAATAGAGGTTTTTTCCTCTTGGCCAGGATTCACTGCGCAGGCACCATAAATACCAGACCAGATGATTTTACTGAACTCCTCCTCTGAGTTTTTTTGTTAAGGATGTGCTTCAAGGACACGTAGTACCTCCTGCCATCGATTTTTTAGCTGTAGTAAGGACTTTATTTATTCCTTTGTATATCTCTGTCTATGAAAATGGAGCAATTACCTTTGTTTTGATTAAGCCCAATTGATTTAATCGTTTTCATAGCCAATGTGATGGCCTAACAACGTTTAATTAAATCAATTTTGGTGATTTTTTGAAGCCCGACTGCAGTTTGGATAGGTATGGGTACTCTGGGTCAATGTCAGGGTCACTTCTGCTCGAGACGACCCCCATAACAGCGTGACCCGGCCAAGTTTATGGGTCTAATATTGGTTAATAAACAAAACCGGTTAAAGGAGTGATTGATTTTTTGTTTATCTTTGGCTGTGAATTAGTTTTTAGCGAAATATTCATAATTCCCAGGCTATTGTTTTGTGAACTAATAAATATTAAATCAAAGTTAGTTTAAGGCCTTAGTTGGACTTTTAACTAAAGTCTATAGTATGGAATCTAGAATGTTTGTTTTTTCCCACGCGTCTGGCAAATATATGAAGAGTAAATATTAAATAATAGCTTGGGAATACTACGCTCTTCTCACTTTTAATTCAATTTTGTTAGCAATCTACATTCTTTCCTGATTACGATCCAAAAACAGACACTCCCTTTCTCCGATTACTGCCATATATAAAGTATATATACTTAAACTTTCGAGTGCCCACTCACAACGCAATTAATTTGAAATACCCCGCCTATAACTGTGGAGGGAATAAGTATTTTGTTTTGGTTTCGAGAGAAGATTCAGAGGCCCAAAGTTCGCCATCCAGTGCGTCAGGAATACAACAAAAAAAACCACAATGTTAAACAAATGTTAATGCTAATGAGCTTATCTCGGGGTTATCACTTGTTTACCGTTTGCAGGTGAAAGGGCTTCGAGGGGGACGTGTGCTGCAGGCGGCCTGCAGGGGTGAAATGCAAATGAAAGTCAGGTAATTGAAAGGCAATTACAAGGTCATTACTGGCTAGCACTTTAAAGTACCCTCCTTAAGTGCCCATCACCTAGACTGTGCCTTTTCCCCTATTTTTTATATGGGAATTATTTAATCCCAGCACCCGCAATCTGTCCTCAATTTCTTTGATAAGATAGTAGTGTGGAACTGGAAAAAAATAGACAATAAAAAGCGTGCACATTAATGAGTAATAATTAACGCCTTTCGAACGAACCTTTTGCAGATAATTTCATTTCAAACCAAAGTCAAGCAAAACAAATCTTAAACTTTATAGGCCGGGTATTTATGGGTTAAATAGGGATGGGATGGGAAATTTTTCAAGAACTATTAATGTTAAATAGAGTACTAGCTTTTAATATAGTTACTATTATTTTTTAGATTAGTAAGCACACGTGTGATAGATTATTTTTTAGGACAATAGTCCCTAATATTAACCGATTCGATCGCCACCGATTTACGCAAACGGTTGGGGACTTCGAGGCTGGTCGGCAACAACACAAAATTGAATTAAACACACGCCAAGAGCGAAAGCCGGCTGGTATTATGTAAGCGATTTGACAATGCCCGCAAATTGTTTATTCAAATTGATGGAAGCGCGTCTTTGCTTTAAACATTTCGATCATTTTTTTTTTAGTATAATTTTCTTTCTTTCCACCCATTTGTGTGTCAGCGTGGCGGCGTCTGGGCAAAAGGTGCAATAAATAAAGGAAAACAGGTAAAAACACAGGTAAAAAAGAGGGCAAAAAACCAAAACAGAATATTATAGACCGTTTTTGTCACGGTTTGAATGCTATTGCCAGGTGACAGTTAACAGTTTGAGATCTATTGGGGCGGTAGAAAATCACGCGATCACATCGTCTGATTCACTCACAACCAATTAGAGAGCTCTACTCCTCACGCACAGGCAGGTCTTTGGGGGTTGGCGGGGACAGAGACAGCAAGAATGGTCTGAGAGGGCCATACCTGAAGTATGTCTTACCTGGCTAAGAAGCTAGAATAGTGCTGTCTGGGCATTTTTTGCTATTTCTTTTTACTGTTATCTGCTGGGTTGATTAAACTGGCCCTACCCTGTAAATTATGTAACTGTCACCTCGAATCAATGGGCCACGAGTCGAAAAAGCGAGATCATTAGATTAAAATTGCAGATTAGCATCATACGATAATGACTCTAAAACTGTAGGGCTCCACCACCAGACCCGGCGACGTCGCTTGAGAGGAGAGAGATCCAATATACAAAACTAAAGCACTGAGAAAAATTGATAAATTTTATGGTATATGGTTTATGGTATATATCTTTAAAAATAAGTTAATTAGGAAGATTAAAAAAAATTTATTTAGTTATATATTTTGAAACAAGTAAAAATTTTTCTCTGCGCATAAAAACATGCGATGCAATTTATTCGACACGCGAATCCCCAGCTGTTGTTATGGTTATTAAGATAAGTTTAGCACTGCTTATTGTTTTTTTTTCCATGATCGCCGATCACTCATAATTTGTACCATTCACGCGTGCGGAGGAGAGCTTTCCAAAATTCCTTTTTTTTCCATGATTTTAGAATATTTTTTTTTTTTTTGTGATTTGTGATAACACAGCCAGCGGCCACGCGTCTAGCCGTGGTCAAGAGGTGAAAAGTAGCATGAGGTGTTTCCGAGGCGGCATGGAAAATTTCTTGTCTGGCGATCCGCCGACGAGATTAGGAGGCGAGTGGCCCGATTACGTCTCTAAATTGAAAATTAATATACCCGTCGCGCCACTTTTTTTTTCCCACCAACTTCAGTTAGTCATATGCTGGGGGAGAAGCCTCCTCCACATTATGAGCTACCATGTTTTGGTGATAAGTGCAGAGGACGTCCGCAAATAGTTGGCCTTGACTGTGAGTCGTCGCCAACTGATTAGCTAAAAAAAGGGGAAAAAAACTAATGGCACGATTTTTGAAGTGAAAATTCCTGATTACAGTTTTTTAAGAATTTTATTTGAGGGTCTGTGGCCAGAAGATATGATTCATAGTTCTGAAGCGTTTTTATCAAAAAGAAAAGGGGATTTTTTCGTTTAAACTTAAAACTATTTTATTAAATTCTGTTTTCTATTGAAAGTATCTTATAGTTTGCAAGATAAGATTCAAACTTTAACAAAACAAAGAAATTCCTTAAGTTTCCCAGCTTAGTCACAAGAAACAACCCTTGTCCAAATCGATTTGGAACGTATGACTGTTGATCCAGTGCGTACTTTGTTTATTTTTACCATCTTACTAATTGGCAACAAATACGTACAAACAAGTATTTCGTTAAAATGAAATAACATTTCGCGGCTTTAGGTCCAGTCACGCCCCAAAAACAACCCTCTCGACCCACCCATTGGGTGGCGAACTTTGATCACCTTCGGACTACATAGTCAGCGGTACCAAAATAACCCCCAAAACGTCACACCTCGGGAGCGTTGTTCCGTCTGCTTCCTGCTTTCTCTCTCGCATTTTGGCCAGTTTTTGGTGGAAACCGCAAATAAAAGTCACTTTATTGCCGGCCAGCTCTTATCGCCGGCGGGGACGGATGATTTATACTAGCCATAGTGCCCTACTGATTGCATTGTCTACCTGTACGGTGAGTACTACACCTGGGTATCAGTCGGGTTATTTGTTGGGGATTGCGGCCTATATGGTTTATTACTGTTCCGCCGTGCTAATCTGCCTTGGCCTCCAAACCTGGTCCGGAAAATTGCTTTCCCCATTACTGTTGTTAGTTCTCGACAGGCGATCGAGAATGTTTATATCCGTTTTGGAGGTTCTGATTCAAAAATTATTCAAATTCACGATTTATGTCCGGTCACGATTTTTGTTTATCCGCCCGCAAAGCTTTCCAAGCTCTTTGGCATACGTTTCGTGTTAAATTGAATCATTTAAGGATGTAGTCTCATGTTCCGGCCTACTTTTTAGAGGTTATTTCAAAAAATTTTTTTTGTAATAAAAAATAATGCGATCGTTTCAATTTTCACATATGTTTTTATAAGCATCATAAACTATTTGAAAATATTTTGTTTAATTTATTCTTGTGTAGTTTAATACACTTTATAGCATGCCAAAGTATGCATATAAAAAAAAAAGGTAGGTCCCTGGCGCAGGTGATTTCGACTGCTAGAGTCATCCGAAACAAAAAATTAGAATAGATTATTGTTTTGTAAGCTTATGGCTCTGTCCCGTACTAGAATGAAATATTTTCATCAATAAACAACAAAATGGCGAACACACAAAAAAAAAATTTTTTTTTAATTTAAAAAATTTATCTTAAATTAATGATAAAAAAAAAAACTAATCGTTAAAAATAATTGATTCTAGTACGGGACAGAGGTGTTACTTTTTAGAACAACATATCCAAATTTCAGCTAGATCGGTACCATAGAATTTTGTGAATCACCTGCGCCGCACACAAAAATGTCGTTCCGAGAAAAACGCGTTTAAAGTTTAGACGCTACCGAGAAACTCATACTTTTCGGTGTAGGCGCGCTCTCGATTATGGGCTGTATCTCTGTCATTATTTGATATTTTTATTTGAAACTTTAACAGTACATTCTTAATAAACAATACTATCGAAATATTTGAAAAAAAAAATTTGATTTTTTCAACCTCACACATGAGACTACATCCTTAATAGCAACAATTAGAGAGCATTGACAGTGCGATCTGTTTATATGCGAATTGGGGGTACTTATTAGAATGATTCTAGAAATAAATACCTTAAATAGAAATATGAAAGCACTTTAGGGCGCTTTTCAGAAATAACATCAAGGTGTTTTCAAAGTTTTTTAATGCTTTGTAAACATACTTTTAACACCTAGTGTCTAGTAGTCTAGTCTAAGACTTTTTCGCAGCTGTTGTATATAAAATTATGTATGTCGGTTATTGGCATTGCCTTCTGTTGCCAAGTTCAGAACAAAAAGGGAAAGGCACATGCACAAGTATTTACTATATAAATGGATACATACACCTTTAAAACATTACAAAAAAATCTAAACACCAGAGGGTCGTATAATAACACCTATATTTATTACCCTAACCCTGAACTTGTCTGAAAGACAACTGACTTGTAAAATAATAAATTTCAACTTTAAGAGACAATAAAGTATTTGAAACTTTGAGGGTCTTTTGAGTAAAATTTATTTAATATTTCTCTTATCTCATCTTATCATAAAATAAATAAAATAAGCCCTCTATCAATTTCAAACACCCTATGACATAAATTTAAAAAAATGTTTCTGCTATTTAAATAGCAAGAATCGAATTAAGACTCCTCGGCAATTAGGAAGAATCAAATTACGGAATTACAGCCAATGATCCAATTGCGATCGGGGTAATTAGCCCAATTGTGGGACACCCGGTACGTGGCACCCATTTGCGAACCGGAGCCACCACCGGACCGTGCCCACTGTAAACACTGTATAATGCAATGTAGAAATATTTCCTCATGGCCGTTGTTTTATTTTTGTTTCATTGTTCCAGGGAGGGCAACCACCCCGACGACTATTCCCGCGGCCTCACCTACCGAAAGCTACTGGAGGAGGTCTGCCGGTTCGCCAATGTGCTGAAGGACCATGGCATCCGGAAGGGCGATCGTGTGTCCATTTACATGCCCATGATCTTGGAGCTGCCCATTGCCATGCTGGCCTGTGCCCGTATTGGTGCTGTGCACTCCATTGTCTTTGCCGGATTCTCGCCGGACTCCTTGGCGGAGCGGATGTTCGACTGCAAGGCCAAGTTGCTCATCACGGCGGACGGAGCTTGGCGTGGCGAGAAGCCTCTGTACCTGAAAGCGCTCTGCGACACGGCCCTGGAGAAGGTCGAGGAGATGGGCCACTCGGTGGAGAAGTGCATTGTGGTATCGCATCTGAAGCGGGTTACTCCCTGCCAGGCGGATCATGTCGAGGAGGAGATCCCATGGACCGACGATCGGGACTACTGGTGGCACGAGGAGATGGAGGACAAGGAGCCGGCATGCTATCCCGAGTGGATGGACGCCGAGGATCCGCTGTTCATGCTCTACACCAGTGGCTCCACTGGCAAGCCCAAGGGCGTGCTCCACACCACCGCCGGCTACTTGCTCTACGCAGCCACCACATTCAAGATTGTCTTTGATTACAAGCCAGGAGATATCTACTGGTGCACCGCCGATGTTGGCTGGATCACTGGGCACACCTACGTGGTCTATGGACCTCTGGCCAATGGCGCCACTTCGGTGATTGTAAGTACTTTGCTAAGAGGAGTGAAGCCAATGTCTAACCACTCCACTTTTCCAGTTCGAGGGTACTCCCTTCTATCCCGGCAATGACCGCTACTGGAGCGTCATCGACAAGTACAAGGTGACTCAGTTCTACACGGCTCCCACGGCCATTCGCGCCCTGATGAAGTTCGGCGAAGGACCAGTGCTCAAGCATAACCTTAGTGGTCTCAAGTAGGTTTCATAAGAAAGCCTTTCCTACTCCAGTTTCTAACTATATTGCCTTTACAGAGTTTTGGGCAGTGTGGGTGAGCCCATCAATCCGGAAGCCTGGCTCTGGTATTATCGTTACATTGGCAAGGAGCAGTGCTCCATTGTGGACACTTTCTGGCAGACGGAAACTGGAGGTCACGTCATTACACCTCTACCAGGAGCCACCCCCATGAAACCAGGCTCAGCTGTAAGTAAAATCCATAATTTATTCTTGAAATGAAAAGTAATCTCTTGTTTTCTACCAATTCTAGTCATTCCCCTTCTTTGGCGTGAAACCCACTTTGCTGGATGAGTGCGGCATTGAGATCAAGGGCGAGGGTGAGGGCTACCTGGTCTTCTCGCAGCCTTGGCCTGGCATGATGCGCACCTTGTACAACAACCACGAACGCTTCGAGGACACCTACTTCTCCAAGTTCCCTGGCTACTACTGCACTGGCGATGGTGAGTTGAAATCCTCAAGAGAGTTTTTCAATATTTATATAAATATTTTCAATATAATAGGCGCTCGTCGCGATGCTGATGGATATCTGTGGATCACTGGTCGTGTCGATGACATGTTAAACGTCTCTGGACATCTGATGTCCACCGCCGAGGTGGAATCTGTTCTGACAGAACATCCCCGCGTGGCTGAATCCGCTGTGGTTTCCCGCCCACATCCCGTCAAGGGCGAATGCCTCTACTGCTTCATCACTCCGAATGAGAACGAAGTTTTCGATCAGAAGCTGATCTCGGATCTTAAGAAGATGGTGCGCGAACGCATCGGACCCTTTGCCATGCCGGATGTCATTCAGAATGCCCCCGGCTTACCCAAGACCCGCTCCGGAAAGATCATGCGGCGAGTGCTGCGCAAGATCGCCGTGAACGATCGCAATGTGGGCGACACTTCGACCCTGGCCGACGAGCAGATTGTGGAGCAGCTCTTCGCCAACCGGCCCGTAGAGGCCAAGTAAATGGTAGATGGGTCCAGCTAAAATAAGGCTCTCCCAGCTTCGCATTTCCATCGCTGGCCAGCGCCAGAACATACGTATCCCGATTACGTATCCTGTAAATCTCCCCCTTTATAGACGTGCATCTATAGAAATAACTATTGCTCAATGTTGGTCCCGTTCCGGGTTGCGGTGTGGTTGGCACCTCCTAAATTCTACTTAGTTTGTAAGCGTAAGCGTCTGGACGGATCCGAGTAACTATCTGACTATCTGTATCTTGTTGTGTATTGCCTGTTCACCGTAGTTACACATGCTCAGCACGCACACATTCTTTCCAGTTCTTTTCCGTTTCTTTGTTGCGTATGTAGTGTAGCCTACTAGTAGCCTAAGTTCTCGCTAATTCGTTGTGATAAAAAATTTAATTATATCTTACTTATGTATGTATTTTTAGTAGAATTGATATGAGACAAAATATATACACGATTCCAGTTGTAGCCACAAAAGTACACATCTCACACTTTTCTGTTCTATTCCATACATATATTCTTTTATTTTGTAGATCTTCTATTTCTAGCACACATTTTCCAGATTTCCAGAGACGATCCATGCACGTAAGTCCGGAACCGGTCGGGGGACTATCCGGTTTCCTCTGTTAACCCCCTTAGCCCGTAAGTTTTGAGAACGATACATATCAGTGTTGCATTCCTACATCCTACGTACGATCTAATTGTTGATGAGAAAATCGCTCGAATATACTATATACACTATATATATATACATATGAAATTATGTTATACGGTCAGAAGACTTACTGCAACGAAACATATCATGAAGTTACTGCTGCAAGCCTACGGATATTGTAGAGGTTTATGCTGTTAGAGCTCGTTATTTTTGGGATATCCGGTCTATGCATAATCGAGTTAATGGCAATTGGCTGAATTGGGGACATATCTGTCTCGCGTCTGATTGTAAAAAGATTGTTAGTTTTACAGCAAAAGAATGGCAAAAGAATGAAATATACATATCTAATTATATATATATTTATGTACATGAACATATCTGTATAATAAAGTTATTGTTTCAATGTATTTCATGGTCCGGTTTCTATAATCCTGGTAAGTATATTGAAATCATTTAATTTTGACAAAAATGGCAGAGTGTTTGATCACCTTGGCCTAGCAGGAGACTTCTATGTACAGCATTTCCATCTGGACCTCTGACTGGCTCCCAGTCTAAACTTTCGGCCCGGGCCGGACTTGCGACTTCTTGGCGGCAGTGGAAGAACTTGGTGCACAGATAATCCGTGAGGCACGGACCCAGAGGCATAATGGAGCCCAACAAGGAGCCTCCAAAGGATTCGCAGCCAAATGCGGCGACCGGCTTCGGATTGGAGGAACACGAAGCCACGGGCACTGATCCACGGGTGAGCGCCTTCCGGACGGGCGAGGACAAACGCCGGGCCTCAGTGGGTTCAAAGTCGCAAACTCGCATCCATCCCCAAGCTATAGTCAATACTAATGCGTCCCCGGCAGCGGCAACGGTCGCCCCCTCGTCCACATCCGAGTCCCCTGCCGAGCTTGCAGGATCTCCTTCCCAACAGAAGCGCTCGTCTGGCTCGAATGCAGCGGTTAATTACGGTATGGAGGAGGAGGATGCCACTGCCCAGCATCCCCGGGTGAGGAACATCCAGAGCGAACATTTTCGTCGCAATCGCTCGACAACATCGATGTCCGTATTGAAGTCAGCAGCCGTGCCGGAGCCTAATCCGAAGCCAGACCGCCAGTCCGAAATTGAATCCTCCGAAACGGACGATAAGCGGGACACCCTGTCACCTAGTCAGCCAGAGGCACCTGTGCAAGTTTCCAATGAGATAAAAGAGCCAGAGCCGGTGTTCAGGCAAGCGTCCATAAGACCAGAGCCGGAAGCAGCGCCAATACTACCACCGACTCCTCCAGAGCCCGCGCCCAAGTCTTTGGACTTTACACCGAAGCAAGAATTTGCGGAACCCCCGCAAAGGATCGAGGATGTGCCGTTGCCACCGCCCACAATGCCGGCCGAGGACGAAGACTTGGACGACGCGCAAAGTGCTTTGAGCAAACTGACCAATACGGATGTAACCTTTGATCCCTCGAAGGCCTACGCCTCCAAGGGGACCAACACCTCGCCCGATCCATCCGGATTAATATATACAGAGGAAAGCGATGCATATGCCAGCGACGAGGAAGAGGAGGAAAACCTTCCAGATGTGGTTCCTGCCGAGAATCTGGACCAGCTCTTCCTGTTGGCCTGCCGAGAGGTGCGAATGGTGGGTACCATTGCCCTCACAGAAAGCAACAAGGAGGAGAACAAGCAAATCGCCAACAGGAGTCCTAACCAGCATGCGATATCTCCAGCCGGCAACGCCGTGGAGGAACTGTTCATCGGGGCCATAAGTTCAAGATATCCGGATCACAAGTAAGTATTCTTTAAGAAGGATCCTGAATTCCTGTTAATCCAAGTATCTAACTATCCATAGATTTATTGCCGAGGAGCGAATATCAAGGTCTGAAGATGGCATTTGCGAGTTGACGGATGATCCTACTTGGATCATTGATCCCATCGATGGCACCGTCAACTACGTCCATCAGTTTCCCTACTACTGCATCTCCGTGGCTTATTTGGTCAACAAGCAGACCCAGTTTGGCATCATCTACAATCCTCCGATGAAGAACATGTATACGGCTCAGCTGGGAAAGGGTGCCAGGATGAATCGCCAAAAGATTCAGACCACCGGACAGAGGGAGCTATCCAATGCGTTGGTTCTGCAGGATTACGGCACTTCGGACGATGAAGAGCGTCGAAGGGCAGCCAAGACGAATGCAGATACTCTTTCCGGGAGGGTGCAAGCGTTAGTATCCGATTTTTGTGAAAAAATGACCATTAACTAACAGAGACATTGTTATCCTTCTCCTTTAGATTGCGCGACGTTGGCTCTCCGGCTATGTGCCTGGCCTTGGTGGCCTCTGGAGTGGCGGATGCCTACTTCAACTTTGGCCTTCATTGTTGGGACATGGCCGCTGGGATTCTTTTAGTTACCGAGGCTGGCGGTAAGGTAATGGATCCGGCCAACACTAACCTCGACATCATGGCCCGTCGCTGCCTGGCGGCCTCTTCCGAGCACCTGGCCTTGCAACTGGGGGGAAGTCTGCAGCAAACCTATCCGAGGCCACGCGACGACGAGCCAAGAATCAAAAGCCAAGATCCAGAAGGAACGGGTGCTGAGATGAGGGATTTCAGTGGACAGACCGATTTCCCAGAAACTGAAGAGTCATCTGGCACGGATGAGGCCAATAGAACGTACGTCGCTTAGTTCCCAGACAACTGCCCGCCAGGAAGTCCAAGTTAACACGGCGGATAAATTTTCGTTGTATTAGAAATACAAGAACATTATGGTTTTTATTTAAATGAAGTGAATATGGTATTGGATTGGAACCGAAAATTCTTAATTATGAGCTTTTAAAATTTCAAAAACCTGCCAACAAAATTTGGGATCATAAAGCCTAGTTGTCTGTTGTCTCAAATTTTGTTCATAATCCAAGTTTTTACAAAAGTATAACCAATTATACGCATTTTCTCAGTTTATTAACCAAACGTATTTAGTTTTTTTGTTCCAATGTCTTTTCAAATCTGGCGCGCTTTGCCAGGGATGCAACGATGGGTACGATTAAGGGTGAGTGTCAGTGTTTCCAAACGATGTATGAAGTTTTTGTAAACTAATTTTATGAATGAAAAGCTTTTCATTGCTTTGGTATATGAATTACATTATTAGTTTTAATTGATAAACATCCTAATATTTGATGGGAACGTGCTATATATGAAGTTTAGTAATTTCTTAATATTATTTGCTGCTGAATGGCAACACTGGTTGAATCGGCTGTTTAAGTAATTAGATTATAGTTCGCAAATTTTGATTTCTGCCATAGCTTCATTCAATTTCGGGGAATTGTGAGGGACACATCACTAAAATGGCTGCTACCGTGGATCTGGAAAAGTGCTTTGAAGTGGCCAGCAATCTGGTCTCCGAGGCTGGTCGGGTAAATAAGATTCTGGAAAAATACTTGAAAACAATAATGGAATTTTCCTAAACAAACATTGTTTTGTTTTCCCTTAAAGTTAATAGCCAAGAATAATGACAACCGCACCGAGTTCGAACTTAAGAGCAATGACATTGACTTGGTGACCCAAACGGACAAGGATGTCGAGAAGCTAATTATTGAGGGCATCAGCAAAGCGTTCCCCAATCACAAGTGAGTTCTCCAAAGAGATTTTGGATTATTAACAAGACGCCTTTTGCTTTCCAGGTTCATTGGTGAGGAGGATAGTGCCGAGGGAGGAGTCAAGAAACTGACGGAGGATCCCACCTGGATCATCGACCCTGTGGATGGTACCATGAATTTTGTGCACGCCTTTCCTCATTCGTGCATCTCGGTTGGTCTGAAGGTGAATAAGGTCACCGAATTGGCTCTGATCTACAACCCACTGCTGGAGCAACGCTTCACCGCACGAAGGGGTCATGGGGCCTTCTACAACGGCAAACGCATCCAAGTGAGCGGTCAAAAGGAGATTGGCAAGGCCCTGGTCACCAGCGAATTTGGTACCACCCGCGACGAGGCAAAAATGAAGGTGGTTAACGAGAACTTTGCCAAAATGGCCAAGAAGGTGCACGGGTAAGTGGTCTAGATAATCAACAGTACTCTACAAATACATTTTTGTTTCTCATTGTATAGATTCCGCGTTTTGGGCTCTGCTGCCTTGAACATGGCCATGGTGGCTCTGGGAGCTGCCGATGCAAACTACGAATTCGGCATTCATGCCTGGGATGTCTGTGCCGGAGACTTGATTGTACGCGAAGCTGGTGGAGTGGTCATTGATCCCTGTGGCGGAGAGTTTGACATTATGTCGCGTCGTGTCCTGGCAGCAGCTACCCCTGAGCTGGCGCAGGATATCGCCAAGGAGCTGACCCAGTTCTATCCCCTACCAAGAGACGATTGAGTTACTTAATTTTTGAAAGGAAATCCATTCCTGAACATCTTAACGAAGGCATTTCACCTGTTCCGACCAAGTACCTAAGAATCAATTGAAGAATCCTAGTCGTGGATATTCCAAACACACTAATAACAATATTTACATGTTGAACACTCGTTTGTGTCCTTTAAAGTTCTCTATGTTTGTGTGTATAAATACTCCTTATGTGTCTAATTTCGTTATATCGTAATAAAACGTTGTTGCAGTGTAGAAGCAAAACACCTATATTGTTTATCTCTGATGAAATAGTTTTCCCCACCCCACGCTGGAACTTTATCAAATCATTCAAAGACTATTGTTTGTTTGCTTTTCTGTAATTTTATTACAATCTGCGTATTCCGCATTCTAATTAGTATTCGCAGTGTCTTATCGTCTTTTGCTATTCATTTTTGTTTGCGGCTTATGTAAGTTAGTAAAGCGAGCTTGACTCATATCTGGATAGTTGTGAATGCCCTGTATTGTGGAGTGGTGTATAATGCGGATAAGGTTTTTTTTTTGAAATCAAAACAGGGCATTGCAAGGTCGAATTTTCCGACCGCATTATTCGGGGAGTGGTATTCGGGGCTAGGTTTCAGTAAACAGCTAAGCAATGTCTTGCATATTGATATATGTATGATTAGTTTATTTCTGGTTGATTTTCTGATTTTTTTTGCACTGTATTCGAGTAGAGCGATTAGTGGCGATCGCAGGAAGTCGGCGCATCTGACGATCAGCATTGTTTTACTTTCCTTCTGGCTGCGTAGAGTATTATGCACTATCGTTAATACCATTTAAAATTTGACACATCATTGAAAAATGTAATCAAAGCTACAGTAGGTAAAAAATTGTATCTATATATTTATTATACCATATATTTATGTATATAATAGTTAGGTATACGTTAATAATGTAATTAAAATTCTGTTGTTCTTTTTTTCATTTGTATTTTAATGCTACATTCACAAGGTTCCATTATGCGCACTGGTTTACAAAAATTAACACAGAGATTTATCATCGGGGATCATATACTTGGATGTGCTTGGATCGAAATTATATATATTAGGCGGTGGTGGAGTGGGTGCTTTGGGGGATCAAATGGGTATGGAAAATTGCTAGCGTTTCAAGTTGCGTGTCTTCTAAGATATTGCAAATCGTAGTCTAAAAATGTACGTACGTAGTAGATCTATATTGATTTCGATATTCTAATTTAATAAGCGAAAGGTACACATGGAGCATAAAACGGCAGCCGTCTTGGTCTCAACGCAATGGAAACAGCTGCCTCTACTTTTAATATTCTTTTCCTTTGTCATACTAATAAAATTTACAAAATTTTCTATATAAATTCAACAATCAGTGAGAAGAGCTTTAGAGAAGATTCCATTTTTGATTTTTACATACATGTATTCGTTATAATATAAGATAGATTTAAATATAGTGGTTGTATATTTTGTTCGCCTGTCGCTTATTTTTTTTTTCTCATCTCACCGGATCTCATATCCATCTCGTCTCGGATCGTCCTCCATGTAAACTTAACACACGAATTTAGCACCAATCTATTCAAAAAATTGATCAAACAATTTGATTGTTCCAAGTTATACAAATGAAGCCTTAAAGCACTTAACTTAGATGGTCTCTAACCCAAGGATATTAATCGTAAGATGTCGAAAGTCTAATCTTAAGTGAGAAACTGAACACTTTGGAGGAGGCCATTTGCCGGAGGAGTGAATCCTGCGACACACTTAGGGACTGTGGAGGGTTTGTGGGGGGAGACTAAAAAATAATCAAGTCGCAGCGAGTTAATGTTAAAAATTAATTTAAATTTATTTACACGCAGATACAATAAACGCATCGATCTTCAATTTGAAAGGATTTAAACTAGGCATAGTGTGTATATATCATGTTGCATATGCATATATCGTATCGTATCGGTATCATATCCTCGTTGGATATCCAATTTTTGCAAGCAAACGAAATGGGTCTTTTTGCTTTTCTTTCGACTATGCTAGGTCCGTATCTCTAGGTGTAACATACACATATATCCGATATCGTTTATACTTTTAGTATTTAATATTATAATATTTAAAAAAACCAGTATTTATCGAACTTTAACGCTCGCTCTTCAGTCGAGTTCTGAATAGATGCCTTGGTAAGTGATTCCCATTTTTCGAAATTTTGGGTGCGGGTGATGGATGTGTGGTGGGTGTGATGTCTGATGCACATAGATGGTATGGTGTAGTATGGTATAATATGGTATGGGTGGCTTGGTGGATCTTGATGAGTCAACAATGAAATAAATAATTTATGTTGCGCATGGATATGTTCAGCGGGGAGTTCGGAACGCTCTAACACTGCTAGTTATGCAAATATGCAAATTGGGCTTAGTGAACTATTCCATTTAATGCTGAGTAGACGTGTATCTGATCTCCTGACCTTCTATCTCCTCTCTCTCCTCTGTCTCCGCTAATGCTACGTTGCTTAAGCCTACAAGTGGTAGAATATTTTTGTTGCGGTTGCTTTGCACGGCCCTTGGAATCTCCGGAGTTCTCCAGTTCCTCCATCCTCCGGCAGATCCAATTCTGATTTCGATCCTCATGCCGGGCTTACAGCTCGTCGTCGGCCTTCGGGATGTCGAAGATCTCGGCGAAGAGGGGCGGCAGGCGCAGCTTGGTCCAGTTCATCCGCAGCCAGTCTAGGTGTGAAAAGTGCTTGGCCCCCAGGGACCGAAGCTCGGGTATCTTGGCCTCCAGCGCCGGCATCAGTTGCAGGGCCTGTGGTGATCCCGCCCGGGAGCGCAGGATTTGGACGCGTAGCGCCTCGGCCACCAGCTCCCTGGCCCGGCCGATCACCTTGGGCTCGCTCAGTCCGGCCCGGTCAGAGGCCAGGAGCACCATGGCCGAGAAGAGTCCAATCTCTGTGTCACTTAGCCCGTAGGCGTTCAGTGTGTTGGCAAAGTTCAGCAAGGCGTTGACAAAATCAGACTATTGAATATAAACATTAGTTGTTATTACAATCGTTAATCCTTATAGATATACTCACATCGTATAGTATCTCCAGTTGCTGGCGCGTCAGATAGGCTCCGTCGTCTAGTGTGAGAGTTGCCTCGTTTATGAGGCGTGCCACATGGGTCAGCCAGACCTCGAAGAAGCCCAGCTTGATGAGAATAAGCTGGTCGTCTTGGGTGAAATCACAGAAGCCAGGTACGCGTTTCGCAAACTCCACAATCCGCTGAACGCCGGGCGTTACTCTGGCCGAGAATTGCTGCCACAGCCAGATCTTTTGGAACTCCAGACTTTCGGCCACAGTGGTGGCGATCTTTCAAAGAGAAAACGCTTACTTAGTTTGAGCTTCTCCTTAATAAACTTTCAAGACTTACCCCATTCTGTGGCACTGTCACTGGGCGACGCATCAGTTCCCGGGTCAGCTCCTCGGTGTAGGAGCAGTTAAGGCGATGCGCCTGCGAGACGCACATGATGACATCGTAGACGGTCAGTTCGTTGGCGGTGCCGGCCAGGCCGTCGTGGCACATGCCCACCTGATCGGAGCCCACCATGCTGCTCCCCACCAGCTGCTGGTGTCCTCCGACAACGACCACGCCCACGCTTACGCCGCCTACACTGCCGGCGCTGGCATTCGAGCTGCCGGTGGTGTTGTTGTTGACGCTGTTGTTGTTGGCACTGTTGCAACCGCCCAGCTCCGATGGCGAGGAGGCGATCGAACACATTTGTGGCGTTTGTGGTGTACTTGGTGTCTTAACCCTTATGCTGCTAGCATGCGATTGCTGCTGCTGCTGTTGTTGTTGCTGCTGCTGTTGTTGTTGCAAGTGATGTTGCTGTTGTAGCTGGGATTGATGAAGGCTGTGCGCCGATGTATCATCAACATTTAGAGGCACGCCCACCGCTGAGGAGGACGACGAGGAGGAGGCTGCTCCGTTCAGCTCACGGGAACGCTTCGGAACACGACCATAACGTACAGCTGGAAATAAAAAAGATTTAAAATTTAGTTTTAATAAATAATCATTGTTATTTCTCCAAAATGCATTATGGCTGATGTCTAAAAAATGGCCACCCCAAAAGTATGCAACAGAAAATGCTACTCACATTTTACATTACATTCTTCGTAAGCAAAATATATAGAATTTTATCCATATAGATTATAGTGCGTATTTTCTTTAATTTCATAGTTTGCTGCCGCTTAGTCAGCCGCCTATTTAAATCTATTCCCTACAAAACAGCCAATTAACTCATAATATCAACACCACATAGTAGCACTCTCATCCACCGATCCGCATATCCTCAGATCCACAGATCCACATGATGTATTCTTGTGTTTAGCCAACAGAATAAAAACTGGCACACGCATAAATCTTACAAATGCGTCACACACTTGTGGATACTTTCGAGTATCTTGGCTTTCGAGTAGCAACAAATTGGCAACATTTCTGTGCTATCAACTAGAAAATTTCGGCATGTCGAAATGCGATACAGAACATACTGTTCTGTCTCTCTTGGGAAAATAATTCAATTTTCGGTGCGTTTATCGTTTGAAGTGCTCATTAGCCTGAGGTTTTTCGACATTTTTCATATTTGTCTGGGGCTTGGTGTGTGTGTGTGTGCCTTTTGAAATTGCACAACGTAAAATTTGCTTTGTGCAACCAAATACTTGGTTGCCAACGGCCAGATAGCGTACATATTTTATTAATTAAAATCGCATTTGGCTGCCCAAATGCCAGACAAACAGACCAAGACCAAGAAAACCAGACGCAGCTGCTCCAGTTGCCGGCTTTCAGCGGCTCACTCACTTTATCAGTGGGACATTGACCCACTGAGCTCAAAATGAAAACGGAGGCAAGTGATTTCGTTGTTTTTCCTCCATGCCTTTTATGTGTTTATGTATTTCTTTGGCTTTGTCTTGTGATTGTTTTCATTTCTTGTTGTTATTTGTTGTTATTTGTGGTTTGCGGTAGCCGCCGCCGGCGGTCTTCAAACAAACAACAACTATGCGTCAGCTACATGGTCTCACAAAAAAAAGTGAAAGAAACTTTGCATGCATTGCGCATACGCACCGTTGTCCGGTAGCCGGAAAACTTTTGTGCACGCAAAGTGGCAAGTTTGAGAGACAGCAGCGGCAGCTTCATCAGTCAGTTGGCCAAGTGAAAGATGGCCAACACACTGACCCATTTGCTGAGACACACCTTGGCTTGACTTTATGATCCAGGGTCGTAAAGCTGGGGGCTTAAAGAAACAATTATGACTAATTATACTAAGAGCGTATAAGCCTCTCACGAATATAAAGTTTTATTAGCGATGAAGAAGAAGAACTTGGTTAATAGAGGAATTATTTAAAATTTTTAAAGGTGAATCTTTAAAAAGTTATCTATCCCATTAGAATTGGAGGTATAGGTGCTCCCTACAAACAACGAATATTTTATAAATAATTCCATTAAAGTCCATATGTTTGTTAAATAATCGTATATTTTCTTGTTATTTTTCTCACATTTGTGACCTATTTTATTTAATATTTTTTTGCGCCATACCAATGCCTCGAAGGTGGAGCTCCCCTGACCTTAGTGGGCCGGCAACATAATCTTATTATGGCCGCTGCCAGACGAGGTTCCAGCCTTGTCACGACTTAAGCTCTAGGTTCTCATTGTGCTGGAGTCACGCTTTTCACCGCCCACCCAAAAACCCAATGGCTCATAAAGCGTCTCGTTCGCGTTAATTGTCACAGCTCGTAAATTAATTATGGCATAACCTGAGCCATCCCCCGCCACCACCCTCGCAACTCATAGTTTTTATGCATAATGTGTGAATATTATTTGCCGGTCAGCATTGGATTTTGAGACTGCCACCTTCGATGCCGCTAATTGCTTGTGGCGGGCACTTGGCTTGTTTTTTTTTTTTCATTTATTATACATATATTTTTTTCTGCTTTCTCTATTTGTTCTAAGGTGTTTTCAATTAGCGAACGAAGGCTACTTCTCCATATTGATTTTGCAGATTTACGGCCTGAAGTTGCGAAGAAGTAGAGCAGATCGATGGCTGCTTCAATCGGCGAGTGCCCATAATGGAATTGGAGTATCTGGCACTGGACGGGGGAATCGTTTGTTCTGGTATTGGGAGCAAGTGAACTGTCCGGGCATAATCCCCGTCATTACTTATTCAATCGACCTGTGGACCCAACGCCTGTCACCTGTCACCACCCACCGAGCAAACACACACACACTCAGCACACCCACTGGCACTCCATTCCCATTTCAGAGCAGACCCAGACCAGGTCAACACCATCCATTACACACGCTGGTGCTGCACCAGGCCCCACATAAATAAGCGGAGCATGCTGGCCTGGCCTGGCTCGGTCTGGCCTGGCCTGGCCTAAACTAAAACTTTTTCCCAGCACTGCCAGCTAAAAGCATCTTAAGTGATTTAGTGCAGCCAAATGACGGACAGTGGAGGGGGCCAGGGGGCAAGGGGCAGGGGCACGGAGTTGAACAGCTATTGAAGAGGGGGCGGAAAAACTCGTTTAGGCCAGATTCACATTCAGAAACACTCTAAGAAAATGCTCCACACATAGTTTAGTGCCTTTTTTGTTAAGAATTTGTTCTGATAAGAGGAGTATTGTTTGTTGATTAAAAGAAATAAAATATTATTTGATAAAAGGTATACAGTGACGATGGTATTTTTTATCAAACAGGTGTGGAGGTCCTACTATCAAAATATTTAGAAATTTTTTATATAGAATAAATATATGTATCAATGTATATACTAGTATCTTATTTGCTGTAACTATCTATAATGTATTGAGAATTTTGCTTCATTAAGTACTTTAATAATTACTTAAATTATTTTTAAGATTTAAAGTTTTTGCTGCCCTGATCTTACATTTAACGTTTATTTTGTTTTGAGTGCCCCAAATGGGTTTCTCACTAAGCCAAGCCCTCACTTTTGGCCAGGCCAGAAAAGGATTTGGGTCACCGAAATCTCTGGCAGCAGCAGCATCACTGGGCCCTGTCAGAGCCAGCCCAGGGCCCGTAAAGTGGCCAAATGTTGCCCACATTTAGTTCCTCGTCGTCGTCTTTCGACGCTATTCGTTTTTGGCTTTTTCGACCAAGCCGGGCCATTAGCATGCGAACAGGGCCAACTGCCAAAGCTTTGTCAGATCCAGCACCAGCCACCAGCTCCAGCTCCGGCCCAACATGCGAGCGTGCTGCATAATATATAGTTGATATTTTTTTTCGGCTTTATCGTGCGCATGAATGGCCCCTTGCCCCCTGCCCCTTTCGTCTTGCCTCTTCTTCCCCCCTTCCATCCAACTATCCCCTCGCCACTCAGTAGTTTCTGTTGCTGCCGCTGCCTGACCTCGTTTGAGGTCGTTCGTTCACCTGTCGCTGCTGGCTGCACTTTATGCACTCAACATTTGCATGACTGCCCGGGTGTGCGAGTATTTGTGTCAGTTGAGTGTGAGTGTGTGTATTGGGTGTGTGGTTGTGTGTGTTTACCCAGTTACGAAATTGTCCAAAATGCTGCGGCTTACTGCCGGGTGAAAGTTTGTTGTTTGTTTGCTGTTCAACAAAACAGAAGCAGCTACTTTTTAAATACCCTAACTTTTACTTACTTAATATTTAAATTGAAATAAATTTAATAAGAAATAGAGAACCTTTATGTTACTGATTTTTAAATAAATTGGTACAGAAGGGGTACTTTTTTCAGTGAAGAGCGCAACGCATAAAATATCTGCAAGTGATGTTGGCGACGAATTGAATTATTTAAAAATTATTTAAACACAAATTTAAAATAATATTAAAGATAGAATTTTAAATGCAATATTTTTTGTAGCTTCAAACGTTTTCATATTCCACAAATCTAAGAAAGTCCTAATAATATACCAACATGTTAGTGGTGAATCCCTTGACCAAAAACATGCAATTAAAAGCCTCTAATTTTATTTTGAAAATTAGCCTGCCTGCATGAAAAGCCTATAAAATTGCCAAAACTTTTGCCAATAATTGCCTGAATTTTTTGTGGGTTGATTGACAAAGAGTATGGCATTTTCGTGGCATGAAACAAAAGTCAACATTACTTTGGCGCTTCTTTTGTTGGTTTTCATATGCACCTGGGTGTGCCAGTCGCTCTATCTGGAACAGCTAAAATTGTTAGTTGCGTGCTGAATTTAGTTTTTTTTTTTTGTGGCAGTGCAGCAGCAGCAGCAACAGCAACAATTTGCACGCAGCAACCGCCCACTTGCCTGGGGCAACAACACCATCCAGCAACAGCACCAGCAACAAAAAGCTGCAACAACTACAAAATTGTGTCAAGCAATTTGCGTAAATTATCGCCATGCTGCTCGCCGGCTTTTGCCACTGCCGCCTATTCATGAGGACAATTGCAGTTTAATGACCGTTAAAATTAACTTTGCCTCACTTCGATTCGCCATGACACATATTTATTTGATTTGATTTCGAAGCATTGCATTTGAAATCACAAACAAGTTCCATTTGCCCATTATCTGGACTTCCTCAATTTATAGATGTGGCGATCGAAATGCATAAGATACACTTTTAGAGTGCATTGGTTAAAATGTATGTTTTTATTTTGAATAATTGGTAATTTAGTCAGTATTAACTGGACAGTTCTTTACATTTTCACGAAAATCACACACTAAAAGCTCTCGATCGAACCATGTTCCGGGCTCACAGAAGCCCACAGCTGGACATTTCTCCACACAGATCCAAAAGAGTCGACAGTGCTGATCATTCGGAAGCATCTGGCCATGAAAGGTGCAGTTCACACTTGAAGTATAACAGGGATCGGTTCCTGGAGGAGGTGGAGTTGTTGGATCAGGAACACGGCACTCGCCATCCACTCGGGGACATTTTCCCGGTATGCAGGCATTTACGTTTATATCAAAGATGAGTCCTGGGTCACACTTTACTAAATTAATAGAATCATTTCCACAAACAAAGTAGCTTGAGCAATCGTCACAGTTCGGAACTAATTCTCCAACTTGGTGATCCTTGCACACACAAAAGGAGTCTCCGGCACAGGATGAGAAGACTTCATTGGCCAAGGAATAAATCAGGATCGGTAGAAAAAAAACTACTTGAACTGAAAGAGTATATCCTTTGGAGATTTTCAAGCGTTTTGAATCCTTGCAATGCTCACCAAACTTCATGCTTTGAGGAATAAATGGTCAACTGATTGAAAAGCGTAAAGTATCATCTATTTTATAGACATTTCTTAGGGTTACATAAGGCATATTTCTTTGTTGCAATCTGTTGGTTTTGCAATTGACCCAACTACCATGCAACACTCAAGATACCAGACATTCTATATTTATTTTATAACTATTATCTCTACAAATATTAGGGTGCTATTATGGCATAGGTTCCAGGAAAGAAGTTCTTCAATTTCACTGTGATTTTTAAAGATATAAACCATAAAAGCAAAGATATGCGAGGGGTGTGTGGTGTCGAAGCACGTGTTCGCACATCTACGTTTTTGGGGCAGGGCAACAGTCAGAATATGAATAAAAAATCGAGCGAGAAATCAAAGGCAGCCATATATGCAAATTTTGAACTGACCTACTCCCATAAGAAAATCAAATCAAACCAAAAGATACAAAACGGAGAGCCAGATAGCAGATAGAGAACGTCCGCAGAGGCAGTGGCGGCAATAATATCAAAAATTCCAAATTCAAATTGTGAGCTGAGCAAAAAAAAAAGAATGAACAAATATTTATGCAAATCGTTTTACGGATTTTTCTGAGGGCGTCGATCTCTTGAGTCAATCAATCAATCATATTTTTTATTCATTGAACAGCGGGAGTGAGACAAGTTCCAAGGCAAATTGCGGGCAATTAGCGTTAAAGCGGAGAAAGGCTTTCTTTCCATTAAAGTTGGGATGTAATACTTGTAGAAAATGCTTGAGGAAGAGGGAGCTAGTGTCATGTCACTAACTTATTGAAAGAAAAGTTATCTATCATCGTGCCAAAAATAGCATATACCTTAAATCGATGTAAAAAGAAAGAGTTAACATTTCCCATAGCTTCTAAAAAAGCGACAAAAATATGGTGTGTGCTTGTTTGTGTTTTTTTTGCCTCCATTCACATGCTCATCTAAGCTGCTGACCCGACTTCTGTGTGCTCCCCTGACCCTTCACCATTTCTCTCTGCGAGCCAGGCAGCCGCACTCTACGTATGTCTCTACGTATACATAATTCACTTAAGCGCGTTCAACGAAGCGAGATGAATGACCTCAATTTGAATAGTTCTCTATTCCCCTCACTGGCCATCCCGTCCAGCTGTCCAGCTGTCCGCTCATCTGTCCGTATGTCTGGCATTTTTTACAGTCGCCTCTACGACTGACTTTCGGGTGCCATTTAAATCAACAAAAGCCACCGCCTACTTTTTTTTGACAATCTCTTTTCTCCATTTTAGAGTTCCCACTCTGGGTATATCTCTGTTTTCATGTTGATTGCATTCTTGTAATATTATTCAAATGCTCGACAATTTTCGGGGCCAGTTTTCTCCTATAGAGCCCCGAGAATCGAGGTTATAATTATAACTGCCTTAACTGAGACGCGCTGAAAGGAGTGGCTGCCATGGCTATCATCATTATAGCCACGACCAACACCACCATCATCGTCATCATCATCATGCTGCTGCTGTTGCTGGTGGCATCGTTTTTCTTTTTTATCTATTTGACACAATTCTCTGGGCAAAGTTGAGTTCCCTACCCCCCACCAGCCCCACCTCGCTGGGATTTTTGTTTAGTGACACAGTTTATATTGCATGGAGGAGCATTTTCTTTCATTTTTTTTTCTGTAAGTTGTTGAGTTGCCCTACTCGTATTTTGACTACCTAATTAGATAAAAAGAAAAAAAAAACCGTCAAATCCTGACTCTCGGAAAGTGGGTGGGATCGTGAGGGGTCAGTCACTGATTAAGTGTTTTGATGAAACCCAAAGCCCAAAAAAGCAAATTTTCCAGTTAATGGCTAGAAATTAAGATAAATTGCTAGAGACAAGACATTATCAGGAATCTGTAATAATTGGCGCGGCTACACGTCCGCCAATAAACATTTCAATTAGCCAGAAGATTAAAAAAGATTAACGTTAAATGAAAACCACAGAATATTATATACAAGCCGTGTATAGATTCGCTGGAATTACCAGATCATTAAAAGTATTTTGAACTTGCTCAAAAAAAATTTTGTAAAATTAAATTAAAAATTAAAGAACCTATAATAAGAAGGTGTACGAAAAGCTTTTAACAACCGGAAGCCGCTCTAACTGTACAAAAAGCCGCAAAAACAGGTAAGAATGCGAGCGGGCCAATGGGGCGTATGAGCAATGCTGCCGAATTATCGTCGTCACCGTCGCCGCCGCCAGTTCGAGTGGTCTTATCAGTGGTATTTGTGCTAAAATGTGCTACTAAATTAAAACAAAGCAACAAACAAAGCCAGACGATCGATGACAGCCAAAATAAAAATAACAGAAGAGGCAAAATAGGTTCTGATGCTCCAATTTGATAAGCCATAGCATTAGCAATTAGCGAATTAAATGCCAGCCGAGCCCAGCCCAGAACAGACGAGCGCCCGTTCGTTCTATAAATGTTTCGATGAACTAAAAAGCCATCAGAGAAAATCCATCTATCTGGTCGCTCAACAGACTTGATGAACAAAAACCAAACAATTAAATTAGCCAAGAGGCAAACGTCAGGCAGTGGCAGAAATGCGAATCGACAGTGCAAAACTAGAACGCCGCCGCCACATTTGTGAGATGCCAACGAAATACGCATAGATACAGATACAGAGGCACAGGCACAGATACAAAGCGGCAGATGAGATCAACGATCGCCGGGTGATCGATCGTTAGGGCAGCTGCTGCCTCCTATCATACCTCTTGCCCCTCTCAGTCAATCCGACGATCCGTGATTGATTGAATTAATAATACAAATTAACAGGGCCAAGTAGGTAAGATCAACGATCGGAGCCAAGTGGAACGGCATGCGTTTCGTGGGCGCTTTCAATCCAAGAATCCGAATCCGAATCAGAAGCTGCCCGAGTGTCTACAGCGATCAAAACAAGTTAGATTTGGATCATAATAGAGAAATCATCAGGGAGGTGATCACTACTAATAGAGCTTTTGAAGAAGTGTTTACTAATTGAGTGAAAGGCGGGAATATGTTCTTGGAAGCATTTCTCAGAAGAGAGGTTTCATTAAAGGAGCTATTTTGTAACTAAAAAGAATATGTTTATTAAACTCTTAAAGTGTGTAACTCATTATAGCTTATAACAAAATTTTCTTAGAAAATATTAAACATTTTATTAAAATTATACAGAGTTTCAATGAATCGAAGAGAAAATGATATCATTATATTAATGCTATTATTCATTTCAAACGAATCTTGAAATACATAACTTTAAATGGAAAAGGTTTTTAAAATTTGATAAGGTACTACAATGAATCATTTTTAAGAATTGGTTACACATAATTTCTTAGTAAAAATATAAAAGATTAAATTGAACATCATATGGATGAATTTGAGTAATGACTTCTTAAGTTAGTAACAAAGTTAAGTAACTTAAAATAAGGATATTTTGTTTATCTGTCTTTATTCTAACTGCTCCATTAAAAAAACGAGTATTTTAAGCTCCTGGTCCGATAAAAAGCGATTAAAATTTCCCCTCCATTTGATCATGTCATGTAAGACTCTGGAAGCTACAGAGACCGGACTCAGCTTCCCTTCGAATCTTAGCATAATCAGATCTGAGATCCCCAACTGCAGCATCGATATCAGTCGCTTCCTGTCCATCCAAGTCCGTCTCTGGCTCAGCATAATAAGATCAACATCAGATCCGTCACCATATTGTCAATGAAAGTCAACAAGAGTCGTTGTCTTCATTATGAGGAGAACTCTCACACAGATACTAAACACACACACTCGCACACTCATTACACATACAGAGGCAGACGATCATTGACCGGAATGAAGAGTTGCAAGCGCGTGAGTGATTTCTTCGGCTCATTCCCACTCCCTCGGACCAATGTGGTTGCACAGAGAAATAAATATTATTAATTAAAATATTTTAAAGATAAATTTAAAAAAATATAGTATTTTAGTTAGTAGTTAGTACTTGAATAACTACCTTTTTATTCCTATTAGTTTGCTTTATTTTTTCACAGTGTACTGCTGATGTTGCAGGAGTTTCACTGACCACTGTCCACTCTGATCGCTACCGATCGGACCGGCAGGGGAGAAATTGCAAGGGATATTTTTGTGGCGAGGGGGATCAGCGCCCTGGCAGTGCGTTGAACTATAAACGTCGTGCTTTTTTCCTTATTGTGGCATTTCATTCTTGACTTTTTGCCTTTTTGCTCGGCGTTGTTTGGCAACGTCATCGTCGTCATCATCAGCAGCAGCAGCAGCCACAGCCACAGCCGATTACGATCGTCATCATTATGAGAGTCTGGGCCGAAGTTTTCTTGCTTGTTTTGCAATATCATAATCAGTACTCCCCAGCACCCACTCCCCCTATCTACAATCCGATCCATTCTCATTCTATATGATTTTTTTTGTTGTTCCTTTGCTCATTTAACAATTCGGATTCGGTGCAACGAACGACAAGTTGCTTTTTTTGGGTACATTTTTTATGAGAATTAACCCACACTTTCCAAATTTCACTTAAAAAAGTTTATTTTTTGATAACATTTCTTTAGTTTATGTTTAAAAAAATCTACGAATTCTTATATTGAAAGATTTTTTTTAAATAAAGCTATCCATACTATTTATAAATTATTATTTTAATATTATATTAGATCCTTTCTCCTATTCACAAAGAAAACTAAAATTTAATAAACGTATTTCGGATTCATATTTTTTGAGTTTTCTTAGTTATTTTAGACTTTTAAAGATCCTAAACTTCTAGCTATATCCTATATTTTTAATTCATTTCTCTCTCTGTATTCACGATCAGCTGAGTTTCGTTGGAGTTGCTGATTTTGCTGCGGCTGCTGCTGGTGCCGCCTTGAGGTCGATCCCTTTGCGGATTGCTATCAAAATGCATTGCTTCGGTGGTTCACCCTTTGCAGTCGCCTTGCCGCCGTCTGTCCGCTCTCTGAACCCTCCCCCTCCCCCTTCCACATCCCCCCAGTGTCCCCCACCAGTGAAGAACACTTCCCGCCGTGGGTAACCCCGCCTCCGGGCTCTGTCCGTCCGTAAAGTGTCAATGCACTTGTTCTTGTTTCAACCAGCAGCGCATTTATGTGCGCGTTTGTGTGTGTGTTTGTGTGTGTCTTTGTGAGTGTGCTGCTGGCTGCTCCGCTGATGTGCGATTGCGATTGTGTTTGTTGGCGTAGTGCGTGTGTGCTTGACTGCGTCTTCTTCACGTGCGTCGCCTCCTGCTGTTTGGGCCAGCCCCAGTCTCAGTCTCAGTCTCGGCCTCAGTCTCAGTCTCGGACCCACTCCCCAGCCCCTCGACCGCCCTATACCTTCTCGGCACCCAGGTTGTTCAATCCTTTTGGCTTTCCGTTTTTCAAGCACTGTTTCTCCAGCAAACTTTACACCGTAAAAAATACTCAAGATGATTCTTTTTTTGAGGAATATGAGATAAAACAAGGTGACTATTTATTAAGATTAATTAATTTCTATTATTTATTCGGAGCAGTTTATTGTAAGATATAAAGAAACCTATAATTAATTCTTGAAAAAATATTGTGATATCGGTATATGTATATACTGACTTGCTATAACTTTGTTGAGAAATATAAAATTGGTTCATCTACTTAGACCCGGTACTCCTCCTTGATAAGTTTCATATTCATTTAATATATCTACATTTATCTTAATATCTATAGAGAAGTACTATGAAATGAAGTAGTGTAAGAAGTACCGGGTATCATATAGCAAAATACTTTCCTACAGTCATATATCCTTGTTATTTTAATGACCAACATCCTTAGAATATTTAGGTATTTATCTATAGATCTAAGCATCTTAGTCATACAAGCATGTAAGATATAAGATTCAAATGTCATATTCTTAACATATTCCATAAATTATAAACTTCAGTGTACTTTTTCCTGGCAAATCGTCGCCTGGTCGTCGTCTGCCTCGAGTGCCTGCCCAGCCTGGCACCCCCTCACCATCGCCATCGCCTGCCCCATGCCCCATGCTCCTTGCCCCCTGACCCCTTATCCCCTTTCCCCCAAAACGACCCAATCCCTTGCACAGTTCGGTCGTTGCTTCGTTTGTTCGCTGGCTGCCTTTGCACTTTGGTGCATCCTTGTCTGGCGTTTGAACTTTTTGTGTTTTTGTGCTGCGTTGTTTGGCGTGCAATCTTTGTTCGGCAGACGTCTGGCCAGTGCTTGTGTATTGGTGCGAGTATCTGTGTGCACCATACAGTATCTGTGTGTGTGTGTGTGTGTGTGTGCATTGGCATTTGACTCCATTTAAAGTTTGTTTCGCTTTATTTTGCAAATAAAATTAACTCCAGCGATTGCCAGAGCATGGAAGTGCAAGTGAAAATTGCTGAAGATGGAGTTGCCAAGTGTCGGTCTCTTTCTGCTGGGCGTCTTCCTTTCTCTTTCAGTCGTTGCACCTACCAAGAGGCAATTTAAGCCGCCCATCTTCTCCTCCCAGCCAGTCTGGCATTTGCTAATGAGCTGAGCTGGCTACGCATAAATATGAAATGGGCACACATTAGCTCAAGGGCCGAGATATTTTCAGAGGGGGTTCGGGCCAAGATGGGGCTTACTTGGGGAAAGGTGGAAGAGGATCCGGGATGGGTACAATGGGTTGATGGTTAATGGTAAGTACTTTCAACTATAGGATATATGGGACTTATATTTACAGAGCTGGCGAGACTTCAAAGCTTAGCTTTATAGTTTTGATCAATTATCTCAATTAAGAACAGGACCTAGTTTAACCCAGAAGCCCACTCAAAATCGTGTTAAACTTGTTACAGTGTTCGCATGCAGACATTTTTCCAGCGACCCCGATCCACGCGTTTAACCCACTTTAAACTTGTCTGTTTTCGGGGCACACAGTCACAGTCATTAGCCAAAGCCAACAAAGCCAACAAAAACTCTGCCATCTCCATCTTTATCTCAGACTCTATCGCATGTCTCATCAGCCTCTGTCTTTGTTGTATTTTTTTGTTCATCATCTGCCTCCGCCGAGAGCCATCAACAGCATTTAATAGGCTCATCAACACACGGAGCTCCACCCAAGCAGACACCCCCACTCCGATGGCTAAGACCGCACCGCACCGCACTCTACCCTTCTCGAAAGCCCCTCTTCTCTTCTAGAAAAACCACCTGTCCAACATTTTAATACATTTTGTAATAAAAACAGACGTCATTAAATGGCGACTTGCAAGTAACTGACGAGATACGCTTCTGCGACTCCGGTGCCTTGGAACTTCCCTGACCTCCAGTTTCCCTAGATCCCCCCCCGGCATTCCATCCGGCATGTCCCCCCACCCACTCCCACCGAAACAGTTACTGTCGACGCCCCTTGTCCATGGATTCCACCTTCCCCCCTTTAGTTTAGTTCTCGGTTCTCGATTCTCGGTTCTGTTCTGTTTAGCGCTCTGAATGGAGGAGCCGAGTCGTCTCCATCTGTGGCAGGCCCATAATCATGGCAATAGCCACAGCCAGCTCCAGAGCCTGTCAATCATGAGCTGTTAGTACACAGGGGGAAACTCTTGTGTTTTAAATAGGATATTACTAGTCCAAAAAAAAGTAATTAAGAGTGTTTTATGGGTTCAAGGAGTATTATTAAAAGTGGGTTTCGCTTGAAATATAGTTTTAAAATAATTAAAGATTTTTGAAAGAATCTTTTTTTGAAAAATAAACTTTATATACTTTCACATTCTTAACAAAAAATTAAAAAATAATATATTTAGTCTCTGTTTTCTGTCCTAATGTAGAAACTTCCTAAAAAACCAAACCAATTCAAAGAGAATATGAAGAGATGAGTTTTTAGAGTGTACATATTGTTTTAAAAATGTAGAAAAGATGTATAAAATACCCTATTAAATATATAATATTCTCAGGTATACAATTATGGCCATTTCTAAGCCTGTATGACCACTTAGTGCACTTATTAAACATACATATGAGAATTTTTGCGTGCTTCTCGGTTTCTTCGCCAACATCATCATTGTGGTGCGGTGGTTATGGTCGCCTGCACCTTGCCTCATTTGTGGTTGGTTGTGCATTTGCTAAATACTTTAGTATCCGCCGAGACCAAAGACCAAACACCAGATACAGATACAGATACAGATACTCGAACGAGGGCGAAGTCTCCCCCGTCTGGCACTTGAGTTCTTTTAATTTAGAGGTCACTTGCCAACTGTTACCAGCCAACTGCAGCGAACTCGACTCTTGTATCGGTTTCTTTATTCTGTGTAGCCAGTAAGTACGTGTATCTTTGTAGCTGTATCTCGGCCTGCCAATGCAGCCAAGCGAATCATTCTGCGGCGGCTGCCAGTCCAAATCAAAACTATGGTAAAACTAAAACAGTTTGCGGTATATTCTTGGCACAAAACTGTCAATTATGACGACGACCAGGGCTAACCGAACACAATAATCCACTGGCCCACAAACAAAAAAGAGTGATTTTGAAAGTTCGTAGCATTCATTTTTGGAATTGGCCGAATCCAGTTCTTGTTGGGAACAATATTTGGCAAGCCATTCAAGCCATATAGGTTCATTAATGTCACCGGACAATGGGATACAACGAACCCACCCATTTGCTAATGACAACACACACTCTGAGACCCGAAAAAAATACGAAATAAAATTATAATGAATAAATAACAAGAATCAGACACACTCACAAACTCATACAGATGCGGCGCCTAGAGAATATGAGATACAAATGTATCTGCTGGTTGCGAGCAAATATGTAGGTCAATTTTGTAATAAACTAGACGGCAAAAAAAAAAAAACAGACAAATAAAAAAGAAGCTCTACTGAGAGATTCTCACAGGCGCTATCTTCTAATGAGCCACCAGAATCCGCAGTGGCATCTGATTTGGATTTGGGTTTGGTTGAGGAGGAATCGGAATTGGAGCTACAAGGCGGCAGTCAGAGGCACTGTTACCAGATCATATCCCCTCCCCTTTGTTCTGTTTTTGGCCGAGTCAATTACCCTGAGTTGGGTAATTGGCCCCGACGCTGTTTCGAGCTTAACTGTTAATGGGCGCTTGACTTGGCTTAACGGTAACAGAAGCCACCGACTTTTTGGTCAATGAGCTTCGGATTTAGCCCCAGCTTCAGCTTCAGCTACAGATACAGATACATTTACAAAGCTTGGTGTATATCTCATGGATACAAAAGATACGTAGTTTAGTGTGCTAGTTTTAGCAGGCATGGCAGATGATTTCATGCTTTTGAGATTTAATTGTTATTCATTTGGTTTGTCATTCGTTCAAGGCACTTAAAAAAAAGGTTATATTTCTTTAAAAAAAAACTATTTCATAAATAAGAAATATTAAACTAAAATTCATGAAATAAATTAAAACAGTTTCTGTTTTTTTTGTTAAATCTCTATTTTTTTTCAGCGTATTTAAGTTTTTTTTTTCTTTCTGTGCCTTTTGTTTTTGTATCTGTTGTTTCTGCTGTTCGTTTTAGTTTCATTTTTGGTTTTGGCCAAACCTTGAACCGCACGCGTTCAGTTTATTGGCCGCTTTTTACTACAAATACCGTTCGTTTGCTTCGCTTGGCTTCTGACTGACTTTTCGATGATGACGCCAAAGATCATCATCATCATCATCATATTCGTTTGGTAGGCCCATAGTATATATCTTAATATAGGTATGGTGTGTGTGTGTATCCATCTCCACCTGAATTGAGGAGTTCCCACCGCCATTAACTTGGTTATCCTTGTTCCTTTGACGTGCGTTGTTGCTGCCTACTTAACCCAGTTGTTGTTGCATATAATTTATTTATTAGGCCCTGTGAAATTTGCTTTTGGCGTGGCCTTTTCGTATATATGTATATGTATTATGTACCTTTCAGGAAAAGCTTAAGGGTGTATTTGTTAGGGTATCCCCTAGTTTGGCAAACCGAATCGCTTTGTGCATTTGATTCGCTTAGCAAAAAAAAAAAAGCTCTATACGCACAAGGACAACACTTAATGTTAATGAACTCGGCAAACAAGTGCACGAGTATGAGTTCAAGTATCTCTATCTGTATCTGTGGCTGTGTATCTATGGGGGCATTGTTTGTCTAGTTTGCGAATTTGTCAACTATTTTATGCGAGGCCCCGGGCATACATACATATATCTACATAATATATGTATGTACAGATAGCCCCCTTGAAAGCCCAAGCAGAAGCAGCTGCTAATGGCACTAATAGGATTCTCGCTCTATGCACCTGTTCTCCAAGCCCAGCTGGACTTGTAGCATTTTTATGTTTCCGGTTCTGATTAGAAGTATCTGCAGAAAAGAAAAAGTATCTTTGCAGAAGCAGCTACCAGAGTCTACCACAGGAATGCAAATGAAAAGAGCCACAAACCCCAGAGCCGAGCCAAATCAATTGCCCTCGGGCCGAAAGGAGTCAAATCAAAACACAACAACAACTATGTAGTAGAACAACAACAAGAAGCCAAAACCCCAACCAGTTTGCGCAACAAAACCAGTTTTTTGGGGCCAGTTGTAAAGTTAATGCTCGTGAAAAGGAAAATGGAAATTTGTGCAAAAAAATCGAGAAAAAAAAAAAAACAAAATAAATATAAATAAATGCAAAAATAGGAAGTACAATTTTGTGCCCACCACAAAGACAGGAAGTGCCGAGAGGCCATGTGAATGAACTCCAATGAGAGGGGGTCAAAAAACATAAGGAGTTGATTACTCAGCGAGTTGGAAAGTGTGATAATTCGATTGCAATTGATATTAAGTATACGCCGTGTATACTGGCATCAGTTGTAACCCCCGGAAATGGGCAGAAAATTTACCATTCAATGAAGCTGCTCCTGGAAGCGAGGTTTATCCAAAAATAGGCTCCTTCCTTCTTCTTTTTTTTGGGGGGGTTTCGTTGTCTTTCCTTTGCGTACGTTGGCTTCTCTTAATAATTTGAATGCCGTGTTCGTTGAATTTCAGAAACTTCACTTAAGCAACAATTTTGTTGGTTCTCCTTGTTTTCACTGCTCTGCTTTTGTTAAATAAATATATATCTCTTCTATATATTTTTTTTTCTTTTTTTTTTTTTGGAAACTTTTTTTTTTGGAACTTTTTCCTCACTGAATCTTCTCTCGTTTCTGGGGAGGGAGTTTTGAAATTCAAATCACACAATGCCCCGAAATCAATTTATGCAACCGTCAGAAAAAGGGTGGGTGGGGGTTTCTTTCTTTACTTTTCTTTTTTCTTGATTCTTTTTTTTTTTTTTGGAGTGTAGGTGGGGTGCAGGGTGTCACACGCGTCGTTTGTTGTGTGTATATTGAACGCACTTTTCTGCTAAAAGATTTCACTGATTATGTGTTGCAAGTTCTATGAATTGAATGCTGCACGATTGGAAATTAATATTTATTTTCTGGCCAGGTTAAGTGGTTGTTGTTGTTCTCTGTTGTTACTGTTGCTGATGTTGCTAATGTTGCTGCTGGGTTGTCCGGTTTCTAGTGGTATATTTTTGTCGGTATTTCCGCGCGAGTTGACGAGAGGCAACTGAAAACGACAACGAACCGAAGTGGCTCCAAGCCCCAGTCGGCGGCCGCTGTCGCAGTCGACGCTGGCGCAGACGACGACGCAAGCGGCGGCAGCGCAGAGCTTTTACAGCACGCCTACAACAGCAACAGCAACAACACGCCAACAGCAACACCAGCTGAAGAATACCAGAAGCAAAACAAAGAGGCCAAAGAGCGATACTGCGCGCCAGGAGAGAGGCACTGAGCGAAAAGAGAGAGCCAAAATGGCTGAGAAAGCTTTCGGACCGGCAGCGGCTTCGAGTGCAGTTGCAGTTGGCTGCGCAGCCGGCAGAGCACCAATTGAAATTGAGTAACAAGATTTGTTGCAGTTGTATGTTGCATGCAACTACTACTGCTGCTGCTGCTGCTGCTGTTGTCGTTGCTGCTGCAATCTCATGGATGCAAAAAAAGCAAGCTGCTTAACCGGTGTGTTAGATGCGTTTGCATTTTTTTTTGTTTTTGTGCCTTTCCTCTCAAGCTGAACAGAAAAACTGCAAAAAATATTAGAAAAAAAAATGAGAAACTGCTCAGCCTCCGGCTCAAAAGCTGGCAGTTACATAAGCCTTGATTTAGATGATGGCTTAAATGTGCATGTATGCGTGGCCGTTCGTCTGTGAGCTTTGCAATAAGGAAGTGACTTTTCGTGTCAGCCTCGCTGTTACTGTTGCTGTTGCTGTTGCAATTGCAATTTTCATTGCTGTTGTTGTTGCTGTTGGTGTTGTTGTTGGTGGAGCAGTTGCCGTTGCCTTTGGAGACTTTGGTTACTTGGGGCTTTCTCAGATCTGATTGCCTGGAGGAAACAGGACGCATCGCTTGACAATTTCCTGCTTTACAGACAGTCTCAATAGTTTTCCCACATCGAGACCAAAATTGCATCCGTTGGATACTTGAAAATTGAGTTTACCGCCAATGAAAGTTTTTCCTTTTGAGTAGCTCACATTAAATAAAAATGGAAAACTCTAGGAAAAATAAGTTTTTTAGGGTTTTCTATAAGACCTTGATAGTTGAGTATCTTCGGGATATTAATATTACCTATTTCATAAGGTATAAATACTAATTTATAAGTATTAAACCCCATAAAGTCATGTTAATCATGCAGTATTTTCAGAATTTAAATAAGAAGTAAAAAAAAATGTAAAGCATTAATATTTTTTAATAACATGTATAGAACACTATATAGAACCATTTATAGTAAGCCCTAGTAGACCTCTACTATTTTCCACGATTTAGCCAACTAATTGAGGGCTTAGTCAGTGCTAAACATGGGCGAAAATGCAGTGCCTCAATTAGTGGCAAGCTTACTTCATTCGGATAGCCGTTATGGGAGGGAGGGCCAACTAATTTACAGCACGCAACTTGCTTGGAAAGTATGTATTAAAAATCATATTATGACCAATACCCTACGGTCTCCAGACGCCTTCCCATTCCATACCATTCCATTCGATTGCATTCAGAGAGTTTGAAATTGCACGCGTCTCAAGTAGCAACTTCCTTCAGTACTTTGGTACTTTAGCAACTTTAGCAACTACCCCCGGATCCGGACCGGCCCGGCCTGGCCCGGGTGCCATGCCCTTTTTGGCATGTCAGGCACGTCTTAACACGCTGCCAGTTTTGATTTAATTTAGTAGCAACTTGAGGCTGCAGGGGTTAAGGGCGGTGAGTGGAAGAGTACTTGTGGCAGGGAGCCACCATCGATCACGCTTCTGCAGCAACATCATCATCATAATCATTTTTATAAAGCTGGGTGCATTAAGATCATCCCAAGATCAGCAGCTCGAGCTCTTTAGTCTTCGTCTTCGGCTTGATTAAGCAGTTAAATGGGAATAGGGGCTGGGGGGGATAAATGGGATTTGGAAGGGGATAAATGGGGTCCGGAAAGAGGAGGCAACCGGGGCTGTGTTGAAGGTGTGTTCCCAACAAGCCGTCAAAGTGGCCGCCGCCGCCGCCGCCATGATCATCTGTGGCCACACTTGAGAGCACATTGGTCCGCTTTTTTTCTTCCCCGGAGTCTCCTCTATTCCCCTCCGGACTGAAAAAAGGTCAACGCATTCTGCAAAATCGTAAAGGGAAATGCCACACAAACAACCACAGCAGCAGCAGCAGCAACATGGAAGCGGCGTGTTAATTGAAGACAAGCAGGCAACAACCCACCAGTAACCAGATGCAAGCAGGGGCAGGGGCAGGGGCAGGGCGAGGGGGCTATACTATATAGCTGGCTAGCCAGTTCGAAGCCCAAAACGCTTCACTGATTTCTGCGTTGGCAGCGGCAACGTTCGGTAATGGTTATTGCAGCCGCATTTGAAGTTGCTTCCTCATTTTGTGGCATGCAGACAAAAAAAATCTGTAGCACATACACAATGGAAAAAGTTTAGATAACTTGGCCAGGAAATGGGTTTTATTTTATTAAATTGATTATAGTTTTCTTTCTACAATTTCCAACAAATGTAAACCATCTTCCATCTTCTAACTTGGCTTGCAGTCTCAAAAACTAATATCAAATAATAACCCCATAAAGCTTCTTTAAATTGGCCAAGATTTAGCCCATAAGTGTCTTCCGGGTGGCAGTTTGCCATTAATTTGAAGCTGCCACTCAACGACGCGTGAAGTTGCAAATGCATCAGCAGCAGATGCAGCAGCAACAGCAGCAACATCAGCCAGGCAGCAGCTGCTTATGTTATTGGCAGCTTAATCAAGCCATCCAGCACCCCCCCGTGGACTCTAGTCTCGGGTCTGTGCCACCACGTCCCGCACCCTTTGGTGATAATGCCATGTTGTTGACGTCGCTGGCCAGAATCACGGAAGCGCCAAGAAAAATGCGTGCGTTGCCGTCAGCGTCGCAGAGTTCTTGATGTTGTTGGTGTTGTTGATGTTGCTGTTGGTGTTGCTGCTGCTACTGCTGCTGCACTGGGCGTTGAACCCGAGGGCGGGTGCAATTGCCGCCACTGTTGGCGATGCGTTGTCAACTAGTATGACTCCAAGTGTATGGGTAATGAGTGCACTAAGCGAAAAAATGGGTGCAGTTTCCATTTTTATTTAATAGAATTATTAAAGACAGCATAAAGATGCAGTAGAAGACTGCTTGGAAAACTTTTACTTGGAATCTACACTAGGTAGTGCTGCAGTTGTCTGATTAAGGCTATTTTTAATCAAAGTTTAATCTCCATAGAACCTTCATCTTCATAAAAATTTAAAAAAAAACCCCCTTCAAAAATATCTCCCAGTGTATTCACGGGTAATGGCATCGCATCATAATCATTTATTTTAGCACTAGACAACAGCACACAAAGTACGCTGGCTAATTTTATAAACTTCTTTTCTTTTGCATCGTCTGTGATTTGCTGTGCGATTTGCATTTTTTTTTTTAAGTTTGCATATACATTTTTATGATATTTACTAAGACATTCTTATGCGGGCCACGTTGGGGTACAAAACACAAAGGGGAGTCCACTGTGATTGACATTTAGAAGTCAACGTTCGGGTGGCTTTGTTGTTCTGCTGCTTCTGTTGGTGCTGTTTTTGCTGCTGCATTTGCTGTCATTGTCTTTGCCAACCGCCCACCCACAATTACGGGCTTAAATATATACTATATAGTATATACCGATCACCCCGATGCAAGTGCACGACATTTCTTGCCAATTTGTCGATGGCTTATGACATTAATTGCCCTGCGATATAAATCTGTGGCGTTTCCAATCGATTTCAACTCTAATTGCATTCGAGTTCAGTAGGAGAAAACACTCTACAATTTATATAATTGGATTGCACTTAGTATAAGAAGAGAGCTTTGTGGGTTTTTGGGGGAAAATCCCCGGTCTAGGTGTCAAGGTTGCTCATTAATCAAACAATGACAATTTGTGTGCAATATTTGGCAATTAGCTTAGCCCGGTTGCAAGTGTGTGTTCCGAGGGGTAAATAGCCTCAGAATTACGCATACTTATCTGGAAAGTTACTGAATCACTGTTGAATGTGAGTGCCTTTCTCGCCAAGAATTGCAAATGATGCAGAAAAGTGAAAATTGTAAAGTAAATTGGAAATATTTATATTGTTATGGAGTTATAAGAAGGTTCAATGATCCACTTTAAAGATATTTGAAATTGAAATGTTAAATTAGCTCCCAAACCATCCCAATATTAAGTCACCTTCTCTCAACTATTAGCATTTATTTAATTATTGTGTTTCGACTTGTGTTTTTTCGCAAGTTTAGCAAGGCGACAAGGTGTTAATTGAACTATAAATAGCTAGCCAAGTGCTGCAACAATCGGCGGCAACATCTACCGCTTGGATACAAACGAGTTTCGTTGTAATTGGAGGACAGATTGCTCGTGTCGCCGGCAATGTTGCAGTGTTGCTGGATTGCTCGAAGGCGCGCATGCGTAACACGGCGGCAACAATCGCCTGCCGACAAGAACAATGAACCGCAACAAAGGCGGTTGCACAAATCAACGGTTGCAATTTGCCAAAGGGACTCGGGCAATGCAATACCGGGGGGGCACGAGGCACTATAAGCTGTCTAAGAATTCCTTAAAAGTACTTCAGAATATTATTGATTTTTACATTACTTGACTCACAATATAATTCATTCATTCACCTGCAACAGGTGCGGCAGCTTTTTGCTTTTGTTATAAATATTGTTTAATGATCGCCCACAACCGTTTTTATTTTTCTATTTTTTTTTGGTTTTTGTTTAAACTGTTTATTCAACTTTTCGGTTTATGCGTCCAGCGGGCATATTGCGATTAAATTCGTTCTGTTAAATGTTTATAAACGAGTCGCGAACGGCAATAACAATACTTTAAATACGTAATTAAAAAATTAAATGATATTTCGGCGGCAACAAATTTGTTGGTAATATTTTAAATTTACAATGCATTTCGTCTCAGCGTTGTTCTTGTTTTGTGTGTTTGCTGATTTGTTTTGCGAAAAAAGTCATAAAAATTGCGAGCATTGGACTTTGGGTTCTGTTTGCGAAAATATTAAAGGGAGGGTGAATGAAGTTGTTGGGCAACAGCAACATCAGCAGCAACAGCAGCGGAAGCGGCAACAACATCATCGACAACCGCAACGGCAACGAACGTGAAACAAGCGAAAGTGAAAGGCGCCAGGGGAATTTTTTTGAAAAGGAAGCGGAAAGCAATCGGTATTTGCTTTTGTTTTTTGACGAGGAGTTCAATTGAGGTTTGGTGAACTGATTAAGGAAGCTAAACAAAAGGTTTAATGCCACCAAGTGATATAATTATTAAAAACGAGCGATTAAGGAAATATGTTTAATAATTTAAGTGATTAAAAAATACAAAATGAAACTTGTTTTAAAGAGAGTTATGAAAAAGGGAGTCTTGTTTCTCTAAATCATATCCTGTAGGTCTATTCTGTGATCTATTATTCCAGCCACCACACAATGAAATAATAATTATAATAAAACAATTTGTGAAATTTGTTAAACCAAGCCATAAAAATGCATGCAATTCCCATTAGCCCCATCACAAAACAGAATATTTTCCTTTTATTCTCAAACGTTTCTGACGTTATTGCCAAATAATACAATTTCACGCAAAACAATGGCCAAATAGCGCCGTGGCTGTGGCTAAACTTTAATTTAGCCAACTGCCAAACAAAAGACAATTGTTAGAAGCCCAAAAGCAGAGCGAGCAACAACAATGGGCGAAAATTCAAAGAGTCTTTTGGTTTTTTATTCGGATTTGGATTGGCCGGGGCTTTGGCTGGCAAGCGACCCAGTTTACGCCGCAATTATAAGCCTGTCTTGGTCTCCGGCCTTTGTTGTTGTCACTGCGCAGGCGCAGCAGCAGCAACAGCAACATCAACAACAGACAGCAGCAACAGTTTCGTTTTGCACTCGATTTTGGGCGTCTAGAAGAGTCGTGGCTGCGAGTCTCGAATCTTTGTAGCTGACATTTGATAGTTTGCTTTCAAATTGACTACAATTGAGTTGAGAGTAGTTTTGATTCTGTGTTACTATGTCGTCTCAGTGGTTGCTGTTCAGTTGTTGCTGGTGATGTTGCCTCTGGCAGTGACAGCTCTGTGCCCATTCCCAAGCAGACAACCGACAACCAGACAACCAGAACTTTGTCCAAAAACTTCTGCGGCCATTCGCAGCTTTAATTGCATTTTGATTTGCGGCCAATTTGATTGACGGCGGTATTAGAACTCTAATTTACCAGAAACGAACAGAAAGTAGGAGAGAGCTCCGGCGCGGAAACTTTTCAATTAGCTCACCGCCACTGGGTCTTCTCACATAAATTTAAATGCTACGGGAATCTGGGGCACAGTTCAAGATATTTTTAGAGAAAAATATTATTGGGTGCGGTCGTTAAAAAGAGCTAAGAGGCCTTTTTAAGTATATTGTGTTTAGGGTTGTTAAACCAATTATATTAAGCCGTACTTTAATTCTGTAAATAAAGAAAATAAGTAAAAATTATTTGCACTCTTAACAAAAAAAATCCCAGCAAGAAAATTGAAGAAAATATCAAAGATATAAGACTATATCTAAGCTTGAATGGTCGAAGAGATTAGACCTACGAAGTACTTAGATAAAGGGTAATGTGGTTTCCTTGAGTTTTCCACACTTTAAAGGGGATCCCCTACAAAAATGGACGAAAAATCTAAAAAATATTTTGCTTCCAGATTTTGATGCAGATTGGTGGAGAATCGATCTACAAATCGTTTAAGATACTCCGCTTAAGATTCTGATGCGATTTGGCAAAGATATGGCCATCGCAGTAGGTCCAAATGTGGCACCCCTGAGTTTTCCACATTTGAAAGGGGATCCCCTAGAAAAATGGACGAAAAATCTAAAAAATATTTTGCTTCCAGATTTTGATGCAGATTGGTGGAGAATCGATCTACAAATCGTTTAAGATACTCCGCTTAAGATTCTGATGCGATTTGGCAAAGATATGGCCATCGCAGTAGGTCCAAATGTGGCACCCCTGAGTTTTCCACATTTGAAAGGGGATCCCCTAGAAAAATGGACGAAAAATCTAAAAAATATTTTGCTTCCAGATTTTGATGCAGATTGGTGGAGAATCGATCTACAAATCGTTTAAGATACTCCGCTTAAGATTCTGATGCGATTTGTCAAAGATATGGCCATCGCAGTAGGTCCAAATGTGGCACCCCTGAGTTTTCCACATTTGAAAGGGGATCCCCTAGAAAAATGGACGAAAAATATAAAAAATATTTCGCATCCAGATTTTGATGCAGATTGGTGGAGAATCGATCTACAAATCGTTTAAGATACTCCGCTTAAGATTCTGATGCGATTTGGCAAAGATATGGCCATCGCAGTAGGTCCAAATGTGGCACCCCTGAGTTTTCCACATTTGAAAGGGGATCCCCTAGAAAAATGGACGAAAATTCTAAAAAATATTTCGCATCCAGATTTTGATGCAGATTGGTGGAGAATCGATCTACAAATCGTTTAAGATACTCCGCTTAAGATTCTGATCCGATTTGGCAAAGATATGGCCATCGCAGTAGGTCCAAATGTGGCACCCCTGAGTTTTCCACATTTGAAAGGGGATCCCCTAGAAAAATGGACGAAAAATCTAAAAAATATTTCGAATCCAGATTTTGATGCAGATTGGTGGAGAATCGATCTACAAATCGTTTAAGATACTCCGCTTAAGATTCTGATCCGATTTGGCAAAGATATGGCCATCGCAGTAGGTCCAAATGTGGCACCCCTGAGTTTTCCACATTTGAAAGGGGATCCCCTAGAAAAATGGACGAAAAATGTAAAAAATATTTTGCTTCCAGACTTTGATGCAGATTGGTGGAGAATCAATCTACAAATCGTTTAAGATACTCCGCTTAAGATTCAGATGCGATTTGGCAAAGATATGGCCATCGCAGTAGGTCCAAATGTGGCACCCCTGAGTTTTCCACATTTGAAAGGGGACCCCTAGAAAAATGGACGAAAAATATAAAAAATATTTTGCTTCCAGATTTTGATGCAGATCGGTGGAGAATCGATCTACAAATCGTTTAAGATACTCCGCTTAAGATTCTAATGCGATTTGGCAAAGATATGGCCATCGCAGTAGGTCCAAATGTGGCACCCCTGAGTTTTCCACATTTGAAAGGGGATCCCCTAGAAAAATGGACGAAAAATGTAAAAAATATTTTGCTTCCAGACTTTGATGCAGATTGGTGGAGAATCAATCTACAAATCGTTTAAGATACTCCGCTTAAGATTCAGATGCGATTTGGCAAAGATATGGCCATCGCAGTAGGTCCAAATGTGGCACCCCTGAGTTTTCCACATTTGAAAGGGGACCCCTAGAAAAATGGACGAAAAATATAAAAAATATTTTGCTTCCAGATTTTGATGCAGATCGGTGGAGAATCGATCTACAAATCGTTTAAGATACTCCGCTTAAGATTCTAATGCGATTTGGCAAAGATATGGCCATCGCAGTAGGTCCAAATGTGGCACCCCTGAGTTTTCCACATTTGAAAGGGGATCCCCTAGAAAAATGGACGAAAATTCTAAAAAATATTTCGCATCCAGATTTTGATGCAGATTGGTGGAGAATCAATCTACAAATCGTTTAAGATACTCCGCTTAAGATTCTAATGCGATTTGGCAAAGATATGGCCATCGCAGTAGGTCCAAATGTGGCACCCCTGAGTTTTCCACATTTGAAAGGGGATCCCCTAGAAAAATGGACGAAAAATCTAAAAAATATTTTGCTTCCAGATTTTTATGCAGATCGGTGGAGAATCGATCTACAAATCGTTTAAGATACTCCGCTTAAGATTCTGATCCGATTTGGCAAAGATATCGCAGTCGCAGTACGTCCAAATGTGGCACCCCTGAGTTTTCCACATTTAAAATGTCGAAAAATCTTTTTCTCAAAAATCAGAGGTGTTTTGTTCAAGATATAGGCGTTTACTACATGCGAAGGAAGTAAATTTAAATACAAGTCATGGCCGGTTTATCGCGCTTATTTGTTTTTCCATTATTAAGGTTTACAGAAATATTACTCTGCACAAATTTAAACCATTTGTGTGATGCAATCCTTTACTTTAGCTGGGGAATGTAAATAACCATAGAAGTTTATCAAATTAAATGAGAAAATAATTGGCTTTGCGAATGGGAAAGGCAGATGCTGCAGCCGGCATGTTGGTGCTGCATATAGTTGGTGTTTTTATTGCAACTTCTGCTGGTGGCAGCGCTGTTGATATTGCCACAAAATGCCGCATGCCGGCATGGAAACTTTGTGCCATGCTGTATGTGTGTGTTTATGTGCTTCATGTTTGACCCAAATTCCTGCAGAGCGATGCAAAGTGTTGCTGTTGACGTTGCTATTGCTGTTGGTGTTGCTGTTGCTGCTGCAACATCCGAAATGCAATTTCTGCTTGCCAAGCGACGCGCGTTATTTTTTTGTTTTTGTTTTTTTTTTTATGGTACTTTGTTGCCGTTGCCAACAAAAGCTTTGCAAATTAAATAAAAGTCAAGCCACGCCCACTCTTATACACACAAGCTCAGGCATTATAATTGCATTTGTTTTCTGCAAAATGGTCTGACCCATTAAAATCCCAGGTCTTCAGTATTTTCAGAATCACTGAAATTAAAGTTTGCTTTCAGCTTTTAGTGCCCAATGATTTGAGCTCTTTTTCTAAGCCAACTTAATTGGAAAATCTCTCACGGCAGAAACTACAAATGCAGCATGCTGCCTGCAACTAGCAACTTGCAACTTGCAACTGCAGCAATGGGCAATCGGCAATCAGCAATTGCTAGTTGCCAGTTGCAGCATTGCCATAAGCCATAATAACCCCACCATCCGAATCCGAATCGACAAAAGTCTGTGGCAGAGTCTAATTAAACCGAGCAAGCAAAAATCAAAAGGCGCCTCGCAAACTTTCAGCCTTTCAGCCTATGAAAATGAACCCCGCCTCTACAGAGGCAACTGCAACATCCAGGCCTGCACCGAACTTGCCACAAAAGCAATTTAAGTAAATTATTGAACTTTCCGTATGCAATGAGGCAGAGAAAGGAAAAACTTTGCTGCAGTTGAAGCTGCAATAAACGGTTTAAGGATTCAGTTTGGTTTTCAATATATTTCTTGAGTTTATTTTTGCTAAAGGAAATAATTCAATAAATATATTACATAAGATTTAATTCATTAACTTCTAAAAGAATATTTCAAATTTATTTTCTAAAATTATTTTCCAAGGGCAGAGCATTTTAAGTAAAAGTTTCATGGTTGGAAGTTGCAAAGGAAATCTGTGCTGTTGTGGAAAATCATTAAAAGTGGCAAAAGTCAGCACGAAGGCCTCCTTGCCTCGAAATCGGACCAGTGTGGGTCGAGAAGGAGCAGGAGGAGGACAAAGGGGATTGCTTTTTTTTTGGTTTCCATGTTAGTGTTGCGTGGGCGCTGAGGAAAATTAAGGAAATGTTTGCTCAACACCATGGACCCCGGGCTCCGAACCTCCGAACCGGACAAAGACCATAAAAAATTGCAACAAATGTTGCGGCCAATAGACGCGACTAATAAATGTTGCTCGCGTGCAGCAACAGCAACGGCAACAGCAACAGAAAAGCGACAGCAACAATGACAGTGACAGAAACAAATATCTGTTGCCTGTCATACATGGTAGACCCGCCTCTCTTGGATTGGATTTTATAACCGCCTTTACCCGTGACCGTTTTTTTCCGATCTTTTTGGGCAATTAATTGTGCAACATCAAATAAATTGCATTTGAGAGCCAAGGGATCCAGATCCCTGGAGTTGCTCTATTCCCGCTACTGACAACAGTCATAAAAACTAATTTTACTTCAGCATCGTGGGTGGATTTCGGTTGTGGCTTACAGGAAGTTCGGATTGAGGGGTAAATTCGTGGCCATCTAGTCTTTAAATGGAGCTAAGCTGCAGTTTCCGACCACGTCCAATAGCTCCAAATAGCTCCTCGGCCAGTCTGGAGTTGTTTATGGGTGTTTAACTAAGAGGATGGGCGTAGACCCGTTTAAGGCCTGGATGAACGGGCCATGTCAGAGGATTGAGTTTTTAAACGGAGGAATTATCTTAAGTGAAGGCTTTACTACGTTTTAGGAGGCATTAGCTAACTGGATAACCGATGCTTAGTTAGAATTGCGCACCGATTCGATTATATGGAGTACGGGAATATAAAATGCACAGTGGAAATTATTTTAGATTTTAGAATTATTAGTTTTAACATATGTGAAATATATTAAAAATACAATGAAAAATATATTTAAAGTTTATAGACTACAAATTTTAGAACATCCTTTTTTTTATATTTTTCCACAGGTTTTATTATTTTTTTTATAAATATACTTTCTTTTACCATATTTAAGAGGCTAAAACTATTTGTTTAACTAAAAACTAATATAACCTTTTATTAAATTAAAAAAGTAATTAATATTCAAGCAGAAAAACAAGCTTGAAATACAAATCAGTCGAATTTTCTAATCTTTAAAAATACAGCGCTTTAGAACTTATTTTTCTCCACCAAGTTGCAAAGTTTTGTCAAGTTTTCTTCTTTGTGTAAATTAAATTATACCTTTTAGAAAAGCATATCTCAGAGTTGCCAATTTCCCGGGACAACTAACTGACACAATCTGGGATCTTTTGGCAGAAATCTGCCAGCGGTTTCGCGGCTGATAAAGTAATCAAGGGGCTAAGCTGAAAGGTACAGCCTCCCCTTCACTTTTGGGCCCAGTTAGTTGGCCAAGTTGGCTTAACTTGGCATTTGCGAATCGGCTTAATCATACTGTTACTTTGGATAGTTTTTTTTTGTATTTTTCGGTACTCACAGTCGCGGCTCATGCCAGCGGAAAGGCATTTCTTGAAGCGGCAGTACTGGCAGCGATTGCGGTTCAGTCGAATGACGAGACACTTGCCGTCCCTCAGGCACCGGTACTCGATCTGCTTCTGGATGCTGCGACGAAAGAAACCCTGAAAAAGTACCATTATTATAATGTGTTTTCATTTAAAATAAATAGCTATACTTAAATATTATAGAATTTCATAATTTGAAGGAAAAACTTACCTTACAACCCTCGCAGGAGGTTACACCATAATGGTAGCCCGATGCCTTGTCGCCACAAACTTTGCAGGGCACAAAAGATTTGGAGGAGACTCCAAACGATTGCTGCTGCGGGTGTTGCAATTGCTGATGTTGCTGCGACTGCTGTTGCTGCTGTTGTTGGTGTTGCTGCTGGAGTTGCTGCTGCTGCGTGGTCTGCTGCTGTGGCTGTTGCTGCTGTTGCTCTGCAAGGGAAAAATGCATTTGTTTCGTTTACATTTCCTTCGGTTTTGGAAAGTTGTCCGGCGAGTGGCTTATGCAATGCCATGCCACATTGCTCATACGCCGCATGTGCAGCAATTGCAATTTTCCAAATGAGTTTGCTGTCACCGCCGTATCGCCCACTCGAAATCTCCCGCTTGTCACACTTGCCCCACATGCCACCCGAGGCAACAATCAATCGACAAATGACGCAAGCTAAATTAAAAATGTATCTTAAAGGGGAAAATGAAATTGCTGACAAATGCGCTGCTTAATTATGCTCGAGATGATTAAGCCCATTAAATTGGGGCCTGGCTATGAGCAATCACAGTCAAATGCAACACATACCCCCAGGCCCACAAAGTACATTCAACTTCAGCGCTAACGCTGCCGATGTGCGATAAGAAGAAATGCCAAAAAAAAATCACGTATACGCCACCGCCTACAAAACAATATTACAAGCCAAGACGTCTGATGCTCGGGTTGTTGTTGCTGTTGCCTCTACTTCTACCAGTCACGAGGAAAAACTGCAGCCGCACAATTTTCACTGCGAGAGCCGAAAAAAATTTGCATTGCAAATTATGAAGAAAAAAATGGAAAAGAAAAGGCTGGCAAAAAGGCAGAAAAACTGGAGCCAGACAGCTATGTTTGCTTCTTGGCATTTCATTTCGAATTCAATTTGACTTTATTTCTTGCCTGCCTTTATTTTATGTTTATTTTTATTTTTTATTTTTGTTTTTAGTTTTTTTTTTTATTTTTGCTTTTCTAATGCAAGAGGAAGAGGCAAATGAACTAAGCGCGGAGTTTGAACTGCGATGTGAACACGGCGGGAAAAGTTTATTATTGGTTGGGGTTTTTATTTATTTGAATTATGGTAGTTAACTATAAATTAATCTGAATCAATCTCCTTATAATTCTGTTCGATTTTTTTTGAAATATTTATTAAAACCATTTTTTAGAATAAAAAACTATTAAAAGTAAGGGTTATAAGCTTAGCAGATATCTATTGAGATTTAATTTAAAATCAATCACATTTTTTATGAATTGTTAATATTATAAATAAGAAACATACAAAAAATAATATTTTTTGGAAAAGCTCATGTTTAAATATGAAAAAGATATTTAAAAAGTAATTAAGTTTTTTTTTACAAATGTAAGTCTCTATAGGAAACTTACTTTAAAGAAGCTCTATTTTCTTTATTAAATGAATAATTTTATGAAGGAAAATAGATCATACATTATTTATTTTTAACACCCTTTTTTCGCAGTGCTATTACTGCCAGCAATTGAAGTTGCCACACCTCAAAAATGCGAAACAAAATGAAATTAATGTGCAACTTGCACGCGCCGACAAACAGACAGACGCAGGGTGCCTGCCGCCTGCCTGGTTTTCAGGGGGAGGTTGAGGGGCTGGGTGAAAAGGAGTGGGGTGAAGCGTTACGCGCTTGTGCAATTGCAAATTGAATTTTCACCATCGGTTGCTGCTGCTGCTGCTGCTGCTGTGGCAGGCAGCAACAACGCGTTGTCTGGAAAATGTCGTCGCCGTGGCTGGGGGCAGGAATGAAAAACCAAAAGGAAATTCAAGTGCCTGCTTTTCATTTTCGCGCTGCGTTCAAATGCAAATCATTTGGTTGGCTTTTGTAAGTTGACAATTTGAAATGCCATTGTTTGCCCCACGAAGGGGCGGGATGAGGGGGCGAGGCAGAGCGGAGCGGGTCTGTGGAAAAGTGCTTGGCATTTCCGCGTTGTCAGACGATAGACGACAAAGACTTCATCATATTTTCCACGACATTTTTCTTTTTGCATTTCTTGCATTTATCTGGGCAACTGATTGACTTCAAAATGGCAGACATTACTTCCTCCTAGCGACCTCTAGATCCAGATATATATATAGTTTGGGGTGAGGAGCTTGCCACCATTAGTGGCAACTTCAAAACGAAATCCTAGATTTCAGGACGTTTAATTATAAAAGTTAATCCTGCAAGCATAATCCTGGTAGTTTAGAGAAATGGCTTTTAAATTAAATTTCTCGAGTCAGTTCTCTCAGATTCTATTACAGAAACTACACTGGAAGAAAGTACTACAAAATCTTAATATCTGAAGAGAGTTTGAAGTTTTCAAAACAAAGCCTCGTTCTCTAAAGTTTTATTGAAAGAAAATTAAAGAATATAACTAAGAATTATTTTAGTAACTATAATAACCTCAGTATCTTTTCTCTCAGTGCATACACCTCAGTAACCAGCCGAAAGCCATTCAAGGCGATTTATGAAAATGAAAACATTCGTTGTTGCATGGCTTTCAATTGCCCCAATCGCTATGGCATTGCAGCATTGACAGACTGCAACATGAAAAGCAATTTCCTCAGAGTGGATAAGGAAAATAAAATGAGAAAACCCACAAAAACAACAACAAAAACCACAGGCACATGGGCCAATAACAGGGAATTATATTCATTTTCACATTTTTTATGCTGCGCTTTAATAGTTTCCTCAAAAGGAGAAGAAACTTCAGGCTTGCAGTCTTCAGGCTTTCAATTGCTAGTTGCATTTGCAGCTGTTGCAGTTGCTATTGCTATTGCTATTGCTGTGGCAGTTGTTGCTCCTGCTATTGCTGCTGCTCTTATGCAATGAATGCAAATTTATTGAACATAATTTTCGAACTGCGACAACAATGGTCCGGAAGAGTGGAGTCTCCGCTAGTTGCACATACTTACCTTTGTTCAGATGCGCAACAGATGAAGATGTTGCTGAGGGGTTGGAGTTGCAATTGCTGATGGTGCTGTTGCTATTGTTGTTGTTGCCGCTGCTGCTGCTGCTGGTAACCGCTGACGAGGATGAATGAGCCTGGCCGCTGACATTGACAACTGCTGTTGAGCGGCCAAAATGCTCCGATGATGAGACGGACGAGGCACCCGAGGAGCAACCACTATCCGGCGAGGCGTGGGCGCCGCTGGAGGCGGAGGAGGAGGTGGGTGAGGAGCTGTTGTTGTTGCTGGCCGGACCAAACTGATGCACACTGCTGATGGTGTACAAAGCACCTCCACCATTGCTCAGCGTGCAGTTCAGTTGCTGATGTTGCTGGGCCTGTGGGTGATGTTGTTGCTGCTGGCGTTGATGTTGCTGCTGTTGTTGCGGTTGCTGCTGGGCCTGCTGATGCTGCTGGTGGGTGTGTTGCTGTTGTTGCTGCTGGTGTGGGGCAAGGGGAGCTGCTACGTTTTCCACTGGGGCTGTGTAAAAATCGTCGCAGTGCAGCAACTGCAGGGGATCCGCTTCAATGGCACTCAAACAATCCTGCAACTCCCGCTGTTGCTGATGCTGCTGCTGCTGCTGCTGGTGGTGATGTTGTTGCTGTGCCTGTTGCAACTTGTGCTGAGGCAGGTCTTCCTCTTCCTGGTCGGAATCCAAGCTATTGGCCTCGCTGTAGGCACCTTGTGTGGACGAGTCCTCCGGTGTGTCAAAGAAATGCAAATTAAAGTCAGAATTTGCATTGAAATTGACTCCTGCCAGCAATGCTCCTTCCTCCTCCGGTTCTTCGTCCTCTTCTATGTCTTCTTCTTCTACAGCTCCCACGTCGTCCTCCTCTTCCTCCTCCTCGTCCTCGGTGTCGTTCTCCTCCTCGTCGTCCTCACCGTCGCTCGGGTTTCCCTCGTCAAAGTCCTTGATGAGGTGGTCCTGCTCCTTGACTTGCAGCTGCTGCTCCTCCACCACCGAGGGCTTCACACAGCTTTCGACCAGAAGATTGGAGCGGATTTGTGCCTGTGCCTCCAGCTCTATTTGGTATACATCCATGTTGCTTGGATCGGATCGGTTGCAAGACGGATCGGTCCATCCATCATCGTCCTGGGAGCGGAAATCGATGTTGGCAACCCACAATGGCGCCGGATCAGCATGTTTGTGGGAAATCCTTGCTATTCTAATTTAATCCTTTGGCACTTAATGGGGGAATTCAAAAAGAAATCTTTCAGCGTGATGGTCTAAAGTCTTTGGAGGAGAAACTTTAAAGATTCTATTTAGCTATTCTATTCTATTAAAGGGAAAGAGAATTTTTAGAAAAATAAGGTAAATGGATACTACTATAAGGCTATTTTGAATTTTAAAGACACATTTTTTAAGGAAAAAGCTCTAAAAAGTCTAAATTTATAGACCCTTAATAGGAATAGAAAATAGGATATTTTCTTTTTTAAATTTAGTTATAAAAATATTATATTCCCTATCTCCTTAAATAATTTTCGTAAAAACACTTGCACTCTGGCTTAACAATTACGATGTATTTTGCATATATTTTGAATTCACTTCCGTGTTTTGTGTCACGTAGTTCCTGGCTCTTCCAAGTTCTTTCCGTATTCCAAGTCCGGCGTGATCGATATATTCGTTATATGATGGCACTCGCGACCCGAGCTTTGATTTACGATTTCGGGTGGGAAATTTTTGGGAAAAACTGAGGAAAAACGAAATGGCGATCGCGCGTACGAAACTCTCGCCTTGCCGAGATCCAAGCGCCAACTTCGCAGCGCTCCAAATGCGCAACAGAAATCCCAAGCCAAACTGCAGACTGCAGACTGCAGAACAGAACGAACCTACGACAACACAGAAAAGTCCAAGACGGCAGCGGCAGCGACGCAGAAGAACAAGAATCTTGCGAGTGTGTGGGTATGACCAGTGTGTGTGTGTGTGGGGAAAGAGCAGGAGGAAAATAGAATGTGGCTGTGTGGCCCCAAATGGAGTGGGGAAAACTGCGAAGCGCCGCCGCAGCACGAGGCGAAGTCTCTGGAGGAGCGAAGAAGGAGGAGGGAGCTTCTGTCTTTCTAATCTCCACCAGAAACATCAGCAACAACACTAGTTGCAACAACAACTCACAATCTAACTGCAACAAACAGAATTGCAGCTGCAACAACAAAAACTGTATATGCCAGGAAAACACCATAAATTGCAGCAACACCACAAGTCGCAGCAGCAGCAGCAACAACAACGGCAACACGACCACTCTCGCTGCCGCTAGTTTTTGTTAGTGTTGCTGTTGCACTTTTCCATTTGCAACAACTCTTTTCCTGGTTGCTATTTTCAATTTCTATTGCCGCTGCGGCAAAGCCAACGACTCAGTCGACTGCAACGCAGGCAGCGACGCCAGCGACACACCGAGTTCCAAGTGCAGAGCCACACTCCACTCAAGATCAATTTCACACACACCAGTGCACGGAGTCCCCAAGAGCGAGAGAAAGACCGAGAGGGAGATGGCGAACCGTTACTTAGTTTGCACTATCTTTGAGGGAGAGGGCAATAGAATGTTAGAGTGTGTGCGAGCAGGAGGCCAACGGGTGGGGGGCGCTGCAGTGGGGGCGCCTGCTTCTTGGGGATCAAAGAACCTTCGCCAAAAGAGAGAGCAATATGGGCCTCTCCAAGATGGAGAGAAAATTCTGCAATGCGGAAGTGAGAAATGTTGCATGTTGCAACTATTGCAGTTGTTGTTGCTGTGCGGCGTTGGAAAGTGGCAACAACAATTTTGGCATCAAAACATGGAACAACTTTAGTCGTTGTTTTCATGATTAAATATATAATTTTTTAAAGAAAGCTTAAAGTACTAAATATTTTCGTATTTTTTAATTAAAATGTAATAATTCCTAATATTAAGATTAAAATCCTAATTATTAGAGAGTAAACTATATGATTTCCAAATACAAAATTAATTAAATACCCCCAAACCCCAAAAATGTTCGCCCATTTTCCGCAGTCCAGTTGCCTTGCACAATTTCCATGACGAATGCCTAGCGCAAAAGGGATCCCACAAAAGTCAACGATCAGAAATGGCAGCGACGCCAACGTCTACAGCGACGCTGCAGCTAGTTGGGGGCTTTTTCCAACGGAGCAGCGAAAGCAACCAGAAACTGTAAATAACAAGAAAACGGCGAAGATATATCCCCCGATCGGATCCACGATCCTCCACGAAAGCGAAACGACACGAGCAATCGAAGCGGCCCACTGCCGCCGCCCCCATCACCACCCAGGCTACATAGTATGGGTTCGATTCCCTAATAAAACCTGATCTCAACACAAACACATACAATATTTACATATATGTATGTGTTACGCACACTCCATAAGAAAGAGATTCGCGAAAACAAATACAGAGACACGCGATGACGACGAACCAGGAAGAGAAAAATGAAAATGCCGCTCGCCAAGATTGTGTAATCGGTTTCCGAGTGTGTGTGTGTGTGAGTTCGAGTGAGAGTTGCCCGCTCACTATTCTTATTATTACTGCATTTCACTTATCATCAAGTGGGTGGAAGGGGGGTGCGGGCATTGGCGGTGGAGGGGGCGGCTGCCTTGGCTTCTTTGGATTTTTAGCTTTTTATTTATTTTGCTATTGTTGGACGGTCTACGTCGACGCCGCTCTAAGTTCAATGACTTGTGGGCAACAACGTCATAGGCAACATCTCAGGCGGTGGCAACAACAACAACAACATTAGCGGCCTAGAACAACAACTGCAACAGTAGCAAAAACAAGGCGGCAGCGGGCAGCAACAAAGTGGCGCAAAATGCGTTTAGTTTTATTTATTTGCTTATTATTATGCCACTACCGATAGATAGCGTTAAGTTTTTACACAGTAAAAATAATAAACTTTAAAGTATAATATAATTTTCCATCAAAAAGTAAAGAATTTTTGAAATAAAAGCTTTAAAAGTAGTATACTACTATGTAGTAGAAATAGCATCGTAATAGTAGTATTGTACAGAATAGTACTAAAATAGGAAATGCTTTGTATAAAACCCTACTTCTTTCAATGATTGGAATATTAAAATTTATTAATAAAAACTATAAGCTATATTTCCTAGTAACTAATTCTCCCTGTGTATTTTTCAGATTTTAGTTATTTGAATGCGAATCTGTTGTTTACTTTCCACATTTTTCCTCCGCCGCCACAATTTGTGGCTATTGCGATTGTTGTTGGGGCCTGACTTTGATAGCACTCGGCGGCGGCGGGTTCTGGTAAACAAACTTTGACGGAGTGAGCGTTAGAAATTATCACTTGATGTGAGGGGAATGGCTGGAAAATTTGCGAATAACCGAAAATCAAACAATTGCCAAAATTTAAGTAGAACGGCAAACAAAGCCAGCTGATGGATAAAGTTTAGAAACTATCACAATGTCATATCCATAAGGCTTTGTCAATCAAACAGCTTAAAAAATAAACTAAACAGAGTATGATATTATATAGTAATAGAATATAAATTCTACTATCAATTCTGCTAAGAATTCTACAGCCATTTCGTGTCTCACTCTCCCTATAACCCTTTTCTCCCTGTGCATGTCAGCAATGTGGCACAGATTGTGGCATGGCGGGCTGGTATTTCTGGCCAACACTTTTCACTCAGAGCTGGTGGCATGTAAAGTAAACTAAACCCAAAGTAGCGCAGAGTGGGAGATGGAAAATAAAAAAAATAACAGAAACGGGCGGCGAATGTCAGCAACCTCAATAAAATGTTGGCATTCGCAGGCATTTTTTCTTGCCCCTTCCTAGGTCATGATCTGTTTGGGCCGCGAAGTTATAAATAGGGACAGCCGGAACAGGACTTACCCAACAGGATGTCACTGCATCCTGAGCCAGAGTGCGAGCTCAAGGATGAAATGTGTCCGTCCGAGGGACTTTGGGGCGCTTCCCTCAAGGGACTGCTGGGCGTGGTCGGGGGCGTATTGATGCAACGCTGGCTGCCAAAAGCAATAGCAACAGGCTGCACTCCGATCGGTGAGTCGATCTTGAAATAGCTTCCAATCAAAGGCAGTCTGAAATAGATCATAAAATAATATTATTTTTTTGAGGTAAGAACAGGCTTTAATCGGGTCAGGTATTGGCCAAATACGTCGATAAGACACGTCAACGGTATTGCAATGTCAATGCCAAAGAAAATTGTTGCCAAGAAAATGGCAATATGATTTAAAAAATTCAAATAATTATTGTTAGCTAAGGCTTCCCGTTGCCCCTCCCTGGTTCTAACCCGTTTGTTTTCTTGGCTTTCACATTTTCAGTTCTAAGCCCCATCCCTCCGTTCCACCCCCGTACGTAATTGATTGGAAAAATGGCCATTCATGTTAAGTGCAGGCGGCTACAGCCATTTATTTCCAAAGAGATATTGGTCGGACAGACGAAGACGAAGGGAGGGCTTCTGTATCGGCCATCTCCCTCCTGGCACAATTCTTAACTCGTTTTGCCTCGTAATTGGCCATTTCCCCCCAGAATTTATTGAACATCAGCGCTAGCAGGTGGGTGGGTGGTCCGAATCGATAGTGATGGATAGTTTTTCCAATTCTTGAAATTTAAGAGGCTCTCTCTTGTTTGCTTTTGCAAGTTTCCTTTAAGTTTAAGGCCCAACTTGGTTTAGTTTTTTATGGAAATCTTGAGATTTATAGCACTTGCAGTTGAAGTTGATGGCAGTAGCTCTTTCTTTACAATTTTTCCAGAGGGAAGCGCATAAATCAAGTATACGCACCGCTTCCAGCAATCTAAGCGGGCTGCTGCTACTGCATTACTCATACGCCCTGTGGGCAATCAAATACAAAGTCAAACGCAAGTAACTTTCGGAAGGGAAAAGGGATAAAAATCAATATATGCTTTGCATGTGTCTTCGTCTTTTACATTTTTTTCCCCCATCCTGCGGCTTCTTTTCACATGTCCCTTTTACTTTTTTTGTTGCTTTGATGCTATAGCTGTTGCTGTCACTGCATTTAGTTGCCTTTTATATGTGTTTTGTGCACTGAGAAAAATAGTTTTTCTTAAAAATATTTTCATTTTTGAAAAATGAATATTAGAAGCATATGGCTCTAATATCTTTTTTAGAAAATATATCCCAGAAAATAGTCATATAGATCGTATTTTTTTGTGATTTTTGTGTTATGAATCTGACTTCCTTTATAATACATTCCTCTAAGCTTTTTTTTCAGTGCATCTTACTGCCTTCTACTTGTAGTTTGCTTTTAGAATATTTCCACGTTGTTATGCACTTCACAAAGTCCTTAGACAGAGCACTTCCACTTGAATCTGCTGTTGCAACTGATGTTGCTGTTGTTGCAAGTGATGTTGCTGCTTGTATTGTCACAATATTTTCGCTTTTCAATGCGCCGCTCGAAAGCACAAGTGAAATATTTGCCCATGTGGCATTTTAGTTTGGCAAGGAGCCTTTTTTTCATTTTCTTCCTGCCAGCCAGCCATCCTTTCAGTCTGTTGGTACTATGTATGTATGTGTGTGTTTGTGGCTGTGCCTCCTTTTGTGCTGAAATCTGCAAAATGGAATTTTTGATTTATGCAGCCGACCATCGATCGTTTGGGAATTTCTAACAAAAAATGGCGGAATGGAGGAGGAGTAGGGCTCGGGATGCACGCGAAACAAATCTCATCATTTGTTATGCACTGTCGTCGTTCATTTCCATCTACCATGCCATGCAATTTTCACATTTTCACTCATCAACGCCAACGTCATCTGAAGCGCCTAAGGCCTCTCTGCCAGCCGCCTATTGTGTGGGCGTGGCATGCCGGCAACAGCAGAAACAGCAGTAGCAGCAACAGCAACATCTGCGGCAGCTTCGCAGCATCTGCGGCTTTTGTGTGTGAAGGAAGTAGGTTAGTGGCTCACTCGTCAGCCAAATGAATGATGGAGTAACTGCGGCAAACTGTAACCGCTGCTGCCGTTGATGAAAAGTTTGCATCCTGATGTGAGCCAGCACCAGCTCCTGCTCCTGGTTCTGGTCCTGTCCGGGCAATTGTATGGTTAATTGAAATGAAAAAATAAAACCTACAGACCTATAACAAAAGTGAAAGCAGCATCATAAAAGTTACCCTCTTTTGGTTCAGGTGTGGTCATAAAATGGGGCATGTGTGTGCTGGTATAAGTGCACTATTTATAAATACTAACCTGGTTTTGCTTGACTGCTGATAATGACTCTGCTCCGGATCCTCCTTGACGATGATATTATGATTCAAACCCGTGGTGTTTGAATACTCCATGGATTGCCGGCCCTCCAAGGGGCTGGCCGTTTCTGGTAGCTGTCACTAAAATACATTTAAGCAGCTGCACCGCCAAACCTTAAAAATTGTCCAGCAAAACACAGGAAACTAATATGCAAATGCGAACGAAGAAAATCTCCTTTATGCGCTGCGCCTAAAAGATGCCATGAGTTTTTTTTTCACTTTCACTCTTGACACTTCCGGTTGGAAAGCTTTCCGATTTCAATACGTTTTTTTGCTCGTTTTCTTAAAAGTTTTTAGTTTAAACAGCACACAAGATGTTTATCCTATTTGAGATTATTTTTCCTTAGTCCTTTTGACTTAAATGTTGCGGAAATGCTGTTGCCGTCATAACTGGGCATGGAAAACTGTAAATCCGCTTTTGGACACTGCACTGCTCCACTGCCATTTGGCCGGAGAACGAGCGACCAGCCTCTGGGCCCGAAAAGCGCCGACGACTACAGGACGACAGCGACAGGACGACAGGACGACGGCAATGGCAACGGCAACGGCGACGGCGACAACAAAATGCAGCAAAATGAAAAAAAAGGAAAAAAGTTTTTTAAAGCTGCAATGGCAGCCAACAGCAGAAAAAGGACCCCGCAGGATGTACTCGTAGCATTAAAGAAAGAGCGAGCCAGCAAAACAATCACATGGCTCGTTGCAAGCTTGCCGCAACACAGGGGCCCAAATAATAGCTTGCCGCAAAAACATAAACAGAGAGTCGCGAAACCGGTGAGAGCCGGGTCAAAAGAGAATATGGATGCCAGTTATAGGAAAGGATTTAAAAACCAATATTTAAAAAGATTTAAAAGAAATTATAGTTCCTAAATCTAAATTAATTTTCCAAATGACATAATCCATCTAAATATATTTTTAAATATTTATTTAAGCACTTGAAAAAGTACTCTCTCCAAATTCCCACGCCGGCGCCCTGCCACTTCATTTCTCTGCCCACGCGAGCTGCACAAAATCGCGTGCCTCAAATGGAAACCAGGTCAGGGACGTCTTGCTCGCGCTGCGCTGCTGCATCCGCCGGGTCTTCCACCCCCACCCCCAACCACATCCAAAAAGCTCTCAGCAGGAAAAGCTCATACATCATGTCGGTTGTACCAGAAGGTACAAAATATTCTTTTTAAATAATTAGTATAACAAATATATTTCTGTATAAATACGATCCTAACGGTTATCGAACTTAACATTAACGACAGAATCGAGCACCCGCACAATACGTTGACGGAAAAAAAATCATAAGTAGAGACAACAGTGAGACAGAGAAACATAAATTCTTGGTTGCCGTTTCGGTTCGGATTTGGGAGTTCGGACTTCGGAGTTTGGTTAGGCTCAGTTAGAGAAAGGTAACACAAAGTAGTAATTACAATTAGTTGGCAAAACGAAGTATTTCAAGGCACATTTTGGCTTGGCGTTCGTTGTTTCCTTCATCGATCTCAACGCTTCATCTTCTCCAGAATTGGCAGCACCATATCGAACTTGGGCCGCTTGCCGGGATCCTCGTTCATGCAGATTCCTATCAGTTTGGCCATATGCGACGAGGTGCCCGGTGGAATCTTGACCCTCAGGCCCTCCAGGGCGATCTTCATGCCGCATTCCATGGGCGACCACTCGGCAAAGGGCACCTCGCGCGTAGTCAGCTCCCAGATGAGTATAGCGAAGCTCCACATGTCGCAAGCCTCCCAGTTACGATCGGCTTGCTTGCGCTGAAGAGCCTCCGGTGACATCCAGGCGGGCTGGTAGATGCGGCCTTTCTCCTGGAAGGAGAACTTCGCGTCTCCCATGTTGATCCTCGCCGTCAGGTCGTCATCGATCATCACGTGATGGCTGTTCAAGTGATAGGTCGGTATGATCCGTTCCAGGGAGTGCAGGAAGGCCATACCCCGGGCAATGTCCAGGGCGAACTTGATTGCTTGACTGGCATCCACCACCACGCCAGTGCCTCCATGTAGAAGATTAAATAGCGATGATCTTGGCAAGAACTGTAAGGACAAAAATTTTAATTCTAAATCTATATATTCGTGATGTTGTTATTCTCTCACCTGACTAATGGTCACCAAGTTGGGTGGTGAATTACAAGCTCCAATAATGGGCAAAATATTGGGATGCGAAAAGATGCGCAGCTTGGGAAACTCCTCGTTAAAATCTCTAGAAATGCGTGGCGTGCACTGACGCACAGCCAAGATTTTGGCCACCACATCATTCTTTTGCCAACGACCCCTCCATGTTTCCCCGGACGAGGTGACAGACAACTTGGTGTGCAGGTCCAAATCACCCATGCTGATTCCCTTAAACCTCGACAGAGTAGCGTCCCGGGACCGAGTTTTCAGTCCCTGCCAGCTCTGCTCCTTGAAACTGATGACCTTCACCTCCTTGCCGCTCTTCTCCACCAGATCCTGGAGACGTTTGGCCAGACTAGGCTTGGCTTTGTCGATGGGTGTATGCCCATCCTTGTTGGCAATTCCCACTAGGGCGCCGGCGTTCAGAAGGTCCTCGCAGATCATGTCGTAGCCCCAGAAGCAGGCATAGTGCAGCGGGGTGTTTCCATGCTCGTTAATGGCGTTCACGTCACTTCGTTCTTTTATTAACTAAAATATAAATGCTTGTTAATTAATAATCTTGATTTAATTTAAACTTAATTACCATTTGAACTACATCTCGATGACCGTGGGCTGCGGCTAAATGCAGTGGGATGTCGTCGCCCATGTTGGTGGCATTCACCCTCGCTCCTCGCTGCAACAGCGTCTCCACCAGCTTGACATGCCCCTCCTTTGACACCCAATGCAGTGGACTGAAGCCATGGTCGTCTCTAAAAAGGAGATAATAAGAATATTAATAAAGTTTAAATAGACTTTTAGGAGAGGATAGGTTCTTGACAGAATTAGACTACCCTCGGCCAGGGTAAACACAGGTAAAGATTGTGTGGGCAGCAGGTTTTATGCTCGCGATACCAGACGCCTCTTGACTTGCACACATATGTTGAAATATACATGTGTATATATTTTTGATTCGTCTGTTTACACAACACAAGAATAAATCATGACGTCACTCCACTCGAACCAAATATGCTGGGGCGTATCAATGGTGATGACTTAACGGCCCTTCCTGGAAAGGATTGTTTTGCCACCCTAAGGTAGTCCAATTCCATGCCTCTTCCCAGCCAATTAGAAAGTATCCACCAGATAGATTTTCATCTTTTTACCCCAGATTGTTGTCGTGCTCCGTTTCATCCAGCCACAGGCGCACTTGAATCGAGTTTCCCTCGCGGCACCAGTGGAAAATGTCCTCCATCGTTGGCGTACGCTCTTATTCCACCCTCGGTCACTGATTTAACAACGTTTCAACGTCCAATTGCACATATAAACGGGGAAAAACTTTTAAATAGCTACAGTTGGCTGCTTTCTTGAGTATAAAATATATCGATATTCCTTGTTTATATTTCTATCGCAATATTTATCGATAATGCGGTATATACCATCCAGTCATACGATAGATACCACGATTTCATACTGTTGTGAATGGCTAATTGAAGAAGAAGAAGAATCAACACAACGTGTTGCCGCAAAAATATTGTATTATAAACATTCAAATTTAACAAATTAAAGCTGATTTAAGAGGCTATAAAATGAAGCTCAGCACCTACAACTTCCTTACGTCCATGGCCATCAAAGGTGTAAAGGTGGGATTCCCCTTGAAGCTGACGGTGAGTTAAAAATCTATCCAAAAAATATTGATTGTTTCACGAATCTTTTACATCTTTTAGATAAACAAAAAGGAAGAGGTTGAGAGTGAGTTTAATCCGACATTCATAGAGCGACTGTTACCCAAGCTGGATTGGTCGGCTATTTATGGAGCTGCACAAGTCGTAAGTGTCTAAATATCCCGCCCAATCCTTTCAAGAAATTTAACGTCCATGTTCTTGATCTCAGGCGGAACTAGCGGATGACATCCCACCTGCACAGCCGGAGAACATAAGTGAGAATGAGTTACTCCTCCAGAAGCTGCACCACCTACTCTTTGAAATCGATGTGCTGGAAGGTCAGCTGGAGTGTCCAGAAACGGGCAGGATATTCCCCATTACCGATGGCATCCCCAATATGCTTCTCAACGAGGATGAAGTGTAGGTTTTAGCTACAATAGTCCCGCGCTTTAGAGGTGAAATACGATTAGGAAGTAAAAATATTAAGAAATTTTAATATTCAACTCCCCTATTCTTTTTCCCCCAATAATTAATTAAGTTTAATAGTTTTTAAAGTCTGTTTATTTACGAGTTATTAAAAAATAATTGGAGCTTGGATGGAATGTGTTCTTTTTGGGAGATTGGAGATCTAAAGGGTAAATATTTAGAGCAAAATACATTTCACGACACATACAAATGGTAAGTCTGGTTTCATGGAGGGTTGTGCTTCTCTAGTCACTAAGATTCTTGCGATTTTTTTGGCACTCTAGGGGAAAAAAGGACATTTAGTTATCCCGCCTAGTTGCATTTGATGTTGGGACTCTTGTTGCTGCCCCGGGCATAGATGCTTCCTTTGGCCAATCCGGACTGAGCTCCTTTGCATAGCTCCGAGTTCCTGCCGGCTGGCTTGTAGCTGCGATCGCCCAGGAGGCTAGAGTCTGGACCCTGAGTGGGTTGCTTTTGAAGGAGCGTGGTATTGGGACCATTCCAGGTTACATAGTCGGCTCTGAAAGACAGGAAACAATGTACTTATGAAGCTTTGATATCTTGATCCTCTTACAGTAGTAGGTTTTCATCCGCTCCCTTGGTTAGCTGCGAATTGGGTCCCAAACTGGCCATTCTTTCGATGATGGATTGAAATTCCGAGGATTCGGAGTTCTGGGAGTTGCCAAAGCTCGATGAGTGCTGGCGGTGCCTGTTGGGATAAGGATAGGACAAGATATGAAATATTTAGAATAATATTTTTGAAGTTAGATTATGTAAGCTCAAGGCATGCCAAAGAAAACTCAAATCTGGGAATAGAAAGTGGCTCAAAGAGTGAATTCCCGTCTACATTCCATGCGATATCCTTGAAGGATACAGGTTCATGCCAAACGATCTACTTAGTGAAACGGTAACGGGCTAACAACGGTAATGGGCATACTTCAGCGAATCGGTTTTGGTGCGAGCGCGACTTTCGAGCATGGCCTTCGCTATGGATGAGGAGTTGGAGTTGGAAGCCAGCGATGAGGACGTCATTGAACTGGAGTAGGAGGAGTAGGAGCTAGCATTCGAGGAGCCATGCAGGTAGCCGCTGATGCTGTAGTTTCTGTTAGTGTCGTTGTGGTTCTGGTTGGCCTGCCCCTGACCCTGGACTCCCTTGGCCAGGATGCTCTTGGTGGTGAGGCGCTCATAGCAGGGTGACTGTGCAGGTGAGACATATGAATGCGATGAGGATGCACTCGATATGGATGACAGGTGACGATGCTCCTGCTGTGGCTGCTGCTGCTCCTCCTCGTTAGGGTTTCCGTCGCCCACCTCTTCCTCCGGCTGGGCCAGGATAATCTGGGTGGTGGCCGTCGACGGTGTGGTGACATTGATGGATGGCATTATGTGGCGCTTGTGCGGTGGCTTCAGCTTGGATGCAGATGTGGATGAGGCTTGCCTGGATGATGATCGTGTGGCGCAAAGCAAGTGGACAGTGGCAGTGTGGTTTTGGTGGTTCGTGGGATTTGGTCAGATCAGAGATCAGAGAGGCGGCAACAAAAGTTCACAGAGAAAATATATAGGCAGTCGATTAACAAACAGATAAAGCATCGGACTCGGAAACATAGAAGGTGGGGGAAAGCAGGGCGCTGATCTTGGCAGTGGTTTTGGACTGGGACTACATATGAGGTACCTGTCTCCGGTGACTCCATCGACCTGTTCCGAAGCAGCGGTCGAAGTTAGCTCCAGGTTCTTGGGATTAGCTGAGGCTTGTTTCTGGGCCCTCTGTTCGTCTTCGTCCTGGACGATCTGCAGGATCTGAGTGGCCCGATCCTCGGCATAGTTGACCGACTCCAGAGCCATGAGAATGATGCGTTCGGCAATTTGTGGATACTTCTCTTTCAGTAAAGTTTGCACTAAAATATAAATCATTTAAATTATTATTTTTAGCTCATTATATCCAACTCACTCTTGGTCTTTTCCTCCTCGGTGTACTCCTTGGGTCGCAGTGGTATATGCTGGGTGGCCTGATCCCCGCCAGCCTGCTCTTGAGCCAACTCCGGCGGACGATTGTTGGGTCTGTGGGGCAGTTGCATTTCCCGCTTGGTATACCCCAAGGATATCAACTTCTCCGAGGCGTACTGGACGTTGTTATCCGCATTGGCGAGGACATCCAGGAGCAGCATTTCATCCGCTTTGGGGAATATGTTCTTCATGTATCTGGGAAAGGGAAAGAATTATGATTTTCACATATTTTTCTTCTGAAGAATAGTCTTAATAAAATAATAGAAGAATCAAGAACATAAAGATTATGAGCTTTAAAATATATACCCATTCCCAGCTTATTATTTAAGCCAAAAATTTAAAATTAAAAAAGTAAAAAAGAATCTCCAAACTAGAAACTCCGGCGCACCTTAGTTTCATCTTAGGCGACGAGTGCGGCCTGGGCGAGCTGCGCCACTGCGGTGATCCGTGCAGAGCCGAAGCCACCGCCGATCCGGAGGCCAGGACGCCCGCATGGTGAGCACCCGACCCCGGACCGCTCTGCACGCTCACGAGACTACCGAAGCGGCCGCCGGGCAGGGGGCTGGACGTGCGGGAGGTGCACCGACTAGCCACCGTGTCCGGACGACGCGCCGGTGGTGTCATGTAGAAGGCGGAGTTACTGTGAAAGAGGTGACGCTGGGCGGGAGGCGTCACAAACGGACCCGGCATAGTCACCGGATGCTTCTCCACCTGCAGCGCACTGATGACGACGGCCTCGCGGTTATAGTAGCTGCAGTTGTGGGTTAGTAAGCGGGTGGTGGGTGGATACAGTGATACATATAGAGATACATAGTTAGTCGGGTGCAGTAAGCGGCGAGAGGCAGCGTGTGTGAGAAGACAGAGATTAGTGGGGATTAGCGGTAGCACAGAAGCCAGGTGAGATTCCAAAGCCAAACCCTTACCGCTTGAGCAGCAGACGTATGTGGTTGTCGTCCGCGGTGGGGAACATGTTCTGGATTTTGGTGACCACGGCATCCGTCTCGGCCTGGTTGGTAAACGAGGTCTCCTGGATGGTGGAGCGTCGTGAGAGATTCGGACCCAGACGAGCCCGCTGAAAGGGCAATGGTGAAGACATTTCCTATAAAAAATAAACAAAAACAATTAAAATTAACTTTGTTTGATGTTTTTGTTGAAGAAACTCCTATTCCAAGCTTGTTGCACAACGAAAAACTAGCGCCAAATAGACACGTAATTGGGGCAACCCAATTATCCTTAGAAATGCACTTACCAAGTGTCCTCGGGAGGAGGCGGACAGCAGGGGGCTGGTGGAGATGTTGTGGAGTGTCGGCTGCTGGTTGCGCTCCTGGAAGGCCCGGATGGCCGTCAAGTTGTTGCTGGGATGGACGTGAGCCGAGGAGCCCAGGTGGTACGGTGAGCTGTTGTGCGACGTCTGCGACTGACTGACCATTTGCTGCAAAGTGCCATGTTGCAAGCGTTGCAAAATCAATAAAATGCAAGGCATAATGGGGGTCGTGATAGGGATGACGGGGAGTGGGGTGTAGTGGTTACCTGCAAGGCTATCGACTCCGTGGAACAGCGCTCGTTCTGCAGCTGCCTGTAACTGCGTCCGCGCGGATCCTCCAGCTGCATGGCCTTGGTCAGATAGTTTATGTAATAGCTGGAACGGAAACAGAATGGAAGATGAGCTTGTTGAGAATCAAATGAGAATCAAAGGCCATCAAATGACCTCCCCCGTCTCCGTCTCAGGGCCAATCGAAAGCTTCCCGATTTAGGCCAAGGGTGGATGTTTTTTCTAGCCGGCCGGTTACCATCTTTCGTGGTGGTTGATTCCGGCCACATGTTGATAACCCCCTGGGAAATGGACAGGTAAAGGGTAAGGAGCAAGGAGTGAGTCTACGGGATCCGCCTAAACTGAGACACGTGCCAAGTAGCTGCCAAAAGGCGGGCCAACAGTCGTCATCTCCATTCGGCGGGCAATCTTGGCTCTGATTTCGGAGCAGCATCCAGAGGAGCATGAGGAGGAGTGGGTGCAGTCTGGAGAAGAGAAGTCGTCTCCGGCTGAGTGCCCTCTTGAATTAACGTATGACAGTCTATGAGGGGCTTGTTGCTTAATTGCACCAGGGAGTGGGGGGGGCGGGCGGAAAGTAGGTGAAATGTCTGGAAGTTGGAGACCCCGCTGGCATCCAACGACGCGGAAGTGACACATTTATTTACACAGAAACGGAGCCAATTGGAGTGCTTAAGTAGCCCCAAGCGGTCTAAAGAAGGGCGTTCTTTTCTAACAACACTTGTTTGTTGCTTTAACTTTGATAATTAAATAATGACTTAGATTTAGGCAGATTCTTCATTAAAATGAAAAGATACGATTGAAATCAATTGTTGCTTAAACTCTTAAGTCAATAAAATAAAACCTGTTTCTTAAAAAAGCCAGTAATTTCTATATTATCTGACTTCGCAGATATACAATTACCCAAAATACCTGTTAAATTTCTTTTAATATTTTTTATAAATACACATATATGTACATTTGTATGTTATTCTTTTATTCATAATAATGGGGAACCTCCCACTCTTTTCAGATTTTTTTCATGTCTTTATAAATTGAATCATCATAGAAAGTAATTTTTAAAGACTTTAAGAACTATTTTTTTTCTATTATTTTAATATATACTTTTGCAGAAGTTATTATAATAATAAGAAGAGCCTTCATTCTCAGTAATAAAGAGCAAAATTTTACCGTTATTTTGCATATAATAACATTACAAAACATGGTTTATTTTGGAAACTATTCCTTAAAATATTTTTTTAAATAATTAAAAAAAAAAAGTGCCCTCCTCCTCGATTCTCATAGGTTGCACTTAAGCAGACCCGAAAAATCTGAAAAAAATTATTTTTTTTTTTAATTTTTGTTGTTTTTTTTTTCTTTTTGTGTTGTTGCAAGTTATATCATATAACTTATATGTTGTAAACATAAACTGACATTCAACTTCAAGGGAATATTAACTTTGGCTCCAACTTAAGTAATCATTCCTTTCTTGTTTTAAATTTTAAATAAAATAGATATTGCAATATATAAATTGTAAAATATGTATAGCTCTTTGTATGCTAATAAGCTTCCTTCAATTAAAATTATCTCTTATCTTAATTTTCAGTTGTTTTCAGGTGATGTCCGAAAGAAAACTTTATGCAAATGAACTACCAACCCCCTTTAGCTTTATATAGACTGTTTCTGCCATTAAACCAGCCATCGTAAACCGTCATTTAATGGAACTCCCGCCACCCACTTGGCATTTTAAAGTCCCGGTTGTAATCTGTTACTGGTTAAGCCACCCAGCCCCCACGTACTCCCGCGCCCAAGGCAGCCGTGGCACACGCAAATTCATCAGCTGCCTCCCGGGGCAACCTATCAAATGGTTGCCTCTCTGCCTTTCTCTTTAATGTTTCAGTACAGTCTGGTGCGGACAAACAATAAACGCATCAGATACATTATACACAACATACACATAGTAGTATATACTCGAGAAAAATATAAATATTAATGGTATTTCTGGTTTCATGCACTGGAAGCTCACCAATTGCCAGTAGTCTGATCATATTTGCAGTCCCAGCCGGGTGGCAGCTTCTGATATCCGTTCGATTCGCTCATTTTCACCGCTCAAATACAGATACAAGTGCACTCGCAGATACCAGATACAATATACGACTGCAACTGATGTTGCGGTTTTATTTTCGCCGAATGTTTATGGGCATTTGGAGTCGCATTCACAGCTTGTTTGCCAACTGTCTGCAACCCCGAAAAACTTGGCAGCCAAGCAGCCAGGAGTGCCCTTGCCACTTTTTGTATTCCGCTACGGAGCTCTGTAGTTGCCTTTGTGGCTATTTGGGGGTTGTAACCACCGGGGCCACCCTTGCCGCCGCCAGCAGAGTTATTTTTGTTTACAAGGCGCTGCCGGGTAAAAAAAAAAAACCCGCACACAACACACGATGGCGTGCCTTCAGTGGCAAGTGGGTGGAATACTATTGCCTCCCGCAAATCCCGTCAAGAGTATCGTAGTCCTGGAGCCAGGACAACCGCGCGGAGTTAGCTTTGAGCGTCGACTGAGCCTGAAACAGAGACCGTATCGTTTCAAAATCACGGCCTAGAAAAAAGCTCAAGATGCTGTGCACAGTCAGAGAGCTTTTTCGAATTTTTTGGCGCTCTTTCAGTGTTGGAATACACTCAAAGAAAGCTAGCCCGAAAAGCTTTGCCTTAACTTTCACTCAAAGTACAGTCATACACAATTCAAATTCAAGCGGCTAACCTGAAAAACTCCCTAACTAAATCTTGTATTAAAGATTTTTGAATAATTCGCGGTTTTAAAAGCAAAAATGGCAGACGATGTCTTGGCACGCATTACCCGGATTTCGGAAAACTATCTGGTGGAGGAGGAGCCAGAGGAGGACAAGAAGCCACCAAAGCTGACCAAGGCGGAGAAGAAGGCGCTCAAGAAGGAGGCCAAAATACAAGCTGCCATGGCCGATAAGCGGCTGATCATGCGGGTGAGTAAGCCAGAAATACCATCCTCCAACCATTTCCTCCAAGCATATCCTTTCAGGATGCCCTGATGCGGGAACTGGAGCTGGGGAAGCGCATGGAGCAGCGCGGCACCGAGGAGTGGCATGAGATGTGTCGTGAGATCAAGATCCAGGAGCTTCAGGATGAGATCGTAGCTTGGGGCGAACGTTCCGAGCGGATTATCGCCGGCAAGAACGACCACATCCAGATGCTCCTGGAGGACATGACCCAGACGCAGGACCAGCACGTCCGCTGCTACAGCAAAACAGTGGAGCTGCTCGACCACATCCGTGACTGCTTCCACGTGATGCTGGAGGGGGTGAGGAACGTGTACGCCCAGCAGGCCGACGAAATGCTCCGGGACTACTACGAAGAGGTGCGTCGTCGAACCGAGGAGCTGGACGCCATGCACATCAACGCCGAGAACATCATACACGCCACCAACATAACCACTAGGGACCAGATCAAGGAGGACTACACCATCTATCTAGAGCAGCGCGACGACCGCGTAAACACGGAGATAGAGAATAGATTCAAAATCCGGGACCAGATCGTCCGCCGGATGTCTGAGATGCAGCAGCAGCTGAACGATTTCGTAGAGTCCCTGAGGAGCACGGAGCTGGATGCCCACAAGTACGAGAAGATCCGTTGGCTGACCGAAAGGCAGGAGGCCTTCATGGAGGAGTCTCGAAAACTGAATGCCGAGGAGACAAAGTACATCAACATGCAGGCCGACCTGCAGCGCGAAATTCTCCGTATGGAGGCGGAAAACAACTCCACCCTCAACGATCTTCGATTGGAGTTCCAGTACTTCACCAATGTGCGCAAGAAGATTGAGATGAACCAGGAGATGGATCGCCATATCACCCACGAAAAGCTACGCATCCTTACAGGAGAGTGCTACGAACTGACCAAGGTAAGAGTTTAGGTATAAGGGTAGGAAATTATTAGAGAAACCTTCCCCAGCAAATGGAGAAAAATGTGAAAAGTGGAGAGCTACTGTTGGCCTTGTCGATCACCTGCCGGAAACTGCAAACCGAATCGGAAAAGGTGATCCTGGGAGGTGAGGTCTTTGATGAAACAGATGTGGCTGTAAGTGATGAGTTCAAGATTCAGACTCTGAACCTCAAAGACCACGTAGACATGACCGAGGAGGAGCTAGTGGAGCTAAATAGGAATCTTCGAAACTTTTGGCGCCGGCAGGCGATGGCTGAAGCTCAGAACTTACTGATGCTGGAGGAAAAGAAGCGATTAACTGAGGATAACGATCGTCTCATTAACTTTATCAAGTCCATGAGTGTTACCGAAGATCCCGAAGAGCTGCGAACAGCCGTCACTGTGGTGACCTGCGCTGGTCAGCCAATGCCACCTTATGTGTTTCAGAGCAAGTGCCAGGACTACCGCGCCAAGAAGGTCCTTAGATCGCCAATAGCTCACAAGGAATTCAAGTGGGAGGCTGAAGCCACTTTGAAGTCTGTACTTGATGACCAATAAGTGGGCTTAGAAATATAATATCAGTTCTTGTTTGAAAGTTTAAAGAAATATAACAAAAATTCTATTAAAGTATTTGATTTATTTTAAACAATTGCTTGTTGAATATCATAGTTTTAGCTAAATATTTAAAATCTACTGAAATAGGAAATTGTATATCAAAATAATTACAATTTATACAAAGGCTTGTAAATTGAATTTACGCATCTGGCTAAAAGTAAACTTATTTTTTGAAAGTCCTTTAGTCGGATATGTAAAAATATAATAAAGTGTGTTTCTTCGCAGTGAGAAAGAACTAAGTGCTTTGGTCCACGAATGCAAAATATATGGCAATAAAGGAGCTTGGCTCCCGTTCCTCAATTCCTAATCAAGTATCCTTTAATCGATAAACTGCAGGGGCTTAATCTTCAGTTTCTCCGCCAACATGGTGCAGGTTTTAATCTGATTCTCCAGATATTGGATACCACCGGCTTTGTCCACGGACTTCATGCCTTGGGTCTCCTTGTCACCAGCCAGAATAACTGGGTTGTTGGGATCAGTCTGTAATTTAAAATAATAAAAAAAATATTTCATTAATTGTTGATCATGACCACCTATTCAAAAACGATCTATCATACAGATAGGAAAGGCAGTTAGGGATATATGTATAGTTAGTCTAGTAGTTAATAGTCTAGTTCTTACCGGAGTAGTATTCCTTAGACGTCCATTAAAGTCAGTCATACGCTCCTCGAATCCGGGAGCGAAGCAATTGGGATCCACGGCGATGAAGACCTGACCGAGATCGGCAGCCGTGTCAGCTCCAGCGTGGGTCCACTTGCGCACCTTCGTGGAATAGTTGGCACCAGACATCACGCCGGAAAGTACGTCCACCATGGCACCCAGGCCGTAGCCCTTATAGCCTGAGGTTAGCTCCGCGCCGCCCAAAGGATAGAGACATCCGGTCGAGAAGCCCAGCTCTGCGTCATTGGTATTGTTGCCCTCGGGGTCCTGGGCCCAGCCATCAGGAAGCTTGGCTCCCTTCCTCCGCTGGATCTCGATCTTGCCCACAGCCACCGCCGTGGTGGCCATGTCGAGCAGGAAGTGATCGTCGTTGGTGGCATTGGCGCCCAAAGAGAGGGGATTAGTTCCCAAAGCAGCCTCCTTGCCACGCGTGGGCGCCATCAGCGGCGAGGTGTTGGTCATGGAAACGCCGACGAGTCCCTGCTGCATGGCTCTCAGGGGATACCAGCTGGCAATGCCATAGTGGTTCGATCCCTTGGCGCACACCCAGCCCACACCCACGGTCTTGGCCTTCTTGATGGCCAGATCCATGCAGAAGTTGCCAACCACGGCTCCCAGACCATTCTGGCCATCCACCCAGGCGGTGGCCGGAGTCTCCTTTAGGATCTTTGGCTGCACGGCTCCGTCAGTGGCATGGATGGCCAGATCATTGATGTACATCTCCAGGCGGTTCATGCCGTGGCTGAAGTGTCCTCGGTAGTCGGCGCCCACCAGAAGGTCCGCCTGGGCCTCGGCATTGGCCTGGGGCACCTTCACTGCCTTGAAGCAGTCGATCATAAAGCGACGCGACTCGGCGACGGCCACCAGTTTCGGAGCAACAGACATATTTCGGCGGATCAGATAGAACACTATAAAATAGGGAGGGTTTTTTTTTTTAACTTTTTTTTTTCTTTTATAAACTTGGAAAGAAATCTAATAGGAAGAGCGACGTGTGCGTTCGGATACGCGGCGTATACGCGACTGGAAACGAGTCCAAAAAATAAATATACAAATGGACTGAGACCCTCTAGGCGACGTCTAATTGTTCTGGCAATCTCTCACCTATACATAGAAGATACCGCCGTCGAACCCTAGAAACGCTTAGAAACAGCAGGGTTCTTTGTTGTTTCTTTTCATTTCCATTATTTATATTATTTTTTTTTTGCAAACCCGAATTTCTTGATTATGTTGCTTATCAGCATTATGTTTGGTCAGGTTTTGAGTAGATTCGTCTACCTGGAGGTGGTAAATAAAAGCAGGCCATACAGATATACAATCCACACATCTTTCAAATTTTCTAGCGCGTGTAACGAGTTCCCTATATATACATAGATGTTTTTATACCCTTGCAGAGGGTATTATAATTTTGTCCAAAAGTGTGCAACGCAGTGAAGGAGACATCTCCGACCCTATAAAGTATATATATTCTTGATCAGGATCACCTCCTGAGTTGATATGAGCATGTCCGTCTGTCCGTCTGTCCGTCTGTCCGTCTGTCTGTTTCTACGCAAACTAGTCTCTCAGTTTTAAAGCTATCGACTTGAAACTTTGCACACACCCTTCTTTCCTTTGCACGCAGTATATAAGTCGGAACGGCCCGGATCGGCCGACTATATCCTATAGCTGCCATATAACTGATAGATCGGAAATGGTATAACTTTGGTGTTTTTAGAGTTAGAGGGCTAAAAATTGACATGAGAGCTATTTTTGGCAAAATAATATGACATGCCAAATTTCATATGGATCGGCCGACTATATCTTATAGCTGCCATATAACTGAACGATCGGAAATGACCCAACTTTCGTGTTTTTGAAGATAGAAAGCTAGAACTTGGTACACATTCTATTTTTGGTCAGTTAATCCGACCTACAAAATTTCATTAGGATCGGCCGACTATATCCTATAGCTGCCATATAACTGAACGATCGGAAATGGTATTTGGTAGAAATATCAACTTTTGTATTTTTGAAGATAGAAGCTTGGGACTTTTTTTCGATTTTTTATTGTAATTGATTGGTTTTATTATGATGTAATCATAAGGATTGGCCAACTATATCCGATGTTTGCAATATATATCCGGTTTTAGCTGCAAGGGTATATCAACTTCGGCTCCGCCCGAAGTTAGCTTTGCTTTCTTGTTTTTTGTATTATAGGGGGCTCGCAAGTCTATATTATGATGCCTACTATATGCCTCGCTGTCTATTTATTATTTGTGCTTGAGTATTTCAAGTTATTTTGACGCGGTGCGTGTGTGGGTTTCAAATGTTTGCTTGTGCCTGCCCGGTAATGACCTTGAACTTCACTCGTGGAAATGATAGTCGTACTTTTAAATTAAAATTTCTAAATTAAAGGGAATTGACGTTCTAGGGCATTCCATTTGAAATAGTGGGGGTGTGTGGGCGGTGGGTGTGTTTGTTTTCCTCCATCCGAACTATTTGTATTATCATGTTGACCTTCCACAACGAAAGCGAGTCTGACAAATGGGCAAATACATAAGAGCCCTCCGGCAACACCCCGTTGGATTAATTTTATGGTTCTGCCAGTCTTATCTTATCGGCTTTTCCGTCTACAGTTCAGGCCCACATGGAAGTAGGGGTATGTACATATATGGCATATAACATATCAATTAGGCACACATTTTATGGAAAATTAGAATCTAATGATTAGATCATCAATTGGGAAACATCCTTAACATTTCCCTAACATTAAATAATAAATTAATATTAAAACCAAGCTTAATTAAACTACTAATTTAACCAAACAACTATCTTAAACATCTCAGACACGACTTAGATTATATTTTCAGTGAAGAAATAAAAATAACCACCGCCCAGAGATGTTAATTATTAAATATTTCCCCTGCTCTACGAGAACCTCTCCACCCATCTATCCGCCCCCTTATCTTATCAGCTTTGCACCAAAATTCACTCCAAGTACTCAGAGGTCTAGCCACAATCAATCTGGAGTAAACATGGGTACATTAAGTAATAATCAACAACTGTGGGGCTTGGGTAAACATTCTTTATGACCGATTCGCTACGATAATTAACACCTTTTTTGAGTAATAGCGAAAAAATGATCGATCCCCGCACTTTGCCAGCGGGTGTTAAATTGATTGGACGGCAATTGAAACAAAACCAGTTATACAAATCGGTTTTTTTATTTCGCAACAAATTAAAGGAGTACATATTTTATGAATTGAAAACGAGGTAATCAAAAGGTGATTAGTGCCACCTGTATGGCAGACCCGGTGACGCCTCCAATGCCCAGTTCCATTCCGATTCCTTTTATTGTTTTATTTTCATGGCCCATTAAAAGTCAGTCCCCCTTTTTTTATACAACTGCCACTTGTTCGCTTGAAAACATATTTTTTGGGACTGTGTTTTAATTATAAACGAGTATAGAAATTCGTTAGCACAGACAAGTGGGAGTCATTATAAGAAATATGTTGCCAAAAACCAGAAATAAATAGAGAGAGAGCAATAGTGATAGAGAGGCAAGCGATAACAGACGAAATTTTAAAATTTCCGGGTTGTCAAGCTGACGAATATGTCACACTCAAGTGTGACCCTATTCTTTAAAAAATGCAGCTTGACCTCAAAATGGCCGCCTGCATATTACTCATACGACCCGTTGCCGAACAAAAAAGTTATTTTATTCTTAATATAAACATTTCAAATGATAAATAGATTCAACATTTATTGTTTTCTTTTCGTCGATTGTAGTCCAAACGCACAGCATCATAAATCAACAATTGCACGCGCAATTTGCATAATTAAAGTTTTGAACTTACCGCTTCCATTTGCATGCGAATTTGGCGCCCTCGCTGCTGTTGCTGTTGTTGTTATTGTTGTGGCTAAAAGTGCAGGCAGCCGCCCACTAGTGTGCAATTGCTGATGGCGCCTTTGAAGCGCTGGAATGGACCGCCGCCAGTTGGACGCTCGGGCGTGGGCGTGGGCGGTAACACAAACCGATCGTGGCAGCAATGTCATCGAAGTCATGGCGGCAAATGGCAAATAAGGCGAAAACAAAGCCACAAAAATGGTAACCAAAACAGAACCGATTGAGAGAGAGAGATATAGAGGCGGCAGAGAGGAGACGTTGGAGAGACTGAGATAACTACAACAACAACTTTTAACTAAAAAGGCAACACTACTACGACTACTACACAGAGGAGCAAAGGGGGCGGTAAACGTAAAACAGCTGACGTGAGCTTTGCTTTGGCCTGCAATTTTTAGTTATTCTCATTTAGTTATTCGAGTGACTCACAACGTATTCTACTTGGCTCTACTTGGGAGATTTACTCGCGCGCGGATTAATTGCCCAGAAGATACAACCGAATGTTAACGATTTTAACAAAAACTACTCCACTACTACGTAATGTATTCCAATGCTAACAAATAAACAGCACGCTACTTATGTAATTTGCACAACAACTAATACAACAACAACAAACACAGCAAAGGTGCCAATTTGCACGCAAAATTCCAATCAGAAATCAGCAGCCAGAGCTGAAATAATGCTCCTCGATCCGGATCCGTCGGAGTGACAATCTGAACTGCCATGAACTGTGCTGGCTATCGCTTTTCCTTTTTTCCTCCACAAGGTGCCCCGCGAATGAAAAGCGAGATTTAAATATAACAAATTGATTCAAAGCTGCCGCGCGACATGCGTACAAAAAAAGCCCAAATAAAAAGCGGGCACAATTTTTTTTATGTTTTCTAAACCCATAAAAAAGTTGATAAAAGTGTAAAAATGAGTCAAAAAAAAGTTAAAAGTTTTTAAAAGCATAAACAATTGTGTTTCCCCATGATTGTTTTTATTTTTGTTTTTGCAAAAAAAGCTACAAATCAATAGTATTGGCTAACGCCCACATGTAGTGTTACAAAGTGACCACGTTGTTTTGGCGCGCTGTAATTTTGAGCCCTAAAAAGCCCTTTGCTGTTTTTGTTGATGGTATTCGATAAAATAACAATTTATATATAAAATTCGCATTTATTCATTGAGGTGGAAGTAAAAATGAAAAATAAAAATACCTCTGAATAAATTTACAATTGGTATTTTATAAATAAAATAACTAATTAATAACTATGTGGAATTCAATCTTTGAATTTCGAAACTGAATCCTATGCCACAGTTATTTTTAACGTTTTTGAGTTCTAATGGAAAGTTATTATTCAGATTTAAACAAATTTCATAGTAGGGGAAAATAATACTCCGAAACCCCTTTTGTTTTTTCGAGGCTTTTGTTTTATTATCCCATCCATAATCTAAGCTTATATTGCTGCCTGTTTTGTTTGTTTTAAATATACTAGCCACTTAATATGGTTATTTGTATGCACTGCTGGTTTTTGTACGTGTGTGTACATTCATTTCACCTGCCTCTCAATTGACGAATAATTTAAGTCATATTTATAATTATACATGCAAAGTATAACCTGGCTAGTCTAGGTTGACTGCCCCTATTAGCACATGGACAACCGATTACCTTTGACAGGGGCCCACGCACAGGTGTTTTGTTTTCCAATCTGATCCAATACGTCGTCACTAATCTATAGACTGCCTGGCTATATATCGCTATCGGCGGAGCGCTATCAAAATACCTGTGCACAAGTTCTTAATTGGGAGTTACAACAGTGCCACTTTGGTGATTTTGGGCGATGCCAAGTCCAACCAACCAACCTGTTGCTAAAAACAAACAAACAAACCGATATCAGCTAACACTTACTAGCACATGTATGTCATCATCATCACACTAGCATCATCATCATCATTACGGGCTGGCTGCTGACTCAATGGATCGTCATGCATGGTGGTAGTGGCTAATACATGGACAAAAATATTTACCAAATTTCTAAAAAGGGAGCTGTTTTTTTACTTTTTTTTAAGCTTTTACTCAACTAGTTTTCTAATGATATATATTTTTCTAACACAATCTAGTATTTGGTTGTACTTTTAATTAAAGAAAACATACAAAACTTTGTACTTTTATACTTAGTTGTCGTTATCTCAGGTTATTTTGTCTTTTTTTTATGATTGAATAAATATATGGCCCAAAAAAACTATAAAACTGTCAGTATCGAACAAGCTTAGCTTATACCTCAAGTATATATTCAATATTTTGTTGTATAAAATGAAATTGGATTCGACAATGTAAATGGAAAAATGGAATTTTCTATAATTCTAAGGAAACTATTATAGTTATACGAATATTAAAGCTTGAAATATTATGGTATATTATTATAATTATATGAAGTAAATCTTAAAGATACTTATCTGGTGAAATAAACTTAAAAATACGGTTTAAAGTTCATAAAAATATTGCTTATAAAAACTTTTTCTCAAAATAAAAAAAACTTTGTAATTTCCATTTTTAAACCGACTTCCCGGACAATAAATCGAGCTCTAACTTTGGTTTAAAATTCTATAAATCACTTATAAATCATTTCATGCTTCTGTAGACATCAATCAACCATAAATTGTTGATTTCTTTGCGTGTAGACATTGATCATTTTTCGAAGCACCCCCGCGGCGGCGCCTCTGGGCGAAATGTTGTCACCGCCGCGCCGATTGAAGATTCTTGCTGGGCTTTCGCCCCGGCTTTTGGCGTCGTGCGATGCGCATTCCGCTGCAGACCGCCGGCCGAGGCAGTCGATTCATTAACAACTGGGAGTGGGAAATAACCAAAAATAAAAAAAAAATAAACAAACAAGCTCCCAACTAGCCGCTAACAGTTCAGAATCCCCCCCAAACGAAACGAGCGCTAATTGCTTTGTTTTCATTCTGGTTTCTGTGCAGTTCGAAAAGCCAAAGCCAGAGTCATTCCGAAGCCGAAAAAGTTTTTATCGCGAGTTCCACTGACCTCGACGAGAAAGTTACCGCTGCGTGCACGTAAGTACGAAAATCATTTTTGGCATTGAACGACAGACACACGGACAGTCTGAATAATTTCCGCTTTAATTGCAGCCGGTACAGTGCGCCATGGCTGCCGCGAACGTGAAGATCGTGGAGTCGAAGGTGGACATATTCCAGGCCCCGAACACCCATGCCCTGGCCCATGCCGTGGAGTCATCGTTTATGGCACTGCGGGGATCGCTGGCCTGGCAGTTTGCCCTGATCTATGGGGATGTGGATGAACTGCGTCAGCGCAGGGTGGCCAGAGGGAACTGTGCCGTCTTGGAGCACAACTCCAGATTTGTTTACTATTTGGTAACCAAGTCCAATCTGTACGATGTCAGCACGTACGATGACGTCCAGGCGGCTCTGATCTGTATGCGGGAACATATGGTGAGTAATGGAGTGGGTCTGGAGCAGTGGCAAGTGACATTTCCCCCAAAAAGAACTTGGGGAACTGGTTTACTGCCTTCACCAATTTACAGTTAATTTATTTGTACAATGAGATACAGTATCTTTCAAGTTGATTTCGGTAAAAGATATACAGGAAATACGTTTTGTCCCTCAAAATTAGCATAGGAGAAAGTAAAATTATTATTATGAAAAATTTGGAACGAAGAAGACATAATGGGGAATAGTTAATCATCTTTATAATGGCTGTCATAACTATTTAAGTTAAATCAAATGTTTTTTGTCCTAAAAAGGTCAGAAAAATGATTTTTAAATATTTATTATTCAAAAAAATCCGATTACTTTAAAAGAAATCATAAGGGGTAAATCTTTATAATATTTATAAGAGCTTTCATAACTTTTTAATTCAAAAATCATCTTTTTGTTCAATCTTATAGAAGCTTTATCAATTATCTCTTCAATGAAATGCCATCATTTTTAATTAAAAAGAATATTTATTGCTCCACAGCGCAACCACGAGATCACAAAAGTGGCCATGCCCCGGATCTGTTGCGGCAAAGACGGCCTGGAGTGGAGGCAAGTGAAGCGTCTGGTGCAACAAACATTCGCCAACAGTGAGTATCCCATCGAGATACTCGTCTGCGAGCACGACGACTTGTCCAAGGAGGTGAGTCATCCGTGATCTCAATCGAGAACAATTGGCTAAACCTAATTCAATCCACAGCTGGCTGCGCCCAAGTGTCAGATTACGGAGGCCCGGGGCAATCTGTTCAGTGCGCCGGAGAACTACGCTTTGGTGCACTCGGTCAGTGCCGACTTCGCCATGTGTGCTGGGATTAATCTTCAGTTCCGCTGCAAATACGGCCAAGTGGACGAGTTGAAGCGTCAGAACAGGCACACCGGCAACGTGGCAGTGCTGGAGCAGAACGGCCGGTACATCTACAACTTGGTGACCAAGGAGCGAAGCCACGAGAAGTGCACCTACACCGCCCTGTACTACGCTTTGCTGGCCATGCGAGAGCACATGGTAAGTAGACTTATCCTTAACTTAGCTGGATAACCCCTAACTCTTTCCATTCCCAGAGGGAGCATGGGGTCACCAAACTGGCTATTCCCCGTCTGGGATGCGGCATTGATCGGCTGGATTGGTTGCGAGTGCGCAGCCTCTTGGATTTGGTGTTTGCCGATGACCACGTTGACATAATCGCCTTCTTCTATACACCTCCACAAATGTCCCAGGACAAGCTGAACGTCGTCTGTCCTACGTGCCGGCACATAAAGACTATCCAGATTCCATCGAGATCCGCATCTCGACAGTCGCTCCATCGCGAGAAGACTCCCTTTTGAATTCCAAAATAACCCCTGTATATAGCAATTCTACGTATAGCACTCGAACTGGTTTGCTTGGGATTTGTGGCACCAAATGCACCAAATACTTATATAGTCAATAAGAATTTATCTCTAAGATGTTTTAAACCTTCAATTTTATCCATTATTATTAAAATAAAAGCAAAAAAGACATTTTAAACAATTTTAGAAATTATAATAGTGTTTCATTAAGGTGCATGTTGCATGTATTACTCAATTTGTATTGTTTCCAGTGATTCTTTTTAAGTAATCTTACATTTTAGAATCTAGTACGTTCCTGACATCATTCAACTCTTAACAAAAACGTTACAGAAAATGTATTCTCGTAATCTTCTAGATCTGCGCGCAGCATTTCGACGAGGATTTGTGGTCGGCATGGCATCTCAATCAAGCTACAAGCTCAGCGAGGTAGAAGGGGATCTCTTCTCGGCCCCAAAAACCCATTCACTGGCCCACTGCGTGGGAGCTGACCTGGCCATGGGTGCTGGCATTGCTGTGAAGTTCAAGCAGGTCTATGGCAAGGTGGACGAACTCCGCGCCCAAAACGCTGGCAGTGGAGAGGTTGCCGTCCTGAAGGATGACCAGCGATATATCTATTATTTGGTCACCAAGCCACAGAGTTGGGGCAAGCCTACTTATGAATCCCTGCAGGCTTCTTTGGAGCAAATGCGCGAACACATGGTAAATATAAATTAATTATGAGTTTACTTCCAATTAATATAAAAACTTAACAATATTTAACTTCATTAAAACAGCGTAAAAATAAAATTCATCAGCTGGCTATCCCTCGAATTGGCTGTGGAATCGATGGCTTGGAGTGGGAAAAAGTTAGCAACATCCTGGAGTACGTGTTCGGCCAGGAGGAGCTAGAAATTGTGGTCTACAACTTTGTGCCGCCGCAGAGCAAATAATGTTATATTTTGACTTGTGACATTTACTTTTGGGTTGCGACATAATTATATACAGCTATTTCCACTGCATCTGACTGGAATATTTGGCACACCATTTCTTTTACTTTGCTCCAGTTGAGGCCGTCCAAACCGCAGCCTATACGGGGCATGGCCAGCTTGGGGACATTGTGGGAAATCTATAATAGAGTGGGATATAGAATTTTGATTGAGAGGGATTTGGGATTGGGATCAATCTTACCATATGCTGACGCATGGCCAACAAGGAGCTGTAGAGGAGTTCGTAGGTGGGCTTACCCCAACTGGTTTTCTTGGTCACCAGATAGTACACATAACGCTGTTGGTCCTGGAGAATGGCTACACCTCCTGGCTGTACATTCTGTTTTTGCAGGTTTAAAAGCTGGCCGAATTTGTTGCTGAAAATGTTTTAATTATTAGTGATTTTTTTTCAAGTGTAAAATCAAAAAGGAATAACAAAAACCAAGAGGATTAACTGCGAATTCACTTTGTTGTTGCCATAACAGAAGACAATCTCTAATAATTTAAGACAAATTAATGATTATCTAATAAAGGACTCGGATAAAGGATAAAGTACCCACGGCGAAATGTAAATCATTAAAATACAGAGTTATGTCAATAAAATTCAATAAACTTCTTGTAAGCTTACCGGAACTTCACCGCAATTCCTTTTCCCATCCTCAGGTCAGCTGCCACGCAATGACACAACGAATAGTCTTTCTGGGCACTGAACAAGTCGCCATTTATTTCCTTGTAACAAAATCCAGTCATAATTTCTACCAGTTTTTATGAAGTAAACAAAACTTTTTTGTACCCAAGCTTTTTCAATTTAGCGCAATTCTTCCTCTTTCGTTGAGAATGGCTGCCTGGTGTTGGTTAATGAGTAAGTATCTACCGTTTCGAAGCACTGTTCATTTGATTACGTAAACGGTCACACTACATCCCATCTGATAACAAATGAGTTTTATTTTTAATTTTATTGCCTCTTTTGTACGCAAAATGCTCGAGCTTCTGCAATTTGGAGGCAAGACACTGTCCAACACGCTCAGCATTTACGTCAAGACCAACACGGGAAAGACGCTTTCGGTCAACCTGGAGCCGCAGTGGGACATTAAAAACGTTAAGGAAATTGTGGCGCCGCAGCTGGGACTTCAGCCTGATGAAGTCAAGATAATCTTTGCCGGAAAGGAGCTGAGTGATGCCACCACCATAGAGGTAAGATGGATTGGATACACATAACCCACCATTACGCCAGTCATGACAGTCACATCCATTTCTAATATCCCCTGCAGTATTCTCACTCTTATGATCTTTCAGTAGCAGTGCGATTTGGGTCAGCAGAGCGTCCTGCACGCCATCCGCCAGCGTCCGCCAGTGCGACGTCAGAAAATCGAATCAGCCACATTGGAAGAAGAGGAGCCAGCACCGCTGGAAGAGCCCTCCAAGCCGCTGAACGAAACCCTGCTGGATCTACAGTTGGAAAGCGAGGAAAGGCTGAACATAACCGACGAGGGTTAGCAATATTTCAGTTATTCAATCTCTAAAAGACTAATTTGTGCTGTCATCTTCCAGAACGAGTCCGAGCCAAAGCCCACTTCTTTGTCCATTGCAGTCAGTGCGACAAATTATGTAATGGCAAGCTCCGAGTGCGTTGCTCGCTCTGCAAAGGCGGTGCCTTTACTGTCCACCGCGATCCCGAGTGCTGGGACGATGTCCTGAAGTCACGCCGTATACCCGGTCACTGCGAGAGCCTGGAGATTGCCTGTGTCGACAATGAGGCTGGAGATCCTCCATTCGCAGAGTTCTTCTTCAAGTGCGCCGAGCATGTTTCGGGGGGCGAAAAAGATTTCGCTGCCCCTCTCAACCTAATCAAGAATAATATCAAAGATGTGCCTTGTCTTGCCTGCACAGATATAAGGTGATTGTTAACTTCGATATCTTAAAATATCAAATATTTCCATTTTCCAACCAACAGCGATACTGTTTTGGTCTTCCCGTGCGCCTCGCAGCATGTTACCTGCATCGACTGCTTTCGTCATTACTGCCGGTCCCGCCTGAGCGAACGCCAGTTTATGCCACATCCAGACTTTGGATACACTTTGCCATGCCCGGCTGGCTGTGAGCACTCATTTATCGAGGAGATTCACCATTTTAAGCTATTGACCCGCGAGGAATATGATAGGTACCAGCGATTTGCTACCGAGGAGTATGTCTTGCAGGCTGGCGGAGTTCTATGCCCGCAGCCGGGATGTGGAATGGGCCTACTAGTCGAGCCTGATTGCCGAAAGGTTACCTGCCAGAATGGCTGTGGCTACGTATTCTGCCGCAATTGCCTGCAGGGCTATCATATTGGGGAGTGTCTGCCGGAGGGTGTGGGTTCCAGGTCGCAGAACTCTTGCGAGTATACCGTCGACCCGAATGTAAGTCATTTTCTTGAGGCTATGATTATGGTGATTATTTGGCTAATCTATCAACTTTTTAGAGAGCCGCCGAGGCCCGTTGGGAAGAGGCCAGCAATGTCACCATCAAAGTCAGCACCAAACCCTGTCCCAAATGTCGAACGCCCACAGAGCGAGATGGTAAGTGGAGTGGGTGAACCAAGACGTAATCGGTAACTTATACCATCCCCATATCCCATTTCAGGAGGCTGTATGCACATGGTCTGCACACGCGCCGGCTGCGGCTTCGAGTGGTGTTGGGTCTGCCAAACTGAATGGACACGCGACTGCATGGGTGCTCACTGGTTCGGATAGGAGTCGTTACCCTATCCTGCATTTTTCCTAACCCATTTTTATCATTTATTGTTGACTACTTGTAAAATTTCAAATGTATGATGTCCTTAAAGAAAGACTGGTTAAAGCAGCTAGCAGCACCCTGTTTGTCGTCTATGCAATCAATAGCAGAAACATCCCCGACAGAACACGCGAAAGAGGATATCCATCCTACCCCACTCTAATATATCGTTGCGTGCGCACACGCTTTGTTTACGTTTTCCCGACACTCGCCCACAAATATTTTGAGGGCTTTCCTTTCTGCTTTGGCTCGGCATGCCGAAAAACCGCAACAAACACGTGCATTTCCACGGAGAGAAGACGGCGAAAAAAAAGAATGCTACAAGAGAGTGGAGGTTGCGCAGTGGGTGTCCATTATCCAAAGGCAGCGTTACAGGAGCCCGCTCATGTAATCCAGGCGCGTAGCCGGAAGGGGACTCCCAAAAATTGATTATAGGATTGCTCCGGCGTTTTTGAAAATATGGTAGGGGTCTTACTTAAAATTTTTCAGGGAAATTGTGGGGCTTTTCTCTTATAGACTGGTACCAATGTTTTAAAATGGTACTTTTTTCTAAAATAAAAAAAGGTTTTTAAAAAAATAAATTAAAAGACTATTCTAATAGAACCTTTAGGTTAGATACCAAAACTGTAAAAGGTTTTCATAGGAAGTACTCAAGAACTTATAGTTTTCTAAAAAGGATCATTTGTTGAAGCGTAAATAAGATTCTAAAAACAAACTATTAAATATACTTATTCAAATACTATTAAAATTACCTCAAACATCAACTATAATGGTGTAGCTGAACTCTTTAAAGAATAATATTTCTAATAAAAAAAAGATACTACCTGCAAAAGCTACTATTTTTTTAACCTTGTGAAATACCGACTAATCTTTCAAAAGTTCAAAAGTTTCCGCTTATCGGTCATCATAAGCTGGGTTGGCCAAATGCCACAGGTTCACGTTCACGGAAGGCGGTAGGAACCGCTAACCGCTCCTTATTGAGGTCCGGTCCGTTTGCGCTGAAAAGCGAGCTATGGTTTTTCGCATATTGGTGGAAATCCGTGGCCCGGACATCGATAAATCGAGCCTATACATACCTCATTCACACTGAACGTGGGAAACCCCCAAGCGGGACTCTAGCGAAATTTTTCGCTGCGCACTCCCTGCTTTCTCTCGCTCTCGTGGCCACTCTCTCTCCTTGGGCCATCTCATTAGAAGTAACGCCACGTTCTAGATTCCTGGCGCTCTGTTTTGGTTTGATTTCTGTTTTGTGCTCTAATTCGTAAGCAAAGCGAATAGTTTGAAATGGCATTTTTGCGAGAGGATTCGGGAGAGGACACCCCCAACGAGGCAAGAGAGAACGCGAGACGGACTGCAGTGTGTTTTCCGCCCTCGGCTCTCGGGAAAAGCTCGCTCGTGGGCAGGTTGCCCATCGAATCGGGTCACAAAGTTCCCAGTGCAGCAGCTTCTGTTTTTCATTTAGTTTTTTTTCCCCCAACCCCACCCCCCGCTCGTTTGGTTGCTTTATTTTCCGTCTGCTCCTTTCGCTGCCTGTCTTTTGCCAGCTTTTCTGCTTCTTGCCAGCTGGGGCCTTCGGTGTATAAATGGCAGCGCGTCCACGTATCGCGTTTCAGTCTGTTGGACTATAGCGTGCCTAGCACACGCAGCGTATACGTAATATCGCAACCATACGGCCATAGAGCGCACAGCTCACAGCTTGGTAGGCCTTCGCACGTCGCCGAGAACTGTGCTCCACCGATCGTTTTGGGCCGCCGGCCGCTCTTCGATTTTTCCTCGCGTGCCAAGAGTTTTCTCTTAGTCGGAAATCGGAAAAGTGGCTCTCGCCATCGCGGTTATTGTGAACTGTGGCAACATTTTCAAATTTAACGGTATTTCGCCTAATGGTGCGTGGGGAGAGTTTTTGAAATCGCCAGAGAGGTTTTTAATTGAATTTGGAATTGTGAAAATTGAATTTTCGCGAGGAATTAATAAAGCTGAAACATTTTGGGCGAAATAAAAAATATTAAATAAAGCTAGTGGAAAATATAAAAAGTAATTAAAGTTTAAAAAAAAGGAAATACATAAACTTAATAAAGGTAATTAAATTTATAACTGTTAACTAATAATTTTTAAATATATATTCTTAAGAATTAAATATTTCAATCAGGAAACTTAAAACACGGTTTGAATAATTTTTTTGTTTTAGATTTTCTAAAATTATAGTTTGAAATGGCATTTAAAATTTTTTAAATTAAAGCTTAGATAGAAACACAATTTTTGGCAACACCCACACTTGCCTATTGTCTTGCCCCAATTATTGGAAATCCTCCTGCTCGCAGCAGCAACTCAATTAAAATCGGTATATTCCGCACACCATCGAGTTCCAGCGCCATCGCATTTGCAAGCTCAAGCACATTGCACATACGCAGCGTGTGACGCGCGCGGGTCCGTGTAATGATTGTGTACACCAGGAGCCCTGTCCCTCCATGGTGCTGCTACGGCTGGACGTAAAAAAACAACACAAAAAAAAAGATGGAAAATATGGAAAAAATAAAGTACAGAACACCAGGCCGAGTTGAATGGAAACAGTGCAAGAGCTGAGGCGAACACCCGTCTCGGGCTGCTGTTTTTATTGATTTATATACTCGGCAGTGAGTGGGAGGCTGTTGCTGTTGGTGCTACTGCTGCTGCTGCTGCTGCTGCTGTTGTGTCGCACTGTCCCAAAAAGAGGCACCACCAATACATACCATCACGCACGTACATATACAGGCAGCAAGCAGTCAGGCAGCATCCAGCATTTACATCGACTTCCGTTTCCTGCCACCCAAAGAGAATCCAAAGAATAGAGAGACCGAGAGAGAGAGAGCCAGACATTCTTCCTTGCTGGCTGGTATAGGTTGCAATTGCTTAACTTATTTCGAGGCTCATTTCATTTACGGCCACGACTGGCAACGGTTTTTGTTTCACCTAACCCTTTTGAGCCCAAAAGGGAAAGCTCTCCCATCTCTCTTCTGGAAGCTCTGTCGCATCCTCTCTCCCACACTCTTTAGCTCTTTCAGCCGGCTCGGCTCGCGGGCTCTCTCTCTCTTGGCCAGCTTGTGTTTACATTGATTATGTTATCCACCCCCGCCCCCGTGTTTGACTGTGCTAATAGAGTTGTACTACCCCACGGTACTCCCCCGCCTCTCGACTTGCTAATTTGCTGGCAGGACATCATCGTCATCATCACATAGAGCGTCACCCGCTTCGGCTCCCCAATCAATAAACAGGTTTCCCAGCCACCTTCTGAACTTCTGAATCACCCACTAGCGATTGCCTTCAATTATTATTTTTCGCCTTTTTTTTGTGTGTTAGTGTGTGTTGGTGTGTGTGGTGTTTTTGCACAAAAAAAGTTTATTAATCAATAAACGCACACGTCAAGCGCAAGCTTACAGAAGTACTTACTAGTGTAGGGTACACTGAGAGAAAATTGTTAGTAAAAAATTATAATATTAAACAGGATTAAAGATATTACAGGCTTTATGAAGAAAATATTCTTAATTTAGATTTTAGAAACTAGGTATAGAGTTATGATATAAAAACTTAATATTATTATTAGTAAATCCAAATAACAGACATATATTTAAGGCAAAAAATCTATTAATATTTAATATTCACGTCCTGATGTTTGCAATTCCTGATAGACCCTTTTCCGAGTGTCAATGTTGATGTGGGCCGATGTGTAATGTCCTGTAAGTGGGTGGCGCTTAAGAGAAGCTGCTGGAAGACGAACGTCGTTGCCTTCCGCCCAATCCCCACCACTTTATAGCGCTCCCATGACCCCCGCCCCCCTGCCACTTCCACTGCCCCTTATCAATCCCACTCCAGATGTGTGCACTTTTGTGGCTCATTAACGGTTTTGCATGCGGCCAAAATGCATGTGGTTATTCATTGAGGACGTTGGTGTTGGCAGAGGGTTGGGTCTACGATTGTGTATGAGTGTGTGTGAGTGCGAGATGCGCTCGATAAGTTGAGTGGCTGTTTGTTTTTGTTGCACTTGTTGTTGCGGTGGCTGTGCAACTGCAGCTGCAGCTGCCACTGCGTGAGTGCAAAACAAACGGAATTTTGCGCATGGCCCGTCAGATGATGCACCCGCCAGAGTGCTTGCCACCCCCCCATTTTGAAATGGGGCATCTTCAGTCAGAGTCGTTGCACGACGTCCGTAATTTATACATAACAACATGCCGGGGATATTTGGCGAGTAGCAGCCTCTTATTAGCATGCATGGAATTTCAGGATTGCCAGGATTCACTTCAAATTCACATTAAAGGATTCACATTTGAGGGCTTTTTGTGGTTTTGGCATTTTCGTAGAAATAGAGGTTGAAGTAGGTACAGATTGAGTTTAGTTTTTGACATATTTTTTAAAGAAAATAGTAAAGTTTATAGTTCTTTCTTATATTTATTGAAGTTTATAGCACTATACTTTTAACAAAAGTCTAAAATTATAAGAATAGAATATGAAACTCCTTAGAAATACACCTTATATGTATGATAATTGTTGGCAAGTAAGCAAGACACCCCCTTAAGGACATCCAGACCATGTAGGGAACATAAAATGTTATTGGCTCGATGTTAATTGAATTGTCTGTGTGGTCCTTCGTACGCAATTGTCTCGTTATTCGCCATTTCCATCTGAACAACTGTTTAACGATCTCGACCATCCCATTTCCGTTCGGCCATCAAATATTCAGGCATTAAAGTGCACACTATTTTCGTCTGATAATAAACCCACCCACTCGGCTCATCCCGATTTTCCTTTTTCTCCGGCAGGACAATAGCAGGAGCTCCAAAGAAAACTGCAAGTGTGGCGAAAATTGATTCCAGCATAAATAAAAGGCAGTGAAGCGTGGTCGGACAAGGATAACGGGCAGCGGCCAAAAGGATTTGCGATTGGCGTGTGTAGGTAGGTGGCTAAAAGGGAAAATCAATAATAGCCACATGTAAGAGGACACCATCACAGGAGAGGACACCGGGCAATATGGTGGCTGACGACCACAGGATGGAAGGGCAAACGACGTCTTGCTGCCACAAGTGAGCAACCGCTGGGAGCTACGGAAGGGTGTGAACGGAAGAATTGAGAGCGGAAAATGTCGGACAGATATCCGGGCAGCTTTTACGATCAGCCGCATTATCCTTCGCCCCATCCGGGTGCCCACGCCGCCGCCGCCGCCATGTCGCACTATCCACCGCAACCCTACCGATCGGGCTATACCGGCTACCACCCGTACAGCGGCTACAGTTACGGATCCTCCGGCGCTGCGTCTTACATGCCCAACTACTATCGCTATGCCCCGTACGCCTCGCCGCACTACAGTCAGCACCACCAGGGCATGTTCACGCCCGCCGGCCAGCAACTGATCCCCTCCAGCGTCCTCCACTACCCGCCCAGGTCGCATCCAGCCTACCAGCCGCAGCATCCTGGCTACGAGCAGCCTGCTCCCTCGCCCTACAGCTCTTCCGCCTCATATCAGAGCCGGGGATTCGGTAGCTATGCCGGATACGTGCCCCCCGGCAGATCCTCCACCCCAGCGCCGAACCGCACCGTCTTGCCACCAAACTACATGGAGCCACTACGCGGCTACAATGAGCACGCGAGCTTGCAACAGCAGCAGCAGCAACATCTCGGCCACCAGCCGCAGCAACACTTGCCACTGTCTGCCACACCAAAGCTGGAAGAGCCCGATATAGAAGTGGAGGCCGGAGCCGGGTCTCCGGCCCAGAGATTGACAACCTCGCCGCCCATGATAAGCGCCACCGGGACGGACAGCGGCATCAGCAACTGCAGCACCCGAGCCCGCAGCGACAGCAGCCAGAGCACGCCGGTCTACAGCGGCGAGTATCCCGTGAACATGTCCGTGGAGTCCGCCTCCTGTGTCCCTTATCACTGCCCGGCAGACGGGCGGGATTACGAGGAGGAGGAGCACCCCCCACTGGAGGAGCGAAGGGGGGCGCCACAATCCGACACTCCGCTCGATATTCCCGGTAAGTTGTCAGCTTTTTTGTCTTTTATTTTATCGGAGCCCCTGTCGCCCGTTCATTACACTCTATTTAATTTGCAATTATGCGCTGCCGCGAGGGAGTATTCGTAAATTTATGCAAACATATGTCAAGGCAGATTATGTAACAAGTATTACAGTCAGCAAGGGGTGGCAGCTGCCGCCCGAGCAGTTACTTCAACTGAAATCAGCGATTGAAAGCACAGTGGGTAACATCGTTACCATTTCACCACCATTTGATATGGATTTTATAGAAAAATATTCAAAATCCTAAATTGGAACATTTAAAATCTGGAAATATAAACGGGGAAGTTTTTTTTAAATTTCAAATACAAATTTGTATAACTTGGCTAATACATGGCCAATCCAGAAGTGTTATACCTTCTCGATCTCAGAACTCCGAGTAGCTTCATTCCTTATCAAATCCTGGCAATAAAAATTTTGAGCCATTTTTTGAAATTTTTCCAAGGGGTACCATCAGGATTTTCGCTAAAAATTTGTCAAAATTTTTTTGTTTGATATTTTCAATATTTTGATGTAGAAAGAAGCGCAGAACAACCATGATGCATGAATGGTATTTTGTTTTGGAATCGGTTACGAAATACCCAAAATATCCGCTAAAAAGTGGATCTAAACTTCGGATTTTGAAAAAATAAAAAAACTCAAAAACGTGTTTTCAAATTTTTCGAATTTTCTCTAAGGAAAATGTGTATAACTTTGCTAATACTTGTCAGATCCTTAAATGTTATACCTTCCCGATATCAGAACTTTGAGCAGCATCATTCCCAACCAAAACCTGGCAATACCAATTTTGGGACATTTTTCAAAATTTTCCCAAGGGGTACCCTAATAATTTTGGGCAAAATTTTAAATAATTTTTTTTTTATTGAATTTTGTGATCCTTGACTGCAGATCGAAGCGGATTGGATCCCTGGTTACAAAACGGTATAGCGTTTTTCAATCGCTCATGAAATAGTCATAATATTCCCAGTTAGGTGCATAAAAAAAAACGATTTTTACCAAATAAAAAACTATCAAATAAAATAGAAAACTTTTTCTTTTTTTCCAAAAAATATGTATTTCAGGACATCCTTTGAGTTCCATTGTGCAGACACGGTGCTTGGCTTGATTCCGCATGCAAATTAATGCAAGAACTGTCCGTTCGTGTTGCCGTCATCGTTGTCAGCGTGGACGGGATGTCAGTCCGTCCGACCGGAGGAGGGCTCCTGAGCTGCTGACGAGCGGCGGTGTCCATCAGGCTTGCCAACCAGCTCGTCACACCTCCTGCCCTCCAGTTGCTTTGCCCTGCCGCCGTGATCGTCCCTCGAAAAACCTGACAGAGCTGACGTTTTGCAAACACTCAACCAATCAGCGTTGGTTAACTGCTGAAATACTTCCGCTTCCCGTCACAAGGGGGCTAGAGTTTGGGAGGTGTGGGTGGTGTAGGGCCTACGTCATGGCTTTTAGCTTTTGAGGACTTCAAAATTAGCTGTCTATTTAGGCACGCCAATCCCTGAGACTGCTGTGTGTGATGAGGTGCTTTTAAATTTTTTTGTCGTGTGTGCCAAATCAATAAGTCAACTGTGAATGTTGGTTGTGGGCGTGGTGACGCCCACCAGGTGCGAAGCGAGCCCACCGACATTTTTTTCACACAAAACGTTTGGCAGTGCAAACAAAAGTTGTACAGAGAGAGAAAAAAATGGTACTAAAAAAACGTCTTTAATGCAATTTTGAAGCAAGTGTTTTATTAAGATTTTCTATTCAACAAGACAGTTTTTTTTTTAAATGTTTTTTATTAAAAAACCATAATTATTAAATCTAAATTCAATCTCTCTGTTTGTAAATGTTTGTCAGGTTGTGTGGAGCTTCGTCGTTATCAATGGGCGTTTGACTTTTACACACACACTTACACACACCTCCACCGCACTCACACATGCCCAGAGTAGTATCTAGGGGTGTCTTTCCCTCTGTGAAATGTCATCACAGGCAGCATGTAAATGAACTTTACAGCGTAATGCGGTGGTTGCCGCCATTTCTGTTGCTTCTGCTTTGGCTTTTAGCCACTGCCTTTGCAGCTTTGCCACCGTTTGGGGCAGACGAGACCACCCACACAGACGGCAAACACACCCATCTAGCCATATACCCATCTACCCAGCGGCACACACACGTAATAATCGACTGGGTGGAACAAGAACGACACCCCGGTGCAATAGCCACCAGCTCGAATTCAACTTCAACCTCAACCTTTGGCCTCCGAGCACCGAGGCAAAAATCAATGTCCGTTATGCCAAATAAAGTGCAGCTGGCGGAAAAAAGTACGAATGCAATTTCGAGGGCTTACAAGGGATAAGTAAGTGGTTGGCCTTTTAATAAAGTTGAAGTTTCCCGCCAAAAGCGGATAAAAAACAACATTAAAAAGAGGTCAAATAAATTCTGATTAACAGACTTCTTTAAGCAAATAAATCACCGGGTTATTGGAAAAACTTAACTTGAATATTTGCAAAAATAATTGATTTATTGATGCAATTGATTGCAGCTTGGAGGAAGCATTGCAGTAACTGCCAAAAATATATTACCAAAGCTGGGTTGAAAATACGTAAACATTGCAGGCCGAGTCGCATGCGCCGAAAAGTGCGCTATGCTTTTTGTTGATGTTCTGACTCGCCTCCTACTTCCGCTCATTCCCATCAGAATTGTCAGACCGCTCACGCAAAACCTGTGAAAGAGTATGGGTGAGTGTGTGGCACGTTCAACAAGTGCCATCACACTCTCCGGACTTTCCTCTCCGGTAACGGTAGCGCTTACTCTCTCTCCGGCCTCGGGGAAAATATTTGATAAGCGCGTGCGAAAAAGCCCTTTTCTGCTTGATTCCGAGTGTACAGGGAGAAAAAAATTGAATATTTATGAAATAATTAGAAGCTCTGCCTAAAACGAATGGCGTTTTTCTGTATAATAAGAAGTGTGTTCTATAAAATATTTATTTAATCAGTTAAAGTAATAAGAACAAGAAGGGATATGCTTCTAATGGAGAGGATATATTACTGAAAAGTACCTATCATATTTTAAATTATTTTATAAAATATTTGTATACTGTTTTTGAGGAAAAAAATTCTTAGATACAGATATTTGAAATAAAAAAACTTGCATAAAAATAAGTAACAGATCAAGTACCTTCGCTGGGTATGTGATTCCTTGATTCTTGATTTTTTCTCAGTGACCCTCCCAATGGTCAATTGGCTGGGCCTGGTTTTTGAACCCTTGATAGCCGCCTGCACGCATGACAAAATAATTAGAGGCCCAGGAATCGTCAATGGGCTCCCCCGAGCGAAATCTTTTTAGCAATATTGATTTTCCTTCCGACTCCTCCTGAGCTGAGCTGCCTCAACTGACGATGGGTGTTTTCCAACTTGTTTTCCAGATGACATAAGCGCGACAGCAGCGCCGTTGACTGCGACAGCGACGTCACCAGTAGCCACTGATAAGGCTGCCAAGGCACCGCCACCACCTCCAACTCGACCACCCACTCCCCCGGATGTTGCACGGCGTGCGGAAATCAATTTACAGAAGGAGACACCCACGGATGGGCCCACGACACCGCAGGACACGGCTGCTCCTGATCCAGTACACGAGACTGCAGCCTCGGAGGAGCAGTCAGAAGGACATGGGGTAAGTGAAGGATCAAATCGAATTAGCGGTGACTACGGCGATGGGAAAAATGGTAAATTAAAGCTGCAGGTGCAGTTCGAACTGCGGGACCGGATTAGCAATTTAATTAAAAGCCAATTGGATGGCGGTTTCGTGTCCTGGCGACCAAAAAATTCCCAGAGGTATTCGGGAGGTTGGTTAATTGAAAATCAGGGGAGCCGGAGCTGCAGCATCGACACAAATTAGGGCAAAGCATCGAAATGACGAGAGCCTGATAATGACATCCTCCCACTGGCGGGCCGAGGCAACATCCTTTACGCAGGACGTGCGATGTGTTGGCCAAAAAGAGAAGGCCAAAAGTGAAATGCGTTTAGCTCCATCGACCGGCTTTCTAGGTAGAGAGAGAGGTGGCCAGAGAGCCAGAGAATGTGAGAAAGCACTCGTAAAAAGCTCCAGAAGAGAGAAAGACGTGGGCCGGAAGCCACTAGTTACAGGGTGTCCCGGGTGTCTGACAAAAAAAAGGGGCGCCTATTGATTTTTGGGGCGCTACGTTGAACTTCACCCGGCTGGCTGGCTGACTGGATGGATGGCACGTTGGTTGACTGGCTGGTTGGCTTCAATTGGAGCTGAGAGCGGGGTTGGGATTTATTTCGGGGGGGTAGGGGCACGTTTGGGGGTTGCCTGGTAACATGAGCTGCCAGCAGCGAGCACGCGCCGGCTAGCTGGAGGGGGCAGGCGTGGAGCATTGGTAATCCTAGGACTGGGAGCTCAAAGTTCTTCAAGTGTTCACCACTTGAGCGTAACAACTTTCCTGCTGCCTCGTTTCCTGCAGCTGCAAACGGCACGGAAAAAAACTAAATCGATTTTCTGTGTTTCCACTTGCAACAGCCACAGCAGCAGCAGCAGCAACATCCTGTGACGTTAGCAGCCACGGCCAACTGGAGTCCAACGCCGCGGCGCCCGCGCACTCCGCCTGCCCCCCAGAACTCGCCCATTGGTTTTGGCCAGTCTACTACAATACCACCAGCTTTGGCTCCCTTCCTACAGCAGCAGCATCAGCAGCAACATCAGGCTGGCAACAGCCTCAAGAGGAGTGCAACATCTGGCAGGAATCGGGGCAGCAACAGCAGCAGCAGTTGCAACAGCAATAGCAGCAATCGTATTATGGAGTGCGATCTTATTCCGAGCAAGAAATCAAAAAGGAAGATGGCCAAAAAGGATCCTGGGGATAGTGAAAGCTTGGAGGGAGTGGAGTCTACGGTTAGAGAACAAATTAGGGTGAGTTAAGACACTAATGTTAAATTTAAAAATCTTAAAACTTAACTTTAAATAACTACAAACAGGACATCAAACCGCTGCCAGGATTTCTACAGGCCTTTGGCTCCACGGAAATCGGACGTTTCTCGGAGAGATTCCTGCAGACTCCAGAGTCCTTGGTGGAGCGCCTGGCCGAGGAGTATGCCAGCAGCTCGCCCATTAGTTTCCCATCCGGAGGCTATGCCGAGTCATCGACGCCGCCCACTAGCAACTGCTATCCGTATGAGGAACCAAATAACCCGGGCTACCCAAGGAATAGAATGCGCAGCAGCTACGGCTATGAAATGGCGGACTACATGGCGTATGAGCGATATGCCGCCTATGGGGCGGGAAGACCGGCAGGACGAACTCGCTACGGGGAAATTCGCTGCAATGGCTACTAGATGCGATAGATCTATGGGAGGATATATAGTCTAGGGTTAGTGTTGTTGTAGTCGTGCATAGTCGTTGTCATTCGATATTCTCTGTGTGTGCCTTTTTCGGTCAAAATTGAAGAAAGAATCCCCCCAGCGTTGAAGAGTTTTTTTTGTTGTTCGGGGACTTTTTCAAAAATTTACAATTAAAAACTAAAAAAAAAAACAAAAAAAGACAAGAGAAACAAAAAGCCAAAATATTGTTAGCAAAGCATCTACATGTAAATTGAATAATCAATTAAGTAGTTCAATGTATTTTAAATCAAAGCCATAAGTTGAAATCTAATCCCACTGTACATACAATTGCATTTCGTAATCTAGGTCTAGGAAGAACTACTTGGGCAGTTGGTGGAAGGGATCTAAAAATTTTCGAGTTTTATTCTCAACTTCTACTCTTGATGGACACTCCAGAGATAGTTTACAGCACCCGTTCCCCACTCCAGAGGAACCAAAAAAATACACATTTTAGAAAAGTCTTAAGATTAGAAAAGAATATGTGCCATTGAAAAATATCTTTAATGAAAACACCACAATTTAGGAATTACGTTTATGTACAATACAAATTAAAGTTTAACTACGGATGATTAATGTTAAAGCAATCCAGTACATTTTAGTCTAGGACACAGGCTACTGGCTACAGGATACACACACGCACACACACACTCGAATTGAAAGTCGAAACCACCGCACTACAAAATCTTTGTACTTGGCGAAAAATTGATTTTATCCTCTATCGATTTACTAACAATTTATTCATTTCTGTTGTATTTGAGTGCCTTAATTTAATTGATGTTTTTTTTTAATATTTGTGCGTGGATAAATGATGAGTAATGATGAGCGTAAGGAGTTTGTATATGATTTACTTGTAGAGCGAAAGGAAAAAAACAACCAAGTTCAGGTTTCAAATGGGCCCAACAAAATTTCTAAATCAAATGGACGACAAAACCGAAATTATTGAAATGAAAAAACAACCGAAATTCCAAACACATCGAGCAACATTCAAAAATGTTTAATAGCGATTAAAATAACTAGTTAAATGGTAGTTAATATAAAGGGTTAACTACTCACCCCAACTAAAATGGAAAATCAAAGTCTATGTGGCGTTCGAGATTTTATGCCAAAAAAAACAAAACCCCCCCTTTCAAAAATAAATATTAAATGGAGGATCTTAAACCGAGAAGAAATCAAATAATAAAAAAAACAAGTATTTAGTATAATTAAGTCCAAATGTGTACATAAATATTTGAAAGTTTGAATTTTATGCAAATAAATCGAAATCGAAATGGAAAACGATTAGAATTGGTAAATAAAATGCTAACTGGTTGTTTACATATATGTATTTTTGGGATTGTTTTTTGTTTAACTGTTTTATTCGTTTAATTAATTTATAAATATTATTACATAACCTAGAAGTGTTTATTGTTGTTTTTATATCATTTGTGTGGGTTTTTTGTGTTTTTAAATTAATTACAAAAATAGTTCGGTTGTAAGAGGAGCGAATAGTAGTAATCGTAGAGTAGTAGTTACAATTTAGTTGAGCGGAAATCAGAAATAAGGATACGAAGGTGACTGGAACTAAAATACAAAAGTTATCCTTTCACAAAAGCGATAGAGTCTTACAAACTAAACAGAAGCTGGCTCAATAGTTCGAGGGTCAGATACAACACATATAACTGAGCGATTCATCCGCGGGTCATCCTCTTTATAAGGTTAGAGTTAGGGTGAGTGGGTAAGTGGGTGCTGAGGAGAGAGTTGGCTACACTTTAAGAAATTTTAGTACACAAGGCTGGCTCATCGCTTAGCGCCCCTGTACATCTTCACATATAAATAGTTTGTTCCGTTTCTAATCGCCGCTTTAATATATATATATTCGCGTGAAACTGTTACAGATCAGTAGCGTTATCGGTATCGTTATGGTGATCTTGATCGAATCGGATCTTCGGCAATAATTAGTTTTAAATAATAATTAGTTAATGTTCTACATCCTCTAACGTCCTCCGCATCCGTGTCTTATTTGTTGCGATGGAGGTACTCCGCCCGCAATCATGAGGAGGATGCCGCCGACGAGTTCTTAGTGGAGGTTCCTCCGCCTCCGCCTCCGCTGGTGTTGCGCTGCTTCTCGATGTACACATTCAGCAGACGCACCTTGCTGGGATTGAGCGCCGTCAGCTTCGGTTTCACCTTCTCCTCGCCCAGGACGATGTACAGCTTGACGATGCAGAAGACGGCCGCCTTGCGGACCATCGACTGGGTGTCGTCCGCCGACCTGGCCAGGTTGGGGAACACGATGTCCAGGTGGGTCTCCGTGATCTCGGAGCCATGGTTCTCGGTCAGCTCCAGTAGAATCTTAATGGCGCAGAGGTTCGTGGGGAACTCGCCCGTCGCAATCACCGGATTAACAATGTTAATCGACAGATCCAGGGGGAGAGCCGGCGCTATTCGAGGGATCATTGAATCGATCTCGCGCGCCGCCTCCTTGCTGTGCTGGTAGCACTGTATGATCTTCAGCAGGATCAGCTCGAGGAAGTGCAGCCAGTTGTGGCGCATCTTGGCACTGCGCATTATCTTTCCGAGCACATTCAGCCCGGCAATCACCACATCCGTGTGCTCCGCCTCCAGGATGTTAAGGAGCATCCGCATTATCGATCGGAACTGCTTGTTGGGCAGCTCACAGCTGCCGCCCTTGATGCATATGCCCAGGTTGGTCAGCGCCGTCTGCAGCTGCTCGACCGGCTGGTCCTTGGTCAGGGTAAGCGATATCCTCACAACCTCGCTCTCGGTAAGATCACCGGGAAGGATGAGCTCGCCGTCGTTAGTGTAGGACACCAGCATATGCTTTCCCTCGACCGCCGGCTGGGGAGATTTCCCCGACGATCCCAGGTGTCCGGTTCGGGGATCACGCTCCAGATTGTCCAGCCGCATGGTGGCCGACTCGGGAGTGTTCGACTGGGTGGTGTTGGCCGAGGATTGCGTCTTGGAGTTGGAAGACAGGGAGGCGCACGAGTCCTGGTGACCCTGATCGTGGTACTGCAGATGGCCGTTGAAGCCGTTGGGTGCCATCTGGTACTGACCGCCGAAGACCGTGCGGATCTCCTCGGAGGTCTTCTGAATGTGCTGGATTATGCTGGCGTCCAGCTCCAGCATAGAGCCATCCTGCTCGACGGAGGACTGCCGCGAACGGGGACTAGTTGAGCTCAGACTGAGCTGGTGGTGGCTCTGGAGCGAGGCGAACGGGCCCACCGAGGGGCTCTGCAGCGGCTTGGGACTGCTGCTGCTCAGCGGCGAGCTGCTTGGCGAGTTGGCACCCGAGTTGCCGCTCTGGCTCTGCCGGCGCATGTGCGACCGGATGCAGGTGAGCGCCGAGTCCTGATAGCCCTTCGGTAGGTTGGCCAGCAGCTTGGTCATCTGGGGCGTGTTCAGGTTGTAGAGAGCCACCAGGCAGCTCCGCGCCTGGGAGCGCAGCTCCATGGACTTCTGATCGGCCGCCAGCTGGGCCAGCTTCAGGACCGTTCGCTCGCAGGCCTGGCCCTGGTCACTGGGAAAGTCGCTGCTCTTGCAGTAGGTGTTGGCTAGGTCCGTGAGGAACCGCAGGATGGCAATCCGGGTCTTTGTGGTTGGCGTTTGGGTCGAGTCCGATATGATGCGGAACAGCTCCTTCAGCTGCAGCTGTGTGGGAAAGTATTCGTGGACGACCTGGAGTGTCTTCCAGATCTTGCTGTGCATCGAGTTGAGGAGGTCGGTGCCCAGTTTGTTGAACAGCCGCGTCAGCAGGATGAAGAGCCAGTCGTGCAGCTCGGGGGCATGGACCAGGATGAGCTCTGTGACTGTGTCCAGGAACAGCGAGTACACCTTGGTGTGGGTGTCCATGAACATCTTGCGAAACATGTCCAGGACGCACTGCAGCTGCTGCTGGGAGAGCTCCTTGCCGTCGGCCAAGTACTGGGTGAGGCTGATCAGCCCGTCCTTCCGCTCCGACCAGTGGGTGCTGGCGCAGTACGAAATGATAGTTTCGATGTCGTCCAGCGGTGCCCTCTGGATGCTCCAGTCCAGGCGGGTGTGACTGCCGCTGAGCGAGTAGTTGGACTTGTTCCGGGTGTAGCTGGAGTCGAACGAGCGCTCCGAACAAACGGAACTGGCTTCCGAATCGATGTCATCCGACTCGTCGCGTCCCAACAGCTTCCTGCCCATCCGCATCCCTCCGGTTCGCATATAGTCTCCGGACACGTAATCGCCTTGTCCGTCCTCGCCGTGTCCCAGTACGTTTTCTGCTTCCCGGGACTGTGCCAGGAGTCGAGCAGCTGCCGAAGGTCTAACCGGGTTATTCCTCTCGGGCGTCCTGCGGGCACCTGCTCCCGTGGAGTACATGCTTCGCTTCATGAGGCCGCCGCCTAACCGTGTGGGACTCGTTTCTCTCGAGCTGGCCGTGCTTCTTGGTATTCCGGAGGCCTTCTTGGGGATGGCGCCGGTAGCTCCGCGATAATAGACACCTCCGACGCCATACTGATCCCGCAGCTTTGTGCTTGGCGAGGTAGAACGCGATCCCGGCTGCGATTGGGACACTCCGGCCCGGCCTCTGGTGCGGGGCGTAACCGTTCCAGGGGTGGCGGCCGGTGTGCTGCCACTGTTCGAGTTCAGACGTGGTCTGGGCAGCGACCCGGATGCAACTCCTCCCGCTCCGGAGCCCTGTGTGGAGTTGCTCTGCAGGAGAGGCTTCTTCGACCGGGAGTACATCGTATACTGCGCCCTGGCCTTGGCTCGTTGCGCGGCTGCCGTGTCCACCGCCGAAATGGATCTGACGCTGGCTGCAGGCTTCTGCAGGGTTCCAGGCGCCCTGCCGATCCGCGACACAGTGCGTCGGGAATCCACTGTAGTCCCACAACTGCTGCCGCTACCGCCGCCTTCTCGCTCCCGCTCCAGGGCCCTCTGCGCCGCTATGTCCAGAGTGCCATAGATTTGATCCGCCAGCTCTGGGAAGTGCCGCCTGAAGACCCAGTAGGCGCACCTGGAGTGCCGCCGGGCCTCGCTGTCTGCGTCGCCTATGGACTTCTTTAACGTGTCCCTCAGCACGGTGGCATGCCGCTCCAGCGCTTTGGTCTGCCACTCCTCGAACAGCAACACCATCAGCTCGCAGAGCGCCGCCCGGATGTCCTTCGACTTGGACTGCTGCAGGGTGTCCGTGTAGATCTTCAGCAGCTTGGGGGAGTGCGTGTACTTAATGATATACTTGAGGGCCAGCGTGGAAGCCGAGGCTATGACCTTGGCGCTGTTCTGGATCAGGTTGATTAGCTGCTCGAGGATGCCGAAGGCGAAGGTATCCAGCTTATTTCTTAGCGTCTTGGACATGTAGGCAATGGTGATGCACGCCTCGCGGATCACCTGCGAGCGCAGCTCCTCCTTGAGGATGTCTAGGAAGCTCAGCGACAGCTCCTTCAGCTGCACGGCCACGAACTGTGGCTGCAGATGGTACTGCAGTACCAGGAGAGCCCGGATCTTCTTCAGCGCATCCACTCGCTTCTCCCAGTCGGCGTTCTTGTCGCTGATGATCACAAGTATCTGTTTGTAGATGTCGTCCATGTCCTTCGCGTGGAAGATGTTCAGCTGCGGCACCAGCTCGAAGCTCGCCTCGAAGATCTCCATGGTCACTGCGCCCGCATCCCCGGCCACATCGTTGGAGCTCTGTTTGGAGCGCAGCGACGACGACGAGGAGGCGGACGAGTGCAGCGGCCTCTTGATTATCCGGCTGGGTCGCTCCTTCACTCCAATGTTGTCGGCCTCGTCCAGACCATGGCCGTTGCCACTGCCGTTGGTGTTCTTCAGAGCGGAGGGCAGCAGGAGGCCGTCCTTCTTGACTTGGTCAAACTTGATCTCTAGCAGGGCCAGCTTGGAGGCCGGCATGTCCTCCATGCGTCGTAGATCCGGCCGCAGCCGGTCCCCCACGTGCTTGTATATCTCCACCAGGGTCTGGATAGCCGCCTCTCTCACATTCACCGTGGGATCGCCCAGGAGGGCGCACACCGGGGGGATGTACACCCGCACACTGAGCTGCTGGGTGCCGTGTTCGTGGAGAGCGCTGACAATCGTTTGGAGAAACTCCTCGCGAACCTTTGCGTTCTTGTGCTTGAAGCAAGAGGTGGCCAGTTTGTCTATCAGCGCCTGCGGCGCCAGGACCCGGTGCTCCATGAGGTCCCTGAGCAGAAGCTGCGCCTTCTCGCGCACCGTATCCCGACTGTCGCCCAGCCGATCAATCACATGTGGCAGCACGGTGGCGGTGTAGGCATTGAAGTCGCTGCCCAGCCGCTTGATTAGCTCGGAGAATGCCTCCAGTGACTTTTGCGCTATTTTGAAGTGACTCCCTGTCAGCCACGGCATCAGCCCATCGATGAGGAAGCCCATGTCCGTGCACACAATGGAGTTGGTGTCGTCGCTCAGGAATGTCACCAGATCCTCGGCCAGTTGCACCTTTACGCGCATATCCGCCTTGGGCATCTGCTGGATGAATCCGTCCAGGTCACTAGGTTTGCGGTAGGCCATCGTACTTCCACTTCTACTTTATGGCGCAGCAACTGAAACCAGAAACGAGAATTTGAGATTACTTCGAATGCAGTACTTTTTGGTGGAAAATTAAATTAAAATTTCAAAGGTTCGGCCTGGGAGAGAGGCTCTTAAATTGAAAATTGATGGCTGGGGCTGGGAGAGGATGAAGATTTCTTACTTTTAAGGTTTACTCAAGGAAGTGTGGAGCGGCGAGGAAAAAATATAGTACATCGACACTTGAAAAAACGATTGTGAATTCTACTAAATCCAAAATACATAGGTATATGAAGTTTCCAGTCAAGGCTATAGGGATTGGATAGAATATAGGGCATATTCTTGGGGAAATCAGAGGCTATAACTTATAAGCCTCTGTCTAGAGTTTACCTAAGTTGGTCTTTAATGGAAACTGAAACCCAATAAGATCTTAAACCAGCTCCCTAAACAATTAGTTCGATAGAACTTGGGTTTCAAGCTAATCTTAAGGTAAACATTAAAGCCAAACTTACTAAGAACATATCAAGATAGGATTACCTAAACAACACCTCTAACTAAGGTATACTATTTGTTATTTTAAACAAGAATTCTTGAAAAGATAACACCAAGTGCCAGGTGACTAATAGAATGTTTTGCTTCTCCGACCGTGTGATGTTCCCGCCAAATCCCTTGATTTCCATCCCACTACAGGCATTCGGTGGCCTGTGGCATGCGCACTGGCCACCACAAAAACACGGTGGTAAGAAGCAGCAGCCGCAACAGTCAACAATTTGTGAGGCAAGTGAGGCAAGTGAGGCAATTCCAGAGTGAAGTCACTGAGAGGCGAGCTAGAAAGGGAGTTCAGGGAGAGAGGAGGACGTTTAGCGGGTGGCGGTGGTGAAAAGTAGGTGAACTAGCATGCGGGTGGGGATGGGCATGGACACTTGGATACTCCGGCAGTTACTCTGGCAGGGGAGGGATACCAGATGGTGGGGCGTTGTTACGTGAAACGTGAATCATCTCGACAAGAGCCGAGAGCCGAGAGCGTGACGACGTCTCGGTTTCAGGCTGTTTTGAAGGTGGGAGGAAAGTGGGTGGCATGTTTCGAGGAGGAGGTAAGACAGGAAACTGAGCCATCAGACATCAGCTATGGATTAATATGAATATGGATATAGATTTATATTGAAATTCCAATGGGGCAACAATTTTTTGGAGACTCTGGCGTCACAATTTAGCAATTTGCGTGTGTCGCCAGGCATATGTATATATATATATATATATATGGTGGTATATGGTATGAGATAATATAGCTAAATGGCAATAACAATAACAATTGCCAAGCAACAACAGCGACTTGTTGAGAACGAGAGAGGGAGACTCGACAAATTAGCATTTGCATACGCAATTTTCTATTTATAAAAAAAAAAAAACATCAACAAACTTCAAGCTACACGCTTTCGTAACTAGTTTTCATGGTTATACTAACTATTGAGATCGTTTTCCGGCTACTACTTGGTATTTCAGGGCTTTTTGTTTTCGGAATGTATGTTTCCCCGATAAGATAATGGACGTGTTAATCAAAGTTTGTGAATGCGGCAGCGTATCTTAACCTAAAACTCAATGTTTGCCAACAGCTGCACGATCGTTGGTCGAATAATGAAAATCAAATAAAATAAATATCTTTTTTTTTTTTGTTTTTTTATTGCCGGCATTTGTTAAATGTCACACAGAGAGAGAGTGAGTGGGGGAGAGAGAGAAAGAGAGCTCGAGTGAAACGGAAGCACCTTCGATTCATGTATCTTTTTTTAACACCATTTGTATTGGACTTTTCGTATCTTTGAGATACGCACTCACACACACACACATACATATACACGTTGGCATACCTATTTGCAAATCCGGCTGCGCTGCTCTGGCGCTCTTCTTCTTCTTGCTCCGCCGCCGCCTCCTCCTCTTGGCGAAGATTGTTTTGGGCTGGGCCCCTGTACCGTTTTTTTTATCGAATAACAACTGCTGCTTGTTGTTGCCCTTTGGCAAGCTCCAGAATTGATTTTCCAGCCGAGTGCGGTCGAAACCTTTGGCAAATCCCGCAAATACACCTTCCCCGTTGACTAAATTTATTTTCCAAACACAGCCAATTGAACAATTGCCCTTTATTAATTTTTTTTTTTTTTTGTATTATTTCGTCGACGTCGTCGTCTGTTTTTTAAGCAGAGATCACAGTTTGCTCTTCCTCTTCTTCTTACTCTCCTATTGCTGTGGTTGTTGTTTTTTTTTTTGGGGCCAACGCAGTCAGTTTCACTTTGTCATATGTTGTTGTTGTTGTTGTTGTTGGGGTCGCTCCCTCACTCTACCGTTATTGCTGAGCAACAACAGCGCACGAATTCCTCGGCAGCGCTGCTCGCGTCAGCTCAGCGCTCACTTTTTTTTTTTTGTTTCTCTCGATTTGTCGCGGTGACGCCAGAGATCTGGAGATTTTGCACTTGTTTTTGCGGTCGCCGAGCGGTCGGTTAGCCCGGCAAACATCACATTTTGGTTAGCCAGAGCATGGGTTCTGCTTTCTCGCCACTCTTGCTTAGATGGTTATACAGTTTTTCTTAATCAGCAGCGATTTTGCCAATCCGTTGCGTTGCGAAAAAAATTAAAACAATGTGGCTGCATATCGAAGCAGATATAATACCAGCATTTTTTGGTATTTTTAGTGTTGGAAAAACGTTTATTTTAATCAATGTGACCATATTTATAAGATATCGATTCCTTAAGATTTATCGATGTTTTTAAGTTTGTAAGCTTAAATATTATTAAGCTTAATATAGTTTAAATATATTTTATCCTGAACTATATAAAAAAAAATAAGAATTTAACAGGAAGGCCTTGTTATGCTACACTTAATATTAATAAAATAATACCTAAAAGTTGTCTCCTTAAACTAATGTTTTGAACTAATTTAAAAATTAATACAACTTTTTGTTTTTAATATTTTTGATAAAAATGTTTTGAAGTTTTTAAAATTAATTGAATCTAGTATTATTTTTTTTTTTCGTTACAAAATAACGGTATTTTATTTTAAAAATTTTAAATTTTTGAAAAGGAAGTGCAGGTTTTGATGTAATAAAGTTTAATAAAGTAAAGTTTATGTTACCCTCAAATAACAGAAAAGTAAAACAAAATGTAACCTTTTAAATGAATCGAGATTTATAAAAATATTTATTTGCGAATAGCTACTGTAGATCGCAGCGTAAATTGTCTTGATTGAGGGTTCAATTGCCTCTTATAGATTACTTATTAAATGCAATATTGCCGGCTAGTAACCAATTAACTTAGTTGACAACTAGATGGGCACGTGTCAATAACCAAGCCCATATGGCTAAATAAAATTTAATATACTCATCACACACCCCGCCTATCAGATGAAGCTGAACAAATAAATTATTAATTGAGAAATCAAGAGGTGTCAGGTTGATTACCAAGTAAATAATGTAATTTATTTGTGCAAGGATTGGCAGATACTTGTAGTGGAATTTGCCACACTATACTAATAATTAAACTATGTACAAAATTTTGAAAATTAACAGTCTTTGTGAATTTGGTGGACAGCCTGCGCTCTGCCGGAAGGATCCTCTGGACACCCCCAATCGAGCCGTGGCACCCACCTCACTACGGTCCGGGCAGCCGACTCCCCGGGAAACTGTTCGGCGAAAATGCTGCGATAATAGTACGCCTCTTTGGTGGTTGGAGTGTTGAATGGAAACCGGAGAGCTGCTCCTGCGAACTCCTCGTCGGTCACATGACTGGTAGCCACCCGCCGGATGTTGTCGATCCAGTCGTAGCCAACACCGTCCGAGAACTGCTCCTTTTGCCGCCACAGGACATCGTCCGGCAGATAGTTGTCCGCAAAGGCAGCTCGCAGGATGTACTTTTCCAGGCGCTTCTGCTGCTGTCCGCCGTACTGGTTGAGAGGTCCTGGGATCTTATCCTCCGGTCGGATTTGCATCACATGGTTGACGAATCCTGTGTCCAGGAAGGGCACCCTTAGCTCCACGCCCTTTGCCATAGCCACTTTGTTGGCCCGCAGGCAGTCGGATAGGTGCAGCTGCTGGACTCTTTTCACCAGCTCCTCGTGGAAGTCCTTGTAGTTGGGAGCCTTGTGGAAGTAGAGGTACCCTCCGAAGATCTCGTCGGCACCCTCGCCCGACAGGATCATCTTGATGCCAGTACTCTTTATGTACCTGGCCAGCAGCAGCATGGGCAGACTGCATCGCACAGTGGTGACATCGTAGGTTTCCAGATGGTACACAATGTCTCTGATCCCGTCCAGCGCCTCGTCGATCTCAAAGATGATCTCCTTGTGATCGCTATCGATGTACTTGGCCACATGCCGGGCAGCCTCGAAATCCGGGGCATCCCGCAGACCCACCGAGAAAGTTTTCAGCCGGTAGTTGGGATCCCGTTCCCGCATAATCTTTGTGGCTATCGAAGCTACCAAGCTGGAGTCCACACCACCGGATAGAAGGGCACCAAAGTGGACATCACAATGGAGATGGCTTCTTACCGCTGATTCAAAAATAGAACGGACCAGGGCCAGTTCGCAGGGTTGGTTCGGAACTTCCTTGATCCAGGGCTGCTGGAACGTCCAACAGGTCTTCAGTGCTCCCACTCTTCCAATTCTCGCTTCGCCGGGTGTGAAGGTCTCCAGTTTGGGACAAGTATCCACCAGACACTTCATCTCCGAGGATACCCACAGATTGCCCGCCTTATCCTCACCCACATACAAGGGTATGATGCCAAAGGGATCCCTGGCAATCAGGACCTCCTTGGTCTGTCGATCATACAGTGCGAAAGCAAACATCCCTGTTATGTGCTGCAAAAGGTCTGCGCCGTAGTCCTGGTAGAGTTCAAGGATCACATGGCAATCGCTTTTCGGTTTGTAAGTTCCACGACGCTTTGCGATATCCGCCGCCAGTTCCAGGTAGTTGTAGATCTCTCCGTTGGCCACCAAAACCAGGTTACCATCTTGCGAAACGAAGGGCTGATCCCCCATGGCCACGCCGACAATGCGTAGACGTTCGTGAACCATGGCCACCCCATCGGAGGCGATTACATGGACGCCTGTGGAATCGGGACCACGATGCCGTTGTTTTCCACTCTGCCGATAAGCCAGTTCCCTAAGACTGTGCTTGCTGCCGTGAAGGATTTGCGGGGGAATAGGTTCTCCATCCCGGGAAAATATTGCAAAGATGCCGCACATTTTCCTGTTATTTTATTTTATTTAATTACACAAATAATGTTGTTGCCTCGTTGCGAATTTCTAGCTGACTGCTGCTCGGAGCTCCCGAGCTTTGCCTTTTTATAGTCCCAGTGCTCTCAACTTTGGCAGATTCTCTCTCTCTCTCTCTCTCTCTAATATCGCTCGGTTTCTCGTTAAATAATGCTGATTTCCATGTGCTTCTGGTTGCATCAGACGACTTCTAGAAAGCCTCTGGTCCTATAGACTCTCCATATAAAATTGGAGAGTCTGCAGAATCCTCCCAAAATAAGGGAGAGCTCTAATAAAATTAACAAGGTTTGTTTTTAAATAAAATAATCTTTTCCTAAAAGAAACTACTTTTTATATTTGACTAGCTAGCATTTAATTAATCATAAAAATAAAAAATAAATCAATTTATAAGCCTTATGGTTTGAAGCTCGAAGTGCAACTGAAAATGCACTCAGGCTTTCAGCGCCTTTTAAAGGTTTTCGAAAAATATGAACCGTGTGGTTTCGTTTACCTCTCTCTATTTATATACATTTTTATTCAGGTTCTCTCACACAGCTGATTAAAACATATCAGTGATTTCGTCATCCAATTTACACTTTCTTAAGGGCTCAACCACCAAACATATAAATTTTAAATGATGTATCTTATGGCAAGATTTTATTCAGTATCCTTCAAATATTATCTTACTACTTCTTACTACATTCTTACCAAATTTTTCAATGTAGGTCAGTATTCGCAGTGATAAGGGTATCAGATAAGTTAAATACTTGAAAAACCGAAATTATTATTATCTCTTATCATTTCAAAAACTTGTTATAAGAGAATAATATGCAAAACATTCAAAGAGACCGGTTTTTGGTTTATCTCTTCTAAAAATTATAAGTTGTTTTGAACAATTTTTCCTAAAGCTTTATTTTCAAAATTAATTATGTTAATTATGTATGGTTTTTTAAAAATTATAATAAATAAATGATGGAAAAATCCATTTTTTTGTAATATATTAATAATTGAATCATAAAATCTATATTATTGTTATCCTAATCCAATTTTGTAGATAAAAACAAAACACAGATTATAGCTTTTTGAAATAATATGGCCGTTACTCTGTTAATAAAAGCTCCCTCGATTAACATCCCACGGTTAACAGGTGGTTGGCGCTTAAATTTTTGCGCCACGTCGCCCCGAATTCGGATGGATTCCGGTCCATGCGATAAATATGTCAAGTTGATAAAGAAAAATCTCTGCTGTTTAATTGTGCAGACATTTTAATTACGCATCTAACACTAAGCAAATCCGGATGATGATGTCACTGAAATGGGGAGCGTGAGCAAACAACAACGGATGGATCTCGAGATTTATGGCGCGCTGGCGCAAGTCCGCTCCTGGACTTTTGGCGTGCGCGCTTGTTGCTTCTGCTGGGAAAGTCTCGATGCCGCCTGTTTTTCGATTTGTCGGCAACGAACGTCCGTTCAGTAGCCGATGGAACGCGAAGGAAGTTGCGTATACGCCGCATTGTCACTCGGCTAGCCGGAGTGTTCGGAAGTCCTTCATTTGCGCGCGCGTCCTTTGTCCTGTTGGTTGTCATTTTAAAAAGCCGCCAAGGTGCTAAGTGCGCGTAATTAGTCGAAATTCAATTAATCGAAAAGAATTTCAAATTGAGTTACATACGCCTTGGATGCGATGGAGGTTGGCGAACCGAAAAGTGAATTTGCGATGAAGCGATTCCCGCCGGAAATTGTGGCTTGACAAAAGGCGAAACACGAAAGTTTAATAAACAAAGTTGGTTCCACTTAATTGGATTAATTTATTTTTAAAAGATAAATAATTTTAAACAATCTAATGATAAATTATTTTAGGTGTACTTATTTTGCTAAGGTTGAATAAAAAACTAGGCCATAATTGTTTTGTTAATTTAATATTGTTATCATTTAAGATGATAGTCAACAAAAGGTTGACAATTTATGAATCAGTGACTTGATTAATAAAAGTGAGTTTCTTAAAATGGAAAATAAACTTCATTAAACTAAAAAACTAAAAATCTATAAGATTGGAATGAAAAAAGGAAACAATCAATAGGCGATCACTTTGGTGAGTAAATTTAATTAATTATTTTTATATTCAATAAAAATAGTGATTCAAATCATGTTCAAAATCCTAAAATAAAGTTGTCTCCTGACCACAAACCATAAAAAAGTGAAGATAAATTTATGGCTTCACAAAAAATATCAAATCAAAATCAAATAAAGAAAAGTTTTTATTTAGGCCGGACCCTGAAAATCGAAAGGAATCGGGCATGACCTATTACTGTCACGTCCGTTTCCGGAAAAGATGACCGAACATTTTTTGGGTCACGTTTGTCGTTTTGGCCAAAATCAAATGGCCGAAGACCCATTTCCCAGATCAAGATCCACACGCACATAAAAACGGCAATAACAACGGCGTTGGAAAATAGAGAAACTGCCAGGTCGAGGAGCCAATTAATTAAAAAGTTTTCACGCGGCCAAAATCAAATCAACAATTTCCTCAAGTATTTAGGCGTAAAATTCGAATTGGAAGTTTTCGGCAATCGAGGCTGACTGGGAGATGGATGTGCTTTATGCAGAGAGAGAAAAATATTATGAAAAATAATATCACCTAAATAAAATTTAAGAAAAAATAGTAAACGGGTATTTATTAACCCAACAAGTATTTATTCCTGTGCATAAATATAGCTATTTGTTATGGGAGATGCTTTGTGGATATGACTATGGATCCGGATCCGGATGCGGATGCCACAAAGTTGGCTATCCGCGATGTCTGCAGCCGGTGAAAATCAATTCGCATTACTGCAGCCTCACTGGGCTGCCCAAAAAACTTTATGCGCAGCAGGCAACTCTTTCGTATTTTCGTATTTTGGGTTTTGCGGCCAAAGCAACGCAAATAAATTGGTGCTTTTAAATGCGCTACCAACTAGGGGTTGATTAGGAACGAGCCAAGACCTTTGTCATTCCCAGCTCCGTCGCCCACCACCGCCCACCTGGTGTCTAGCCGTGTGGAGTGCTTGACCCCAGCAGTTGACCCTAAAAATAGGCGTGTGCAGCTTCCATGTGGGCTATTTTTAATTACTCGCCCGCTCACAGTCGCTATCTTTAAGCTGGTAATTAGGTTTTTGTGACTTGACACAAATTTAGTTGCTCCTCGAGAACTTAATATATATTTTAGCTAAAAATAAAAGAAATATAACTAATACTTGTATAAATAAAACCGACTTATTTTTGTTTTACGAGCTTTCGCTAGTGTCACCTTTTTTCATCGCATTTTTTCACCAAAACAAAAAACATAGTCTACCTTCCAGCCTTACAGGACACGCCTTTGGCTAATTGGCACATGGGTGTGTGTGTGTCGTTGTGTCCACTAACACATGTACATGTGTGACTGTTTGTCATAATCAAATGTGCGCCTGGTCATGTCTTAACACGCAAGCTCAGACCCTTTTCCTTTCATTCCCTTTTTTTTGTGTGTGTGCTTCTTTATTTGGGGTTTCCCCTTTTTCTGGACCCTAATGACATGGCCACTAATCGTGGCCAACAGTGGCAAAAAGTTGCTACTGCTGCAGTTCTTAATTAGCAATTTGACGCATTATGCTGCCGAGTTTTTGGCATGTGCGGGCATTAAGCCTGTCTGCAGGATTAGTCCCTAAAAGGTGAAATTAACTGGGTCCTGGCTGGGTCTGGTCTGGCCTGGCAGATGGGAGTGATGCATATTAAGTTGGCCCTACTCGGGGCCACAAAAAAGGTGGCTTCAAAAGGATACCAACATCTGAATAAAAGAGGGTCAAGAGGCGGGCCCAGAACTAATAGTTCGTTAATTTAATCCACAAGCTTAGATGAAAGTCAGACAAAAGATTAAATTAAGTCTGCCTTTGGGCCGAAAATAGAAGCCTAAATTAACTATTTTGGGGAATATTTGACCTGGAATTTTTCAAGCCAATTTATGGCTCAACCTTAAGAGATTTAAATGCAAACTACCTGGATTTTGCAATCGGTTTCATTGTCAATCATTGTCCAATTGAAATCCATCCATAATGAGGCAGCTGAGAGACAGCCTTGACATTGAAAGACAGATCCAAGATACCAGATACAAGATGCACTGAGTGGCACGGCCAGGGGTAGTTATAAAAGCAAACTACAAAACATCCTGCAGTTATTCTTGTGATTGAATCAATAAGGCGCACTGGGAAGAAGGTCAAGTTCCGGCCGAAGGTTGCCCCTGGCAATGGTGGGAGCCGACCGAATACCTGTTGAATCAAAATCAAATCGAACGCCTTAAACACTTGGTCTGCTTCTTTTCTAGAGGGGAGATTTTGCTTCAAAGTATTTAATGAATTTATTTATGCTTCAATCACACAATTTAATTCAATTCGCGTCGGGCCCCCGAGGATAGCTATTCGATGGAAAAGACCTTGAAAGTAAATTTCATTCAACTTTTGGGCCATCTAATGGCGGGAGTGGGGGATCGGCGGTAGAAATTTAATATGCCCAGCGACAAGTAAATAAAAGTAAAGTATCCACCGGGGAGGAATATCATGGCGTATACTTAATATACTTTACACTGCAGCTAGCCAAAAAAAAAAAATACCCACAAAAAAAAGTTGAGCTCAGCTAGGACACACGGAGAAAGGACACGTGTCGCTAAGAAGCTCAAAGGAGAGTTCAAAGCGGGGGCACAACTTTTTGTCTTGTAACTTTATGCCATATGAGATAAATGACAGAATAATTGTCTCCTCAGCCGCATTTAATTTAGTTTCATCTTGACTAGACTCTTTCCAAGTTTTCAGTTTCAGTTGCTAACTGTTTCTGTTGCCAAAAAAGGAGCGGGCCAAAAGGGTGCTTCACTGACTTGACTCACCGCTCCTCAGACAACAGCATTCGGCTTGCCATTGTATCCTTGTATCCTGGTTGCCATTTGTGTGTGTGTGTGTGTTTGTTGCCAATGGAAACTTATGGCTCAGCAGTTTTGACTGCGCTAATTGTTCTGGTTACAGTTGCTGGTACTGCTTTTGGCCAATACCAATGCTCTGCTGTTGGCCAAGGCTCAAACATTGTAGCCCAGTTTTGGCCACAGGCCCTCAACTTGTGGCTGCAATGGCCCTAAACTGGGTATTCGATTTTTATTCAAACTATTCTATACTCTATTAAAAATTTAAGAAAAATTCCAGTGGCAAACAGAAAGTTAAACTCTTATGTAGATTTTATTTTAATTTTAAATTGAAATTAATTTCTTGCCTTAAATTTCAACTATGAGCTCACTTATTGTCTCATTAAATTTTTAAGAGAATCTAAAATTCTTAGTTTGTTTTAAAATCCAAATCCAACTTCTGGGCGACTGTGAATGTAGTTGGCTTTTGTTTATGCCTGTCAAATTGCTGTCAAGGCTGCACCGCAATCGAAAACGAAACAAAAAATAGAAAATAGAATAAGGAAAAAAAAAGAAAATTCCAAAAACAAAGCCAAACAACCGAAAAATTACAACAACTGGGGAAAACTTTCTCCCCAAAAGCGACTTGGCCAGCGGTTTTGGCAGCCGAAACTTTTTCCCGCCTTCGCTTCTGGACAAATAAATCAGTTTTGTCTGCCCCAGAAATCACTTAAGCTCCCGGGCAACAATAGCTGAAACAGATAAAATTCCAAAAACTATAAACGAAAACATAAACAGATTATAAAAATAAATGCAGGAAATTTTTAAATAGTCCATCAACTGGAATAATAGCGGGAAATGTGCAGGCCAATAAATTTCACACAAAAATGTGTTTGGATAATAATTAGTATTGTAATTAGTTTTAAATGACTTGAAATCATTTTACATTTCATTCACCAAAATCCATTTAATTTCAATTTAGTTGTAAATTAGTTACATGCTCCTTTCTGGGCTCTAATAAATATCTAACCTAATGCGATTTAAAATCAAATTAAAACTGCAAAATCCAATTTGTCTTGGACTGCATTTTAGGCTTATACGTGGACCTTGATCTGACTTGGTTTATATGACTGTTGGCCACCTTAAAAGGCGCCGCACATAAAATCCATTTAAGCCTAGTGTCATAATATAAGACCCCCAGAATGAATCACAAAACTACAAAAACTAGCAATTGTATATACTGGAAAAAATAAGAAATCAAAGATGTAGCTAAAAACTCACATGTGAACGAATTCTTTCAAGTACAGATACAGCTACATAATTATATGCATATATATTTGCATTGGATTTTGCTGATTTGGCTTTCTTTGCGAATTTGTTCACCCCTCTCGCTCGCTGGGGCCCAGTCTCTTTTAGTTTTAATGGCCAACAACAACGAGCTTGGAATCCATTCATATGCAGAACATTAAAATGTTCAATTTCCAAACAGAGTAGAGTAAACGAGCGCCAAAAAAATACAAAATCTGTAGTAAAAAGCTGGTGGGGGCGTTTGCCGAGAATATCTTGTTGTCTATTTACTTGTGAAGCTGATAAAAATTCACTTTATTCACTTTGGCTGTTTATTTGCTTCAGCACAAAGTGGCGACAACGCAGTCTGCAGTCGAGGGCCAAAACGGAGAGGGGTTTTCCCAGGGGGTGGGGCTGGGGAGTTTACTCAAGTGGCAAGCAATGAAAAAAGAACAAAAATTGTAGACAAATATGTAAACCTAACTGCAGTGGCAACTGCACTAAAGTCGGAGACGCCAAAGACTTTTCTAATCAAACTGCTGGAAGCCAACAATGTTGCCAAATCCAAACTGAAATTAAAGAGGTATTCAAACTTGAGAAATATGAGGAAAAAGTTTGGGACGTCTTAGCGATTCTTTGTAAAAAAAAGGTATTGGCCATGATTGGGTTTTCCTAATTTCCTAAAATTCAAAAATTTAAAAATGGTATTTAAGCATGGTTTTGAATGAGGAAAGTTGCTTCTGGGTTCGCTGATTACAAAATGGTACTTTATTTCCTGATCGGATACAAATTGGCAGAGCTATGACCATCGGAAGGAGCAAAAGTGGGGAAATTACGAAAACCCACAATTTTGTAAGGGGACCCCTTGGAAAAAATTCGAAAAATTTCAAAATGGTATTTAGGAATAGTTTTGAATGAGGAAAGTCGCTTCTGGGTTCGCTGATTAAAAAATGGTAGTTTATTTCCTGATCGGATACAAATTGGCAGAGCTATGACCATCGGAAGGAGCAAAAGTGGGGAAATTACGAAAACCCACAATTTTGTAAGGGGACCCCTTGGAAAAAATTCGAAAAATTTAAAAATGGTATTTAGGAATGGTTTGAATGAGGAAAGTCGCTTCTGGGTTCGCTGATTAAAAAATGGTAGTTTATTTCCTGATCGGATACAAATTGGCAGAGCTATGACCATCGGAAGGAGCAAAAGTGGGGAAATTACGAAAACCCACAATTTTGTAAGGGGACCCCTTGGAAAAAATTCGAAAAATTTCAAAATGGTATTTAGGCATGGTTTTGAATGAGGAAAGTAGCTTCTGGGTTCGCTGATTACAAAATGGTACTTTATTTCCTGATCGGATACAAATTGGCAGAGCTATGGCCATCGAAGGAGCAAAAGTGGGGAAATTACGAAAACCCACAATTTTGTGAGGGTACCCCTTGGAAAAAATTCGAAAAATTTAAAAATGGTATTTAGGAATGGTTTGAATGAGGAAAGTCGCTTCTGGGTTCGCTGATTAAAAAATGGTAGTTTATTTCCTGATCGGATACAAATTGGCAGAGCTATGACCATCGGAAGGAGCAAAAGTGGGGAAATTACGAAGCCCACAATTTTGTAAGGGGACCCCTTGGAAAAAATTCGAAAAATTTCAAAATGGTATTTAGGCATGGTTTTGAATGAGGAAAGTAGCTTCTGGGTTCGCTGATTAAAAAATGGTAGTTTATTTCCTGATCGGATACAAATTGGCAGAGCTATGACCATCGGAAGGAGCAAAAGTGGGGAAATTACGAAAACCCACAATTTTGTAAGGGGACCCCTTGGAAAAAATTCGAAAAATTTCAAAATGGTATTTAGGAATGGTTTTGAATGAGGAAAGTCGCTTCTGGGTTCGCTGATTACAAAATGGTACTTTATTTCCTGATCGGATACAAATTGGCAGAGCTATGACCATCGGAAGGAGCCAAAGTGGGAAAACTAGAAAAACCCACAATTTTGTAAGGGGACCCCTTGGAAAAAATTCGAAAAATTTCAAAATGGTATTTAGGCATGGTTTTGAATGAGGAAAGTCGCTTCTGGGTTCGCTGATTAAAAAATGGTAGTTTATTTCCTGATCGGATACAAATTGGCAGAGCTATGACCATCGGAAGGAGCAAAAGTGGGGAAATTACGAAAACCCACAATTTTGTAAGGGGACCCCTTGGAAAAAATTCGAAAAATTTTAAAATGGTATTGAGGCATGGTTTTGAATGAGGAAAGTAGCTTCTGGGTTCGCTGATTACAAAATGGTACTTTATTTCCTGATCGGATACAAATTGGCAGAGCTATGACCATCGGAAGAAGCAAAAGTGGGGAAATTACGAAAACCCACAATTTTGTAAGGGGACCCCTGAAAAAATTCGAAAAATTTCAAAATGGTATTTAGGCATGGTTTTGAATGAGGAAAGTAGCTTCTGGGTTCGCTGATTACAAAATGGTACTTTATTTCCTGATCGGATACAAATTGGCAGAGCTATGACCATCGGAAGAAGCAAAAGTGGGGAAATTACGAAAACCCACAATTTTGTAAGGGGACCCCTGAAAAAATTCGAAAAATTTCAAAATGGTATTAAGGCATGGTTTTGAATGAGGAAAGTAGCTTCTGGGTTCGCTGATTACAAAATGGTACTTTATTTCCTGATCGGATACAAATTGGCAGAGCTATGACCATCGGAAGGAGCCAAAGTGGGAAAACTAGAAAAACCCACAATTTTGTGGAGGTACCCCTAGGAAAAAATTCGAACATTTTAAAAATGGTATTTAGGCATGGTTTTGTATAAAATATAAAAAATTATACTTCCCCTCCCTGTTTCTTTGATTTTTCTCTAAATTGTTTTGTAAAATATCCCGACTAAAACGTAATCCCTAGCATTTTACTCTTAACCATTCCCCATTGACAACTTTGTAAGTCCAGAGTGTGGTCTTTTGAAACATAAGTACACATGTGCTTTGTTGCTCTTTCCCCAGTGAAAACAGCAAGAAAACTTGACAACATTTCTGTACAACCTTGTTGCAATCCATGAGCAATTCGCAAGTGTTCGCCGAAAAGTTATCGTTGCCGTTCGATGATTGTTTACCCTTTTGTAACAATTGTTAGCTCGGAACACTCGTTCTAGTGTTTCTCTGTAAATACCAAGGAAGACAGAAGAATAACAGAAAATCAACTATTTTATCGTATTCGTAGCATCTTCCTTGTTTGTTTGTAGACTTATTTTTTTGGCTGCGGTTTTTGATAAAAACACAACCGAAATGAGTCTACAAAACGAAAAAAATATATAAATATAAACAGAATGTGTATGTTTGAGCAACGGCTGCCAAGACAAACAGCCATAAAGTCATAATAATTGAAAAATTAAAAACACACACAACGAGTTAATTTTTGATTAAATTTCCCCGACCGAGCCAAAATTAATGGGAAGATAATGGTTTTCATAGCCGAAAGAAAAGTAAACAAGGCAAAAAAGGCACACATGCAAGTAGTTTGTCATTGTCCAAACAAAAGAGCAAAAAAGAGGGGAAAAAATAATAAAAAAAAAATATATGAAACATAATTGAAACTGTGTGAGTTTTCATTAATTTTCCCAGCCAGGCAGACAAAGGGGAGGGGGTCTGGTATACAATGTAGACATTAAGGCTAAGCACAAACCATTTAATTCCCCTGTTTAATCATAATTTAAGGCACGCTTCAACGTCACTCAAAGTCAGAGTCGGGACAAGCCAATTGCCTTGTTGTTCTTGGTCCATAGGAGCAGGGCCCCTTCTAAAACCCCTTCCCCCAAGCCTCTGCCAATTGCCGGTCGCTGTTCTCGGGTAAATTTATGCAGCATTTTTCGAGATTGTCGTTTGGCCATCCTTGTCGTTTCATATTTGCTTTTGGCCTGGCCAAAAACGTAGCAGACGGCGACCATATTTTATTTTCAAATATTTTGCATTGCAGAGCGGCATTTTTCAATACCAAAGGGGTTACTAGACTTATGGGGGTGTATGAGTGCCAGGAATATCAGAACTTTTAGGAACAGTGACCAAAAATTCATTACTTTTAATATTTTTCTAGGAAACTCTTTGAAAACAAACCCTGGGTTTCTTTAAAATCTAATAAATGTATAAATTTAATAGGCATTTTATAAAAAACAACACAAAATTTTTGTTAACAATATGAGCCATCCTGGCTTAGTGCAATGCGTTTGATGTGGCCTGGTCTTGGCCTGGCTCGGTGTTTCCTGTTTCCTTTTTTACGGCTTTGTTGTGGAATTAAAGTTTAATATTCCCCTGGCGCTCATCGTGGCAGGTGTTACCCCTTTTTTTAGCCGGAGACTCGTAAAAAGCGACTCATTCCTTTCATTTTTGTGTAAACAATTTGGTTGGATACGAGTTTTATTCCTGCCTCGTTTATTGTGTCGTTTTGCCGGGCGAGTTAAGGTAAATACGCACATTTTATATTCGAATATTAAAAGCATGATTGGATCATCCTAAAAGGGCTGACAGTGTATTAGCTGCCTTCGATGAGGCAGGTCATTAATATCGTTCGACTTCATTAGGAATGACAAACATAAAATTCTACTAAATCCCACAAATTTCGAAAGAGCTCAGTGCAGTGTGTGTGTGGCAAGTCATGCAATATGCAGTATGCAACTAATGCATGCAACAGCCATTACAAAAATCAGCAGCAGCAGTAGCAGTGCCAGTGGTAAAATATTGTAATTTCCATTTCCAAGCTAGAAAAAAAGAATGTGGAAAAACTGAAAGCCCTGGCGCATAATGTAAACGAGCAAATGCCATGATTAGCAGACATTTTGTGGGAAATTAAAATAAATTGCCAGCGGTGAATGGGAAAATGTGTTGCCAAAGCATAAACACATCACTCCCAGCGACACCTGTTCGCACTCACGCATTATTCAGTCGCCCAGCTACTCACTCACCTGGCTGGCTGGCTGGTCATTTCACGGATCTGATTCAATTTATGCACGTGCAGCTTTCATTTTTCAATTCAATTAAATACATCTTTTCTCTTTCGATGCTCGAACGTATTAAATTAAAACTGAAATATGCATTAAATAATAAATTATGTTATTTTTGCTTCGGACGAACGAAACATCAATTTTTAAAAGTCATTAAAATAGTTGGCGGGAAACGCTCGAAAATAACAACGGCGCCTGAAAGCAGGCAACGATTTTTGTTGGCCTGCCAATTAAATTGCTCATACGCCATGGGGGCTCTTGCTTTTATTCAAAAAATATAATAAATATGAAACTGGAATAGAAATCAATAACTAATTTACTATTTATCAACTGCAGAAGATGCTGAGCCATAATTGAGACTATTTATATGCAACAAAATTTAAAAGCATCTGTACTTTCTACTATTTTCTGTATAAAATCCTCTCAGTCTTCTAATCTTTCACTAGCTAAGCCATTTTAATAGCCACTAATGACACTAATTAGAAGTGCAGTAAACAAATATTTTACAACCGGACCCCCGACGATCGTATAGAATTAGTCCGTGTTAGCTGGAGCTTATCAAAGACTCCTTCGCAACCAAGTCCTGCCGTTTAATTAATTAAAAAAGTACAAGGATTCACCTGCAGGAGGGTCGGGTGTTTATTTCTCTCTGGTTTCTCTTTGCCATTAATTTATTTTTGAGAAGCGCATAATTGCCCAGCGAGAGTTCCCAGTAACTGGTAATTCGTAACTGGAACTGCAAACGGCTGCTGCTGGGCTGGTCCAGTAAACGTTTATTCATGAGAGTTCGCAGGACAAACAAAGGCGAGAAGCACTCGGATTGCAGGATCTGTGGTCCGTTTGTTTGTTTATCGCTCCTTTCAAGCAACATAAGTCGCTGGCTTAATGCCGGCAAAGGAGCAAAAGCCGTAAATGGAGCCCGAAAGGACCCAAGCCGAGAGTGGCAAATTGCAAGCTGCATGTCCTTGGCAGCACCTCGTTGCCCTTTTGCCAGGATGAGCAGTTGAGTCGCCGCCTTTGTTTCTCTCGCTGGTGTCGACATGAATCAGAAACTTAATTATTTTCAGCCGCTCAGTGGTGCAAACTGTTTTGCCCAAAAAAACCAACAAAAAATATAAAGGATCAGGTCTGGGAGACAAAGGATATACGCTGAAAATAAAATTGTCTGTAAGGGATTATAAAATAACACTTTCTTTGTATTGGATGGAGTTATGTAAAATATATCCATTTTTTATGGTTTTCTGTATTTAAGTTTTATTTTTTTTAACTTAAGAACCCCGTTTTTTTTAAGTGTAACAGCTTTAGTGGCAAAATGTTTACTGAAACCCGACATAAATCGGCAGCCGCGACGTGGCTGACATTTTGACGCAACTCGCGAATGTTTTTTTTTTTCAAAACTCTGATGCAGCAGCAGCGGCAACAAAACAATCGTAAGAATATTTACACTCAATTTGCTGACTCTGGTGACGAGCCCTGACCTCCCAAAGCCACCAAAAATATATATAGAAAAAGTAAACCATACATACACTCGAATTGGAGTGCCATAAACCCAACACAAAGGACACAACACGCATAGCCTGGCGGATTTAGGGTTTTGGGTCCTGGCTTGCGGGGGATTGGAATTTCACCTGATGCTTATGTGACTGTCACAGGCAGGATTCTCTTTGGAGAGTATATTTTTAAAAACAATTTCAAGAAGGATTCGAAAACCAGGCGCCGGTCGCTAGTCGAGTCCTGTAGGTGAAGATGCAAGCATTCATATGTTAGGCGGACCGGAAACATGGCTACCAGCGTCATAAACTGGTTACATTGTCACTCGCAGGATAACAAAAACAGAAAAAAAAAACTTTAACTCAATGGGAATGGGCACATAAGGAAATTGTTGGAATATCCTCGCAGGGATACCCACTCACGCAACAGGATGCACATAAATCATTCCCGGGGCCGTAAAATATATATGTGCGATAAATATTCGACGTCGGCAATAAAACATACTCTGCATATGGGTATCTTGCGGATATATCTGGCGTATATATTGTATTTATGATGAGAAATTGCCTTCTTAAATGCGTCAACAGACTTATAGACACCCTGTTCGCGATAACGGTTAAGTGCATCCTGTTAAATGGCATTAAATTGTATTTTATGACTCAATAATAACCGTAGAATGGTAAAGAAGTTGCCGCCCATCGTTGGGTAGGTGAGTTTTTATTATTAAATTGCAGAGGAGCAGGAAGGAGCAGGAAGCAAACCACAGACAGCATTTCCAAGTAGCCGCGAGTTGCACGAACTGATTGAATTTGAGTTGATGTTGCGTGCTTTCGAAGAAGCTACTACCAGCTACTTTTGCTCTTACACAGAAACAATAACTAGTTTTTATATTTTGTTTATAATATTAAAAAAAATCCACAAGCAAAATACCTCCAGAAAACTTAATAAACTCTACAAAGCTAGAATTAATTGTAGGTGATGCAATAAATCGTATTTATAGAACTCTTTTAAAGAGCAGCAACTAAAAAACTTAAAAATTAAAATTAAAAAATTAAAATCTCTATAACTTAAATTTAAAATAATCTATTATTTTTCCAAGTGTGACCTTTTCTACTGGTGGTAATGGCAATGGGCGATCCATAAAAAACAGCCAACAGCCAGACAAATGTCCCTGACTGCTACTCCAGGTCCTGTCTTGTTTAGTGCAGCTATGTCCTGTTCCCTTTTTTCCTTTGGGTCTCTCCTGCCCCCCCGGTCCAGTATAGGGTGCACATGTTGAGGCACAACATTTGACATTTCTAGTGTTTGCCTTTATGGAGAAGCTCCAAAGCAGGCACTCACACCGCCCGAAAAGGCGACAGTTTAAATGGCAAAAGCAACAGTGACTAAAACACATACCGAAAGCCATATGTCTGTGCACCGATTTTGCCACTCTCTTGGCTTATTTTGCCTGCTCAGATTCCTAAATTGGAATTTTTGATTCCCTTTTGCCTGAGGAATTATGTCCATCAAGAATTTTAATCGGAGTTATGGTGCAAATGGAATCTGATAATGATTTAGCCTATGTTTTGATTTATGTTTGCATAATAGGAGGGCTTTAAAGGAGGCTTAAGATACCACAGAGTTAGGCACTACTATTAAAGGTTTGAGAGAAACATCTTTTATTTATTTATTTTTTATTAGTTGATAGGTTAGTTGAACCAATCTCATTATTTTCCTTCAAATAAGAGTATTGAACTCTCTCTGTTGAATAGCATTTCCTTCCTTTGTTTCTTTTTGCTTGTTTTTTATGCCACTTATTGTGCACACTTTTGCACTTGTCACCATCCCGATATATATACACTATAGTAAATACTTATATATGTTTATATGTGAGTCTTTATAGAGGCATTGGCTGATGTGTAGTGTGGCTTCAACCACCCACATCCAAACCCCCACTTGAAATCTGTCAACTGCAACTATTTATTAAATTATATACTGCCATTGTTAAATCGTGAATGAGTGTGTGCGAGTGTGTCTGAGATGTGGGTGGCGAAGGAGGCGGTTTGTTTTATATTCTTTGGCCAAATTAAAGAGATTCCCGAGACTTGAACGGTCTTTCGAAGACAACTAAATACGATTTGTTGCTTATCTACTTACAGATTTGAAAGCGGAAGTGCGCAAAATGCGGAATATATATTCAAGCCAACCTGGAGTTCTGGAGATCTGGCTTCTGACTCGTCTCTATGCCACCATTAGGAAATTGACAACAGCTTAAAATACTTTGAGGTGGCTTAAAGCCTCAATAGCAGAAGTAGCAGGAGCGGGAGCTGCAAAAAAAGCAAGTCCTGTCAACTTCAAGGACTCGCATTGCCTCTGCTGCTGGCAGTTAAAACTCTCTCACTTGACAAGAAACGAGGGACAACAAAAAATATACAGCAACAAAAAATATATAGAAAAGTGGAGGCAGGAATACACGGAATCTGGGCGCACAATGAACGTCGAACTGGAGGAGGAAGAGCGCATTTGCCTCAGGTGAGTGTTGACAGTTTGGCCTAGAGTGTGGCACAATGTTGTGGGCTTAAAGTTGTCAATGGTTGTGATGCCAGAGTGCTTTATTGTCGCTTCATGCAATTGCATTTTCCGGAAAAACGGAGAAGTCTTGATGGTTTTGTGACTAAGAAGGTAGAACTTGAACGAGAGTTAAGAATATACAAATTTGGAAAATTTGGACTAAAAGTTTAGTATACATGGGAGATCTTTTATCTTTTAAGATTGTAACTTAGCTCCTGCTTCTTAGCTTTTCAATCAACCAAGAAAAACTTTATTTCCTTACCTTACCTTTCTGATTTATTAAAAAAAAAATATGTATAGAAATAAAATTATAGTTTTTTGTTGAAAATGTAATAACCTATATAATTTGTATCATCAACCCCTCGTGAGAGAGCCGCCAATTGCGGTCCACTTCTATACACAATAATCAATTAAATGGATGCCCCGACCATGTGGCGCGTAGAATGGAATTGTAGCCGTTGAAAGCCGTTGGGGCAACAATGAGTGACAACAGCAACAAAGCCGCTGCTGGCATTCAATGTCAATCTCGTATTTCAATTATGCTTTATAAATGGCAACAGACGACGCGTCTGCCAGAGTTCTTGTCTCCACTCGAACTCGATCTCGAGCTCAATGGACTCTCGCTCGAATCTTTAAATAAAGCCATCGAGTCTGTGAACAGTCTCACAAAATTTAGCAAAAGTATAAAATTGTAAAAACCATCTATCAACGGGAATTAAATTGCTGGCCAATTAAAGGTTGATGCCTGGGAAATTGCGCATACGCCGAGTTGGTTTGGAAAAACAAGTCCCGGTCAGAGCCAGAGACAGAGACAGTGAACGGTGAACGACTGCTCGCTCGTGACTTAATCGAATTATGAAATTTTAATTACATAATAATGCACAGACAATGAACTTTACAATCAACCCAGCCCACCATTTAAGTGTAGCAATTCAAGGAACGAATTCAGCGAATAATTAAAGACTTTGTGGCAATAAAACGGGGGAAATAAGGACGAAATTAAATCTAAAGTCAGGGACTTAGCTTTATGCGATTAAAAGTGCTTTAATTGTCGGCTGGGGTAGGGTTACGTTAAATCGTCATGCGAAGGCGCATATACATAACTTCTGGCCATAAATTTAATATTTCTGCCAAAGCACTGCCGAAGTATTTATCCGGATTGCTCAACCTTACAAGGCAGCAGCTGTAGATGTCAGATCCTTTTGAAAGCGTCTGCGTAATGCCATGCAAATTTCTTTTTCTATGCAAATTTTTATTCGGAGTAAACAACCAGCGCCGGATATGGCTGAAGAGGACTAAGGGGGGCACAAAAACTAGGTAAAAGCCAAGTGAATCCGCCATAAAATGTGAATTTTAATGACAATCAACAATGGAGTCGAGACGAAAGGAAAGTGTCAGGATACAGGGGAGCACAGTGCGACTTTTAATGGGGAAATGGCAAACTTTTCCAGCAGCCGGAAAGTATGCAGCAGACTAAAGCTAATTAGTTAGCCATAATCGTAAATAGCCATGTCCTGGCAACTTTTACAAGTCCTCCCAGGACTCTCTCTCTCTCTTTGGCCAAATGTCAAATGTAGTACGGAATCCGAATCCGGGCAAACAATTTGTCAATTTTAATGGCTTTCGAATAAGTTGGTGGGCTGGCAAATACTTGGCCAACCAACTTTATTGCTGCTTTAAAAAGTGGCCACTTATACGGCTTATTGCCTTTTCTTTGCCACAGAATCTCTACTGATTGCTCTGGCTTTCTTCATCCCGCCACCGGGGCCACGTCCTTTTTAAGAAGTGTGTTTACCCAAATCAGAGGCAGCCGTCAAATAAAATGCTTTGATTTGAGCCACAAAGCGAGAAAAGGACATCAAAGACGTGGTCCAGACTAAGCGCATTTTGTGCATAATAATGCGTAGCAAGGACGAACACCAGGAAAATTGTTATACAATTATTACACAGAGAAAAAAAATATATATATTTGATAAACTAGTGAGGTTTTATATTGTTTCCTAATTTTCTACACTGGAATATCAATAAATGTGTTATTCTATTAAAAGCCCCATTTAAAAAGGCTTCCCAATTTTGTAGTGTATATATTTTAAAACCATCCTTAATTTCCAGAACAAAAATTTCAATCACAAAGGCCACATACGTTTCGAGTCCAACTCTGATTGATCCCAAAACACGTTGCGAACCACATCCTATTTGCGGCGGACAATACCTCTCCTATACCCAACCCTTTTGTCCCTTTTTTATGGGTTTCTTTGCCCCTCTTTATTTTATTTTTGTTTTTTTTTTTTGTTGTAGGTCTGACTGACCCAAGCTGAGCCGCTGAGTAATTTTTCTATTTTCTGCTTTGTTGCTCGCTTTCAATTGCACACCCATGTTGACCAATGTCCGACATTAACCCAAATCCAACACACTCACATACTTACAGATACACACGGATGGGTGTCAGTATCTGTGTCTCTGTCTGAGCCGGCAATGTCCTTCATGCGCCTGGACTCTTAGCCAAATGAAGTAGCCAGAGAGCAAGGACATGGCCATAACTGATTCCCTTCGCTCTGTATTGGCCACCTGCTGCGTTTGTTTTTGGCCATTTCCTGGCTTGTGCCGGAAATTAATTATCGATGATATTATGCTCGTAGAATGCTGTAATAGATTTTATGGCCCACCTTGGGAGACAGTTAATGCCGTAGGGTTAATATCATTATACCCTTGCAGAGGGTATTATAATTTTATTTAAAAACGTGCTGCGCCGAGAAAATTACTCATACCCTATAAACGTATATAAATTCTTGTCCATCTGTATACAGACGCCATCCGATATAGATCTTATAATATAAACTGTCACTTAACTGCAAGGGTATATAAACTTCGTCTCTTAACTTTCTAAGTAAGCTTTCCTTTCTTGTTTTATTTAACTTTTTTTTATTATTTAGCTTTCTTCCGTAATAATCCATTAATTTATTGATAGATCCTGATCCGAAATCTCTAAGGCAACACTGCGTATGAGTAATATATCCCATGTCAAGACACACTTTTCCTCTTTAAAAACACTTCCATGAAAACCAAAAATATGTACTATAAAAACTCTTGTTATAAATTATTGTATCTCATTATAAACTCCTCTAATTAAGTAATATTACTTCTGAGATAAATCTATTGTTTTCTGCTTAAATGCATTCACTTCCAGCTAATCTCCAACTAATTATCTTTAAATATTTGCCACACTCTCTCACATACGAGTAGCCCTTCCAGTACCAGCTGGGCTTAAGCCACGCCCCTCTTGTAGGGCTTAAACGCTTAATAAATAAACTAAGCAGCTTGCCAGACAAGGCTGCTATGGTAGTTGTAGTTGTTGCAGATGTTGCGGCCATATCGATGGCTTAACCTTGGCAAGTAGCTGATGGTGTTGTTGCTGTTGTTTAGGTTGCTAGTGGCACTGGGGCATGACAATAATGCATGGGAACCGCCCGTTGCGGCCTTAGGGTTAAGCATAAATATGTCAAGTGTTAATTGCTGCCACTTAACGCAGAGCACAAACTCAAATACAACCGCAGAGGAGCACCCGTCTCCACACACACATATAAAGGAGAGACGTGTAAATATGACTTTAATCTACTTAGCTAAGCAGCTGCCTCAGAGTCCCATGCCAGCCCCCCTTTTATTTCTCTGCCTTGGGTTCGAAAGTCGCAGCACAAAAAGCAAACAAACCCATACACACAGGAGAACACACACACACTTGTTACACACCCAATAATGTGCTTTAACAAGTTTCTTATGGCCATAAATTCAACAAGCCAACAAAAGCTCATAAAAAGGACTGACTGCCCTGTTTCGTTGCCAGCCTTTCGGCCCAGAAGTGGGTGGCTCGAATGGCTGATTGGCGACTTGAAACTAACGCCAGAGAGTGTCTATATAAATAAGAGCCCGGCACTCTAGACATGGCTTTGACATTTCATATCCAACACACCTTTTTAGCTTGAAAGGCCAAACAAGTCTTCTTTTGTATAGAAAATTTTTAATATTTTTTGACAAATTCTAAAGTATTCTAGCAGGGGACACTTTAATTAAAATGTATTTATTTGCCCCCAAGCTGTGAATGGCATTTATGGTGATGCAGGATGTTCGGGAAATATTTGAAAAATTAAACATTCCAAAGCCAGGCCAAAAATCTGTTGGGGGGCACTTTTTGGAATAATTTTTTATTTATTAATTTATTGTCCCAAAAATTGCTCATTTTACTTTAGAGAGCGTCAAGAAAATTAGGACATGTGGGTATTTATTAAATAGATAAAATATACATATAATTCTAAAAACAGACATAGGATTCCCCCTTGATTAAATAGTAGTTGATTAAATAGTAACCCCCTTGAGTTTCAACAACTTAGTTTTCAAACAGCATCCAATAAATTAAACGGCTAAAACCATAAACCTCCTTAAACAATTTCCATCCAAGAAAGTCATAAAATGCAAATTATCGTTTTCGTGAAAGAGGCAGGAACCCATTTATAATTATCATTGTCAATATCGTAGAGACCGACTCGGTCAGTTAGCCAACTCTAGTCAATTACCAATATGAGCAACATTGTTGACCAAAAACTGATTTCACTTGGCGTCATCGGAGGAAGAGAGAATCCGGAGAACAAAAATATATACACAGAGAGAACCAAAGTAAAATCGGTGCTCAAAAATCGGTGACAGTATCAGTATCATAATATATCCAGCCGATGGCGAACTTTTCTCACTCAGTTGCCAAACGCCACTCCGATGTGAAAGACGCGATAAAAATCTAAATATTTAACCAATACAAGCCGCTGGCGGCAGTCTACAAAATAGTAATAATAATAATAAATAAAACCTGTTGAGCAGTCGCACCTAACATATGTCTATATGAACAAGAATGTAAAGATCGTACATGACGTTTCAAAAGTTCAAAGTTCCTGCGGTGAATCATAACCAAATCAGAGGCTCTAGATTCCATATTTTCATATTCATGATGGCAGAGGAAACCCTCTATTCCCCTGCCCCGTTGGCCAAAACGCCGTCGCGTTCGATTTATCGATTTTGTATTTTGAATATTGTTGCGCCATTATCAACACATTTATAAACGCGATAATTATATTAGAAGTTTATCTCGAACCATCGCTGGCGATAAACTCCGCAGAACTGGACTAGTACTCCTCCATTCGATCGTATTCGTTGGACGGATTGGTTTAGTTTTGGTTGCTGGTTACTGGTTACTGGTTACTCATCCCATAGACGTATATATTATATATATACTATATAGTGCAATCCTACAATGTGTTAATCAGCGAAACGGAACATAATCCGCTGTGATCTGGCATGTGATACTGTGTGTTATTTTTTGTATTTGTACGGTTTGTTTTGTATATTGGACCAAACCTTACAGGTGTGTAAATAAATCAACAAAAATCAAATCAATTCATCTGCTAAGACGCTAACTGTTCCATGGTTGATTGCTTACGTAAAGCATTTTATGGAAAGGTGCTAAAATCAGCATCTTTACAACTAGGAAATTACACATGACCTGCGATCTCGCATTGCAAATTGATGCGAAAATTGATTGTTTTTTACGCATGGCGGAAAATTTCGTTTGAGGTGGGAGTGTTGGGAGTTATTCAACGTTTAGCAATGGATTTTTCCTGCAGCGCAATTTCACAAACAGAAATCTGAAATCAATTTATATGCATTATTGTCTTTTTGTTAGATTGCCAGTTTCAAAAACTGAACAAATAGGGGGAATATGGGAGATACGGCTGCACATCGATTAGCCCAGTAAATAGTAACACAAAAAAGTCCACTCAGTCTGGTAAAAATAATCTAAAAATAGACCAGCTCCCTTAGCAGATAAAGCTTAACATCAATTTGATAATAAATAGCTTTAGTGTAGTATAGCTCGAGAATGAAAATTATATAGAGCGGCGACTATAATCCCATTTGGGGCAAGTCCAACGAAAATATTTGTTTTTCCAAACCAATGACACTAAATCGATATGTAACTTGTACGTTGCCTTTGTTGGATTTAAATTTTCTTGCCCTGAAAAGCATGCTACGGCATTCCAAGTGCCTCTCCTTGTGCTGTTCATATGTGTGAGTGGGGCTTCGTGGGGCACGTGTGTGTGTGCAGCCGTGTGTGTGCGGGTCTCACTGCTAATTTGAATAATGACAACGACATCAACGCACCATTTTCCACTGTCAGCGGCGTCTCCTGTTTTATGCCATTTTGCGTTTCCGCTGCGGCATCGGGAATTTAACATCAAATAAGCTGTTATATAGCATACGTCTGTATCCTGTATCCTGTATCCGGTCTGACAAGAGCAACAACAGCAAAAAACATTTAAATAAACACCAAATTATTCAGCAGCCATCAGAACCTAATGCTTTTTGAACAAAAATTTGTCAAATCAAAGAATTATTCAAATGCCACAAATCGTGTAATTTTATTTTCCAAACTCGCCATTTCAATTTTCTCTTTAATGGCCAAATGACTTGGAATTTATTCATTTATTCTTTGAGAGTTGAAATAAAGAAATCCAATTGTTTGGCAATCGAATTTGTTTCTCATATTTCCAGGAATTATTATCGCAACCAGAGTGCCACAAATTATTTCAGGCAATAAGCAATTTTTCTTTAATGTTTGGAAAAGAAAAGCTATTATTCAATTTCAATAAATTTTAATTAAAATACACACTATGATTTGTTAAGAAATTGAAAAGAAATGATTGTGCTACTGTAGAAGAATGTTTATTAAAATGATTACAAAGCACAAATCAGATTTTTAATTGATTTGTTCTTTGGTAAGAAAACCACATTGCTGGCATTGTAAAAATCCATTTAAATACTTGAAGCTTCAGCTATTTGTGTAAATATGCTATTAAGTCTCTAAAGAATATTTAAAAGGTTCTTTCCGCAATTACTTTAAATTAATTTACACTTGCCACAACTTTCAATTAGAATTCGCGCCACTGATTGTTTGCCTTCATTAGCCGACTTTCGCACTTCAAAGTGAAAATTGAAATTGAAGGCTTTTTGATTCAAAAAACTTACCCATAGCAGAGAACAAAAATTAGCAAGTAAATATTTAGGATTTAGCATATTTAGGATTTTTTTAAAACAGGAAAATTAAAGATCAAAGGGAAGCACAATTATAATGCTTAGATATGTCAGTTGGAAGAATTTTCATCACTAATAAGCATAGTTAGAGTATTGTAGGATAGTTTCTATAAATCCCTCATCTATAAAGACATCAATTGATACCAATTTCACCAAAACAATGTTCTTCCCTGTCCAGGACCGAGGAGGAGGAGCAGCTGGCCAACATGGACGACGACAAGCTGGTCTCCGACGAGGTGCACATGCGGCAGCTGAGTGCAACGCCCTCGTCTACGTTTTCCCTGCAACAGCGCCGCCAGAGCAACAGTGTAACACACTCCGCTCCCCCCGAGCTGACCCAACGGCACGGCGGGGGCGGCGGTGAAGGCGACACGAAAGGGGAGGCACCGGAAGCCGGCGGGGCCGGGACAAAGGCCGAGACGGAGGGCGAGGATCGAGTGGTCCTGCGGCGGGCAGTGGAGAAGGGCGCCATCGCCTTGGCACAAATCGACGACCTAAAACTGGAGGGCGACGAGGATGAGGAGGAGAACGAGATGGATGGTGGCCTGAGCAATCCCGCAGCGCAGACCACTGATGATGAGCAGATTACGGCCACAGCAACAACTGTCACAGCAGCAACATCGCCAGTGGGAGCAGCAACATCCGGAGTAGCAGCAGCGACAGCAACATCGGCAGCATCCTCGGAGGTAAGTTAATATGTTCCTACGCACTTAGAACTAATTAGAGGCAGAGCTAAAATAAAAACAGCAGGACACAGGACATGCACAAAAAGAAAAAGTTTATAGAATACTTTACTTTCGTTTTATAATTAATAATAAGAAGTTAACTTAACTTTAAAGTAGACCTTTTTCTATTAAAAATAATTTATTCATTAAGCTAAAATAACATCCTTTTTTCACAGTGTCCTTCGACAGCGGTGGCCACTCCGGACATGTCGAAAATACCTCGACTTCCCGGCGACGGCGCCCAGATGGAGGACACTGCCACCGGCGAGCTGCCGCCCTCGCTGCGTGCCTCCACCACATCAATTCTGTCCAATTGGCGGAAGAAGCAGCAAGCCATGGCGGCGGGACGCGTGGGCGGTGGTGGGGGCGTGACCAAGCAGACGCCGCTCCGAGTGCAGTCCGTCCGGATTGTGGAGGCGAAACGAGCCTATGGACCTAAACGCCGGACGGAGAGCTGCAGCATCTTTGGCAATAGCAATTTTGGTAAGAGGGGTCGGCGATTGGCCGGAAATGGAGCGAGTAATCAGAAATTGGATTCACAGTGGGAGGCCACTTTGGGGTGGAGTGCGGGCAACGTTTATGGGTTTTAGCGGTCGGCAAATTAGTCCTTCTTGTAAACTTATTGGTCCTACTTGCTTCTCCCCTACCATGTCACTTAGATCATGAACTGGAGTCGGGCAACTCCCTGGCCAGCATCGCAGGACAGCCTCAAAGGCCGCTGAACAACGAGATGTATTCGGCCTTCAAGAGCGGCAACGTGGTCAAGGGCATCCTCTGCCCCTCGCTGACCAACTCCTTCAAGCAGAGCTCACTGGAAAGGAGCTACCTGACCTACACCCATCGGCAGCGTCAGAAGTCCCTGATCATCGTCAATGTGGTGGACTTTGTCCTGAAGATTGTTCTGGCCTTTGTTTGGATAATGCGGCGAAAGAATGAAGGACCTTTGGATGAAGATGCAACGGTGAGTTGGGAATTGGTGTTCTTTTAATTATATATTCAATTGAAATCCTTTTGTAGAGCATGGGCACCGCCATCACTTGGTCGGTTTGCTGTGGAATCGCCAACATGGCCATTTGCTTTCTGGGCTATTGGCGGTGTTTTGCCAACAACTACTTGCACTGGGCCGCGGTCTGCACGTGGGTCCTTTTCAACATTCAGGGTGAGTGTGTGGGCGGAAGTGAGAGCCATGTCGTAAATCATGCGTCACCTGCATTGGTCGTCAAATTGGCCTAATCCTTTTTGTGGGCCGGCCGAGTCATAAATGTTTTACGCGTATTCCGCAGGATTTGTGGGCCAGGGCGTGGGATTCGCCGATCGCGAGTACCTGGTCTGGTATATCCTTTTCGTCATCTTTGTACCGTACGCCATGCTGCCACTCCCCCTAAAATGGTGCGTGGTGGGCGGAACCATCACGGCCAGCTGTCACCTGGCCGTAATTACCATCATCAAGCTGCAACACGGCGAGGTAATTGAATTTTTTGGCCTAAACAACGTCAATAAACAATCTCCCTCCGCACAGACCACGTCCATGAATGCGGACTGCGTTTTGTTCCAAATCTTTGCCAATTTCATTCTCTATACGGCCATTAATGTGGCCGGGATGTACACCAAGTATCTGACGGATCGGGGCCAGAGACTGGCCTTCATCGAGACCCACAAAGCCATGGAGCACAAAAAGGAGTCGGAGAAGGAGCTGCAACGTACCCAAAAGCTATTGGATTCAAGTAAATTATATATTTTATTACAATTAGTTAGGTTTAAAAATATTATTCAATTCCCAAAGAATATCTTTTCAAATTGCCTGAAATTCAAAGGCAAAACCCTGCTCTTACCTTTCAAATTATTGGCTACCCAGGCTCGGGTTTCTCTATTTTTATTTTGCCTTTGCCTTAATAAATAATTTGCCAGCTCTGGCACAGCAGAGCCCCTAAGTACCATTTCCATATAAAGAACAGGTAAAGGAATCCTGGCAGGACCTGGTCCTAAGCAGGCAACCTTAGTACCGTTTTCTCAGTAATGCCACGTTGCTTGACAACTGCAGTTCGCTGTTTCAAGTGAATATATATTGCGTTTGGCTCGAATTCAAGTTGTTGCTAACTGCTGCCGCATCCTTTGGAATTTTCTTGTCCTTTCCGCAGTTCTGCCCAACATCGTGAACAATCAAATACGCAGCGAAATGTACAAGGGCACGGATCCCACGGTGGAGACCCAGTTCAACAAATTGTACGTTTATCCCATGGATAATGTGAGCATCCTGTTTGCCGACATCAAGGTAGGTGTTAGAGGACCGCAAAAATAAGGACAAAAAGTAATGTACAGAGAGAAATTTCTGTACGTTTCTTAATTTAACGAAATAATGCATTAAAAAAACCAAGAGGGTGAAGTTCTAATATTTTTAATAATTTTCCCAGTGTCCTTTTTTGTCCTGCCTTATAATATTGAGTACTTTTTTGCATTTTCCATTTTGCAGGGCTTCACGGAATTGGCCAGCAAGACTTCGGCCCAGCAGTTGGTGAAAATTTTAAACGACTTGTTCGCCCGTTTCGATCGCATCGCGGAGGTAAGTGACACAGAAAGTGGGGCTGACTGGTGATGATGCCCTGCATTCGGTGAATGCTTTATTGACCAATTTCCCTCCACTTCTTTCCTATCCGGTTTCTGCCTTCAAGGACAATCACTGTCTGCGCGTAAAGCTGCTGGGCGATTGTTACTACTGTGTTTCCCAGTTCGAGAGCGACAACTGGAAGACGCGACCGGATCACGCGGTGTGCAGCGTGGAAACTGGCCTGCACATGATAAAGGCCATTAAGGATGTGCGCCTGCACACGCACGTAAGTGAAAATGAAAGGACATTTGGTCTTTAAAATATTTTATTCCAAATTATTTTGAATATATTTTCTGAAGGAAGGACATGCAGAAGCGGGGAAATGTTGAAAGGAATAAGAGAGAGATATTATTAAAAGTTTTATGTTTTTAGAATATGTTTTAAAGAAACTAAGCTGTCGTTTAGAAATCTTTATTAAGTTATTGAATGAAACTGTTGCACATTTGAAAGTTCAATCTCAAACTCCCACCAACTTCAATCAATACCTTCCAGTTAAGGCATATCTCCAATCATTTCCATAAAACACATTTGTAAAATTTAATGTCCATTTTGAAGTGTGTGGTGGTTCTGTATTCTTTTATTTGGAAAGAGGCTTTCGCTTTACATTTATGGGCCAGGCCCAGTGGCAAATTCGTGGCAGAAAACCGAGAACTGAGCTCGTGGACGTGTTGACAATTCATTTGTATGCAAATCTCAGCAGAGCAAAAGGCAACGGCAATGGCCAACGACAACCGGCAACAGAAACCGTCCAAAACCCGGCCGAAAAGCAGCAACGAGAGTTAAAATTTTCATACGACAAAGTGCCACTGGAATTTAATTGATTTTTTGTCGGGGGCTTGGTGCTTCTGGGGCTGCACTTGCCGCAGGAAAAACAAGAGAATCGCATATTCGTTTACCGGGATTTATGCCGCCTGCAGTTGCATAATTGGTGCGCGACTTAATTGCTGCGGCATTCTCACGATTGACTCCGGCCCCAAACTCCCCAGCCACCCCAACGACTCAACCCAACCTGCCACAAAATGACGAACGCGCTCTGACCTTTCGGCAAATAAAGAGTTCTGTCTATCAATATACTGGAAAAATATGATAGAAATCTTTTGGGTTATATCGAGAACGCTTCCCGGCTTTTTTAAAATTATAGAATACATACCATCTTAGATATATTTAGCTTTCAAATCAAACAGATTTTTCCAAGTGACTTCTTGCATATCTTAAATCATTTCATTTTGCATTTTTCAAAAATTTCAGGTGGACCTCAATATGCGTATCGGCATCCATAGCGGTTCGGTGATGTGCGGCGTTCTGGGTAACAAGAAATGGCATTTCGACGTCTGGTCTAATGATGTTATCATTGCAAATCACATGGAATCCGGCGGTATACCCGGGTAAGTAAAACAGTCACGTCTAACTTGCCTCGCCAAAGCCAACCCGAGTTGCGTGTGTGCAATCCGAATGAGTTGGCAAATTTATTCACAAGGGGGGTCCGAGTGTCGAAGGGGAGGTGGATATTATGCTTGGGGAATCCTGGAATACCGGGCAGGATTATTTCACTAATAATGCGGGACATTACTCATTAGAAGGGGAATTGCATACATAAATGATGCTGTTAATAATCAACATGGAAGTAAATCGTTTCAGAGGATCTTAAATTTTAATTAAATTTTGGTGGTGGGTTTAAGCTTGATATTAAGGATTCCATTTAATGAAATAGTTTATTATAAGCTTTTAGTCAGGTTTTCCGGTTCTTATACAGTCTCTTTAAACTGTTTTTCTCTTCAAAAAGATTATCTTGGTTAGTTTTAATCCTTTAATCCATTTAGTATTCAAATCAAAGTGTAACACTATCCGTAATCCGAATATCTTTTGCCTTGGCCAGTCTTAGCCACACTTTTAATTGGCCAATTTGCGGGTCCTGTGACTCCAGCTCGTCCTGCAAAACTCACAACAATTGTTCGCCAATTTTGCAAGCTGGCGTGTTTAGACACAAGAAACCAAACAGGAGAACAGTAGAAAAGCTGGGGGAAAACAGTGGAAAATGAGGAAAATCCGAGCGACCACAAGTCGAGAGAGGTGGGCCGGTCGAAGCAAAATGAAAAGCCCCAGAAATAAAAAGCTCAATTTAATGCAAAATGCTTTGATGTAATTGTGGCCTAGGCCGCAGAAACCGGCAACCAGAAACCAGTAACCAGTAACCGAAGGCAGGAACTGTTCGGAATACTGAGGAATCCAATGGAGACCCAATTATGAAGGACCTGAAACGCCCACTCCCCCAAAAAGGACAAAGAAATGGGCGTTTTCTTTTAGGGGGGATTTCTTGGGAAATGGGGGGGCTGAGGAAAATGGGCAAGAAATCACCACGCACATTCATAGAAAACGTATGCAAATATTTGAATTTAATTTTCGCCAACTACATTTCCAAAGTTCCCAGCCCGGGTCTGGCCTATTGCTCTAATGCTCTCCCCCTCGAAAATTTCCATTTCCGACAGCCGCGTCCACATCTCGGAGGCCACCTTGAAGTGCCTCAACGACGCGTACGAAGTGGAGCCGGGGAACGGGGGCAGCCGGGACAATCACCTCAAAATGCTGAACGTCAAGACCTACCTCATCAAGCGAACCGAGCCATTGAGGTAAGTGAAAAGTACACAGAGAAAAAAAGGGGCTTCCGTCTTATATCATACTAGTACTCAATCCAAAAAGCCCCATACTTTTCTTGCAGTGTAGCCATTTGTGAAAATGATTATTGTTAATCCTTTTGAATCCTTTAAACCCTCACCCAGGCCCAAACGTCGATTCGGCACCCGCAGCAGCGCCCATTTGGCCGGAAGTGTGGCCACCGCCCCCTCTGCCACGCCCTCTGTGCTGCCCAAGTCGATCTCGGCCAGCGGCAGCGGCAGTATCGGCGGTGTGACCACCACAGGGGGCGATGGGGCGAGCATCGATGGGCGGAGTCTGGAGTACGCGGCCACCATCGCCGTTCCTGCCCAGCAGCCCGCCCAGCTTCTCCAGCAGCAGCAGAAGAAGAACATATCCCTAAACTCCCTGCCCAATGTGGTCGAAGGCGTGGCCATGGATAGTCGCAGATTGAGAAATGGTGGAGCTGGGATTACCGGAACCGGATCTGCTGGAGGTGGAGGAGGAGCGGGTCCTGCGGGATTATCAACAGTGTCCTCGCCCACGGCTATGATGTCGGCTCCGCTGGAACAGCAACTCCGACCCAGGAATGGAGCCTCCAGTATTCAAAACCTGGCGGAAGCCATAGATGGAAAGGGTTTGATTATCGAAGATGAGTCAACCACGGACTGGATTCCAGAGATTCCATTCAAGAATGTACGTTTGAATGTATTTCAAGTTGATGATTTAAGGACTCTAAAGATTTTAGAATAGTATAAAATACTCACCTATTTATCCTTTTTTCCCCTCCAGCTCAATAGTCCTGAAGAAGGCCTCAATCGTGCAGATTCCATACTAGTTGATACCAAAGAAGACCATCGACTCTCCGTGGCAGTTCTAGATGAAGAGGTACTTGAACTTAAAAAAGCAAACGAAATAATTTCATAAACTTTTATAAAACTGTTCCTTAAACCCCTCCATAATCTATAATATCCTTCAGATCGACGAGTTCATTGAGCAGAACATCCAAATCAATTCGAATAAGGAAATCCGACGAGAGTACTTAAATCCCTGGACCCTGAAGTTCAAAGACAAGTGCCAGGAGCAGAAGTTCTGCCAGCTGCGGGAGGATATGTTCCGGTGCGTATGCAAGCCTGAAACTGGCTAATGGAAAACAAACAAAAGGAAAACGGACCCTCTTAATTAATGAACTGTTGCTAATTGATTTCTGCTCTTTCTCCGTCTCCTCTTGCCACTACAGATCCAACATGCTGTGTGTGTTTGTCATTTGGATATTTATGGTTCTGTGCCAGGTCATCATCATTCCGCGGTGCACGCGGCTCATTATTTGCCTCTCGGTGGGCACTGTGGTTCTCACCTTTTGCTGTGTCCTCGTAATGGCTGAAGAATTTCCAGGTGAGTTTCAGGATATATAAATTATAGATCTTATAGTGTATTTACCAGAAGAAACCCTCATATATATCAAAAAGGAATATGAAATATACTAACCCTTTTATCCTGATTATCCCGCAGGACTTCCCCGCTGCCTGAAAACGAACTCCGCCAAGTTGGTTCATCAGCGACAACGTCGCACTCTCTTCATTTGCGGCGTCATCGTGTCCATGTGCATGCTGAGTGCCATTGGCCTGGTCCTGTGTCCTTCCTCCACCTACATAGGAACCGTTGACGAGCAGTCGCGATTCCTGCGCCTCGCCTCCCTCTACAGCAACACATCCCTGGCGGACAAGGAGTACAAGCTGAATGTCTACCTCTCGGCCACCATTCATCACAACATCACGATTAGCACTCCGACTAGTGGAGGGGGTCCTGCCGCCTCCCTGGTGGACATTACGAGTGCTCCCACTGATGAGCTGGTGCGCAGCACTCTGGCCAATGCCCTAAGCCTGAATTTGACGCCGCCCCTGGAACACTTTGAGCGCTCCCATCGTCCCTACACGCTCACCAACAACGGCCACAGTGTATCCTTGAGCAACCTCAGCTATGTGGACGGATCTGGCCTGCGGACTGATGTGGACTTGGAGGGGGAGTGCGCCCATCCGGAGTACCTGGTCTTCACCTGGGTCCTATGCCTCGTGTCCCTGGCCACGGCTTTAAAGCTCTACTACTTGGTGAAAGCAGTCATGGCCCTAGGAATGGTGGCCTTCTACACCGCCCTGATTATGCTGAAGTTCAGCTCCGGCGACAGCTTCAGCCTGGGGGATCTCTCCCGGCTGGGCATGCCCTTGGGCGTCCAGATGCTGATACTGCTCATCTCGTTCCTGGTAATGGTCTGCTACCATGCCCGACTTGTGGAGGTAAAGCGTCTGATATCTGATGAATGGGTGCGGGACCTCTGACCCCCGGATTGATTATTCTTTTCGAATCCCGCAGGTAACCAGCCGCCTGGACTTCATATGGAAGGAGCAAGCCGAGCGTGAACTGACCAACATGAAATCCAATCGTGCGCTTAATGACACATTAATTAAGGTAACAGATTCCATTCCACACACAGGGAGAAAGTTTTATGAAACCATAATTAATGGGATTTTATTATTGTGGTAAAGAATTTGGTTTCCTTTCAAAAGGATTTATGGATTTATGAAGTTTGGGAGAAATGAAAAACAAGAAACCGAGTCCCAATTTTTCTCAATGCACGTCCCCTTCCCTTTATTCCACTACCATTTATTCTGCTATTAATTAAATTCCCCAAATTAATTCCAGAACATCCTGCCGGACCACGTGGCCGCCTACTACCTATCCGATGAGCACACGGACGAGCTCTACTCCAAGATGCACAATCTCTGCGGGGTGATGTTCGCCTCGATACCGAACTTCCAGGACTTTTACTCCGAGGACATAGACAATGGCAAGGCCTGCATTCGCATCCTGAACGAGATAATCTGTAAGTTGATTGATTAACTGCTGTGACCCGTGTGATTTCATTTGTCTAATGATGCACGCATATCTACCCCATCACCTGGCAGGCGACTTTGATGAATTGCTGGAGGAGCCGCGCTTCGCATCGGTGGAGAAAATCAAAACGGTGGGTGCCACATACATGGCGGCGGCCGGATTAAACCACGAACATCTCCGGCTGCGCGGGGAGACCTCCGAGGACAGTGTCTGCGACCTTATCGAGTTCGCCTTCGCCATGAAGCAAAAGCTGGAAGAGATCAACGGAGACGCCTTCAACAATTTCCAGCTCCGGGTGGGTATCTGCAGTGGGCCGCTGGTAAGTGGAGTGATTGGAGCCAGGAAGCCCGTCTACGACATCTGGGGCAATACGGTGAATGTGGCGTCCCGAATGGACTCCACGGGTGAGAATTGGCGGGTTCAAGTGCCGGAAAATACGGCGGAGCTGCTCTGCTCTCGGGGCTACACTTGTGTGGTAAGTAACTATTATTTCCAGCTAGAAATCCGCCAAATTATTAATCCAATTCCAAATTAGAAACGCGGTGAAATCAATGTTAAGGGCAAGGGCATGATGACCACATTCTACGTCCATCCCAAGGGAATCACGGAAAGCCAGTTGATCTCGCCAGTCCGCCTACCAGCTGGTATTCCTCTCGCCCAGACCCCGAATCTCCAGCGCCAGACATCCCATCATGGATCCTTTAGCGCCGTGGTCTTCGGAATGCTCCAGGCCAGCAAACGAAGCACGGCCATCACCGGAACCCGTAAGCTTAATAACAGGATAAATCATTACTTTTTTGTTACTTTATTGTTTTATTTTTAGCTACGGGTACTCCTTCGCCGCAAATCCGACGTGGGCACCGTGGAAGCACTTTCAGTTCAGTTCGACTTTCCCAGAAGTCCACGACTGTTAATCCAGTGCGCCGGAACACAACCCGCGTCCGGGGACGTTCCTATCGCCAGAAGAAGGTAATAAGCGAAAAAATCAATATATTTAAATAAATTTTTGGAAAAAATTTGGAAAAATGCAGGGAGGGGCAGTACGACCCCTTGCAATAGCTATATCTTTGGCAATATTTATACGATTCATAAGCGGGATACCTTAAACGATTTGTAGATCGATTCTCCATCAATCTGCATCAAAACATGGCAACAAATTATTTTTTCGATTTTTTCTCCATTATTCTGAAGTATCCCTTTAAAAATCTTAAAGTATTAAAATCTAAGTATTATAAATTATTATTACGATTCTATTTATTTTCAGAGTTCCTCCAACAATTCGATTGTCACCCAAGCCAGTTCCAGCTACATGCCATCGTTCCGACGTATTGATCAGATCGAGACGACCATATCGAAGAGTCACAACGATGCGTTATAGCCAACGACGACGCGTACTAACTGGGTCTAAGTCGATCTCAAGTCGGGAAATTGTCTGATGAATTTATTTTTGGAACGATTTTATGCTTAACGAAATGGTTAAAAAAAAGAAACAAAAACCTAAACAAAGTCAGTGCAGTTAGGCCTGAAGTTTCCTAAGTGTTAATGGCATTAGCTTTAGATTATTTAGTGGAAAACGGCACTGAAGCTACTTAGTAGAATTTTAAAAACACAGTCCTAGAGCTGATAGATCAAATATATATATACATTTGTATTAGTATATAATTCTTGCATTATCTCAGCACAATTCTAGTCGTTAACGTTAAGAAATGCTGTCTGTGTGTGTCTTTAAATTAAAGTTTAAATTAAGAAATTAAGATCTTCCCACAGTCTCAACCGAACGAAATGCCAATGGACCTACTAACTTTGATCAATTCTACCAAAACATTTACCATTTTACGGATTAATTCCTAGTGTTAGTAGTCAAATGAAAAACAAAATCAAACATTCGTTGTACAAATCTTTTATATTATATTTTATTCTTACTTAAATCGTTTATGTAAAAAGTTTAAGAACATCTGAGTGTAATATATTTTAACTTAAAAAAAATTGTATCTGCCTCAAGGGGCTAATAGCCAACAAATGTTTATGCCCACTACAATATATTGTAATTAAAGAAACGTTAAAAATAAATGTGATAATTGAAAAACAATGAATGCCCTGTGCTTTTTCCCTCAGTGAAAAGAGATATATTTATGTTGATTTCCTGTACGTAAATGATTTCTGATATCTGTTTCATAGAAGTTTGAAATTATATTAAAAAAAACTACAACTAAACGTTAAAAATTAAAGTTAAAAAGTTAGTCGTTTTTCTAAAACCAACAAAGGTCACATAATTCGCGCTTTGCCCGCGTTTTTATTTTTGCAGTGTTGTAAAACGCATGAGCATGTCTCATTGATGTATGTGTTTTTGAAAGAAGGTCTAATGAGATGGGACCTTTCAGTATTTAAAAGCGCCAAATTGCGCTAAATTTGAAATTTCCAAACGAAATTCATTTGGAAAACCTGTTTTGCACTGCGTTTTCGAACCGGTAATACATGCTGAAACCCTGTATTAGCCAGTATCCGAACCAGATTGTGGGTTGCTATAAATTTTTTGGTATTTTTCAACTCTGGACAACGGCGCGCGGTGCGCAACACTGGTCAAAACTCATGCGGGAATTTGTTAACACATTTTTGCTCACCAAATTCAAGTGAAGCGTGGGTGCATGTAATAACCACAACGACAACAACATAATAGGACGCGAGTGCAAACAGGACGAGATGACTAACAGCAGTGAAGTGACAACGACAGCGGCGACGGCGCTGGTGGCGGTGGAAGTCCCGCTCAAGGTCGCCCGCCGACGAGTGGAGCGCGTTGGCTTCGTCTACTATTCTTCGCGCCGCCAACTGCATGCCCCCGGAGGCGTGGAGCGCAGCGAAAGCGATGAGAAGCTGGAGGGAGTCGGCGAGGAGGTTGACATTAGCTACCTCAAGTCGCTGGACCCCAAGGAGTGGAAAGACCAGGATCATTACAGCATTCTTGGCCTGGGAAAACTGAGGTAAGTGTGTGTGTGCGTATGGGTGGTAGCAGCACGTGTGTGACTAATGCATGGTATTTATTTTTATCGCTTCCTTTATGCATTTAATGCATCCTCTTTCAGATTCGAGGCCACCGACGATGATATACGACGCTCCTACAGACGAATGGTCCTGCTACACCATCCGGACAAGCGGAAAGCCAAGGGCGAGGAAGTGATACAGGATGACGACTATTTCACATGCATAACCAAAGCCTACGAGATACTAGGTGGGTGTTGACTAAAAGGGTGTATTTTGTTAAGAATCTATTGAGCTATTTTTATATTTCTGTGCCTGAATGTTATCCATTTAAGAGTTTATTAAGAGCCTTGTAGAATATACTATATAATGATTATAAAACTATGATCATGCAGATTTGATTCGCTTGGAAAGCCCTTCTAATTCTGTTAATCTTTATATTCCAGGTACCCCGAAAGCACGACGAAGCTTTGATTCCGTAGACCCCGAATTCGATGACTCGCTGCCCACGCAAAGCGACATAGATAGCAATTATTTTGGCGTATTCAATAAATATTTTACACTTAACGGACGCTGGAGCGAAAAGGCCCATGTACCGGCATTTGGCGAGGTAGACGCCAAACGCGACGAGGTAGAGCGGTTTTACAACTTCTGGTATGACTTCAAATCGTGGCGAGAGTTCAGCTACCTGGACGAGGAGGACAAGGAGAAGGGACAGGACCGCGACGAGAGACGATGGATCGAGAAGGAAAACAAGGCGGCGCGAATAAAGCGAAAGAAGGAGGAGATGACGAGGATACGGTCGCTTGTTGATCTTGCCTACAACAACGACAAGCGTATCCAGCGGTTTAAGCAGGAGGAGAAGGACCGCAAGGCAGCTGCTAAACGGGCCAAAATGGACGCCGCTCAGGCCCAAAAGGCAGAGCAGGAACGTGCCGTTCGAGAGGCAGCATTGGCCAAGGAGAAAGCCGAGAAGGCAGAACAGAAACGTATTGAACAGATTCGGATCGAACGCGAGCAACAAAAGAAGCTGCTGAAGAAGGAGCGCAAGATTCTACGCGACAAGGTCAAGGACTGCAAGTATTACGCCAAGAACGACAAGGATCAGCTGAAGCATATGGAGGGCACTGAAAAGATCTGCGAGACTTTCAACCTTGCAGAGATGCAGGCCTTGAACAAAGCCATGGAATCGAAAGGCCGGGAATCGTTTGTGGCGGCTTTGCACACAGCCGAGCAGAAGATTGCCGCCGAGCTCGAGGAGATTAATCAGTCGCAGCTGAAGCAGAAGACCACTGCACCAGCAACGCCAAAGGGAGTCAAGGAAGTCAAGAAGACCGAACTCTGGAGCAATGAGAATGTACAACTGCTGATCAAGGCGGTGAATCTGTTTCCGGCCGGCACTGCCCAGAGGTGGGATGTGATAGCCACCTTTATCAACCAACACAGTCCGGCAAATGCTTCCAACGGAGCGCTAGTCACCGCAAGAGATGTCCTGAACAAAGCCAAGGCTCTGCAAAACACTGATCACTCGAAGAGCTCGCTGAAGACTCAGGCCAACGATGCCGCCTTTGCCAGTTTCGAGAAATCCAAGAAGGAGGTGCAGACCTCCAACGACATTACACTGGGCGAGGAGACGCCCGCCCAGGCGAGCAAGGAGAATGTTAAACAGAACGGAGTAGACCACAAGGTGAACAATCAGCAACAGAAGCAACAGACCAAGCAAAACGGTACAGTGGGAGCTGCCCCTACAGATGCCCCCGCGGCAGCACCAGCTACAAACGGAACCGGAGGAGCTGCCTCCAAGACCTGGACCAAGGAGGAGCAAGCACTCTTGGAGCAGGCCATCAAAACCTATCCCAACACCACTCCCGATCGGTGGGACAGGATCGCCTCCTGTATACCGAACCGCAGTAAAAAGGATTGCATGAGAAGGGTAAAGGAACTGGTCGAGCTGGTCAACTCCAAGAAGGAGGCTCAGGCGGCGGTCAAATGAGTGGGGGCCCATATATCGCTCCCCACTCTGTCCTCCTCTTTTAGCTGCTGTGTCCCATATAAATTTTATTTAAATAAAACATAAAAAGTTTTTGAACGTTTAGCGAAAAGTTACATCCAAAGTTTCTCCATTTGACTAGCTACGGTTGCCACAGGTAGATCCATATATATATAAATGATGATCCGAAATCGGGGGTAATCTTATGTTTGCTCGGCGACACTCCGTCCGCCGCTCATTTTTAGGTCAAAGGCCTGCGGATTGGCCAGGGGATCTAGGTCGGCGAAGAGGTCGAGCCAGGGATTGTTGCCGGCCTGGGCCTTGGATTGGGGAGCAGAAGAGGAGGCTCCTCCGGAGGTCTGTTTCGAAACAGTACTGCTTGGCATGGGCTGCTGGGGCTGGGACTGTGAACTCTGATGACTGAACATGCGTGCCCAGAACTTGGTGTTGCTGCTTGGCTGGGCAGGTTCCTCGTCCAGAGAAGCATCAATCAGCGGACTCTCCTCCAGTTGCTTGGAAAGCTCAATCAGCAAGGACTCATTGTCGCCGCAGGCAGTGGCAGGCTCGGATTTTGTTGGCTCCTCGCTGGATGGCTTTGTTTCAGGATGCGATTCCTCCGGCTTGTCTTGGTATTCGTTCTGGAAGAGATTATTTGGTTATCAAAGTTTAAAGACGTCTTGGTTGTAAGTTACAGCAAAGAACAGCGACTGATCCTTGTCCACTGCCTCTATGGGCGGCACTTCCTCGCTAGGGCCCTCGGCTTGCGACAGCTCCTTCAGGACGCAGAAATCATATTTGGGCTTGATGATCAAGGCTTTGGATATGGTCTGGAATGTGGAGGCCGCCTTCTGGGCGAAACTCTTCAGCTCGGCCACGTAGGCGACCAAAGCATGGGAATACATGTTGCAGCGGGCAGCGGCCAACAAATCGATCTAAATAAAATAAAAAAAAACATAATTAGTAGTCTCTGAATTATTTTAAGATAATATTTAGAGAGGAAGATCTTTGGAAAAGGAAGGAGTGTGCCTGAAACTGAAGGAGTATGATATTTTATAAAATCACATTTCTGTAGCATACTTTTTTGGGCAACCACCAAACAAACATGGCGGGAAACACCATTTTCTCTTCTTCTTCCAAAGAGAAACATCTTCTTCCCAAAACGAAATTCCCAAAGGACATGAGGACATATCAATACCTTCTGAATGGAGTCCAAGGAGTAGCCATCAAAGTTATGCTTGGCCACGCGGACATGTGTCTGCGCTGTACGGAATTTATCCAGGCCCTTGCCCGTATCCGGATCCAATTCCTGGCTGGCGGATTTCATCCAGGACAGAGCTGCCCTGTACTCTGTTCGCTCCTTCTCCATCGCCTGAAGCGTCTGCTCAGTGTCCTTCACGGCACGGCATCTGAACACATCCACCTCGTGCTGCAAACGGAGCAGCGGCACCCTTACGCACATACGCTGTTGTCCTGCAAAGGACACCGCCTTGCCAGTGTGAGCGATGCTGCCGCCTGTTGTCTTACTTCGCTTGCCCGCCTCCTTCAGGAAGCGCCCGAACACACACTCCTCCTGGGACAGGATGCACAGACGCTCCTGGTACTGGTCAATGATTTTGCATAGGTTCAGGCTGGTGTCCGATATCGATTTGAACACCTCTATCTTGGCGTCCAGCTCCGCGTCCGAGGATATTACATGCTTGTCCTCCTTGGTCCCCAGCTTTCGTTGGACCGCCTTCTTCGTGATCCAGAACTGGTGCTGCACCTCCGACTTGAGCATATTTTCGTTTTCGTTCTTGTCCTGCGTTCCAGTTTTCAGCTGCGGGTGATTTTCGCCAGTTGGTAGTTTATTGGGGGCTGGGGGTGGTTGTTGAATGCAGGGCTGACGAGCTCCACTTTGGTATTAAATAAGGGTTGTACTTAAAATACCTCAATACTGTTAGATAAATACTAGATACCGTTAACAAGAAATATCCGACTGTTATTTTACAGGAACTACAGGAACTAATTTGATAAAATTCTATTCTTTAATGTCAAAAATCAAAGAACTACTACGAAAATAATTGGGAAATCTAATGGATTAAACCTTTTTTTTTATTATTATTTTTCCGTTGTACTCAAGGTTGACAAATCAGAAGAGATCTCAAAAGCTTTAATACGATACCTGGTCACAGACGACGAAGTCACTGGTTTTGGTATTTTTTTGTGGTCGCTCAAACCATAAAAAGGCTTACTTTAGGTTTATTTTTTGAGTTTATATTAAATAATGTTTAAATAGTTACAATTTAATTAATTAAAAACTGAAAATTAATTTACTCTAAAAAAAAAATAGCCGAATCTTTTGGTCACACCAGAACTTTAAACCGGTATTTAGTAAAAAATACCAAAACATCCATGGCAACGTTGTTCAACACTGTAATTTGAAAATTCCCATCGCTTAACAGTATCTTGAAGATACAAGATACCATACACTATCTTCCCGCATTTCTCCGATTGAATTGGAGCTGCATTCAAGCTCCAGAACCCGAGCGCGTCTTTGGTTTCCGTTGACTTTTCCGCTCTCGCTCTCTCTCTCCATGAGCAAGGCCAATATTTACGCAAGTGTTTTGCTTTTTCCACCGCCCGTCAGTTTTCCTCCGTTTGTTTATCTCTCTGGCTGAGGGGAGTATGTTTGGATCTTAACTCAAGCGCGAGTGTGTGTGCATCTGGTTGCCGGCGTAGGCTAAAGTTCGAGCTTATGGCTTCAAGACTAGTTGCGATTGCAATTGAAAGCGACACATATTTGCGGTATTGCTAATTCGCTGAACAGGTATGTACATATGTATCTGCAGAGATGTGTCCATGAGATACAGTTACTTTCTGCTGGGATGCTGCACACGAATACAGGTGAACACTTCCCCATACAAACGTACGCACGATGAGAAGAAAGTGAACAAGTGTGTGCGAAGTTTAGTAGTTTTCTTGCCACTAAAAAAAACGGGTTATAAAGTGAAGTTTTTGCCACCTGCATGCGTGGGTGTGTTGGTAGGACTGCATACATGTGAGTTAGTGCCTTAGTGAGTGTTCCAGCTTAATTGATTTTGGTAAGAAAAAGATAATGCACTTTAAGATACAATAAACACCAACGGCGCGTGACTTGGCGGCCCTTTATTTTTGGTAATTTGGGGTACACCAAAAAATACACTCAAAGAAAAACTAGTAAGAAAGAGCTTAAAAAAAACTAATACTAAAATGAATATAAATATAGGCCTTTAAAAATGTTAGGTCTTAAGCTGTTGGTACAGAATGCCTTATCTTGAATAAAGACTTTTTAAATCTATGTGGTATGACCAATTTTGTGTGTACTTCTCCTCCGTGCCCCAAAGACTCTTGAGCAATTAGATTCGGATGCGGCCACTGAACAAGAAAACAAAAAAAGTACCCACCACAACAATCAAATCCCACAAAAAAGGGGCAGCCGAAAGAACTCGAATTGAGAGAAAAAAAAAAGGTCACGGCACTTGCTGGCCTAAGCTTTAAACTTTAATGGGCCGCCTTGGGCAAACAATACCCAACTACAACTACCACCACTACAATGCAACGAGTGAGCCAGCGGCTCCACCTTGTTACCCATCCGCCCCGCTGTCCCCCCATTCTTTTAATATTGAAAACCAACAAAGATTTCTCTGCACTTGCTGGCCAAGTTTCTGTGCTGTGTTGTAGCTGTGAGAAGCTGTCACCAGGCGGCATTAATCGATAATAATCGAAATCAGAACAGCGCCAAGCTGTCTGTCTCTGTCTCCAGGTATCTCCTACTAATATATTCCCCAGCTTTTCCCCACACCCACACCATACCACCCCTTTTCATAAAAAATGCAACTACAGTTCAGATTCTGTAATTGATACTTTGGGAACTTGGAGATAATAATGACAGTGAAAACTACTTTAATAAAATTGTAATTTAATTTAGGTTTATAATTTTGTATTTAATTAAATTTAAAGAAAAGCTTAAAAATGGGTTTTTTAACCTAACTTGTTACTTATATTAAAACTACATATCTCTTCCAAACTATCTCCTTATTAACCAAAGCTCCCATTATTTTTAATCTTTCCAACACCCCATCAATCAAACACTTTATAGTCATTTTTGATAAACCAGTTTATTAAAAATAATTTATTTAATATAAGTTACTAATAAGTAGCTGGTTTTCCTTTTTTAATGACACCTTATTACTGCATTTCGTGTAAAATCCTTAAAATATTACTAAGGAAACTTCATTAAATAAAGACAAATTTTTGCTAGTTTAATGACTTGTGTGTTTTCCATTTAAGGACGCTTTACTGTACCAAAGATTTCTGTTTCAGTTGCTTTGAATATTTTCTCACAGTTCCCAAGCAACTACAAAAAAAATGTGAAAATTTCTTGCAAATACCTGTACATACATAATTTTTGCCACTGTTGTTTTTGTTACTCTTGTGTTTTTGTTGTTTTTTTTTTTTGTAAAATTTGTATCAAGTTACTTTGGTTGCAGCTCGGCTGCTCTCATTTGCATGCTGGGTCTGAGTCTCAGTCTGAGATACTGTATGTAGTTGTTGCAGTTGCTATGTAGTGTTGCTGCCGCTGTTGCTCTGGTTGCTGTTTTTCCACTGATTATTTCTTGTGTCGCTGCCGCTTTGGTGCGGCGTTGCTGCAACTAAATTGGCCTTAATTGGTTGCCTTTTTGTTACCAATTTTGTTGTTGCCTTAGCCGCTGTGACCATATTTCTGTTGTCTTGTGTGGGTCTCTTATCGGTCGTTGCCGGCCGGCTGCTGGCGGTGCCACCACTTTGGCCACTTGTGGCATGCAGCCGAGTGTAATTTTTTATTTGCCATTTTGTTGCCTTTGTTTTTCTACCCTCTTTGGCCGGAGAGTAATTGCTATGGAATTGGCTTGGTCTTGGGAAAATGTAAATTGTTGGCTTTTATGTTTGGCTTTAATGGTTAGGAAAAGTTAAGGAAAATATGTTTATTGTAGATGTCTTTAAAGATGATTTTTAATAGAAGAGAAAAAGACTAAATTATAGATGTCTTTAAAGATGATTTTTAATAGAAGAGAAAAAGACTAAATTATAGAGAATTTGTTATTCAAGAATTTGTAATTTTCTTTAATAATTTTCATAGACCACAATCTTGTATTATTCTGTTAATATAAACTTTTTTTAAGCCTTTTTTCTTCATAAACCATAAATATTAAAGATGTTTCTTAAAGCATGTCTATTGCATATTTTAAGTTTTCATCTATATTATATTATTTTTCCTAAAAAATCCCATAGCCAGGGCATTAACCATTCGTCGCATTATGTGACTAATGTGATGTTTCCCAATTTTCTATTAACTTTAGCTTGTCTGCTCGCGTTTTTTGCTTTTCAGCTCAGTTGTGTGCATTTTTAATGCGCTTGCATGGCTTATTTGATTTAATTAGCCAACTAGCCGGGCAGCCAGACAGCCAGCCAGCTAGGCAGCCAGCCAGCTAGGCAGCCAGCCAGCAGCCGGTATAAGCCAAGTTTTCATTATTGTTTGCAAATTGTGGGAAAAAATGCATACAACCCCCACCTCCGTCACTTTGTCGTTAAGTTTTTGGTGGCGATTATGCAATCGAAGCTCTGGAACCAGCCAATAAATCAAAATGCCATTCTCAAGACTCCAGCGGCTGCTGCAAGTGCCTGCCACATGCGGCAGCAATGGCTGGAGGGGCATAGTAGTATTCAGAGCATGTCAATGTGGGTCTCTCTGGTAATGTTAGCCCACTTGGCCCCAAGCTACCTTCCCTTTTGGCCTCTCGAAGGCCCACACACGACTCTTAACATTCTGGCCGGCCAGCTGCCAGTTGATCTCGATCTCCCAGATTCTTGCCACTTGCTATATGGTACATGCTACATGCCACATGTGCCACCGCCACCCGGCTCAATATTGCACAATCGCAGATCAGAATGTGAGCCGTGTCGGACTGTGCCTGTCAATAAGCCACAAAAAGCTAGTTTATTGAGTTGTCGTCGCCTGTTGGCTTTTCTGTTAACCTGTCATGCCCACGCGTAGAGGCCAAGTGGCTTTCGGGCCCAAATCCGTGCATCCGAGTGGCCACTCAGACGGTTTGTCACACTCTACCTGGTGCACCTGAATGTGCAACATACCCAGCAGGCTCGAGAGGCAGGTCCAGGCTATCAAGTATCAGTTTAGGTTACTTACAGCATTGTTCTTAGGGTCTTGACAATCACTTACCCCAAAAAAAAGACCAGTAGCCGAAACTTAGGATTACATTTCTCAAAAAAAAAAGATTACTTCTTATTTCTGTTAGGTATTATTATAGTCTAGAGAACTACTTCCATTTCCTGCCAACATTTTGCTGATTAAATTTCAATTTAAATACAAGTTCTGGCGAGAAGGTCTTGGGTAGGCAGGTTGGGGCAACAACCCATGGGCCGAGGCTGACCCAATTGTTGCAAGTCCACTCACACAGCCGCACAGATGCGCTTTAGAAGCCTCCTACATGGCTCGAACGGCCGGCCTGCTCGACTGACCCACAAAAGAGCCTTTGGCTAAAATCGGTACAAGAGGGGAAATGGACTTAAATATAGCTATCAGCTTTAAGTGGCAGCCGCTTCCACTACCACAGCCGCCTGAGCAAATTTATTGAATTTCATTGAGCAGCTTTCTATACCTACTTTTCCCGCTCGCACTTCCAAGGCACTGTGCCTTGGAAATGCAACAAAAAAAAAATGGCAAAAAGAGATTTGTTTATTGCGGAAGAAGAAGTGAAAAGTGCGGCCAAATCACCCCGTCTTTGTGCTCGTGCAAATTAATTTGTCTTAGACATTTCAAAGGCATCTCACGGATGCGCGCTTTGCGGTTTTTGTGGTCACTTAAATATTTACATTTCATACCATATCGCCATACCGCCATACCGTATCGTATCGATATATGGCGGAGATATCAATGGATGAGTCGGCCAAAGAGCAACTCTTCTTGGTTTTCCACTTGGCCACAAAGTGCGTTTTAATTAACCCAAGTGCCGACCTGGCCAATTACTTTTTGCCTGCTTCTGCAATGCCGAGGATCGCAGACTCAGTACTGATGGGGGGATTCGCAATGACTTTCACTTTCCCGCCTGGCTTAAAGAGCCAAGGAGCCCAGTCAGCCCACGGGGGGAAGTGCGGGCATCGCAGGGTTAATGAGGATGCCACATTGCTGCAGTACATTTCGTGCCGCTTCATTGTGATTATCTTGTTGAAAAGATTCAAACTGTGGCAGCCGCTTTCATGTAATTTATTTGTTTATTGTCTTGGCCAGGGCAAGGCCTGATATCCACAGACATACACTATAAGACCTACAAGTCGATCTATCCACCGAGCCCAGGAGGCAGCCAACCTAAACCTTCAATTTTTGGGGTAAAGTGGCGACCGTGACTTGTTAAAAATTATAAAAAAATATTTTATAAGTACTGTATTTAAATCAGTTATAGATTTAATCAAAGAAGCAGCTCCTTACTTAAGACTACTATTAGTTAAAATTATTAATCAAAGTCTAAAAAAGTTAGAAAAAATATATTAATTTTTATCTGATTTTCATTCAAGCCAACTTTTAGTGGAAAGTGATCAGTGTTCACCTTGTGATCTCAAGACCATCTTTGAAGAAGTACTGTAGTTATGTATCTGCTACACTTGCACTTGCCATTTGCTACTTGGGATGATGCTGTTGTTGCCACTTAGTAGTTGTTGTTGGGTTGTTACTGTTGTTTACGTATCGTCTGGTCTTTGTTGTGGAATCCGTCCATCAGTCCATTAGTCCATCCGTCAGTTGGCCCGATTGTCGTTCCGTTAGCTCGTTAGAGCTGAAGATGAACAAGTTTTTCCTCATCTGGCGCACTCTAGACTTATTTCTTCATGAAGCCAGGAAGCCAGCGATTTCTCATCTTTGTTGTTACTGTTGCTGGTGTTGCTCTTGTTGCCTCTGTTGGTGCTGTTGATGTTGCAGTTAGTGCTTTTTTTCCCCGATGCAAGTACCACCCGCAACCTCTGCCCTACAAAAAGACTGAAGAAAAAATCCCGACAAAAACCACACACAGCTCATGCAAGGCGGCTTAATTAGCTCTATAGGCTTTTAAACTGAGAGAAAAATTGATGGCATTTTTAAAATCAAATATAAATAAAGATGGTATTACTTTAGTTATGCTTATGTTAGGTTAGGTTATAATAATATCTTATAAGTATGCACTACAATATTTTTAAAAATTTTTCGTTCAGTGTTCCATTGTTAGTACTTTGGAATTTTTGAATTGGTAAGATCTCCGCAGACTGCTTCGCTTTCGTTCTCACATCCCTTTGTTAATGCCTTTCCGAGTGAGTGAGCTTATCCAATTTCTCTGCTTTTTTTCACAGACCAATTTTTCACCTGATCAAAAGAAAGTTCCTAGCGATTGGGTCCTCAAATTTTGCGCTGGATGGAGAGGAGAAAGAGTTAAGTGCATTTCCTGGAAATAGCGTTTCCTCTGCCGCAGCCCAAACAGTTTTCCACAGAAGCCAGTTCGGTTCAGTTTTCCGCACTTTGGCGGCTTTCAACTTGTTTTGAAGTTTGGCTGAGTTTCAGGAAAGATTTTTTTAAGATGGGGAAGTAGTCTTTCTAGCCATGATCATTGATTTAGAGCTTCCCAAGATCATGGCTAAGAACTCCCCAAAAAATCTCTCTAACTTTCAGACTTTTCTAAATCAGTTATCTCTACATTTTGACTTCATCTTCAAACCAGCTGATGGTTGAGTCATGTTGCATGTATCTGCAGAAAATAAAACGGCAAAGAACCGGGCAGAGAACCCGATCCGAAGTCGACTTGGCTCAGAAGCCGAAGAGCCAAGTTGAGTTACGCGGTTACTAAGTAAAAGACAAACTCGATTTCAGTTGGGTCGCCGTTGCAAGTTTCTTTTCATTGGTTTTTGGTGCCACATTCCCTGTTCGCTGGCCTGGCCTGGCCAGCACATGATTCTCACATGATTAAGCCAGATTGCTTTCAGCTGGCAGCTTTCAGCCAGATATATCTTGGCTGTTTCTGCAGTTGTTTGCCTATTTATAGCACTGCAGTTTGGACTTTGCCCCGATGACGCAGCGTCTTTTGTCAGTGATTTGCGGGTTATGCCATGGATTTGAGGAATAAAGCTAAACTATCATTGATGTTTGCAAAAAATGTCTTAAAAAACGCTAGAATATCAACACTTTTGTTACAATTTACATCACTGCAATAGCAATAGCAATAGCAATAGCAATGGCAATAGCAATAACAAATCAAATCTAATCCAATCGAATGGAGAGTCGGAGTTCAAGTCGCCAAGTCAATTGCAAAATCTTTAGCACACTCGAGAGCTGCATTCTTATGGAGGAGGCTTCTTCTTGGGTCTCTGGCACTGTGTATGGATCTATGGGGCCATTGCGAAATGCAAATATCAACAAATGAGCAAATCGTTTCGTTATTTGTTTGACAGAAACACAAACGTTGCATCAAAGTGGGTAAACAAAGGCACTCGAGATGTCGATGCCGGAGATGTGAGATGTTACCTTGGTGTCCCGCCGAGCAGAGATTCAGATAATCCCGGGGCTGATGAACGGTTGACCCAGTCGAGTGGATTTGGTGGCCAGTATACGCATTCTTGGGACCGACTCGGAGTCCAGAGTTCTGATTCAATTGATGCTAATTGCTAATTGCATAATAATTCATTCTGTGCTCTTCCGCATTGCACAATCTAAGGCTATTTTGCTTTTCTGCACAAAATGCAAAATGCAAATCCCCCCCCTTGGCAGATCTTTAATTAAAGCCATCACAAACACTCTTTACGAGTGCCACACGGTAAGGAGGCGTTTGGATTATGAGCACCCCGTGTGGATTACTCATACGCCCCGTCGTCGTCGTCGTCCGCCGCCTGGACACGCCCTCGCGCAAATCGATGGCAACGCCCCTTTGATTTTCCTATTTTCCCTGCGTCATGTGGCACAAGAGTCGGCCAGAGAAAATTCCCAAGGAGGCCAAGTCGAATGCAAAGATATTTATTGCCATTGATTGGCATTGATTTCAGATATTCAGGTTACCATTCTAATTGAATTCTGTGGGTGTTGAAGATGTGCTTGATTGAACAATATATAGGGCTTATAAATAGAGGTTTGAAATAGGGAAACCTTTTAGGATATCAAAGAAATCATAAGAAATAGTTAAGGCACTTAAATAGGAGAGTCTTTAAAGGGTATTAGGTATATCTTTCCAAGAATCCAAACACTTTTTCTTCCTCCTTTATTTATTTAAAACTCCCTTTATCCGGCTTGTTAATTTTCACTTAGTCCTGCCAACAAAATTCAGGCTAAAAGAGAACCGCCAAAGCCTTTTTCAAGTTCACGGCTAGAAGCCAAACGAACAAACCGGGCCAACAACACCACCCGAAAGCTGCAATTTCTGAATTAGCCAAATTACTATTATTTGCCGCAGCCCAGGCATAGATATAGATTCAGATACAAAGCCCAGACACACACATACTCAGAGATACATACGCACATAGATAGTCAGATACCTATGCGGGGAAAATAAAACTATAGCCTTGTCTGTCTGGCTTTTCGCCTTGGCCCTGCGAAAACTGGCTCTCAAAAATTTGTTGGCCCTGCATTCGGCAATGTGGCTGAATGATTTAATGTCCTTTTTGGCAGCCACACCCCAGAAAACCCCAAAAAAATAAAGCAAAATAAGGGACGAGATCCCCACCACTTGTCCCTCTGCAGTTTATTGTCTAGACTGCGGAAAATAAACTTTATTTGGTTTTCTCTATTTCTCATTTATTTTTCGGCGAAAAGTGAGTTTTTGGACGCGGGTAGGTTGGTGTAGGTTCCCTTGTTTCGCGCTGTCCGTCAGTTAGTCAGGAGCTTAAGGACCTTCCCCCAATTCAATTTATAATGCCGCGACATTTTGCACTTTGCTTTCGGGCTTTCGGGGTTCGGGTCCCGGTCCCGGGCCCGGTCCGGGCTTGCGTGACTCCGACATTTGCACCACCAAATAGCAAAAAGTAATAGCAATAGCAACAAAAAATTAGCCAAATGATAAAAATGAATTTTTTTTTCATTTCAATTTTAATTCAAAGCGGATTTTGGCATTACCTTGGCGGGGTCTCTCTTTGTTTCGTTTTTTTTTTGCGGCAAATAGAAGGGGGAGGTTCAATGGAGTTCAGTTTTGATATTTGCGTGCCTCGCCGCAGAAACTTTTTGAATGGTTTATAGTTTTCTTTTATTTTTCCTTTTTTTTTTTTTTATGCTGCACAAAAACGATGCGCATTGCCGATAAGGTCGCTCTCCCTCTCAGAAAGCTCAGAAAGGGTTTCCATTGCATAACACCATCAATCTTTTGCTTTTCTGACCAGGCTGGGAGGTCGGATCGAGCCGGGAGGATAGGCTCTGCCGCAGGCCATATATCATTCACAGTGTCTGGCTCGCTTAACAACATGCAACAGCAACAGCTACAGCCAACACCAACAATTGCAATGGCAATACCAACCAACAAACACCAAAAACACAGCAATTAAAGCCAATGAATTGACAAGAAACTGCCGGCCCAAGCAATATTTTGCAAACAATTGCGGCTTTTGTCTTTTGCGGATTCCGATTCCAATTCAAAATTCAAATTCAGGGTGAGGCTGGCTCAGGGGGCTGTTGTCCAAATTGTAGGGTACTTTTCTGCAATGATTTGACATTTTTAACTATCTAACTATGAGGAGCTAACAATACAATTTGCATATAAGCTATTAAAAAGAATCAAAAAAAAAGGTGCCGTACTTGTTTCTAAAAATAACATTCATTTCTTAAAGTGAAGGTTTGGCTTTTATTCCATTAATAAATTTATATAATAGACTTGTCAAACTTTATTTCCTTTTCATTTCCGTAATCTTTTCCCCCATTGAAGGTGAAAGGCCAAACCAAATAGACTTATTTAATAAAATATATAAAATTGTGCACAAATTGCAATTAGGGTCAAGTTTGAGTTTTTCAACTGCTGCTTGACCTGCTTAGAGCTTCGGAACTCGGTGCCCCTTCTTGGGGACTGAGCTCTCAATTTAATTACAAAACGGAAACACATTAATCTCGAGCAATTGAGCCACGTAATTAACAGTCGAGACGATGATGATGACGATGCTGTAAGATTAAAAAGTGCACTGCCAGCAAATGATTCTTGGTTCTGCAACTTCCATTTCCCACTCCGAGCTCTTCCAAAATATCTGCAACTGAGTTGTGAGTTCATAAATTTGCGGTCTCCCCCCAGCTGACTGGCTGGCTGGCTGTTTCTGTTTGGGCCTTGGCCATAACGGTTGGCTCCAGAAACGAGAGTGCAACATGCTGCGATTCAGCGATTCTGCTTGGTTAGCTGTTTTTGAAAATGAAATATTTGTAATCGGCAGAAGCAAAAGGTTATAAATTTAATCTGGAACCTGGGCCTGATATTCTCGGTCTAAATACTACCACAAAAATCGTGCAGCACGGAATTTTGTATTTTAATTTTATGATTATTGAGATTTTTGAGAAATTTATGCCATCGACATTATTGCAGTTATTTGTCATTTTATTCTTAAGAAAACCAATTTAAATCATGAAAAAGATTTGGCTTCTTTAATTTCAGTTAAAAACCATACTCTTCTTGTATAATTTCCATGTAAATTTCATTTTGTACCTTTTCTTACTTTCACTGAAAAAATCGTTTATTGTTTTATTGTGAGCATATACAAAAAACCGAAATAAATAAGCTATAAAATGGAAAATAAAGATTAAAATAATTTAAAGCTAGACTTTACAAGCTCTGCCACTCCCACGCTGTGGTTTTGGAGATTCAATCAAGTGCGCATAAATTTGTGGGCTTTTGGTGTAAAATGCAGTTTGGCTATTGCACAGAAAAAAAACTACAGCCATAATTTTACGTTAAAAAATAACTATAAATCTATAATAATCATATTAGCTTACAGTAAAAAATGGTTTGAAAATAAAAAAAAAACCATAAAGCATGTTTGTTTTGTAAAAAGCCTGGTTTTTTTTCTCACATGCATATGCCTTGCGAGTGGCGCCCAACGTCCATGTGGGTGGTCTCTGGTCCGGTGAAAAGTCCATTTGCATCTCTCCGCCGGTTGGCATCGATTTCTAAAACAAGAAAATTTGCATTTAATTGGGCAAGGAGCGGGAGGTGCCACAAAATGTATTTATTCTGCTTTGAAGTGACAAGCCCGGTCGCAAGGCAAAAGCAACTCTAGTTGGCCTGGGAAAAACGCAGCAGATGAGATTTTTTTTTTTTTGGCTCACATCAATCAGGCAGGGATCTTTGCATTTTGTCTGTTTTGGGGGCTTTGGTGGGGGTTTGTTATTTTATCTGCGACACGATGACGTTTTCAAAAAAAATTGAAAAACCAAACGAAAAAAAAAATAGAAATAACAAAAAAACAAACCGAACCGATGAGTGAAAGTACATTTTCGTATGTTGTGTTTGTTGCAGTCGTTGTTGTCATTTCTTTAGCTTTTGGCCGTAATGTGTGTAAAGTTTGCAACCGTCGACAGACCAACTTCTCATGGCTGTTTGTCTCTTCGTCTTTTGATTGTCTGGCGATAGCCAATTGAGATTTTCATTTGTCAGTCAAAACAGCAAGACGAAACAAAGCGACATACCTCCCCATACAGCGAAATACCCCCTCCAATACCCATTACCCATGAAAGAAAAGACGACGCGTCTGTCAATGACATAGAAAGAGAGTTTAAATCTTCAAAGTCTGAGCATGATATGTACTTGTTACCGCTGCCAATGTTTTTCTTTTTCTTTGGCTGTTGCATTAGTCTGATTAGACTTTTGTTGATGTATCAGCGTTTCACTTTCGCTCTCGCTGGGATCTTGGTTTCTTCTGCGTCATCGAAAGATTTCCAATTGCCCCTATCGTGGGGCACGTGCCTGATAACCTGTTACCAGAAACTTGAAGGGCACATTTTCAGAAGTTTTCTGTTGAAAATTTCACACCTGATAACCCTAAGCCGGAAGTGCAGTTCGAGTTTTTGGTTTTGCATTAAAGTTTTCTTGAGAAGATAAACAAACCTATCCAAGTTTATTACAAGAAGTATATTATATACTATATTATACCTCTTTAAAACCTATTGAAACTAATTTCTTAATCCAAGATACGATTTCAGAGTTCGTCTCTATGGTAGTTGAACCTTTTGCTGAAATTGTGACCTCCGTAAATTCGTTTTTAATGATTCCAAAACTTGTCCTTCAAAATTAATTACGCCCTTTACTACTCCACGATACTATACCTTACCTTACCTTACTTTAAGTTTGCTTTGGATCTTTGAACTTTACTCTGTGGGCATAAATCTTAGCTAGGCTCAGCTGAGCTGGCTAATTACACTGGCAATCTTTTAATTATGGTCCAAACTATTTCGGAAAATGAGACACAAGCGACCCACAAAAGGTTTGTGAGTTTTCTACTCCAAGGGGGTCTCCTCCACTCATTACTCACTAGCAGCGGTTCTTGTCACTAATCACACAATGCTAAAGAACAAAACTTTTATACTAAAAAACGAAAACAGAGACAAATGCTTAAAAAAAAAACATCAACAAATGTAACTGGGTCAAGTTGTAAGTTGTAGCCGCTGTAGTTGCCGACGAAAAATACAAAATAATTGTGGAAAATCTCAAGATCTTTTTATCTGCGGTTTTATTTTGTTGTCTTTCGGTTTTTGTTTGTTTTTGTTTCGTTTAATGCCCTGGCGGTTTGTTGTTGGCCTGGCCTGGAGTGTCGATCTGGGAAACTGGGCCGAGTTTCAATTAAGTTTTCAGCCTGGAGCCCGGCTTCACACCCCCATCAACTCTCAGTTGTACACCTTACGCACTTGAGAACCCCGGAGAAAGGGCTCTTCAGAGTCTGAGAACCCAAGAATGAGAATGAGAATGAGAATAAGAAGGTCCAATTAGAGTGTATTAGGCAATTAGAGGTAATCAGACTTTCTGGTAATTATCATTAGAAAATTATTGTAATTAATTGAAGCAGACAGAGTGTGTTTTCAGTGCTGTTTCCGCTTTTGAAAATGATGATTACCGTAGACTACTTCCATTAGATCGTTCTTTGGATTTATAAATTTTAATTATTTTCTCTACGGCTCTGCAATTATCTGACGTCGGTGGAAAATTTCGAAAGGTGATTTTTTCGTGTGACTTTTGCGCGATTGACATCCAACTGGACGGGAGTCAATAAAAATTATTTCGCGAAAGTTGTCGCACAATATAGCGGTTGGCCTCCTCTTCATTTTCATTAAGTTGTATTTTTAAGTTTTATTTTCTCCGACTTTTTATTAGATTGTAATGTTTATGCTGTCACTGTGCTGTGCAGCAGCAGCTTCAGCTTCGAGTCGCCACTCGCCGCCACATTTCGCAGCCATAATTCAACTAATTAAATGCACATGAAAAATTCAACACTCGAAAAGGCAAACTTGACAAATCGTACCAACTCCGATCAAGTTAAAACTATAGGAGATAGCGGGGTATGGAGTTGAAATGCCAAAGCCAAAAACTTTGGATGAAACGCACTGGAAAATATTTCAAAAATTGAAATGCACGTCAAATGGAATTACTGAATTTTTCATCAACTTCGAGAGTCGAGTTTGGTGTTTGGAAGGTGATTGGAAATAGTTTTGATTCGTCATGGGAACACTCTGGAGATTCAAGAGGTCAATACTACAGGTGATTTATGATTTTAAAAAGTTTTCCATTAACTGTATTTTATGCAGAAATATAAATAAATACCAAATGACATTTATCAAATCCCTGTTAGCCCCAACAGGGATTTCTTATATGATGGTTTTAATGCAGGGCCTAAGTTTTTTCCAAACTACCTTTCCCAATTATGGTACCCGATTATGGCCAAATCTCTGGATCTCCGTAGGGCCACTTAATGGAATTAACAAGATTAACTATGGTCGGGTTCATATGTTTTATCCAATGCTTGTTAAAGACTCGCCGAGAAATGATTTTCCCAATCAATTAGCTCTGACCTCCAGCTGCCCTTGGGCCTTTTATCGGACCTGCGCACTCGCCGCGGGAGGTTTCCCTTTCTTTATTATCCCCACCACCACCATTTTGCCTATCATTGGACCACGATCCACGATATTGCCCTAGGTTTGGGCTACCGTTCCAAGTGGCCAAAAACCCAAAAAAAAAAAACCAAAGACCGATCCAAACGTCAGCCAGTTGGGCGCAACTTTCACTAATTTTCAATGCGAGCAAACTTGATTTGTAAATTGCGGCAACAGGACGCACTCCGATTAATATTTCTCACTCATTCTCAGAGGTAGACCCACCTGGGTCTCAGACAGACCCCACCTCGCCCAATCAGCCTGACAATTTTCCACTTCATTTTCCGCACTAATTGGAATGGACACACGGGAGTTCGCACGCCAGATTATGTTTTACAATCTTCCTAGTGGTATGGGGCCTTAATTGATCCTAATTTGAAATGGATATATATTTAGGGTTTATTTATAGGATGAGTTACAAGATCCATTTGTAAATCAATACATAATAATAATAATAACCTTTAAGAAAAACCATTTTTACGAAAGTAAACCCCTAATTTTTGGCCCAGAAAATACGATGGGGTAATTAAAACGGTTATATCCCCTGAAAGCCCCGACTGGCAACTTCCTTTTTAGCCTTCCGCTATAGTTTATCGCTTTATTATGACACGCAAATGGCAAAATTAGCAAAAATATTTGAACAGAGTAGAGTCGGGAGTTGGGAGTCGGGGGTCTCTCTGATGTTATAATTATAATATAAAATGCAGCCGGCCCCGCTGTAAACATAACCCCATAATAGACTTGTTTTTTTTGCGCCCCATCGCATTTGCAATGTTGGCCAAATCTCTTGGCGTATTATTTTTATTTAATTACCGCTGCTGTTTCTGTGGCTGAAGTTGCTTTGGTGGCTGCTGCATTAATTGGCTTGTTTTGCTTAATAATGATTATTGGTTTTTATGACTCTTTGATTATGCGATGATGCATCGAAAAAATAGACTCGGTGCTCGGTGCTCGGTGTTTGGTGCTCCAAGCTACTAGTAGCTACGAGCTCAAAGCGGGAAAGTCTCGTCTTGTTTTTCCACCGGCTCTTGGCGAGGTGTTGAGCATTTTGTTGAAGTTGATGGCCTGTCAGTCAGTCAGGCAACTCAACTGCCGGACAGACACTGTCCGTGTGTCCGTCCCAGTGCCGGCCTCTTTCTGATTTCATTTCTGTTTCTTCTATGCCGTGTCTGGCTGGCAGTGCTGCTGCTGTCTTAATTATGTAATGTGCGCATTTGAAGACAATTTAAATGGCCGGCAGTTGTGGAAAAACAAACACGAACTTCGGTGGCCCAGAAACGCCAGGAAGACGTTCAGAAATTAACCAAATGTCGACCACTTTATTGCTCTGGAAGTGAATCGTAAATCAATTCATTGGACTTCAGTATTAATTATCTTATTTTTAAAGAGGAAGTAATGAGGCAGCTATTAGTACAATAGGATAATGATTTTTACGAGATATTTTAAAGATATAATATATTTTTAACCGCTTTCAGAGTGCTTATAGTGCCGCATGGGGCACACATATAGGGTACAGGGTATGCCCCATAATTATATGCACTTGATCTGCAGAGGCAGAAAATGTGCAACTGGAGTGGAGTGGACAGCCAAGTGGACAGCGAATTATGATGAATGGTTATGCAATGCGGTCTCCAAGCGGACTCATCGATCGGCGGAGAGGTGGAAAAACCGTTGCCAGTTGCAACTCCTTGGCGTAGCTCTTGACCCCATTTTTGTGGCATGGCATGGCATGGCATAGCATGGCATGGCAAATGAAAAGCCAAAAATCCGAAAATACTACATCTTGAAACGCTTCAGAAACTTTTGGGACGCCCCCGAAACCGAAACTTGCGTTGCATTTTTAATTGCTCAGTGATTAAGCGGCAATTACATAAAATTAAAAACCAAACTTGATTTCAAATTAAATGATTACGGCAGCGACTCAGAAGACGACGCACCACAGAAGAAGAGACCACTGAGCATGCGAAGAAAGTGAAAAGCCAGAAGAAGAGCCGCAGAAGAAAGCTAAAGAAGAAGCAAACAAAAATAAAAACGATTAGTTACATTCGCTTAACAAAATGTTGAATAATTACTTATAATTATGATAATTCCAACTAAACACTTGTGCGGGCGGTTGCATCAGCCCAATTTGCACCACTAACCCACACTCTACGGTGGGTGCATCGCATCGAATCGCACCACTTTAGCACGCAAGCGGCTCCACACTCGGCTGGTTAATTTATGTCATGATTCCGCACATAAATTCCAAAGGAATTTTCCTATAAATTACTGGGGCTTTTCCCTGTCGCCCTGCTCTCTGTTTTTAGTTTCTATGTTTTTTTTTTTTAGTTAGCAGAGATGTCAACGATTTCGTTTTCTTTTCTTTAATTTCTCTGCTGCAACATCATTACGAAATGGGACGTTTTTCTTTGGGTTTTCCACGGTCTTGTTTTTCCGTATTCCCGGACTTTTTTGTCGAGGCACCTCCGAGAGTGGAGCCAACGATCCCCGTGACATCTCTCTAGAAAAAAATACTTTTTGGCATGCGCTGACACGGAGAAAACATTAAACCAGAATTGGTCGGGATCTTTGGAGTGGTATGGAGGAGGTCCCGGGGCTGCATCAATAAATTTAGATCATAACGCTGAGTGACAGTAATGTGTCATCAGCGGGTGGAAATAGTTTCTAACGAATTGGGGTGTGGGTGTGGGATTGGGGAGTGGGTGCGTGGGGAATTCTGTGGGTGTGTATTTCTGTTGAATCATTATTCATTCAAGTTGGTCTTTGCCGCCGAGGTGGCGCATTCATTTGATCTGATTTACATTGATTTTACGAGGGATATAGCTGGTCAGCCAAAAACATTCATTCTTTCTAAATATTTGTGAATGAAAATAAGGAATGGCAATTAATTATGGATTTTGAGGTGAAGACAAAATATTAATAAATAAAAGTAAATTTAATATTGAGATTCATAATATCATAAATTTATGCTTTTATATAATCAGAGCTTACCTCGCAGGTCATAGTGGTTCGTCACCTATCTGGACAGCCGATTATGATATACTTTTCTTAAAGAAGTAATCTTAAATACATACTTTGTTATATTTTCAAAAATTTACCTAGATCCACAGACAAGCTCCCACCAAAAGGTGTTTTATAATTTACCCCTTAATGTCTGAAACCTGAGATAGTAGTACTACATACTATGCCCCTGTTGCACCTGTTTCGGCTGTCCGACACCTAATGAAATCATCAACCTGTGGCCACACGATCCATCAAATTAAAGTCCCGAGCGAGACAGAAGCACAGGTGTTGAACAATTTTCCCCACACACTCGCCCATATATCAGATGTATGCAAATGAATCTGGCAAATGCCTTTGACTTATGCTGAGTCTCGTTTAAGCTTTTCGTTTCTACATCCATCCAGATCCAGTATATGCATGGACGTGCATGGACTCATACATACCTATGAGTTTCGCTCGTGTGCATAATTTAAAATAATGACGGCACATGAAACTTAATGCGTCTGCCCCGAAACAGATCGATCGAGTGGCAGGTGCCCCCTCTCTAAAGTCAAAGCTCGAACTCAAAGCCAAACCGAATGATGATGATGATGCTTGATGGCTGATGGTCGAATATAAACAACACGCACTGTGGTCACGCACCGCAAAATTTGAAGAAACAGGTGTCGCCGCGTGTCACTCTCACTTTTTCGCACCTGGGGAGCACCGATACTGGAGCCTGTACCCTACATACATAACAATTAGCTAACCAAACGAACTCCCAAAACTCCGAGGCACACACGCAATTATCGCATCCTTGCTGTCTCCTGTTCATATCTGTGATTTGTGATCTGTGATCACCGTTCGCTACCGGCCATATATGCATTTTTTGTCCACATTTTTTTTCACTTTTTTTGTCACTTTCCTTTTGCAATGCAAATTTCTCGTGCCGACTATTAATTGCTAATGGCAGTCAACAACCAAAAAAATAAAAAAAAACAAAAAAATTAAAGGAGAAATAACCGTTAAGACAAACGCCAAGGAGATACAAAAAAACAAAAAACCAGCCATAAAAATCGTCAACCAAATGCGGCAGGCAGCCTCTCTCCTGCCCACGATCTTGCCTCATTCACAGTGGGCAGCTACTGTGGCAGCTACACTTACGTAGATTAGGTGAAAAGTTTCTCTGGCGGGAAATGGCGGGAAAATCGGTGGGAAATGGGGGAAAATATCACCAAGGACGGTCAAGCCAGTCCTCTTGATTTTTATGTGCTTCTGAGTTATGAATATTAATAGCCATTTAACTTTAACTATTGGTGCGTTGATTTCTAGACATGCAGTATTTTTTATCACATGGACAGTTTTCTTTTTTCAAAGTGTTTTTTATACAGGGGTATTTCTGTTCATTGTAAATTTTATGAAAGCCTAAACATATGGACTTGGACTTTTCCTTAGATATTTGAAAGCCTTCTTTTGACAAAAAATATCTTTTAATAAGACTACTTTCAGGTCTGATGTCTTTCTTATTTCTTTTTTAATGTAAAAAAGTCTTCTAAAATTTATTAAATGATTTATAATCCTAAAAATATATACTTAAGGATCGTTTTTCTTTTTAAAATAATTTTTTCTCTACTGTATGTGATCTGACAGCCATAGTCCAGTCTAAACCATCGCTGATTGGATCCTGGGGCAACAAAAAATAAAACTTTCTTTGCATATCACCAACTCCCCGGCTCTCTGGCTCCATGACTCCACACCACCACCCCTCCTTGCTCCATGGAGACCCACAAAACACCCCCAATGTGGCCAAAACTACCTCTTTTTGGGGCTTATCACCGATCTTTAGACGTTGGCACGTTTCGTTCATTGCCTTGGTTGTAGCTGTGTAGTTTATTTTATTTTTTTTTTACTTTGCTGTTGACGTGTTGCCAAATGGCCATATTCAAGCTTTTATTGTGCTTCGTATTAGATTGCCATGGCCAATGCATAAATCTGTTATTGAATGCGAGCTCGAATTCGGAATCGGAATCCGATCAAGAGTATTTCCAAGAAAGCCACTGAAGGCCAAGAAAGAGAGAGACATGGCTCGAAGCAAGTTGGGTTAAGGCTTGAAATCTTTTAAGAATTCAGAAAAAAATTCAACTATTTTCTCACCTTTCCTAATTGATTTGAAGATTTCTTTTATATTAAATATCTATGCATATCCATTTATTATGTCAAGTTTTGTAAATAGTTGACTTTCCATCACCATAATTTAACATCATTTTGCTAAACCAGAATTCTTTCAAAAAAGGCCAACTCACGGGATCAAACACCATGTGAATTGTATGTGCTAATAGTTGTCTACTTACATAGTGTTTCTTCGTGGAAAGTTCCCTGGCCCCGGGGCGAGGTGAGTCACTAAGCCCCCAATACGACATGGTCCGGCTCTTAAAAGTCAACAGCATAAATCCAGGCATGAAAGCGATCGCCTATCGCCGCCCTTCTCGTCCTCAAGCCTTTCACTAGCCAGCAGTTCTCCTCCAGCATGGCCCCTTGTTCTAATAAGCCAAACAATAAATCATCATCGGGGCTTATATTTTTAGCAGATTTCTTTGCCAAAACTCTGCTGACTCACGATCCCCGAAGAGCTCGAGGGTCCAGGTCTCGGTCTCGGTTTCGGTCTCAGTCTCGGTATAGATTCCCATTCCCATACTCCATACCTTGACTGGAACGGCGCTTTGCTTTGTATCTTTCTCTCGGCATTTCTTGGCTTTTTTCCTGTTGTTCTGCTTAAACTAACAAATTCTGGCAGGGTCCAAAAAAAAACGCCAACCAATATCAGCTAGAAGGGGGACGGGGCCCAGGAACGAGGTGCCAGTGTTCGGAAACAGGCTTGGGCACATTGCTGGACATCACGCAAGGAGGCAGGAGGTAGAGTCCCATCGGTGGCAAAGCCATTCCTGGGGAGGGAGAAAGTCTCCACAAAGGGCGGCCAAGAATCTCCAAATCTGATTTGAGAGACTCCAATGCACTTAAAACAAAAATATGAAGATTCTTTAACAAATGAATAACTTAAAATATTTTATTTTTGAATAACTTCGTATGTAGAAAAAGTAAAAAAAGATTCGTTACTAAGCTTGGCCAAAAGATGTACCCTTAAAAGATGTACCTGGCCGATATTGTAGTATTACAATAGGCTGTGGCAGGAAACCGATAATTAAAATAAATGAAATAAAATAGAATTGAATAAAATATTAAAATAGGTAAATATTAAAATAGGAATGATAAACAAACACTTTTATATGTTATGGGTGGTCTATTATTTCCAAAGTTAATATATTTCATAACTTCCATATCCATATCCAAATCATAAATCATTTTTATTTACAATATGGAATATATATATTTTCCAATTTCAAAATATTTTATTTCTAAAAAAAAAAACAAACATATTACCATTTGGGAGCAATGCCAACTATAAGGCCACGTTATCCGAGTGTGTGTTTATGTGTGTGCCCTTCGAGCAGCTGCCAAGTTGTGGCAAAGACACACGAAATTCTGTTTCAAGTAGCAGAAAACAACGAAATTTGTTATATGACTTACATTAGTGGGTGCATGTATGCTGTTGACCCCTCAGGTCCCCGTAACTTTTTGCCGCATTTTGGGGGATACTGCTGCTGGTGGTGGTGCATTGTTTTTGGCAAACGGGCAGCAGGCAGCCGTCTATAAGCAGCAAGCAGCTAGCAACGGGCAACAGCTGAATTGACATTTCCTTTTACAACATCCAACAAGCTGCTCTGCAAAATGAAAACGATAAATCAGCAACTGCAACAACAGTAACAGTAACAAAGGGGAGCAGAGCGTTTCATGTGATTGTCACGCTTGAAGGACTTTTCTCCTTTCAGCCAAAAAAAAACAACCAAAGCGAAAATGAATTTGTTGCTTTTCTTGTTGGCCGCTGCTGTTAACAGTATTTGTTGCCTGCCGCCGCCACCGCCATCGCCATCGCGGCTATTGCCTTTTTTTATGAACTGGGTTACTATGTTTGTTGAGTAATTGAGTTTAGTTTTTTCGCACACGATTGTACCAGTATTGTTGTCCATTGTTGTTTTTTTTCTTGTCGATTAGGAAGCTGTCTCACATGCAACATATAGTTTGCCACAGTTTTTATTTGTTATTCCAAGCAGGCAGCAATCAGGCAGGAAGTGCGATTTCTTAAGAGGAGGAGGTATGGCTATAAGATGGCTATAGTATGGCTATAAGACAGAATGGCTATGAAATAGTCTTAAATATTTCTATAAAATATTTTTTAAGGTATAACCTCTACAATTGAAATGTATAAATTCCAAGGCCTCTCTGGTTGACCTCTTGGCTGCTTCCTTGTCCACTTCCCACTCCGTTTCGAGTGCCCACTCCCAGTGGCTTCCTTCTCTGCAGTCACGTTGCAGCTTCATCTTGCCACTCTGCCCCATTCCCCACTCCCCGCCGTCTGTCTGTTTGGTGATCTAATTACTGTATTTGCTGTCCGTTTTTGACTGCTGCCTCCTGTTTTTGTCCGCCAGCCTCTGGTCTTTCCAAAGCCTGTTTAAATTCGACGTGGTCCTCCATCACCTCCTCCTCTTAGCCAACAACTCCTCATCAGCTTTATGCCATCTAACCAGCTTCTACTGTCTATTGGTCTCGTTTTTCGTTTTGGTTTTTGGCGCATTTGCCTTTTAGTTTGGATATCCAAAAAAAAAAAAGACTCCAAACCATTTTAAACTAGTGACAAAAGTTTTATACCAAAATGTATTCAAGTATTGAAAAAGAAAGAATATAAATTTACATTAAAAAGCACAAATAATCTCTTAATTTAAATAACAATCTATAATACCTTTCTATATTTTTTCACACCTATTTGTTCAGAACATAATTTGACAAAAATCTATACAAATATTTGCATGTCCTTCTTTCGTCACTAGTAAAAACTTTTGTGTGGATTCCTTTAAAAGTCAACTAAATTTGGTTGGTACTTTTGGAAAGTTTTTTTGTTTTTGTTTGCCAATTTTTGACTGCTGGCTGTTATTTGATTATGACATCATCCGTCCAGCTTTCATTGGACTTTTGCCAATTTGGAGAATTCCAGTTTGATCTCTATATTTGGTCTGAACCTATGGCACCCAGTAGGAGAACTAGCTAGTATCTGTGTTTATCTGACAATATCCATTCCGTGACTAGATTATAAAAATATTGATATCCATAAGGAAACAGATTTAGCAGCGATGGTGATGACGATGCATGCATCAATTTTCACTTTCCACGATACAAGATACTTGAAAAAAAAAACAAAACTTACTTATATAAGTGGTGTAGGTTAGCCCACCCCCTGCCAGCCCCTTTCACGTCCCGCTCACCTGAAGAAATCGAAAAAGAAATCCTTGTACGTGAGGTTTGTCTTCGAGGTCACGTGGGAAACATCAGCACACGTCTTAACTGCTTTAAGTTTCACCTCAGCTGCTGCTGTAAGCCAAAGATTGAGATCCCAAAGCCCAAAAATAATATCCACACAATTATGAAATAAATATCCGCTTTATGTAAAGCTCTGGGGAATACCATTTCGATTTAATTATTGTTTATTAATTATTATTCAAACAGTGTAAGACAATCTTTGTTGATCTTTTGTTTTCTTCGTGTTTTTTTCTGATTATTTTTTGTATTGCGTGGATTTTGCAATTCGAGATGAAAGTTTGTCGCATGCATTACAGAGATTACATCACTATCAGAGAGGGAAATGGCCGATAGGGAAGAGGGGGAGTCATATACTACCATGGAGCTGCCGGGCCAACTGAGGCAGTCAGTCATTCAGTCAGTTCAGTTGGTCAAAAATGTTTACATAAAGCTAAATATAGACACGGACAAATGTTCAAACAGGACGAACAAACAGGCAACACGGAGGGCGGGATGGGGCCAGAGAGGCAGCCGGGGCAAGAGCCTGGCTTAGATGGACAGCCAGTCAAATGGTCTTGTTAATTTCCATTTTTCTATGCAAATTCCAACTTCCTCAAAGCACAAACACTACAAAAATGGCAATAAATGCAACAGCGGCAGGCTGAAAAATAAAAAAAAATAAAAAACAAAATTTGACTTGCCATAAAAATTGAAATCCAAAATGTGGCAACAGTGGGCGTCTGTTAGGCAACCTCTGTCGGGGCATGGAAACAAAAATAACAAAATACAAAAAAAAAATTTGTATAAAAAAATTGGAAAATATGCCACAGACACATGACACAGAGACAGTGAACAGCAACAACAACAACGAAAGCCACATTGGCGGAGAAAAGTCAACGTGCAAAAATAACAAACAACTGTCAAATGTCTGACAAACGAGACAAGGAAAAGACAAAACTTGCACACAACTACCAACAGTAACAAATAGCGACTAACAAAAAACCAAAACACAAGGAAGACTGCTTTTGTGGCCAGGATTAGAGAGAAGCCAAGCCAGGCGAAACCAAAATGCCGATCAAATTGCATTAACGCACTGAAAACGCCGCAGATCGAATTACAATCAGTGTGTCTGGGCTTAATTAGCCACGAATTATTCGGTTTTCTTTGTTAACTTTTTATAGGCAGAGGCACGAGATCTTTGACTTTATATAAGACCTTGAAGATCCTTTGTTTTTTTGGCTTTAGGGGGTTTAAACCTTTTAAAAAGGTTTTATAAGAAATTCTATAAATAACTGGTACAAAATACCTATTCTAAAAATTAAAGCATGTGTTTTTATTATTATTGTACCAATTATACTCATATAAATAAATATTTAGATGTTTGTAAAAATAAATAAATACATATTTGACTTTCAATAAAACCTGGAAGATACTTTACTTTCCAAGCTTTACTTTAAGGTTTATAAAGGGTAAAATTAAGATTATTTTTACCAAAAATGATTTTTAAAAAATCATTATTCTAAAAAGAAAGTTTTTTGGATAATAATCTTCAAAACACAAAATATATTTCTTTCAAGATGTAAGGAGAACTTGAAAAGTGTGACCCATCATGAAACAAATTTTTGAAAAGTGGTACCCATAAATTTTCGGCCATGATGAATTTTTAAAAAGTGGTACTCATACATTTTCGGCCATGATGAAGGATGTAAGGAAAAACTTTAATATATTATCGAGATTTATACAAAAAGTCGACAACTTCAAGCATAAATTAAATTATAAAGTATAAAAAATAGTATAATTCAAAAACAAATCCTACTTAAATGTAAATAAAGTGTCTAGGTAAATTATTTAAATTAATTTCAACATTTTTCTGGGAGAATTTTCAATAAAAAAAACATTTGTTCACACAAATTCCAATTTATTTATTGATAAGCTTCAGAGTAAAGTCCTATACATTTAGGAATGAAGGAAATAAAAGCTTAAATTGTAAAACTAGAGAGTTAAACACTGGAGAGTCAGGATCCTCTTCCCAATTCGCCATTTTTTTAAAAAACACTTCCCGCATTTACTGGCAACAGATGCTTAATCGGTTTTGTTATTCCCAGTAGAGAGCAAATAAATAAATCCAACCATTATCACTTTACGCCTCGTGTTAAGCAATTTCAGTTGATTTTATTACGTTTTTTGGTTTTTTTTTTTTTGCGCTTTTCCTTTCGATTTTGTTTTTGTTAGTGTGTTGGTGTGTGGTGTGCGTGAGTGAGTGTGTTTGCTTTCACGCGGCAACTCAAGCCAAAAAGAGCAATCATTGTGAATGCTCCAGCAATGGAGCACGTCTGAATGGGTGGTGGGGCGGCTGGCTGAGGGGGAGGCTCAAGAGGAAGAAGGGGAAGAGCCAAGTATGCAGACGCAGACTGGCAGAAGAATGCTGAAATTGAAGAAGCTCTGCAATGAATGCTTGCATAACACAACCCAGTGGTGGTGTGTGTGGGGAGTGAGTGTGAATTGTTGATTTTAATTTTTTTTGTTGTTGTTGCAGCTTCTTTTCCTTCGTCTGTTATCAACGGTTATTGTTAGCAGCTTCTGGTGACAATTGGTCTTAAAACAGGGTATATTGCTTTTGTCTTAAAGATTTACTCCCATTTAATTATTTCCTTTATTTCCGACACCTTCGGCCTTATTTTAATAGTTACTTAAAAAAAATTGTGCAACAGCTATTACCTAAAAAAAAAACATTAAATTTTAATGGCCAAATAAAATGAGTAAACATACAAAAATCATGTTCAATTTGTTAATAGCATTAGTTTATTTCCTTTACAAGAGACACAATCATTGTTAGACAGATAAGTTTAAGGCCATAAACAAAAATAAGTGTGAAGATATTTTAGTTTTGGTTTAGGCATAAAAATGTTAAGGATAACGTTAGCCTAGTGATAGAATGGTTAAATGACAGGAAATAGCGCTCTAAGGCTATAATATATTTTATTTTATTTTATATATCTAAAAAAAAACTATTTCTAAAGAGCATTCAATTACCATATTGTATAAAATTATCGGTTGCAACGCCTGATGTTATTGCATTGTCTGCCGCAATGTCTCCGTGGGGCAGACAATTTCTCCGGTTTTTTGCCACCGACTCCGTCGTGGTCTGTGACTTGGGTCTTGGTCTGGGACGTTCCACAAGATGCCATCCAGAAAGAGAGAGGAGCAGCACATGGGCATGTCATTTGTTGGCTTCGTCGAGCATCTTTGGCATTTCTCAAATTTACTTTTGTGTGTGATTCCCCGTCGTGCCGCTCTCTATGGTATTTCTCTACAATTCCGTATCGCGATTGTGTTCCTCATTTTACTTTTTGCCGCAGATTTATAATTATGCATTTGTTTTTCAAGCCTTACAATATTGTTGTCACATTACGTATACGCAGGGTTGGCCCACAAAGAACTCACAAATTCAACTCACGTAGGCCATAGACTAGACTAGACCCTTAAAGATAAATAATTCCTCAAATAATTGAATGAAAATAGTAGAGGAAACCCCTATTACGCGGTCGAAAAACTATAAATTATTTGAACGCTTTAAGTTATCTTGGCATTTTCCATTTCTCCTCATTATTTGGGCAAAAACGCGCCTGTCAAAATTGAATAGGGAAAAGCCGAGCTCGTTGGCCAAAGAAAAGATATAAACTAAACAAAAGCCAGAAACAAACACAATGGCAGTTGGTCTATTAGCAGGGAGCTCGGATCGGATCGGAGTGGTGTGGAGTGGAGAGCTGCTGCCCCATGCCGCACCGCATAATGAAAGCGAAAATTTAAATTTTTGATACAATTTGCAATTTTTGCAGCGCCGCTTTTTCCTCCTACTCTCTATACTCTAACTCCTCCATCATTCAACGATCTCCCAGTTGCTAGTTGCAAGTCGCCAGTTTTCAGTTGCGAGTTGCTAGTTGCCAGTTGCTAGTTGCCACAAGCGGCGCAACAGTCGACAAGTCGACAAAGAAAACAATTCATCATGTTGTACATGGAGGAACCTTTTGGTTTTCCTCCTCGCGGAGCTCGGCTTCAATTTATGCGGCGCTTAAATCGATTGCTTTGCCACATTGCGGCAATTGGAGCTGCTCTGCTCCCCCATAATCCCCCTTTCTATAAAGCCCCGACAGTGCGGAGTCGTTGTCGTTGAACCGTAAAACTGAAATATGAAGCGGAATCGGGGATCGGGGTCCGCCGCCAGTGGGTGATGCTTTGCGGGTGGATCGGATCTTTTCGAACTCCGATTGGATCGAGGAGAGCCTGGCCTGGTCTGGCCCGGCCTGGCCTGGCCTGGCATCGCGTTGAGTGACCACGGACCGCGAATCGCAAGCCACGAACCGCGGAACAGGCTCTTGCTTCATTAAGCTATTCATCCATCCATCCATCCAGCGATCCATTCAGTTAGCCATCCAGCGATCCACTCAAAGCGATCGTGTTGTTTTATTTCGCTCTTAAATTTGCGCTAACTAGATGTCGCAATTGAAAGTAAGCTGTCAAATATTGTCGGCGGGGGTGTACATTAGAAACGACAGCGGCACAGAGCCTATAATGAGGAAAAGCCTTTCCAGATGCCTGCTCGCCTGAGGCGGCTAAAAATGAATCAAAAATAACAACAACTGATACACGATACAAAACTATATTTAAACTAAAACTAAACTAAAAGTTAAAAATAGTTGGGAGATTCCTTAATTTAAATAGTCATATCGTAGTCAAAAGCCATCAGATTCTTAAGCGGAATACTGTATATGATTTGTAGATTGATTCTTTAACAATCTGCATTAAAATCTGGAAGAAAATTATTTTTTCGATTTTTTGTCAAATTTTCTAGGGGGTCCCCTTCAAAAAATGTCGAAATGCGTGAAATGCCCCTATGAGCCACTTCGAAGGCTATATCTCGGCCAATAGTTATCCGATTCTTATGCGGGATACCTTAAACGATTTGTAGGTCAATCATAACCATAACCGCATAACCCAATAAAGAATATAGTTTTTTAATCAAGGCTCTTATTTATCAAAGTTCACGATTTCAAAATGTTTAAAATATGAAAGCACCCTCAAAAATTTGGTTACCTCGAATTATTTTTCATAAAAAAGCGAAAATCAAAGTTCAAGATCAGCAAAAGAGAATGTTTTATAAAACGTAATAGATTTGTTTTCGCGTAATTCTGAAAATGCTTAATGACGATCCTCCACTGAAGTTCAAGGTAAACCGTCAAGGACTTGTTCAACTCGATGTTGACTTCTATTGTTTTTCGGCATTCGCTAAGAGTCTCTCAAGCGAAAAAGACTCTTTACACTCCAGTGTGGTTATGTGCAAATTTAATTACTGAATCAGACCTAAAAGCCTTCAAAAAGTATACACATGCCTGCGGCTAGACAGATTCAATAAAAAAACAAAAAACCGAATAAACAGAACCAGGAACCAGGAAAGAAAGGTGGCTACAATGGGTTGTATATGATTCAGGTTTTCTTGTTATAGAAGTTGTAAAATTTTATGTGACAAAACTCTTGCAAATTTCTAACCCACCTGAACTGGTTGAAAATAAAAAAAAAGTACCAGCCTCGGGCCAAGTGTCAGAACAAGATAAATCCGTCGGATTTGACCAACCGCAGCTGTTTCTTAGAAGCTTATGCTACTTCGGCTGCCCCGGCTGCTGGCTATAATTGTTAATAATAATTTATGCAAATTTTTTTAGCACCTTGTGAGCTTGGGACCCAAGCTGGGTTTCACCAATTCCTAATGTTTGTGATTTGTAAGACAAACAAAAGGCGGAAAGCGGGGCCCGAAGAGCTATGTAGCTGCTGGCGAATTCTCAATTTTTCGGAATGTGGCCAGAAGAAACGTGTTTTCTAACAAAGGCCGACGCTTAATGGGTCGACAAATACAAGCCGCAATAAATAAATAATAAAAAGAAAATGCCCAAAAGGGACAGCTCCGTGTGCGACACTTGATCTGTGGTGGGGGAATACGAATGGGAATCGGCATGTTGTCTGGCCCGTAGAGTTCGTTTGTAGATTTGGTTATATGTGGGCGATGATCTCACCGCCAGAGCCATTTAATTGGCCTCAACCGAATCTCACTTTTGGCCCTCTAGTCGGTGCTTCTCGAGTCGGTCTTCCCCACCCCCCCCCAAAAAACTTTCTGTTATGGATGTGGCGCGCGCTCTGACCGAATTCGGAAGATGAATGTGCCACAAATGCTACGGGAAAACAAAAATAAAAACAACAAAAGCACAAAATTAAAATAAATCTCAGCGGGTGAAACGACATAGCTTGTCGGGGCCATAAAAATCGAGTTATCTCGTAATTTGGTTAAATCGTAATTGTTTATGCAAATTCCGACTGACTGACGCACAGATAAAGACTCAAAATTCGAATGCAGGGACAGTCACACAAAATGCATCGCATTTCCACTTAATGCATATGGACAGTAGATGCGGAAAGCCAACGAATTTGCATTAGAATTGTGATTGACAGTCGGCGCACATGGCGTATACGCAATTATGGCAGTGACTGTTGCGACATTTCCTACATTTCCAACAGTATTTGCATTCGCTCCATTTTCAGTACAAAGGAAGCCTTCTAGAATTTGTTAGAAGACGGGTACATTAGCCCAAATCAAATCAGGGCTAGATGGCTTTTAATTAACCCATTTTTAGTCATTTGCACATCCGGCAATTGGGACAGGAAATGATTCCGCAGCGCCACTGCCAGCCAAGATTGAAAATACCAGCCAGAAATGGTCAAAAATGTCGAGAGTTAATGCAAAAATATTAAGTCGAAATGTAAATACAGTGCTAGGTCCGAAATGTGTGATTTTTTTAAATTTTATTAATATTATAAAAAAATATATTTCATTCTAGTTAATAACTTGTAGAACATGTATCTATTATATGACTATCTATATATTATCTATCTTTTATCTATGATCTATAATGTGGAAGGAATAACTATCCTAAGCATCTTCTTGCTGCCAGTAAGCCCCATTTTCAAACTTCTCAAACAAATCTCCTTCTCAAAAAATTCTAATAATCGAGGGTCTACTGTCTGGCTAACTCAAAAAAACAGTTGCCAAACATGGCTTACAGTTAACGATAATGATACGACGGCGATGATGTTATTAGGAGCAGAGCCCGTTTGTCTCTCAGACTGTCTGACGACAAGATAGCGATCTCAGACCGCCTAACTCCAGTTTATGATTTTATGTGTGCTTTATATACATATATATTTTTTTTTTGGTACACCTAATTGATTTAATAATCAAGGTTTTAAAGCCGCTTCATCGTTTTTGTTGTTTTTTTTGTCGTTTCAGGTCCTACTTCGGCCGACCCATCACCCCGTCGCAGCGGCCGCCCCAAAAGTTCGCGAGTGGAGACTCTCGCTGCTGCGAAAATGCTGCCAAATGCCACTTGCGCAGGTCTCTTGTGAGAGGCACGGAGAACCCGAGAGAGTGGGGGAGAGAGAGCGTTTCGGCCGCGTTTGGAGTCAGCCGACTGGCGCCGCGAATGCGAGCGCTCAGATTGTTTGAGTTGCTCGGGCGGTTCGGTTCTCCAGCGGATAACAACGGGCACATGGTGCGGATGAGTGATTTCTCGTGTGTGATTGTGAGTGAATTGTTGCGCATGCGCCGCGTCGGTCGCGTCGATTTCGTTGATTTCGCTGATTTTGTTGATTTCGAGATGCTGCCACTGCCGATGATTTAATGCTAAAGTTAATGTGCGGCTGAAAAGTTCAAGCAAGCCCAATAAAAAAAAAGGCCACAAAGTCCGACACAAAAAGTGTGCAAAAATAAAATGTAGTCGACAGATAAGAAAAAAAAAAGAAATAATTCACAAAAAAACCACAACAACAACAACAGCAAACAGTTCAATGCGAATACGGGTTTTGTTCTTATCGCGTTCTTCCCGTCTTTACTCTTTTTTTTGGTTTTCGTTGACCAGTGTTGGCTTTTGACCATTAAAAGTGACGCTCTCGCTATGTAATGAACCTTTGAGAAGCCTCACCGCACACCCCAACACACAGACACACACACCACTACACTTATACACTCGCAAGACGAGGAGGTGGAAGAACACCAGCAGATCCTTAAGCCTCGAATCTTTTCTTGGGACTTTGCGTTATTTTTAGACGATAAAAAAAAATCTGGCAAAGCCCAGGCACAGGAACAACGACCGAAAGGCACACCAACAGCAACAACACCAGCAAAATAAAAACGAAGACTGCCACGAAATGGGCACCAAGTCACCCGGTGGTCCACAGCGCTGCCGTCTGATCTTGCAGCGCTGCCTCGCGATTCAGCTGACCAAGCCCGGCCACACGCCCGAGGACTTTTGGATGTACGACTCGGGATATATGATATTTCAGGTGAGTTTTCGATTGTGTTACAGAGGGAGAAAAAAAAAGAGGAACTATTTGTGGATTATATGAAGTTTTCTAAGAAATGAGATTATTTTTGATACTAAATATCACTTCATCTCGTTTAAAAGGTATATCATTTATTAATATCGGATTCATATAGCCGATTTACGAATCCTCCCCATCCGTATGCGGTTCGTCCCCTATTTAAACGGCCCTCTAAAGTAATAATATTCGTATTATGTGAATAAAATGTTTTAAAATAAAAAATACATACTGTTGAGAACGTCTCCGAACAATTCTATAGAGCTTTAATGTTTACATTTTTAAAGAAATGTGTGTTTTTAATATTTTTAATAAAAAGACAATTTTTTAAAAGTTTTTATAGAAAGAGAAAAATTTCCAAGCTGATTTTGAAGCTAAAACATACGAGTTTAAAAACCTTTCTTTAAAAGAACCATAACTATAGAATTTATAGAATAGAATAGAAATAGAATACCTATAGAACAGAATTATAGACCTATAGAAAAAGAATTTCTAGCCTTTTAAAAATAATACTTTTTAAGTTCTATACCTTTTTCTTGCTGTGTGACCCCCGCTTCTGCTTTTAATGTGCAAGGAAACTGGTTTGCAAACTGGTTGTCCAGTTTGAACTGCAAAAAGTGCGTGAGTTTCCAGTAGAAGCACACTCCCAGAAGGCAAGACCGAGAAAGCAAACGAGATAGCAGGCCAGAAAGAGACAGGCGAAGAGGTGACGATTGGGTACAACCGCCCGCTCAAGGTCGCTGGGGTGGCTCGAATGGGTTGGCTGGGTTAACTCCTTTATTCGCGGCCAATTCCCATGAAAATAAATGACTCGGAACGGAACGAGAAACGAAACGAATCCCCCCACAGGTTGAACTGGAGCTCCGTTCTAAGGCGTCATCTAGACTAGACCCAGACTACTGGCAACAAACGGTTGCACTTGCAACATTTGCAACCGTTTGGCTTTGCAACTTTTGGCCCCGGCTTTCGTGTATTTTCTTTATTATTCCGACTTTGGTTATTGATGACATTCAAAGAGAAGCCCAAGAGTCTCTAAAGTTTTTGGCCAGGAAGTTGTTTCTGGCCCCTAGATAATGCCTGAAAAATACTAATGGGTTCATGGAACCCTCGGCACTAAATCGAATCCAATCGTTTTCTCACATTTTTAAACTCGTTTGGTAGCAGCAAAAATTTAAATTTTAAATAAAGTCTCAGTCCTTTTGTTGCCGCTGATGCTTCCGATGTTTTGAGATTTTTGTCGCTTTTTCGGTTGATGATTTTTATTGTTGTTCTGGCCATTGTTTGTTGCACAAATTACAGGCCAACATGACGTCATTCCGGCCATACAAGTTCAAGTTTGAAGTGTTAATTGAAATAGTGGCACATGATGAGCTAAAGCTAAATGCTAATGGCTTTAGTCGGTTGATACCTATTAGCTGAGTTTTGTTAAAATCATTAATAAAAAATGATGAAAAATACTTCATAATTTCTGTTATGAAAGAAGTTTAAGCTTGCTAGGCAATCTATATCCCACTTTCTTATAAATAGTACCCCTAAATGGGTATATCTATTTATATTTTAAGGCAACACCTCACTGCGACATACAAAATAACTTAATTTACTCACAATGCTGGCTAATTTTAATTTAATTGCGAACCTGCCTGCCTGCAAAGGTAGTGATACTTCAAAAGGTAGAGCCGCAATTTTTATTTTAGTTTTTCAGTTGAATGTCTGTTGTTCTCGTTTGCGTTGTGTTGTTTTTTATGTTTTTTTGTCTTTTTGCAATTCAGTTTGCATTTTGCATACTAAAAAGTGTCGCATAAACATTCCCTTGGATGAGTTACAGCGACAATCGCCGGGCATTCAGTTTTTAGCGCTTTTTTTTACTGAAGCTCTCGGATGTGCTGTTCGAGCTGGGCTAATTAATATTACGTGCCACATTTAGGCCACAGATAAGAGCCAAGGCGTGCATGGCCGAAAAGCATTTTAGGGCAGCTGGAGAAAAGTGCGTGAAAATATATAGATAGAGATTCGAGAACATGAATGGGGAAATGCTAAATGCTGACTGTCGACTGATCGACTGAATGGAAAGTCGAAAGAATTCCACTCGCCGTGGATTTTATCATAAATTTCCCCAACCAGTGAAGTGTGAATTATGTAGATTGGCGCTACGAGGGAGGAAAAGGGTAGGGTCTTCCCTAGGGCGGGTCTTCTTCGGGTCTTCGAAGCCATAGAGCATATCGAATGAGCAAGAGTTTCCGGTGTGGTTGCCCAAGTTTTAGGGCGTGCCATAATTTAAAAACAACTTTTATAACTCTGAGAAGGTTAAAGAATAACAATGGATATATAAATTGTATTATTACCAAATGAGCCTATGAAAAAGATATAACTGGATGGGGAAAAAAATGGCTTTAATTTGGCAAACAAAAATTCATCACTAGTTTCCTTAATTAAGACATAATTTTTAAGGATCTTTGCAGGCATGCCCGGCAGGCTGTTATTTTTATGGAAACCTATACTCTCAGTACTTTCCTAAAAACTATATAAAGGCAGACAATGAATATAATTAAGCCGGGCTTGAAAACATACTTCTATAAATATAACAAACCGACAAAAGCCATAAAGTTTCTCCTATTTAAGCGTTCGGCAAGTTGGGCCAGTCGTTGCCATTTCCCAGTAAAGCTCTAAATGTCAGTTCGGCTGGGGTGGAGGTGCTGATTTAAGGCCCCAATGGCCGACTCAATTTCCAGGCATTTAAAATCTGTTTTTATTATTTGCGCAAATTTGTCAGGCGTGCGGCATGTCGGCTTCGTTGAGTTTCAAGTAAATAAAAACTAAAACCAAAGCCTGGAAATAAAAAAAACAGAAAAAATTAACAAACGAACAAACAACTTTGACTTGAAACTCTGATCTCCGGCCAGCCCCGGGGCTGATCTCTGAACTGTTTTGCTATTTTCTGTGTTTTCTGTTCAGTGTTTGGTGTTTAGTGTCTGGCTGCACGCAAATGACTTCACCTAAATCAACTTGTTTCAGTTTCAGTTTCCAGCTCCAGCTCCAGTCTATAGCTTTAAGCTTTTAGCTGCAGAGCCAAATTAATAAGCCTGCAACAAGTTTTGAAATAGCTCAACGGATGCGAACTGATTGCGTCATGTCTAGAGCGCGGGAGTTTTCTGCCAGCCTGAGAACTGGAGAATTGCTACCCGGCTCTATAAAAAAAACTGTATACCATAAAAACTTTTAAAAAATATAACTAAACTGGCTCTGAAAAAAAATATCAAGAGGAAATGGAAAGTTTAACGTCAGCCTGGGAACGGAATTGTTTGATCCGACTTGGTAGAATGAAGGTAAACTGGAAGGTGACTGGCTGAGAAGCTCAACAATTGAAATGAAAGGAAAGGAAGGTTGAGATGACACACAATGCAATATCCTTCGCAGGTTTATTAAAGTCATAAATCATATTTACATGAGACTCTGAGATCATAGGGGTTTTAAGAAAGCATTTGGTATATACTATACTATATATTATATGTAAAAATTAGTCATTTTAAGAATGAATTATTAGTAAAGTGCCTTTAAATGTTTTGTTTTTATGTTTCTCTTTTCAAATCTGCAATAAAGATACTGTCACATTTTGAAATAAATTGTCTGTTTCTATAATTTATACAAAATATAAAAGTCATATTAACACAACACCTTTTAAGTACAACACTTAATCAACTTTAAATGTTAATATTTAGTATACCCGTGGGTTCTGTTTAGTATTTTTTGAGTAACTCCTCAAACCAAACACGTTTGAAGACTAAATCCTTAATTAATAAAGAACGGTTTTTTTTAAAGAATTAAATCAAAATGACATGCTTTAAAATCAATACTTTCTTAAGAAACAGTTTCTGATTAAAATCCAGTTGTTTTCTTACTTCAAAGTGGATAGTAAGTAAGACCCAGGCAGAAAGTATCACCGGTTAGTATCCATGGCCACCACAAGACATATGGCTCCGGAACTCTGGAGTTTCTTCAAATACAATTTCATGCAATCATTGGAGGAGTGGGGAGTCAGCAAGTCAGGCCAAGTAAATTGATTTATCGGCACGCGGCACTCACAAACGGGGAAAAGAAAAGATAGAAAAAAGCTATTTGAATTGTTGTTAACCCCTCGCCGGCCTTACATCTTCAATTGGTCTGATTGGATTTAATGAAATTGAATCGATGGTGCAACCGTTTAAGCGCAAATTTACTTTTTGTCGTCGTTTAATTGGTTGGCGTGCGCCGCCTTATGATTGCTTTTCATTAATTTCGATTGCAATCAACGCCGCCGACTAATTTGATTGACAAACACTGAACACTGACATCTGGTCGGGACTATCATTTATTGGCTGCTCTTTGCTGCCCCAGCTACTCACCTGTTCCACCTTGCCTCGTGTTGCATAATTCCCCTGGACAAGGTCGGTGTCCAGTGGCAGCCAACACAACTTCAGTTCAAGTTGAAGCTCTCGTTTCTCCTTTATTTATTTGTTTTCGGTCACGCCAGGCGACTGAGATTGCAGCACAAGCCGAAAGCCGAAAAAATCCAAAATAACACAAAACCAGCAACACATGGGGCCACGTACTTGTAGTTCAATCTTTTTTTTATATTTTTGTTTTGTGTCAGTGGGATGTTGTTTATTGGAGAAGCCCATCAGCGCATGGGGTGTCGGGGAAACAACAAACCAATAAATTTTTGACCTACGAAATGTTGTTTCTTTATGAAATCATAAATATAAAACACAACACTCCATCTTCACATACTTATAGTACTATAAGTATGGTTCTATCATTATCATTACCTTAATCTATTTTCTATATTAGTTTTTCTTCATTAATCAGGACTCAAGCCCATGACTGTACATTTCCGCGTGAAAATTGAATTTCTCAAGCCATTACATCTGTAACTCACAAACTTAAATTGAATTTTGCTCGAAAAGTAATTACCCATAATTACACTGAGGCAAATTAAGCTGTAGTCTAAGGTGGCAATTAAAAGTTGGCTTGAAGCAGCAACCTCTATAGCCCCCCAGTTGCAATCCGATTCTCATTAGTAACTTTTGACAGGCAGTTTAACGAAAATAGTATCTTCTAGAGATCCAAGTACTATATATGTAGTATATACCCCCCTATTGCATGATTTGCCAGATTGATTGAATGACGAGCTAGGCATTATCTAGGTGTATCTATAAGTTGCGTGCCAAATGCCAGGCCAGCTCATACAGATACGGATAACTAGCTGCTAGGTCGGATGAATGACAGGCACCGTACAAAGCCAAAGTACAAAGGCCCCAAATAGGCCCCAGACATTTCAGCAAGTGCCAGTGAAGCTTCAACGCCAAAATACAAAAGCCAACAGCCAAAACAAAAAAGACATCAACAAATCAAGCCAGAACAGGGTGCAGGTGCAGGTTTAAAATAAAAAACTGAAAAGAGAACTGACTGCAACAGACTTGATTGTTCCCACAGTTCCCAGACACCGATTCCCCCCAAATAGACTTTTCACACTTTGCTTTAAAGTGGAGGTGCTGATTGCTACAGCTTGATAGTTTTCCATATATTTGTATTGAAATCCAAACAAATAAATAGTGTTTGTGGAGCCAGGGCGCCGTTCTTGTTTATATCTCAAGTAGAACAGGTTATCTTGCTTTTCTTTCATAAAACTCTTAAAATATGAGCTGTTTTTCCCCAGAACGGAAGTAAATCTATTTGATAAACGATTATCTTGTGGTCTGAAGCATTTAACATATTTTTCCCCCGGAGTTCCTTTTACTTTTTGAAAAGTTTTAGAAGCAATTGCACAACTTTTTCCTATTCAGAGTATGAGCAAGTTTTAAGCAGAAAGTTTCTCAAAATATTTTTCATTATTAATTGCAACAAAAATAGCGACCGCAATGGGCTGCCAAAAAGTTGATATAGTTGCAGATGCGATGCCATGTTAGATATCCAGGGCAGAGGACATCCAAGCCCTGGGATCTGGCAGTCAGGACTTTTGCCAACATCTGCCGGCCATATCTTGTCGGTTGTTTTTATATGCCTGGCCCTTAGGAAAAACTAATAAAACAAATCGCATGTTTAGCCAAGAGTAAGTACTAGATTTCTGGTCATTGAACCTGGCATCCTGGCAACCCTCGATAGTGGCTATCCGCCCACCCGGCACTCAACCCCCTTTGGCCAAATCCAATTGGAATTTTAAGTGCAGTACAAATCGAGTCAGTCAGCCGCACATCTTATTCCGTTTCCTTTCCGAGGGGGAGGTGGACATGGGCGTTGCCTCGACCCTGGCCATGCAATTTGTATCCTTATCAGGACTAGCCGCATTGATTGGAACGCTGTACGTCCAGTATTTATGCTCAAAGGCGCTTCCGACAGGCGCTAAGTTTATGGACACGGACAGGACATGGTCAGGACTTCGCTCAACCCCCCCAAGAATAAACCATGATGACAGGGATAAGGAAAACAAAGGAGCTCGCACAAGTTATGGGACGTGAGAAAGCCTGAAATAATTGCAACTGAGCTGCAGAAAAATAATTATACTTCAGACTCGAGTCCGAGGGGGAAATAGAAGATTAGATACAGTACGTGACAAGCAGGGATATAATTTGGAAATTGCATTTATGTGTTTAACCTTAATTGGCTCACAAAGGCATAAACATGATCATAACTCCAAGACTACTTATCTTATGAACTTTTAGATAAAAACATAGAGATCTACAAATCCCATAATTATTACAAAACTTGAAAGATCTTCAAACTGTTATTAAGTCATAAATGTTTCAATGGTTTTTAACTTTAAAGCTCCCGCTTTGGCACAAGGGGCGTTTCCAATTCCCAAAAAAAAATAAGAAAAAGATAAACAACCCAAAATTGTATACGACCTCGACCTGACCCGCCAAGTCGGCAGCTTAAGAGATGCGTATTTATGGTTGCACTATCGTTAAATATTATACTCCGCCTTTTGGCATAAATCCCTGTCACCTTGACGGTTCCCATGATCTCGGGATGCGAAACAATTTTATTTTCGGACCTGGCTGCTTCTCATTTACGGAATTAAATGCCGCTTTTAAAGTCAAATGAAGGGTCTCCCAAAAAAAACCCCAAAATAGGGGAAAACACGAAAACGTTTTTGACTTGTGCCTAAGAGTGGCTGCGGCTATGGGTTGCTGATGTCTGCAACTTGATGTTGGCTGGTGGAAAGGTCAAGGATTATTATACTTCATCATAACTCTATTAAGCTCCAAAGTCCGCAGTGGCTGGCAATCTCCGGTTGGCTTACTGGCTGCCTGACTGCGCATTTGTTTGTATATTGTTATTATCTTTTTATGCGGCACACACGAGAGACTTGCAACAGTTGCAGTTTGACTTGCAACAGCAGCAGCACGGCAGCAACCGAAACAGTTAAATCCCCACATGAGGCCTCCTCCTGCCACTCTAAGCTCGACTCGATTCCACTCCACTCTCGCGGTGATAGTTTTGTCTTGAAGCATTATTTTTGTGGGAGTTTTGTTGTTTAGTTTTCTATTACATGAAATTAAGTAAAAGTCCCAAAACGAAAGCCGCCACCCGAATAAAAAAAAGACAAGACATGAAACGACATCAAGAGCAGCCAAAACCCAAACACCAAAAAGCCAAAAAGCGAAACTTCAAACTTCAGCCCCGAGGAGAAAATGACTTTCATACGCGCGACACGGCACAGGTCGGCGTGAGCATTTGATTTGATTATTAAAAGTTTTGCATTACTTCCGAGAAACCGAGACACCTTACAGCCCCCCGTCCATGGTATCTTAAAGACCCCATAGTCCCTTTTGATTTGATCGATGGAAAGCCTCCATATAGTAAGTAGGCTGTTGATGATTGTCTCTGGCATTTTTGTCTCGTGTCTAGCCATGATGCAGCAGTATAATTATAGTGAGGGCAGGGGGATGAGATGCAGAGAGAGAAATTTATATGAATTGGATTTTTAGAAGATATTTTTTGAAGATATAAGTCTATTTTTATAAGTTTGATTATAGAATTTTCTTAAAAAAAAGTCTATAAGCAACATAAACTTAAATACATCCCCTTGGCAGCTTCTGTTTCTTCTTCTGCAGCTTCTATTAATATATTTTTATAGTTTATAATAAAAGGAAAGTATATAGATTTTACAGTAAAAATTATAGCTAATACAAAAATAGAAAGAAAGAGCGCTTAAAAAATATATAAAAAGTTTAGCTAAAACATTCCTCGTTTAGTGCCAAGTATTTTCATAGTCTCTAAAAACCTATAATACATTTTTTCGAGTGTACCATGAGCGCCATCTGGCGGCTCGTGACAGTCCCGACCCCATCTCCAGCCAAAGCCCGTCACTGACGGGCCAGCAATGACGAGTTAATTTCTTCGCCTTCTCATGCATTAATTGAACCGCCCCGGGCGGAAGGTGTGCTTAGGCTTGGACTTTTTTCAGATGCATAGATGGTGGATTTTAGGTGGAGGAGATGGTTGGAAGATAGGCCTTCAGGTCTGGGGCCGGAGAGAGTCCATCCACCTTATATAAGAGACATTCCGAGGCCCTGGCGACATTCAAGCAACGAGGAGTGACCGACCGACCACAAGAAATGGCAATATCTGGACAATACCTGGGTGATCGTTCGACACCCTCCTATAAAGTCCCTTCCCTCCGTCCCATCAAACAAAAAGGTCAAATCGCTCAAACTGGATGATGTTCATTAGCGACACAGAAAGCCACAAAGCGTGAAACTCCGGCGGCTACATCGATCTCTGGTACTGGTACTGGGTCTTGGGACTGCGAGTGCTCTTTAGGTTTTGAATTCCCATTTCCCAACCGCCTCCATTGAGTTGAAGTTCCCGGGTTGCATTGTCCATGGAGTCCATGGGGTTTTGTTGTGACTCTCGACCCTTTTTGTCCGTGTTTACATCAAAAACGTGCCTCAAGTGTTCCTGTCACTGCACAAATTGGACATTTATTTGCTGCCCCAGTCACCACTTTAATCCGCCCTCCCTCCACTTATCTGTTTCTTTTCCTGCCATTTCTTACCATTTCTTACCACTTCCACGTAAACCTTTTGACCAGAACGTGTTAAGGATTTCGATTTTTGGTAGCTCCCCCAAAAAATAAATTCACATGAACTGCATTTACATCCGAGATACAATGAGGCAGCGGCTTTTTCGGTCTTTCGTGGCGCCACCCCATCTCTTTAATCTTTTTGTGTGGCTGTGCCACAGAGGCGTGGCAGCGATCCGCTTTGGCTAATTGATGGTTGCCAGCCATCAGGTTGCAGCCTCAGTTTTGGTTTCAGCGGCGCTGCCTGCACCGCCCACAGATGGATAGCTCTTTAAGCCCGGCTGCCACGCCAATTATGCCACTCACTGCTCTGCAATTTGTCAATTAGCTGATGAGATGCAGGCTCCCAATGGAAATCACTGAATGGGTCGACCCACTGAATTGATAGGGGCTATATAGTTGGGGTTTCCTACAAGGGATGCCAATTTTGGGGGCATTTACGAGATTAACTAGGGATGGATGTCTGCATCCGGCCTGGAGTACATTATTTGGCTTTGAAACCTTTGACCTAACCTCCTCTCGTCTCTTACTTACAGAACTTCCTGGCTGCCAATGCACAATGCTGGTGGAACGGACCTCTGACAGCCGCCACTCGTGCCCTCAAATATGCTGGACATGTTGCTCCTGGAATGCTACTGGTTACGGCAGAGCCCTGCGCCCTGGAAGTCCTACGAGGCGCCTTCGCCCGGAGTGTCCTGAAACCGCCGGCCACCTATGTGATCAGCTCAGTGGGTAAGTTTCAATCCGAAATATAGCAAACTTAGGGATAGGCTTCTAGTTCTAGTTTTTGGGAGGGAAAATGTACAAAATTTCTGGGTTGTAAGGTAAGACTGGGAGGAGGAGAATGGCTGGCCGATCGGATGAGGACTGCGAACCTAATTCGCGTAGCCTGAAGCAGCGCGAGTTGGCGACCCGACGGATACTGTTCTGGTCGCAGCGTCTGCTGCTGTCACCACTGGAGGTGGAGAACATGACCCAAGAGGAGCTCAACCACCAGCTCCAGGTAGTCAAGAAAAAAGAGAAGGCCCTGGAGGAGCGCCAAGCCGACTTCGAGCGGTGGAAGCAGCTCCAGCAGCTGCGGTTCCTCATGTACGAGGAGCAGCGGAAGTACAACCTCAGAAACAAGGGGTCGGGTCAGGCCTCCATCTGGTCCATCTTGGCGATGGCTCAGCGGGAGCTAGAGGGCAAGCTGAAGATCGATAGCCTGCGAGGCAGCTGTCAGCGATTTCCATCGCCCATGAGTCTAATGGCCCACGGTCGCCAAACGGGTGGCAGAAATCCTCTAGAGCCATTGAGATCCTTCCTGAGTGGCTGTCCCTCGCGCCAAGACTTGGGGGATGGTTTCGGTCTAGAGTCGGAAGAGGAGCTGAAACTGAAAGAGACGAAGCCCGCCAAGGTGACAAACCTCCAGGTCAACGAAAGTGTCCAAACACTGATGCCCCCTAATCTGATGGACAAGTCCTCGCAAACTCGCTACACCTACAAGGACTCCTTTTATAGGAAACCAATTCTGCTCGGTTCCCAGGCGAACTACAATCTCCATGCCAAAAGTGTGGACTCCTCGGAGGGCATCCGTCAAACACTTCTCTATTGTCCTGTTTGCGCCAAAAAGCACCTCCAAGTGCCGCCAAGATTTTGAGGGCATTTTCCTTGGAGAGTTCTCAGAAGAATGTGCTTTTCCTTAAAAAATTTAATAATATTGGGAATATTTTATATGTGTTATCTTATAGTTTGGGATTGGCTTTAAACTTGGCTTTAATTTTTTTTAGGGTACTATTGTTTCGGGAGCTCTTTTAATCGCTATTTTATGAAGCCTCTTCGAGTTGTAGTTATTATAGACTTGGAGTACTTTTAATCCCTATTATTTAGAGTCTCTTGGAATTGCAGTTATTATATATACAAGGTCTATATAGATAGCCCATATATAGACCCAATATTTTGTGTTTTCGGTGTAATCGATGGGACGTGCACTTCATCAAATATTGATGTGTCTGGCCTCGGCGGTCGGCGGGTCTATCGTTTTTGGTCACTGGTCTCCTCGGTGCCTCGTTAGCTGTCAATTAAGTGGACACCTGTGCAGTTAATACGCGGCTGCCCCTGCTGTACCACCACCCTGTTCCACCTTGTCCCTCCATCATTTCCACTGCCACCTTTTCCCCTTTTCTTTTTCACACTTCCACTTGGGAAGCGGGGGCCTGGCCGGCCAGTCCATGAATTGATAAATGACCGACCAGGCGGAGATCGTTGAGGTTGTGGAAACGGACGGCCTTTGGCGAACTTTTTTCTCTTTTTTATCTGAAAATTAATAAGCTACGATTTGTGGCCACCACTCGTGGCAATATATATTATTTTCTCTGGCACTGCGCTCTCCATTCCATGTGGAATTCAATTGAGGAAATATCGCTGACCAAACAAAGAGCTCTCAGTCTCAGTTCCAGGCAGACAGACAAGGCAGACTCGAATGCAGACTGCCAGTTGCAACTGCAGAAGTACAGAATCCATGAGTGTGTGGCCAAAATGCAGAATGCACTTTGTGTTTGCCAATTAACAGCTGCAATGGCGTAGAACCCATTAACTGTTAATTACCATAAACATGACAATTCCATTTGCCAACAAGACAGGACGCATAATGCCACAATAGATACTCTAACGGATGGTTTTTTTTAGGTCTAAGAATGGGGGTTAACTAATGGTTTATGATGGGGTTTGTTTTAAATACTTTAGGCCTCTTTATGACTTAAATAGAAACTATCATAGTTATCGATTGTTATAATTACTTGAATTTGAATATAGACTTTTTTTAGACACAGATGTTTTAAAGGCCTAAGGAGTAGGGTTTTATATGGGCTATAGATAGGAAATAATTATAAGAAATAATAAGAACAGATAAGAAATAATCAATCATAAATATTGAAGTTAATCGAGAATGTCTGATAATATTGGCTTATAAGCCCCTACTAAGAGTTTTAAGTTTAAAATAAAGAAGCTTACATTATAAATAATAAATGTCTTCTTACATTATAAATAAAGAAGCTTATATTAATATTTGGCCTTCTAGGCCCTAAAGAGCAGCTCTGCAGCTCAATATATAGCTTGATAATTATCGATTAAGTTAATAATTTAAATTGAAATTTAAACTCTTGTTAAAAGTATGTGATTTTTGAAAATGGCTGAAAATGGAGTCTAAGATGTCTTATAGATAGGTTATAGATAGCTTATAGATAGGGTTGGTAGAAAATTAGCCAAAATGCAATAGAAACTAATCACAAAAATAGTTAAAAATTTATTTAATCGACATCTAATATAGGGCTAAGGGTTTAAACTTTAAAGTTTTAAATAAAAAAGCCTACAATCCTTGTTATTAGCCATTTTCAACCTTAAATAACAGCTCTCATAAACATGGACATTAATATAAATTTTCTGCTTTTAAACGCTCTTCAACTATTATTTATGAATCGATTACTTTGCCGCAAAAGCCTCTGTCTGGGCAATATTTCATCATTAAGCGGACTTTCGACATTCTGTCATTTTGAATAATAATAATTTTGCAGACTGTCGGCATGGGAATTGGCAATATGCATTAAATTCAAGTGTAAACATTGCCATTTACAGCCATTTCACAGCCTTTCGAAAATGCATAACCAACTGTCGAGTTTTGACGCAAGTCACCGATAATACTTTAGTGCTTTCTTTTTGCCAATAAAGTCTGTGACAAATCTATTTCGTTTTTCAAAAAATAAAATACAAATAGAATGGGTCATAAGTCCGTTGGCTGTTGCGAATTGTTGGCAACTTAATCGAATTGCATTTAACGGTGGGGTGTTGCAAACTGGGAAATAAAAGCAACTCTTGCAACAAAAGCAACAAAACATATAACAAATAACACATTGCATGCAAAAACAATCAATCAACGGCAATTTCTCGCTCAATTAGACAACAAACATGCCAAATAAATGAAAAGATAAAGTATGCGAATTGCAGAAACTGAAAAAGCAAATTAAATTCAGTTTCGTGCTAAAGAGCCAACATAGATTGCAGCTTTTTTCAATGGTGGGTGGTGGGATGGATGCAGGAAAAATCAGAGGAAAATGCCGAAGCTTGCCGCTTTGCCAATTTGACAGTGGAAGCGCCAGAGAAGCGCCATCATGGTAGACAAATGGCAAATGCAAAATAGCTGGAAAGCGAGAAAATTATGCAGTTTTCCAGATAGAGCGAGAGCTGGCCGCAAATCAATTTCATCACGATTTCTCGTCTCCGGCTTGGGCTTTTGCTTTTGCCTGAAAGTGAAATGTGGCCATGACAGTCGGTGGTGAGATGAGGCCTCCATCGATGGACGTCCGTCAGATAATTGTAACTTAATATTCGAGCCATTAACAAATCGTTAATCGGTAGAAATCAGCCAAGTCAACAGCAGCCAGCAGCAGCAACAGTCTGTCGGAGTACAAGTTGCGAAAATCAAGTTTCTGACAAATATTGTCGTTGTTGCAACATGCAAATGCGAAAATAGCAACCTTTGGTTATTTTAAGATTTTTTTATGGTTATTGGTAGTTAAACAAAACAAAATAAATATAATGAAACAAATATTTAAAATGATGGGAGCTTAAAATAGACTTGGCCTTGTAGGTAGTCTCAAGATTCTTTTTTTTTTTAATTACCAAGCTAAATGAATAGAACTTAGAAGAAAATTTTAAAATAGATCCTTAAGTCTTACACAGATCTTATAACCTGGATATAGTTACTTAGACTTAAGGACACAGGGACTGGTAATATTTTTTACAAGCTTTCAAGGCTTTAAATTAAAATGAAAGAGTAAAAAAATGTAGACATGGATAATTTATACTTCCAGACACTTTTTAGGTTTTTTAGGCCTTAAATTTAAAGGTTTCTCATACTAGGTTCTCACCACACCGTTAAGCTTTTCGGCCAATTTCTTGAAAGGTTAACAAACCTTAAAGGTTTCCCAAGGGGGTTTGAAAGAAATTCTCTAAAGCGTAACCAAGCTTGCCAAAAAAAAAGACTGATACAAGAGTCATTGTCATTGGAAGTTGTCTTTTGCAAGTTCATCACCATCATCATGGTCGCTTGAGCAGCACCAGCACCTCCTCCTCCTCACCCCTGACACCACCGACACCGCTGACGCCCCCAACACCCCCACCACACACCCTTTCAAGCGATTATTGTAATTTTATTGTTCTCCTTCTCGGCTTAATTCTTTTGCCCACACTGATTGCCATTTTCCAGCCGTCTTCCCATTCGGTTAATGAGGTCAACCCATTTGATTTGAGCTCTTGGTTTCGCTTCACAGATTTGTACCCCCTACCTCGCTGGCCGAGAAAGTGTTCTCTGGAAAAGCTCCATCCCCAGCTATCCATTGTGATGTAGTTACTTTCTGAGGAGACAACTCCACGCACCAAAAATGGCTGGCAATTTAGCCAAATCCGACACGATTCTATGGCCGCTTAGACATTATCCCATCATCATCATGGGTTGCACAACAAGGAGGCATAAGCTGTTGGCAGGCTCCCAGGTTCAGGTCCACTAACCCCAGACTCATTGACCTTTAACACAGCAAAACATAGGCAGCTCCGGCAGTCGAGCAGCAAAAAGTGTCGCCAACAATTTTTTTGTTTTTTTTTTTTGTATAGTATCTTGGCCACGTCGTGTTGCTCCTTATTTGCCAGGCTAAGACTAAGAAAAAGCTAGTGGCCCAATGTCCGACTGTCTGGCATTTTTAGTTGGTGTTGCAACCACGTAAATGTCAATTTGCATTTCGTGAGGCGTTGCATAAACAGCAGCAGTGGCAGTGGCAGTACTGCGGCCGCCTCCTGCCTCCTCCTGCCACCTCCTGCCACCTCCTTGTTTTCAATTTGTTACTGATCTGAAATATTTTTATTAACAGACGGAAACAATTAGCGTCGCCTCGTCGAACGCAACAAGCGCCAGGGCAGCTCTCCACCGATTTTCACCGATCTGCGTGGCCTTTTCCACCCCCACCCCCACTCCCGCCCATTTCCCGATCCCCCTCGCCCTGAAGCCAGGAACCTGGAGAGCTGGAAAGAAAAACCAAAAATGGGAAATTGAAAACGCGCAGAAAAAAAAAAACGTTTTAGACACAAAATCGTGATTGCCTTCGTTTGGCCGCCAGACATTTTTTTTTTGTATAGTGCTCTATATGTGGCAAGGGGATGTGGAAATAAATGGAAGAGAGTGATCAGGGGGCGGGGTGAAGTGGGCCAGGAGGTGGCAGGTCGAGCTTCTTATGTAAAAAGTGCATTCCGGGCAGAAAACGACAAAAAAATGGAATCAAAGTGATGGAAGAAATTTTTCAAAGAAACTACTTAGTTTCTAACTTGACTTAGTCGCTTTTATTTTCCCTAAAAACTGTTTATATTTATCGTCAAATAAATATTTAAATAAATATCTATAAATTATTCCAGTACTTCCCTTTTATTTTATATTGGTAGCCAAGTTTACTGAACCTAGATTTATGAGTTTCTTTGCGATTAAATCTCAATAAAAGCGATTTAACTAACTACCTACCGAGTTTCAGCCGAAAGCCATGACTTCTCTGGTTCATTTCTTTTTTTTTAAGAAATCCGACTCCCCCATCCGGCGGTAAACTGATTGATTAATTGCCAAGTGAAAACGAAAGACACGGACTCGACACAGCCTCTGCTGTCCCAGATGACAAACTCCAGCCCGAAGCTGGAAAAGCTCTGGCTTTCTGGCCGCTTGACTTCATCTGCATTTTGGCCAAAAGAGTCTGAGCCAAAGTTGAGGCCAAAACTTGAAGCGAAACGAGACTTGCAAATGATAATAAATATGAAAAAGACGTGAAAACGATTGCCGCGATTTTCCCACCGACGCTTTAGATGGTGTCTCAAAGGCAACCTGCCGTCCTTACCTCCTAGTCTACCCCACTCCACCCCTTTGGCCCACCGCTTTAGAGCCCCGCCCCCGTTTTGGTGCAGCTTCATCCGTCTTAAGTAGAGTGAAAGTGTTGCGTTTTGGTTTTAAATTGTGGACGTTGCCATTGTCGCTGTTGTTGCAAGTTGCAAGTTGCTAGTTTTTGTTGCTAGTGGCTAGTTGCTGATGTTGCCTGAGCTTTGGTTTATGTTATTGTTATTGTTTCTGTTGTTGTTATGGCCGGCGGACACATATCCTTGTGTTCAATCAAACCAAAGCGCCGTCAACGCGACGGACCTGGGCCTTAGATTTCAAGTCATGCAGTCGGAAAAAATATGATGGAAGTTGTCTGTAACTTAGTTATTTAGGTTAAAGGTATTTTTTTTAAATATTTGTGGAATTTGTAGTTAGAAATTATGGTTATTAAAGAAAGATAAAGATTCAATTTCTTATAGAACTCATCATGAACGGGTAAAGGTAATTTCTTTCATCATACCTTATGCTTAAAAAGGTTCCTAATAAAATTATTATAACTCTAAATTAGAGCTCTTACTATAAAATTTAATAATTTAATTGAAAAATAATATATAAATCTTTCAATTTTTTAAAGAACTATAATAGATTTGTTATAAGAGTAAAACGGAAAATATAGTACATGCTCTTATGGATATCTCTGATGATCTTAATCATCAAATCGCTTTTTAAGCTTTCGTTTCGTTTTAATAACTTAAAATTTGTTAGTTCAAAATTAATATTTTAACTTAAAAATACCTAAATGAAATTCCTAAACCCTTATCTTTAAAAAACCAAATACCTAAAATATTTTTCCGTGTCTTCTGAATCCCGGATTGGGAAACCAAAAAGCCTGGCTTTCGGAGTCAAGTGTTTTTTGTAGCTTGAAGGTTGTTTTCAACTACCTCCCACTGAAGGCTTGGACCACTGCACCACCCTCCCCCAGCATCTGCATACCACCACCCCCGCTACACCCCCATCCCCATCCCTATACCTCTACCAATTGCCCGTGGGGCAGAAACATGCGGCAAACATTTTTAGCGCTTGTAGTTGCCATGAATTTTTATGCAAATGAAAAATGTTTCTTGCGATTTCCATTTTTTATTCAGATGCTTTGTTTTTGTATCTCAGTAAGTGTGTGTATGTGTGTTATTTTTGTTACTTTTTTTGCAGCCCATTACTGTGATGCAATTGCCGCAAGTAACAATAATCTTGATGTATGATTTTTTCTCCTTTTTATTCGGTCTTGGTTGCCGCTGTCTCTTATTATTAGAAAAAAAAAATCGCAAAAGGGGGAAATCTTGTAAGCCTATCGTGTTGTTGGCACATTTTCGCGTTTAGTTTAATTTTTTTTCGAATTTTTTTTTTTGGGGGGGATTTGGTTTGATCTTATAACCGCCAGCGATGCCACAGCAGCAGCCGCAACCACAATGGACGAGCTTCATAAACTCTTAACGCTGTCCATTTCAAAATAATCAATAATTTTTGGCTATCGATGGCAATTTATTACTATTTATACCCCCAGTCTGGCAAAAGTTATACCAGCTTTGTTTTCGCTTTTCGGTTTTCTGCCCCCGAGGCCCCCAAAACACTAAAGGAGAGGAGCAAATAAATTAACACTTCCTTAAACGATAAACCCCCGAAAATCGAGAGAAATGCATTGGGAAATCAACATGAAATGCCAATTGATAATGCCAGTGTGTCGCTGGAGCCAATGTTGCAGCGGGGGCGTCACGAGTTTGCCTTTCGATTCGTTTATTAATTTTAATTGCAACGGGGTGTTAACGGCCCCCGGCGTATCCAGCCCACGGATAAGCTGAACAAATTGCAAACATCACTGCCCCTCTTGGAGGATGGAGGATGAAAGTGGGTTGCGCGTGCTCGAGGGGCTGTGGCATTTTCCAGGGGTGGGGGCCTTGATCTTGGGCCGACTTTATGGGGATGTGTGGGATGTGGGTGGCAGGGTGTATGTTTGTTAAACCAACATCATGTTTTTTCTGGGATATAGATACAAATAGCTTAAACGAGTCAATTCATATATGAAACTCAACAAATCAAGTTCAAGTTGGGGGTTGTACAAGGCATGTTTTGAAATGAAAAATAGAAGAAACTAATAGTTTCTTTTTATGTTAGTTTAATAGTTATGTTTTTCAAAGAGTTAGTCGAGAAAATAGGTATATTTTCGTAGGTATAGGGGTTTTAATAAGGCCTTTCCATATCTATATTACAAGGTATCAAGCCCCATAAAATCTATAAATCGACCTCAAGCTTAAGGTCTATAACTTGAAACTAGAAATTCCAAATCCTTTAGAGTTTGTATTAAAAACACTCTTATAATTTTAGTTTCTAGATCTTGTAATTGCTTTTTATAAGATTAGGACATTTTATAATGCATTTAATTCCAGAAACATTAACTTTAAAACCTTTAAGACATTTAAGCTTGGTGTAAAAACGTTTACTAATTTTTTAAGCCAATTATCATTAAAGACCAAGTAGTTTGAGAACTTATTCATAAAAAAAATTGATTAACCCATTGGGTTTTTTTTTTAAATCTAAAAGAAAATAGATACTTTATAAGGTTTTTGGCTGAATTTTGTTAATCAAATAGACGTCTCTGATATAAAAACTATTAAGCCTAAATTTTCAGATGGCAGTACGTAACTAAAATGATCCATTTATTCACAAAGAATATGTACATATATCAACAATAATTCGTTGAACTTTTATTGACTGACTGTCAGACCTCTCTTAAAGCAATATTCCTCATCAAACATAACTGAGATAAATTGGATTAAAGAACCTTAAATATTGACATTAAATGCCAATAAAAAACACATAAAATCTCCATTTATTTTTCAATTAAATCTTCCGCAAATATTTACATTTGTTTACTCTGATTCCAAAGTACATATGATTTTTATGTAAACTCATACGATAAAGCCCTGACCTTCCATACAGCCTTCGGAGTCTGAATTGGCAACTGAGTTCAGTGCCAAATGGCCACATTTCGATTTTGAATGACTCGCGCCATCTGCTTGCCACACCAGGGCAGAGTGGCAGAGTGCAGTTGCCATATAACCATATATATATATTTGTGTTTGCCGACCATCTTTCATATTTGTTTATCTAGCCCCAATTTGGCTACTGCACTGAGAAATTTATGAGCAGGGCGTTGCTGCCAAACAGCCCCGAATGGCTGGAATGGCAAATGCCGGAGTGGCGAAATCAAATGGAAAATATATAATAAAGAGGCGAGTGTGCCAGATGATAAGCCAAGGCAAATAAATCGCCCCACCAGCGGCAACAAAAGCCAACTGATGCTGGAAAGGGTGTGTGTGGCAGTAAGTGGTGGCACGATGGAGATTGAGTGCAGCTCCAAGTGACGCCACACAAATGAAGCCCAAAGATTAATCGCTCAACAAATTTGCGATGTGAAAGTGCGAGAGAGAGGAAAAGGCGGATTTCTGGCGACTGTTTTTTCCAAAAGCCCACTCTGCCACACAATCCACAATCTACAAGATGCATGCTTCATGCTGCAAACAGCAAACTGTGAGCTTCAAGCTGCAAAAATTTTAAATTTTCAAAACAACAAGCTGCAAGTTGCAAGCTGCGTTGTCTATGGCCGCTAATTGTCCTTGACGGTGGAGCATCCCACATGGCATTTGTTTTTTTGGTGTCTTTTTGGCTGCCGGCGTTGGCGAAAATTGCTGCCGGGTAGAGGCTGCACAGGACGAAATTATGGGGGTTCTTTGATATCTATTAAGATTTTTGAATCACTTTTTTATAAAAAAAAAAAAAGAATTTTATTTTAGAAGAATCTTTACCTAATAAGATGGACATATATCTCAACTCTGGGGGTTGAATACTTAACACCTCAGTTCTTTCCACAATATAAAACGTACGTTATGAGGCAGCGTTTCTTTCGACCATTGTGCTGGAAATATTCTGTCCTTATACCTAAAAATTAGTTAAAATACAAATAAACTACGAAAATCTACAAGATTGTTTAATTCTCAAAAAACCTAGCTAAAGTTTAAGATTTAAGGTAAATACTTAAAATAAATCCTTAAAAAAAAAGGACACATTTCTTAAAGTGTAAATGCAAAGCCGCAAGCTGCAACGGAAAGTGAAAACTTGAAAAATGATTATGCAACTGCCGCAAGGACGTTTGTGACCGAGAGGCTTGCCGCCGCTGTGCCTGTATCTCTTGGCCCGGCCGAAACGGAGGTCGTCACACACTTGGTCTGATTTTGCAGTGCCTCCTCCTCCTACCGACCCCCACTGTCTTCCTCCTTTGTCATTGTCTCCCGTCTGTTTATTATTGCAATTTTGAGGCATGCCACTACTAGACACTTGCTTCGGGGGCGTTGCTTGTCGTTGGCTTGTTGTTTTTGTGTTTCTGCCACTTTTTTTTTTTTGTTTAGAGGTTAAGTTGCAAGTAGGAAGCGTCTGTGGAGGCGCGTTTAATTTACGGGCACGATGCGGCAAGCAGGCAAGCAGCAAGCAAGGTGTGCGGCAGCATCGCTTCTCTTGGTTTTGATTTTGCTGCCTGATGGCCTGATGGCTGATGGCTGATGGGAGCGTATTTTAATTAAGTATACGCCGCGTTAACAAATGCCACCATATACGGTGAGATGATGTTGCAACTACAAGGGGAAAACACCTCATAAAATGGCAGTGAATAATTATAAAATAATTTTAAAATAATTGATTGTAAAGAAAATACATATAAACTTAATTAGGATTTAAAAAAAGACTCTGTGGCATTATATCCCCGACTCTGAGGCAACAGTTTGCTGGATGGCCTCCTCGAGCCAGAGAGGTCAACCCACAAACTCCAAAACAAAAAGCCAAACTCAATTCGAGTGGTTTAATTACCCCGTCACTCGAACATGGCCAAAATGCCAATCGAGCCAAGGCAGTCTCCCATCCCAGGTGGCCACCCAAAATGCCAGGCAGTCTCCGAGTTCGCTGGAAAAAATGCGAGCAAGTTTAGTTGACCAAAAAGGGGGGCACCGGTCCGGACCGGGGCCGGTGATTAAGCCATATTAGCCATATATGTAAGCGGGCCCAGACCATTTCGACCACCCGATCTAACCCCCTGTGCCTCTCCTTGATCTGTTTACAGGAGACATTGACGATTGCATTGTGACGCCGACGGTTCAGGGGCAGTTCACCCCGCTGCCGGAGGCACTGTGCGACGTGATCATGGACCTCACCGCCGAGGGTCAGTCGGCCACCATCGAGCATGTGCGCGGCAAGCTGGGCACCCGGTTCCCGCACATGACCACCCCGGCGACGGAGGTCATCTACGACACCCTCGCCCAGCTGATGCAGGAGCAGAAGATCTACCAGACCTCAAAGGGATACTTTATCTTTACGCCAGAGTGAGTACACCAATCCTTTAGGATAGTTTCATCATTAAACTTAAGCGCTATTCTTTTCCAGACGACGACGCAGTCGATCCCGACCACGAAGCAATCACCATCAGCTGAACGGAAGCCTGGCCAGCTATGGTCAACTCACGGAGGAGGAGCACCAGCAAGGCAACGATGTGGTGCCACTGGAGGCACGCACCATGCTCATGTCCAATGCGGAGGCACTGCACTCGCTGTACGGCGAGATATCAACGGAGCGGGACGGCGACCTCACCCATCAGTGCATCCAAACGAATCTGGCGGATGTGATCTGCGGAGGTGGGTCTTCACTATCTGCAATGTCATCGTTCGGTTTACCATTTCTGATTTCCGATTTGTAATTTATAGGCAATCCCAATGACAAGATCATCTATCCAAGGGCGGCCAAGCGACGTAGTGCATCATTTCCGACGCCCCGCAGCTTGGAGAGGCGGCACAGTTTGAGGCTCTTTGGCTCGTCGAAGCGCCTGCAACGCTGCGCCTCCACCAGAAGTCTGTCCAAGACCTATGCCCAGACGCTCAACACCACGGACAGCAGCAGTTCGGAATACCAAAGCACAGATTCGTCATCCCCCAGTAAGCTTTCAAGATTAGGCCTTTTCCTAGTAGACCCTAAAGGCTGCATTTTTTTTTTAGAAAAAGGATCTTTGCTCTCACGCCTGTTCCGACGCAGCGGTCGAGCCAAGCAGCGACAGATAGAGACCTACTCTGCCCAGTTCCCGCCGGCCGAGTGGTTTAACACCAGAGCCGTACACCTCCACAGCGTGGGCACCCAGACGGCAGAACACGTAAGTCTCACAAAAAGGATAATGATTCAAAGAATTACTTTCTGATTCAAAACAGGACCTGCCCGTGGCCCACACCCTCTCCAATTCGACGTTCTACGATGGCTCGGAGCTGAGCCAGCGCTCTTCCACGCTGCCCCGCCGCCACCGCCGGCACATGTCCAGCGAGTCCACCTTCCTGATTTCCTCCCGGGACTGCTCGCCCATTCGCCGCCGCTCGCCGGTCTACTGCAGCAGCTCGCTACCTCGCTCCACGCAGTCGATACCGGCCACCACGGCCAAGACGAACCACTCCTCGCGCCTGGGACACGGCCATGGCTCGGTGACGCCAACGCCCCCGAAGACGGCACAGAAATCGGTGATCGGAAAGCACATCTTCGAGAGCTCACCGTCGCGATCGGGCACGCTGAAGGCGACGGCCGCCAAGCGCCAGACGGACGGACTGATCATCAACAGCTGCCTGGACAACAAGGCCACCTACAGGAGCCTGCAGAGCAGCGGGCCCTCCAGCCTGGAGTCCTGCAAGACCTCGATGCTCGCCAGCGGGCCCTCGAGCATCGACAGCGGCAAGGTGTCCTTCAGCCAGAAGACGAGTGGCCACTCTAGTCTGGACTCGCAGTGCTCCACGAACACGGCGGTGGTGGCGCCGCCCAGCAGCAATGGTGGGAGTTCCCGCTCCATACTCTTGCTGAACGGTTCCCCCCGCGGGACGCCGCGCCACCAGGCCATGCGGGCACGAGTGGCGGAGGCCCAAGCTCAGGCCCAACGGCAAAGAGCCAGCACGCCCAGTCGCATCCTGGAGGAGATGAGCTACTCCCCGGGCCACAGCAACCAAGGCGGAGTGTCCACCTCCAATAGCAACAACTCGATCACCCTGCAGGTGACCACCTCGAACGGCAACCAGAGCATCCCCAGCACCAAGATTTTCGTGCAGAACTCCCCAGTGCGCAGTGTGATCACCCTGGAGAATGGCAAGATGCTGGAGAACTCCAACGTCTTCATCATCAACAACGAGACCATGACCAATGAGAAGGGCGAGATCATCAAGAAGACGCTCTCGAAGCAAACCTCCTCCCCAGCGGCATCAGCAGCTCCGGCCGCCACGTCCACGCCAGTAAAGCCAGAGACCGTGTCGGAGCAGCCGTTGAGCGAAACGGAGGCCAACTCGGAGACCTGCGACTCCATCTCCTTCATCTCGGAGTGCTCGCCGGAGAACACCTGCCCTGTGGAAACGGCCCCCGAGACTCCCAGCTACGATGGCGGCAAGTACGCCAAGAACACCAATAACGATGCGACGATGAACAACAGCCGGAAGCTGTGCCTCCAGCTGGCCAATGGCATTGCCTACAAGAACAATGTCCTGAAGAACGAGTCGCAGCCCAACTCCCCCAGCGCCGAGCAGCCCCTGAAGCTGGCGGCTCTGGCCAAGCAGGACTTTGAGATCGCCGGCTCGGTGGGCAACCTGCACTTCTACGAGAAGAACTCCAAGGATCTGACCGAGAAGCTGATGAACAGCAGCTCCGACCTGAAGAACCTCTGCTACGAGTCGGTCTGCCAGCTGCAGAAGTGCTCCATGAACGGGGACGAGCTGGCATTGGCGCATCTGCTGCACAAATCTAGCAACCCCCTGGGCAGTGAACCCAATCTGGCCCTCAAGGACCTGGCCAACGACAAGTCCATCGACAAGGAGGCCATCGACCGGAGGCTGAGCCTCACCAAGGAGTCCCTGGAGCAGGGCATGGGCAATGTCCTTTCCGGTGGCAACGAGGAGCTCTACAACTTTCCCAGTCTGACGGACTTGTCCTTCAACTTTACATCACTGGCGGCCCGGAAGATCCTGCAGGGCGTGAGCCTCAATAGCATCGATACCCTGGTGGAGCTGAACATGGCAGCGGCGGCGGCAGCGGCAGCGGTGGCGAACAGCGCCCAGGAGAAGCAGCAGAACAACCAGCCGGCGACAGCAGCACCCACAGCCTCCGTGTGCACCGACTTTGGAATGGTTTAGACTTTAGACTCTAAAGGCCTCATCTCCGTCCGACAGAGACCCGGACTGTGGATCCCGGAGAGAGCCTGTTAGTTTAATCAAAAAAACGAAATCAAAAACGAGGAATGGAATGAAATCTTTCCTTATACCATGTCTAGATAGGAGACATCCAGATATCTTTGCATTTGAGAAGCAATCTTGTGTAATTTATTACGATTTAATTTCCCCCGAATTCGATAGCAACAATTTGTATGTATTTGTTTTTAGGGTTTCCATCCGAAAAAGCATCTTTTGTTTACAGTGCCAAAATACGTTTAGTTTAATTTTAATTCTTACTATTTCATGTACTACTTATATAGTGTAGTATATGGTATGCCAGTTCGTATTTTGAGTCGCCAAGCGACTGTCTGGTTTAAGCAATCTGATTTTATGTAAAGATCCTTATTTTTGTGTACATTATTCAAAATAATTGTTTATACTAACACAACACAACACACATACGCCCAAAATGCAATCCTATCTATACGAAGGCGATTCGCAGCAGATCATAATGATATACAGTACTACGAGCATAGAGTTTAGCACATAAATACCAGAAATACAATAATTTTTGTACAAGGCCTTAATTAGTAAAGTCAGCAATAATACAAAATAAGTTCAATCACTAATAAAACGATAAAAAAACGATAAATTTTTGGGCTTTATTTTAAACATAAAAGAAGTTGAAGTTAAAATATCCTTTGCGGTTAAAATCTTTATTAGAAAGATTAAACCACTTGAAAATGGTTTTTCCCCTTAGGGTCCACAGTGATGGCTATATCTTCCCCAATTCTCATCCGATTCTCAAGCGGAGTACCTTAAACAATTTCTAGATCGATTCTCCACAATTCTACATCAAAACCCTGAGACAAAATATTTTTCAGATTTTTTGTCCATTTTTCCTGATGGGACCCCTTGAAAATGGGGTTTTTCCTTATATGCCCCAGAGAGATGGCTATATCATTCCCAATTCTCATCCGATTCTCAAGCGGAGTACCTTAAACGATTTCTAGATCGATTCTCCACCATTCTGCATCAAAATCCTGAAACAAAATATTTTTTTGATTTTTTGTCCATTTTTCCTGATGGGACCCTTGAAAATGGGGTTTTTCCCTATACAGCCCACAGTGATGGCTATATCTTCCCTAATTCTCATCCGATTTCCAAGCGGAGTACCCTAAACGATTTTTAGAACGATTCTCAACCATTCTGCATCAAAATTCTGAGATAAAATATTTTTTAGATTATTTGTCCATTTTTCCTGATGGGACCCCTTGGAAATGGGGTTTTTCCTTATATGGCCCAGAGGGATGCCTATAACTTCCCCAATTCTCATCCGATTCCCAAGCGAAGTACCTTAAACGATTTCTATATCGATTCTCCACCATTCTGCATCAAAATCAAATCCTGAGACAAAATATTTTTTAGAGTTTTTGTCCATTGTTCCTGAAGGGGGAATCAACTTTAAATCAACTCGAGAGGTGATCCTGACTAAGAAAATAGGATCGGAGATGTCTCCTTCACTGCGTTGCTCACCAAAATTTTGACCAAAATTATAATACCCTCTGCAAGGGTATAAAAATATACATATCTTTTATTGACTCATTCGGAAGTACGTCAGAGACTCACCTGGAATGTATAGCTTCTGGCCTTATCAAGCCTTTATCTATGGTCTTATCTATAGAAAAACAAAACTTTCCGGAACAACAATTACTTTAAAATGCATTTTGTTTTGAAATACTCTAGATAATATTTCTTCATAAAATTATAAGAAGACTACCCCCAAAAGCACGTCTCTCGATGCATACCTACAGCAAGGATAGATCCGGGAGTAATACTCTATATAGAGTGAAGAATAGCTTCAAACATTACAAAAAATATTCTTGCTGGAATATGGTTTTGAGAATAGATCTCCCAATACTTTAGAGCCTATAGGGATCATGCTGGACATATTTTCAACTTCAAGGCAAAGTAATAGTCCTTTTTCTAGTCCTTCAACTCCTTCACCACTGATAAGTCTATGTAGGCCACCCCCTTCATCCAAATAAAATAATCTATTGGTATTATTTCTTTTCATTTATTGAAATTTTCAAGTCTTTTGCTTTTTCATATACATATTGTTTTTGTTTTGAAACTTTTATATACTTTTGCGTCCGCGTTCGGGTTTTGCGTTATACTCGTATTTAATATTTTAGGTTTTGGGTAGTTTTGGCTCTATAAATATGAATAATTATAGCTAATTGCTTTTAAATTAATATTCAAGGTATATACACGCACACACACGCGGTATATACTACGCGAATTTTTTTTATTTTGGTTACACAAACGTACTTATATAGATGGTTTGGTAAAGAAAATATATATAATATACATAGCGCGCATTTAACGGGGGTGTGTGTGTTACATAATATATGCTAATAGATCTACATAGATAGATCGCAATCGATAGAGGATTAGATTAGAAAAAGGGTATGGACTTTTAGTAAGTTGTTGTTTGAAAGTTGGTGTTTTTTTTTTTTGGAGAAAGATTAGAATTATACAATTATGTGTATTATGCATAATATTTAGCAAATAGTTATTTTTTTCGAGTGTATATATATATATATATATGTTTACCGTTGTATATACAGTTTAGTTTTAGAAACTTATTTTAGTGCTTTGTAGATAGTGTTTGTGGAAACAGATAATCGTTGAATTTATTTACAATAATATAAGTAGAGAACGAAGGAACATTCAAGAATTCACTATATACTCTCAAGCAGTTAGGTGTTAGGTTCTGAAGATAAATGGCGTTCGGTTCGTTTCGATTCGGATTTAACAGATATTTCTAAACAGATTTTGACTTAGACCTCCGTCGACCGTCCGTTCTCGTCCGTGCGGGAGGCCTTCCTCTCCCGACCCGGTATCCTGCCTGTGAGGGGCTGCGCCTGCGCCTGGGCCTGAGCCTGAGCTTGTGCCTGAGCCTGTGCCTGAGCTTGCAGTTGTGCCTGTTGCTGCAACATTTGTTGCTGCTGCAGCATGTAAGCAGCCTGAGATTGTTGCACAAAGTTGGCGTGGGTGTAGGCCTGCATTCCCGGTGCTGCATAGACATTCGGAGTGGCTATTGCCGCCGTGGGTGGCATGTTGAAGCGCATCTTGGCCGCTGCCGCTGCATTGGCTGCCGCAGCTATGGCGGCGGCATTATCCCGAGAGGCGCTCGACGTGGTGGTGGACTGGAACGAGATGCTCATGCCGCTGTCCAAAGAGCCCACGCTTCCCCTCCTCTGAGGTTTCTCGTTGCCAACTAAGGGTAGAAGACAAAAGGTTAGTAATCCTCTAGAGAATCTCTTAGAGTAGCAAACTTACACTGCTCGTGCATGTCCAGGAGACTGTTGCTCAGCGCACTGCGCTTCAGCTGTTGCGTGGAATCGGCCGAGTTGGGTGCCTGCTCCCCGGCTGCCTGGGATCCCGCCTGATAGGGACATGGACACACCTCCACATCGGCCACACCGCTGTCCCGGTTCTCGGCATTGCCGGGGGCCCGGTTGCGCGCCGACTTCTGGCGCTCCAGCTCGGCCTCGATGCGCAGCGACTCCATTTCGTCCATTTCGCTGATCGACTCCTTGAGGTCCTCGGCAAACTTGCAGCGGTCGTGCTCGTTGCGGGCATTGAACGTGATCAGGATCTTGCCGTCCACCTTCTGCGACAGCTGGATGCAGAACGGATAGTTGGGCATGTCCAGCAGCGTCACCACAGTGCCGCACAGCGGGAAGCTGTTGCGGAATGTGTACGTGACTGAGGTCTTCTTTTTGCTGAAGATCTTCGTGATGACGAGCAGATCGTTGAAGAGGAACACCTCCCGCTGGTGCACACCCGGTCGCTCCTTCTTGTTCACATCGGGGATTTCGTAGAGGCGGCAGTAGCAGACCAACCGGCGATGGGGCAGGGCCAGATTCGGTTTCTTGCCGACAATGGTGGCCTGGACCTTCATCACCTGAGTGACGTGGTCGCTGCCGGGCTTGAACTCGTCCGACTTGACGCGCTCGTAGATGCCGGTCAGCATGTCCTTGTCGATGTCGTGGCAGTCGTCGATGCCGCGCAGGTTCTTGATGAAGTCCTCGACGCGCATCCGACGCTCCGGTTTCAGATTGGGCGTATGCAGATCCGTGTTCAGCATGATGATGGCAAAAGCCAGGACAAAGATCTACGGATAAGAGGGTAACAGGTTAGTGGGTCTACTAAAGTCTAAGTATATCCTGATGACTCACCGTATCGGATGATCTTAGTCGCCCCACGATATCGGCATTGCACTCGCAGTAGCGCTGCGAGAAGATCTCCATCAGACGTTCGATCTTCTGCGCCTCACCCGGCATCCGGAAGTAGGCCTGGAACTTGCGCAGAGCCACATCCACCTGCCGGCCGGACAGGTCCAGCTCCATGGCGAAGCAGCTGAGCACAGCCATGTTGAACTGGTTCTGCAGGTTGCCCAAATACTCGCCGATCATCTGGCGGGAGAGACCCTTACGGGTGATCAGGAACCGGGCCACTCCCTGGGGCGTGTTCTCGAGGAAACCCCGCCGAATCAGATAGGTGATGCCCTTCTCCGGCTTCTTGTTGAAGAGATTCAAGCCGACGCGGTACTGCCTCTTGCGTATCGTCTCCGACATCTTGTAGTTCTGGGCCACCCCAGCGGCCGCGGCCGCCGCCTGCAGTTGCTGCTGCTCGTGCTGCTGCTGCTCATGCTGCTCGTATTGGGCGGCGCTCGTGTGCGAGGATATAGCATGGTCGTCGGCCGGGGGCAGTCCACCCACTGCGGTGGCAGCTGCCACTGCGGCCTGCATCTGGGCGGCATAGCCACCAGCTCCGCCGCCAACTCCATGGCCGGGGGCTGCTCCAGCCGAGTCCGCGGAGTGGGTGGAGAACTGCTGGGAGCTGTTCAGGGCTGTGCCGCGCTTCCATGTGTGGGGGGAGTTGCTGCGGTCCGAGCCCAAGTCACTGTTCATGTTGCGCTCCGCGGAGGTGACACTCGAGTCCGAGCCGGAGCTCTGCACGGAGGTCAGGCTGCCGTTCTCCGCCGTCTTGCAGAGCCCGTTGGTTCGCAACAGCGACGGAGGCGGTGGCGTCTGTCGCTGCAGCAACAACAGCTGGCTCTGCTGCTGGGCGGTTATGGAGCTGGTCCGCTTGGGCACCTCCGGCGGCACCTTCTTGCCGCTGCCACTGCCCCCACTGCCGCTCCCTGTGCTGCCGCTGCAGCTGGGCGTGGGCGTGGTGCTGCCGCCCTTGGGTCGCATATAGATCTGGGCCGCCGAGTAGTAGGGCGTGTGCGGGGAGTGGCCGGTGGTGTTGGCGCTGCTGGAGTTCACCCAGGAGGCGTTCAGAGAGGTATCCGCCGAGCTGGCATAGCTCAGGTCATGTGGCGAGCCATGGTAGCTGGTGTAGTAGGCGGCCGCTGTGGGCATGGCCTGGGCGTTGTAATAATGCGGCTCGGCGGCATGCAACAGATTCACGTGAGGATGCGAGGCCAAGGCACCAGAACTGGCCGTTGTGCTGGCTATGGAGGCGGGGGAGGCTCCTGTTTGATAGAATTTCGATTTAGTTAGTAGGGGTTACTAAGTAGTTTAGTCACTTGGATTAGGAGGCACTATTCTTGAAGATTTCATCATGAATGCTTTTGGAACCTGACCTGCATTCCATTAGAGAAACTCATTCAAGTCCTAAAAGTTAATCGATGTTTTATAATTCCACCCATAAAGATAAAATTCCCTACAAAGTTAAGACGCAAATAATTTACTTTCCTTTTAAAAAATCTTAATTTATTCAAGTATTTACTTAAACTTGAAAGAAATGTTTACCTTTTAACGGTCAAGGCTTACAGTTCGCTACCCTCAGGAAAGTCTGAAAAGGTCACCATAAACCCCCGATAAGGTAAACCAATAAAAACCACTTCATGGAAATGCTAAAAAGTTAAGGGGGGTACTGCTCACCAGAAATAATAAAAAAAGGAAGCCACTTTCCAAAGAATATATGCAAACTCAAAGATAGTATTTCTTCCTCAAAGATAGTTACCATCCAAGCTATCCAAGCTATCCAAGTTATCTCTCCAGACACTCACCTGACTGACTACGCGGTATGGGACTGCAGTCCAGCTGACGTCGCTCCCGCATGGAAAGTGAACGCGTGGGCGGTGTCCGCGATAAGCCCGGAGAAGCTGCTCCCGGTGGACCCGCCATGATCGTGACACGTGGCTGTTGTTGTTGTTGTTGCTGGTGTTGTTGTTGCTGTTGCTGCTGTTGCTCCAGTTGAGATTCTGTAACACTGCCATAGGCTGAGGAGGTGGAGGTATTGGTGGCATCCGCCTCGGCCAGGGTCATGTTGCTGGCCGTAACGACCATGCGCCGGGATAGACGCTTCTCGGCCTTGGCCATGGCCGTGATGGAGGCGAACTTCTTCACCATCATGTAGTGGCGGAAGGCGCGCTGAATGGTCACCGCTGCGTTGCGGGCTCGCAGACCGCCGTACTTGCGCTCCAGCAGCTCGATCTGCTTCTCGAGCAGATCTTGCGAGAGTTCGTAGCTGCAGAAGATGGAAGAAAAGTATCTGATAAGTATCCGATCGAGTATCCGGTTCTCGAATATGCCGCCGCCTAGCTTGCTTCGAAATTTGCAAATAACTGTGAATGTGAGGAGACGCCCGCCGCCGCTATAGACCCCGATAAGATACCGCCACGAGTATCTTTTGAATACAACGAGTATCTTTGGCGTCGTCGACCTGATTAGACTCTGCGCTCTTGGAGGGGCGGCTATAATAATATGGCCCATTGGCACAGGCTGACTAATAAGCTATAGATTCCTAGTCACAATTACCCGATTAAATTGGCAATTAAAATGGTATTTTTGGGAGATCCCCCCAATTCTCCCCACTGCTGTCTTTTGTTTGCAAAAATCAGATGATGTACTGCAGTCTTCTATCTGCTATCTTGTGACGAAAGAGAGTATCTTATCTGAAAGATACCAACTGGATACCTTTTTCACCACGATGATTTGGCCAAAATGGAGGCTAATGGCGAACAAAGTCCAGAGTCATTAAGGCACACTTTTTGCTTCCATAGATAACTTAATTAGATCAGCGATAAGGGGCTACTGTAAGATACTTTATAAGGCTCTTAATGACCCTAAGAATCGTCTACAGTTGCTAGACTAAGTTTATAGTTTAGTTTCTTAAACAAAAAACAAATACTTATCAAGAATCGTGGTATAAATTCTTGAAGAATTCTTCAACTGATAAAGTGATTAACTTTTCACTCCATGACTGGTCTCTGACATATCGCTAAGAACTGATAAGTTTCCATCTCTGATCTGTGACCTTATCAGAGTGGAGGTTTAAAAATAAGTACTATATTTATGGTAGACTTTCTTCCAATTAATTTAATAATCTCTCCAATTCTAATTCGAAAAACCATCTGCTGTTCGTTAGTGTTGATTTTGGAGGTCCCTACCCATGGCTCCCCTAATAAAGTTACCCAAAGATAAGGCCGATTTCCCGGAAAACTCCCCCCAAGCTGAGAAATAAATCCCCCAAGCTCCCACCCCTCAGGCTTGATACTTACGCCGACTGCGCCCTTGTCCGCTTGAGGACATCCCCTCCATTCCGGATGGAGTTCTTCTTGTGCATGCCCTGCTGCTGCTGCTGTTGCTGGTGCTGCATCATCACACTGGTGGCTCCGGCCCCCAGACCAGTGCCAACTCCACTGCCCGCTATGACCACCGCCCCACCATGGCCATGATGATGGCCATGCCCGTGGAGCATGTGATGGTGGTGGTACTGACCCGCCACCTGGACATAGTGACCGGTGGCGGCCTGGTGGAGGTGCTGGTGGTGATGCTGCTGTTGCTGTTGCTGCTGCTGATGGCACGTGGGATACTGCTGGATCTGGTAGACCATCTGGGGATGCTGTTGCGCAGGATAGTTGATGGCGGCGGAGGCGCTGTGGGCCCCGGGAGCATAGTGGTTCTGCAGGTAGACATAGCCGCCGACACTGCTGCCGTCGGTGGAGGTACTGACGGATCCCTGGGGTGGTGCGCCAGCCAAATCGTACTGGGTGGAGCCACTGCGTTCCAGGCTCTTCTGGGGAAAGCTGAAAGTAGAAGAAATACAAGATATTGATTAGTTTTTTGGAATATTATTTGGAGTATAAATCTTCCATTGACATCCAGAGGTGTGTGTTGTCTTTCAAAAACCCAACCTTAAAGCTATTTTTTATCGAAAAACCCGATAAGAGAACTTTCGTTTTCTGGGTCAGGCTGGGCGCGGGGTTCTCCTACCTTTCGCCAATTATAAAACCCGATATGCAAATGATCATGATGGCTGCTCAAGATCTATAAACTGGGCAGAGTCTGGTCTGAGTCTGGGAGATGATCACACATAAGGCACACTGGTAGATATATAGGTAGATATCCGCTAGATCGTTTTAATTAATCCACTTCTGAATGATATGTCGGTCTTGCGGGGAGGAAGCACTATGGAAGACCCGATCCCGTTCGCGTTCGCGTTTCAACTAAACCGAGCCCTCTGCGAGTGCCCGGCAAGGTGAGAGCAGCGTAGGCACTGCGCAAGCGCGTCGGCGTCCCTCTGTCATTCTGTCCCTTTCACGCATCAAAACGTGTTTCGCATGCCTCATTAAGTGCGTGTGCGTGCGAGGGAGTAGGGAACACCTACTACTCAGGCCTTCAAACGAAGCCCACACGAAAATGCATCTGTTTTTGTTTAGAACTCGTCGGGTTACCCAAAAAAAAAAAGAACAATTGAGGGGCTCTTCAACAAAGGAACAGGAAAAAAATATAGAAATCCCAAGTGTAAAAGGATCCATTAGCCGACAGAGACAGACAGACATAGAGAGGGGGATGGCACTACCAAAGCCATATGCTGGATGGAAAGTAAAGGAAATTATTAGCCAACGATGACAAACTTATAGATAGGTGCAGGATCAGTTCAGGATCTGTTGAGATCTTTCCAGTCTCTAAGACAGGATGCAACAATTGAGGTGATCATAAAGGAGATTTTTGCAGGGATAAATAGAGGAAAGAGAGAGAGATTCTATGGGGGGTTGGGGGTTAAGCAACAGATGAGACTCAGAAGAAAGAGAGGTATTTTGAGAGATATTTCTGAGATTTTTCATTGAAACTTTTCTACAGAATCTTTCAAAGTCGGTGTTTTTTTAAAAATAAGGTATAAAAAATGATAAAGTTTTATAAGGCAAAGGTCAAACCTAATATACCTATAGATAGCTTAAAGAAGTTTCAATAGAAAATCAAAGAAATATGTATTAAACTATATTTAAGATATGGTATTATAATATAGTCTTTCCACCTCTGTACCTTAAACTCTTTAAACTCATCTGTAGCCCTCATCCTCCTTAGATCTATTCAAAAATCACTATCCCTAGGCTCTTCCTTCTCTTCCTAATCTACTCACCTTAGTAGAATAATTGATTTCAGCTCATCTAGAACCTTAAACCTAAAAAAAGATCACCTTAAAATCATAATTCGATTCGGTCTTAATTCATTATCTACGAATGCCATTCCAATAGCTACCAAAAATCCAAAAACGAGAAATCTTTCCAAAATAATAAAGCACCACAGCTGGACCTTCTCTGTCAGAAAATAACAGAAATTAAAATTTCGAAGGCAGCTGCATATTTGCACCTAGCCAGGAGGAGTCGGTTGAAAAACAGGATCAGCAGGATTGCTATCCGAAGGATAACGAAAACATCAAATTGAAAGGGGCATCCTTTTTCCAGCCTGCACCTGGCGTGTCTTTGTGTGGGTTTTTTGTTTTTTTTTTTTTTTTTGTTGGGTTTAGGTTGCTTTAAAGGACAACAACAGCAGGTAGTTTTGCTCAGCAAACTGGCTTGTTATTGTAGCCACTACTCCGCACCACTCTCTGCTCTCTGGTCCTTTTGATTTCTTCAACAGAGTCCTGCTTTCGAGTCCAAACTCCGAAAAAGAAAAACATCTGCCACACGTCGCCCTAATTGTTTGCCGTTGCACGTTGCACATGTTTAGCTTCAGATACAGTTTGCACTGAGAGATACTTTTCAAAATAAACCGACCTTCTTGTTGAAATGTTGACCTAAAAAATAAAACTTTTTCTTTCAGTGTCTGTTGGCCTTACTGACCATCCCTCAGGCAAGTATCTACCGCATCTGAATATCTCGTATCTCGTATCTTGTATCTTGTATCTCAGCTGACACATAAGTGTCGTCGCTCGCGAGCCAGAACTGCCCTGCTGCCAGGGCCTCGTTGCAGTTGCCACTTCCTCCTATTTTGTATGCAACAAGTGCCTCAGATTATTGACGTGACCGCTGACCGCCTTTCCCGAAGCGCACTCGACCCGTAATTATTATTGATTTTACATTAGTTTTTTTTTTAAAAAGGCTTAACGCTTATGGAGTGTGCCACAAGCAGGCCAGACAGTTGGGGTTGGGGGCCTAGACCCACCCCGACCCAAAGTAAAAGTACAAACAGACCGCTTCTGCCTATCGCATGCCATGTATTTCCCACATGAATATCAATATCAACAGAACGACCATTTTAGGCAATTGAATCATTCCGGGCATCCTGCCGTCGGTGACAGTCTCCACCCTGGTTGGATCTCCTCATGGGTCGGTTAGCCTCCAGAAGGAACAGCTGCCGGTCGGCGGGCGCATCCTGGTTTTGCAGGAAAATGGCCAACGGGACGCCCAGAATCATCAGGACCACACAGGCATAGGCCAGGAGGAAGTAGGTCATGTCCAGGCCGGCCAACTCCTCGAGCTTAGTGACCGACTTCTCCAGCAACATCATTATAAGCATGCTGACGGTTGAAATATTTTAAAAATTTGGAAAAACCCAAAAAAAAAAAAAAAGAAGCAAGTGAAGGATAAGAAAAGGATACTTTGATTCAAGAATTCTAGAATGTATAACACTCTTGAAAGTGGATGGTATGTATCTGTTATATAGTTGGCCCAAAAGTATGCAACATTTTTTCTATAAAAGCACCTTAACCTAACATCCACATGAAATCCACATGTATTTTACCCAAGTTTCAAACCAAAATAGCATTCCCCAAAAGAATATTTATGTTTTTAAGAGTTTTTTAATAAAAAAGACTACATTTCTGCTAACTGTAATACAGTAAGCTTAAATATATTATAAATTTTATACCGATAGACTGGTCTAAGAATAGCCAGCCCATAAAACCTCACCAGTCATAAGAACAATGCCGTAGAGTTCCATAAAGATAAGTGATATAATAAAGAATGTGGGCGATAAGAGCGGCACTTGGAAGAAACTTCCCATTCTTCCCCAATAATCTAATAAAGTTCTACACCCTTATTTCTTTCAGTGCCACCCACACAGCTGTTTCTAAATCCGAATCCAAATCTGGATCACGACGCTTACCTGACCGCCGTCACATGGTGCGAGGTGTGGGTCTGGGTCTCCTTGTGCCTGGTGGAGAGACTAACCACCGTTACGTGCCTGGTGGCAGTGCGCACCACCCGTCGCACCCGACTCCGCCCATCACCGACCACCACCACAATGGGCGGTGGTCGCTTCTCGTTATCGCTGCAATATTGCAGGAAGGATTCGGCGGCGCCCAGGTCCGAGTGGCTGCTGGAGTGGGCGGAGGAGGTGGAGAGGGGGGCCGGAACAGGCAGCTGTTGGCAGCGACGGGACTTGTGGTTATCGTGGCACCTCGACATTCTGGACTGATGGACTTGGAATGCAATTGAAGAGGGCGGGTGGTGGTGGTGGTGGTTACTTTCGCCTTCAGTGTCATGCAATTATTAATTGAATTTCCCTTTTTTTGTTGTTGTTTTCTTGTTGTTGTTACTTTCGTTGATTTATTAAAAAATCGATGGTTTCGATGGTTGATTTTTTATTGAATTTTTTAAATTTATTTACGATCGCCTTTGCATCATTCTTTGCCATTTTATCTTTGGTTTAGTTTTATTTCACTTTCCGCGTCGCACGACTACATAATTGTCATCGAAGACTATAAAAATAATGAATTTTTCACTATGATATTAGTTGAACTTCAAGTCGAACATTGCTCATACGCCCCGTATGCCACCGAGCTATTGAGAATGCCCTTCAAAACGCGTTTGTCATAAAAACAATACATAGAACTACACGGTTTATGGCTTGGAGAACCGGCAATTACTGGGGTTAGAAAGCCACTGAGAAATAGAGAATTAGAGAGAGAGAGGCAGAGGAGGAAAGGCAGGAAGGTAGGTCTATATAAGTCTCATATATAGAGAACCTTAGATACCAAATACCTAGTTTAGAAGAAATATATTTTTTGAATCATTTTTCCTGCTTAAATGATTCACTTTTCTTATAAGGAGAGTTATGGCATTTATTCATAAGACATGTCCATACTTGTCCAAAAATATCATAAAAATCTAGTTGAGAATTATAACAAGAAATACCCAAAATGACTCATCTTTTATAAGATCTCACTTGTAAGCCCTCTCTATGATCGTTCATAGCTTATAATACCCTTTAATTTTTTGCTCAACCTACTGACTACTTTATGCAGAATGACACTTGCATAAAAAACTAAAAATAAAAAAAACTAAACTGTTTTTTGTTTATTAAAGCGACAATGAGAGAGTTGCAAGTCGCAGTTCGCAATCTCATTCAATCAGCTTTTGCTTCTGTATCGCTTTTTAGGTCAGCTTGGATCGGTTGATCGTCGATCGGCAAGTAAAAGTCGCCACTTGTCAACTGCAGACTAGAAAAAATATAAAAAAAAAACAAGAAGAGAGAGTGGGGGAGAGACTGGCATATAAACAATATTCAAATTGAAAATGTGAGACACGCAGAGACATCGAAGCATAATAACATCCATTTGGCAATCGATCGAGACAGGTGTTTATATCCCAGACAGACAGACAGGCAGACGTGTTGAGGAAAAGTTGGAAAACTAATAGAATTTTTGGTTATTTTTTTTAGATTTCTAACTAACTAGATTTATAAGATATCGTGGGTGATCTAATTAGCTTGACAACCGCTGACCTGATCCACTTTGCACACAAAGGCCACCGAATGCCGACCAACCTCGTGATCATAAATCATATGAAAATTTATGTGAAAAGTGCGTGAGAATTTGCAATGAAAACAATGTGTGATACATCGCGAATAGAAAGGGAAACAAGATCCAAGATCAAGATCTCCATATGCCCATAAATATGCATGGTATGGTAGCCCCCACACTTTCTACCCGTAAATCTTGATGTTTCTTTTTTTTTTTTTTTTAAGTTCAAGAACCTTTTTTGAGAGCCTCCAGAAGAGACTTGAAACTGATCCCCAGGCAGAGACATCTCTGTTACAATTGTGACAACACTTGCCACTGTCTCTTCTCCATAAATACAAATATATATATATATAGTATATTATATACCGCATGAATCGAGTAAAAAGCTGTTCAAACAAACGAATTTCTGCTACGAGCTGACGATAATCTCACGACTGTGAGGCCCAGCCTTGGAACAAGTCATGGAATTATTGGCCAAAACAAGTCGCCTACTGCCAATAAACGCTTCAGGGGAGTTCTCAATCACAATCGCTTAGAATACCAGCTATACCAGAGAGCCCACTCACAAAACTCACAAAACTCACGAATCTCAGAAATAAAGAACAGAGACCTGACAACAGCTTTTAGTTGAATATTTTTTTTTTTTTTTTGTTATTTAGCAACTATTAGTGTGTGTTGTTATACTAGTTGTGCCCCCAAGTTGTGAGTGCCTGCCGGGCTGACTGCCTAGAACTATTCCAACTTGTTTCTTTCCGTCGATTCTAAGAAACTTTTGTTTGTAATTGCAATTTTGTTGAACAAGTTTTTGTTGTTTTTATAAGAAAATTCTGTTGCTTTTCTGGTTCATTTTTTAAATTATATGGTAGTATAGGTAGGTAGCTACCTTTGTTAATTATAAGACTAGTACTACCAAGTACTAGCAGTCTACCTTTAAAAAGTAACCTAGTTTTTCCAAAAAATTAGTTACAAAAAGCATGCTTTTTTTAATATTAAAGCTACTAAAATTTAAAATTCACCTTTTAATGGGTCTATAAAAATTTAAATAACATTCTCAATGAAACTAGTCTCCCATTTAAGTATGGTTATAGACATTTTTGGCTTTCAGCAGCTATTATTTTTAATTTTATTCAAAAAATCAATTTTGGGGAGTCATCACTGAATAAAAAAGAGGTGCTTTAGCTGCATCCGCTCTAGAGCACGACATCGAAAATCTATGGCTTAGGTTGCTACGGGTGTTGCACAGATAGCTGACTGGGTTTGCTTTTGTTTTACAGGTGTTCCTCCAATGCACGACCAACTGCAGCCACAATCAGTTGCAAAGCTGTTTTTCTTGCTTTTGTTGTATAATTATTTAATTTATAATTGTTTGTTGTACGCTCTCTGGCTCTCAGACAGATACAAAGACAAAAAAAACAACAAAGAGCAAGATTGGAGTTAAAATACTATAGATATATATTCTTTTTTTTCCCAGTGCACTTTCAGGGTATGGGATGTGGAAGTGGGTGGGGGAGAGACTTTCAGCCCGTGCCCGATGCCTTTTATTCACTTTCGTGTCATTAGTAACGGCGCACGTAACACAAAAAGCACAAACACACAACCACACACATACACACAGTTACTCCCTCTCTTCTCCTGAGTCAACTCTCTCTCTTCGGTAGGAGCTTGGAGCGGAAGAGGAAGTGGAAACACAATATGCAACAAACAACCAGCAACCATCCATCGCCGACTGCGGCGACGCAGCGTAATTGGGTGGCAGTGGCAACCGATTATTTAAGCCTGGCCAAGCGGCAAATGCAACAAAAACACAAAAAAGCAAGCTTAAAGCAGAGAATGAGTAATCCAAACATCCAAAAAGCAGCGTAAACGCACTGGAAAACGCATAAAATGCAAAATAAGAGCAAGAAGAGCAAGAGAGTCAAACACTGACTTGATTTTGTGGAATTGGAAGATCGGAGGCTTTCCAAGCTTTGTTTACCTTGCTAAATCAGCTGGTGGAGCAAAAAAAAAAGCATGCTTTTTTCAAGCAAATGTTTAAAATTGGAACTGATTATACATGGAAACTTTATGAATAAACATACATATGATGTTGTGGGCTTCACATTTTCTATTAAGACTACTATTTTTTCATCATGTATAAAAAAAAAGCCTGTTTTTTACTGTAAAAATCACCATAAAGAATGCTTTTTACTCAAAAATCTTAAATTTCAGCCTGATCCTAATTAGAATATTTATGAATAAACATATGATCTTGTTTGTCATAAAAATGGGCTTTAAATTTTCTATGAAAACTATTCTATTTTTCATACTTTATAAAAAAAGCATGCTTTTTCACCCTAATATTCACGAAAAAGTATGCTCTTTACCCGAAAAGCTTACAATTGAGCCTGGTCAGAATATGAATATTTATGAATATTCATTTGATCTTGTTTGACCCATGATACAATTATATAAGGTAGTCCATTCCACTGACATATCGTTCGGGTTTGCTCACTTAATTTCAAACTGTCAAACTGAAAGGTGATTTTGTTTTCATAACTTTAACCCTTAAGTGGCCAAGAAAAAAATGACTTTTTGCTATTATTGTCGCAAGAACGTGCTAGGCGTAAAGTTTGTGCTGTCCTTCATGTTTTTTTTTTTTTAATTTTTATCAGTTATTAATATCCTTTAAATGTAATTTAGCTAATTATACAGAATTATTAAATGGCAATCAAGACGATTCTGATGAGTGGTTGAATCTAGACTTTTCTCAAGCCGTCCAAAATATTAAAAACGAAGAGAACGAGCCTAAAGATTGCAATCTCCAATTTGATTGTGACGAACAATTTGAAGAGGTAAACGAGTTGACGGAGGATGCACTAGAATACCTGGCAGGTTTTGTCATAAAAAAATTACGTTTGTGTAATGAGCTAGCAGATGAGGCGACGTTTTCATATGTAGATGAGGTTTCGCGTGGAGGGCTGATGAAGCCTTCATCGACATTTAAAAACAAAATAAAACAACTTGAACTCATATTTTTACATATTGTTAAGGACACATTTCATATAACTACAAATTTAAAAAACAAATTTTAAATTGTTAAACGCCGCTGAGCATGTAGATATAAGTGTAAACATAAAAAAATTTTATTTTAAGATACGCATACACTTTAGAATTAAGAACTTAAACAAAAGATTGGCCATCCAAAAACAAAAACAAAGAATAATGTCAAACTCTAAACTTATAAAAATAAAATTATAAATACTACAACTCTTGTCATAACTAAGAAAAACTTTTAGCCCCATGCTCCATGTAAGGGTTAATCAAAGTACTGTATAGCCGTTTCACTCGCACTATTCAACGCTTACTATGTTAAAATAAAAATAATGCAGTTAAGTCAACGAATGGACTACCTTATATAATTGTATCATGGTTTGACCCAAAAATGTGCTTTAATTACTCTTCAAAAACTATTCTTTTTAAATCACTCTACAAATAACGACAAAGCATGCCTTTTATTCGAAATTTCCAAATTTGGGACTATTAATAATTTGAATTCCAATGAATAAGCAATTGATCTTGTATCTCTCAAATATAGGCTTAAAGTGAAGAATATAAGCTTGAAGAAAAAGCATGATTTTTCCCTCTAAAAATCATTCTTCACGAAAAAGCATGCTTTTTCAGTCTAAACTTATTAAAGTGGGACTGATCATGTCTATACTATTTATTTTTAACATTTATACTTTAAATTTTCAAGAAAAACTATACTTTTTTTCGATTCTTCATGAAAAAGCTTGCTTTTTCACTAAAAAAAATATAAAATTTTGGCTAATTATGGTATGAATCTACAGTAATTATACAAAAAACTATTACTTTTTAATCCTCTATGTCAAGTATTTGCATATCAAAAGCGGAAATAAGTTCCAAGCTTCCAATGCCTTTTAGAAAATACCTCCGAATACTCTACCCTCCAAAATACCCCTATGACTATGGCACGTTCTGGACAACGATAAAAAAAAGGTATAGTATAGTTACCCACAAAAAAACACTTAAAAAGCGAATGTTGCATTTAAAGTTCTCCCCCAAAAAAGGTGATTCAAAAAGCATAACCCTTCTACAGTGCGAAAACACGATGATTCAGCCATTTTGGCGGTCAATTCCTGCTGGCAAGGGAATGTTTTTGAAATTTTTGTGACTTTGAAAGCACATTCGTAGCACTTGCTACGAATTCAATTACAAAATAATAGAAATTTCCAGTCGGATCCACACTCAAGCCCCAAAACACACCATACACACGCGATTTATGTTGATAGTTGTTGTTTTTTATATTTTTTTTATTTTGTTGTTTTTTGTGTGTGTTTGCCGAAACGTAACGGGGCAGTGGCCGTGGATCCCGCTCTTTCTCTGCTGCTCCCACTCTCCCCCCTTCTGTATTTCTCAGTGGCACCCTCGGGTAAACACAAAAAATTAGTATTTCTTTTCAAGTTTATTTTTTTTTCCAAATTCAAAGATTTATAATTATTTTGGATAATCTTTAAAATCTTTATAATTTCTATATCTTTTTTTCAAAATTAATTTCAACTGTTATTGTTTTTTTTTTCGGTGCAATGCTGCCGTTGCTGCCGCGGCACTATTGTTTTTGTGATACTCGGCTGGAGAAAGGCGATTTTCTCTTTAATTATATTTTATTTTTTTACATAAAAAATTGTGAGCTATGTTGTTTTTTCATGGTTTCCGTTTTGTTTTATTCGGTGGTGTTTTTGTTTTTTTTTTTTTATTATTTTTTTGTGGCATGGGGACACGATGGTGTCAAATTAATAAACCGGCCCTGCCTTGACAACAATAGCCAACTCTCGCAATGGTTGGTGCGTGTATTTTGCAATTTTCTGTATAATTTTGTTGTTTTTTTATGAATATTTTTTTTGTGGCTTTTCTTTACTCACACTCGCACACACACACTCAAACAATCACTTGATTTTTTTTTTTGTGTTTGCACATCAATTTGCATGGAATTGATTAAAAATTCAATTTCGAAATTTCGTTAAATTTTTATATGGATATGCCAAGTTGCCAAAACAGAATCATTAATTGAACAATATTCGGTATATATACAATTCGAATAAAACAATGAAACACACACGATCGATCGATTGCGGACTGCGACGCGGGCAGCGCTGTCGACTGCGAAAGGTGTTGACTGACTGACTGCGACTGCGACTGCAATGACGACGAAAAAAAGGCGGCCACGATCGTAGAGCAGAGCGACGTGTGTGCTGCCTTCACGAAGCTTTGAGTGAGACTGAGTGTGTTGAGAAAAAAAATGCGGTGCGAGAGGCAATCCATTCAGGTCCAGTGTTCGAATTGAAAGCAGGTGAGTGAGAGAGGGCAGCAGTATGTAGGTGTGTGAGTGAGCTTGATTGTTTTGTAGTTGTTTTTGTTGTTGTTGGTATTGGCAATAGTCAAGTTTGTGGGCCACTTAGAGAGCTGGCTAATTTCGTTGTTATAATTGTCATAAGCTTTGTTTTTTTTTATATTTTGTATCTATTTACAGAAACTATTAAATCCATAAAAAAAAACAAATAATGTAAATGATAAAATAAATAAAAAAAAATAGATACATATAAATAAATAAACAAAGAAGAATAATACATAAGTATATTCATACAAAAATGTTTTTTAAACAAAATTACGTCACAAAGAAACCTTATTTAAGAATCTTTCAAAAGAAAACTTTATAAACATTACGGAAAATTTAAAAAAATATATAAAAAATTTCAGAAACTTTTAGTTTTAGTTTTAGCTTTTTAAACCTCTATTGTTGTTAATATTATCCTTAAACCCTTATTTATTTTACATAACAAAAACCATATAAGTTTAAATATTTTGTTTCCTACCCAATCAAATTTTTAAACAAATTTTTTAAATTATTTTTTAAAACTAAATTTATAACTTTTTTTTTTAAACTCACACACCTGTGCACTTGCCTGCACATTAGATCTCCTGCTCTCTCTCTGCCCGGCTCTCTTTTTGATGGCTAGACTCTAGCTACATGAATAACCGTTGACGTGTGCTGTCACAGTGGGCCTAATTGACATTATATAACCCTCGAGCCATTATTAAAATGCAGCCAACTGACATAAGCACACATATAAGTATGTACAATCCCATGTCGAATGCAATTACCCGCATTATTTGCATTTTAAACTAAATGTTGTTCAGATTTGAAAAAACTTAACGACAAATCCGTTCATCTTTGAGTGTGTTTTCCCCACTTGAGAGCCATTGTCGAATTGGGTAATTGCAAAACAGATCCAAAAACACACACACACACACGTACCACACTGAATGGTAGTCGTAAATCGACAAACAGTCGTAAAGAGGTGTAAATTCGTATGCAAATAGCACTCACAAATACAAAGAGAAACTGCTGCACACACACACACTCTCTTTCAAGCCAGACTTGGGGACTGTAGGGGAAGAGAGTACTAAGCTTGGCGCTCTGAGAGAACAACAACAGCTGGTGCAGCGACAATAAAATAATAATATTAATACTTTGTTTAATATCTGTCTATATTAACTTCGAGATTAAAAATAAGAACAGCTGTTTTCTAAAGAAAGTAAATATTTAATTCTAAAGATCAAATATCTCAAACCTTATCCGAAACTAAAACACCCCTCACCCTGTGGGTCATATGAGGTATATCGATTGTGCCTCCCCTGGTGCGCCTGGTGGCTGGTACTCGCACTCGCTCTGTCTCGAGCCATAAGCTGAGCTTACGTTACGCTCAGGTGACTCACGAACCGAACCGAACAGCCGCTCTGCTGTGAAGGGCGAAGCGGGGGCGCTTTACTGCTTCTGCTCGCTGCTGATGTTTTTATTATTTTTGTTGTAATACCCGCTGACGTCCAGGCCATATGGAAGAGAGCCACCGACCATATGTGCATGCATGCCATGCACTGTACAGTACAATTATTACGGCCAGGCTTGGATCTCTAGCTGGTAGTTGGTAGTTAGTCGCTTGCGGCGGCCCGCTAACAAAATGGGCAGCGTAATGCCTCACTGGCTAGGCTAGCGTTAAGCCCGATGACTATGACTGTACAAGTATTAGTGAGTATCTGTGTTTCAGAGACAACAAACCATTTATATCCGGACCTGCGGCCTGTTTTGACTTTTCATTGAAACTTGCTGCTGCACAGAAATTAAATTTTAGACACGTTTAAGGTTTACTTCCGAAAAAATCAAGGGGGGTATAGATATCATCATGCTATCCAATAGTATTTAATTATTTTTTTTTCAGTGCACAAATGACGCTGTCAGATGCGGCATCGTTAAAACTCAAGTCGTAAAGTCCCCTCCATCTCCGGGCCCTAGCCTAGGCTGCTGGATATTAACGCATTAGGTACAAGGTACACAAACCCATTTGCCATACTTGTCTGTGGCAGAGACTCGGCTGTTATGAAACAATAAACAACCGTCAACCGAAAAGCTCCGAGGGTTGCTACAGGGATTTTAATTAAGCCCCAAAATCATCAGCTATCAGTTAACAGCAGGGGGTGGTGTGGGGTCTAATTGCAAAAGTAATTCTGCTGAAGACCTTTAATTAGAAAGGGGAGGTTTTCTGATAAACGAAAATGATTAAAAATGTTAACAAGACAGGTATACCTCAACCTCTAAACAATACAACCTCCCCCCCTGTTCATTTAGTAAACATCTTAAATCCCCTCATATACTAACTTTGCCTCACTAGACCCTTAGTATGCCTCACTAAACCCCAAGCCTGACCTTAAGCATTTTGAACCCAATTTGTAAACACACGAAGGGCGGTCAGGTAGGAGATGCCATATGGGTACCACAGACCTTCAGACCGCCCCGAAAACAGAGACTCAGCAAAACGTATTGCGAGAGCTTATAGGGGGGGAACCTCCCAATCGCCTCCCCAAGATATCTCCACCCGATTCCTACCTTCAACTTGCCGCTGGCGGGGCCATTGAATTGCTCATTCGGTCATGGCTACACGGCTTTGGCTTTTGCCTACTGCCTCACCGGCTTTTTGTTTATTTTTTTCATATATATATATATATATATATAGCATGTATATATATATATATATTGTTCAGGTTCATTAGAAAGTGAACGCTGAGCTGGGAGACAAAATGCAAGACAATGGTGCTTCCAAGTCGAAGGGGTCTGGGTATCGCGGCTAATGAAGCCCGACAGGGCCAATATCGAGCCAGGGATCGGATCACGATCGAGATTCACTCCACTCTGTCATTAAGGTTTGTAGGGGGTAATGTCATTACTACTGTTTCAGTTTTCACTTTTATGGATTTTTACTCGAACTTCAATTGGTAGGGGTAGGGGACTAAAAATTAGGGTAATAATACCAAAAACAGAGATACTTGTTAGTTAACTTCCTTTTTCTTCAGGGACTTCCTGAACCCCTTAAATCTATAACTTAAACCCCTCTATAGATCCTTTTGAAACTTCCTAATTTTAATTATTATGAAAACTTCTTTCTATCAGACCTATTAAAGGGTATTGTCATCTTCGATTCTTTATAATAATCCCAATTGATCGTTCAATTAAATCAAAAGTATAGCGTACGCATTCAAAGATCAGCCAGTGACGGATGATGAGATACAAATGAAAATGTTGAAAGAAACCACGAAAGAGAAATATAAAAGGAGGGGGAGGGTGCCTTCGAGATACAAAGATACAAAGATACAACCAAAAATTATGTTAGTGGGAAAATTTTTGTGGTTTCATGAAGTACTCGACGGAATCGCAGTCCGAACTTCACTTTCACTTGCACTTCGTCGGCCATGAATGAAGCCCCCAAGCCCCCTAACCCTGCTAGCTGCCTTAGCTGCCCACTGTCTTTACTTTTCTCTCTTTTTCTTATTTATTTTTTAGGTTTATTTTTTTGGATTTTTTTTTTAAGTGCTGCTTCCATACCGCCACTGGCGCCTTCATCAATCAACGTGCGGCGGGCGAGTATCGCTCGATGCTCATGTGGCACAATGGGAAAGTTCGCCCACAAGGGTTCTGGTGCGCTCGTTAGGCTCTAAATCACGTACCAGCCGCCCACTTGCCTCCCACTTTCAGTCTTTACACCCCTAACTATGAGGTGCACTTAGAAAAAATATATAAATATTTAAAAGAAATGTATTTTAAATAAACTTTTATAGGGATATCTCTCTTCATGGAGCTTAGAACTAAGATCTTTTTAGGAAGAAGTCATCATTAGTCTCCGATATTTCTCTCTGTGTAGGCTTTTGTTTATCTTCACTGCCTGCTGGGCTCTTTCATTGACTTTCGTTTTGATTTTTCATTGGAAAATTCGTGTTTACAAGCGATTAGCAGCTGATTATTATTTTTATTATTATTTGAAGTCTGCTCTCCTCCACAACCAATTGAATTTCTTGATTTGGTGCTATTGTGGTGCTTTCTTCTGGATGCCCGAAGAAAGATTCAAAAAAATCTCAAGAGAGCTTTACATAATCCCACAGAGTGACCACAAATGGTCATCATTATGCAAAGTCACTACTTTTGGGATGGTCAGTGATGGTCTCTGTCTTTAAGATTCTATTTGTGGCAACAGAAGCTAATGAACTTGAATTTTTGGGGGTTTTGGACAAACAGAGTTGAGTATTTATTATTTAATTAAGTCCTATTCCATATCAGATTCATGGCTCACTTCCTGCCAGGCCCTGAAATAAATAAGCCCTGCTAGTTTCCCTCTAAAATCAAACTAAACACTGTTGGATTAATTCTATAGAAATTGCATTACCTGGCCGGCAGGTAATTTCGTCAGATTCAATTCAATGCAAATTACCAAGCCAGCCAACAGCTACTGGCTGGATTGGGAAATTGGCAACAGAGCCAGACAAAAGATACAAATAAAACACTTTGTAGCAAGTTCTGACACTGAAAGAAATTTACCTAAACTTTGAAACTAAAAGAAATTGAAATATTTAATAAAAATACTAAGAAAGAACTTGAATTTCTTAACTATTCTTATCTATAAAATATTATTTATTTTATCTCCTATTTTTTGGTTAAAAAAGACTTCCAGTATAGGGTATCTTAAGCATTCAAGAAGCGTTTAACTAAAAGCCGGCTTCAAGAAATTTGGCTCATACATAACTAGGACGACTGCTGCAAGAACTGGTTAACTTGGTGTGTGTGTGTCAGTGTGTGTGTGTGCCAACAACCGGCAACCAACAACCAACAACCGGCAACTTTTCCGCCCCAACCTCCCTACCCAGCCAGGCCCCTCCTCCCCTGCCGCCTACATGCATGACGTCAACTTCCCCAACTGGTTTCGCAATTTTAATTTAGATGCTTTCATGCGGCGATGCTCATCGGGTTTTCGGGGCGACTTGCAAGAAGTTAGTACCAGGCATGTCAGTACCACCTCATCTGAATATATATATTTTGCTTCTTTTTTTTTTTTGTTTGGAATTAGGCCTACAAACCCCAAAGCCTACTAAAATAACCAATGAAGATCCAGTTGAAACGGGAAGTGAACGATTTGGTTTCCACAACTCCACAGAAAATAAAACTTAGTGACAAGTTATAGATATTTAAGAGGTGACTTTATAGGGTTTCTATATCTTTTAATTATTAATCTCTCTCTGTACACAAATATTTGTTTTATTTTTTATTAAAAGTCTGGCATTCAATTAGCGTTTGGAGAAAAGTAAACTAACAGACTCTGGAAAATCTCAGGTCCGATGAACTGGTAGTAGGGTCACGTGGTCTTAGTGGGTAATCACTGTCCAGAGTAATCACCTTAAAAGCGGAATAGGGCGACAACACAATAGTAGTGGCAGTAAAAGTGAGAAAGTCATTAAATAATCCCACGACTTTCAACTACTACTCGGAAAAGTCAGAGAAGAAGAGGAGCAGAGACTGTTGGAAAATCTGAAACTACTTCCCATCCATGATTGCATGATGGGAGGAAATAATGTCATACTTTTGAAGCTTCCAGATCCAGTAATCGGAGTAACACACACAATGAAAGGGAAAAATCCAATTAATTTTAATGAATTTTTTATTGTTTTATTAGTCATAAGAAATAAAAACAAGGCAGTACAGCCTTCTATTTATAAGAAAAAAAAGTGCATGACGAATACTACAAATAATATATATTACACGGGAGGTTTATTTTCGCGCCGATAGCTAAGGAATTTATAGATATTTCCTAGAGACTTTTCAGTAAAAAAAAAAAATAATAATCTTAAATGTTATTTATAATTTAAATTTTTTTATTTTTAAACTAATTACATTTTAAATGAGTCTGGAAACCTCACTGATCATTAAACACTTTCCCTCCCTAATCGTCTACCAATAGACTGCGATATGGTTCAATAATTTCGAACTTTTCCACCAATTTTCAGGTGGTTTCAGGTAAAGCCAACCCGGATATAGTAAACCCAATTACTGGTCATATACACATAGCCCTTTAGAGAGCTCCATACCTTGGATTAGATAATAAATGTTGTTGCCAGTCTTGTACATATAATCACGTGTTTATCGCTGGAATTTTCATGCGCGTGCCTCTGTCGTGGGAGTTCTGTGTTTTTTTATATATAAAGAATAGCAATCCCACAACCCATTCTCCCACTCCACCCCCCTCACAAAGACAACACTGTATACTCATCTATGTATTTTTATGCTAAAATGTCAGAGTTCAAGGCTTTTAATGGCAGCTGCACAGGCAATGCCGCATAAATAGGAATTTCGGGTATTTTCCAACTGCTCGCTGAGCTCGAAGTAATTTGTGAGCTACTCTAACCACTTTTCTTTCTATTTTCTTCTTGAGGAAAATTCTTTTGTGGAAAAATGGTACACCCCCTGGCGCCACCTGTGCAGCTATCGGGGGGAACTAAGCGAATTTTTTGCAAACTTTATTACATACTTTTGGGGATATTTTATCCGAACTTGTTGAAGGAAAACTATTTTTTATATTTTGAAGTAAGTTTTAGACTGAAATTAATGATAATAATGATAAGAAATATTTTTTATTTTAAAGAATAATAAATATTCTCTAAAAAAAAAAAAAAAAGAAATCACGAGTGTTGCATACTTCGGGGCGGCAAATTAACCAACTCGGTCGGTCGGCCACTTTTAGTTGCCATGAGAGGCAAAAAAGGCAAAAAAAGAGCGTGAACTACGCCCACGATTGGGAAACTTGACTGCGGCTGGATGTGGGCGTGGATGTGGGCGTTGGAGGCGGCTGTTTTTAACCTTTTGTTGTTATCATCAAAAGCCATGGATATGTTTTTCAGGCAAAGAGTGAGGCAACCACACATCCCCAGCTCCAGCATCGTGTGTGGGCATATTAGCTCATCCGAAGTGCATTATCGATGGGTGCCCAGTTGGGAGAGCAATTGCGTCACAAATGTCCTCGGGTCTTCTAAACTAATCGAACCTTGAACTCTGCCAGTTTAGAGAGGGCGGCGTGGGCAGACAGAGTCCTTAAAAGTGCAGAATAATACAGTAATGGGAAATAGAAGGAGGTTTTCTTATCCTTCTTTCTATAAATAATGGTACTAACTTTCTACCAAAAGTTGTATAAACTTACCAGTATATCTCATTGGAGGTAATCATATTGGTGGTCTTGTAGTACTGGGCGGCAGTGTAGCTGCTCATTCTGCTAGTTTTTTTTTTTATTTTTTGGGGGGCGGTGGTATGGGGGCTATATGGTGTCTCCCGGTTCTAGCCGCTTCTCTTCAATTATGTATAAGGTAAATATAGTTTAAGGCCCGAACTAGGTTCTTGTATGTGTTTTGGACGGTATACAACACTTTGGCACCGATAATACAAAATATGAAAGATGTCGAAAAATCAATACGCCCGAGGGGTGAGAGAGTAGAATTCACTTTGAAGCTATTTTTTGCGATATATTTTTAATCGCATTGGGGTATGTATATATATATATATATATGTATGTATATAATATTTTATGTTGTTAACGAGAAATGGACATTTCGGTGAGACAGCAGCGACGTCGACTGCGACTGCGGCAGCGGCGGCAGACAATCGAATACATACACATAAGACAGTTACATATATCCCGAATCCTGTCACACTTGCCACTTTTACCGTTTTAACCAAATATAGTCTGGGAAATAATCCCTGCACTAATTATCTATTCACAGACATATTATTTTTAAACTTTTTTTTTCTGGGTGAGTGGGTGTATCTGTGAGGTCTGTGAACAAAAAATACTTCTAGGCGGAAAAGCGTCTGCGAAAAACTAACGTCGGCTACTAAATGGAGTACTGAAATGAGTACAAATATTACTGAAGGCGTCAACTGCCAGCCACAGCGGCTCCTGCGCACTCTCTTACACGCTCTCTCGCTCTTTAAAGAGAGAGAGCGCCAGTAAGACAGATGTCTCCAGTGGGGGTTGGTTTCTCCCATTGTTGTTCTCTCCCCCTCGGTGGTTGCAAAAAATTTCGAGAAAAAAAAATGCACTCGGGGGGAAAAATGCAGTGGGAAATGTGCGCCCAATATATTACTGGCGCTTCGAAAAACCAAAAATAGAAAAATCAAAAACAATCCCCAAACACCCATGGTATATGGAATATATCCATTCCTCCCCAAAATAGTTTTACGACGCAATTTTAGGATCATTAAGTAGCATTCCGGAATCATAAAACATTAACCAGTAAGTGCTCGAGAGAGTGGCCAGGGGGATGTGGCCAGGGGGTTGCAAATTATAAGGCGGCTTTTTAATTCAATTCTGTATAATAAGAAAGGGAATCCGAACTATCGGTAAGATGTTTTCGAAAAGGAGTTTTTGTAATGCATCCGACAGGATATTCTCAGTCTCAGCCTGAGCATTCCCCCTCGCATATCCTGCCAATTTGCAAGGCGGCGAAATTCATAGCAGCTCAACCCCTATTCCGCGAGAGACTTTCTCTCAGAGAGAGAGCCGGCTAAAAACCGGTTATAATGAGAAGCACTGTTAGAAAAGTATATCTAGATTCTACAAGTAAATATTTTAAATAAATATTAGATAAATATTTCCAGATAGTTCTGGAAAAAGTAGAGGGTCTTGGACAATATTTGAGATACTATTTTAGGAATGGGGTCAATTTTTGTAGTATTTGGGAATATTATCTAAAAGGTCAATATAGTCTAGAAGATCTATACGATTTATATAGTCTATAAGATCTAAAACCAATCTATAACATCTACAACGCCTGAAAGGTCTTTAATATCGATAAGATATATAAGGTATAAAGTATCTACTAGGTCTTCGAAGTCTAAGGTCTTTAAGTTTTATACGATCTATATGATCTACAAGAAGATTTGTAGGGTTTATCAGGTCTATACGATCTATAAGGTTCCTAAGATCTTGAAGTTAGCTAACTTCAATAATAAAGCCTATATTCCATAATCTTTTAGGCTTATAAGGTCTTTACCATCTATAAGGTAGGTCTGTAAGATCTTGAAGGTCTATAAGATCTATTTTAAAGCCTAAAATCTGAAATCTAAGTCCAAAGGTATAAGTCTATAAGATCTAAAAAATTTAAACGATGTTTAAGATCTAAAGGTCTAAGTCTATAAGATCCAAAAGGTCTATAAAAGGTCTATAAGGATCTATAAGTCTATAAAAGGTCTATAAAGATCTATAAGGTTTTTAGTATCTTTAAGATCCGTAAAAGCTATAAGATCTATTCTAGAGTTTCTATGATATCTATAAAGTCTTTAGGATCTATATAAGATGGTCTATAAGGTTTACTTAGTTTCTGAAATCTATAAAAGATCTATAAGATCAATACCATCTATAAAGTCAACAAGACCCATATGACCTATAAGATCTATAAGGTTTATAAGGTCTTTACGATGTATAAGATCTGTGTGATCTAAAAGGCCTATAAGATCGAAGCGAATTATTGAGTCTCTGAGATCTATAAAATCTATACAATCTATAGAGTCTAAATGATCTATAAGTTGTATAAGACCTATTAGATCTACAAATATCATAAGACCTAGATAAGGTCTATAAGGATTATAATAAGGATGTAAGGGCCGTAAGGACTTAACTTAAGAAGTACTTGTTTTTAACCAAATACCCCCTTAAAAGATATAGAAAGTTAATATATTACCTCGAAAACCCCTAGATATCGACCGATATAGGCCCTGCCTATGGCTATGGGAAACTTTTCCCTAACCCAGTTCATCAACTCTTATTGAGTTATTTAGTGGGTAATTGCCACCAGGCGAATAATTGAGGTGATTGCCATAGTTACAATAGTTTGGATTGTTTGGGAATAGGTTCGCGAACTACACTACGTGGGGTCGCTCGACTTCGAGGTCTGCCAAAGACATACAATATAATAGAAGCCCAGGTCGAGGCCCAGTTCCCATATGGTGGTGCCCATGATTAGCTATTGGATGTGCAGAGCATAAAGACCCAGAAAAGTGATAGCACCCCCTTTGGGGGATACTCCCATCTATATTTGCGTGTCTGGTGCGTGCTCAAGTGGGGAGAAGGGGCCTGATGTTCGGTTGGTTCAGTGGTTCGGTGGCACTTTCTATGGCCCCGTTGCATGCAACTCGATGCATGCCCCCAACCCATACAATGTACCACACAAAGGTCTGCCAGCCGAGAGGTCTAGGCTTCAACTTTAATTCTTGGGCGCGCTTTTCAAATACAAGCCCGGGAATAAGTATTTAATAATCAACATCATCAGCAGCTCAGCAGCTGGGTAATTGCTAAGAGCAATTGTAAAAGGCACTGAGAGAAAAAATCTAGTAACTAAAAGAATCTAGGGTTTCTTAAAGGAGAAGTAGGAAACAGTAGGATTTTTAAACAGAAATTTAAACTATAGAGTTTTAATTTGAATTATTTGTTTTATTTCCTTAAAAGTCTTTTTATTTTCTACTAATATTTTCTCTCTGTGTAGCCACTTCGTGCATTTTATTGTGTGAACAGAAATCAACTTGAAAAAGAAGTTCAAAACTCTGAATGGCTTCTCAAGACATGAATATTTCAACCAGACTGCAGTAAGAGGAGTTGCAAGTTGGAGTTGGAGTTGAAGGCAGCTTGTGGCAAGCAATGGTAGTGGGAGGTAGTGGGGAGTGGTAGTGGGAGGTGTTTGTGTGGGAGCTTTCTGCCTTGAGGTCCACGCCCATCAAATTGGGTCAACTGACAATGAAGTGCATCAAAAATGCAACTCCAGCGAGGACACAAAAAAATATAAAAAAAAAGAAAAGACAATTTTCCGACTGATAAGAGGGAAAAGTTTTAATCTCCCTCCCCTCCCCCCTCCAGCTCTATAAAAAAACAAACAAAAGCCAAAGAAATGGAGGGACTGGGAGGGATTCCACTTGCGAAGAATAAACAAAAAAAAAGAGCAGCCACAATATTTTCACATTCTTTTCTTTTTTTGAAGAAAAAAGATAATGAAGATTCTGATGATTCTGATGAGAAGGGACAAGGGACATCCCAAGAACCAGAATCCCAACCAGAACCAGAACCAGACCAACTTCGAGATGATGCCTCGAGATGGCAACAAAAGAGATTTTTCCCCACTTGGCTGTCATAATATTGAAAGAACGCCTCGAGGTTGGGTGTTTGGGTGGCTGGAATATATAGACTCCCTATTCCCTACTCCCTAGAACCGACTCCCCATCGGAAAAACAAGTCGGAGTAGTTCTGAAAAGATGACAAGTTATTAGCGGGTGTGTTTGTTGAGGCATTTCCTCCAACCAACTTGGCGCTGCGTTTTATGACATTTGTGGATTATTAGCTTCCTGTCAGATATATCAGATTATTTGATGGAGCATCAAATTAGAGCTTAAATAGGGATATGGAAATAGAAATAATGAAGAGAGATCTTCAGGAATAAGAGGTCTATGAGGAATAGATAAATTTCATAACCTATTTTCATCATAAGTTTTGAAGAAAATATAGAATCTGATAAATTTTTAAAAGATTACAGGTTCTAACCCTGCCCATCTCTATAAAGAAACTAATCCCAAAATATACTAATAACTATAACCCACCCATCTACAAGTTCACATTTCACTCAACCCTCAGATAATGTGCCAAAAAACCCCATTTCATTAAAATACATGCAACATTTTTAGACAAAGTGGGGCAGTGACCGTCGTCGGATCTGAATATTCATATATATATGTATATATCTCATATGTAAGTACTCTTGGAGGCATGAAACATGTGCACGTACCATAATGATTTCATATACTTATATGTATATATATGTTCCCCTTGTTTCTGTTGCAAAAAAAGAAAGGGAGAGAAAATGTCAGCAAACGCTAAAGAGCACTTGATGTACCCACCGACACAGCCATGCAGATGAACTGGAGGCGCGTTGGAGTTGGAGGAGCCTGCGGAGAGAACATCATGGATGCCCCAACATTGGGGTGGTGGTGGCGCATGGTAAGACACATAAAGAGTCACCAAGCAACAAAAATTAATGAACTACATACGACTTAATGAATTGGAAATACCCTAACTGGGGGTATCTATAGAATATATGTATACCTTCTATAGAGCCTTCTTATATAGAATGTAGGTTTCTTTTTGTTTCCAAAAATCAAAGATATCGGAAATGATATAATAGCAGATTCTTCTTTGAAAAGATTCTAAGAAGACGAGTCTTTTCACACAGTCTTCCCAAAAAAGAAAAAGGAAACGGCAGTGATTAGGCATTTTTTTTTTTTTTAAATCTCTATCATTATCCTTAAAAAAATCATTAATTATAAACCATTTGAGTGACTTATGAGGTCTCCTAAGCCATATACCCCATCAGAGACGAAAAAGGGAACGAATGCTGGTGCTTAGCCTTAGAAGATGCACAAAAACAAACAGAAATGCTGTTACACAAGTGCCCCAAGTGGCAGCCAGGCGCTGGCATCCTCCACGGATGCTTGCAACATTCAGCAACATGCCACCACCCATCCAGACACCCACTCTCTCTCCTCGAAAAAAGAATGCATGCCAGCGAACTTCTCGCTTCTCGTCAGTCACTCAGTCAGTAGCTTCTCACTGGGGAGCCAGTGGGGGTGGTTCTGGGCCAGAGGCGGGGATATATATTTTGTGGAGGGGTTATACTTATTTATTATAGATGTGAGGAATTTTTCAAGTATTTTCCAACATAATTAATATAACTGGTTCTTTGGGGGGAGAGGAATTTAATATTTATGATTTTTTTGGAGGAGAGATCTTGTACCTTTTAGAAGACCTTCTTTTAGAAGACTTTTCTTTAAATACCTACACCCTCTCTAGACCTACACCCTTGTTTCGAAGGACAAAGGTATGAGGATGCTGGGAGCTGCCCAGGACGATGACGCAGCCCACGACTACTGGAAACAAAAAACTGTGTTGAGATTTCTTCCCTCGTGGCATACCCTCACGTCTTTCGGGGATTGGGGATCGGGGATGCAACTGAATGCGAGATGAAAGTGGAGAAATGAGGGGCTGCGACACAGCCATGTGGAGATGTGTGTGAAAATGGGACCAGAGACCAGAGCAGCAGAGCAGAGACCATACCAGAGCACATCAGAGCACTATATCTTTGTATGTGGTATATGGTGGAATACATTTTCAGTTTAAGAAACTCTATTTTTAGAGCACTCGGCACCGGCCATGCAGCCGAGCAGTGTGGGAGCAGTTTTCCTGCATTTTCCACTCGTTTTTTTTTATAAAAACTTACATACTAGCTAGATGATAATGCGATAAACACGAAAATTTTGTAATTTCTTCAAAAGCCAGAAATCAATTCGACAAGTTGCCTCATCTGGGGGAGATGGGGGTCTCGTGTTAATTAAGGGGGTGGTGGCTTCATTTTCACCCAACTGCAGCCTAGTATATATCTAACATTTGCTTGACTTCCCACGGCCGAATCGTTGGATATAATAACGACCATCGATATGTAGCTGTAGATGATAATTACCGGCTAGGCTATCCAAGTGGGACTCAAGTAATGCAATCCACTAATGCAACTCTCCAAGTAGTTAACACTAAACAGAAATCGAATACCGAGATCGAGACTTATTGAAAGCAAATCAGTAATCAATACGCGGGATATTTCTTAGCAAACTACAAGATACTCTTTCAGATTTTTGATATGTAATATTAAAAGAAATCCTATTACAAAACCCTCTTAAAAAGGTAACTCTATCTCTAGAATTTCATTATAATTTCATGAGTAATTAGATATGACATGACTTCTCTGTTAACCCCAAGGTTGGTGGGACTTTTCAGGGTATATGTAGCTGGCCAGTGGCCACAGGTAACTGGTTGTCAGTCAATAAGCTTTCCCCTCCGGCGGTAACCCCTCCCCATCTTCCAAATGGCGATCGCAGGCCATGACGAGGCTGCTGACAATCGATTAATGGCACATATAAATGGCTATCTTCTGGTTGGCTGCTCGGTCTCTCACCAGATCGACTTCCAACGGGTTGCTGACCAAATGCACTTTAAAAAAATTGGGATAAATAGTCAATATTAGACTACATTAGTCAGAAACATATTGGGTCTAGAGGAACTACTAAAGAAGTATCTGAAGAAAACTGCAAGTATTATTTTGGTTTTTGCATTATGGTTTATATTTTTGGAAGTTTTTCTTATAAATAGGGTTCAAAAAAAGTTTATTATTATATAATCTATATAGTAGAATAGTCTGAATAATAAATATGATTATTATACAATTGTTTCTTAAATGAAAATCAAATCTAAACACCAAAGAAACCTTTATTGAGATATATGTATACGATAAAAACTAGTAAACGTCTTTAAGAACTCTGTTAAACATATCCTATAGATTTTTCTTAAAAATGTATCTTTCTAAATAAATATTTATTATACACTAGAAATATTATATGATTTATCCCAGAACAGTCTGAATGAAATAGTATAGAATTCTACAAATATTTCTTTAATGAAAATTAAGTTTAGGAATAAAAAAAACCTTTTTTGGAGTAAATACTCTTTGAAAATATTATTTTTATAAAAACTATTTCAAAAACTTCCATGGAATCTTCTAAAAAATATATCTTTTTGAAAAAACATTTATGATAAACCTAAACTTGTATATGTATATATGTAATTTAGAAGAAAAATGTATCTTTTTTGAAAATATTTATTTAAAATTGTAATTTAAAAGTCTAAACTATTATATAATTCATATAAAATGAGGTCTAAACATCAAAAATTTATATTCTACAAATCATTTTTTAAAGAAAATTCCATTTAAATCTCAAAACAAACCTATGTATTTTGAAGCAAAAACTTCAAGAAAGTCTAAATTAAATATAAATTTCTATATATCTTGTAAAACCATGTATGGACCACTTTAAGGTCAACTTTTCTCTCTGTGTAATCCAGCCAATACACCAGCTCTTACTTCTTAAAAATATTGTATATCCAATTGGCTTTCAATTTGCATGTGTTTCTCGTTTCGACTCGTTTTCATTTTCGTTTCACGTTTTTGGGCTTTGGGCCTCTTACTACTACGCTTTTTTTCAGTCTTGAATGAAATCCACATAAACGGCATTAAAAAACACGAAATTATTGTATATTGTGGGCGTTTAGTGGCCGAGTGCGTTTTTTTAATGCGGCGCCGCTTCGACGCTCCATTGGGTCACCACTGAAAAAAAAAAACATTAAAAAAAAAAAGCACAAGCCACCAATCACCCTGGCGTCTGCGCAAGCGTCGCTGCCAACTGCGTCCATTGACGTTGGCGATTAAGCTGCGGTGCAGACAGGCCTAAGGTCAAGTTATATCCACCGCGGATCGAACGGGGGGTGGCATGGTGGCATGGGGCACGAGGCATGGGGGCATTGCTTTTCGGATGAATGATGAGCAAGCAAAAGTGACTGAGTTCGAAGAAGAAGACGAAAATATATGCACGAAAAACCCACAAAAATTTACAATAATTTATACATAAATCGGTATATATACATACATATGTACATATATATTTGTTGATAATTTTGTTGTTATTTTTTTGGCGCCTACGCGAACTGCGAAATGCAGCACATCAGTGCAGCGAAATGGAGCTTTTTTCGAGCTGCCTTTTTTGAAAATGGAAACTTTTGAAAATTTATAATAACTATTAGTAGTACCTTCGATTTTGTGATTCAATTTTAAATAATATTCAAAGGAGCTATAGCTTTTGCAAGTATATGAAAGTATATGTAAAAATTTTCCAAAAAATATAAATAAATTATTATGCACCTTCTTTTAGCTCTCTATTTTTTAAAAACAAAATTTTTGAAAATAGTTTATACTAATTTTAGATTTTTAGATTTGATCTATACCGTTTTTAATATAATCAACAATATTATCTATATCTATATTTATAGTACCTTTAACTTGTATCTTTTTGGAACCCGAAAAATAAGTGTTTCATTTTTTATAAAATATTTTAAATACTTGTTTCAATTACTATTACCATTTTTACAATTTTTTGTTCGAGAAACTATTTTTTTTAACCCTAAAGTAACCAGTTTGAAAATGTGTTTTTCAAAATTAAAAAAACTTTCTAGAAACTCTTGGCATTTTACGATTTACCAGCATTTTTACCAGCCAGATACTAACATTCAAGCTCAAAATTACATATTTTAAAATACTTTTCGTACTGAAACACCTTTAAAAACTTCCTTTTTTACTTTCATCATTAATTACAATATTTAAAAAATATAAAACTACTGAAATATGTCCTATTTTTTTTATAAATAACCAATTAAAACCCCCGACATCTCTAAAAAATATTCACACTCACGAATACAGCTGTTGGCTTTTTCGAGTTTTTTGAATTTTGAAAAAACGGAAATATAAAATTTGAATATTAAAACGGAAGAAGTGGAGGAAGGAGACTGGAGGAAGGGGAAGAGTGCGAAGAGAGAGGGGTGGGGTAGGGGGGGGGAAAAGCATGCTTTCCTCAAAAGCAGAGAGGAAATTAAGCAACAACGCATTTTCTTGGCGCTCGCAATTGGGGCGTGCTAGTGTCGGGGCCATGAGGGGGCCACCGAGTACTCTGAACTACACCCAAAAGACACACACAAAGGGGGATCCCTCTTAGCCCCCTCCCCAAAAGGAAAATTTGGGTCAATGTACACAGACACACCAAAATGAAGAATAATTTTTCACGCTTTTCTTGATGGTTTTTTAATTTTCAACATTAATATGTCAAGAAAATGGAGGGTGGGGTGGAGTGGGTGGGCCTCTCCCAGGGCCCGACAAGATGCATTTTGTTGTTCTTCGAAGAATTCCCTTAATTTGTTTTCTTCTAGATTTTGCTGATTTCTTTATGACCCTGGGCTGGTGTTAATTGATTGTGGGGGCAGGCAGGCGCCCTTTCTGCGATTCGGCGACCTCCAGGGTCGGTGGGTGGTTGGGAGCCGGAAGTTGTCTGTCGGCCGACAGGCGAAAATTTATTCCATCTACGTGAGTCCAGAGATAAGCGGTTTAAAAGGCCCTATAGAATCTTCCAGATAAGAGATAAACAGATGAAAGATGTCGGCCTAGAAAGACGGAACCACTCATCCCTATAGATAAGACTGGGATGGTGATGAAACTTTATGAGGAGGTACTTTGTGTCATAAAATGATAAGACGAAGGTTTTTTATTCTATTAGATTCTCTCATGTATTCATACATATATTTATAAATAGTTATCATATTACAATAATCCAATAAAAATTCCAAACACGAAGCTCTAAAAGGTTGGGCTATAAATTAGTCATATATGGATATCGATAATATAGTTTAAAATGATGAAAGATTATAAACCAATTTTTAAGAGCAATTAGTGACAAATATTTAGAGGCATTACTCATATCTTTAAACAGCTTTAGACCTCAAAATACAAAACTAATTATAGACTTTTGTTAACAGCAACCTCGTCCCAAATCATAGTGACTCAAAACCCAAGTAGTTTTGTAAGAAATCATCAAAGAAACACCTTGTCTTACTAAGCTTACTAATCAGTGATTAGTTGTAGTACAGAGCAGGTCAAATCGTAGACCAACGGAAAGAGGAAATTCGCCATCTGACCTCGTCCATAGCTCATCCAACTTCCTTCTCGCAAAAAAAAACAAAAGCTAGTCAGAGCAGACCATTTTTGAGCATTAGAGGCTACACGATGGATGGCCATTTTTGGGGAACATGCGCAGAACCAGAAGATGGCCAAGACTCGGGACTTATGGGCATGTAAAGCTGACTGGGCCGGCTGTCAGAGCCAAACACGATTGACAAGCCAGAGTTCGACTTGACGTTTTGTGGAGAAAAGTAACTCGGAAGTTGTCAGTAAGTATGTACGCAGGGGAAACGATTGCGACACTACGACACGAACCCATGTCTCATCAATCATTGCACAAGTATCTGTATCGATGTATCTGCGTAACGAGCTGCACGAGTTGCGGGTTGCTAGTTGGATACAAACCAAATAAAAGATACAAGACCATATGCAAAATACCAGACATGCCAAAGTGGGACGCCCTCTAATTGATTACATTGTTCCAGCTGGCAACTAATCCCCGAAAGACTTTAAGCCTCTTTCTTGGAGCTGGGACTCCACTGACTGACTCGATTGGCAATGACATTGTTTATTAAACATTTCAACTTCAGACACAATATATAAATAAATGATTTTAATTATTATTCTTTCACTATTCGGTGCGAATTGGGCAGCCAGCCCAGTTCAGCCAATGAGATGATCTCATTTTTCGATCGAAAAACTGAAAATTTTCTGTTTCTGTTTATTGCATGCATAATAAATGGTCTCTAGTAGTCTGGAGAGCACCGACACCATGTGCCATATACATCCAGGGTGGGATGAGATCGATGGTAACCACACCATCTATCCATGCCCATGTGTCGGCTGGCGGATCACTGGAATATACCAGAAAAGCGATCAGCTTAATTGCGTTAATTTGCAATAGAGAGCCCTAAGAGGGAGTTTATTGTCTAAATTATAGTTTCAAGTCGCCACATCGCATAAATAGACAAGAATTGATGCTGGTACTGGAAAAATACTTTGTCATAATCATTTAAATGCTAGGGATAGCGATAGTTATCACTAAAAGCTATTTGATCTTCTACTTGGCGATGGGCTATCTTCGATAGTTTCATCGATATATCGGAAATAGTTAGACAGTTATCAGTAATTGTTGAAGGTTCGCCTAGAAAAGATACAGTTGTTGGCGATGGACAAACTTCGATACTTAAGGTACTTAATCACGACTTTTATCGATATGTCGTTACATATACATAGTTATCAGTAACAGGATCAGATTCAATCAGGAGGATTGAATCAGTCCAAAAGCAGTTTCTGCTATTTGCGTTAAAAGGCTTAAACTGGGATACTGCCACTTCCCTCCCGTCGTATAATTGCCGGTTAAAATTACTAAACCTACCTCCTTTAAAAGAGCGCCGTACTTGTGCTGGGGTTATGCTGCTTCATGTGCTTATTCTTGGACAGGTTGACTCACAAGTACTTCTTGAAAAATTATTCTTTTCTGTGCCTAATAGAGTAACTAGATCATTCCGACCCCTTTGGTTACCAATTTATAGATCTAATTTTGCGGAACACGATCCATTCCGCGTTATTTGTAAAAATTATAACTCGTTATCCCATTTAATGTCCCCTGAACTATCCCTAGTTGTAATTAAATCCAAAATTATGGAATATCTTTTAACTTAATTTATCCTTACTCTTAGTTATAATAATATAGAAATAACAGTTCATTGTTAATAATAATAATAAATAACGGTTATAGGTTCTACTTGAAAAGCTGCAGTTAAGCATAGACAGCGATGGACAAACTTCGATACTTAATCACTACTATTATCGATATATCGTTTAAAGTTAGTTATAAATATCTATTGTAGGTTTTACTAGAGAAGGTACTTTTGGCGATGGAGGCTTTTATCGATATATCGTTAAAAGTTAGATAGTTATCAGTAACTGTTACAGGTTCTACTAGAAAGGGTACTGTAATTTTACTTGGCGATGGACCAACTACGATATTTTAATCCCTTAAGCACAATTCATACCGATATAATATCGTTACAAGTTAGATAGTTATAAGTAAATATCATAGGTTCTATTAGAGATGATACTGTTGGCGATGGACCAACTTCGATACTTTGACAATACGACTTTTATCGATATATCGTGCTTAAGCTTACATTGAAAGAGTTCCTATAGCAACAAGCATCTGTAGAAGTCTTTTATCTTAAGTTTCAAGTGTATCTGATCACTAAACTACCCATTTTCTGTTTAAATAATCACTTCAAACCACATAAAATCGCACAAACCAATAACTTATAATTAAAGAACCACAATATTACCTTAAAAACAAAAAACCAACTCTCCCAATAAATCACAAAAACAAGGGAATATCTTTTATTACAATTACAGTCTCAAAATAAAGCTACGCCCCATTTTCCCATCATCAGCCGGACCTTTAGATCATCCCCATTGGGGGATCCCCCTCGCAACTTTTAATTTTTTGTAGCATTTTATGGACCACCCTTGACCCAAAACGCAACATGCATGTCCATTTGGCATATCTTTTAATTAAAACAAAACCTCAAAGATATTTGCAACACGCATGTGCCCCATTGTAACCGCAATCTCCATTCCAAATGTTGCATGCAAATGAAACCGAAGAGTGGCCAGAAGGCCGGGGCTGGGAGATCTGCTTCGGCTTCGGCTTCTGCTTCTACTGCTTCACCTACTAAAGTCCACTCAGTAAGTACTCATTAAGTAGTCGGAAAACGTTAGCCCATCCTCCCGCTAGAGAAGGCCCCTCCACCCGCTTGTCGGGAAATTAATAGACTCTCCACTCTCCACTCGCTTAATTATCACAAAAGAGACCAAAAGCATAACATTTTCAAATGGGCAAGTGCTTTCATCCCACAATGAATGACCGGGCGGATAGTTTTCCCCCCGTTTTCCACGCCCCTGTACACAGTGCGTGTGTTTGCTTTATTAGATGATGATAACTGGCTAATGAGTTGAACTCTGCCAACATTGTTTATAGTAATGCAGTGAGAGAAATGTATAGTAATTACTAGAAAATATTTAAGAGACATAACTAAACTTAAAGAGCCATTTATGATGTAATGTTATGATGAAGAGCCCTATAATCTTTAGTTATTTGTTATTAAAATAAAATAAATATTTTTTCAAGTTTATTTAATTTGGAGTGTCGAGTGTCCAGTCACAATAACAACTACCAAAACCTTACCAAGAAAGCTGCCCGCACATTTTCAAGAACATCTTTGAGATCTTGAGACTGGTGGCTCGTCTTGAGATACTCTTTCCCACCAAGAATACGAAAGATACGAAGATAGGAAGATCTTAAGAGAGAACCGGACTAGGTGCGTGTGGGTGGATAATTTAATAAGAACCTTTAAGAATTATATATTAAGATATGCTAATTGAAAGATTTGACAAGTAAGTAAAAAAGACTAGAAATAAATAATAAACTAAGGAGTTAAGATCTCCAAAATTTAACTATTTAGTATCTTTTATTAACCCTCTTCTGATTATATTTAAGTTTGTATATATTTCTATAGCCTCTATAAGCATAAACCTCCCTAGAACCAAATTTTAAAGATTTATAACCCCTTTGTTTATATTCAAAAAAATTGTTTAGTTTACAATATTTCATCTAAACAATAAACATAATTAAGGGGGTACTGACATACATAATTATGAAAAAAATAACAAAAACAGGCTAAAGATAATATATCTCTCACGATATCCATAAAAATAAACTCAAAAAAAGCCAACTTAGCAAAAAAATCTAGAAAGAGTATCCCCGATTCGTTGACTCCCCCAAACATGGTTCTTGTTATTTTTAGTTTTGTTTTCTATTTAAATGTTTTTAGCGAAGGTGAGCCACAGCGTGCAAAAAAAAAACGTATAATTGGAGAGCCCACGAATCTTCTGGTCAAGCCAACCACCGACCTTAGAGGCCAAGAAGCCCCCAAAAAAAAAATAAAACGGTTAAAGATAACTGCGCTTTATTTGCGACCAGCTATAGATACATATATACATATATATCTTTCTGTGGGGCATGATCGCATGCAAAACAAAGTCAGGTACGAGACTATTGAGATATTTTTCATATTTATTCCGAATGCCACACCAGGCCTGGTAATTAATTTTCCAAATACTTTTATTTGCCTATGGATTTGGTGGTTTAATCCGTAGGGAGACCCAAATAAATGATCGCCACTTGCACTTAACATTGAATTCGAGTCACTGGTTATCGGGGCTGTAGTGGCACTACACTATTAGTTATCAGTTATCAGTTATCGGCTATCAGCAAGGGAACTTAAGCGATAAAGGCCCAAAAAAACAAACAGAAACACGGTGGGAAACACAAGTAGAAGTATGGGATCTGGCCACTGACTCATCCAATTGGCCATTATCTAATACCCCGCCAGATAACTGGGCTCTTTTATGTACGGAAATTCCAGGCCATAATTGCACTAAGGGTGGTATAGACATATAGGTGCTATAGCCCTGCCTATCGATTATTTTGGGACGCGACTGTGTCGATTAGTGTCCACAGGTAGGTAGCCAGGAGGCAGGAGTGTTGCAAAAAGGGGTTGCAAAAACCAGTAAGACCGACTTGTCAGCCTGCAGCTGCCCAAGGTGCAAGGACAAGGGGACGAGAATGTGACTCAACCAATGTTGACTCAACAGCCAAGGAAATAGGAAGGAATATGAGGAGTTTATGGAGGAAATTCAGCCAAAAAATAAAGATCTGCACAGGGAGAAATTTTCTATAACTTCTGATAGCTAAAAATAAATATCTCACATAATAAATAAGGAATGTAGGGAGATACTTCCCCTCCATCCATCCTGATAAAATATAGAACACTAGAAGATACTACCCTGACATGAAAATCTTAAGCCCCAATGCCACTCCCGATAAGAATTCTTCTGATATTCAGAAGACCTCAAGACCGAGACTCGTAAAAAAAAATGTGTTAATAAATTTTATGACGACATTCTGTAAAAAATCATATTAAAGCATAAAAAATCAAGCCTTTTATAAAATTTGGGTTTATTTTTGATGGGAGATCCATTTTGTAGGGGTTTATGGGGATAACACCTAAAACCTGAATGATTAATTATCACAAAGAACGAAGAATTCTTCTAGAAGAAAGGGGAAATATAAGAAAGTTATTCAAGAAGTAGGGAAGTACTTCCCTTCAAGACCCTCCTTGAAATCCAACTAGATTTAGACCCACTTTGTTTATAATCCTATTGGTTATATCCCCCAGGGCCTCAAGTAGGTGCCTACTGATTAGATTTCTTTGTCTTGGGCCCTTCCATCCACACAAAAATTAGAAAACAAAGAAGCCTGTTACTCACCTCTCATCACCAAAGTCAACTGGCAGCCTCTTCAGCTCGGACATGTCCAGTTCCAGACGCAGATTGGACACCTCGCATAGCAAACGATCCCGCTCGATGCTCAGCTCCTTGATCTTGGCATGGAGGGTATTGTTCTCCCGCAGCAGCTCATCCACGCTGTAGGGGATCGGCGCATGCAGGGGCCGGGGCATGGCCATGGGCAGGGAGGCAGCACCGCCGGGATGATCCACAAACATCATGGAGCTGGCCATCAGCAGGGACTGGGTGGTCTGGTGGAGCATCAGCTCCTGATCGGTATCGGTCCGATCGATGGTGTTGGGCTCCTCGGCCATCTGGCGTTGTGGGTGATCCAACTTTTGTTTATTTTTTTTTTTCTGATTCTCCGCCGGACTGTTGCACTTTTCACGGCCTCAACATTGTCGCGAGCCACGCACACGCACAGGGGTACACCTCCAGCTCGGTGGAGGAGGATGAGGTCGTGGGGGAGAAGGTGTTGGAGTGTAAAATGGAGTGGACGGAGGGAGGCGGAGCACAGAAGACGAAACAGGCAGAACAACTTTGAAACGACGCCCGAGATGCAGATTCGATGCCTCGATTTAAACTTCACCCGCACAGCTGTGACCTTGCCACCAAATATCTCGGATTCCCCGGACGAATATCTTCGACTCCCGACACACTGCACAAATAAATCGCGAGCAACAATTGGATGCGGGCTAATACGAGTTTTTAATTTTCAATTCACGCGCGACGACAGCACGACGCACGCTCCTCTTTCGACGGTTGATATAAGTGTGACCAGACTAAAATCGCTCCTCGCCGTGGGGGGATTCTCTGGCGGCCAACAGTGACGTTATCTTAGCTGTTTTCCCGTTAAACCTAGCTATATTTTAAGGCCAGAAATTATTATTTCCGCTAGTTTTTAAACTTAGTTTGCTATTCTTTACTTCGGTATATTTTTAAAATTTAAATGTTACAAATTAAATTCAATAAAGTGACAGCGCAATGACACAAAGTCAGACTTATTATTATGCCTATAGTTTTTTTTCGACGAAAATATCGCTGAATCTGTATAGTTGATACTAAATTCAGAAAATTCTTACGAAAATTCTTATTTTAAAAGCTTATATTTGTTATCATTTGTGAAATATAAATAAATATTTGTTGTATTTCCATTTGGGCTCCTAGTTGGTTAATAATTGATGATCGATAGTTGGCAACACTAGCTACCAATCATGACCAACCAATTTTTTCTCTCTACACAGCGAGAAATTTAACATTATAATACTATTTTGGTTGTATTTATCTACATCCAAATAATCTACATCCATAAATCAACATCCAAATCTGGAATAAAAATATTTTTTAGATTTTTTTTAAATTTTCTGAGGGGTCCCCTTCAAAAATATACAAAAATGCATGGAGCCACACTTTGCCCCACAGAGATGGCTATATCTTTGGCAATATCCATCCGATTCTTGAGCGGAGTACCTCAAACGAATCGTTGATCAATTCTCCATAAACCTGCATCAAAATCTGGACAAAAAATATTTTTGAGATATTTTTCAAATTTTCTGAGGGGTCCCCCTTAAAAATTCACAAAAATGCATAGAGCCACACTTTGGCCCACAGAGATGGCTATATCTTTGGCAATATCCATCCGATTCTTGAGCGAAGTGCGTCAAACGATTCGTTGATCAATTCTCCATAATTCTGCATCAAAATCTGGAATAAAAATATTTTTAAGATTTTTTTTAAATTTTCTGAGTGGTCCCCTTCAAAAATTCACAAAAATGCATGGAGCCACACTTTTGCCCACAGAGATGGCTATATCTTTGGCAATATCCATCCGATTCTTGAGCGAAGTACCCCAAACGAATCGTAGATCAATTCTCCATAATTCTGCATCAAAATCTGGAATAAAAATATTTTTTAGATTTTTTTTAAATTTTCTGAGGGGTCCCCTTAAAAATTCACAAAAATGCATAGAGCCACACTTTGGCCCACAGAGATGGCTATATCTTTGGCATTATCTATCCGATTCTTTAGCCAAGTACCTCAAACGATTCGTAGATCGATTCTACACAATTCTGCATCAAAATCTGAAATAAAAATATTTTTGAGATTTTTTTCAAATTTTCTGAGGGGTCCCCTTCAAAAATTCACAAAAATGCATGGAGCCACACTTTGGCCCACAGAGATGGCTATATCTTTGGGAATATCCATCCGATTCTTGAGCGAAGTACCTCAAACAAATCGTTGATCAATTCTCCATAATCTGCATCAAAATCTATAAATGTGGGGCTTATCTGGATAGTGTTACCATCCTAAAACCATAATGAAATCATATCGCTCCCCTTTTAAAAGATGGTGCCATTTTGACGCCAAAATGTTAAAATTTAAAATAATTTTATTGTCGTTTACATTTAAAAAATATCAATAAAGCAGCTTTTTTATTTTATTGTTTATATTTTAAAATAATTTATTTAATTAGGGCTGAACTGTATTTTATTTTAAAGAATTATAATAATACATTCCTGGTGGATCTAGTTCCAAAGTTCAAAAAAGAATCAAAACAAATCCAATCCCAAAACAAACAAACAAAAGCCGGTAACTGGGCACAAATATGTGTAGCATTGTTTTGATCACAGGACCTCCTGGTAATAAACAAAATCAAAAACAAAAAAACTATAAAATGTAAAATATTAAAATTTTCAGGAGTGGGAAAGACCACATTGGTCCACAAGATATGGTCGAAGCTACGTGAGAAAAACGTGACCTCTCGAGGATTCTACACGGAGGAAGTTAGGGGAGAGAATGGGCAGAGAATAGGATTCGATGTGGTCACCCTGGCGGGAAAACGAGGAATCCTCTCACGTGAAAATCCAGCAGACCACACAAAACGCCCACAAGTGGGAAAATATTCCGTTTACGTCCAGGATTTTGAGGCTCTTGCGTTACCATTGCTGATCCCCAAAGCTCCAGGATCAGATGGGGAACTCCTTATAATCGATGAAGTGGGAAAAATGGAGCTATTTAGCAAGCGGTTCGAGTCGGCCGTCAGGGATCTGCTCCAGCAGAAGACTCCGCTAGTGATCACCATACCCCAAAAGGGCAGCTTGCCTTTGGTGGAGCAGCTCAAGAAATGTCCAGGTGCCATTCTCCGTAACGTGACCAAGGCGAACCGAGAGGCACTAGTCAAGGAAATCACAGACCTCATTGAAAAGTCACTGATTGTAACAAAATAAACTTGTTGGTCTTTCTTTTATTAGTATCTAGGTTTAGCATGTGACTCCTCCACGTACTTTGGCAGCTCCTTCTTAACTTTAAGGACACACACTGCTACGTTTCCGCAGGAGTGTTAGCTACTTGATTGAGGGCAGGCGGCGGCATGGATGTGTTCGAAGACTGGGTCGAGGACTCGCTCTTGCGGGTGGAACGCTTCCGTACCCTCTTCGTTTCCTTGGCCCAGTCCATTTCGTTGTAGTGCTGCTCGGAGGCGCGCCAATGGAGCTCCTGCCGCTGCACCAGTTCCGGATGCTTCTGCTCGAACTCCTTGTCCGGTGGCAGTAGCAGCTCCCAGCGTTTCGTGGCATTCACCCGGGCCACCGTCCTCAGAACGTCTAGCGTTTCCGCCGGTGGCAACTGGGTGGCGGCCATCACCTGGGCGCGGTACAGGCAGGCGGTGCGAGAGAATCGGAATAACTGAAATATATATATAGTATTACATTCAAGAATAATCTAAATAAATATCAAGGCTCACAATGTAATCCCTGGCACGTATCATCTGCTCTGCGGCTACGCCGTTTGCATGGGAGAGCATTTTCTCGGGAAAGACCACTTCGGAGCGGGGCACCCAGTTGCCGTGCAGCAGAATGGCCACCTGGGGCAGCAAGGCCAACACCTTGTCTGCCGCCACATGCGGATCCACGTGCTCGACCAGCACCTCGAGGAGATCCCCGAACGAAAGCATTTTAGCATCTCGGAGGAGTACCCTCAGTTGCTCTAGCAACGGCATAGTCCTCAACATGGCCTTATTATATACAGGAAGTACTTGAGCAGCTGCAGCAGCCGGAGCGGCAGCCTCCACTGGCTGCACATGCTCATCGTAGGGCAACAGCCGCTTGAGATAGTCCCCGGCGTTGAGAGCCAACGCCTGGTTAGACTGGTGACTGGTGGCGAATAGCTTCTGGCGCTCCAGCTCGGCAGTGGGGGTGCCCCTTGGATGCCAATACGCCTCGCACCAGGGTTCATCCGCAATCCGCTGCACGAAGCCATCGTAAGTGCCTGCTCTCTGCTCCTTGGCATTGCTTTTGGTGTTACCGCGGGCGAACTTAACGGTGACCTGCTGAAGCACCTCCTCTTCCTCCGGGTCCTCGGCTTGTGCCTTTTGTTCCGCCTTCTTGCGCTTGTCCTCCTTGTCGAAGTGACTGAGCGCCGGACGCAGTTGAACGATACTGGTCAATGGGGATAGGTGCACCTCGCGGTCCGTGTAGATGCCCACAATGTACTTGGTCACGTCCGTGAGGGAGCGGCTGCTGGTGAAGGCCTGCTTGTCCATGATGCCGCGCTTGTAGGTGGGCCTCTCCACGCCTTTGGGCGGAGCTGCTCCATAGGTGTTTTTTCCATCGGCGGCCTGGGCAAACTGCTCGCCCTTGAAGCGATCGTAGTGGCCCGACTCTGTGTCCAGTCCGAAATCCACCTTCACCTCCTGGGCGAATGGTTTGACGCAGCAGTTCACAACCACGGAGTCATCGTGGTTCGCCAGCTCTGTTTTCGTCGGATATTGGAAGAGATACAAGCTGTCCTGGAGGTTCTTCGAGAGGAAGACAGGAATCTGTGGGTGGATAAACGGTTATTTCTTTTTCTAAGTGTGCCTTTTAAGTTTGCGAAAAACCTCCTCCACGATGGGATCCTCCTCGTCATCCATAGTTTGTTCAAAATTCTAATGCTTTTCCTTTCAGTTGGAGCACGCCTAACGTGGAGCAGTGTTATTAAGTGGTTTTTGAATATCGGATCTAGTTGGTGTTTCCCACCTCTAGTATTTGGCGCCACCTATGGAGGGTTAACGGAAGCTCGAACATATGGTGTAGTGTTGGTAATTGTGTTCGGTTTTCCAACAGGTCATCAGCTGGGCCATTAAAGGGTCAATATATAAAATAGGCAACAAAAATATCCATTTCTTTAATTAATAATATAAATATTATCAATGATCTGTATCTTTTAAAACAATGGTTGTTGTATATGTATTTATAATTGTTTTTCTAAGAAACTTTTAAAGTTCTGAAAGTGTGTAGGGTATGTGATTATTTTAAGGATTTCATTTTAAAGAAAATTATTTTTGAATTTCATTTAAAAATTCACACTTGTAGCCCACTGTGCAAAGTCAAATGCAAAATCAATCGGCTAATGGCCGATATTTATTGCCCTGTGCCCACGCACAGATGAGAATGTGACCGTACTCCGTAGGGGGCTACCCGGGCCTCCGCTCAACGATCGCAACATTTTCAATTTACTTAGTATAAGTACTTAGTATAAGTATATATATGTAGGGCAGAGGCATACATAACTCGATCATGTTCACGGTCACTTCAGAGATTTACAGCGAGACGAACTACCAGCCGACCAAGAGCGCGAGCGATGGCAGTAAGGTGATATCCAAGTTCCGTTTCCGTTATCCGGAGGAGAAGCTGGAGAGGATTACCGCGGACAGGGATGGAGACCTTGAAGTGCCAAGGCCACGACGTGGCGTAATCGAATTGGAACATTCCGAGGCCACAGAACTTCGTCTGGTGGGTCTTCAGGTGTGGCGGGGTGCCCTGCTCCTGGCGGATTACCTTTTCTTCAAGAGAACCGAGTTCTCCGGGAAGAATGTCATGGAACTGGGCGCCGGAGTTGGTCTAACCAGCATAGCAGCTGGCATACACAATCCTGGAAAAATCTTCTGCACAGACGTGGATCTAGGCTGCATCCTGAAGTTGATCCGCGGGAATGTCCAAAGGAACTCCAAGCTCTTCAGTGCCGACATATCAGTACTGGAGTTTGACTTTCTCACTCCGAAAGACCAGCAATCCCAGGAGCTTTTAACTGCCATCGATTCTAGCGATATAATCCTGGCCGCCGATGTCATATACGATGATACCCTTACCGATGCTTTTATTTCTGTCGTGGACTTCCTCCTGGAGAGGGGAAAGTCCAACGGACGACCCAAGACCATGTATGTGGCGTTGGAGAAACGATATGTGTTCACCCTGGAGGACTGTGAATCGGTGGCTCCCATGTACGAGTACCTACTCCGGCAAGTAGCCAACAAGCCCTGGAAGATAGAGCATCTTCCACTGGACTTTCCGCAGTATTTCGAGTATGATCGGTGTCCCCAGTTGGTCCTGATGGAGATTAAAGGACGTTAATGGATTTAAGTTGTCTGTTGTTGTATTAACCTAATGACCTTTTAGTTAATGTAATTAGTTAAATTATTAGAATTGCAAAAAAAGACAAAATATAAAAGGAATTGTTCCTTAAATCTGCATCAATACTTTCTCTTAAATATCCATACTTTCTCTTAATAATTCTCTTAAACTCTCTTAAACCCAAAGACGGCCATAGATATTCGAAAATTTAATAATAAAACTTGATCTTTAAGATACATCTGAATATCACTTAAATATGATTATAATTTTAAATAACCCCATTTAAGATTAGTCAACAATGTCCTCTTTATAAATGAATTACCCAATGGAATAAATACAACTAGACTAAGCCCTGAACCCGTTTAAAATCAGCATTAATAGTCATGGATCAGTGGATCAATGGATCAGAGATCCTGCATGGCCAGAATGATGTTCTCCAGAGCCTGGCGAGCATCCGTGGCCGGAAAGTGCTGGAGAACGGCCAGAGCAGCAGCCGTATGCTTCCGTTGCAGCTCCTTGGTCTTGTTCAGCGCTGGTCCTGCCAAGATTGCTTTATGGATCTTATCGTAGTCGATGTTGTCCACCGATTGCTTGCCCGCCTCCAGGTCGGCATACATTCCAGGATCGTGCTCCAGATGGAACAGAACGGGGGCGCTAACCAAACTGAATGTGGCATCCAGTGGCAGGGTGGGGCACTGGAAGGGTTCCGCGTCCAGGCAAGCCTGCCAGGCCAGAGCCAAGTGCTTTCCAAACCGATAAGCATGGCGCTGGAGCTCCTCACTCTGGCCGGCCAACTTCAGAGATCCCTGGCAGGATTTACCCAACAAGCTGCCGGCATTAAGTATATTCCTGCACTCCCATTCCTGCTCCGGATTCCCCAAGACCTGAGCAATGGGCATCGGAGACATCACATCGTGCTCGTTGAAGTCCACGCCCACGCTCAGAGATGGTCGCTGGAAGGTTCCTGGCTTGTAGGGCAGCGGGTTGTTCTGCTCATCCCGCTCGCCAATGAATTCCGACTCCGAGAAGTCACGCACCGCCGAAGAGATCAGCTCCACCACCTCTTGGTTGCGCAGATTCGCCAGCTCGGCACTGGAGTGGCCCAACAAGTAGTCCCCGGTGAGCAGACCGATCTTGTTGCCAAAGGACATGTCGTCGAAGGTGGCCACATCCTGGCCAGCCTGTGTTCCCGACTGCAGATTCACGACGCTCTGAAAGAGGATCAAGGAACTTTATTTTGGATATCCAAGACACGAAGGATAATCTTACATTGTGGACCAGATGGGAAATCCTGATCATCTCGGTAACCTCGGCCAGGGCTCGTTGCGAGTGAAGCACTCCAGCGCTCTTGTCCTGCTCCACGTCCGGCACACTGGGAGCATGTCCGGCCGCCTTTGAGACCAGAAGCACAATCAGTCCCCAGGCCTGCATCGTGTTCTTGCCATTGTAGAGCAGATGCCTGGAATATAGTTCATGAGAGGTTCACCAAATCTCAAACTAATCGAAAGTGAAAATCCAAACCGGTTTGGACTAACTTAGGCGACCCTATCCCACTTACTTGGCCGTTTTCATCAAGGGATGGGCGCTGCCCACCAACTTGCGCAAGTGCAACGCTACATTGGCGATCTCGTCGCTCAGCAGCCAACGCAGACTCAGGAAGGAGGTGGGATAGCCCACGATGCGCTCCGCCTCGCTGACAGCCCGATTCCAGTCGTGACGCGGCGGAGGAGTCACCTGCGGCGGCGTCACCTGTTTCCCAGTCACCGTCGACGTTGCCGTCCAGCGACCTTGTTGCGTTTGTTGTTGTTGCAAAGTGAAAGTTTTCAGCGCAGGCGCAACAGCATAGACACCATGGATCTCGCTGGTGATCCTTCCACGCACCTGTTGCATAATCCTCAGTCCACTGGCACGATACATATTTCTCGGTGTGGTTGCTCTTCGTTTCTCAGGTACAATGTGTGTTTCGTTAGATGCAATTATTTGCTATTAGTTGGTTCAAAATCGTTGTGCTCCGCTGAGTCGCTCGTCGAAAAGTGAAATCTTCAAGAGACGCGACCACCGTTTCTCAGCTCGTTATTGTTGTTGTTGCTGCTGCCTTCTTCTTCGGTGGCGTCCCACTTTTACAGTTGTTCGCTCACTGGAGGCCGCCAATCCAAGCGCTCGTTCTGTTTGTTTTTATTGCCCCACGCAGTGTCGGTGGGGTCGGCGAGCGTGGCAGAAACGAGCGGGGGGCGGCGGGCGTTGGAGCGGCCGCCTCGTATGGGAACAGGTTTTAGGGTTTTCGCACGGTGGCTCCTCTTTGTTATTGTCCATGGGAGACCGAAAACGGTCACACCTAGGGATGGACAAAAAAAAGCTGTTGCTGGCCATAGATTTTGATAACGGGAATTTATTATTTTCAAACTGATGCAATTTCTTAGATTTATAATTACTCTCTAAAAAGTACGTTAATGATTTTTCTTAGTATTTTAAATAGTAACTTTTCCTTAAGTATTGTATACTAAAAGTTATTTTTAATTATAAACATTTTAGGACGTGGACAAATTTTTGTGGACAAATTTTTAATAATATTAACAAAATTTCCTGTTTTAAGATTAGTTGCTAAATAATACCACATTTCTTATTGCAAAGCCCACGGAAATCAGGATTCTAAATAGATTTTAAAATAATAAAAAATAAACAAAATAAATTTAAAATTTCTTATGTCGAGAAGGACTGTGTGAAAGGATTATTTATTTTGATATATCTTAAAAGTTCCTAAAAGCCTCTCTTAGAACTTCAAATAATAAAAAATACATATCTATGCGATAATACCAAGCTGCGATAGTCGTGAGTCCAAGCTAAAACAGTTATAATTCAAAGAACGAAGCTTGGTCACATTGCGTTACCCGTCGACGGTCACACAACGGCAAGTTTTCCCCGATATTTGTTGCAAATTGTTACAGAAAATCGATCGCAGATTTTTCGGTGTGAGAATTAAATAGAGAAAGTGTTACAAAAATGTGAAACGCCGAGAAAATTATCGATAATAAACGAATTTTTGAAAAATAAACGCAAAACAAGCACGTAAAACCCAAAAAAAATTCGAAATGCAAGTGCGAACAAACGTGTGGGAGTGCGTGAAAGAAGAGCTGCAACAAATTAATATATATAAATAACAGTGCCAAGTGCCGTTGCTTTTGTAAATTGTTTTCGCGCTAAATTGCAAAGCGTTTAGGCCGTAAATTGCGTGTTTAAATATTTCCGCTGCAGCGGCTAATTATTTAATTACACCAGCGGTCGCTGGCCCCCGGCTTTGTGTGTGTGGCGGGGTGTGTGAGCGTGTGTGTGGGTGGACAGAAGAGAAAACGAAGGACCAGGGAGGACATTGAAAGGAAGACTTTTAAATTCGCAACAAACTCGAACGGTGGCTTTAATTTTTTTTTGGATTTTTCGGCTAAATTCAAAATCTGATGTGTACACACACATTACTGCCCAGAAATGGAGAAAACGGGGCGAAAAGAAAACTACGAAAGTGGTTGCTGTAGGTGCTTTCAATGTATGCGTGATGTGTATGTGTGTGTATGTGAGTGTGAGAGGAATGCTGCTGTCTATGTATCACGTTTCGCACGCTGACCGCGAATGTGTGAGTGTATGGCTGCTTAGTGTTGTATAGTGCATAAATTATGGAATCCAGAGTTTCTTCAGATTTTATTTGAGATTCAGATATTTTAGATATATCCCTTATTTGCTGGAACATAACCCAATCGATCTGGTCCCTCTCTCTGTTCCTGCTCCCAGCTCTCTGGTCTCTGCATCTTCCTTGTTCTCCCTCGCTCCCTCCTCTCTAGTTGCATCCCCAAAAGATGCACGAAGAGAGTGGGAGAGAGGCCGCAAACAGACGCCGCCAGGTTACCAATACCAGTGCAATACCAACACAACCGACAAATCTTCTTTTTTGCTTTTCGGCTTCTCTTCTCGCTACTCGCTCGCCGCAACTACAACTACATTCATGCATACAGCGCTATATAGCAGCGTATAGCAGCGACGGCCGATTCGATTCAAAGCTAGGCGAGCAAAATTTCCATTGTGCGCCCGCAGTCAGTCGCTTCGAAAATTTCTGACTCGTCATTCGTGTTGTGTGTTGTGTGCGAAAAAAAATAAAATGCACAAATCACCGAAAAACAACGGCCCATAATGAGTAATTCATTAAAATTAGTATATATATTTCTGATTGATCGGAAAATGTATATATATATTTAATTTATTTATTGAGTCCCAATCCGCTGGCTCTCTGCAGTGTTTTTGTGTGCCAGTGTTTGTGAGTGTTTCCAACAAACTTATTACTCATCTCTATTGCTGCTGCTGCTGCTGCTGCGCTGCACAAAAATTAATCGAATATCCGTTAAAAAATCGAACACCCACAAGTTCGAGAAATAGTGTCCGATGGAAATTAAATGGCGGCTGGCTGGGGGAAAAATTTGAATAAGCCCCCCAAAAAACGTAGCTATTTTATTTTTTTGTCTACATCGACGATTAACGAAAACCCAACGACTTTCATCGTCGTACGAAGGTGTATATGTGTGTGTGTGTGAGTGTATACTCGCTGCCCTGCTATTCAAAAAAAAAAAGTCAACTTCTGAGACGCGCGCTCTCTCTCTCTGGATTCGTTTCTCCCGCTCTCTTTTTTGTCCACCCTTGTAATTGTCGAGTATCTGTGTGTCGCCTTGCGCGAGTGTGTGTGAGAGGGGGAGAGAACCTCAAGCAACGGTAGCAACAAATAAGCAGCAGCCGAATAAAAAAACAATAAGAAAATAATACTAAAAAAAAGAAACAATATTTTTATTTATAAAAATTAATAAATAAAAAATAAATCTTAAATAAAGTGCATCAAAATAATCTTATAGTTTTTATTTATTTCAACAGCAACATGAAAAATTTTAGAGTATGTGTGTTTCATTGCCAAAGCAACAACAACAACAACAACACCAACGGTTATGTTTAAATTCTCGCCATCGAGCAGAAGAAATACAAAATTATTAAAGTAAATAAATAATCAAACCAAAACAACAACAACAACACAACACGCCAATAGCCAATTACAACAAACAACAACATCTAACAACAACAACAACAGCAAATATAGTGCGAGAAGAAGCAGAGTTTCAATTTGTGTATCCGTGTGTCTCTCTGTCTCTCGTCCCCGTCGTCGTCTCTCTCTTCGTCTCGCGCGCGCGTTCGTGTGTGTGTGTGTTTGTGTCAGTTCTTCGTTTACGTATCTATATGTATGTGTAAGTGTGTGCAGCAGAATCAATAAAAAAAAAATAAAGAATCTGTAAAGAAAAATCAACCGCAAATGTGCAAAATACTAGATCCATAATAATAATAAAAAATAAAATAATAAAAAATAAATAATAATTCAAAAAATAACAAAAAAAAATAACAGAAAATAATAACAATAGCAAGTTAAGAAAAATGAGGAGCTGCTGTTGTGCGAATAAAACCAGAAAACAACAACTATGACGCATCAAAATCATCAGACAAACGGCGCAAGTTTGGAGGATTGCCATACAAACTTTTATGCGCTGGTAAGTGTTTTTTTTTTCAGTTTTTTTAAAGATCTAGGTCAGTGAGGATTTTTGGGAAGCGAGGGTGGTATTGTACTTAGTACTATCAGAGATCCGGGTACCGATCGGAAACGGAAGGGCATCTTATCGATTGGTAGCCGGCCAGTTAGGTGCCAGCTGTTTATCGTTATCGCTGCAGATGCTTTTCATAAAAGTTAACGGTAGTTTTTTTAAAATAAAATCAGAAAAATATGTCTTTAATATAAAATATTTAAATTCTTTCCTGGGGAATCTATCATTTAAAAGTATCTTTCAGATACAAGTTCCAAAGATCTGTCTTTGTGGCAAGTTTTCTGTTTTCCGTCCACTGTTTGGCGGCTGTTGCTCTTTGTAGTGAGTAGTAGTGTAGTGGCCCATAACAGGTTCTCCTTCTCATCGAGCAACTGGAAGATTGCGCTTGCTACTCCGGCTACTAGTTTGTTGGCCCCGCTAGTGAGTGTTGCTATTGTTTCTTTGCTTTTGGCATATTTCTTTAATGAATCTCAAGGCGGAAAGAGGAGCAAAGCGAAAGAGATGGTAAACGCCAAACGTAAAGCAGGCAAGAAGACAAGAAGCCGAAACGGCGGAACGGTGAGGAAAAGTCGGGAGAAATAGCCAAAGAAGATGACGACAATGCGTACAAGTCAACGTGCTCCATTTCCCCCTCTATCTCTCTCTTTTACAACTCTCTTTGTGTGTGTGTGGAGTAGTTGGAGGCGGAGGTAAAAGAGCCAAGAGGCCGACGCCAAAGAAACGCGACGAACGACGAAATAACGAAACAATAACAAACGCGCCAAACTTTCTCTGGGAGAGGCACGCGCGCACGAACAAACACAAACACCAGCAGAGCAACTAGCGCTATGTGGGAATGATAACAGCAGGAGTGTGAGAGCACGCTCTCTTTCTCAAACTTTAAGGATTGCAAAAAAAAAAAAAAGAGTGTGGGAAAGAGCCACACACATACATAGTTAGATAGAGAGATAGACAGTGGCCAGATACAAGATAGAAAAGGCAACCTACAAGATAGAGTTCGCCCAAAAATAAAAGCCAAAGCAGCGAGACGAAATGAGAGCGAAAATGAAAACAAGAAAAAAATGGCAAAAAAAAAAAAAAGAAAACCAAGAGCAAGAGCGGAAGAATGTGGAACATTTTTCTGTCGTCAAGACACGAGAGAGAGAGATAGAGACGGGGCGAACGAGACGAGACGAGACGAACGTCGAATGGCCGGTTTTGGGGGAATACCTTTGGGTGTGTGTTTGTGTAGGCGCTGTAGTTGTATGGGTGCGCGCGATGCGATGCGATGCGGTGTGAGGTGCAGTTATTTATTTTGGCTCCATCTCGTTTTGGCCCATTGAATGGCGCACCGCACTGCTTGATGGTGATGGCAAATAAGCAGTTATTTTTTAAGAATTAGAATGTTGGTTTTTTGAGGAGTTTTAGTTAAAATAATAGTATAACTAGGGTTTTAAATATTTTAACTTTTCTTAAGAGCTCTAGTTATTTAAAAATCTTATAGTTTCTGGTTACCTATATCTTTTATTTAATCTTTAATCTTCATATGCTTTGGTTTCGGGTTTCAAAAAAGCCCCCCCACACACTACAACTCGCAACGGAAGCCACCAATGACGACCCCAAAGAGCTGAAAAGCTAAAAAGCCAACAAGCCCAGTTAGTCAGTTACTCAGTTTTTTTTTTTGTTTTTATTTTTTTTTTATTATTTACTTTGCTGCCCCAAGTTTTTCTTGTCTGGTTGCAGCTCCTCTCCTCTTCTGCTTCTTCTTTTTTTGTGCTTTTGTTTTGAGTTGCGAGGCAGCGGAAGATTTCGAGCTTCGCTTTGGTCGTTTTTTTCGTAGAGCTACCAAGTGCAATGGGGGTATATTTGTAGTAGTGTGTGTGTGTGTGTTTTGCAGCATTTCGCAACACTGCTAAATTAGTAAAGTGATTTAGGGGCTTCAGATACTATTTAACATGAGTCTAATTATAATAATAGTTATTTAAATACATCTTAATATCTATATCTTTTAGTATTATATAGCTTATTCTTCAAGACCTACATATTACCATAATATTCTCTGCCTTAAAGGCTCTTGGGCCCTCTATCTTAGTCATTTATAAACCGTTAGTGTTGACCTAGACATTTCGTCATGGCTAAGCACACACCTGATAGTGGGTAGTTTTCGAAAGATAACAAAAGGTAGTTGGGGGCTCTTCAAAGGCTTGTATAGTTCAACTCCCCACTTAATTGGTATTATGTAAATAAAAATTAACCGTTATAATGGCATTAATAAATTATTTCTCTTCCGTTCTCTCTTACAGACTGATTTATGTGGAATAAAATGGAAAAAGTTCGTTAAGGGAGAGCGACCGAACGCTTCGAGCGATCCTTTAACGGACCCCATCCTGCGCTCTTATTCGCGATGCATCCAGGCGGATATGCTGTGCGTGTGGCGGCGTGTCCAGTCAACGAAGCAGGACAACACCGACCAGAATGCCTTATGCTTCGAGATCACCACCTCGACCAAGGTCCACCCGCCCCTCTCGCTGGCCGCCGCCAAGGAGCTGTGGATCTTCTGGTATGGCGAGGAACCCGATCTCAGCCAGTTGGTGGACGCTGAGCTTATAAGAGAAGCGGGTAAGTTAACGGTTATAATTATTTTTATTTATTTTTTTTTTTTAATTTTTTTATTAAATTGGGTCATTAAAACTAAATATTGCATTTAGAATTACCTGGTAGCTGGTAGCTAGTATCTGATTGAGATGCAACACGTTCTTCCGCGTTCTCGCTCTTTCTCTTCCTCACCCACACATCCACACACTTGCCAGCCCCAGCAGCGGTGATGAATTTAATAAAGCTTCAAGGCCGCATCCATCGGATTCGCATGCAATTTCCTCGCCATCCATCTCCACCGCGTTGTATCTGTATCTGCAGCTGGTGTATCTATGTATCTGTGTTTGTGTGTTAGAAGAGTATCTGTGTGAGAAAAGCCAAAACAAATACAAACAGAGAAGCACGCGAAATACAATTCGATTGCCGCAGATGATTATTATTATTATTATTATGGCTTTTGCTCTCCTTTCTCCGGCGTTGGCGTCGGCGTCACTCAACTCACATGTCAAAACCAACGTCAATCGTAGGCGGTATCTTCTCTGGCCCCCCCTCCCCACTAAAATAAGGAAAGAGGAAGCACCGCTGAAACGTCATCTTTCATTTGCAATGTTTTTTCGCTCTTCTAGTTATTCTCGCTCTCTCGATGTTTATGCAAAAACGAAGATGGGTGTTCGCTCACCTGTTCGCGTTTGCGTTTGCTCTCTTTACCTTTTACTCTCTCTCTCTCTCTCTCTAGCTGCGGGGGTTGCTCCAATACACAGGACGCCTTCGGCCTTCGGCAGCCGCCGCCGCCGACTCGTTTCTCTTATCAGCCATTGCGTGTGGCTACTATTTATTAAATATTCTTGTTGTTTCTTTTTTGTTAGTTTTTTTGTTTTTGTGCCCCATTATCTCTGACCACCAACTACGTACAATGTACGATTTTTAATTTCGGTTTTCCGTGCGAACTGCGCGGCAAATTCCATTACCCAACCGCAGGTTGTGTCGTAGATGTTCCCCAATGTCAGTAATCTACAGTGGAAATTCGTTATCACAAATATTAACTATTCTATTTGTAGAATTCTCGTTTTTAGAAGCTCTACTGTCTGTTTACCAACTGCCTACGTCATTCTGACCCGCTGCTTTACAGTTAGTTAGCTTTTTTTTAGGCGCGCACCTGGGAGACTGACGTCGGCAGCTCTGTCTGGAAAGTTGAGAGTTGAATGCACGTCGTCGTTGTACGCTAATGTTGCAATTGCTTTGTCACGGCTGTCCCAGCCTTTATTTATTTATTTTTTATTTTTGTAATTTAATGACAAGGACATTGACTAATTGCATTGACATTACTTTGTCTCCCTCACTCGCAGTTGCGTTTGTGCGAAATTTCATTTTCTTTTTATAGCCTTTTACTTTGCGACGGCCATAAACAACAAACTGGCATAAAAAAAAAAACAAAAAAATATTGTCCCCCATCGTGTGTTTGTTGGTGTGAGTGGGTGAGTGCGTGTGAATGAAATTCGTAGAGAAAGAGCGAGCGACATGACACAAAAAGAGAGAGCATTTGTTGTTACCGTGGGCTGCTGCTTCCTCTTCTTCCCCACTTTGCCACTCTGCTACTGTTATTTCTTATTGTTGTAGGTGAAAATGGCAACGCCGCAAATCTTAGCACGTACAGTGGAACAAAAATGAGATATTTGAGAAGTTCTTCAAAAGAAGGTTTCTTAAAACTCAGGCTTTAATTTAAAAAAAAAATAATTAATTAAGGAAAATTGATAAATTTTATTTTTTAGTATAAATAGGTCTTTAATTTCCATAGTGCAAGTGGAATTAAGGGCTTAGGCTTTTTTTTTTGGCTAATAAGCCTGCCTAGACGTCATCTATCTAAATGGCAGACTTACCTACGCCGGAGAATTGTAGCCCCCCCACATACACCCTCCCCCTCCCCCTCTCACGCTACTTGTTGTCATTGTGCTAAAAAAAAAAGCGTTGTATTCGATTCTGTGTGATTTTACCTTAAACAGCTGTCACCCGTGCACTTGTATGTGTGTGCTCCACAATTGGAGCCAATAATTACGTGCTGTTGCTCTCTCGCGTACTAAGAGAACATGTATTCTGACTCTCTCTATCTCTCTGAGCGGACTTGTGTTGAAACTGGTTTGCAGGCGAGCTTAATTACAATGCGTTTTCTTGCTCATTCATCTTGCTGTTGTTTTTGTTATTACTTTTGCAAACTTTTGCATTCGTGTTTTTTACCTGCTTTTGTCTTTGTTTTTGGTTTTGCGTTTTGTTTTTGTATTTGCGCTTACCAAATCATTATTTCTGTGTGCGAGCGCGCAGATTATTGACCTTGATTAAGCATTTGTTGCTACTACTACTACTGGCTCGTTGGTATATACTATGTTTTTTTTTTGTTGTAAGTGACACGCAAATGCAGAATGTAAAAAAGGTCTCTCTTTATAAATTTTTGTAAAGGTTTATCTCAGAAAATATGAAACAAGAGAGGGAGCCTTTCGTTTTGGGGCTGTTCTGGCCAAACTTTTACCTAAAATAGCATTATTGTTGTTTTTTAGGCCACAAACAACAAACGGCCAGAAGAAGAATAAGAGTGACTGAGCGAGTGCACGCCTAGCGGCACTTTAGCTCCCAAACAACCACCCCCTTTGGCCCCAAACCCCTCTTTCTCGCTCCCACACTCGCTGGTTTGACGAGAGACTGGCCTGCCACCGCTCTCTTTTTTTTGAGCGCAAGAGAGCCAACAGCAGCAACATGTGCACAAACCACACGTGCTAAAAAAATACACCCACACACGCAGACAGGGGCTTGCGGGTATATGTGTATCTGTGTGTTTGTGGAATTCGCATTGAGAAAATCGCCGTCGATTCCGATTCTTCGATTCTCCGATTCCGATTCCTGTATAAGGATAAGGATAGGATTTAATGGAAAAAAGGGAGGGTAGAAAAAGGAATAATATTAATTTCAATAATTAATATGTAAATAACTATAATTTAAGGATAAACCCTAAGGAAGGTCTACCCTTTCATAGTCCTTTTCAACCTTATCTCTTCTCTAGAATCTCTTCACTTCTCTTAACAAAAACCGTTAGGTTAATCGCTAATAGATCAGGGATTTAGAAACTCTCTTTCAAAAAAAGGGTTCTAGATAAATCTGAAAGATCTTTATTTCAAAAATTCCTCCCCTTTCCTCCCCTCTTCATCACGATTCTTTTGTTTGTTTGCTGAGAGCGGTTGAAGCTGTGTTTTTGTTTTTTTTTTGTGATTTTGTTGGCCTACCCTTACGGGCTTTTTTGCCTTTTGGCGAGCTTTGAACTTTTCGGCGTGCCTGTGTGTGTGTGAGTGTGACCTCTGAGCAACAGAATACGGATAAAGAGGAGAGGTAGAGAATGAAGAGACCCGAAGCCGGCTTGCAGGATGGCCGATGTAGGACTGATAATAGTGGTAGGCTGTCCGGTAGGAGGTGGAATGGGGGCATTTACCATTTTTCGCCAGACTCTCTCACGCAAACCCACACACACTCACACACAGACACATTCTCGTAAAATCGTACGTTGCCCTTTGACGTGTGTATGAGTGTGGGATATATCGGCGAAAAAGTGGTACGCTGATCTCATGTAAAGTAACCAAAATTAGTAGCAGGCTTGCGAAACAAACAGTTATGTTGGAAATACTCGTTGCTTTGCTTCGTCACTGCTTAGTTGCTTTGTTTGTTATTTATTATGTTGTTTTACGTAATTATCTTTGCAACAATTTGTGGGGGGCCCAGCAGAGAAAACAAAGCGGCACGAAAGCAGTGCCGAGTAAGCAGTATCTCTTGTAAGTGCGTGAGAGAGAGCCATGTGTGTGTGTCGGTGTGTTTGTGCTTGTGTGGGTGGTGGATGCTTGGAATTTTCCAAAAATTTCTAGACTGTCCTTTTTCTTTCACCAATTTCCCCCCCCTGCTTCCTCTATGCTTTCTTTCTGCTTCTTCCTGCTTCCATTTCATTACACACTCTCTCTCTCTCTCTCTTCCTTGCTGCAGTTTTTTGTCTTCAAGTGTCTGCACTTCCGCTTGGGATTTGTGTTTTGTTGCCTGGCGGCTTTTTCTCCCCTGTCCCCTCCCCTTTGGGTTTTGGATTTTTCTTTTCTTCTCACGTTTCTGTGCCTTTTTGGAATGCATTTACATATTTTTTTTCTGCTCTCCTCCACATATCTTTATCGCTTACATATCATAGCACTAATCCGGCTCTTTCGCCTCCACCTTTCTCTTTCTTCTTACTAGTCCTGTCTCGCTCTAAGTTTGTTTGTCGTTTTAAATGCGCGCGTCGCACAAAAAAAAAGAAGAAAAACAAAAACAAATGCCTACGAAAACAAAACAAAAACATAAATAAATTGCCTTCATATTTTGTTGCTTTTTGTTTTTTTTGTTTTTCTCTCTAAGGCGTACGCGCGTCGTTGACTTTGGTGGGGTGGGTGAGAGAGAGAGAGAGAAAGGGGGGCTATTGTTTTGCGTTGTAGACGCCTCTCTGCTCGTTTGTTGCTCTTTTTGTTGTTGCTTGGAGGAGGATAGCTCATTGTTTTTGTTTTCTCTTTCTGCAGCGACAGGCATATTTTGGGTATTTTCCATTATAACACTTGGATAGTTTCCCCAAAATTGTTCCATTTAATATCAAGTATTATTTGAAGTCTATTATTTCATCATGTTGGAAAATAACAGCTATTATTTTTGTCATGGGGCATGTTTTGTCATGTTCTGGGAGGTCCTTGCTCAAGTATGCATGTTTCAAAATGTCTCCTAACCCTGAAAGAGTTAAATAATTCTTGTTATCGAATTTCTTAAAAACCCATTTTTTTAGGGTATTTTTCCATTATAACACTTGGATAGTTCCCCTAAAATGGTTTAATTTAATGGTACATGTCTTTGTACATATTTTGTCATGTCCTTGCTCAAGTTTTCATGTTTAAACATGTCCCCTAACCCTTAAAGAGCTAAATGATTCACTTTTTATGAAATATCTCAAATATCTCAACTGAAATTATGTATTCAAGATCAGTACTTATATCCCCATCCACCCCTATATCCTTTTTTTTTTTTAATCCCTAGTAATTTATCAACAAGGACGAACTTTCAACCCTTTAAGAGTATTGTCCTTTAGGATTGATTTATGGTTTCGAGTTCAGGGGTTATGCAAAACAATACTCCCTTAAATCATTTATAATTCATGTATCCTTTCTATTATCCTTTCCAGCCAACCAAGCTCTGTGGAATGGCACCTGGAAAGGAGCCCTCACCTACGAGTGCCGATCGCTGCTCTTCAAGGCTCTGCATAATCTCATGGAGAGGTAAAATATACAGTTATATTTTGAAGTATGATATTAAATAATTGTTATCCTTTTTAGATTTGTCCTGACCAAGGATATTGTGCGATTTGGGAAGTGGTTTGTGCAGCCCTGCACTTCCAGCGATCGTCTTTTTGGAAGAAGGTGGGTTTTCGGTTGCAAGAAGGATTTCAAGGATAAAGGTCCTTAAGTATGCATTGAGCCAAAAACCCTATACTCTTTGCATTTAGACCTTGTCCTAGACCAAAAATCAGGAACTCTGTGTAGTGGCATTGAAGCTAGTGACGCTACATCGTTCTTCCTGAAACATTTTCCAAACAAATCCTTAGACTTCCACTAGAAACTAACTAATTATTTAATATATCCTCTTGCAGCTCCCAGCATTTGTCGTTCTCATTCACGTTCTTTGTGCATGGGGACACCGTTTGTGCCTCCATCGATCTGCGAGAGCATCCCGCCGTGCGGCCGCTGACGAAGGAGCACCTGGCCGAGGCGGCGGCCGCCTTTGCTGCCGCCAGTGCCCCACCCGGATCGGGATCAGCCACCGCGCCAGGGGCAGCGGGTGGGGCGGCGGGTCCTAATCCACCCAGTCAAGACCCCAATGGAATGGAGGATTCGAGCGAGGGTGGTGGAGCTGCCAAGGCCACGCCACCGGCGCATCCGCGCAAGGTGATGTTAGCCCCGTTCGGAATCGCAGCCATTCTCACTGGCAACAGCTACAAGGCCAACGATCCTATGGCCGAGAAGATCCTCGAGGACTGGGCCTCGTTTTTTCCGCTGTGCAATAAGGACAACACGGACTTGCCTCCCGTCGTGGAGGTGGTGTCGGGTGAGTGATCAAGATATCCGCCATCTTGTGGAATCTATAACTAATGGAGGTACTTTCAGGTGGTCATAAGATGTATCATCCTACGAACTACGTACTAGTCACCGACCTGGACGACATGGAGCACATGGAACACATGGCCGAGATGCAGAAAATGCAGATGCATAACGCCGCTGGCCATGGTGGCTCCGAAGCAGCCGCTCTGGCTCACTCACTCTCCTGCCCACCAGTTGCCGGAGCAGCGGCTCCTGTTGCCGGCACGGCACCTGGTACGGCAGTGCCAGTGGGTCCTGCATCTGCCTCTGCCGGCAAGGAGGCATCCCGCAAGACGGCGCCCCAAGCGGTCAGCGCTCTGGAACGTCTCTCCTTCCAACCCTACTACGATCAACGGCCCACCTCGGGCTTCACCTTCAACACCAACAATACTCACATCCCGGCAACGGCGGCGGTGGAAATGCCGGAACGCACCTGGCAGGATTGCATCATGAATACCCTGCATGTGGATGCGGCTGCTGCGGCAGCATCGGCACGATCAGGAGCTGGATCAGATGCCACAGCCACGGGCGAGGAGGAGGACAACAAGCAACAGATCCAGCAGCAACTCCAACAGCAGCAACAGCAGCAGCAGCGCCACAAGCTCTGGAACTTTGTGGATCCCATGCAGAAGGCGCCCTGTACATGCACCAAGTAAGTCTCTGTGGGATTACAAGGATATGCTAAGAGTTATCCTCCAGCCTGGCTTTATCCTTGAAGAGTGTTATCTTATAGAGTTTTTAAAACTTAATCGTAGGTGTCTTTAGTTACAAGAAGTATCTTTATCTTCAAGATCTCTAGATACTATAGACACCTATGATATGGTTTTAAGGATTACCATATGGTCTTGTTTTTGTTTTCAACATTTTTTTGAACAGAAATCTGGCCCTATAGCCCTATAACCTGATTTTTTTCATAAAAGCTTTTTTGATATTTGATACTATATAGCTCTATAGCTCTAGAAGATGTTATATAATATAATATTATATACTCCTCTAGCCCCCAAAATTATAAAAATATTAAAAAGATAAAAAACCGCTTAAATGGCATGCCTTAAAAAATAAAAAATAAAAAAACTATACCTTACCTTAGTAAAGCAGTAGTAGGCCGTTATAAAGCAAGCAGTGCTGTGCCGTGGCACCTGCTATGCTGTAGTTGACCTTGTTTTTACCGTTATCTTCTGTGCATGCGATAGGCTGTAGATGTTTCTCCCCCAGCCCCCCCAGTTTTTTTTTTTTTGGTTCTTTTCGTGTTCTTTTTTTTGTTGAATTCTTAACCCCACACTGTGCAGCAGCAACAGAAAAAAAAAATAAAAACAGAAAAGGTACAAAAGCAAAACGTGAATAATTTGTGTTGCTTACGAGTGTGTTTAAAAAAAAAATACCAGAAAAAATACCAAAAAAAAACAACAATTTTCAGCGCCCAATGCAGCAGCCATCACAACAACAACAACAACAGTAGCAGCAGCAGCAACAACAACAACAACATTAAGAGGCAACAACAACCGCTGGGTTCACCAGCTCTCAGAACAGCTGTGGCCAATGTTAGTGGCAATAAGTCATCATCCTACCAGCAACATTACCACCAACAACAACACCAACACCTCCACCAGCAACTGCAACAGCGACCGGGAACACCTGTGTCGATGGCAGCAGTAGCAGCAGCCACATCATCGCATCATTCCAGTTCCAGTTCCAGTTCCCTGAGCAACACTTCCACTTCAAGCTCTTCCGCGTCAGCTATGCGGCGTCACAATGTGCCGTTCCACAAGCGTTTGTCTGCAACATCGGCAACTGCAACAGCAACATTTAGACCCAAAACCAACAATAACAACAACAACAACAACAACACTACAACAGACACCAATATACCAAAACAAAGGTTTGTGTTGCTGTGAGTGGAGTGGAGTGGCGTGTGTTCATTATAGCCAGTGCTGCCTATGTTTTAGTTTACCGCTATTCAGTTTTCTTTTTTGTTTCCAACTCCTACTACTACTCCTCCTACTCTTCTCTTCTTGATCTGCACAGAAAAATACGTTTTGAATCATGTCTAATCATGTCTCTTGAAGTCTCTTGATTACCAAAAGCTTCTCTTAAGAATAACACTTTTTCTGTGCACTTTCGCTCTTTCTCTTAATACTCTCTCCCCCCGCCATCTCTTACACGCTCTGTTAACTTTATGATTTCTTACGTTTCTTACTATTTTGTTGGTTTTTGAGCATTTTATTTGCCCTCTAACATAAAAATCACATGGATTCAAAGGGCGCATAATAATAATACCTCACCACGCCCCAAAAAAAAAAAAAACTAAAAAGGAGTCAGCACACACACACACACACTCACACACAAGAAAACAAACACCCAAGCAGCATATGTATTTCGCGGTCGGCATTTTGCAAAAAAAAATAACAATTCTCTAATTCTAATTCACTTATCGTTTTTTTTTTTGGTAAATGGTTAATTAGCAAAATTAATTAGTGAATTAAACGCAACGCTCAAACAACAACAACAACAGACTGCCAAGCAACAGCAACAAAATAACAAAAAAATTGTACAAAAAAAATATTCAGATGCAAGGACATCTTAGCTTAGTAACTACTGCCCTTCTCCCACCCACTCTCTCTCTCTTTAAATTTCTCCTCATTCATACTCTCATAGACCGTTATTTTTGGTTAGTACTTGAGATGCGGTAGTATCTCATGGATACTATCTTTGGTTTTGGTGCCGCGCATGCATCTTTGATTTTTGATTTCAAGGTTCAGTGCATTTTGTGGAATGATTTTGTTGTTTTTTCTGATGGATTTTGTAAATAACATCAATTAGAAATTGGTATTATTGTTTAAAATAGAGGTGTGATGACAGAAACACTTGGTATTTTATTGCAAAGTGATTAAATCATGTCGAAACATGTTTAATCATGACTAATCATGTCTTATCGTGTTTGATATTTTATTTTAAAATGATTTAATGATGTTGATTCATGTCTTATCATGTTTAATTGTGTTTAGTCATATTAAATCATATCTAAACATGTTTATTCATGTCTAATCATATTTGATATTGAATTATTACATGTCCAAACATGTTTAGTCATGTCTAATTATGTCCAAACATGTTAATTCATGTCTAGTCATGTTTAGTTATGTTCAATCATGTCCAATCATATTTAAAAAATACCAAAATGTACATATTTTTATAAATATTTCTACAAATATGCTTTCCTGATGAAGCTAACACCCATTTTATGAAACCCTAGCCTTGAAAAGGGGTTTCCCCAATTAATATTTATTTTAAACATGTTTATTTTTGCAGCTTTAATGGTTTTGTTTAATCTAATTAAATATTAAACAATGGATGTGGATTTGTTTTAGTTTGCTTACTTTTTTTTTTAGGGCACTGACTCACCGAGTGTCTCTAAAATATATGATTTATACTCTCAAATGATTAATATCCATAGCTACATACCATTATCCGTAGTTTGAACATTGTACATAACCTTTATTTTAAAAATAAACAATGAACTTTAATATAAAATATGGAAAATTAACTAAAAATATTGAATCTTCATCTTCTCCGACAGACATCTGGGAAATACACCTCACGGAACGCCACATGGTGGAGCTTCGACGTATTCTCGGAATTCCCTGGGCGGTGACTCCTCGATGCCAGTGGCCTCCGTGGAGTCGCCGGCCACACCGGCACCCTCGCCGCATCCGAACTCGGCGCACTCGCAACCGACCTCGGTGCCACCTCCGGAGCAAGTAAGTAACCAGGAAATAGTACTTTCCTTCATAATATTTTACTAAAACTGTTTCCACGTCTAGATGCTCAACATGAGTCCAAATGCACCCACTTCTGTTTCGAATCTGCAGCAGCCACCGACGCCCATCGACCACCTGCTGGACAAGAACACCCCGGCGCCCACGCCCACGGACCAGCACGACAGCAAGAGCATCACCGCCTCGCCCTACGTGCACCAGACGCCCAGCGTGGAGCCGCCCTCCTACACGGACCACGCGTCAGGTGGCGGAACCGCAGGAAGTGGGTCAGGCGGAGGGGCAGCTGGTACAGGACCCGGCAGTGTGCCTGCCCAGCAGCCGGCTACACCGACAGTAGGGGGCGGAGCAGCTGCAGTTCCATCGGCGGGTGCTGGATCAGCGTCCGGTGGGGCAGGAGGTGTGGGCACCATCAGCGTGAAGAAGCTGGAGATGCAGCAGAAGCAGCAACAGCCGCCTCTGTCGGCGGCGATGGCCATCAAACAGGAGCCGGGATTGGCGGCGGAGCGAGGCGTCGGAGGGGCTAGTGGAGGCGGTACCAGCTCCACCGCGGAAGCCATCCAGAACTTGCTGAGCCTGTACAAGCCGCCGCAGCTGACGCTCAAGGACGAGGACAGCTACTACGACGAGGACTGGCTGAAGGAGCTCTACAACTTTCAGGTCCAGGAGAACTGGTGAGTTTTGTCGTAAAGGAAGCTTCAAAGTAGTGGATCTTCCAAGTACTAATTGATGATGTTTTCCCATAGGGACTACCTGCCCGTGAAGCGTCCAAAGCTGGAGGATTCCAACAAGCAGCGCCGGCCGCGGTATGCCAAGGACCTGTACGAGGGGCATACCCACGTGAAGCCGCTGATGCCTTCGCCCGGATCCGTGTATGGCTCCCAGTTGCTCTCCCTGGAAGTCCAATCCAATTCGGCGGGAGGAGGAGCAGGCAGTGGGACCGGTGGTTCCAGTGGCGGGTTGGTGGGAATCGCCAACAGCAATGCCAACGGAAGTGATGCCGAAAACGAGAGCGGGAACAGCTTTTTTCAAGGGCTGGACATCAAGACGGAGCCAGGACTCCATTCGCCCACGAAAACGTCCAGCGGCGGAGGAGGCGGCAGTGGCGGCGGTGGGAGTGGCGGCAACTTGTTCACGGCCGAGGGCCTGAACCCGTCGCTGAACGACCTGGAGCAGCTGTTCGAGACGAGTTCGAACGACGAGTGCAGCAGCGTCCAGATCCATACGCCGCCGGACTCCAACAATCCCTCCAACGGGGGCTGCAGCACGGTCACGAATACGATCGATGAACTGAAGCGGAGCACGGCGATCTCGACGAACGCCCTGGTGGCAGCGGCGGCTGCGGCCGCGGCGGGCAACATCCAGGCGGAGGACCTCACCAAGATGTTTCCGACGCCGCCGTCCCACGAGCAACAGCACCCCAACTCCAGTCCCTGCCAAACGGATGTGGTGATGACGGATCTCAGCGTGGACACGAGCACCAGCTGCATCAGCAGCAGTGCCTGCATAACCAGTAGCAACACCACCATTGTCAGCAACAGCAATGTCACCATCAACTCCACCACCACCACCAGCAGTATTATCCTGGCGGCCATCCAAGCGCCCGTCGCGGTGGTGAACGTCAATGTCACCAAGCTGGTGAAGCAAGAGTACAACCTGGAGCTGGGCAGTCCCGTGGAAGAGGCTATCGATAACTGGAACTACGTCTACCGGCCGCCCCAGCAGGAGAAGTTCGTTGGCGCCTCCAAGTATGCTCCTTTAACGAACCTGCCCAGCCAAGCCCTTCCGCCTCTGAACATACCAGCGGGATGCTTCTACCAGCCCACCTGGAGCAGTCACAAGTCCAGGGCAGCGACCTTGGCCAAGGCGGCGGCGGCGCAGAAGCAGCAGCACCAGAAACATCAGGCCCTCCAGCAACGCATCCAGCTGCATCAGCAGAAGCTCCAGCAGCACCAGCACCAGAACCACCAACAGCAGCAGCAACAGCAGCAGAAGCACCAGCACCAGCAGCTGCACGAACTACTGTCGGCGGCTCCGAGGACTCCGATGACGCCCACGGTGCCCCAGCCCCTGAGCAGCGGTGGCAGCCAGCTGCTGCTCAACCAGCTGAACTGCCCGCAGGCGCCGCCCGGCAGCTCCATGCAGCAGATGATGCGGGCGGGCATGTCGCCAATTTCCCCGGGACCCGGCGTGGTGCCCTTCCCCCGCAGCAGTCCGATGATGCGACAGACGCCCACACACCCGCCGCCTCCATATCCCTACGAACTGGCGGTGGCCAGTCCCGCCACCTCCACGTCCTCGTACTTGAATCGTCCCCTCCACTCCCATGAGCACCAGGGCATGGGCGGTGGCGGAATGGGAGCCGCCGGAATGGGCGCCCCAGGTGGTGGCATGAGCATGATGCCTTATACTGGCGATGCTGGCATTTCCAGTGGCAACTCAGCCGCGGCCGTGGCCTCCAGCCTGCTCCAGGAGCTGCCCGAGGTGAACTCCGTGCTGGTGAACATCCTGCTCTACGACACCGCGTTGAACGTCTTCCGGGATCACAATTTCGACAGCAGCAGTGTGTGTGTGTGCAATGCGGATACGCAGAAGATTGGCAACATCCGGGGCGCAGATTCGGGTGTCTATGTTCCCCTGCCCGGCGCCAGCTTTAATCCGTTTCCGGCGGGCGGAGGACAGCGCCTCCTCAATGGTCCGGCTGCCTCGTTTGGCGGCCTGCGGATGATCAGTGCCTTTGGAGGCTCACCCGCCTCCGCTTCGATGCCCGGAGCTGGCTCCGGACACGGTCACGGGCCGAACGGTGGCTCGAATTCGTCCTCCTGCACGCCGCCCAGCAGCAATCCCCACATCACCGGCTACGTGGACGACGATCCCGTCGACTGCACCTGTGGCTTCAGTGCGGTGGTCAACCGGAGGCTCTCGCACCGAGCCGGCTTGTTCTACGAGGATGAGGTGGAGATCACGGGCATAGCCGATGACCCGGGACGGAACAAGCAGCCCACCCTGCTCAGTATCATCCAAAGCCTGTGCCGGAAGAATCAAATCAAACAGGCGCCGGGAGAAACGAGCTCTGCCCTGGACAAGGCAGGATCGGGCGGAGGAGCTGGGGCCACGGCCGGACAACTGGAGCACCTGGCCCACGCCATCTTCGACCTGCTGCTGGACCAGTGCTCGATTATCCAGACGTCGAGCAGCTCGGTGCACCGTGCCCTGCAGTCCCATCGCCGACGGATGTCCCGGCACAGGAGGATCTTCGGCACGAATGGAGCACCCACCGCCTCGAGGGCGTCGATAGCCAACGTCCTGGAGTTCATAGACGCCCATGACGTGGTTAGCCTGGCGCTAGAGCAGGCACGACTGGCGTTCGAGAACAACATGAACAACATGGACTTCCACGGCAACGGGAGCAGCACATTCCAGGCATTCCACGCCCCACCGCCCGCCCTACGCCACAAGCTGGCGGGGATTGGCGGCGGCCGGCTGACGGTGCACAAGTGGCCTTACCTGCCAGTCGGCTTCACGAGGAGCAACAAGGAGATTGTGCGAACCATGAACGCGATCCAGCCGATGCTGCAGAGTGCCTTCCACTGCAAGTCGCGGGGTGGAGCCGCCGGCTCGAAGGACGCCAGCTCCTACAACACGGTCAGTGGTCCGCTGACGTGGCGGCAGTTCCACCGGCTGGCGGGTCGCGCCTCCGGGCAGTGTGAACCGCAGCCGATTCCCTCGGTGATCGTCGGCTACGAAAAGGATTGGATTTCCGTGGCGCCCCACTCCATTCACTACTGGGACAAGTTCCTCCTGGAGCCCTACTCCTACGCCCGGGACGTGGTCTACGTGGTGGTGTGTCCGGACAACGATCATGTGGCCAACTCCACGCGGACCTACTTCCGTGAGCTGAGCAGCACCTACGAGATGTGCAAGCTGGGCCGGCACACGCCGATCCGGGGCTGGGACGGAATCCTCCAGGTGGGCGCTGCTAGAAACGCCGCCGCCGCAGACCGGGAAACGACTCCCTTGGACGAGTGGCTGCGGACTCTGGAGCACGCCGCCCTGGCCGAGCAGATCCGCCGATACGCGGTGGCCTTCATCCACCAGTTGGCTCCCTATCTGAGTCGAGTGCCCAACGACAAGACGCTCCTCAATCCCCCGGATGGTACTGGCAACTCTGGCAACACCAAGGGTGGCAGCTCCTCCACGCCCAACTTGTCTACGGCGACGGGCTTGCCTGGCGGAGATTTGTCCACCGACAACATCAAGCTGGAACCGGGAACCGAGCCCGCGCCAGTGGAAGCCAACGTGGAGGTGAAACAGGAGCCGGGAACGGGAAAACCGGGAGCGGCAGGAGCCGACACGAAACCGGCTCTGATCCTGGGCGATCCTCTGGGCGTGGGCGAGACCCTGGAGGACATCAACCCGCCAGCCATCGTCCTCTATGTGGTGAACCCCTTCACCTTTGGCTCCGACAGCTGCGAACTGGAGCGTCTGGCTCTGATCGCCCTGCTGCGGTGCTACGCGGAGCTGCTGAAGGCCGTGCCCGACTCCGTGCGCTCCCAGATGAACATCCAGATCATATCGCTGGAGTCCGTGATGGAGCTGGGACCGTGTGGCAACCGCAAACGCTTCTCGGACGAGATCAAGTGCCTGGCCCTGAATATATTCTCGCAGTGCCGACGCCACCTGGTTCACGCGCAGTCGGTGAAGAGTCTGACGGGCTTTGGCACGGCCGCCAACATGGAGGCATTCCTGAAGACCAAGGACGAACCGAATCGCAGGGCCTACAAGATGTACACCGCTCCGTTCGTTCTGGCGCCGATGCACGAGCGGAACGACAAGACGGACTTCTCCCGATCGGCGGGCAGCATGCACGGCCAGAACGAGCATCGCTACTCGGTGATGTACTGCAACTACTGCCTCAGCGAGGATCAGGCCTGGCTCCTGGCCACGGCCACCGACGAGCGGGGCGAGCTCCTGGAGAAGATCTGCATCAACATCGATGTGCCGAACAGGGCGAGGAGGCGAAAGGCACCGGCACGCTATGTGGCGTTGAAGAAACTGATGGACTTCATCATGGGCCTCATTTCGCAGACGTCCCAGATGTGGCGATTGGTGATCGGACGCATTGGGAGGATCGGGCACAGTGAGCTGAAGTCCTGGAGCTATTTGCTGAGCAAACAGCAGCTGCAGAAGGCCTCCAAGCAGTTCAAGGACATGTGCAAGCAGTGCACCCTCATGTATCCACCGACGATCCTGAGTGCCTGCCTGGTGACCCTCGAGCCGGATGCCAAGCTGCGCGTAATGCCCGACCAGTTTACGCCGGACGAGCGCTTCTCCCAGATCTCCATGCAGAATCCGCTCTCAACGCCGCAGGATGTAACCTGCACCCACATCCTGGTGTTTCCCACAAGCGCCGTATGTGCGGTAGGTTTCTTAATATTATTTTTAATTTAAAATTAAGATTTAATTATTAAATTTTTGCGTTTTTTAGCCCTTTACGAGGCAGTTCCAGAACGAACCGCCGGTGGAGGACGACTTCCCCAACTTCGAAGAGGACGACAACGAGGACTTCTGCGAAGCGGACATGAACGATCTCTTCTGGGACAGTGAGTATTTATTGGTTTCCTTCCAATCGATGCTCAGTTGCTAATCTCTGACCTCCAACCTTCCAGGTCACTTGGACAAAACCTCGAATCACGGCAGTCCCGGACGCATGGATGACAATCGCAGCTGGCAGAGCGCCGGCGGCAACAACTTCAAGTGCACGCCGCCCCAGGAAGTGGAGGAGGTATGTGGAAATGTCCCTCTTCAAATTCCATTAAGGATTTCAAATATACTTGTGTCTTTTTTAGGTTGGATCACTTAACCAGCAACCGATATCCGTCGGATATATGGTATCGACGGCGCCTACGGGCCGGATGCCCGCCTGGTTTTGGTCAGCCTGTCCGCATCTGGAGGACGTGTGCCCAGTGTTCCTGAAGACCGCTCTCCACCTGCATGTGCCCAGCATTCAGACCACCGACGACATCCTTAACTCGACCAACGCCCATCAGTCGGCCAACGACCATCCGCTGGACTCGATCTTGACGGCGGATGTGCTACGTTTCGTCCTCGAGGGATATAATGCCCTATCGTGGCTGGCCCTCGACTCCAATACTCACGATCGCCTCTCGTGCCTGCCGATCAACGTCCAGACACTGATGGATCTGTACTATCTGACGGCTGCCATAGCCTAAGGATCTCGTCAGGATCTCGTTAGGATCTCGTCAGGATCTCATTCAAAATCCAATCAATCAAACGCAGTCGCATGCTTCCGATGCTTCCGGCAGAACTTCCACTAGCTATATCAAAACTCAAACCCAAACACTAAACAGGAACTACATATATTATAGATATATAGAACCGAATCAACACCAAGCAACCAAGAATCGAAGTTAACAAAATCCAAAAAAAAAGCATAAAAAACTATATTAAAAAAATAGGAAACAAAACCAATAGGAAGAACACCAAGAACAACAGCAATAGCAGGAGTAAAACGAAACATCAACGCACAGATTACTTAGTATAATGATTTAAAACTAAAGCAGAACTAAAGAAAAGCTAAGCCAGAGAGGGGTGGGCGGCGGAGATAACTTTTATCGTTTATCGATAAACAACAGCATTACTATTTATTAACTGTCGAGGATTTAAAAAAAACAAAAAGTGTCAAGTGCAAGAATTGTTTGTTTTAACTTTTATTTTTTTATACCATTTATACATAGGCTGGCGTTCGATTTAGTGTTTAATATTTATACATATACAAAATGATGATAGGATGAGATAGAGAACGAATGAGTGTAATAGCAAAAGAAAGTTAAAAAAAAAAAGCAAAACAAACAAAACAAATCACACACACACACACACGTTTAGGCATATATTATATTATATACATATAGAGCATATACAATACGCAACATATATAGGCTAAGTATGAAAGTTTGTACATATTTACAACCAATTAATTAAGCAGAAACGGCAACAAAGCAAAAACAGAAAGTGTAATTATACAATTAGTGTTAGTTTACAACCAATTGGAGGATGGAGGATGAAGAGTCTAACAAGAGACGGAGGCCCTATTTAAATCTAATAAATTAAATCAATAAAATGTGTAAATTTTTTGTGCAAAGCGAGAGTTAGTTTAAATTTAAATTATATACAAAAAGAGAAATTGTAAAAAATCAGCTCCTATCCACACCAACCCTACATATACCCCACAAACATATATAAATAACTGAAAACGGTATACTGTAAATTGCATATAAAAAAAAAACATTTAAAAAAAAACTATATATATCTGGACGCAAAGCGCAGATCAAGAATGGGAGGAGTAGACACTTAGGAGTAGTAGAGTTTTAGGAAGAGCGTTAGGAACAGTTTTTTAAAAAATTATTTGTGTATTTCATGTGTTGTTTCGTTTTGTTTGTTGTCTTGTATTATTGTCTTGTAATTGTAGGGCAACTTTTTTGTACTTCACTGGAGGAACACACACACACACAACTCTCACACACGACCCACACTCACATAGCCAATTGTCTAATTATGAAATACTTAAACGAAAATATGTACAAATTAATAATTAAAAAAAATGTAACAAACAACGGGAAAGCTTTCTACACTCACCAATCAACCAACCAATCAACCAATCAATCAACCAATCAACACACAACAACAAACAATTGATTTTGCACGTTAAAACGATTTTCGCTAGGCTTAAGTTTAAAACAAAAACAAAAAACATAAAAACAGCGTTAAGTAAACAACAACAACAAAAAAATGAAAACAATTATTAAACAATGAAATTATTTTTACCTGTGTATTTTAATTAGCATAAATTGTGTAAACAAACCACAAATACAAGAAACTAAAATCTACGATTACAAAGACGTTTTCTAGTAATTATTCTCACACACATACACATACACACCAGCCCTCCCCCCAAAAAAACCCCCAAACACACACATGCATATCTTTTAAGTAGTTTCGATTTCATTTAGTATTTTATTTTTTTGTGTAATAAACCGACATTATTTGCAAACCTTTTCTGGTTTTTTATTTTTATTCATTCCGTATCCTAAACGCTCAGAAGATATATGTATGTATATATATCCACGATCCCACGCCACGTAGACCATCCATATCTCTATCGCTCTATATAATCGTTGCGAAAAGTGCACGCTGCTGTATATACGGAACCGCTTACAATCATTATCTATTCGATCGATATTCGATATTATTATTATGATTATTATTATTATTACTATTATGGGCTTGCAGAGTTTTTCCTAGCTAAGGTTTCAGTTGCCACACACACACACACTCTCTCTCATTCATTTTTCCCGAGATTTTCCAAGCTCGGGCGCCAATAAAAGCAAATATTTATAGCAATAATTAAGTGTAAAGCACAACAAAACAGAAATTTTCAAAAATCAAGAATGTTTAAAAAAAAACTCAAAACATTTACCGCAACAATTGACAACAAGCATTGATAGAAAAAAAACAATTTAAAAAATTAAAAAAAAAAATACCAAAAAGAAAATTGAAAAAAAATAAAGAAACATATATATGGATTAAAAACCAAAATGGAGGGAACAGTTTTTTAATAAGCAAACTCGATTTACGAGTTGAAAAAATTTTCTAAATAAAGTTTAGCCTAAACTAAGGGAAATCCACAATTAACTGGGATTCGAGAGTTAGGAGAGCCGAGCAACTAAAAGTTATACACGTTCATTGTAAAGTTAGTTAAGCTTGACAACTAATTAAAATTAATAATTATTGAAAGAAAAAAAATAAAAAACCGAGAATACAAACAAAAAAGTGCATTAAGCGTTGAGGAGGAAACCATTACTAGCCTAGCCTAAAAACAACAAAAAAAAGTATGCAATTATTAAGTTAAAAAATCGAGAATAGGATTTTTGTTCGAAAATGGCTCAAAAAAGGCATACCGCTGTGGCCAAACTTCAAAAGATTTCAACTTAGCGAACATGTAAATACGGTTTAGGTAAAAAATTTTCACAAAATTATAAGATTTTACATATATTTGGCAAACGATTCGGCTCCACTGAGAGAAACAAATAAGGCAAAACACAAGTAAGAAGAAACATTTGTTTTTAAAACAAATGATCGCATGTTATAGACACCATACACTATATGATATATGTACACACGATTCCGAGATTGGGTACGACGAGAACACGAATGTCAAAATCTAGCTACAGAATTGCATATTATATATATATATACAATTAAATATATTATATAAAGGGCAAAAACAAAATGTTGTTGTAGTGAAATTACAATTAAGTTTTGTTTTGCTACAAGAGTCAGAAACCAAAACAAACACGAGCAACAAATCGATGAGCAAATAGCAAAGGTCAAAAATGGGTCAAATTTTAACAAAAAACATAAAAAACTTAAACCATAAAAATGGAAAAACCAAGAGACAAAATGACAAAACAAATTGCAATTTTTGTAATTTCTTTACAGATTATAGATTTGTTTTTTCGGCAAGCACGCGATAACAAATACAAACTAAAAAAAGAAAAAGATTTCAAATAAAACTAACATCAAACTCAATACCAAGCATTTCTTTAATTATATGGAATATGATATATGAAATATGGAAATACATATGTAAGGTTCTCTTGCAATATTTAGGGATATACAGATGGATATGTAGATGGAATAACAAAACAAAATGGCCATTCGTTCTAGGCTCTATCGTTCTATCGAATACATATGGTTTCTAGCCTTCCTAAGCTTCTGTGGAGTTGGGGTATGGGGTATGATTATTTTCCATATTTCTTTTCTTTTTTAAAAGTTTTCCCTAAAACATTTTAATCATTACGGCGTCTTCCATGCATATGTGGCATTGGTTTTTAATTATATGGAATATGATATATGAAATATGGAAATACATATGTAAGGTTCTCTTGCAATATTTAGGGATATGGGTGGAATAACAAAACAAAAAGGCCCATTCGTTCTAGGCTCTTTAAATAGGTTCTAGGTTTCTAAATAATAATCAGCCCTTCCTTGGCTTCTGTGGAGTGTGGAGTATGTATGTTTTCCATATTTCTTTTCTTTTTTGAAAGCTTTCCCTTTAAATTCTAATTAATACGGCGACTTCCATACGCAAATGGCATTGGCGGATTTGTAAACATCGTTGACATCGTACGACGTCCAATCGCATGGTAGTACTCTAGTATTTTTCTTTCAAAAAGCTCACCGCCAATATGGACACTTTGGCCCCAGGCCTCTCTCAATATTTCGAGATCGTAGGAAGTGGTAATCTGAGGCAAATTGACTAGAAAAAAAGGATTTTATATAAAAAGTATCTATGGATGTCATGGGTAAACTTACGGACAACCATTTCCTTCACCTCCCATTCGGCGTCATAACGCTTGCGGAGAAAATTCAGCATTTCTAGCAACTTCTGGGTCGTTAGACTCCTTCTGATAGTGTAGTCCTCGAAATGGTCATCAAGCATCCAGAGGGTCATGCGTCTTTGGATCTCGGTTGCCTTGTCCCTGATATCGGTCAACAATTTCAAGGTGTTTTGCATCATTTTAAGTGGAACATCCAAGCGTTGGTACAACAGACGGATGCGCCTCTCCATGGTGCGCAGCTCCCTTGGACGCTGAATGTCATCCAACTGATTTTCGCCGGAAAAGATCCGGGAGTATACGCTCTCAATATGCTGTAGCATCACCTTGCCGCGATGGACATGATGCTGCCATTCCTCAACTAGGATCCACACATCGTTGGCCATGCTCTTCATATCAAGCTTCATTCTGGCTATAGTGGGATGCATTTTCGCAAATTATGAAAATACGCGGTGCAACTTAAAATTTTACTGCAAGCTCGTAAAAAAAAACGGTGTTGGAAAACGACTATAGGCAAGCTAATACGTTACAAAGCACGAGGCAAAGCCCATTAGACACAAAAGTCGAAACGTACTATAGAGCCCTTATTTCTCTATTAGCACATCGGGTTATACGATGATTATCAGCAAAGAAATCCCATCTCTGGTATCCCTTAGAGCCATCCATGCATTCTTTAACTATTTTGAATTTTGAATCTTCAGAAAATTTGACAAAAGACCAAAATATGTTTATCCCAGATTTTGGCGCCGATATTTGGAGAATAGATATACGAATTGTTTTGGGTACTTCGTTATATGACTATTGGAGAGATATCGCCATATAGATATCGATATAGCCATATTTTCCCCATCATGGATTTTCAGATTTTGAAAGGGGACCCCCTAGAAAATTTGACAAACAATCTAAAAAATATTTCGTTTCCAGATTTTGATGCAGATTTATGGAGGATCGATCTACCATTAGTTTAAGGTATTCCGCTCAAGAATCGGATGACTATTAGCAAAGATATGGCGATCGCAGTGGGTCCAGGGCTCCCCCTTATGGCTTTTCAGATTTTGAAAGGGGACCCCCTAGAAAATTTGACAAAAAATCTAAAAAATATTTCGTTGACAGATTTTGATGCAGATTTATAGAGGATCAATCAACTATTAGTTTAAGATATTTCGCTCAAGAATCGGATGACTATTGACCAATATATGACTATCGCGGTGGGTCCTGCACTCCCCTTCATGGCTTTTCAGATTTTGAAAGGGGACCCCCTAGAAAATTTGACAAAAAATCTAAAAAATATTTCGTTGCCAGATTTTGATGTAGATTTATAGAGGATCGATCAACTATAAGTTTAAGATATTCCGCTCAAGAATGGAATGACTATTGGCAAAGATATGGCGATCGCGGTGGGTCCAGCGCTCCCCCTTATGGATTTTCAGATTTGGAAAGGGGACCCCCTAGAAAATTTCACAAAAAATCTAAAAAATATTTCGTTTCCAGATTTTGATGCAGATTTATGGAGGATCGATCTACCATTAGTTTAAGGTATTCCGCTCAAGAATCGGATGACTATTAGCAAAGATATGGCGATCGCAGTGGGTCTAGGGCTCCCCTTCATGGCTTTTCAGATTTTGAAGGGGACCCCCTAGAAAATTTGACAAAAAATCTAAAAAATATTTCGTTTCCAGATTTTGATGCAGATTTATGGAGGATCGATCTACCATTAGTTTAAGGTATTCCTCTCAAGAATCGGATGACTATTGGCTAAGATATGGCGATCGCAGTGGGTCCAGGGCTCCCCTTCATGGATTTTCAGATTTGGAAAGGGGACCCCCTAGAAAATTTGACAAAAAATCTAAAAAATATTTCGTTGCTAGATTTTGATGCAGATTTATGGAGGATCGATCAACTATTAGTTTAAGGTATTCCGCTCAAGAATCGGATGACTATTAGCAAAGATATGGCGATCGCAGTGGGTCTAGGGCTCCCCTTCATGGCTTTTCAGATTTTGAAGGGGACCCCCTAGAAAATTTGACAAAAAATCTAAAAAATATTTCGTTTCCAGATTTTGATGCAGATTTATGGAGGATCGATCTACCATTAGTTTAAGGTATTCCTCTCAAGAATCGGATGACTATTGGCTAAGATATGGCGATCGCAGTGGGTCCAGGGCTCCCCTTCATGGATTTTCAGATTTGGAAAGGGGACCCCCTAGAAAATTTGACAAAAAATCTAAAAAATATTTCGTTGCTAGATTTTGATGCAGATTTATGGAGGATCGATCAACTATTAGTTTAAGGTATTCCGCTCAAGAATCGGATGACTATTGGCAAAGATATGGCTTCCGAGGTGGGTCCTGTACTCCTTTTCATGGATTTTCAGATTTGGAAAGGAAACCCCCTAGAAAATTTGACAAAAAATTTAAAAAATACTTCGTTGCCAGATTTTAATGCAGATTTATGGAGGATCTATCCTTCTTTGTTTGTTTAGTTACAAATTATATTTTGCTGAATAATATGCGTTTATGTAGCTTCTATAGGACACCCAATTCTCTCCTCCAATACAGTGGGTAACTTGTCTTTAGTCTTTCAATGAACTGCCCATTTTCCCCGTGGTCGATTGCGTGCCAAATTGATCAAGTGGCCACGATTAGGAAGCCAACTAGCTTTGGTCGCATTAATTGCGATCATGTTGCCTCGCCCCCGATACTGGCTCCAGCCCCCCCGTTTTTTATACAATTAGCTGCGTGACGATGGGGAAAAACTAGGAAACGAATTGCAATCCGCTTTATTTTTGGGTCGCCTGCTGGTGGGGTTCAAGCTGGGAGTCAGGAGACGGAGATGGAGTTTCGGGATCTGGAGAATGGAGCTGCTGCTGTCAGGCGGCATGAATTACTGTGCGTTGATTGCCTTTAAGGCCTGATTGCAGTAACAACAAAAACAACTTTGCACAAATTGCTGTCCTCAGTCAAGTACACAGAAAGAAAAAAGCATAATAATATTTAAAACTATATATTTTTAAAAACTGTGTGGGTATATCCTGAAAACTTACTTAAAGTTTTATATAACTTCCTTTAGAATTTTTTGTAGTGTGGCATCTGTTCTTTTTGCGGCATGCGGCAAACTGGTTTTTGGAGGTTTCTTCCAGCCCCCAACCTCCAGTCCATTGCCAATCGGTTACCGCCTGCATTAATTATCAACAAATCATTTTTGCAGCAACGAAAGCCGCATTTATCAGCGATTATGCATGGACAAAGGAGCCATCGGATGCTCCTCCAGAAAGTGTCGCCCGACATGTGTTGCATGCCTCTTGTGGATGTGGAAGCCATGTGGATCTTGATGGCGATCTTGACGTGGAGCTGCACAAATTTGTCAGAAAGGAGAAGATGCCACACAGTCAGAAAATAGGAGCTCTATATAACCTCTATAGAGAACATTATCCTTTAACTTCTCAACCTCAACTTCTTAATTAATATTTTATTTTTAAAAATGTCCTTATAGTTCTATAATAATCGATGTATCACATAACAATCTTATCTTAGAATATACTAAGAATTTTATAATAAACAAGATACTTTAAGTATCATTCTAAGGATCTCAGAAAATGTATCTGAAAAGCAATAAACAAATGTTAAAATTTTTTAAAATTTTATAGAAAATATCCAAAAGCAAGGATATTCTACCCAAACATTTTTTTCGCAGTGGCTGGAAGGGTCTGTAAGATCAGGGTGTCGGCAACATGACATGGCATTGATAAGCTCTGAAGGAAAAAAAAAGAATCGGATCGAATTGAATCGAATCGTCGCCGCTGTAGCCTTGCAATTAAGATATTTTTATGTAAATTAATGGAAGCACAGAAAAGTCTGGAATTCTGGTGGAAGGCCGGGTGGACATGCGTGCAACTTACAAATAAGTACAACAAGGAGCACCCTCCGTCGATCGGGGAGTCCAATTGCGCATTTTTAATTGGAAAGCTCACTTGGAGAGGAAGAAGCCTCCGTCCAGCCGGGCAGTAAACAAAAAGTGACGCACCGAAAATTTATTGTTCCAAGGCAAAGAACCGATCCTCTAAGAACCAAAAGACGATCCGATCCAAGCAAACACTAAAAGGCAAAAAATAAAAACAGCAAATAAAAAAGACCGCAGGCCGCTGGCCGCGAAAAAAAAACAAAGACGATGGCCCCGGCACATTGTTCCTTGGTCTTCCGGACGATGATTCTTGGGTTCTTTATGCTCCTTGGAGCGCTCTTACTTAGGCATTTATGTCTGGCACTTGACACATTTTGTTATGGCATTTTTCAGCTACCGACTCGACTCGGTTGACCCAATCAAAATTCCTGGACCTTGCACTTGAATGCGTTTAATTTGTAAGGTTCGCCTTGGGTCGGCCAGCCAAGTGTTGAACTTTATGTTTCGAGTTCCCCAGAACGGGTTTAATCTTTTAAGGAGAAGGATTTAATTTGCTCTACATGTTGGGATACATATTTTAATATATTTTTAAGGTAATCCAACAACAAGATCTTTAGTTTTTCGATTTCCTCTGAAGCCCATAACTATACCCATTTCCGATTTGCAACCTGCAACGTAAAAGGTCCGCCCATCATTTCTGCATTATTAATTCCTTTTCTAGCGTAAGCCAACTTATTTGCCTGCTTATCTTGGCCAATATCCTTTTGGTCGGTGCTCAGTTAATGGCCATCTGCGGCCAACTATCTGGGGGAATGGTAGGGTGGTCAGACCAGATCTTAAGTCTTATACACAAAGAAAAAGGGTGAAGAAGATCAATATTATGGACAGATATTATAAGGTTTATGATTTAAAACTGGATAGAGTTCAGCCAATGATATAGTATGGGTGATTTTCATCTGAATTTATAAAGAAATTTAGTTACCATTTTCTCTCTGTGCACTTTCCACTGCAGCTGCTTTTGTGGCTGGTCAGTTTAGAGTTGTTCTGTTGCCGGTAGCGTTTTCCGATCGCCGGACAAGCAAAACGAGAGCAGAATGACTCTGGAGCCTAGTCCTAGCGGGGGGACAAGTTGATTTATTCTAATCTGTATAAGCGCTGCTATAATAAAGCAAAAGCGCCCACAGACTGGATCCACTGGGTGGACAATGCTCGCCTTGGGCCCTCGTCCCAATTGCTGATCGAATCGGCGGACGGGGGCCGGGACTGTAGGACTGGATTTTAGGTCCTCTCGGATCCAGTCCCCCAGTCTGGAACCAATTGTGCCCAGTTGATTCTGCATTGTAATTGGATTTGAGCCGCCGGTGAAGTCGCAGCTGCGGATTCTAATGACTCAGCAGCAGCTGAGCTGGCTGTTGGAGCTTGTGGGGATCCTGCACCGCATAACTCAGTCCCATTGTTCTTAATATTTGCCCGGGGACTCGGACTTGAGCCTTTCACCGGCTCTAATGCACTCGAAGCCAAGGAAATGAAGATGCATGCGCTAATTTATCGACTCCCAGCCAAGGCAGACATGCAAAATGTCGCCGGCCAAGAATGTTATCTACGCCCCAGCGTGGCTGAAAGTGTCGCTGCGACGACAACGGACGGAGGCGATGATAGCCAGCCATGTCTTGAGGAGGAGTCCCAGGCAGAAGCAGGAGCCAAGGCAGAGGCGTCAATGGGTTCGAGTGGCAGCAGCAGTCGCAGTCTCAGCTCAAGTCAACTCGACTGCAACACCCACTTCCAAGTTGGGAGTTCTTATCGCAGATGCTCTTTTCTTAAGATGAGGTCCTTTGAATTTAACTTGAAGCTTGACAGAGTCATTGACAATGTAGAGATTTAGAGCATTATTTATAGGACTTCCATATTTACTAAACAAAATCCTTAAAAGTCTTTTAAATTTATAAAATAAATAAAATCTACTATAAGATCTACATAAGTTGAAACCAAAACCTTTTCCAAAGTAAATAAATATTTTTATATTTCCAATCTCTTAAATTTATATTAAAAATATTCAAAAAGTGTATTAAATATTCTTCTCTAATGCATGAATTTCTTTCCATTGTTTTTTCTGTCGTCGAATTGCGTTTTATTCAAATTTAAACATTCTGCTAACACGCAAGGAGCATCCCAGCATGGAGATGCCAAGGAGCAGCGGGTGGCGAACAGAGGAGGAGTTGGAGTCCTTGGGATCGGGTTGTAGGCGGTGGCCAAATCACGTAATGCGCCATGCAAACATTGTTAAAACACTTGTGGCCCGAAGATGCTACCACTCCACTTCATGTTGCCCCTTCCGTTCTGCCACCTCCTCGGCACCAGCTCGGTTCCTGCCACTTTACTTGATTTTATTTTTCGCGCAAATTTGCATTTTCAATTCTTAGTCTGTATCTCCGATGGGGAGGAGAAAGGAAAGGCAGGAAAAAAATATCAGAAGACTTTGCGTTTATTTAAATTTATTTTCCTAGAATGCCACAAGTCGCCATCCCCATGGCCGTCGCATCGATGTGCAATTTGTATGTCGCCGGCGAAAAGACTCCGAAAACTGCATCCCAACCAGCCATCCTGACTTCTGTGCGTCCGTCTATGTGGTTGCCGAGGTGGCAAGTTGCAAGCTCCAAGTTGCAAGAAGCCTTGCCAGCCAACTGCGTCTGCGTATGAAAATTAATTGTTGCCACTCGTGACGAAGTCGACAACAAAATAAAAATAAAAAAAGAATCAGAGGCAGTGGCAGTAGTAGTTGTATAAACAAAACACTTGAAAATATTTACACGAAATTCATAAATATTTCAGTGACGAATGCAAGACAATAAAGTACTTTTTTAGTGACGAAAAATAAATTCTATTTCCTGTCTTAAACTATATAAATTTTTTAAAAAATATTTTGTATTTTGTTATGTGTAGCACAAGAGGAAGAACATCTGGGTATTGCAAGTTGCAAGTGGGCGGCTATGGGGCGCATATCGTTTAGATTTATGGACCGCTCTCGTCGGGCCGAGAGTGTCGCGTGATAAGTCTATAAAATGTACGTAACATTTGTACGTGCAAATGGCAGTGGGACGATTTGCATATTTGCGAAAGTTTTTCACCCATGGACCGGCGGCAATCGCATCGCATCGCGTAGGACTTTCATTATGCCCTCTGTCGAGAGTCGGTTTCTGTCGAGAAAATTGCATTAAAGTCACTTCAGTGTCTGCTTCTGGTGGTGAAAGGCAAGTCCCTGCCTGGACCCTGTCTGGCTTTTTTTGGACAAGGTGGAGACACATTTTGGCGGACGTGGTGTGGTGCCATGTGGGCTGACCCAGCGGCACATTAACTGTATTGTTAATACTATTTCATATTGCCAAGTACTTTGGTGAAAGGTTCGAAAGTTTTGTCACTGCCCGCAGGGATAGGTGGCCAGTTTGACAGACGAATGGAATTGGCGGGATTTATTTGATATTGATGGGTGATACTTTCAAAAATGTTTATGAGATGATTAAAATTAATTATGGAATTTTTAAAAGACGTTAATTTTTACATATGCCTTGTATTCTCTATTTATTAATTATCAGGCTAGAATGGATGACTTGTTTTGTGATACCTGGATTTAGAATCCATATTTTTATAAATCAGTTGATCCACATAACTCAAGCAACTAATTCCCCTGACATCCCAAAGTGTTTCTTAAAATCTATCATTTATCTTTGAATTCTCGATTGAAATCCTGAAAGAGGACTGCAAGTGCAACATCTATTCTGAAATCTATTCAACAGATTGTCTCTATCCCCCCCAAAAAACCACTCTTCTTTAGCCTTTTCCCCTGGCCTTTAACTCCATTGTTCAGTTCCTTTGGTTTCTCAAGCGCAGCGCTTTGTTCAATCAATTTTTGCTTGATTTACAATTTCAAGTTGATGACATTTCACCAGCAGAGACCGAGGCGCATCGGTTTGTCTGTCAGTCTGGTGGAGGGAATCTAAGTAAGATCTGGCAGCCGGGATGCAGAGTGCTCCTCGTGACACATTGCTCCATTAATTTGATGGATTGTAAAGTTTTCCGCTTCACCGACTTCGAGCATGAGCGCCAAAATAATAAAAAAAAGGATGGGGAGGGGAATCATTTGAACCGAGCCGAAGGGAAAACTGCAAGAAAAAGGAAAATTAAAGCACACACACATACAGAAATTTGGGGGCAGGCGGTGCACAGTGTCTGCCACAACAGAGCATCGGTGAATGTTGTAAATTTATGCCTGCCCCAAGTTGACGCTTCACTGAATTTGTGTGTTAAATTGTCACCAGCAAGGCCCTCGCCGATGATGAGATGGAGATGGAACTGTTCCAGGGGCCTCGACTGATGTCCTGGACATCGTTGAGAGGACCTCATTTGCATTGTGGACACGGCCAGTGAATTTTTTTCCACGGCTCAGTTCATCTGAAGTTTTTTAAACGAATTTGGGGCAAGCTGGTGGGGTTTTTTTTTGTTGGGAAATGAGGAGTGTGAGTTTTCATTTGGATAGGCTTTTGTTTTTTTGGGTTTTCTCTTGGTTTTATTTCATTAAAAATATATGTATGTATAATTCTATTAGGTCTTTAAAGTACTACTTAGTACTAGAACCAATTTATTTCCCATATTTTATGACTTTAACATTTATTTCCAAATTTATAGACTCCCAATTTTCAAACTTTCTTTGTGAATGCATAACTTATGCCTATATAGATCCTCTATAAATGCAAATACTTGCCTCTTTTTCAGAACTGATGTCCGATTTTTTAAAAACCCTTTAAAATGCAACATGCTGGCGAGCAAAGCGTTTCCCCAGCGATTTGACGGCGATTTGCAAGCGTTTATGGCGATCGCTTTGTTCTGCCAACTAAATATGACAAGCGTTGTTTCGGCCCGGTCCCAGTTTTGGCCATGGCAGTGGGCCGAGCTCCACCCGGTTGGCCACAACTGGCTTCCTTCGAGCCAGATCTGGCTGATAGGCCATTTTTGCATAAAATGCAAAGCGACGACGACGTCGTCGTTGGCGGAAATGCGTTTAGAGTCCTTTGAGGAGGTAGTCGTTGTGTTGGATGTTGCTGTTGCTTCCGCACTTGCAACATGCAATGCCAACACGTTGTTAAGCAGGGATGGAGAAAACAATGATTTTTGGTTAAGATTTTAAAAATATAGAGATGAAGGTATCTGAATTTATAAACTATATTTTTGTGTTAAATATTTCTTAAAAGGTTATTAGCATTTTATGATGAGGATTTGGTTTGAAGATATTTTTAATAAAAAGGTTATTTATTTAGTTTCTTTTTTAAATACTTCAACATTAATTTTATAAGTTTTTTATCTTCCTTTAAAGTGCATCCCTAGTTTCCTACTGAATTCCGTCTGGCGTGCTTTTTGTTTTTAGCAGATTCGTCCAACGCAAAAAGGGCTTTGTTTAATTGCGAGCTGCAGTTTGCCGGGCTTCCTTTTAGGATCCCTCCTCCTGTCCTCCTGCCTCCCGTCCTGCTGTCAGCTGCATGAATTGTCCCTGGAGGCATATGCACCAGAATGGTTTGCTTGCAATTGAGAATCGGAGCACGCTTCAAGTTTTGGCCTGGGCTTACAAATTCCTATGCTCATACCCATGCCCATGCCCATGTGCACTCGGAGTTCCTGTTGCCTTTCCACGCACAATGCGCGCATAATAATGAAGCAGAGGCATACCAGCAGCAGGAGGAGGAGGAGAAGCAGGACGACCAGGAGGAACTGGAGGATCCGGCGGCAAACAGGCGCTGGAGCGGCAGTAAACCGGTTTGACCTGTCTAACACAACACCTCCCTCTGACCCTCGGTCCTCCTATCCACCATCCCAATAAGCCTTCGGTTCAAACTTTACCGATCCATTTCTTTTGCTTTGCATTTTGTCATATCGAGTGATTAATGGCTGATTTTCTTTGCCTCGAAAGTTGTCCAGCTTGTGACCCCCATTGGGAGGCATTAGAAACCCATTTGTCTAGGATTCAAAGCGAGGGCGTTGACTTTCGGGCCACAGTTAATCAAATCAAGGCAAATTTAAAGGTATTTTGATGTCCTATTATGATATATATTTTTTTTTATAAATGTCCTAATGATTTACCCTTCAGAGAACCCTTTCCCTTGGGTAAACCGCACATGGCGGCTTCTGATTTAAGCGGATTCTTTTTTCGTTTGCCCCAACTTTGTCCCAGTTATCCGATGGTGGCCCCTTCCACTCGATTGTTTTGGCCAACTGCTTACCACAACAAAGGCCGACCAGGAGGCAAACGAACTGAAAGTCCCCGCAAGAAGTTCTTTTTCAATCGCGCACGAGTGAGCAGAGGTGGTAGTGAGCCTCTTTAAGACCCACCCATGTCCCTAGCCCTCCCCTTTTAAAGGTTGCATATGAGCAGAGACAAAAATAGTACGTTATAATAGATACTTTAATATGAAGTACCATACTTGATTCTAATACAGTATACCATATCTAAAATATTAAAAATATTAACTGAGAAATATTACCCATAATATTACCCTAATAAGGAATGATTGTATGTTTGGAAGATGATCTTTAAAGAGATAAGTATTATAAGTAGTGTGATCCTTCTTATTATAACTTTATTTTTTTCAGTACAACCGCGCCCACTTTCTACCATGTCAACGGATTGTGCTAGCCGCAGGTTTTTTGGGGTTTTTGGCTTTCAACTCTCTCTTGGCCCTCTCGCTCCTGCAGCCCTCTTTCGTGCAATGCATTTCTATTGTTCTTGGCCAGCAGAGAGCCAAACTGCCAACGGGATAAAGAAATTACAATGGCAAAAACAATACGGCTAAGAAGATGGAGAATGTTGCAGGAGATGAACGGCAAAAGGGGCAAGGGCGTATAGTATAGTTTTGGGGCAAACAAAGGCTGCACTCCTGTTGGCCACTCCTCGAAAACGTAACGAAGTCGCCGCTGTCGTCGCAACGTTGCTTTTGCCTCTTTTTTCCTTTGCTGTGGCTGCCACAAAATGAGCGCTTTATACCTACTTAGATCGCTATAAATTTGGCTTAAGGCAAGAAAAGTGTTGCCGCTGCATTGTGGCACAGTGGGCCATTCCAGGCCATTCCATTCCACAATGGGCGAGATGTCAACGCGGATTAGCATTGTTAATCAGAGCATCTAGTTATTGCCTAGTCACTGTTTTTTTTTATATTTTTTTGAGCTCATTGAACTGACTATTTTAGTTTAAGAGATAACTTAGTCATTGGGTTGTGGCTTGTTGGGGGTTTTTTTTAAATTTTGTATGGCTTTAAATGTTACATTCTCTTAAAGCAATTTTCTATGGTTCTATATATGGATATTAAGGACTTGGTGAGGTATTCGCTTCAAGTACCTTTAAAGTATATTTATATCTTCTTTTATGTAAGTTTGGATACCATTTAAAACTAGAAATCTTCCGATTCCTAGAAGATTAATTTCAAAAAACATGGTTTATTGAACAATAATTTCAATATGACCCCTTTATAAAATCTAAGAAAAAGTTCAGGAAGCCACTTATTTTATTATTTTAAGTACTAGTAACAAATATTTGCAAGGCCATAATATTTTTGTTTTGGCCACTGTGGCAGGCTCTTAGCCTCGTTGCCGTTAGTGGAGTTTAGACGCCGCCGCGAGTCCGCATGATTTATGCGATTATTCTTTTGCGCAGCGCCCCAACTTTATTGTTTTATACTTTTGTGGCGACCAGCGACCACCGCCACCACCCCGTCCTCCAGTCCCCCCCAGCCACCTGCCCCGGTCCGTCTTTCAGTCGCTCCGTTACTTTGGCGCTTGGTCTGGCGTTCTGGCAATCCGTTGGATCGTTTGGATCGCCGCGGACTTGCAACTGCAACTGCACTGGTATCTGGCTAAATCGCCGCTGGCTCTGATTCCAGCTTCTCCAGCTCCCCCCAGCTTACAAAGTTCACTGAGAAAAAAACTCTACTTTAAACTATGATGCATTTAAGCCTTAAGTCCTTAAAGTTCCTAAAGCCACTATATTTTCTCCAAGTGTTCTGAAAGGGGGGTCGCTTGGAAGCTGGCAATTATTGGGCGATGGAGCATATGCGGCCAAAACGCAGTGCAGCTGGGGCATCTGAGAAATGGACTTTGGAGGCATATTGAGGAATCGAGGCACCGGGACACCGAGGTATCGAGGCATGCGCCGCGAGTTGCCACGCGGGTTAATGTCTTGTTGGTTATTGCCACGTCTGTTTTGCACTTGGCTGCCATGGGCCCATTTGTAATTTGGCACTAACGGGTCTGTTGATCCCATAAATTGCATTGCCACATGCAGCAGGCAGGGATTTCTGGCCAGGCTGGCCTGGCTGGCCAGTTGGGCTTATCACTATCTGGCCATGTGGATAAGGATTCGCAACCTAGACGAGTTCATTACGGGGCGGTGCATTGTAATAACTGTCAGATCCGCTCAATGAGCAACGGATGGCAACGGAAATGCATAAACCAGCAATTTGATGCTGCAACTGCAATTAGAGGCGTCAACTGTGGGGCATGCAAATGATGGTAAAAGCTCACCGCCACAACTCTGATTTCAATTATCGGCATATTTGCTGCTCGCCTTTTGCTTTTCGAGTTTAAGTCCGGTTTTTGCCATCACCGTAAATGTTCAACGCCAACTGCACTCCAGCTATTTTCTATATATGAATTACTCTTGGCCATAAAACCGCAGCAGCAATTATCTGAACAGTTTCCCTCGGAGCCACGCCAATAGCCATGGCTCATAACATTTTTTTTGTCTTAGCTGCCGGCCAATTCGAGTCGCGGTCCTAGCCTTTGGCTCGGTTTCAGCGGCTTTGGTCTATTTTTGGTAACTTGTCCAAACAACAAGCGGCGGCTGCGGCGGCGTTTGGGGCTCTGACTATGACTGCTATTGTTGTTTTAGTTTTTTGGGGCGTGTTCCCAGCCAAACAAAAAAGTAAAACGATAAAAATCCATAACCGAACATGACCAAGGATCGATGCGTTTGGCTAAATTATGTACTGTGGGATCGGTTTTAAAGATGGATAATGGTTTTAGCAGCCATTTGGATAAATAAAATATTTTGTTTATTAATTTTAGAATATAATTCCAAAGAATATTTGCAAGAGACTTTGTATAACTTACAACATAACATTCAATAGGTATACCTATGTACTTGTATTTAGAAAGTATCTTATAATCTCAAGGTTTCAACTTGAATAATATGTATATTTATATTCTCATAAGTACTTACAGAGACAGTTAAATATTACCTGCATTGAAACTTTGTATTTTTAATAGATATTTGAGTTCTTAAGTGCATAACTCGGTATAGTTTTTTCTTCAATAAGGTTTTATTAAATCTTTAATAAAAAAATATGAACGAATTTAAGATTGTGCCCATTGTCATATTTAGTCTAGTATACCCAATTTTTTTGAAGAGAAGTTATTAGCACATTTTTTGTACAATATATAGTTTGTGACTTGCCTTGTTTGCTGCAGCTGCGGCAATGTATAGCCTGCAGTTGTGGCAGTTGCAGTTGCAGTTGCAGTTGTTAATGTGAATTTGATTAAAGTCAGCAGTCTGCAGTGTTGGGAGAGTGTGGCATGGTATTGGATTTTTTTCTAGGAGGCAGCTGGCTTGTGCCTTGGGTTTTTCGTTTTGGGATCAGAGACCAGATATCAATACTCCCTCCCGAATAGCACCACTCACTTTGGTGGAACGGCAAACGGCAAAAGGCAAACACAATTCCATATTCCACTCCCCTGGAGTGTAGTGCCAATTCAATTGCTTATTTACAATGTGCTAAAATTGTGTGCCCCGACAATTGTTCATTAAAAACTCGGCACGAAGTGATATTGATTTTGGCCTCCATTCACCCCGATCCGATCCGGCTGCTGTCCGGTTTGTGGCATAATTAAATGTGGGCACAGCCGCAAAAACGCGCCAACTTATCGAAATAATAACATTTATTTTAAAACCAATCCGGCCACGTCATTGCGATAGTCGCTTATACCCCCTGCATCTGAATCTTGCACCACTTCCACGCCCAGTCCACGTCCAGTTCCAGTTTCGAGTTCCATTTCAGGTTTCGACTGCATTTCCAGCTGCACGGGCCACTTAAAATTTGCATTTCATTTGCAGTTGGATTTGCTGTTGGGGGTTGGGGTGCACGGGGCCCAGCTGCCGCAACATTTGCCGCTATAATGATGACCTGACATTACTCATACGTACCGCAAATCGAAAAAGTATATCTTCTGGGTGAGAGTTCCATAAGTTTGCCAATTAGACTGCGGCAGATAGCCCGTGTGGCGATTGCAACTTGTTGCATGTTCACTCAAGAATTTTTCAATTTCTGAAAAGCAGAGAAAAGAAATCTTGTATTTTATTTTAATATTTTAAGAACTTTACAAAGAATTATCAATAAAATTTAACATAAAGTTTAAAGGCATTTATCTTTTAATAATTTCCTATATATGTATCTTCCTTAAACTTCACATCGAAGACTCTTAAACCAAATTTGTTAAAGTGTTGCCGCCTGCCGGCAACATGCAACTGACAACCAGTAACGTGCAACCGGCGATAGTGGCATTCGTAATGAGTTGTGCGATCCCCTCGGTGGCCATGCAAATTGTCGCCTGTCAGTGCCGACTGTCAGGTGATAAGCCTCGCCGAGTGCTGAGTTTTAGCCACCGGAGTTGGCCACTCATCTTGCCACTCTTGCTATCCTGCCGACTGTCAGGCGATAGCCCGTAAATCCAAGGGCGTGGCATGCGGCACTCAACACGAGAAGTCAATTTCCACTCCGTTTCGATTTCGATTTCGAGTGCACGGTGGATGGTTCCCACCAATCGGCCAATACCAAAACCGAAACCGACCAAAAAAAAAAAGAGTAATCTCCACTGACACAGAGACCTAAAAATGGTAATAAACAGATTTGTTGCGGACCGTTTCCACTTTCCACGCTCACTTTCCTTTGACGGTAGCTGTGACTTAACAAAGCTCTCGCATTTTATGGAAATTTCTGATTTGTGCCCCAAACTCGAACTTTAAGATGCAACAATTAAGCAGCCAATCAACCGGGGGGATGGGGAACAGGCTGGGCTGGGAGAAGCCAAGAATTTTCCGATTTGCATATCTAAAGCATTAGCTGAATGGTCGTTTGGTCTTTTGAAGTTGGGTCTTGCTTTGCATAGATTTTGAGAACTCAAGTATTTTGCCTCTGCTCCCGCTGCAGTCTAGTGGGGTTTCTTGTTTCCATTTTTTTTGTTACCATGATGGCAATGCATTGTTTAAACATTCATCTACCGTTAAGATGGACGATGGGATAGAGGAAAATTTGTTCAGTTCAAGAGGAAATCAGCTATACTCTTACAGAAGTTTTTTTTCTATAAAAAAATATATAAAAAAAAATTATAATTTCTAAGAAAATTATAAGGAACAATGTCCTAAAGCTGCCATGTAACTGATTGATAGATAGATTGATAGATAGAGATAGCTTAGATATCCTTATTTAACCTAATTCTTATACAATTTTTAAAAGAAATCATGTTTGTTTAAAAATAATAAATCTGAAAATATAAACACTCATATTTCCATTGCCTACTTTTAAGGGCGCCTAAAAGTACAATAGCAATATAGGGCCGAATTTTACGGTTTTTTTGCGTATGATAACAATTCAAAAAAATTAAAAAAAAATGAATTATTTAATAATTAAAAAAAATAATAATTAATTAAAAAACAGCGCCCTCCTCCTCGATTCTCATAGGTTGCACTTAAGCAGGCCCGAAAATTCGAAAAAATAGTTCGTTTTTTTACAAGTGTTATTTTTTTTGTGATTTTGTTGTTATTGTAATTTATTGTTGTGCTAGTTTTTGTTGTTCTTATTGTAGTTTTTGTTGTTATTGTAATTTTTGTTGTTGTTGTAGTTTTTGTTGTTGTAGTTTTTGTTGTTGTTGTAGTTTTTGTTGTTGTAGTTTTTTTGTTGTTGTAGTTTTTGTTGTTGTAATTTTTGTTGTTGTAATTTTTTTTGTTGTAATTTTTTGTTGTAATTTTTTTTGTTGTAATTTTTTTTGTTGTAATTTTTTTTTGTTATAATTTTTTTTTGTTGTAATTTTTTTTTGTTGTAATTTTTTTTTGTTTTAATTTTTTTTTGTTGTAATTTTTTTTTTCCAATTTTTTTTGTTGAACATTTTTTTGTTGTCATTTCTTATTTCAAACTATAACTATACTATAAATAAACTAAGTATTGAAAACTTATGGTAAGAAACATGTAGTGCATACCATTAATATACTAATATTTACATTAATGTTAAATGTATACATATATGTATACTATATCTAGTTCTTAATATTTTATAAGGTTCACTAAATCCCACCTCTACAAAACCATCAGCTCCACCGATTAACCCAATCCTAGGAAGAGTATACCCGGAGACAATGTTATTCAGTCTTTGCCGTTTGCTGAAAATTAATTAGACTCAATTTGTTGCTCAACCATCAAGACGACCAACAATAGCAACAGCAGCTGCAGCACTAGCAGCAGCAGCGTTTGCTGGACAAATTCTATGCTCATATTGTGTTTAGGGAAATAGGAAAGATACTAACAAAAAACTAAAATGTTTGCGCTTACAATTCTCATGTAAATGCCAAAAGTTTCCACATTGTTAAAAAGGGGACAGTAAGCGGAGCAGGGGGATCCCCTAAGCTAAACAGAGGCGAACGGTAAACATGTTGCTGTCAACATTTACATGCCAAAATGTTGCCGGCCACCATTCAGTGGCGATTAGAAAGCGCCGCCTCTCCCGATAAGGGGCACGTCCAGCTGCCAATGAGTCCGGCCACCAATAGAGGAAATTAGCTGGTTTTTTTTCCTACCCAGCCTGCTGAAAAAAATTATTTAAAACAAATATCTTTGGAGTTATTTTTTCTAGAGGAGGAACTTCGTTTGATATTAAACTATTTGTAATCAAATCTAAAATAATGTACCAAAATTTCTAATAAAGTTTCTAACTTAATAAGACACTGTTTATTTATTTCTTATTAGTTTATTTCTTCAAGTGCCCATATCTCAGCATGTTTTTTGGCTTAATTTATCAGAGAGTTGAAATAAAATCAAAGTGCAGGTGAAAAATAGACAGACAGGTAAGGCAGACAACGACAAACTCGCGGACAACACAACTCGGGCACTTGTTATCCAATGCAACTGCAATGCAACCATCGCAGCAGTAATGCTTGCAACTTGCAACTCAAATAGCAGACTTATACAGATGTCAATTATTTTTGCCCGGAGCTCTAAAGCTCTGGATGCTGACTAGCTCTTCCATTTCGTTGGCAATTTTGGCTCGCCGCGGATTTGGATTGGATTGGATTCGATTGGGGACGAAATTGCCGGCTGAACTCGTTAGCTCACAAGTTGCCAGTTGCAAGTTGCTAGTTGATAGTTGCAACTTGCAACGATCCATCCTAGCTATGTACGTGGCATCGTTGCTGTGGCTGGCTGGCCGGCAAGTCATCCAATTGTTGGCCAGGAAATTGTTATTATTTGTGCCTCGTCCAGGCAGATTGGACGCGAAACTTGGACAGATCTCTCTCGCTTCTTGTTCATTGCTTGCAAATTATAATTGAATGATTGCATGGCAGTCGAGCGATTTGCTCGTCATTTTCCCCAGTTGCTAGTTATGTGGACTGAAACGGGGAGATCAATTGATATTGATTGGGGGGCCCTACTTAAAGGTAAAGGTGTCAAAACTATTGCCTCCTAATGGCCCAGAGATTTTGGATTTGTTGGCCTCTGGCATTCCGATAAAACGAAAGCCAAGTTCATTAAGTTGAAACCAGCTCGGAGCCATTTGAGTTATGGCAGAGTCCAGTCCTCAGCCTGTCCATGGTAGGGATCAAAGCTTGACAACGAATTTATTTAAAGGACAACTTGCAACAAATAAATTTCCACAGAGTCGTAAAGGAAGTTGTAGTCACAACTAGAGAGAAAAATTTATCTAAAAAAATAGTTATATTTTCTTTAAAAAATTTTTATTATTCTAAATTGTTTCTAGTTCAGCTGTTGCATCAATAACCTGAAATATATAGTAGGTTCTGCTACAATCTTAGTAGGATTTTCTTTCAGTATACCACATGGGCCAGGAATGCTGCCTTTGACAAGAAACTGGCCTGTGTAGGAGTCGTGGAGAGCACGTCATTGTCCTCCTTGCTGACGTCCAATAATGCGACGGCTTGTTGAAATTCATTCATCAATGTAATCGATCAGACATGGCCGATTCCGTAGCTTTGACATGCCACATAACATGCTCTTCTCGTATGTAAATGGAGCTTGAAAGAGTCACACACGGACAATGCAACATAAAATTTAATCAATTTATTGGAAACGAGCTATTGTCTTTGGTCTCTGCCAGACAGACAGACACAAGTCTTGGGTCTCGGGTCTTATCCCCGGCTTTGCATCTACACTTTCTCCTCTCAGGTTGATGATATGGCATTCGAAAAGTATTTTCTTGGCACGAAAGCTGGCAAAGGCCAAAATAAATCTCCTGGATTTGGGTTGGGGCGGAGGTACTGCATAGCCTTGTTTTTTTGAGGGGCGGTGGCTGCATCCACCTACTTGGCTGAGTTGTGGCCAAACTTTGGCATTAGATTACGGGCTTACGTTTCGTATTTTCTCTTTTTAAATTTTCTGGATGTCTGCCAGTCAGGACAATGTATAAAATATTGTATAAAGGATTAAATCTTGAAAGTTTTTAAAATTCCAACTAGTTGCCTTACGAAAAAAGAAGTACTGTCACATAAACACAAACATACAATATTAAAATTATATCTTTATACGAGTAGAAACGTATTTTTCAAATCAAGGATGCCTGCAGAATTGATTCCCAAGATTGTTCTGATCCCGGCGTCGGAAGTTACGGAACGGGAGGCCAAGTATGTGACTCGTCTGAATGATGTTACCACTAGTGGGGACCTAGTTAAAAGTATGTCTGATTTTCCATCAAGATATCATGCGTACTGAACCTAAAGCATGCCCACAGAATCCGAAAAGGAGTTTCATCAATTGGAGACCCTTCGTACTCACAACGATCACTGGGAGCATTATTTGCGATGCGATGGCATTCCCAGACCTTATGTGCCCGTCGATGTTAGAACTTTTATTGCCAAAATACGGCATTATGACGATATCGAGGCGAGAAGAGCGGTCAGCTGGACTTTGTCGATAGATGAGAGAAGCATTCTTAATCAGAACATATTCCGGACGGACAAGACCAGGGATAAAATGCGCGCCAACAAGGATAATCCCGGAGCTCACTATGAAAATGATATACAGTTGTGTCTGGAAACCCTGAAGCAAATGGATACAATGCTGGATAATGAAGCTGAGCTGGAAAATTTATCCAACAAGGTTCAGTATGAAATAATGGAAGTTAGTAATCTAAATGTAGGTAATCTATATATTTGGTAATCCATGTGAGTTTTCAGACTTATTCAGAGCTCGAGAAGGAAGTCGATAGCCTTTTCAATCGGCTCACATATCGAATAATGCATATGCAATCGGCTTATATGATGTAAGAACTAGAGCTCTCACAACTAGACTATTTATTATATCATTTTCATTATTTAAGTACTGAAGATAACAAAGTGGCCACCTGGAGCCATCGGTGTGGTCCATGGCAAATGGACTTGTGGGGTCTTTTGAACGTTTCCGTACTTTTCGACCAACTAGAGTCAGTATACCTATTCACAAAGGTTATATAATAAAAGTAATGTTGACTCTTTAAAGAATTCCAGTCATGTTGGCCACTTTTGAAACCACCAAAGTGACTGTCCAGGTGCCCATGAGTATGTTTGCAGATTGCATGACCCTTCGCAGCATTCACACAGAGTTCGATAATTTTTCCCAATATGCAAAAAGTTTTGAGCCGCCGCTTATAACAAGTTCCAATTATCCCAATGCCGGGATATCGGATATGCAGGATTCCGTGATTACCGAATGGCTTATGCAACAGGACCTCCAGGAGGAGACATTGTCTGAGATGTTGCGGCGGCGGGAGGAGTACGAGGAAGTTATGGAAGATATTGCCATGAAGGTCGAACAAGCGGCCAAGGAGGCCAAGGCTGGTGACCAATCGAAAGGACCAAAGATAATAATACCAAAAGCTCCAAAGGAGCCGCCATTAGTTCCGCCCAACATGTTTCCCGATATCTACAATGATTTTATTAGAATAGAGGATTACCAGAATACGGCATTTCTCGACGAGGTTTATCATCCGCGGAATCTCCATTTGTTTCCTAACGAGGTGGGTTAAGGAGGTTGAGAATCCAAAACGATAAACCGACCATTAATTGAATCACTTTTCAGATCAACTTAAGGGAGTACATCATCCAGGGTGGCATCTACTCGATTATGTTTGTGCGGCGACCCGACCAGACCGAGTTCTCCAAGTTCAACATTGTGTGGCACGAGGACGATCGACTGTTGTACACGATGCCCCAACTGGTGGCTGAGACGGGGCGCAATCAGCGTGCCACCGAAATGTTGCGAAAGAGCCGGCCAACATTAATGACTCCGGCGAACGCCAGACTAGAAGAATCCGATCTGCCCTTCTTCCACGTCACCATCCAACTGCCGCCAGATTTGTGCAGGTGGAGCGTACCTGAGGTATGCCAATATCTGACAGAGAACCAAATAGTACCACCTGAACCCAGACGCCTGGCTTCCGAATTGCTCTACGCCGGGGATACCTACAGAGGTCTCTCCACCTCGGCATCTTTTCAAGGCAGTGTTCGGCACAGCACTCGATTGTCCGTGGATTCTACAACTAATATCTTTCGACCCACCATCCGGATGATGCTCCGGCAAAGCCATTTCGAAAGTGTTATAGGAAGACCTTCCGCCACTGTTTTGCTCAAGGAATTTAAACTAAAGGACAAACAGCTGAACAAGCTGGAGATACGAAATTTGCAGAGACATGCCATTCCGCGGATGATCTCTTCATTTAAATTGCCTGCAGACGTTCTCGATGACATGCCAGATCTGGATGCACCCTCTAACAAAAAGGGTCTATTTAAGCGACAGGATGCTGATGTAGTGGCAAAGAGGCCGGAACTGGGCTTTAGCTACGAGGACCAGTTGGATACACCAGAGCGGATGTATCCCTTCTTTCCGCGTGTGGAGGTGGTGCAGCTTGATGACTCTGACGATTTCGAGTACACCGACGAGGACGAACCGCAGCAGCTTAAAGCGGGTACATCACACACCATGCACCAATTGGTCCAGGATCTGGACGACATCAAAACCAAATATACGGCCAAGCCAAATGAATTACTTAATCAGCCCGATGAGCCGGAAAAGAAGGCGGCTAAGGAAAAGGTCAAGGAGGAAGTCGTCGGAGAAGCCCCGCCGCCCACCAAGAAGGACGAAAGCGACTGGCAGGCGAAGACGACCGGCAGGCGAAGAACCAAGCGATCCTTGCCTTTCAAGACAGACTCTCAAATTCGGGTCTCGGAAAAAGTGGAAGAGGTGACCCACTGGACGACAAAGTACATCGTTGATGCAGAGGTCGATAAGGTCACCCACAAGCTCACCTTTAAAACGGATCGCCTGGGTATTATTGGACTCGCCTTTAAGCGGTATGACCATTTCCCCTTCCGAGAATGGTCTCTACAACCCAATGAGGAGAAGTAAGTTGAGGTCTCCTATTAATTCTTGCTAACTTTTCTCCCATTGTAGTCCGGACGAGATGATCTTTGCCGTGGATAGTTTCCATGTACGCATATTATTTTATATCAGTGCCAAGGGAGTGCGTGGTTATGTGACGGACATAATCAAAGGATATGCCGCCAAGCCGGTAAAGTATTTGGAAATCCCGGAACCGATTATTGACTTTAAACAATTACGCAAGGTGAGTTAGCAGGTGTTGTCAGATATATATATATTTTTAACTGAGACTTCCTTCTTAAACAATTATCAACAAATGTCTTTAGATTTTTTTAGCAAAAAACATAAACATATTCGCTGAAAATGATGCCTGCTTCTATATCACAAACGGTTACTATTCACTGAAACACGTGGCTACTGAGCAGCATACCTACAGAATGATGGCCCTCCACTGCAAGAGCATGAAGTTCTATCGATCGAGCTGGAATCGCCTGGCCAATCGCCGCGACATTATAATGGGAATGAAGATAGCCAAGGATAATAGCGACTACTCAGAGGTTGTCGTACGCATTCGACCCGAGGACACCACCTTTGTAACCGTCACTGAGAATTGTTCAGACCAAGAGAATGTGATTGTGCTATCCTATCAAAATACGTGGCGTAATATTGGAGTGAGTATAGCTTGAAATACGAGGAACAGTATGTCTTTAAGTTTGAATTGGCAGCATTTCACGGACCTTCATCAAGCGGTGTGCTCAATGTCTCCCACTGCCTTGGAATTGCGAAATAAGGATACTTTGCTCCTTTTTTACGTTAAGAAAATGCTGACTCAACTTCGACCGTTGAGCTTTTCATAGGATTAATTCAATTTTTCGATATCCAATCTTGTATACATGTATCTACTACGATTCTACCTTTCACTGAAGAGAATAGAATAATAAAAATGCAAAGTAAAATGAAGAAATTCCTTACTAGCCTTGTTTTAACCTTCACAACCCTACATCTACCCGAACATTAAACTACAAAAAAATACATATACATATCAAAACACGATAAACGAACAAAATAAAATTAAAAAAATAAAATAAAGAAATACAAAAACCACCAAATCTTAACACTAAACATTAAACACGATATCCTTATTGGCAAAATGGTGAAAAGAAAATCGCTTGAAGGTGCCGAAAAACTAATCTCTGAATCGGAAATTAATGATAGACAAAAAAAGTACCATAGTCGGCTGTCGGACATAGTCACTAGCTGTATTATATTTAGAAGTTCGAATAAATATTAATTTAAAATGAATCTCCTACCTAATAACCACTACCCGTCAGATGTCTTGGATAACTTCAAGGAACTTGAGAGCGAGAGGGCATTGAAGGAGCGTTGGGAACAATATCTGAGATGTGATGAAATACCCAGTCCCTCTAATCCCACCGAGGTGAGAACGTTCCTGGCCAAAATTCGCCACTTTGAGGAAATCGAAGCAAACGACTCCCGGGACTGGACTTTGTTGATCGACGAAAGGTCTGTTTTGACTCAGAATATCTTTGCCAAGGACTCGACGCGAGCAGTTTTGGAAAAAGCCTTTAGCGACAATCCAGGCTTGTATTATGCGATAAATATTGGCAACTGTCTGGAGACTTTGAACAAAATCGATGTTTTTCTGGACAATGAGGAGGAGTTCATGGCCCTAAGTAAACGACTGCAACAAGAGTTATATGAGGTGAGTCAAAATTTTGAAACATACATCTATGATGTTTTTTTTTAGGTTTATAAGGAGGTGCAACAGGAAATCATCAGCCTTTTCGATCGCCTCGTCTATCGAATATTGAGAATGCAAAAAGTATATATGAGGTGAGCAGTTTTAAAACATAAAACCTCTGTATTTAATATTAAATTATATTTTTATTAGCTCTCCGAGTGGAATTGTGGGCACATGGGGCTATAGCTGCGATTTGTGGCAGATGGACATTTGGGGTATTTTTAATGTTCCCGTAATTTTTGACCAACTGCCGTAGGTTTTTTCAAGAAGTATGGAGATTCTTTTGAAAAATTATCGTAAACACTTTAAAGGGTTCCCGTAATGTTGGCCGAGTTTAATTGCTGCGGTGTTGAGGTCCAGGTGCCAAAATCAGTCCTTAAGGATTGCCTCACCATACGATGTGTCCATACCAGCTTCGATCATTATTCGCAGAACGCCAGTAGCGCTGAACTATATTTGGTCGATAGTATGTACTTGCCCAGTTCAGGCATCAAGGACATGGAGGAGTCGCTTGTTAGCGAATGGATAATGCAGCAGGATATTCAAGCGGAAATTTTGGACGCTATGATCCGAAGGTATCAGGACTATGTGGACACAATGAACCTGATTGCTGAAAGAACAGAACTTGCCGCCAAGGTCGAAAGCAAGGGCGATGCGGAGGGAAAGGGTCGGACTTCCAAGATTATCATTCCAAAGACACCCAAAGTGGTGCCTCCAGTACCGGAGGGCATGGTTCCCGACATTTATGAGGAATTCGTATACCGCGAAGAGAATCTGTATAGAAACTACCTAGAAGTTGCCTTTGATCCCAAACACATCAACTTAATGCCGAAAGATGTAGGTATTTCCATGCGATTAGAGCTTAAAACTCATGGGTATTATTCTTTAGATTAATATGCGCCAGTACATTATAGCCGGTGGGATATATTCATTGATGGTTGTGGAACGTCCCGAACAGACGACCTACCAGAAGCTAAGTGTTCTTCTCCACGAGGATAATAGAAAAGTGCAGAACTTACCGGATGTGGTGTGCCTGACCGATGGTATGGGCCAAACCACGAGCCTAAAGATTTCAGAGTTGACCAAATTCGATGAACGGAACAGCCTATTCAAGTTGGATGAGAGTGACTTGCCGTACTTCAATGTAACGATAAAGCTGCCGCCGGATCTGTGTAGATGGGGCACTCCCCAGGTGTGCCACTTTCTAAGCAGCACCCATAAAAACCTAATGAGTAGAAAACGATCCACTGCTTCTCTCAGCTACTTTGATCACTCAAGGGTTTCAACTCGTTGCTCGTACTTCAGTACCACCAACAAAATGTCCTTGTTGGCAAATGCATTTGCTCCCTCAATGATGGACATACTGAGCTACAGCAAAATCTCTTTTTCTGTGGATAAGGTTTTGCGGCGAAAGGATTTTGAACTAGACAAGCTGTTGAACAAGGTGGAAGTGATGAACCTAAAAAATGCCTGCCTACCCCGCATAATATCGTCCTTTAAGATGCCCAGGGATTTCCTTGATGCCTCCTTGAAGGAGGCTGAAGCTCAAGTTAAGACCCATGCCTTGGTGAAGCGTTTCGATATTGCCGATGCCGTGGAAGAGGCACCTAAGTTGGATAACTTCAAGTTCGAAACCCAAGAAGATCCTGAAAGGATGTTTCCCCACTTTGACACTCACATTCACCTGGACTATGATTCCGATGAGGAGGTTGATGACACTAAAAAGACCGCCAACGGATTGGTGGCCACTTTCGATTCGATTATGGTCCAGTATATCAACAAACCCAATGCCATTTTGCGTCAGGTCGATGCCAATACGAAGAAAAACGTGAAAAAAGGGGTTCTAGAAGAACAGGAACAGGAATTTGTCTTTACTGATAAGTCAGATTTGAAGAGGGGTTCTAGAAAGAGCAAGGAAGGAAGCGACCCTCCCAAGGGTGCAAAGAAATTAGATCCAAACAAAAGGCGCATTTCGCTAAATGTTCCGTCAAGGTACAGTATTATGACAACAAAATCAGACACTGCACTTTCACCTTTTGGCGTTCCATCGAGGGAGTCTATACACAAAAAGCCACGCTCCTCTAAAAAAAAGTTGGCGGATTCTAGTTTCGCATCTTTGCGTCGAGATTATGATGAAGACTACGAGGATAGTAATGGTGACACCGTTGAAAAGGTTCAGCAATGGTCTACTAAGTACATTAAGAACATGAAGGTAAATGCGGAGGAAAACACCATCAGCTTCAAAACCGATCGTTTGGGTACCTTTGGACTTTGTTTCAAGCGATACGAGCACTTTCCTTTTCGCGATTGGGTGCTGCAGCCGAACGAGGAAAAGTGAGTATCCCGTCCTAGATTTATTCTATAGAAACCGATAATATATTATATTTTAAATCAGTCCCAATGAGGTAATGATTAAATTAGACACTTTCCATGTGAGAACTATCTTTTATATCAGTGCGCAGGGAGTGCGTGGCTATGTCACTGATATAACTGATGGTTACGTGGCCAAGCCAGTCAAATATCTAGAAATCAAAGAGCCCATTGGTGACTTTCGCCAGTTAAGAAAGGTACGTTTCAATAAATACATATCGAAGCCTATTCTTTTTTATTAAAATCTTTAGTTGCTTGTTGACAAAAACCTGAACATTTTCGCCGAAAACGATGCCAGCTTTTACATTGAAAATGGTTACTTTTCCATTAAACATGTGGCTACCGAAGAACATACTTATAATGTGATGGCTTTCTATTGCAAGATCATGAAATTCTACCGATCGAGTTGGAATCGACTGGCCCGACGTCGCGATATCTTAATCAATATGAAGATCGCCAAGGACGCCTCTGATCTAACCGATGTCACAGTCCGGATCTGTCCCGAAAACACGACTTTCGTCAAGGTGAGTGAACAGTGCTCCGATGACATTGACGTTGTAAAGCTAACCTACGAGGAAACGTGGCGAAATATCAATGTAAGTTTGATTTCATATATTAGTTCTTAAATATTTTTTATTAATTACAAACCATAGACCTATGCGGACTTAAATCACGCCATTATATCAATGAATGCTTATGGAGAGGATATAAATAAGGAAACCATGCTCTTCATAAACATTAAACGATTCCTGAGTCTAATTCGAATCTTAAGTTACTCATAGTATCTAAATATTCTACTCATACTGATCATACTGACCTAATAAAGTGATTTCTATAAAAATGCCTCAGTTGTCAGAAAACACACAAGGGGTACAAACACACACGAACACATAATAAACACACCCAAAAAAAACACCAAAAAAATATATAAAAATATACAATTTTTAAAAAAATATTTAAAACAGTAAAAATAAAAAAAAATGGTTAAAAAGGGTTTGAAAAAAAGTAATTCGGATCACAAGCCTTCGGTGGAGGTTATCTCAGAGGATGAGTGGATGGCTAGAACGCTAAAATATGTACAGCGCTTGCAGGATCTGCATACGAGTTCGAATTTAGTAAAAGGTATAACAAATTAATTCATATTCCTTTGGATTGGAATACACTTATCCTATTATTTTGCAGAATCAAAAGAGGAGTGCAAGGAACTACTTTTCCAGCAATTGATGGCCCAAAAATGGAAAACCTATGTGTCCTGTGATGGCTTGCCCGACGCCGAGCAACCCTCGGATATTCGGAGTTTTCTTTTCCAGCTGCGTACAGAGGAGAAGATAGACAGGAAAGACGACATTAACTGGGTCCTGTCCGTAGATGAGCGCAGTATTTTGTCCCAATCTCCTGAACGCCAGGACTTCACCCGCCAGACCCTCTTAGAAACTACCCGGCCGGAAATAGGAAAGTTTTATGACAACACCATACTGCGACTTCTGGAGACTCTCAAACGCGTCCAACAGACTCTTCGTGAAGAGGCTACCATCTTGGGTATGCCTGTCAGTCGGGTTTTTGAAATGACCAAGGTGGGTCTTTAAATTTAACAAAAAATTTAATTTCAAATCTTTGTTTTTCAGATGCCCACCGAGCTGTATGCGGAAATAGTAACATTCTTCGACAAACTATCCTACAGGGTCATTTGTTCACCTGAAGCCTATATGACGTAAGATTTACTTTTTTATTTTAATATTTTTTAATAATTTAATTTTTTTTAGAACCAAAGGCTGTATGCTCGCTGATTACTGCTACAAAGCCACGAACTTTAACTTCCAATTGTGGGGCCTGCAGGACGTGCCTGTACGTTTTAATTATATGACGTAAGATTCTGCATCTATAGATTTAATATATTATGTATAACTATTTATTTGCTTAGGCTGCCCTTATTACACGCCGATTTAAACTGCGTGGGAGTAACTGTGCAGCTGCCACTGAGCGTTCTCCACGACAATCTGACCCTTAGGTGTATTCACTTCTTTTTCGACCCGTACTCCCATTTGACCAAGAGCTACGTGCTTCCCGGCGACCATACCCGTACCCCCCTTTGTGGAATTATTGAAATCGAGGACAGCGCTGTCACCGAATGGGCGGCCCAGGTGGACATTCAGGAGGAAATTATGATGAAAATGGCCACCCAAATGAATATCTATCAAGAGGCTATAGAGTAGGTTGAGACAATTATTTAAAGTCCACTTATTATTCTATGTTTTATTATATTTTCAAGAAATATTGAACCCGATAAGCCGACAAAGGGTGCTGATAATAGGAAAGTTAAAGAGAAAACTCCAAAACCCAGTTCCAAGTTGCCAAAAAAGCCCCAGGAATTACCAAACGGCATGGTCCCCGATCCCTATAAGATTTTTCTAGAAAAAGAACGACAGGAGTGCGATGAATTTGTTAGTGAAACATTTCATCCAGACAACATTAACCTGTTGCCATTCGAAGTATGTGATTATTACTAGATTTAAGATCATGATTACCTTTTCCTTCTATTTTAGGTGAATCTCCGTCGCTATATAATGATGGGAGGTATTTTCTCTATGATCTTCCTTCGCAAACCCAAGCACACCGCCTTTCAGAAATTCAATATTACGATGCACGAGGATAATCGGACTTTGCATTTCGAACAGCTGCATGCTGACATTGGTTTGGACGATGAGTCTTCTCGAGATGATTCGAAACGCAACCTTGATTTTTCAATGATTCCGGAGCCCAACCTCCATCTGAACAATGAGGACTTACCCTACTATATCCTAACCTTCAAGATGCCCCTACATCTATGTCGGTGGGGCGAACCGATGGTCTGCCAATTCATTGAAGAGGAGATAGGTGGGCCTGTGGATGAATTAGAGGAACCCACTGAGGATATTGAGAAAAAGCATAAGAAGAAAGCACAGAAAAAAACACGAAAAACCATTGATGATTTGAAGTCTGAAAAAAGGGCCACAAAGACAAAGAGCATATCGGGGAGCGTAACCTCGACACAGCCGTCTCCTCGACTTAAATCCGTAAATCGGCTGACAGTTAGGGAGAACTCCTTGAATATCTACCGTCCCTCGGCTTTAGATATGCTCCGTCGTAGTACTAGCTTTCCAATTGTGCCCGCCGATTTCGTAAAAAACTTCTACCTAAAACAGGAATGTCTAAAAAAAAAGGAAATACAGATATTGCAGCGATACTGCATGCCGCTACTTTTATCCTCGTTTAAGTTTCCGCAGGAGTTTCGTGACGAGGCATTGGCAGACGAGCAAGCTAAGAAGCCAGTTGGTCCAATGTACCGTCGTCGCCTCATAGAAGACGATACGGAAAAGAAAGCCGCTGCCAACGTTTACACATTCAATTACGAGGATCAGGCCGAACCAGAGCGATTGTATCCTTTTTTCCGTCGAACGGCTGACATTATTATGGAAGACACTGAGTTGAAACCAATAGACTCGCAGCTCAATCAAGGTGATGATATCACACTATATCAGCTGATGAATACCCTAGAGAAAATAAAGGATAACTATGAAGATAGTCCCAAAAAGATAGCCAATCAGACGCCACCACTAGGGGTGAAGATACCCCGGAGACACTATTCAGAAACTCCAGTGGTTTCAAGTCGAACTTTGCGCGCCGCTTCAACAACTCGCAGGAATACGAGTCTTGCCTTGGCATTTAAGGGAGACGCTACCAGTACCACCACTATGGGCGTGGAATCGGAAAAGGATATGGAAATGGATTTGGATTTTGATTTAGCCACCGGCGAAGGGACAGCGCGCAAGAGCCGTATTCCCCTTTTAACACCGTCCGCCCCTCCGATTTTTAAGAAACGTGACGAAGTGATGAAGGTCCGACACTGGACAACAGAGTATATTCTGGAGTCTAACTTTGACCAGGAACATAAAATCTTGACCGTTAAAACCGATCGCTTGGGAGACTTTGGATTTGCCTATCCGAGATATATCCATTTCCCCTTTCGGGATTGGGAACTGGAACAGAGTGATTCAAAGTTAGCTATATAATGTCACGGTTGCCACATTTTTATATTTCTTATACATATTTTTTCAACAGTCCTGATGAAGTTATCTTTACCCTGGATAGCCAGTTCGTACGCGTAGTCTTCTTCATCAGCAATAAAGGCATTCGAGGATACGTGATAGATATTCCAAAGGAGTACATAGCTAAGCCCTTTAGGTATTTGGATATCGCGGAACCGATTGTGGATTTCGTCGAGTTGCGCAAGGTAGTAGTACATTTTATTAGGAGTCGTTTTTATATTTTGAAATATAAATCTTCTAAACAGCGCTTCCAGGACATGAACCTGAACGTGTTTGCGGAACTCGACGCTAGTTGCTACATCGACCAGGGCTACTTCTCCATAAAGCACTTGGCGGCGGAGTTGCACGTCTACGATATCATGTCCATTCACTGCAAGCTGATGAAGTTCTACCGCTCCGACTGGAACCGTCTGGCCACTAACCGCGACCTCGTCCTTCGGATGCGCAATCTGAAGGACATGCATGACGGGTCTGAGGTCACGGCCAGGGTCACTCCCGAGTCAGCAACCTTTGTGGAGGTATCGGAAGTCTGCACTGACAACGTCGAAATCATAAAGTTGCATTATCAACCTACATGGCGTAATATTGGGGTAAGTAAAGGCTCTGTTGAAAGGAAGTAGATCCAATACATATAGACCTATTTAGAGCTATACGGACCTGCACCAAATGATTAACTCCATGTATCCGCATGCTACGGATATGCGAAATCGAGATTCCAAGCAGATGTTCTATTTGCATCAACTCCTGCGCGAAATTCGACCTCTGAGCTTCTCCTAGTCTGCGGACGCCGCTAAATTAACTCCACAACAAAATAATAAACCTACACACACAAATGTATACATCTAAATTACTTGCAATTAAACTCAATTGCCATCCGACTCTGTATTTTAAATAGTTTTTCAATTGCCTCGCTTAACTGGCTTCTCTATGCCGCATTGGTTCCGGATTTCTGGGTTTTGTGTAAGAGAGTTGTAGAATATTTTAATTTGTAGCCAAAATGGAATGCCTTTGGGCTTTGTTAAGCTTGCTGGCTGTGTCAATTATCCTGGCAGAGGACCTCAACAAAACTATAGGGTCCCAGCGTCCACAACCTCGAGTCATCAATGGTCATCTGATCACAAACGAAAAACTAGGCGGATACTTGATAGCGATGCGGTACAACGACGAATTCGTCTGTGGCGGCACTTTGATCAAGGACACCATTGTCCTGACAGCGGCCCACTGCTTCATTCGGCGTTACACTAAATCCAAATGGCTGGCCGAGGGCGGGATTTCTACCCTTACAGAAGAGGGTGTTCAGCGCCACATCAAGGACTTCGCTTGGCCCCAGACGTTCCGGAAAAAAACGATGAACATGGATGTGGCCGTGGTGCTTTTGGATATGCCCATGGTTGGTCTTGGTATAGACACCATCCCCCTGTGCTCGCATTCTGTTACCACAAGCACAATGCTCCGAGTTTCTGGTTGGGGATTGACCTATCGGAGGACAATCGAGCCCGAAAATTATCTCAGAGCCGTGGCAGTTCCGGTGATTGATAGGAACCAATGCAGACAAGTCTATCGGCCGAAGAGTGAGTATTTCGATATATAATTTTAATATTTCGAAAGGTAATAGTAATAAGTAACAGGTATCATATAGTCATGACACTTAAATATTTCCCTATTTCTATAGTTCGCATTACGATCAATATGATCTGTGCGGCAGTCTTGGGTGAAAAAGATGCCTGCATCTACGACTCTGGAGGTCCCCTGGTTTACAACAACGAAGTCTGTGGCATTGTATCCTTTGGCATCGGATGTGCCAGTAAGAAGTATCCCGGCGTCTATACAGATGTGTATACGATGGCTTCCTATATTAAGAAGACCATAAAAAAGTTCCTAATGTTACATTAAATTGTTTCAACAGAACATTTAAACGTTTTTTGTTCCACTTGAATTTCATTTTTGTTGACATTTCGAGCGAGACTGAGAAGAACTTCTAGCTATGGAAAAACTTTGGGTCTGCTGTTTGCTAGCTATAGGCCTGCAGTGGGCAGCCATCCAGGGCCAGGATCTAAATCAGACCGTTGATCTAGGAAAGCTGGCAAAGGTGATTTCGCCAATCGGAAGCATACATGGTCGAGTTATAGGTGGTCATCTGACCACCATAGAGAAGCTGGGTGGATACTTGATTGCCCTGCGGTACGATAATGAATTTATATGTGGCGGGGCTCTGATCCACGACCTCATCGTCCTGACGGCAGCTCACTGCTTCATAGGTCGTGACGATATCAATTGGTGGCTGGCCGAGGGCGGCCTTACAAAGCTGACCGACAAGGGCGAGCGTCGAAAGGTCAAGAAATACATCAAGGCCGGTAGCTTTAGACAAGAGGACATGAACATGGATGTGGCGGTGGTGCTGCTCCAAAAACCGATGACCGGCAAGAAAATAGGAAAGCTTTCACTCTGCTCAAAGAATCTCAAGGCAGGAACAAAGCTCACAGTTTCCGGCTGGGGACTAACCGAACTCACACAGGCGAAGCCGGTCAAGGAACTACGAACGGTCACAGTGCCACTTATCAACAAAAAGAAGTGCCGGAGAGCCTATCGAACTTCAAGTAAGTCATAATAGGAATTTAATAAATTGTATTATTATAATTAATAACATATTATAGCCAATATAACGGGGAGCATGTTCTGTGCCTCGGTTTTGGGTAAACAGGATGCCTGCACTTTTGATTCCGGAGGTCCTTTGGTCTACGAAAAGGAAGTCTGCGGAATTGTATCTTTTGGCATCGGTTGCGCCAGTAGTCGCTATCCTGGCGTTTACACGGATGTTATCTATGTGAAGAAGTTTGTTGAGAAGAGCATGAAAATTTTATTAGATAAAAAATAAACGAGTTTAGAGAAAAATAGTTTTTGAAAAATAGAGAGTTTTGTAATCCTAAAAATTTTAATTAATATTTAGTTTTATTTTTTATCGATAAAAGGATAGATACAAAATATACATAAAAACAAAAGTATTATAAACTTAAAAAATATCAGATTGGCTTCGCTTAAATAGATTTTTTTCCGCTCTAGATTTGTTGAATTGGATATGTGCTAATCCACAAAATATTTCCAACCAGTGATGCAGAAACTTTTGGCTTACTTACTACTATTGATTTTCTTTCAGTGGAAAGATGTCCTGGGCCTTAACCTTAATCAGACCGTCGACGTGGTCAAGCTGGCCAAGTTAGTGCAGCCCTCAGGACCCCAGGGCCGTGTAATTGGCGGCGAAGTGACCACAAGCGAAAAACTGGGAGGCTACTTGGTAGTCTTGCGCTACACCAAGGACTTCGTCTGCGGTGGGACTCTGATCCACGACCTTATTGTCCTGACGGCAGCCCATTGCTTCACCGGCCGGCCCCGGATTAGGGAATGGACCGTAGAGGGTGGCGTTTCAAAACTCACGGATCGGGGAATAATGCGCCGCGTGAAGACCATCGTCAAATCGAAGCAGTTTCGGGACAGTGACATGAACATGGACGTGGCCCTGATTCGCCTTGATAAAGCCATGACCGGTAAGAATATTGGAAAGTTGGCCTTGTGTTCAAACCATTTGAGGACGGGAACCTTAATGAAAGTCTCCGGATGGGGTATGATCAAGGAGGCGGGCATGGGGCCTGAAACACTGCTGCGAACGGTAACAGTGCCAGTTTTAGGAAGAAGGAAATGCCGTAAAGATTATAAGCCAACTGGTGAGTTTAATCCTCTAAGATAGTAGTGAGTAATATTGATTTTGGATTTATTTTTATAGCCGTTTTAACTGACAGTATGTTTTGCGCCTCGATTTTGGGTAAAAAGGATGCTTGCACCTTCGACTCTGGCGGTCCTCTGGTCTATCAAAATCAGGTCTGCGGGATTGTGTCCTTTGGCCTGGGATGTGCCAGTCCTAAATATGCAGGTGTCTACACGGATGTGGTCTACACCAAGCCTTTCATCGAGAAAACCATGAAAATATTATTGTAATATAAAATTACATCCTAAAATTGGCAACGCTTCGGGGTCTTTTGTTCGGCATTCCTCGCTTTCATTAATAACTGCGATGGTGATCGGCTATCTTTTGGCTCTATTATGTGTAGGCTGGCAACATGTCCTTGGTAAGGATCTTAAGGAGAAGCCTAACCAAATCGGACCCCGGGTTATTGGAGGTGTGGTGACCACAAATGCAAAACTAGGTGGCTATATGATGGTTTTAAAATACAAAAAGGAGTTCATGTGCGGCGGAACCCTCATCCATGAGCTCATTGTCCTTACGGCAGCCCACTGCTTTATCGGTATGCCCAAACCCGAATATTGGACAGTGACGGGAGGAGTCTCCAGGCGAGGCCTGGATAAAGGAGAAGTTCGCCAGGTTAAGTCCTTTTTGCGACCGAACAATTTTGACCAAACCAATATGCATATGGATGTGGCACTAATGCGTCTGGCGAAACCCATGAAAGGACTGAATATCGCCAAGATTCCTCTATGCACTGGTCCTTTGGAAGCAGGAACCATTGTTACTGTTTCTGGGTGGGGTCTAAAACAACCAGAAAACGTAAAGCCCGAAAAACTTCTTCGTAGAGTAGAAGTGCCGATTATTGACAAAAAAAGCTGCAGTGATGCCCATTTACCAACGGGTTAGTTTCATTTTATATTTTTTTTTTATAATTTATATAATCTATAATTTTTAGTTAAACTAACGTCGACGGTTTTATGTGCCGGAGTTTTAGGACGTCGGGATGCCTGCACCTTTGACTCAGGGGGACCGCTGGTCTATCAAGGACACGTTTGTGGCATAGTGTCCTTTGGCATTGGATGTGCCTCTAGGCGCTATCCTGGCGTGTACACGGATGTGAATCATGTGAAGCCCTTTATCAAAGAGTCCATGCAAAAACTTTTGAATTCCTAATGATTTAACTACAAAATTTTCCATTTGATTCGCTTAAATGGATTTTTGCGGTGGTGATACCCTAGCAGAGGGTACCTTTTCTTTATTTAGCAAGTTTGTTATTTTTTTAAATAATAAGAAAGGTGACTTTCGCTGTATTGTTTCTTTTTCAAGATCCAAAAAAGGGGACAACAGTTTCAGCGTTAATTGTTGTCATTATTTTTAATTTTTTGTAACTTTCACGCCAACACTTACCGATCGGTACTGGTCCTCCAACATGGACCATCATGGACTCCTTTGGGCCATTGCGTGCAGGCGGCAGACGGCAGCTCCTTGATGATCATTGACTGATTCCATAATTGATTGGACTCCTCTTGCTGGGGACCTAAAAGCAAAAATTTATACAAAAAAGAGACTGCCACTCTTGGCCCTTTGCCGTGGGGCACAATTTTTTAGAAACGACTTTGGCTGGCCGTGGACTTGTGTACTTTTACTTTTGGCCCAGACCGCTATCAAAATGTAAATTAGCCGACTGACCAGCCAACCAAACCGACCAACCGACCGAGTTCGCGAAAAAAAAAACAGACAGGCTACCAAAAATTTATGTGGCAGCCCAATCGCATGACTGACGGCCTTTCGTCCTTTTGCGTTTGCGAATTAGTTTAATAATACAATTAATTGTTATTTATAGCTTCCTCTGCGCCGCATTTATCGAAGCTGAAGAAAAGGGTAAGGAACTTTTAGCCAGACGCTAGTTTGTGGCACGCAACACAGACAAGACATATAAATCAGTACTGAAGCTATTAGCTTTTAGAGGAATTTCAGAGATTTTTTTCTTAGTGTCGATCAGGTATAAGAAATCGCAGCCTTACTTAACGGTTCTCAGTTGGCCATAATGATAGTGTTGGCCACAAAAATGATCCGTCTGTTTTGTGGGTGAAGAATCGCCGTCTGACAAATGCTCCTGGTGTGGCCACTATGGAGTGGTTTTTCTTCGTGTTCGTTTCCTGGCTCCTCGCCTCTGCACCTGGTCCTTGGCTAACATAAATATCCCGGCAATGACACTTTCCGTCCCGACCCGCGGTGCGAGTTCGCATTAAGTTTATTTATCTGCTTTTAAATGGCATTCTCACTTGCATATAATTCTCGTTCTCTCGTGTAATGCGCACCAGAAACAAAGGCAACATAATGTAACTGCCGCCATAACAGCACGAAGATGTCCAGATACTCCCCAGCTCAGGGCTTCCACATCCCAGCTCTTCATACTTCCATGCTCCATACTCCCTCCGTTCATCCTACTGCCATACTCCACACTCCATGACTACCATTTACCACTACTATTTTTAGTAGTGTCATAAATTTATGGCACATTGTGGCCACGGAACGGATAGGCCTGGGCCTCCTCCTGGCGAAAAACATGGAGCTGGAGGTGGTGGGGGCTTTTCGGTCCGACATGCAAAACAACATGCTAGCTGGCACCTACTTTGCCAATCCCGAGATTTAGAGATGCCTCGATTCGATCTTGGCCGGTAGAATGTGGTTCGAAAGTCCCCTTCATGCGATTTGCCAATCAAACAAATCAAAGAGCTAGAGCGTATGCGGATTGGGTTACACTCGTTTTATAGATACCATTTCAAATGGTTTAATTAAATGATATTTGGACTAGAAACTTAAAAGATCAAGCTTTCTCTATGTCCCACAATGACGGCTATATCTTCGCCAATTCTCATCCAATTCTCAAGCGGAGTACCTTAAACGATTTCTAGACCGATTTGCCACCATTCTGCATCAAAATCCTGAGACAAAATAATTTTTAAATTTTCTGATGGGATCCCTTGAAAATGGGGTTTTCCCTCATAGGGTCCACAGTGATGGCTATATCTTTCCCAATTCTTATCCGATTCTTAAGCGGAGTACCTTAAACGATTTCTAGACCGATTTGCCACCATTCTGCATCAAAATCCTGAGACAAAATATTTTTTAATTTTTTGTCCATTTTTCCTGATGGGATCCCTTGAAAATGGGGTTTTCCCCTATAGGGTCCACAGTGATGGCTACATCTTTCCCAATTCTCATCCGATTCTCAAGCGGAGTACCTTAAACGATTTCTAGACCGATTTGCCACCGTTCTGCATCAAAATCCTGAGACAAAATATTTTTCAGATTTTTTTGTCCATTTTTCGTGATGGGATCCCTTGAAAATTGGTTTTTCCCCTATAGGGTCCACAGTGATGGCTATATCTTCCCCAATTCTCATCCGATTCTCAAGCGGAGTACCTTAAACGATTTCTAGACCAATTTGCCACCATTCTGCATCAAAATCCTGAGACAAAATATTTTTTAAATTTTATGTCTATTTTTATTGATGGGATCCCTTGAAAATGGGGTTTTCCCCTATACAGTGATGGCTATATCTTTCCCAATTCTCATCCGATTCTCAAGCGGAGTACCTTAAACGATTTCTAGATAGATTCTTCACCATTCTGCTTCAAAATCCTGAGAGAATATATTTTTGAGATTTTTTTGTCCAATTTTCGTGATGGGACCTCTCGAAAATCGGGTTTTCCCCTATAGGGTCCACAGTGATGGCTATATCTTCCCCACTTCTCATCCGATTTTCAAGCGGAGTACCTTAAACGATTTCTTATTTCTAATATATTCTTAAGAATATGTTTATAGTGTTTTGACCAAAATTATAATACCCTCTAAAAGGGTATTTAAATGCAATCCCTAGCACTTGCCAATTAAAAAATCAATTAGGTAGAGCGGATTTGGATTCGGTTACACCAGTTTTATAGTTACCATTTCGGATTTGTTAATTAAAAGATACACAACATTCGGAATTTCAATAGAACGGAAAGGCAAACAGATCTCTTCGACAAACACTTGATCAATAGCGGCATTCTGTGTCTTTGTGTGTATCTGAAAGATACACATGTAGGTTTTATGATGCGCTCACTGTTTCGAGTGTTTGCATGGCTTAAAAGCCAATAAAATTTGTTGTTAATTGTTTTGGTAAATTGAAAATTAGGTTTTGGGAAAAATCATCGCTCAAGTATGCGTGGAACGAGTTCGAGTTCGAGTTCGGGGTTTTTGGGAGTCTCTGGGTTTCGGCTGTATCTGTATTTTTATGTTTGTTTGCCCAGCGCATTAACTTGGCCACTTTTAATGAACTTTGTGAGTGGAACCATCTGCCGCCGCCATTCGATCGACATCAGCATTCTGTATTTGGGGCCCTTTTTCTCCACCAAACGAGACAAATCGAATCGTTTTGCCGAAACCGAGCTGAACTTTAATCGGCTTAAATGTAATTTAACTCATTTCTATGACTTTTACCCCCCTTTACCCCCTCTTCTTCAGCTCTTTCCATTTCTAGCTGGGCCAGCAGAAATCGGTTAATTAAAGTTGAACAAAGTTCCAAGCCGATTTCATGCCGCGTTGAATCAACAAATTGTAAACTTTTCATACCATCGGACTAAAACCAACTCGCGATTGGAGGGACTTTCAAGCTCCCAAGCTGGGGATGGGGGATGGGACCATCATTTGTACTTACTTAAGTGCTTGATCATGCTGATATCATCACCTGGCAACTTTCCTTTGTGCCCTGCGTACCCACAATGCAATTAGCGGGCTCTGCAGACGCCAGGTGGTCTTCTGGCTACGCCATCTCCACCATCTCTCATCGCCGCTATGACCCGAAATCTTAAATCGAAAATCACCAAGAATCGGTAAAGGAATAAATACAAGAAATGTAATTTGTATTACATTTTGGGTGCAGCATGAATGGGAAGTGTTTTAGACGAATATTAGGTGCTCTTCTATACGATTCTCAAGGGGTTTACTTAAGAATAGAGCCGCTAAGAGTTCTTTCCTTGATAAACTTCATTCCATATCTTAAAATTTTTTTTTTTTTAATAATAAAATTAGTATTATTTTTCCATTATATTAAGTCACGAGTGACTTTAGTCTCCAAATCACTATACCCATCTCATAATACCGCAGCCTCCCAAAATTCGAACTGGTGTGTTGACAGTTATTGATCGATGATATTGTAAATACAATGTAGAAATTATTTTTTTTTTTAGCTCTCCATTTTTGGTCTTTTCTCGGACCTCAAACGATCATTTACCTTCAATTGTACGAACTCATTGTGTTGATTTTTAATTTACTTTTATTTTGATTCCATTGGTTGGGCTAATGGATGCGCCTAAGATTCATCGACTTGCCCCCTTTTTCTTTTTGGGGTTTTCAATCCCTTTTCGTATAAATTTTCATTTTCAAGGTGTCAGAAGGAGCTCAACGTTCCAATAAGTGACACTGACTAATTCGGGACCATTAATCTCGACACTGTTTAGCGTCAGTCATGCTGGTCAGGTCCGTCCAGCCCATCAATACGCATCAAAATCGAATGCGAATTGTGCATGTTTACACGGTTAAGAGATGCATTAACAGACATGGTTAGATTTATAATTCTGGTGGAGATTTTATTAGGAAAAACTTTTAGGAAAATTATTACCATTTTCTAACTTCAAAGAAGAACCATTTACTCTCTAGAAGAAGAAAACGTATCTCCCTTTACAACTATTTACCCTATTACAACCCTTTACGCAGTTTTTAAGAAGGGTTATCCATGTGTCCATGTCTTTTTTTTTTTAATTATCTTTACACTTTAGCCTTATAATAAACCAATTTTAAAATACTATTTTCCTGTCCTTCATTGTAATTTGGAACTATGCCGGCATAGCCTCCATGACGAATGTGTGACCGCTGCGTCTCGGTTGGGTGTCGGTCGGTCGTTTGGTCTCCCTATGATTTGCCTCCCATTCCGTGGTGTCCAAAAGCCCATGTATGAGCCCATTTCCATTCTCATAGAGAGGTCCGTTCTCAACCCACTCCCGATTCCCATTTCCCGTGGACGTTTGCGGACGTGGTTGCAGACGCGGACAAGGCGCGCAATCAAGCCGCGTGTCTGGCAGTCAACTAGTCACTCACTTTGGCCAGAGACTGCGTCAGTCCGTCCGTCAAATGCTCGCTTTAATTTTGCTCTCCTCGCGATTTGCGATTTGCAAGCTGGACTTGGTGGGGAATTGGACCTGAACCTGGGACACGGGACCTGAGACCTGGAGCTCGAGCTGCATGACTACCGGGCATAATTTTTGCTCAACCGAACGAAATATGGACCCGAAATGAACACATTGCCAGGTTGGCGGTTCTGCGCACGCGCACAGTTGTTGGCCTGGCTGAGAGGCATTTTTGTTGCTTTTTTTTCGCTGTTACCCCTTTTAACCCGATCCCACCACTCCAATCCTAGCCTGGCGACACTCGTAACCGCAGGGCGACGGCGCAGCCCGTTTTCGATTAACGATTTCAAGTGGATGAGGTTGAGGACGAGGAGTAGGACGTAGATAGAGGCAACTTGAGCGTGTGCCGGCCAAGATGGAGAGCTAGAGCTAGGTGATACTTAAAGAAATGGGTGGTTTGAAGTTAAACATTTTAGAGAATAGTTGCTAGTAGGGGAAGAAGTCTAGACTTCAAAATATTTAAGCAAAAATGAATAGGATTAAAGATATTATTTTATCCTATATTTTCTTCCAGTGCTAGTCCAAGTTGAGGACCCAGTCCACGGCAACGCCTTCGGTTTACATTTTACAATCCTAACAAGGTTAGGCCGGCCGGGCCGATAAACAGAGCTGCACTCGTTTGGTTATAAGCCTGGGCCTGAACTGAAGTGGAAGCTGGGGAGCCTGGAGTTGGGGCTTGCAACTGGAGGTGGCACATGCCTAACCAGTAAGCACACTACTATGCAAACACACACACACACATACTGAGGGGTACTGGCCATGGCTACGAGCAGTACATACGAAATTGCACATTAAAAATGAGCAATGAGAGTAGGTGGGCTGAAAGGGGGCGGCGTTGTGCTGTGCGGGGGCACATCGAGCCGGGCGATGTCTCTTTCTGTGGCAGAACAAGGTTGGCCAGCAACGCTGCCAATGCAGCCAATAATAAGTTATTTAATACAATTTTAATTCTAAAATCATAAAAATACTTATTTAATAAAAGAAAGTTCCTGTCTATTGTAATATTTATTTTTATAAATCCCAACATTTTCTTCAAGTGTACATAGTCGGCTGTTTAATGCAATTCAGGCGAAAGGCGCACAAAGGGACAGCAAACAAGATACCGAGTTGCTGATTGTGCGGGCAGCGAAGTTTCCAGCGGCATCGGCCGTGGCAGAGGCAGCCGCAAGAGCTTTTGTCGCCGCCACAAACATGGAATATGACAGGGTCGGATGGGGGAAACCAAGTGGAGTAGGGGGGCATACAACCCGGCATGCAAAGCATTGTCAAGTGGGGAGCAGGCCAAGTGCTACACAAAATCCAAGCGACAAAGAAACGTCGCAGAACGCTGCCGACGCACGTGAGATGTGGATGCAGTTTTTACACTGAGGGAAAAAGAGAGTCAATACTACCTTTAGTTCGTGCTCTAAAATGTGTTAAACATTCTATGGAATAAAATTCTTAAAATAACTTTCATTATATAAATTTTTTCGAGTGCATCTGCGTTGGCTGCCTTGTGTGGGCAGAGAGACAATGGCGACAATAAAAATGCGATCGCACAACATGCTCCACAGATAAGTTAACCCAAAGTGACAACGTACAACTTTTAATGGAATTGTCGTCGCAAAAGGGACTGGAGAAGGAGGTACTCCAGTCTCCGGTCTTGGGATATATCTTAGGGATATATTTATGTGATATAGCCGCATTTGGTGCACTGCCAAGTTACTGCAGCTATATGGGCTTTAAGGAAACTTTCGGCAGGGACCTTCAAAGGCTGTCGGCTACCAGGCTCCAAAAAGGGGGAAATGGGCGTGACAGCGACCACCGATCAGCTCTGATCTGCGGACACGAGTACGTAGATTGCCCTCGGCTTCAAGCACGAAGATCGCCTTCGGCAGCTACTGTGGCACATGCCGAAGCGGAACTAACGAGAGAGCCCCAACCTGCTCCCATTGGAAAACTGCAGTTGCTGCACAGTACTGTGGAACTTGCACAGGTATTTTGGAATAAAATTATAAACATCGCATTTTTCCAAAAATAAACAAGTTTTAGATACACTAGATTCCTAGATTCTTTGATAGATACACAGATATAATCATACCTTCACACTGGATCTATATTGTATAATTGATTTAAAAATAAATAGAATAAGGTTTTCATGAAAAATATTTCATTTTCAACATCGAGATACACCCCACTGTGTAGAGACCCACGCTTCCAATTGGAGCACTCTCTCGTGCTCCCCTGATCTCTTACCAATGACTGGTCTTTCTGGTTTTTGTTTTGTTTACGATTTTCGCTGGAACGAAACAGAGAGCCACTGAGCCCCACTTGGCTTCCACGATCAGTTGTTCTCCGGCTCCCTCACAACTCTCGCTCTCCGATAGAGCCGGGCGGGCCTGAACGGGCCAAGCCGGGGAGGAAGTGGATGGTGGAACGTGACGGTGGTGGAACGCGTTGAGAGCCAAGTAAGCAGGTCCACGCTGCGAATGAGTGTTTTAAACTGAAACTCTCCGCAGGCCGAGACAGACGTGTGCGCGCGCGTACTGAAGAATCCGATCGTAGATACAATACCCCTCCTGTAAAAAGAACGAGAATTGTGAATCACTGAAATAGAATTACAAATTAACTAAAGAAAGTGCTCAAGTGTCCGGATCAAAGAGGCATCGATGTGCGCGTAGTGGTTTGTTCGTATGATGAGCCTGACTGTGCTCTCCTTACCGCAAAAGTTCAAGCGCCTCCTGCAAGCCATGATGTTAGCCGTCGCCGTTGTCTATATGACTCTGTTGCTCTACCAGAGCGCCTACGGATATCCGGGCATTCAAGTGAGTTCTCCACTCTAGTGCGTGCGTGGGTGTTGTGGATACCCCCAAAGAAACCCCCGCAAAAACTGTCATACGCAAGTGATCTGCATAAGTTGCGAACCAGAATCAGACAATTTGCATGATTCCCCCATACTTGATTCCCGATCCCGAGATCCCCGATCTCCGTTGATTCGTGCACTTTCATAAATCAATGCCGGCGACGTTTGCAGCTGCGCATGCGTCCGGCGTCCGGCTCCGGCCGTTAAGAAACCTTTTACGCCCTTGCCTTGCATATAAAACAGTTTTTGCTGTCCGATACCCTTTGAAGGGGGTATTATAGTTTTTAGCAAGAGATTCGGCAGAGGAGAAAAGGATCTTAAGGCATATATGAAGAAATAAGGATATATACGAAGAAATAAAGATATCCCTTAAGTGATATGGAAAATTTAAGAGCTAAAAGAAGTTGGTTTTTAGTTATCTTTAAAAGTTTAATATGCATTAAAATGAAGTATATAATTGTTTAATATAAAAAGCTTAATATGAAGTATATAATTGTTTTTTATTTGTCCTACCAGCCCTATTTCTAAAATCCTTATAAAAAATCCTTCAAAACTCCTTCAAGAGTGTATCCCACCATCGAACTGAAAACTTTGTTTTCCTTCCCCTGTATTTATGTTTTTATTTTTTTTTTTTTGTTTTGCCGTCGGCAGAGCGTCGCCAAAGCTTTCAGTTGGCCAATGATTCCAGGCCCTGTCAGGGTTCTGAGCCCTGTCTTCTTTCTCTCCGTTTATTGTTGTTCTCCTTTGGTTTTGCATAAATTTTTGTGTAATAAAATATTGTGTGCTAATATTGCGGGCAGCCAAGAGGGAGATCCACCGAGTAGGAGTAGGAGGAGGAGGAGCTAAAGGTATCCATCCAGGAGGAAACCCTGTCAGCCGCATCACAGATAACAAATAGTTGAGGTCTGTGGGAATTGGCTTACAGCGCGCATCGGATTGCTGCCAAAAATAGTAAACAATTGGGCTTAATTTTGAAAAGCTGGCGATTGCATTCTTTTGACACCTGAAGGCATGAATGTATTTTTAGAATTGGAGTGGAATTGGAGTCTAGGAATTTGTTTGGAAGGTTTAGATCTGAGGAATACTACCTTGCAACAATCCCCATTAATCCTTCCTTCCATTAGAACCTCTACTTCCCGCATATTTCTCAATTTGCAACTTAATTTCTCAACTTCTTTGGCTTTTCCCAGTTCTTACTTAATGTAATTAAAAACTTTATGTTGTTTTAATTCGGGCTGTGCTGTTGATGTTATGAGGGGATCTTCCACCTATTGTTGTTGCCCCCTGGTGACGGCTAACCGGAAACTGTAGCAAAAATTAGTGCTACACACATCGCACTCTACTCTAACTGCTGAGCCGGATTAAAAAAAAAAAAAACTGTTGACAACTGCTGGTTGTTGTCCGCTTCTTTGCGATTGAAGTTCTCTAGCCATTGGAGGTCTCTGACTTGTCCCAGTTAATTGTTGTTGTTTTTATTGTTGCTGCTGGTGCGACCACAAAACTGCATGCAACGTACAATTTGCTTAATTTTTTTTGGTTTTTTTTTTAACTCCTAAATGTTGCGCAAAAATTACTGCTTGTTGACTTAGCTCGACTGGATTCCTCGGAAACTGGACAACGACACTAAATTGTTCAGCTCGGACTTGGGTTTGGCATTTGGCTGATAAAGCAATAATTTTGAAATTAGGTGTGTGCCTGAAGGGGATGGTTCAGGCACTACCTCCTCCTCTTCGACCTTCTCCTCCCACAACGCCACACTGTCCATGCTCATGTCCATGTCCAGTTTGCAACTCACGTCGCCAGGTCGGCCATGTCGCGTGTTGCTGACGCATAAATCATAAACGAAATGAATAATAATCGTCAAACGATTTCGTTGTTTATGAATTTGTTTAAAGTGGCGCGTCGAATGGCCATCGTTGTTGATTGATTCGAGTAGTTTATTGCCAGTGCACTGGAAAATAAACTTTAATCCAAAGAAAAAGGACAGGAACTTCCTCAAATAGAGCATTTATAGAGGCTACTTCTAACCTCACCTATTAATATTATTTATTCCCCGAAGTCTCCTATTTTATTTTCAATGCAAGGTAAATACATAATGACAATAACAAACTCTTCAGCTGAGGGGCATGCAAATCAGCTTCAGGAAGGCAACAGCAACATCACCGGCACTGGCAAGCAGCTGAAGAAGTCTTCCAGCCAACAAAAGACAAAGACTTGTGACGAGGTGATTCCTGTTTTTTTGGCCCGGCCAAAAGCAGGTGCCTTGCCAGGGCTCCCAACCGATTCCCATGGCCAACCGGCTGCAGTCAGGCAGGCCCCTCATCGCTCTCCTCACATAATCGGCCCGAAAAAGTTGACGACATTAAGCTGCAGCAGCAGTGGCAGTGGCAGTGCAACAGGCGCCTGATAAAAAGGCGCAATGTTCGAGAGTATCTGCTGGGAGCTGGGAGAGTATCTGTTTCTGGAGAGTATCTTTTGGTGGTCGCTTAATTGAGCCTGGATGCTGAACCGACTGCCTGGGCTGCCTGCCTCAACTGCCTATCTTATCTTAGATTTGTATCTTACGGATAATATTGTTAAACAGCATTTAATGAAGATTTTTCCAGCTCGCCCAGCTGGAGTTGCGAGCAGTTCTGATTGCATTTCGGGAACGCCAGCAGTCTTTCAGTCTTTGATTTTGTTGCTGATTTATGTTTTCCGTTATGGGTACCAGAGGTGAACTCAATTAATCTTGGCAGAGGTCGCCGGGGGTAGATTCCATTTGGCGCCCTTTCGTATCATTCGCTCGCACCTATCCCCTCGATTATTCTTTTTTTTATTTCGGCCAGCTTGTTATTAATTGACATGGAAATGTTTATAAACAAATTAATCACTCGGCTAATGAAGCATTAGTCATTGGAGTGGGCGTGGTAGGGGGTACGGAGCGTGTTAAATTTGTTGAGATTGCTTTTGCTTTTGTATCCGTGTATCTATTGTATCCATTGGATTGCCTTTCCCCCTGTACTTGTATCTTGTAGTTTCTAAACGAATTTATTATTATTTCATTTTGTATCTTGTATCTGATGGAGTGCGCAGGCGTACTGCATATATGGGCACACGTTTCAGACTCTCGAAACTGAATCTCTGAATCTGTATATCTGTATCTGTTGCTTGTTTAGTTTCATCACGTTCGGGTAATTCGCAAATCCCACAAAAGTGTCACAAACCATTGCCATAGTCCGTGTACTTGATTTGCATACGAGCTCTAGCTTAAGGAGGGGATATGTTCACTTGCAACATGTCGAATTGGATTGGCAACTGGTTCAGTTCGGTTCACATTCTAAGCCTTGAATTTATATAGCCGGCTTAATTGAAAGAGGCGTTATTATATAACCCACTCGGCGGCTTTCACTGTTTTTCTATATTGATTTTATTCCCCCACGTAGCATGTAGTCACGACTTCTGCGATATCTTTTCTGAGCAAATCTCTGAGAGTTCAATCCACTGCCTCCAAATTAATATTTCAACTTTTTAATTGCTTGATGGCCGATCGAGGGGATCGAGGTAGCAGTCGTTTACACCTGCCACTCTCCAGCTCCATCTCCATCTCCAGTTCCCAATTTGCTCATTAGGGAGCTGCTGCTGAACCGTTTATATCGAACACCGTTTGGCTGCCGATCGTGTGGCAATAAAATTCTATGAGCCGCTATATCAACGAGACAATATCGTGTGAAGCCAACTCTCTCTCTCTGGTAATCCGGTGCTAGATTTATAGCGGAAGTTACTTTCCCATTTGCATACAAAAATATAGAGTACTCCCACACTCCGGTCGGGTTCTTTTAGAGCAGGGTACGACCTAGTCGAGGTGTTTCTTCCCATCCCCGGCACTTATCTTCGTTTAGATCAAAGAAGAAACCCCACCTGTCCCCATTCCGAGGGCCATTAAAGAAGACGAGTGAGTACTGAGGAAATCTGGGCAAGACGAAGTAGAAGACGAGCAATTGAAGAATCGCCGCCAACAAAAGCAAATGAACCTGTTATCAGTGGAAATTAATCAAGCAGTTCACTCCAACTCGAATCTTTACTCTCTGGTAGGGGTACTGGTTCTTAAAATCCCAATCCCCGATTCCGATCCCGATCCCGGTGCTTGTTTGCTCTTACTCAGCGTTTATGGCACCGTGTTGCTGTTGTTTATTCTGCCTGCTGCTTGCCGCTCATTTGTTTGCCATTGTTGTTTGCCATTGAAGTTCGCCTTTGTTTGCCAGGTGAAAATGCCCAGAGCTGCCTTTGAGTTTGTTCTGCCTTGGGTTGGAGTTGGAGTTTGAGTTTGAGGGAGTGGGTGTTACGGGTTTCGAGTTCCAGTTTGGGCGATCGAGGGCGTCTTCATCTGGCTCTTGCCCTACGTGCGATTTACACAACAAATAAAAGTTAACCCCACGCTCTTATATCTTTTACACTGAAATTAAACATGAATACCAACTAAAACCTACTCTTTCTTCATTCTACAGATCTCCCATAGCCAGGTAGATGGCCTGGCTAATGAACCTGCCCTCAATCCCACCAGTCAAGACCAGCTGCTCCAGGAGTACGTTCAATCCTCCACGCCCACTCAACCGGGAGCAGGAGCACCAGCCGCCTCGCCCACCACTGTCATCATCCGCAAGGACATCCGCAGCTTCAACTTCAGTGACATCGAGGTCAGCGAGAGGCCTGCAGGTACCCTGCTGACCGAGTTGGCCAGGCGCAGCCGCAACGGGGAACTGCTCCGGGATCTCTCACAGAGAGCGGTTACAGCGACGCCCCAGCCGCCGGTCACCGAGCTGGATGACATTTTCATCAGCGTGAAGACGACGAAGAACTATCACGACACCCGGCTGGCGCTGATCATCAAGACCTGGTTCCAATTGGCCCGCGATCAGGTGAGTCTCGCGATGCCCCGATCGATTAAATCCCGATCGATTGGCGGCTAATCGCAGCTAATTTCATGGCAGGTCGGTGGGTGGGCGACAATTGGCTAAGTGGAGTTCCAAAGGTTGGCTCGATCTCGTTGCCGATTTGGCAACTTGGCAACTCTGGGGCTCTGGGGCTCGGCTCATTTGCATAATGAGTTTTTAAGCTGCCAGGGAATTGATTCGATTTTGTTGGCTAATTTCATTCGAGTCATCAGCTCATCTGGCAATTTATGATATTTTTTGGCTCGCCAGACTCTTAATTGGCCATAAAAATGTCTTCATTCATTGGGGGCTTAGCTATATAGCCATATGGCTGTATACAAATATATGCTTATAGACAAGTTAATGGCATTTTGGCCAAAAAACCTAAACGATCGCTTTTGCTTATGATTTCATTGAGTGCTAAACCGAAATTTTAATCGAATTTTGGCCGTTCAATGGGCTTCAGTCTGGTGAAAGGATACTTGTATTTATGGTGCTTATTGTTCAGAGTTGTGTTGTGGCAGCCTGTTGTGGCAGACTCGTCTGTGCTGTGTGTGTATGTGCCAACTTATGCAAAATCACGCGTCACAAATGTGTTTTGTTATTGTTTACACAAAACTGCACTCGTCCCCGGTTGACGTTGCTGACTGGCATTGCTGCCACAACAGCACCACCAACAGCAACATCAACAGCAACAGCAATGCAACGAAAACAAAACACTAAAATAACACAAATAAATAACCCCTGAGGGACATGTGGGCTTGTGTGGTATATTGTAGTACCTTTTTTTTGAAAAAAAAATTGTAAAAATGCTTGACGAGCACGTTTCCAGGCAGTTGCCGGCAGCCATAAAGCGGCCAGAGTTGGGGTCGCTTTTTTCTGTCATATTTGCCATCCCCCTCAGGATCGGAAGGGGTTAAAAAAACCCCATTTATCGGTATCGGTATCGATTGGCTGCTGCTGCCCATATCGAGCAGCAATTTCCACACTAAACGCCGCCTGGAACAACATTCACCGGCAACGAGCTCCATTTGGCAGCATGCAACACAAGTTGCTCCATGCACTTGCAACATTTCGAGCCCCAGCAACATATCGCTCTCCTCTCTCCAGTCATCTCTACTATATTTTCCTCTTTTCTTTTGGTTTTGGCCAATTATTTTGATGGAAACTTGGCTAGTGATGTTGCTGCTGTGACTGCTGCCTCTTGTTGCACGTCATTTGTTGTGTGGTTAACAGCAATGTGGAGCATCGACAGGCAACAAGTCAGAGTTGCGTTCGATTTGATTGGCTGCGCAGCATTTGAAAACAATTTGTTGTAATTGCATGTTGTTGTTTTAAGGCCATTGTTGTTGCATGTTGCTGTTGCTGTTGCTGTTGATTAATGTTTGGTTTCTTGTTGTCAAGCAACAAGACTGCACCCATAAAAGGGCAAGAGCAAGAGCCAGACTTGGCAAGACTTTAAGGAGGTTGAAGAGCTCTAAGCTTCATTTAGGATGAAAAGGTTTATTCTTTGAGGGAATTAGTTCCTTAGAAAGTAGAACTAATCAAAAGGACTAATTAAGAAGCCAAAAAATGAAAGATTTCTGAACAAAACCGAGGTCATTGCAAGCCCAACCAACTCTGTTTGCCTTTACAGATCACAAGATCTGGTACTTGGCTCTATAAAGCCCCTGTCCCTGCCTCTCTCATGCCCGACGACGTTTGATGAATGATTCAAATTTTTCATGCTTACAAATGAGCATAAATTACTGTAAACAGTTTTGGCCAAAACCGGCTGCACAGCTCGACTTTGATTGAATGCCCCAATGCGAGGCCCAGACGAGGAAAATGCAAATCGTTGTGCATTTTTTTTTTTTTATTTCCACTTGAATTTTGGTGGCTGCTCTAACTTGGCAGCTACCGTTTGTTGAGCCGATCTTGGATCTGGGATTTGCATGCCCCGGTTGTCCCGGTTGCCACTGACTGCCTCTCATTTGTTGTGTTTTTTTTTTTTTCGGGGCAACAACCGTGCGGACGCATGTCAAATGTCAGAGAGCCCGGCATCTGCAGATAGATCGTCGAATCCAACGACTGACAGCTTGTCCGTGGAGTGTTCCTGTGGGTGGTTGTCCGATTTGCTTGTCTTGATTTACTATTTAGTTTTAATGAAGCCTCGGCTTTGGTTTCGGTTTCGGCTGCCTGACTTATTGTTTGATTGATTCGACTGGACAGACTTGGGGATTTTATTTTATTCCGGTTTAGAGTCTCAACTAAGATGGGGACACGGTGTGTACAAGAAAACCAGATTTCCGCGGTGTAGGCCCAAAGCTAGTCGCATTTTATTAGGCCCACATGTACTTGGCTCCGGCTCCCTGGAAAATAATGTCGTAAAATTCTGTCAGACATCGCGGGCTTCCCGTTCCAGGTCCCCAGTTGGGGCTATTAAATTCATAACGCGCCATGTCCCACAGTTGTGGCTTAAATCTCATTAACTTGCCAGCTCCTTTGCTGGCATTTCTCTGGTCTTGGCTTTTGCTTTTTCGCTTTAATGTCGCTGCTGTGAGTTTCAGCACGAATCGGAGTCGGACATTGTCGACAGCCAGTATTCCCAGCCAGGGCCCAGTGATGAATCACTAAACGGCGACCATGTACTAGTCGCTTGTTGGAGAGCGTATCTGGTTGCGTCAGCTGCTCATAAATAAGGAAACGGACCTCTTGTCCGGCCATTCTGGACCGACAGTTGCCTTTGATTTGGATTTGAGCCTCCACCGAAAGCCCCACCGAACATGCAATGCCAATTAAAGCCCAATTAATGACAATAGTCTGAACCAAAAGTGTGCCGCCAACGCACCAGATACAACCCACAAAACGCAGAGATATTCTTAAATGTAGTTATGGGGGACAGTAAGGTTCAAAACTGTATGAGAGGTTGTACTACCCTTTCTTGTTTTTATTCCCCTACCGGTTAATGGCTTTATATGAATGTACTACACTATACAAAGAGTATATCATATAGTAACAGCCCGTGCCTGAACTTTTCTGTTTGAGTTTTGCTCTCAATGCTCTTCAATTGAATTCAATTCGCAATAAATTGAAATTTCAATTGTTGCTGGCCAGCCAGCCAGCGGCGACACAATTTCGTCAGACAGCCTCTGCCACAAAAAGCAGCATCATTCCTGCCCCCACCCGCATGCAACTTCCTTTTTAATATCAGCCGATTGTCAGTTCATATTTGCGTTGCTTCTCGGTCGGCCATCCAACATACACATGTATCTCAGTATCTTTGTATCTTTAGTGCATATGAGTTCTGTTGTCTCTCATCTGATTGAAATTCAATTTCCCAGCACATCATTTATTGACTCTTAATCGTCATGCCATCTCTTTAATTGAATGCCGAGGGTTATCCCCCTGAATACCATACTCTATTCGATTTACAACGATCGCATTCGAACGATAATTGATTCATTTGCCTGTGTATTTCGGGTGAGCATTCAACACATTTGTAGTGTGGATGCCCTGAGGCATTTGTCTGGTTCGGGGGCAGGCTGGGCAGGCAGGTGTACAAAGTAGGACCCGACAAAAACCCATAATTAAAAGCCGAACCTTTGTGGTTTCTCAACCTGGCCAAGATTACGCAAAATATGAAACGCCCCGAATTTGTGGTTGCTTCCTGAATTGAGAAGTGCGTGTTCTTTTCTTTTTTTTGGGCTTTGTGGTTTTAAGCCTAAAATTATTAGTTTTTTTTTTAAAGGTTATTTAGTTATTAAGTCTTTTTAACAGATATTTAAGAAACCATTCAAGTTGATTAGTTTTTCATTAATTTAATCGTAAACCCATTTCCTTGAAGAAAACCTCCAAACTTTTAGGAAGTCTTGACGAAATTAGTCACATCCTGAGACTGGGCATAAACTTTCACTTTGCGGTGGATTGTCTTTTGGGGTTTTTTGAAAGCATATCCATGGTCCACGCCTCCTGCTCATAGATTATAGTTTTGGCCGATTTGGGCTGGCCAATGCAGAAAAATGCAGCCAGCTCTGGCCATTGCCGTTGTATCTGCGGCTGGTCTAGATGTAAGGCCAGCTGCAACCGCAGACAAAATGCGCGGCTAGTTGACCGCACCCCACGTGCTTCCAGGTGGGGCAGGCAGGTAGGCTGTGGCCTGGTAGGGTGCCCAAGTGGGGGCTGCAAGGCTGGGCATTAAATTTTAGCGCAACCGAGACTAAAAAAAAAATAGTGAAAAACAAAAGCCCAAAGAGGCAAAGAGGCAAAACAACAGCCAGCGGCCAAAAATGCTTCAATGGTTTGTCCAAATGGTTGGCCACAGACATTGCCTTTGGCCCGCAGCTGCAGTTTTTGGCCAAAAGAGACGCAGACGCCATTGAAAATGCATTGGCATTGTCGGCCGTTGGTTGTTGGTTGTTGGTCGAGAGTCAGTTAGCCAAGTTAGCCGGAGTGGAGTGGAGTGGCCCAGCTGTTGTGTTTGGCTTGTGCTTTTCCTCAGCCGACTCCTGGGGGATGCACCGAGAAAATGCTTACAAAAATAACAATAAAGACACAAACTAACTTAAAGAAAAAGCAAAACTTTTGTTTCAGTGCATGATTTTTCCCTCTTGGGCGACGAAAACATAACGAATTGTTGTGGCAATCGCTTCGTTCCAATTGAGTGCCTGCCACGCCATGGAAATCTGGGAAACTGGTAATGTTCCTGCCCAGATTTTGGCTTCCAAGTGTTTGGCCAAAAAGAATTTATGGACTCGACACTAACCGAGACAGAGCGGTTCGATCCTGAAACTAAAACTCTACTCTCCATTCCATCTGAATGATGGCCGTTTTCCTGATTTTGTCAGCTGGATTCTCAAGACCAAGACTTTCCAATCGATGCTCCAATCGGTCGCGGCATTCAATTAACTTGGCGTTCTAAAGAACTCTATTTATGGGACAGTTCCATCAGAGCGGCCAAGTTTCGCCATAAATTTGCGAAACACGTTGTAATGCTGTTTGTCAACAGTTGGAACAGTCACATAAATTAAAAGCTAGTCAAGTGCGGACTGCAACTGCTCCAGCAGCAGCAGCTCAGGCATGGGGCAACAACAATGGGAGCATCGGCAACAACAAGCCGGCAACATGGTGTTAACATTTTTCGCCCCAAAGCGGGGAAGAAGCTGCCACAGCAGCATCATCAAAGAAAAAGTGGAAAAAGTAAGCTACAAATGAAAAAAAAAATCGGGAAATCTCGTAAAAATCCATGAAAATTCAAGAGACGACGTTGAAAACTTTGTTGGGAGTCGATGTTGCTGCTGCAGTTGCTGTGGTGTTGTGTCCTGGTTGGTGTGTCTGGAGTGGCTGGTGCTGGTGCTGGCGCTGGTGCTGGTGGGGCAGTGTGTTGCTAGTGGAGTTGTGTACTAGTAACGATTATAAAGAACTGGCAAACGTTGACTTTCTAACTGTTACAAGTCGTTGCTCAAAATGCTTGTGGAGCGGGCGTATTGTTTGTTCAAGTTGTTGCCGTGCCTCTTACTTCCCAGCACCAGCAACAGCAACAGCAACATGCAACAAGCAACAACAATGGCAACAACACGTTGTTCGTGTAGTTGTCAAAGCCTTAAAACGATTTTCGCCTGATTTGACACACAAAAGGCAAAAGGCTAAGCCAAAAAAAAAACTTATTAAGGGAACGGAATTGAGTTGTTCGGCTAACAAAATTTATTACGACTAAAAAATGGAAAAATAAATAGATGTCGCTTGGGTGCAGAAATAAAAAAAAATGTGCAAAATAGATTATAGAGTTTCAGGTTAATGGCGGCCGGAGAAAGCCACTAATGAGTCGAGTACACTTTGGCCAAGTCTCCTGGGAATGGAGAGTCTTCTTCCACCCTACCGCAGTGCAGCGATGCATAAAAAAGAGAAGAGCCGCCGCCAAAGAATTCTTCCACTTCTTGGTGTTCTTCAACTTTTTGCTTGAGCTATTTCTTGAACTGTTTTTAAAGACACTCTCTCGGTGGGACGAGGGGCCAGGGTGTGTGGGAATTTTCTTATCTGATTGCTGGACGCTGTCTTGTAAGCTGACCGAACGCGTTTTTTATTCATCCATTTTTTTGTGTGTCTCTTTCGGAATAATTATAAAAGTAGGCCTATATAGGGGAGCAGACTTTCAAAGTTTCCCATGCCAACCGCCATGATTTCTTGTAATTTACATCAACCGCATACTACTACTATATGCAAATTATTGTCTAACTCTGATTGCTTTCTGTTTCTCTTTTGCAGACCTGGTTCTTCACCGATACCGATGATCGCTACTACCAGGAGAAGACAAGTGAGTAGAGAGGAAGCCATTAGTTATTTGCCCGAAAAAACGAATTTATCACAAAAGCCTGCACCACTTACCTGGGCCTGGACCTGGACCTGGACCAGCCGACCTCTTACCTTTCGATCCCCAAATCCGATCCGATGTATCCCCCAATTTCGGTTCGTTCCGATGCGTTGAGTCCGTTCTCAATTTAGTTTCACATCAGCCAAGAGCCACGCCCCCAGCACCGCCTAATATTGGCCACTGTCTGGGCCATGGTCCATCCGAAAAAAACCGATTAAAGTTTATAAATTCCATAGAGGAAAGAAAGGAGCTCTCCGCAGAGGCAGTGGAGGCTGAAAGGCGAAGCTTCATCATCACTCACCCGCATTTTAATTGAATTGCAGCCGGGGCTGCGCTTCGATATTCAAGACCGACCTGGTCCTCCTCGTTTAATTAAAAAAAAAAAAGAGGAAAAAGTTCAAATTTCAATTTTGCTCGAAAAATTGTATATTTCATTTTTGCATACTTCTGAAAAGAGCGCGCAGACCCAAGAACGCAGAGCCAGAGCCGAAAGACGATCTCAAGTTTCAAGACACTGGCTGGGATGGAAGGCTCCTTGGTATTTTGATTAGGCCAAAAGGATTCGGCTAAACACACTCGGGGATTTTGAGTTATGTGTGTTGTTGCTGGACTGGACAAAGGATAAGTTTTGCCGCCTTCTGCCTCCAGTCGTCCACCACTCTTGTGTCTTGTGTTTAAATATTTCAACAATTTTCATCCAATTAAGGCGCAAAAGTTTTTTGTGCGTTGCTCTGTTTTTATTTTTTTTGCTTTGCTTTTTTGTTTGGATTTTTTAACCCCTTTGCACTGCATCTTTATCTTCATGCGGCGGCTGTCAAACGATACAAAATGTATCCGCTGGATATGAGCGGCATTCTCGACTAACAAGCTACTGTTCTCGGTTCTGGGTCCGGTCGGTCCAGCGATATGAGCTTGGCCTTTTAGTTAATTAACATAGAAGTGGGCCCACGGCCGGCTGTTTCTTGTTGGCCTGCTTAATTACCAATCTTTATCAACCGTTTTCAAACCCTCTTCTCTCTCCGCAGAGGGCCACCTCATCAACACGAAATGCTCGCAGGGCCATTTTCGCAAGGCGCTTTGCTGCAAAATGTCCGCCGAACTGGATGTCTTCCTCGAAAGCGGCAAGAAGTAAGTATTGGCTTTTATATTGGTTATTGTGTGAAATTTTTCAATTCTTTTATTGACCTGGCTGATTGGAAATCCATACGTGTGCTTTCCTCTCAAGTTGCTTCAATTTCATGCGGAATTATTGGATTAGTTGGGGATGAGGCATGAGGTCATAGTGCTACATGTTCGATTTCAATCAGAAAGAAGTTATATAAACAAGGGAGAATATTATGTAAAGGTTTGACTTACCTTAGTTGTCATATTTAGTGGCCGAGAGCAATGACTCCTTGTGGTGGCTGGGGCTGCTGTTACTGTAATAATAGACTTTAATGCTTTTAATAAGCGACCGCAGGAGAAGCCCATCATTCTATCCCTGGGCAGTCCAGGCAGCACCCAGCTCGGCTCTTGTTGCGTTGCAGCTGCCATGCGTTCTAATTTGCGCAATTAAGACGCAGCAGCAGTAACAGCAGCAGCAGCAGCAGCAGTTGCAACTGCAACAGCAGCAACATCCACTCAAAACTTGTCCAGCGACCGCAAACCGGAGACGAGAAGGAGCGAACCAGAAAAGACACTTCAACTAGCGCCCAAAGGAGCAGCCTAGAAATTCCACTCCTCCATGGTACTCCTCCTTGGTACTCCTCCTTGTATTTCTTTCGCTTATTTGTAATTACACCAAGAAGAAGCTGCAACAGCAACAGCAGCAACATCAAGAAATCTAGAACAACTTGGACATGCTTGGACTTCAGATGATGAGGATGACGAGGTTTGGTGCTCGACTGGATGCCTGAATGGCTGCTTTCATCTTAAGTTGACTTGCCGTTTTGGCTTAGAACTTGAAACTGTCATTATATGAGCGCGGAGCATGCAATCAATAGCAACTGCAACTGCAACAGCAACAGCAACAGCAACAGCAACATCCTCGGCAACACAAACAACAATTTTTTGCTGCGGAGCACAAAATGAAACAAAATAAATGGCCGGCAATGAAAATGTGCAGTTATGAGCAAGATGAGGCAGTTGTTGCTTATGATGTTGCTGCTGCTGCTGCTGCTGTGTTGCTGGAGGTGGGTCCCAAAAACAAAAAAAAAACACATAAAAAATATGAAATGGTATCAGGTGGCACAGGAAACTGGATGGCCGGGAATCCTTCTGCCTGGCTGGCAAGCTGGCTGGCGGTCTGATTGGCAACGTTTAAGACTCTGCAACATCGAAATCCCTGGTCGCAGAAAGAAAAGCCGAGCACATGAACATGAAAAAGAGGTTAATTAACGTGCATTCGAACTGGCAATTATGCCACGCTGCTTTGTGGCTGCCACCGCCCCCACCACCTCTCTCTTCGTCAGTCCCCAATGCCACCCCATGTTGCTGCCGTGCCGTGCCATGCGTACATCAGCAACATGTTGCTCGAAATTGGTTCGGCAACCGGGGGCGTCCTGGACCAAAGTAGCTCTATTAAATGCAAATCTTGCCAGTTCTTTTAATTGCGTCTTGTCCATAGTGTAATGTGAATTTATTTGCCATAAACCGTGAATTATTTGCCCCACTGTGCCGTGGAATGGGGTAGCAACGCCTTTCGCTCGCCTTGAATGGCTAATTGCAGTGACTGTTGTTGGAGCTGCTGCTGCTGCTGGTTTCTGGTGTTGTCGGTGTTGGGTATCCATTATAATGCCAAACAATTAGTGCAATTTAATTAAAGTTACTACAACAAAGGCAATCGCAAGTCATAGAGTTAGAGACAGCGAACTAGGCGATGACCTGGCACGTCACTCAACATCTCAAGACCCCGAATGGAACTCCCACTCCGATTTTCCAACCAAAACGAAAGAAAAAAAATACGGATAGACCGACCGACACCAATCATCAATTATAAAGGCATACATATAAAAGAAATTCCCCGATCACGGAGGCGCCAAAGGTGTTTACGAGGGGAAAAGGGTCGTTGTGCCCCACTGTGCGCGACATTTGCCTTTGGCTTGTGGGTGAGAGGGGCGTGGGGCAAGTTGGAAAGGGGGGCAGCAGAATTTATTAATTAGTTTTGTGTGTTTTTTCGACTCAAAATTCCTTTCTCAAAAGCTGCCTGACCTAATCTCATTCGATTTATTTGTTTCAAGCTCTAATTTATCTGCTGTCTTTGTTGTTGGGTGTGTGCCTGAACCGGCCACACCTAATGTATCCACCAGATACAGATACACTCATATTCGAGTGGAGGGGCTAAGCTGGCAAAACTTGTCAGGCAATTGTATAAACAGCCACTTATCTGATTGCAATCCGAGGTTCCCTTTTCTGATTGACGCATCTCATGGATACTCGTATTCGCTTATTTTTTTTCATCTGCATCGAGGCACGTTTCGTAATCAACATTTTGACATAATAACGGCATATCAGAGTGTCGGCTTTTTGGGACCCGACCCGGGTAATTACAACACGTAATATGCGTAATATTCACAGCATCAAAATGTGGTAAGTGGGCCAAAGAAATGGTGCCGAAGGACGGGCATCAATCAGAGAAGAATGAGATACTGATGGGATGATGAAGTTCGAAAATGTGCTGCATGCTACTTGAACGAGTGCGAGTACCAGTGCGTGGGAATTCGATTCAGATACGGGACTCGGTTTTGGTTCATCAATGAAAATTTCCCAGGGCAACCCTTCGACATGTTGCTGGTATTAATCCCACACTGAGCCATAAAATAATAGACGGGGCAAGTCAATGTGGGGCGCCACGATCCATCTAAGGCTGCGACAATCTTAATCGTGGCTTCCCTGACGAAATGCATTGGGATTTTCTTCACGGGGCGGTTGCAGCATATGTGTATATGTATGTACATATGTATGTGGTGGAAAGCCAGATGCTTTACTGTGTGAGAAAATTTTCCTTGTTGGCACTGGCAGGGTTTTTGCGGCCAGGGGCAACTATTTATAGTCTGAAAGTCTGATGCGTGTGACTTTTCCTTTAGGGGAAAGAGCCGAACCGAGCTAAGCCATTACCAAAGCACTCAACGCGACACTTCCCCAGTCCTCAGTTTTCAGTCCTCAGTCCCCAGTTCGTTTAGAAACGCATCAATTTCATTTATTTGCCACTTGTGGCATGAGCAACAACTGCTGCAACTGCAACACCAACAAATGCATCAGCAACCACAACCATTCCAATTATTCAATTGATTCAATGGAGAAAGGGAGACTGTCTCCGTATAAACAAACATATGCTGACATTGTCGCAGCGTGAAAAATGCTGAAATCTTTGTCAGAATTGTGGCAGCGGAAGCTAACAATTTCACTGAATTTGCAACTTGTGGCAGTGCCAGCAATATGCATATGAAGTTGAACTAGGAAATGCAATTGCTACTCCACATCCGGGAAGTGGCTTTACTTTGCTGTTGCTGTTCCTTCTGAACTACATTTCAATTAGCGCCTCTCACAGAACTCACCCACACATACAGTCACTGGCAATTGCCTTCAATTTGCCAGAACAAGTATCTGGCAGATAGGCAGGCACAAGTATCCGCAAGATACACAGCCTCAGCAGCAATAATTTGCCTTGTCAGAGACACCCAACAAATGCGATTCAATTGCTTTATTCAACTGCGCAGGCGCATAGTTTTTGATCTCAAAGGGGATTAAAGTCTAGAAATTATAGTCCATCATACAGTAACCTTCCACTTTTCCAATTTTTTCCACTGTATCACCGAAACTGAATGCCTTTGAAAACTGCATCCAAAGTGAAAAGATTAATTTCCGTTGCAGCTCGTGTTGCAGTCAAAATTCCTGCTGCTTGTTAATGAGGCGAACATTTTGGTTGATTTAAGTGGTTGGTTGGGGTGTTGTGGCTGCTGCTTAATGTAAATATCTTGTTGTCTGCCCCCACAGTCAGACTGTCGGACAGTCGGACAGACAGCAGACACATCATGACACATTGATTTGTATCAATCCGCGAAACTCGAGACTCCAATGTCTCGAAAGGCCCAAAAGATACTTTCGTATCTGGCGGCTCAGGCAGATGACAGCTGACTTATTGCTAATTGCAGGAGAGCCGGTTATCCTTCTTTATTTTTCATTTTACTTAACGAAAGGCCAAGTGGGCCCCGAAAAAACAAAACGAAATCAGTTCGTCATCGTCGGAGATGGAGACGGAGTCGGAGTCGTCGTAGTCTTCGTCGTTTGTTGGCTTTTTGGCGATCGCTTATCTCAGGCCGGCTGTCAAAATACTTTTAGCGCTGCCTGTACAACTAAGTTGCTCGGCACTCTTAATGCGAAATCTATTAAGACCAGGGCAGGGGCTGCCTTTTTTTCGAAACTCGAATATCTCCTCCTTTTGCCCGAGTTGAAGTGCCCCGTCAATCATTTTTTATTGTGGCTCCAGACATAAACTCATTTCGCCTGCATTGCTGGAATGGAGCCGCCAACGCCCCGCCAGCGGATTTCTTTTTTCTCCCGTCAGTGGGTGAAAGAGGGGGGTTTTTCTTAACCAGAGGCGGTGGGGTCCCAGCTGGCATCTGATCGAAATCTGCCCACATCAGCATCAGCATCCGAAGCAGCCTCTGCAGCAGCTCGAATAATTGGAAAAACGGCTATGGAAATAAACTAAAGTTTGCACTCGTTTCGCATTTCAATTTTTACTCGGCCAGCGGCCACACATTCGACTACAGTGAGAGAAAATTGTAGGCTAAAGAAAATATTAAAATTAAGAAGACATATGGATAAATGGCCAATTTGAGGAAAGCAGGGATGGTATGGCTGATAGGTGGTTAGGCTTGAGACCCTTAAGATCTTCTATTTGTAATCCTAGATTTCTCTCTGTGTCTAAATACACTGCCATCTGATTCAGAGATATAAACAGAGAAACTGAAAACCTGCAAACACAAAAACCCAAAACCCAAAACAAAAACAAACAATTTCAAACCGGAGGAACAGAGAGAAAAGCCACCATCAGCGATCTCCGAATCGATAACCCGAAAGAACCACCGAATGAAAACATTTTCATAAATGCCAAACAAATCAAACAGATAGGAGGGTAGGGGGGCAGCGTTAATTAAACGACAACGAACATAAAATAGCGGCTAGATTTCAATTTAGAAAACTGGAGGGGAAAGCAGCTGCCGAGGCTAAGGGGCTACACTCTATGCATAATTAAGCAAATTAAACGCGTATTTTTATGCGGCACGATGTGACTAAAGGATGGGGTGCCACCGAAGCGATCCAAGAAAGGGGAAGGTATCTTCAGGAAGATAGCGGGAGGAGTCGAGGAGCTGCGGCCTTTTCGCACAGGTATCGCATGTGGCAGCCACAAACAACAGTGGCAGCTATATCCAAGCAGGCAGGCAGGCAGGCGGCCTGGCAGGCAATTTATGAATGCCAGGCTTTGGAGTAGCTTCTACTATCTCTTAGCCGCCGTCTAGTCGAGGCTTATGCAATAAAAATTATATTAAATTACCCAACAGACGCAACGACAAGACAAGCCAATCCTCCCAGATTCGATTCGATTTTATTGAATACTTACGAGCTCAACGAAAGTAGCGATGAAGCCCCTATCCTGAAAATGAAGTATGATTAGGCGAATTTGAAAATACTCTTAAAGAGACTTGAGGAAAATATATAAAATAAAAGTATCTATCAAGGAAAAATTAAAAAACCCAGCGGTTTTTGTGATTAAAGTAATTCAGACTAAAGACTAACTAAACCTACAGCCACTCACCCTTTAAAGATCTTTAAAATTTCTCTTTTCTGAAACTTGGCATGTTCCCCCAATGAAGGGGATCATCACCCGGTGGACGTGAACTGCACCCAAGCCCCATGATAATGATGGCCAGAGCTTGTCCAGACCTTTCAGCTGCCTTTCCTCCGCTTAATGCCATCATTAGTCCACCGCCGGCTACCGGATATGGCTGATCGTTTGTCACTACTCTTTATAAAAAAAAAAAGCTGCAGCTGCACTTGGAAGCGGAATCGGAATCCCCATGGGGGATAATTGCAATTTAAATGAGTGCACTTTTTTCAAGCAGCTCAAGGAAAGCAGCCTTGAGAAATATTTCATTTTTTATTACCCTCACGCATACATACATATATATTTAAAACGGATCGATTTAGGTCGGAGGTACTAAACTATTGAACTATAGAGGCTATAGAGCCTATCCAGATATGCAGGAATTGCGGACGCCGTAGATGGCATCGTTGGCCTCGGGCAGCTTGCACACCTTGCCCGTGGCAGGACGATTGAGGCGATGAGAAAGGACACCCAAATCGAGATTCTTGACCCGCACCATTAGAGTGGGCTCCTTCTCCAGTGAACGACACACAATGCTCTTCTGGCAGTGAGCAGGATCGACAAGGGGGCGTTGCCTTGATGGGGCATCGGGGAAAAGACCTATGGTCTGGGGGCCAACATCCACCCCAACCTTGGTGCTGTTGCAGGAGAGACAGCAGAGTCCTGTGTTGATGAAGCCGGCGGCACGGGGACAGGCCTCCTTGTCCTCGATGAGTTGCAAGCGACGATCGATGTCATCGAATCGATCGCGAATGTACTTCTTCAGAGCCGGCATGTGGACCTTGTCCAGCTTGCTGTCCAGCATGTCCTGCAGCTCCTCCATGGTGCCAAGGAAAGTCAGGTTGTACTCCTGGACCAGAGACCTCAGGTTTTCGATCTCCACCACGCATTGCTTGACCAGCTCCAGCCTCTTGAAGAGCTCCTCGGTCTGCTGCAGGAACCTCTGCAGCGTCAAGTAGAACTGCTCCAGTTTTCGACTGACCTCCTCCATTTGGTCCAGGATCGGAGTGGCGATGCGTCGCATAAGCTTCTTCATAAAGTCCATGTTGGCCAGGAGGCTGCAGGCGATCTTGTTGTCCTCGTCGCAGGCGGTGCAGAGGTCCTCGCACGGCGAAGCGTACTGCTCGGCGGTGTGGATCCTATACTTCTTGTCCTTGGCCCTGTTGCAGATGCGAATCTGCTGGAAGTGGCACTCCAGCTTGGTCTCCAGATCCTTGATGCGCTTCTCCAGCAGTTGCACCTTGTCCAGTTGCTCGGAAATAGGCACAATGGCCTCCACATCGAAGGCTAGGGGGGAGATCTTGGACTGCTGTAGGATGCGCTCCATGCACTTTCCTTCGAAGCCTCGGATGGAAACCATGTCCTTATCGCAGTTGAGCTTCTTTAGGATCACATTCAACAGACTGTGGAGGACGGCCACATTAACGTGGGTCAGCTCCGGCACTCCCACAGCAATCCTCACCATCTCCTCCAGGGTTAGCTCCACATTAACCGGCATTGTGAATCAAAGTTGAAATATTTTTAATATTAAATATAACAGAGGCTCCGATCTGTACTAATGTGAGTATATTTCTCGGTATTTCTAGGTGGTTCTGTCACTTTGACGATGACAACTATGTCAATGTGCCGAGGCTGGTGAAGCTCCTGGACGAGTACAGTCCCAGCGTGGACTGGTATCTGGGCAAGCCGAGCATCTCATCGCCGCTGGAGATCCACTTGGACAGCGTAAGTGCAAATGCCTGTTATTTCTGCATATTTTCCAGCATATAGTTCGTAATTACAAGTCTCGCCGCGATCGCCTTTCTCCATCTCCATGGAGTCGCAGTCGGAGCCGTGGCCGTTATTTATGTGGCCACCAGAGCCATTTGTCTATGCCGCCATTTGGCTTCCAGCTGCCAGCACAGGCTATCATTAATAACCGATATGATCTGGCGCGGCAATAGGAACAGCAGCCGAAGCGAAACCCATAGATACAATAAAAGCATGGCCCGAATCCAAAGAGTCCCAGTTCGGGTCCGAATTTTAACCCGTTTTCGGTCCGAGAGCCATTTGAAATATCACCAGCTGATCCAGTAATGAATGTGCAGCCTGAGCCTTATCGGAATATATAATTTAAATACACTTAAAAATATACATTTAAATCTTAATATTAAATATTAAAGATTCAAGTTCCTGGCTCTCTAAAGCCAACCCTTCTCCGATCAGAAAAAAAAGTAAAAATAAAAGCCAAACTTTACGCTTCATTTGCTGGAGAAAGATCCTGTCAAGTCTCGGCTTACGCTTCGGCCAGACCCATGTATTAAGTTTCCATCTCGCACATGTCCATTTACATGGTCAATTAATCAAGCCACGTTTCGGGTTTTGGCCATGGCTTATTTATGTTTTTTGGGTAATTTTTCGTTCGAGACTCAATTTTCTCTGGGCCATTGCCAAAAACTGAAAACCAAAACCCAAAAACCAGAAATGAGGTAGATGAGTTGGATATTTATTTAGGTTTATCCTTTGGTCTGACCTTCCTTGTTCGGACCCATTCATGAGCCAGTTCTTCCGTTAATCTCGGCCCTTTTGCCTTTTCTTTTTTCTCATTTTTGGACCTACAGAAGAACACGACAACGAACAAGAAGATAACCTTCTGGTTTGCCACTGGCGGCGCTGGCTTCTGTCTTAGCCGGGCCCTGACGCTCAAGATGCTGCCCATAGCAGGTGGTGGCAAGTTCATCAGTATCGGCGACAAGATACGTTTTCCGGATGATGTCACAATGGGGTTTATTATCGGTAAGTTTATATTCTTAAAATATAAAAAATTAAATTATTATAACTGAGAAATATTTACAGAACACTTGTTGAAAGTTCCACTAACTGTGGTGGACAACTTCCATTCGCACTTGGAGCCCATGGAGTTCATTCGCCAGGACACGTTCCAGGACCAGGTGTCCTTCAGTTACGCCCACATGAAGAACCAGTGGAACGTTATCAAGGTGGATGGCTTCGATCTCAAGACGGATCCCAAGCGATTCTACTCCCTGCACTGCCAGCTGTTTCCATACTTCAGTTTCTGCCCGCCCAGATGAGCTGGGGTGGATCCAGATCCAGAACAAGGATCCCCTCCCGGTGGATCCTCAATTGGCTGTTGCAGGCGCACGTCTGCCCAGGGCAGGCGTCAAAAAACCAATCTCGCCACTGTGATCTAAACTTAAGTGTATACGAGTTAACAAATCGGTTCTTTTGTGTAAATATATATGATGATGTATTATTTAACAGCTTCCGGCTGGAAAGGTGTGCTTCCTAATGGTCTAAGTTCTACTGTAGTCTTAAGTCTGATGCAATTCCAACACACTTCCAAGTGCTTCCCTATAGCGTTACACCGATTCATCCGATCGACTTAGTGCTTACCAACTAACCTAATTAGTTAAATTAATGGTCTAGTCTATGTTTAAGTTCACTTGGCTTCCGAGAGACCACATGACCCTCTTTTGTGCATAACTGTAAAGCAGTCTAATATCGGCCTAAACTAGCAATATGCGTGTATATAGTAGACCCTATTGTCCTTATGTTTTACAAAAAATTGTTAATCTTTAGTTGGCTTAAATAAAATAAAACATATTATTGCAAATGATATAAATATTTGAGTTAACTTTTATTGGAAATGTAAGCCAATTAGTATTTTATTAAAAAATTGGCATTAAAGTCTGAAAATCTGCATCGAGGGTCCTTGAACTTGGCTGTTTTTTCGATGTTACTGCGGTTGGCCGGCTTATCGGCTTCGTGTCACCGAACATTCTGTCTACTTGTTGTTCCAGCCCGCTTCCTGTTGCCGCTGGCATTTTGCATTTTTACGAAAATTCGTTGTTAATTAACGCTAAAAGCCATGTTTAAGCCACTAAAGCGTTAACTTTAAACGATATGGATCAGCGACATGGCCGGAGACAGTGAGAGGGAGATAGACATTGACATGTCCACGTCGATGGTCGATGCCGTTGCCGTTGCCGTTGCCGTTCCCGTAGCCGATGTTCCTGTCCGTGTCCATGTCCTGGCCAGACAATAAGAGCCAGATTGAGGGTGCCAGGGTAGCAGGGTGGCAGCCAGCCTCGGATGCCTCACGATACGGCATCTACTCCAATGACATGTTGCGAATTTTTATAAAAGACTCACTCACTCACAAACTCACTTGCTGGCTGGTTGGCTGGCTGGCTGGATAGCTGGATCTTCTGAGGCTGCCCCAACTCTCGTGATATGTTAAACAGTTCTGGGCAATTATTTTTTTCGCTTCGTTTTCCTTACTGCTGATGCTGATGCCGATGTTGTTGGCTGGACGGTGGCTTAGTGGTTCGGGGTATCCAGTTTTTAGTTGGCTTATATGCAGATAATCAGTTTTTAGTCCATGTCGGAGCTCAGTTTGGGGTGCGCTTTAATGAATGAAAGCTGCCTCTCCTGGTGGAGCCTCCTGTCTGTCTGCCAGGAGGAGCTTGGGGGATGGAACTGCAATTTTTTGTGCCTTGTTCGTTTTAATTGCAAGTGAAATCCTTGTCAACGCTGTCGGGTTGACTGCCTGCTAGCCTGCCAGCCTGTCTGTCTGGAGGTCTCTGTTCGGTCGTCTGGAGTCAGAGCATCGATAATGAATTAATTATCATATATTAAAAGTCAGTTTGCAACAGTGGCCCCTTCTGATAATCTTCTTTGGCCGGGCACGCCTTTGCATATTTTACGGATTTAAGAATTTAATGAACTCCAGAAGAGAGTTCCCAAAAATAAAAAAAAAAAAAATAAAGAAGATCTTCTTCCCAGAGACCCTTGAACGTTTTCGTGTTCATTTAGTTTTGTGGCACACGCATTTATTTTTCTTTCGACTTTGGGTTTTCATTCATCGCTTCTAACCACAAGGTGGTGGCAGGGGCAAGTGGGCCATAAAGCCGAAAGATAAAGTCGTAACTGAAATCCAGTGGCAATAACAAAGGCATCCCAGCATTTTTCACTTCGAGTTGGCGCCGCCCACGAATCGCAGTTAACGGCGGACGGATGGGTTTCTTTTGAAATCCATTTAATTTGTGGTTAGCTCTGGCCAAGTGATTCATTAGATACAAATTGGAGTGACTCCCCCGAAAATCTGTTCTCAGGCTTTGCTTTATTTATGCAAAATCATAATTTTAATTGAATCTCTCGAGATTGTAGACTCGAACACAGTAGTGTTTGGTTAAAGGATTTTGACTGAACAATGTATCTGACAGCAAGTTTTCTTTGGCAGCTATAAGCCTTGTATTTTTAAGGGTATTTTCTCCTCATTTGTATGCAGAGCAGTCGACGAGGCGCAAATTACACGAGAAAATGTCCGAAACAAGCTGATCGGGCGATAAAGAACGCAAAGTATCTCGTAGATGCGCAGCCCTGACCATGTTCGAGTATCTCTGTCTCTTCGGGCTCTTCAGTGCGATGCTTATCGTCAGCATCGGCACTGTCTTGTCAACCCGGAGGTTTGCATTCAATTTTGGCTGCCAGCAAAATGCCTGGCTCTTGGCTCATGGCTCCTCTCCCTGGCACCTCGATCCTCAAACCAGTAGCCGCCAAAAAAGGTACGCGGGCAAGCAAATAATTTGTCCGTCTGAGGCAGCGTTTTTCTGTCCTGCTGCCAGCTCGGACTGACTGCCTGCCTGCCTGCCTGTCAGTCACCCAGCTAGTCTGGAAACTATAAATTAGTGCAGCAGCAGGAGCTGCTCTGATATATGGCTGAAGCGGCCCGGGATCCGGGTGCGAGAGGGAACTCCGCACAACGCACACCACACAACACCCAAGTGTGCCGGCCCCTGAATTTATGTTGTGCATGCCAGCGATCGGGGCGTGGATGCGGAATGGGGCTCGCTATTCCAGAATCAGTTGAGCATCAGCAACAGGTGAAACGAGTGGCGGACTAGATCAACTGCCATGCGGTAGAGAGTGCCAGAGTTCCTATTACCCTGGAAATGGATCAGGGTATATCAGGAACTTTAATAAAGCGGATGTACTTTTAAACATTCTCTTTATAAAATCTTTTTTAAAAATAAATATTTGATACCGTGAATTCTATTCTAAATTTTTAACTTAGTCTATAAATTTTATAGAGGTCCTATATTTTCATATTTTTGCAATTTTCATGATGGAAAAGTGTGTATAACTCGTATAATTTTTGGCAGATCCTAAAATGTTATACCTTCCCGATCTTCGAACTTGCAGTGGCGTCATATTCACTCAAAAACTGACAACAACAGGGGTACCGTCACAATTTTAGCCAAAAATTGGTCGAAAATTCTTTTCATAGAATTTGTGGATCCTTGAATGCAGATCGAAGGAGATTGGATCTATGATTACAACATGGTAATCCGTTTCTTAATTGATAGCCCAATACCTAAAATATACGCTAAAAAGTAAGTAAAAAGTTTACATTTTTAACAAAAATAAAATTGATAAAAATAGTTTTAACATTTTTAATTTTCGTCATGGAAAAATGGGCATAACTGGGCTAATACTAGGCAGATCTTGAAATGTCATACTTTCCCGATCTTAGAACTACGGTTAGAATCATTTTCCACCAAAACTGGGCAACAAAATTTTTTGCCGATTTTTTTCAATTTTTTTAAGGGGATTTTGATTTTGGTCAAAAATTTGGTCAAATTTTTTTTGACCGACTTTTTGAATCTTTAAATGCAGATCGAATTGTATTAGAGCTCTGATTTATAAATTGTATGCCGTTTTCCGATGGGTTTCCAAATACTGAAGATATTTATTGAAAAGTGAAAGAAAAGTTTACATATTTGCGGTTAAAAAATTATCAAAAATATTGTGCCAGTTTTTCTATTTTCTAGATGGAAAAATGTTCATAACTCGGCTAATATTTGGAAGATCGGAGAATAGTATACCTTTCCGATCTAAGAACTTGGAGTACAATCATTTTCTATCAAAGCTCAAGAAGAAAAATTTTAACAGATTTTTTGTAATTTTTCAAAGGGTACATCATAATTTTTGGTAAAAAATTGGCTCAAATTTATTTTCTTTGACTTTTTGTATCCTTTAATGCAGAATGCAGGGGATTGGCAATCTGATTACAGAATGGTATTCCGATTTTGAATCGGTTGCTAAAAAGTTAAAATATTCCTTAAAAGGTGAACAAAATGATGAGATTTTGAAAAAAAAACTAATATACTAATACGTCGTTCCAGCAGTACTCGGATAATACTTAAAGGCTTCTGAAGACTAAGAAAAGCTCTCAAAATCTTTATAAACCTCCAAGAGTTCCTGGCTTTCAGTTCCAGTTCTAGGGTATCAACTAAATCGCCAACCCATTTCCCCAAGTGAAATATGTTTCCCTGTCTATAATTGGAAATGTGAGGCAGCGAAATGAACTCGGCTAAAGTTGCTGCTGCTGCTGCTGCTGGGGCTGCCAGCTTGATCATAATTTAAAGCTGCCGTTGCAGTTTATGGCCCCAACCCGGCTAAATTATGTGCAGCCCCGGTCTTTTTTGTACCAGGCGGTGGATTGTATTTTGGGGGGAGGGAAAAGGATTTTGCTTACGATCGCAGATCACAAACAGATAGTTGAAAAGCACAGCTGCATGCTATTAGCGTTTGCCAAAGATACTTAACGGTCAGCCGAAGTTGCAGGCAACAACACCGGGCGCAACATTGCAACATTGCAGTACAACTTTATTAGGGAGCATCGCTCAGATCGAACAGTATAGTGCCGATCTCTGGCAGATTCCGTTAGCAAGTTTACGCCGAATTCGCAACGGACAGCGGACAGAGGACAACGGACAGCGGACAGCAATGTTGCCAGTTGTCAAAAGTCGCCGCTGGGCGTTGGTACTATGGCTGTTGCTTGGGTTTCTGGTGGCTGGTGGCTGGTGGCGTTGTTGACGATGCGTTAAAAACCTTTTCTCGATGCTTATCGCCCTAAAACCTCTCTCATTCCTTGCCGGCTCTTTGTGGGGTAATTGTTTTCGAACGTGGCTGGCGGTAAACAACAGCAACAACATCAACAACTGCAACAACAATGGTAACAACATTGCTCATGTTTCACTCAAAATGCGATAAAGATAAAGGGAATGTTGTTGTGTATTATTGTTGTTGCTGTTGTTGCTGCCTTTTTGGACGTATGACCTGAAAAATACTTTGCGCCTGCGCAACGTTTCTCAACCTACACATCATCAAACAACAACAAGAGCCAGCCACAAAAGCAAATGACAGTCTTATCAGTTCAAATTAATCAGGCGTTGCCTCTTCTTTTCCTGGCACGCACTTGAAACAAGCCCCCGACAGAGAGAGATGGCTGGAGAAAGCCCGAAAGAGATGGGACATATGGGGGTGGGCCTAAACTACCTTTCAGCGCCTTGTTGTTTGTCTCTGTAGGTTTTTGTCTCGTTTCAATTGTTTGTTCTGTCAAAATTTACATCACCTTGAGTGGTAGACGAGAAGAATCACAGTCTTGGAAAATGTGGAAGAAAGAAAAGGTTCTTCGGTTCTTCTAAGTACAGTTCCAAGTGCCATAAGACCCACTGCTTTATTAGAAAATATTATAAAACAAGCCATATATTTTTGTAAATTTGTTTAAATAATAGCCCCCATATAAACAAATTTTCATTGACTTTAAAGTGTTAAAGTTAAAGTTGAAACCTTAAAGTTTTTAATGTTACTTCCATTTTAAAAACTTTAAATTTTAACTAAAATCATAACAAAAAGTAATAATTTTGACATATCACTCTTTCAAAGTGCTATTTCTACACTTTATAATGCAAATTTTTCAGCCATAAACCACTTCCCATGTCAACCACCTTTATATCATAAAACCTAGCCCATATCTCGTAGTCTTTACTGTACTGTGAGCTCTACTAAAATGGAATTTTACAAACTTATTTTTCGGGCTGTTGTTTTTTTATTTTTGGTACCCCTTGTCCGTCTTATCAGCGGCTTTTGGCCCATCTGAAGTGGCCCTGTTGTAGTTAGTCATTCCCGGCCATTCGTAGTTCATTTGCCGTTTTCATGTTTCACTGGAAATCTCTGGAAAAAAACAAAAGGCCGCCAGAGTACTTAAAAATTCTAGTTGGGATCTAGACATGGGGCAAGGGTATTTGGGGTCTTGGGGGGAAGGTAGAAAGGTGGGCTATCGCCCGGCTTCCATCTGGTGTGTTGAAAAGGTGAAGAGTTCCGCGCCTCGTGGGCGTCGGCCAGCACCGATTATTTCCAACTCATTTTCGTACGTTCTCCCACAGAATCGGTGGGGCACTATGGGTATGGCACACGCCCACTTCGGAAGCCATAACTTCTGACATACACGGACAGCCACGCACACACACACATCCAGAGACCCCTTTTCGGAGACTGGCACACGAACAGCGCCTATAATTATAAACCACAATGCAAACATGTGCAAAAAACAGGCAACATGAATACATTAATGGCAGAACTATATATGGTTTTTTATAAATCCTCGACTAAATAAATGTGGTAGAATAAAATAAATAAATCTAGGATGGTTTTAAATAATGGAAATATAAAAAACATTGTTGTATTCCATCCTTAACCATCCGTATACCTACTAGAATCCCATGTACTATTATTCCTTTAAACCTTTGCTGGTTTAACCTTTAATTTTTGAACAGTGTATTGACTTTGTTTCTTACCATTTCAAGATATCCTTGACGTACTTAATGGGTTAAACAATAAAAGAATTACTGAGCCCAAATGCGGATCTTATTGAGCTACCACTTTGAGTCCATTTCAAGTGTTTAATTGCGGAATGCTGCTGAAAATAGCCTCGGGCTATATAGAGAATCCCTTCTTCTGGCTCTATCTCTTTCTCGGTAGTTTTCTCAGTTTCTTCCCGTCGGATTCTTCATCTCGAGACCGCCTTTGGGCCGTTTTTTTTTTTTTTTGCCCAGAGGCTCTTGGCCTGATAATTACAATGTTTTGTTGGATCACTTTGTTAATGAGTTTCGCGTAGATCGCGTTCTGCCGCCTCCCGGATTATTATTCTTCCATCCAAACAAACCGAGAATTGATGTCTTTTTTATGGGGCGGACACTTGAAACAACTCCAGATGTCCGACCATTCATTCGGTGGCTTGTTTGTTTACAATGCCGTTTGCTGGGTAGTTCATAAACTTCACACATTTTAGACAGAAGTCTGAATCGCTCACATAATCATCCATTTTATAACATTTTTTGGCTCTGTCCCAGCCCCTGAAGTTGGTGTCATTATTATGAGCATAAAATGAAATATTTCATTTTCAGTCTTGGTCTTTTTTATTTATTTTTTATTTTGTTCGTTTCCAGTCCCATATATTTTTTATTCAGCAATGTCTGCTCGGGACTCGTCTCGTGGCAGACACATGTGTGTTTTGTTTGGTCTTTTGTATTGTGTAGCTCATAAATTTTCGCAATGTCGTTGTTTTGATCTAACCGCCATTTGAAAAGTGTCTGAATGGAATGATATTCATCCCTCGACCTCCATCGCACATCCTCCATCGGGGGGGTGGGAACAAAGGATGCATTGCCCACTTGCGGATAATTTCATCTGCATAAACTTCAAACTACCAGGATACACGATGCTCAGCATGTTTTTGTGAAATATTTTGTGCAACTATGCATGAAACTCTGGCCATGAGAGTTGGGCAGAGAAGTTCAAAATGTTTCGATTACTACCGACTAACCAGAATTGTTGGCCAAAGTTTAGCGAGTCATGTGGAAGTTAGTTCGACGCAAAGTTTCGATATGTTTAGCTTGCAAATCATCCGAATTACTTTGGATTCTGTTTCGGACTAAGGGCGTGTCTCTACGCCTCATTGCCTTTTTCACAAAAACATCAATAGTTGCTCTTGCTGTTGCTCTTGTGGCACAAGTCGGGCATCGTTGTCCGGTTCAACGTTAATTAAACGAAATTCGCTGGCAAATTCAAATGCAATTGCAACACAATAAATTCTAGAGGGGATGCCAGTCGGGGCTCTCCACTACAATTGTCACGCGCCATAAAATCAAGCAGCCAGCATCAGAATTGCGATAAAAAATTGGCCTTTTGTTCGGTGGCGTATGCTTAATGTGGTTGGGTGGCTGGTCTTTTAAAAGGGGGGCTGTCTCTATTAGTGTGTGTTGTGTATGACATGTGTCAGTCGTGCTGCTGCTGCTACTGATGTGCTTTTGCGGCTGCAGCTGCCCCTTCGGAAACAGTTTGCGTCACATTCTTCGGCTAATTGAAATAAATTAACAAAAACCCAAGCTGAACGAGAAATATTTTCCAAAAATGTTAACGGCGGTGCTGCTGGCCACTTCAGGGGTGGTGGTGCATTCAGTATTAGGGGTGACTGACCACAACAAGGCAGAAAATTTGTTCATGGGTTCTCTAAACCCCACCCACTATCCCACCTCGATTTCTGCCTTTTTTTTCCTTTATTTTCAGGGACCACAACAGAAACGCTTTTCCTACTTTCGGCTGCTCGACAACTTTTCCTGGTTTCGGTTTAGTTTCTGTTTCAGTTTACGAATAAAAGTCATCTAACCACCGCAGGCAGCAGGAGTTCAGGGGTAAGCATTTAGACAGAGCTGTCACTGAAAGAAAAGTTGAGGGTAATGTTTTAAAATAATTAAGTTTTTTAGGTAATTCAAGAGTGGTTTTAATAGTGGTTCTGAACCAGTAATCATCCACCGTTTTGATGATTACAACTTTTATATTTTAGTGTATTTTTTTGGGTGATGTTTCAGGAGGAATTCAGAGCAGGAGCAGGATCCTATGTCCATTACTGAACGGACAGCTGTTGCTAGGCCCCAAATCGAGGGTGCAGAGTCGTGCTCGTAGCGCAGAGAATTAATGTAAATATTGACAGGAGCTCTATGCTCCGCCAGGACTCCGCCAGACAGCAGTTCTGTGTCCTGTTTGATTTTGTGCGTGCTGTCAGGAGATAGAGGTAGGGGTAGAGAGTAGAGGGAGAATTCGAGCTAATGGCATTGTGGTTAGATTGCATGTAGTTTACCACCACTTGCAAACGAATTCCAATTAGAAATAAAATTGACAAAGAAGCGATGTGGCAGGTGGGAGTCCCCCGCTCAATTCGACGAATACTAACCCAAATCAGTGGAAATCGAGGGGGAATCGGTGATAAACCCAAATTGGAAAACTGCATTCTAGTTTAAAATAAAAGAAAGGCACTCCAATTGAGTTGAGTATCTGTTGATTGATGTCACAACATTAAGAAAGCGGCGGCCAATTAAGTAAAATCTATTAAAAATTGTTAAGAAAGGGAGAGAACGTATTTACCTACTACTGCGTGTGGCAGAGTATCCAGATTCATTTTTATTCGAATTGATAAATGACACTTTTATGGCCCAAATAAACTGGACTGGCGGCTGGATGCCCCACGCATCCCGTCTCCCTCTACAATAGCTCTTGCTATCCTGCTTTATCGCTGGCGGCTTAAATGCTTGCCTCTGATTAATCAGCCGCAATCATCTGATGTTTTAAGCAGCTTAAAATGGACAGAGATCGGATTCTGGGTCTTGGGACTGGGTCGTCTGTTATTTCCTCTTTTTTTATGATTTTTTTGGGATCACCCTGACAGCGGTTTGGAGTGCAAATGAATTTTGATGGCCAATACTTGACGTTCATTTCATGGATTTTGAGTTCATTAAATTGCCATTTAAGATTCTTTATTTCTTTTGTTTGTTTTCTGGCCAAGATGGAGGGAGGGTAGGGGAGTCTCTGCCGAGAAGACACCTAATAAACAGACCATAAAACTCCGTTTAGTATTTCCAATGCAGAAATTTTTATTTAAATTCCCGAAATTGTTGTTATTTTTAGGCGCCTGCCACGCCGGCTAATAAAGGATCAAGGATTGCTGCCTAACCCTGGCCTTGTGCGTTATTCTCTTTTTTCTTTTGGTCCGTTCTTTCTTCGTTTTTAATTTAAAATCGAATAAATTTTCATGAAATTCCAGTTAAAAATGTCAAAAGCTGATTGATAGCTGGCAGACAGGAGCGAGACTTCAGGAGGGAAGAGTGAGGAGAGTAGAGTCCATGGACAAGGAGATAAAGGGCGAAGGCCTGGGGAGAGTATCCTGTTTCCAGGCTGGTTCCCTAACTCGTTCCACTCGGCACCTGCAGCCGTTTTGCCCTCGCTCCTGCCGTCGCTCTTGCCTCACCTGCACCTCACCTTATAGCCAATCTCTGGAACAATATCAAAAATTAATCACTTTTTCCTTTGCGTTACAGCTACGCACTGGAAGGAAACAAAGAATGGAAGAAGAACCTAAAAGGCAAATAGAAAGGAGGGGAGTAGTGGAGCCTCCGAGGAGGAGGAGGGTAGCATGGTGGCTCAGCACTTACTTCGGTAGTTTCTTTGGGGCGTTAAGCGGGGCGTGGCGGAGTTTGATGTGCAACAAAATTGGATTTCTGCTTCTGAGTTATCCACTGAATCTGCACTGGAAAAAATACAAAAATAAACGAACCTTTATAAACAATATAAAGAATAGACTTTATTTCATATTTCTTTCAACTAAAATAGCTTAATAAAATCTTAAAATTAAAAACAATGTACATGCTTTAATAATATTTAATCTAAAGAATTTTTCCCAGTTCTAAAAACTGATCCTTTCTTTTTATTTTAACTTTAAAGGCTTTAAGAAACATATATATATTCATGCAATATTTCCGTATCTTCCCTATCTCATCAAATGTGTTGATAATTAGCAAGTTTTTGGGACCATTCGCCTCGAGGGCGTTAAATTGTTTACTTTCCCTTCCGTGGAGGCGAACGGATGACCCAGTGGCCCTCTCTCTCTGGGTCACCCCCCTTCAGCCCCGGATGATTAATGCCCGGCACCTAATGAGCAATTGTGGGGAATTCGCCAGCACAGACAGAAAACAGGGACAGGCAGCCACAGGGACATCGGGGAATCGGTAACATCAATAAATTATAAATTAAAGAAATCCATTTCTGGCCATCCCTCTCCGTTTACTTCGTTGTATTTTGCCGGTCAGTTGGAGAATTCCTTGCCAGCGCAGTCATTAAGCTGCAACAAGCCGGGGGATTTCTGGATCAGGGGGATATAGTCGGGGGGACTTATACTACATAAGAGGAGGGGGAGCGGTTAACTCGCTGCTCCCAAAAGGGGGAGACGGCAAACAAGAGCTGATGACTTTTGGAATTTTGATTAGGAGCACAGACATGTTCAAAAGGATTTTTGTTAACGCGCCTCGGACTTTGAAAAATGCTTTCGGGGCCGGGGGTTCCACATTGGATTGGCCATTGTATTGATGAGATCCCCCTGCCGCCGCTCCCAGTCCCGTCTCGGTGTTGTTTGTGTGTTTTTGGGCTTAAAATATCCAAGCAATTCGTTGCCAATTAAGAGAAAAGGAGAACAGAATCAAACGGAGATATTGGATACAGTGGGGAAGGTTCTTGCTGAGTAGCTTCTAAATGAAAGTTTGAATCGAGTTCAGATAATCTAACATATAACCCGGGGGAGTTACTCGAATATTCTACTAAAAAATTGATTTGTGACCTGTATGCGGCAGTAACTATTATTTGGCCAGAATCTCTATGGCGGTTGTACGACTCGAATATGCTGGGCATTTTTATGGCGGTTTGCAATTAGCGCAGCTGTCATGGGCGAAACCTGGACAGAAAGCACCAGACACATCACCTTTCGGACTCTCCTCTCCCAAAGCCATTTTCAACACCTCAGCCAGAAATGTTGTCCACTTCTAATTCCACTTTCAGGCAGAACCATTTCCGCTATTTTGCATTTCCCTTGGTCTGGCCCCGGCCGAAAGAAGAGGCGGATGGGCCATAAAACTTGCAAAGGCCGTCGCATTTTATGGCTGATGCGGAGCAGCTGCAGCAACAGCAGCATAGCAGCACAGCAGAAACTTTGCAGCAGCAGCAGCCACATCAGCAGCAACGCAGCGAAACGAGTTCAAGTTTATGGCCCAAAGGCGGGCCAGTTCGGAGGATCGAACCTAGCCGGTGAACTTGGAGCTCTGGGGGCCTGGAGGTCTGGGAGTCGTCAAACGTCAATTATCCAAAAACGTGTCCCTGGCTGGAAGTTGCATCCTCCATTCGCCGCGGTGCAACTAATTAAAAGTGCTTTGGTCATGCAACTTTGGCTGAAAACGCTTCCCTAAAAATAGGTCTGGTTGGACTTCTACTGGGCTTCCTCAATAAATATAATCGTATGTTCCATAAACCTATTAAGCGTATAACGCATAATAATAAAATGAATTGGTATACTTGGCTATAATGAGTTTGGCCGGAAGCATTTGGCAATGAACATGATTTAGGGGTCAAAATATATTTAGTAATGTTAAGGGCTACTATATATGATAACAAATAGGTTTATGAGGCTTGTGAGGGGATTATAAAATCATGAGAATTAGGTTAAGAGTTTAAATTTTAAAATAGTCACTGTTCAGTTTATGTTATAAAGCATCCCTACTAAAGGCTTAGTATCTATATTTTCTAGTCTTTTATTGAGATTATTTTGTACAACTGACACTTATCCTTAAGCTCCTTGTCAAATACTCGACTTAAAGAGGTCAATGAAGAATTTTCAAACATTTTCCACACTCACCCAACTCGAAAGGCAGAAAATCAGACTGGCAGAACCCAAAAGATGATCTCTTGCTTGCCATTTCCTGCATGTTCAGCCTTTCCGCCGGCCAGAAACTTCCTTTTGGCCAGGCTTCTGTGGCCTGTTTCTGTGCCTTTAGACCAATAATCACATTCGCCCATACGAGAGCATATGCAGAGCACTTACTGGGACTGGGAGGGGCTATGCGTGCCGGTGGTCACCGCAGCCACTACAACGACAACAACTGGCCGTATCTCCGGTTGGAATCTAGTCCAGAAGCAAGGAGTAAGGAGTGAGGAGAGGGCCATGAGCTTGGAGTTCCAGTTAGGAACTAGGAGCTGCAGCTGCCCAGCCGACTGTCCAGTGTGGCGCGCTAATTTGATTTCCTACTGGCAACACTTGCGGACACCCCGACGAAGAAGGTCACTAAAAAAATATAGGTGTCTTTCTGGAAGGGTTTTTAAGATTTTTCAAAAGATAATAAAACTTATAACGTAATACAAAAATTCACTTTAAATTAAATTAACAAAGAGTAAAGTCTTCAAAGCTGAAACAAGCATAAACTCATTTTTTAGAGTGTATCCCAAAGCGGAGATGGAGCTGTATCTAAGCTGCTGTGCTCTACTAGAGTCTGGTCTGACGTCCGTTGCCTGTCGCTTGGGTGCTGCAGTCGCTCCATTTTGCAATTTGCATAATTACCGTTGTTTGATTTTAATGCAACGCCACTCTCCGACGAATTGCGACGAGTCCGACGAATATGCGGCGACCACTCACAGACCTCCGGACCTCCAATGGAAATGGGAAAGGTTGGGGAATTGGGGGGACTTATAGTTGCTCCGCACAACTTTTCATTACTTTTAATTGCTGTGGCCGATGAGGAAGCAATTTGTAGGGCCACACTTTGCCGGGGGGAAGGTGTGTGTATGGCAGTGATGATTGCTGGTGTTGCAAGGGAGCACCGAAGCCACATCAGCAACAGTTGCCAGGTGTTTAGGCTCCTCCTCTCGGAGCTTCGAGCTCAGAGCTCAGCTGTTTGTGTAAAAATTAGAAATGTATTAAATAACCAAACATGAGGAATGGGGCATGGGGCATGAGAGTTTTGTTATATGCTTCAAGTCTTGTGGCCACAAGCAACCGCAGCAATGAACTCGTACTACAACAGAAGCAGTTACCAACTTGCAACCAGCAACTTCCAAGCTCAGATCCGCAAAAACCGATAGCTTAAATGCGATATTTGTGTGAGCTGCATTGGCAGATAAGAGATTCCATCGGATTTGGTTTGGTTGTAAGTTAATATTCAAGTCTTCTATGGATACTATTGATTTGGTTGCACAGAAGCTTTAGTTAGTTATAAGGTTTTATGAAAGGCACCGTATGATAGCAATTATTTAATGCTATAGGCTTAAGACTATTAACTATGATCTCAACGGATTTTATATAAGTTTGTATAAATGTATTATTCACAAGATGTAGTAAAGGTTTTTATGAATATGTTCCTAATCTTTAGAACCTAAAGTATTTATTTATAGCTATTAATCTGAATGCAATTTATCTGGATAAACAAAATCTAATTTTGCTGAGTTCTTCAAGATTTGCATTCTCTGACAGTACCAGTACCAGTTCCCGCTCAACCCTGTTCAATCCTCTCGATTTTAAGCCCTGGTCAGCAGTCAGAGGCCCAGATGCAGAGACAAATTTATAGGAATCATTCTAAGAATTAATAAATCTCAAGTTTCCAGCTACGCCGGCGAAACCTTCCTCAAAGGCCAGCACAAAATATTGAGAAGGGTAGCCGCAGCCGAGTGGGATTCGCTGATCTGGCTGGCAATTTCACCAGATTTCTTTGCCGGCTGCTTCGTCCGGTTTATAAAGTATATTTATTTGGTTTTGTATTTGTTATGGTTCTTGGTTTTCAGGGTATGGTGTTATTTATTTTTCTTCAGTTTGGAGGACCACGAGAGTGGACATTAAATGCTTAGTCGCTGGCCGCCTAATGTTCATGTTGCGGTTCACGTTCGATTTCATTTTCAATTTATTTTAGTCGAAGGAAACACCAATTTTTGGGGAAACTTCTGGGGCTGCCTAATCGGATTTGTCGCTTTAATGAAGCGCAAGAAATAAGTTGCAAGAAATGCGCCGAAATTCGCGCTAATGAAACATATTTCTGCGACTCAAACTTTTTTTTCCGGCAAAAAGGATGAGGGGATATATTCGGGGGATTGCAGCTCAGGCACACCGGTAGCTGTCATGTTCTGATTATTTTAATTTGACACTTCGTGCCGGCGAGACCAAAGGGAAGGGGCACTTCATTAAAAATATTGTCAACGTAGAAACGGAGGGAAAACCCTTGGCAACCGAAATGAAGACAGGAATTCCGTCCTGAAACACAAAAAAAAACAATATTCGAGCAGCGATAAAAAACGCCAAAAAGCAAATGAAATTCAGAGCCTTTGGTAGCTGACAGTGGGCTGGATATATATCTCGCTGCTGATTCTGGATATGCTGCACATAACCAGATCGGGAGTGACATGCCGGGCCGGCCCACAACATCTGGTTGACAGCAGCCGAAACTTGAATATTTCATATTGGGCTGCGATGAGTGAGAATTTGATTAAAAATGGCAAATAAAATATGGTTGGCATTGCTCATCGAACGTCGAAATGGAATTTTAAATATTCCAAAAGGCAAAGGGTCAACAGGTCATGCATGACACTACAATCCCTATCGCTGTGTATCTTTGTGTGTTTATGTTTGTGTTGGCCATGTCCTGAATATAAAAAGCCAATGAAGTGTTAAATTTGGTAATCTACTTTGGCAGGCTGCTGGCGTTTTTTGGGGGCGACCAGAAGGGAGACCCAAATGGCTAGTTAATCTGTCTACCGTGTAGGCGTCACTCGATGGTAAATGGACTTTGCATGCTGATCCTAAAACATGTCCTGCCCTGCCTGCCATATTACTCCGCTACTGCTGCCCCAGCTCCTGCCTGTCTGTGCCCATTGGCCAAAATAATTAGCCCAACCAGTCAGGCGTAAAACGTGCCAGCACCCTAGGCTTTTCGGACATTTAAGTCGGTATTGAAATTGATTTGATTTTCCGGCAAATGAAATTGAGGCACTGCCACCTCTACTACCTCATATTGCCTCGTGATTTTTCATTTTTCCCCTTTGTTTTTGTGATTTTTCCTTCAACTTCCGCTCGACAAGTCGACAAGCCCCAAATGTGTCATCACCCCGAGAAATCGCCTTAAAGTTAAGTTGATAAAACCCTGTTTTGCCAATCATTGAATTTACCAATTAAGAAGTATTTTGGGAGCCACCTTCAACAAATCAATCACAAGGGAAGCAAATTTCAGGTCTATTTTTGTTGTTGAGGTCTTAAGGGTATTATGTTTGGACCCGAGACTGGAGACCGGAGGCGACAATAGCATCGCAGCAGCACGTATTCAATAGATTCGTTTTCATTAATCATCATCAGCATCCACGCAGAGCAATTGCAGCATCAAAGCAGGTAGGTCGGATACAAATACGGATACGGCGTATATAGATGGTTATGTGCTCTGATGTTCCGTACGTGATTTGGCAAATGTATATAGGATTAGCCAGTGAGCTCATTAAACGACGGCCACCGCAAGAAAACGGAAATAAAACACTGGAAAAAAAGGTCTCAGTTCTGTTTCTATGAGAGGGACTCACTCAGGTTTATTGAACTCCTAGTCGACGAATTAAAATTTAAATAGTTTAACCATTAAGCAGTGCCCTGGGGAAGTCCAACACACACGAGTTGAAAACACCTTTGGAGACTGAAACTTCCGTGTCCCAGGACCCTCTCCCAGCTAAATTCCCATACGAGTTGGTATCCTGCTCACTGGACTCTGCGGATTTGGTTAATATCCTTAGCTGCTGGCAGAACATTTTTTGGAGATGGAATGATTAAAAAAATAGGACATTAAAAGACTTGGAAAATATAACAAAAAACTAATAATAACTAGAAACTTATCCCATTTGTAATAATTTTTTAATGGTCCCATTTACTAAAGTAAAAACATCAACTAATATAATTATTGTCCGTTAAAATATCCATCTCTAATGGACAACCCGCTACCGAGTGCAATGTCCTGTGTGCGTTGTCCCGGCTCAAAACACGCTTTATTCAATTAGCTACATCCGGTTATTACCACCTGCATAGTCCCGCCACTTCGCCCCTAACTGCCCCGTGGGGCTCCTTTAGTTCTCCCTTTGCAGCGACACAGGAATGTTCGTCCTGGAATGTTTATTTATGCGCATTTGTGCCATGCGTTCAGCAATTTCCAGCTGAGCGCTCCGCTTGTGTGCAATATTACAAAATCATTTTGGAACCGCATTCGGGATCCTGGAACCCTCAACGACCCACCCATCCTTCTGCCATGTTTTGGGTGACTTTGAAGTTTATAGTTTAGTTTGGAATGAAAATTAAATTTGTGCTAAACTCAAAGCCAGCCGCTCTTTTTCGGCTCATTAAAAGTTGGTCTGTGCGGCGATTATGAAATAACCATAAATAATATTTTCTGGCATTAGTTGGTTTTGTTTGTTTGTGTCTCTGGAATTGTTTTCTTTTTTTGGTCGTCTGTATTTTTAAAGCAATTGCATTAACTTAAAAATGTTTGGCTAAAAAGAAGCACTATTTAGGCCATTTTAAAAGATAACAGAGCTGTAACTGAATTCAGAGAAGCGATATAAAAAATGGGGCATACTTTTAGGCTTAAAGTGTTGTGTAAAATATAATGTAACATAAAAAAATTCTTAGTATGTAATATTTTATTATTATAATTGTTAATTATAATTCCTTCAAAATCCGGGCTTACATCCGGTAGAATAATAAATATTCTTATAAAAAACAATTAAAATTACCTTCAGGATCATAAACTAAGACCTTTTTTGTGTTTTTAATTTATTTTATCTCGTTAGTAATACAATATCCTTTACATAAAGTAAGTGACAATTTGATGTATGCTGAAATTAAAAACATTGCAGGGAACAGAAAAACCATTTAATAAATGCATTGCATAAAAATGTACAGATATCATTTTATCATTTTTTTTTTAAACCATTAAAGATATATTTCGTTTTAAAGAGACGTCAGGTACCGACGTCCCAGCATGCAATATTTATTTATTACATTTTCCAGCATGCCATCTCGTTTATTAAATCTCACAGAAAAAAATGCATAATGTATGCAGACTTTGTTGATTTATCTCTGACAAGCAATTTAATTCAAACCAGTTGAAATAATACGAGAAGTATTACGAGAAAAAAACGAACAAATCGAAAATAGACTGCAGCCATGTGGCAAATGTAGTTAGTACATCCTTTACTGTCCCGAGCATCCTTTCTGGGATGACAATAATCACAGTAATGCGCCAGATAACAGTCAGAGAATATCGAGGGAAAAGCTCCCGGACTTCAATGACAAATCCTGAAAGGAAATGCGAAAATAAAGTTGGCAATAAAGTTTATCCAGCCACGATGAGAGGCTGCCGAGAGGAATCTAAGGGCATCTGAGGAGAAAATAAGAAAAGTTTCCCCAAATAAGCTGTAATAACTGGAATTGGCCGCCCAACGCCGCCCACAATTAGCGAAAGCAGCTTACTCAATAATTTAATAGAATTGATTATTATTTAAGTGCGGACAAGCCAATTTCTGGCGGCAGCTCCTCTGGAGCTGGGCGGAGAAGCCAAAAGGGCTGCGAGGCCCCAAAAGGGTCTCGGAAAGATAAATGCCTTGCCATCGAGGGTCACGGCATTGGTAGATATATATTAAATATATATGTATTGCTGGACGTGAAGCCGAAGCTTCTGCCTGTCTGTTTGTGGCGGCTCTGGCACAATGGATACGAGAAATCAATTTAAAAATCGTTAAGAAGCGGGTGGGAGAAACCAAAAAGGAGTTATTTTTTTTCTCGCATTTTGTAAGCCACCGGACAATGCCGGCAATATTATACGTCCGGGTATAAATATTTACATCGGTAGCCACCTCACTTTTCCGTTGCTGCCTGTCTGCCAAAGAATTCAATAAAAACAGGGCCAATAAATAAGCCAAGGGCCGGCAAACTGTAAATACCCATACACGTGGGCGTATACGCAATATACATATGTGTATGTTTTCGAATTGTGTTTGTCTGCCAGAAATTGTCTTCGATTCCTCAATTTCCATTCAGTAGTCGAGTATTTGGTGTTCAGCATTTGCATTCTGCATCCGTTTGGTTTGCGGAACGCCCACCTATCAGAAATGAGTTCACACAATTAAGTGACGCATTTATCGCACACCCAACCACACACACTCCAGCACAATGACATAAAAGTAATTCCGGGTGGGCGTGGCAGCCGGAGTCGGAGTCCAAGTTGGCAGCTCCTTAAAATTCATGAGGCGTCGCCTGCAACTGTAAATTGCATTTATACGCAAGTCAAACAGCACTCGAACCCGGCTCCAGCTCCGGCTCCGGGGCATGGGAGGCGACACATCCGGTGCTCTGTTATTTTTCACCGTGCAACATTTGGAAGCACCCATCGCCCCCTGGCACCGTGCCCCCAGGCCGCAGCTGCCGTGGCTAACGAGGCGGGCGACCGACCAGAAGCTTTGCCAACATCATCAGGACACTGAACAAAATATATTTAGACTTAACTGGCAAAATATTATATTTTCACTCTTAGGATAGTTATATTACAAATATATTTAAAATAATATAATATTAAACTTTAAACTAAAAAATATTTCTCTCTGCAGAAAGAGGAGCATCTGCCCTGGTCAGCAGTTGAAAAATGCATTTGGCGTGGCCGGAGTGGCCAACACCGAGACTCAGAAAAAACGGAGACGACACAGGCGGCAGCTGCAGGACATAGCCATGTGTACATGTGTAAGGCTGAGCTGCCGGCCAACCGACATAGGACTCTCTCTCCTCTCTCTTCCAGTTTCTTGCCCGGATGCAGTAACATTTGTTTTGTCCCGGGCAAATGGCCAAAAGCCCAAGAAATGGTCAACAAACATGGCCAGGATGTGAATGAGCTGACCAGGCATCCCATCATTTATTTCAAAGAGCCGGGCAAAGTCAACAGCAAAACTCTGTGGCATAATTAGCAAAGGACTTGGGGTTTCTTTTGCCATCAGCTACATGGACTAGACAAAGAGAAATAATCATTCAAGCCATGTGACAATGGGGCATGTCCTGGCTGTAAAGGATATTCGAATTTTTGGTAAAGGTGGCGAGTTTGCTTTTACACTAAGAGATGTAACCTTGTTTGCGAAAATTCTTACTAGAAGTTTTCTTAAAAGTTTCATAAAACTATCCCATAAAAAAGAGACTTAAAAAACATAAAATATCTTGGCTATAACTATAAAAGCTTAACTTCATCCATCCGTTTAAATGGTTAGTTGGATGTCGAAAGAAAGTAGTCCTGTGGCTGACAGTTCGATTGGGTTTCTCTTACATAAGAGTTGCGTATGTGGACAGAGCTTATGTAAACCATTGGCCACGATAATTGACGTATCCTTCAGGGTATTCAATCCTTCGGACCGCAAAGCTTCCTTCGGACCGCCTTCCTTTCATGTTTGCGTATACGTGTTTTTATGTGCCCGTTCTGCCCACGAAATCGGGTGAAAGTTGCGCCCGAAGGATAAAAGGGAGGGAAAGATGTCCCTGGCGGAGACGGCGTGGCAAAGTCGATTATTTTCGTCTCGAGTGACAGCAAACAAGTCTCAAATTACGGAATAGTTAACTGCCAAAGCGGAGAAGCTGGAGGCCAGGATGCTAGGAGGCTAGCATGTGGTGGTGGTGGGTTGGCCCCGAATGAATGAATAAAATGAATGGCTTATCTCTTGTTGACATTCGTCTGTGACAACATTGACCAGTTGACGACTAGGACACCCTAGGTCCACCCACACACACACGCGCACCCACAACCTTCGGCATATCCTTTTCGTTATCGCCGTCGTTGGGAAACTTCTTGGAGCTGACTCAGCAAGGAGGAAAGGACTTTTCTTCTCCCCCTCATTCTGCCTCATAATTTGTGTCCATGTGTGTGTGCGGGCGGGCTCGTGTTTATTGTGCAATAAGCTGCTCTCACTTCCTCCACCTTTCTCTCCACTTTCTCCACACTGCTGGGTGTGTGTGTGTGTGCGTAAATCCGCTTTTAATGAAAAGAAAACCCATCTGTGTTTTATGTGTTGGTTGGACTCCTTCGACTCCTTGGACTCCTTGGACTCCACACTGACGCATACAAAGTCGTCCTGTTAGAGAAGAGTTCCTGTCGGCACGGCGGAGGAGGATGGAGGTCCTTGGCCATAACAAAATGGCAACAGTTAATGCCGGGGCCAACTAAATAAATCTTGTTTTATTTTTCAAGGCATGTGAGGCTAAAAGCAGCTGTGAACTGCCCAGTTCATCCCCCGCTTTACATGCCCTTTACCCTCAGCAACTTTGGCCCCCGAGAGGCACTCTCTTTAGAAATCCTTCGAAATCACTAAATAATCGAATTGTTGGAGTTTGCCCGAAATTATCGCATAAACAAGTCAATTTGTGCAGCTTATGCAAGTTTGTGTGGGTGGATACGAAAGGATAATGGTTTTCATCTGCAGTGGAGGAGTTCTAGGGAGCGGGATAAGGTAAAACTGTAATATAATAATAAGTATGTATGATAGATATATAAAAATAACCTGAAATAAAACCCTCTACTTGAATCTGCATGTCCATAAATCATTATCGCATAACCTCTCGATACACTGAAATAGAATTTTAGCAATTTTCACTTTTCCAATTCTGTAACTTTCTCCGTGATTTATATCACGGCCTTCCAGCGTGGGCTCCTCCTCGTCTGACCCATTTTCCGATGACCCAGAAAACTGCGCTCAGTGCATCGGGCCATGGGTTTTCTGGCCAAAAGTCGGCGGGCAATTGAGTATTATTTTAGCCCTTTTCTAACTCGGGACTCGCTCGCTCCCCCATTTCCGAGCATTATCAGCTGCAGTGCAGCTTCTGATTTATGGGCCAAAAGTGCGGCTGGGATGGCGGCCATTCAAATGAGTTTTGACGTGATTGTAATAAATTCTCACCCGGCCATAACTTGGCTTGACCACTACAGGGCTTTCAAATATAACTTTTCGGATAAGGCAGCTCTGCAGCGTTGGGGAATCGGAAAGCCATGAAATTGGTAGCGGCACGTGGCTAGAATTAGTAAAAAGGACTACAATCGACTAATCCCTAGGACCCTTTATTTGCCTTCCAAAGGAAAACAATTTAAATATTTTTTAATTGCTAGCCAGAGAGGTTCATTTTGCCCTTATTACGTATACGCCGCATGTGTGATTTAATTAGCAAAAAAATCCTCTGTCCATTAGCCCAGGTCCTGGACACAGGCCCTGGATGGCCTAAGCAAACAGGTTGATTAGCAAGTTGGACAAAAAGTAGAAACCCCAGCAAAATCCAGGATCCAGAAAACATTATAGCCAACCATGTTTGCCCTTGTAGCCGCAAATGTGACTAAAAAAGGGAAGCAGGACTTCCGGAAGTGGAAGCTAGATGCTGGATAGACCAGAAAACAGAGACAGTTGGCGCAGCAAATTGTAATTTGCATAAAGCGGTTAAAAGCATAAAATGTATCCCAATTTTCAGGGACAGGGCCAGTCCTCCCAACTCGGCCCGGTTGTTAAGTGCAACGGCAAAATGACAAACTCGAAAGGACACTAGGAGCTGACTCAGCTGAAGCCGAATTTCACTTAAATATTTGGCACACTCTCGCCAAATCTGAGATTCCTAGGACCCATTCCCCTGCTGGCGGTTATTCAAAAGTTAAATCACAAACTTTGGCTGGCCAAAAAACAATTCGCGCGCATTTAACCTGAACGAAACAAAAAGTTATTTTTGCCAGAGAAAGGAATGGCAGCTGAATAGGGAAAGAGAAAGGTATACAAACAAAAAGAGAGAGGGAAACAGTGTGTGTGTGTGTGAGAAGAATCTCCTTCAAAATATTTTGCAACATTTCTATTTTGCAAAAGTTTTCCTTTTGCGGTTACAGAAGTCAGAGTCGGAGTCAGAGTGTCTCCCTCCTGCCTGTGTTCTGTCTATGTTTCTGCCACTGACGTTGCTGCCTTGTTAAATGCGTCCGCTCAACTGAAGAAACATGAAATGATGCCTGGGAGATGGCTCTAATTAGGAAGAGGGCAAGTGGAGGGCTGCTCTGATTCTGGTGTGTCGGGCCAAGACAATCCTCCTGCCCATTGCCGCTCATAAAAGTCAACGGAGCATGTCAAAAGCAATTTATGTGCACATGACTCCGGGCCGAGCACCGGCAGCAGGCTCCTACCATTTAGTGCACAACAAATGCTCAAATGGCATAAATAAGTGGATGAATGGGAGCTGCACAAGCTTACAAGTAGTGGGGAGTAGGAGTTGGGTCCTGGCGCCCATGTTTGTCACTTTGACAGTTTCAAATCCTGCCCAAATCAGACCCGAGGGGAGTAACGAACAAGACACCAACATCTGTGGGCGTTGTCTCAATAATTAAATTGCAATTCAATGCATCGGCGGAGGGCGGAACTGACAAATGGATGGAAGGAGTTCTCGCCCCTCAAACGGAAATCAGGACCACAGTTAAGGCCACAGCTGTGCCGGCGGTTTGTCGGGCGAATATCTGTTAATCAGCTTGATGAGCGAATTTAATTGACACCTGACTCAAGGGAACAGAGCAACAAACAACAGTTTTGGGTTTTATACAAAGCAATGTATGCACAGAGAACAAATTTAAGGTCTTTTTTTTAAACGATTAGTAATTTTATACAGTTTTAAATACATAAATGAAATATTTAAACTTCTATAAATTAACTAAGTATCTCATGGTTTTCCTATTTAAAACATTAAACCAAAACCTTACTAGTTAGTCTAAAAGATACGCCTAATAAAGATCTATTAAAAATTAGATGAAAAACGTTTGTGCCTCAAAAGCACCCCAGAATTTCCCGCCACAAAGCAATCTTCTCTCGTTTTCCAGGTGTAATAAGCGTAATAATCATGGCAACTACAGAGAAATGCTAATGTTACCCCAAACAGAAATTAAATTTCCATTAGTTTTTACAATGCCGAGGAGGCCGATGCCTCTGCTTCTCCACCAACGCACAACAAGCTCCCCCAAACACACACCGATATACACCCATACCTGTATATATAAGCCAAAACTGCTTACACGTGACGCACACAAACGGGGACACGGGCTCTCTTGTGTTTCACAGGCAATGCAAAGCCTCCTCAAGGTCACTGCTGTCAGTCTGTATTGCCTCCACGGGCCTGAGAGTGTGTGTCAGCGCCATAACACAGATGTTTGGTCTCCGACCCCTGGGACGCCGAGCCCCTCACCTTCTCGATGGCCTGACGACGTGCGACCAACGCCTAAAAAAGCCCTCGCCTCGCCTCGAATCCCATTCCGAAGGATGCTGAAGAAATGTGTATTTCCACCTCACAGCTTTCTCTGCGTTTTTTGGCGCTTTATGCATCGCGGAGGCTGGCAAATATTTATTTTGGTTTATCAATCATACGCACCGTGGCCGTGGCATACTGGGAACAGTTCTTGAAAGGCCTCACATTGCGCAGAATCCGCAACTTGCAGGCCAAAAGCACGTGGTTGTTAACAGAGCTCTGTTAGCCAACAAAAACACAAAAAAAAAACAGAAAGAGTGGGGCCAAGGCTAAGGATGGTCGGTATGGATATGATACGAGCCATACAATGAGCCAAACGAAAAAGTTCGATGGTGACAAGGAAATGCTTTTCGGAAACTTCCAACCAAGAGTTTGCAAATTCAATGCAGTTGCTGGGAGGTCTGGCCCTCCTCCTCCTCCTCCTATCACCCACTACTTTTGGCCATTGGCCATTACAACTATGGGCCAATGCTCTGGCCACCACACACATGAGCAGTCTTGACCATCAATGAAGTCAAGTCGAGTACAAGCTGCTCGTCCTGACCCAAAAGATGTCTGCAAGTTGTAAAGTTTCTATTGCTTCGATTTTGATGATGGCTTCGTTTGGGCCATAAAATGCCAATTGGTCGGCAGTCGACAGTCCGACAGTCGGACAGGCCGTCTGCAGTGATACGAAAATAAAATGATATATCTCTTTGGCATTAGTGGAGTAGTATTGGTAATGGATGTTCGGCTTGATGGTTTAGGCCACTTGCTGTTTGTTTTCTCGTCTCGCCGATGATTGCCTTTAATTTGGTCTGTGTGTAGGCTGCGATGATGGCCTTGACCCCCGCCGACATCCGATGGCAGACCTCTGACAGTCAACCTCCGACCTCCGGGCACCTTTGAACTGCAAACTGGTCGTTGCCTTGGCCACTTAGAGGGGCAATATTTGCCGCATGGCTGGCTGTTTGTTCACCTGTCTGGGAATGCCTTTTCTTGGCTCAGACTACTTAGCTGCATTTTATGAAGGGTCGACAAAAAAGGATGAAAGATAATATCAACTTTAGCTTCAAGTGATACGAATCATAAGAGAAAATTCAAGTTGTCTAATCTAAACTTTGTCAATAACTTTAAAATTGGCAAACATTCTTGCACAGCCTTGAAATTAGTTGGAATTTCTGGGGGACGGAACACAAAGTTTCTGGCATAATGTCGCCTTCGCAAGGTAAACACATTTCGTAGCTGCCTCCACGCGACTTCAAATTAAAAGTTAAATAAACGCATCCTGGCAAATGGCAATGGTGGAGAGAGAGAACCGGGACGAGCACGAGCCTCGTTTAATGAAAAGCAATTAATCGCTTTATGTTAAACACACAGAGAAATGGGTCGAAAGAGGGTGGTGGGCTGGCAGAAAGGACACCAGAACGTCTGTTGTGCAAACAGATAAAAGCGCAAAACTGTTGACTTTGTCAAGAGATGGAAAAATAATACAAAAAAAAAAATGCCAGTTGTTTGTGCGGCTGTCAAGCCCCAACAGTCAGCTATCCTGCGGATTTTTCAATCAACATTTGCACCATCCACCGATAAGTGCCTCGAATGCAACTATTTCAGATAAATTAAACGCTCTTCTCATAATCAGTATTGCAAAATGTGTCAAAAGCACTGACTTGTCGCTGTATATGTATATTTATTGCCCGCACTCTTTGTGACGTTTACGCAAAAAGTTGATGAATGCCACGAACGAAAGCCCAAAAACCAAAAAGTTGGCATCAAGACCAAAAACCGGCGTCAAAGGCAAAAGTCGCAAGGACGAAGTTTCGCAAAGCCATAAATAAAACATATAACAAGGACAACAACAACGGTTGGAACATTGCAGACAGCGCGTAATTTTAATTATTATGAACTCTGAAATGCGCCAAATTAGAGATTCATTGGTCTCGACACGGGACGGGGGATTGAAGCATGAGGCATGAGGCATGGGGCCGGGGCACAGGGCAGGGTGTATGGCAGCCAATTAGGAGGTGGGGCGCAAACAGACAATGCCAAAAGTTTTACCCTCGCAGTGAACTTTTGTAACAGTTCATTTGCGTGTGCCGGAGTGTGCGAGAGTGCGAGTGTGCCTCGCATTCAAATGTTCTAAGCCAAGCCCTGCAAAGAAGGCAATAGAATTTTCAGCTTCCTGCCAAGGCCCTGAAAAGTAGGCAATGCTAATTGCAAGTCGCGATTCGCAATGCGTTTGCCAGTGTGTGTTTGTAATTGTGTGTATTTTCAAGTGGGGGAGTGTGTGTGCCATGTTCTCAATATCAAATTCATGTAAATTTAATTACGCATGCCTGCTTCTTGTTTAGATATGCCTCCGGCTTCTTGTATTTGTGCACAGTAGAAAATAAAACTAATAAATAGGACGCTTGGGGCTGGAATTTAATTGAAATTTTATTTAATTGGATATTGATCCGGGTTTATTGATAGCTATTTATTAAATCTTCCAAAAAAAAATCTCTTCCTTGATATCAGTTCGATTTAATTATATAAAATTTAATTTAGAATAGATATAATAGGTTAATGAAATAATGAAATATGTAGAAATAAATATTAAAGATGAGAAATATAGATCCCATTTAATTAAAAGATAAATGTTTATTCAGTTAATATGTATATATTAATTATTGTAGAATTATTGTTAAATATAAGCCCCAATTTTTTCTCTCTGCACAATTTGAAATGGCGCTATGTTTCAGGCACTGTTTACGCATATTTGATTTCCCTCCCAGCCACATGGCCCCAAGTTTCGGGTGGTTGGGGGTACTGAATCACTACTACCGCCTTCTAAGACGGACGCCTAATTAAATTGTTTACTTCTCCAGCAAAACTACTTAACAGATGAAGAAGGATTATGCAAAGGTGGGCGTGGCTGCTGTGGGCCTCCCAGCCATGAAAGGCAAAGCTGCATGTTAATTTCCAACAGGGTTCCGTCATTAGCAAACTTCGAGCAGAAGCCATTGAGTTTCATCCTCCCAGAGTGAGCTACAATTTAAGCTGAATATTCTTGAGAACTAAGCTGGAATTTCTTTTGCAGAATTTCGCGAAAACAAAATATTCTGGGCTCGGCATTAACTTTTAATGCATCGCAAATTGCATGCAATTAACGGCGCACGGCAATTTTTGCTGTTCTGTGTTGGGTTTTGCATTTTGTTCGAAAATCGTAAAAGTAATTTGCAAAGTTTTGCCGGCACTGTTGGATTTTTCCGAAATATAAAGGCAAGCGCGTCAGTTTATGCAAAACTCGCCAACAAAGTGTTGCCAGCCAACTAAACAAACTGCAGGCGAGCCACGCCCCCTGCCCTCAAAGTCACTCCTTGAAGTCATGAAAGATTTTGTTCTCCTTGTTTTTGGCTTATTTTTTTGGGTGGGGGAAGGTCTTTGTTTATTGTCAGCAGCGAAAAAGTTGGAACTCTACTCCACTCGACTTCGGAGAAAGTTTCCAGAGGAAGAGAAATGAAATGAAATGGAATTCAGGGATATGGATTCGCTATATGGCTTTTCAATATGTGTGTGTTGTGTGAGACTGTGTGTGTTAACCCCATACTGTGAGCTGCCCTTTAAAGAACAAGCATAAATTGTTGCAGACGTTTTAATTTTCATCCTGCCATCCTGCCCCCAAAATACAATTCCTATATTTTTGCTCCATCTTTGGGTGTGTGCTTTCCTGCAGCCGCGAAACTTTAACGCATAAACAAAACCCTGGCTGCTGGTCTTTGCTCCTGCTGCTCCTTTCTGGTCCTGGCAGACCAGAACTCTTCAGTTGCTTTTAGCATCAAAATGAAGCGATGAAAGCCAAAACTCGTTATCGTTTAATTCAGGCGAACGGCGAACGTTGGCTAGCTGGAGAATCCCTGGAAACGAATCCTGCCGCGCCGAACTATTGGCAGCTGCGTTGCGTTGGCTTTTTCCGGGACTTTTCCTATTGCTTACTCGTGCTTACACTTAAAGAAATGGTTGTAGCTTAAAGAAAGTGAAAACAATGCCTTAATTCAAGGCTGATTAGGAGTTAAAAATATGTCTGTCGATATGTGGGCATATCAGACATTTTTCTAGATATCTGGGAACTTCTTGTTTTAACTTTTTTAATTAACTATTTCTTTGTTAACATTAAATTCTTAAAGTGTTTTAGCCTTTTGTTGTCTTAGTAATGCAACTGACAGCATCTATGGCTGATGGTATACTCGGGAGCGCTGAAACGGATAGCAACTGCTCTTTGACGTCTGACAGACTGCTCTAAAATCTCAAGTCCCCACTATCAGCCCCACACCCTCAACCTCTGATGCCTTTTCCAATGTTTCGTTTTTAGATGCGCTTTTGTTGCAACTTTCGAGCGTATATTTGCATAATACAGCTTGATTGATGTTTGGAATATTGGATAAGGGATGCCAGGCGGGACTGGGAGGGATCCTTGGTAATGAAAAGCGGGCCAAGACTGAGGCTGAGTGTTGGCCAGAGCTGGCTGTGTGAACCCACATCCAGCCATCTAGAAGCAGAAACCCAACCAGATGACGACAATGACAACAATTCACAAACTTGTAAACACATCACCAGGCGCCTTCATATTTGCACAGCTCAACGAGGAATGCTCCTGGTTCAGGATAAGAATAGATATATATATCGACACCAAATGGCAGACGTAAGTAGCACAAGGCAACTGAGGCAACAACCACAACGTAGCAACATTTGTTGCCGCTGTTAAGTGCAAATAGTTTTGGGTTTTTGCCGCTGCTTTCAGCACTGCCTCCGCTATTTTATTGTGGATTGTAGATTTCTCCGTGCTACCATTCAGCATCCAAACAAGGATCTGGCATCCGGCCAGGGCAGTCGGGAAGGGAAATCTAGAAGGAGAACTCCTGGCGCAGGAGGTAGCAGTTGGCAGTTGGTTGCCGTTTTTGTTTACCAACGTTCGCAAACAACGTTTTCTTTTGTATTCCGTTCGCACTTGCTTACCAAAATGTACTGGAAGCTGAATTGCATAACAAATCGAACTGGCAATATATAAACAATGGGCTCAGAGGCGTACCATAAACATACATTTCATTGTGAAACTTTTCGCACCTGAAATAAAGTCAACTTCTCAGAGTTCTATAGCTTTACTAATGGGTTTATAATGATTAACTTCATTAACAGATATTGATATCTGTTGCCTCATTTCCAAGATAAAGTATGTAAGTCCACAACAATCATGTGTTGAGTTTTGCTTAACCCCCATCAAATTGTGGGTTTTCCTAGATTCCCCACTTTTGCTCCTTCCAATGGCCATAGCTCTGCCAATTTGTATCCGATCAGGAAATAAAGTACCATTTTGTAATCAGCGAACCCAGAAGCAACTTTCCTCATTCCAAACCATGCTTAAATACCATTTTAAAATTTTTCGAATTTTTTCCAAGGGGTTGGAACAAAAAAACAAAATTGTGGGTTTCCGTTATTTCCCCCCTTTTGCTCCTGCCAATGGCCATAGCTCTGCCAATTTCTATCCGATCAGGAAATAAAGTACCATTTTGTAATCAGCGAACCCGGAAGCGACTTTCCTTCTTCAAAACCATGCTTAGATACCATTTTGAAATTTTTCGGATTTTTTCCAAGGGTGGGTTTTTCTAGTTTGCCCACTTTTGCTCCCTTCCGAAGGCCATAGCTCTGCCAATTTGTATCCGATCAGGAATTAAATTACCATTTTGTAATCAGCGAACCCAGAAGCGACTTTCCTCATTCAAAACCATGCTTATATACCATTTTGAAATTTTTCGAATTTTTCCCAAGGGGTACCCCTAAAAAATTGTGGGTTTTTCTAGTTTGCCCACTTTTGCTCCTTCCGATGGCCCTAGCTCTGTCAATTTTTATCCGATCATTTTATAATCAGCGAACAGAAGCGACTTTCCTCATTCAAAATATTGCTTTAATAACTATTTTAAATTTTTCAATTTTTTTTCAAGGGGTACTATTTTGTAATCAATCTTGTAATTTAAAATATCCTACGACACAGCCTTGTTTCAGAAGATACTTAATGCCTTGTGTCCCTATTGAAGGTCCCTCTACTTTCCTGGAAACCCCCGAGGCAGCCTCATTGACTTGGAGTCAAAGCGAGTCCTGGACGATGCCCCTGCCCTCCTCTGGGTCCTGGCGTTCCGGCAGCTTATTAAATGCAACCGAGCGAGACATCAAAAGCGCCTCCCAACCGCAGCCAAAATGAGTGCCATGGGTGGCGAGGAGTGGTGCCAGAGGGTGGAGGCGGAGGAGGACGAAATATACAAAGCCACGCCCCCTGCTGATGTTTATTAAATAGTTGCACGACGTCGTGTGTTGGCAGGCAGTGGCCGACTTTAGTGGGAGGAATGGTGGTTGCTTCATGGCTTAGTGCATTCCTGCAATTCATGCAATATTTCAATTTCGTATTCGCCACTCTCCCGACGACAGAAAGTGTTTTGGTTCGTCCTGCATACTTCATCAGCCGCAGGAGGAAGTGTCGGGAGTAGTGGCGGGAATGGCAGGAGCAGGGCGCATGAGACAGAGTCTGGCAGCCATGGCAACCTTTGAACCGAAATTAAAACCAAACAAATGTCACAACAGCAACGCAGCAAATGTTTCCCTTTTTTCCTGCCATTTTCCCAGCTTTTCCCTGGCAATCCTGCCACTCCTGCCATTCCCGCCATCAACCATCACCCATCCGCCGTGTTGACTTAATGCAAAAATTGCAAAATTCGCGTTACTGGCATTTGCATTGACTATCGTAGGCAGCTATACCCAGCAGCTCGAAGCCAGTTAACTTATTTACATGCAAGGGGAAACGGGAACGTTCCTATTAAATTGTTCAACTGACATTGGCCTTTTGGAGAAAATTGTTTTTTTTTTTTTTGCATAAACAATTCCTGAAGCATAAATTACGGACAGCTACCAGAAGATCCCCTCACAATCAATAGCTTTGTCTGGCATTTTTGCATCCTCAAAGTTGTATAATAATTCAGAAAACCGGATAAATCAAATACGAAAGTATGCTTGAGTTCCTATTTATGAAGGCGCTGAATGAGAAACGTGTTCACGTTCAAGAGGAAAAATCATATAATTCACACAGAAACTGAGGTTAATATTTTATATAGAATATGTTTATGGGGAGTGCTCTTATTTGGATAAGGGTATCTCAGGATTATGCTGTGTGAAGGGTATTTAAAAATCGTATAAAAATATTAGATATACGAGATGCGAACACTTATTAAGTTTTTTTTGTAAAGTTTTTTTCTTAAGACTGTAGTTCCTTAAAGCAGCCTTAAGCCTTGTTTATCCTTAAAATACCTTAATAGGATATTAAACATTCGATTTCCCTCACATTCCCCGCATTAATGTTTACTGTTTGTCTTGTGCATAATTTGGTATGCCTGCTCCTGTGTTTTCTCTTGCGTTTTCCGCACTTTCTTTCCAAGCTCTCCCCTTCTTACCCGCCTGCCTGCTTGGCGGAAAACACATTAACGAAACTCACTTTCGCATAATGAAATTTTGGAACACGGTGGCTGGGCTGAAAATTTATGATGCCTTGCCACGTGAAACGCGCCGCAGAGGCCAAAAATCATTTTTCATTCGGTGGCAAACATTGAAATTGTTTGCTCGGCGGCTGTTAATTATGGTGTAGGCTATTAACTAAACAATAAGGGAGGTCCTTAAGGAGCCAGGACCTTGGCTAATAGCATTTGGGTTACAACAATTGCATGTGACACTTTTGGCGCAACAATTTCAGCCGCACATGGATGCAGTTGCGAGGCAATATTTTGTCTGTGAGGATGCCCCCTGCTTGTCCTTTCAATGCGCCCCATTCCAATGCCCATCTGGCGCCATTTACAAGTCACATTAATCAATTTCCCCGTCGCCTGTCAGCAGCAGAATGCCTCATCCTCGGTCACATTCTCGTCCTTGCCAAGGAGCCAGCCAGCCAGCCAGCATCATCCGGGCAGGCCAAGCGAAACCGAAAGCTAAATGTTTGCCTCATGGGCAAGGTTTCGGTTTTCATTGTATATTCGTTTAGTTTGTGCACCGAGCAAAATAAGATTGATTGTGTAATTATTTTAAAACTTTTTCCAACAGGATATAAAATATATGTTCTATCTACTGGGGAGGAGAAAAGGATAATGAGTGTACAGGGAGAAAGAATCATTTGTTGATCATATATGTATATCTTATTACATTTCTAGTTTCATTTACTTTAAAGTTTTTTTCAAAAACCACATGAGCTTTGAAATGAAAACAAATAACTTGTAAAGTCTTCATAAGTTTCTAATCCTTGTATACATGTTTCAACTTATATATTCCTATTTTTCACAACTTTGTAACCTCAAAACACTAACGTAGTTGAATAATCTTAATCCGAAATATTTCCGGTGCACTGTATGTGAGTTATACTTGTAGGAATAACCATTCCTGCAGCCTGGATCTGGTGTGGTGCATTTTTGGTCTAGCGCCAGTTAAAACTTAATTAAAACCATAACAAAACAAATGCTGCCGAGCCAGAAATGCAAAAAAAAATGAGGAAAGGAAAATCCTTTGGAAAGAGGAAAACATTTTAGTCGGAAGCCCCGGAATAAAGTTTATGGCCAGAAACTTGGCGTTGGTCCGACTAAATCTTTGCCGCTGAACTTGCTACTTGCCCCAGGATGTTGGCTGGTGTTGTTGCTATTGTTGTTGCTTAAATGCAAAAATGCCAAAACAAAGAGAGATGGAAAATATGAGCAAACATTTTCATTTACACACATGGATGCAATTAAGGCGAGAATGGGTTTCGTATTATTCGACCGCCATTGCTTCCCAGGACTCTCGCTCTCTTTGTGCTGTGTCCTTTGGCTATGTCCCTCCACTCAACGTGTCGTTAGTTCTTTTGTGCATTTGAAATTTAATTAACACGCACACACAAAAAAACCCACACACACACACACCCAGACACACAAGATGGGAAAAGAAAGATAGCAAACAACAAGTGACAGCAAAAAATGGCAGCAACAAAAACTAATAAAAACTCATTTCAAACAGTTTGTGATGGGCCAGGGACCAGAGACCAAAGAGAGCGGGAGGGGAGGTTTGTTCGAGTTCGAGGACTCTGACAGGACACTCCCCACTGCTAATTCAGAGCCTCGCTTGTTGCCATTGTCCGATGTCCATGATGGAGCTGATGGCGGAAATGGAAGAAAATGGCGAGCCAAGCAGCTTCCGTTCTCCATTTTTTTTTCGCTTTCTCGCCCCATAATGAATGTCAACTTTGCTGTAAGCTATATACCATCAAAGCACCCAAAGGACTGGAGACGGACAAACTTGTCCCTCGCTTTAAACCCGCAAATTAATCATCTACAATTTAATGAGCAAGACTTATAAACAATTTAATGGCATTCTCCCCCGGCCCAATAAGCCAAAAACATAAAGCATTTAGCCACTCTTCCAGGCAGAGCAGGTGCATCATCTCAACTCGTCCGATTCAATCAGCTGGGGCGTAAAGTAAGCATAAAAATATGAAAATTACCTCGAATGGCAAAACTTTTATTTTATGACCGGAGCAGAGACACATTAAGGCCATACAAGCCGGCTTACAACTGCAGGGAATATGCTGGGAGCCCAGGGATCTCTAAGAACAATTGCGGCTGGGAAAAAGGTCATAAAGAGTTAAAGGGCTCTAATGGAATATGGCAACAAAGTTTATGCCAGAGAACATGACATGCTTGATTTTAAGACGAGCTAGAGGCTATTTAACCAGAGGTTTGTTGTAAGCACTAGTCTGGGATTTATTCTTTTTAGAGATAAATAGATTTTTGGCTATCCAGCCACCACAACCACCTGTGAGTATCCGTAATTGATGACCCGACAACTTCATCAGCCCAACACGAAGCCCGGGAATAAAACCCCAACAAATCCTTTTTAAAATCCCCAACCATAGCTGCAAGTTGCGCCGAAATGAAGTGTGAAATTTGAGAATTTAAGTCGTTTAGAATGAATTGAATTTGACGGGTTGGCTTGGTGTGGAGATGGTCAATACAGCAGTTGGACAAAAAGGAAACAAGCCAAGCGCCAACACGCGATCCAAAGGCACTAACTGCAGCTGTTAAAAATTAAATCGTTTTTCATTATTTATACGCTGTGATTTTCAGCCAAGAGAGGGGGGCATGGCCAAAGGACGAAGGAAGCGATGAGCATGGATCACTGACTGGTGGTCAAAGTTTCCGTGCTGGTCATGCACAAGCCCAACCCAAAGGACCCATACCCATCTACATATACGTAAAGTCCTGTCAGGGCTGGGTGGAGTTGGAAGTTTGGCGAGTCATGTCTGTTCGTAGAGCCAAATATTTGCTACGCTGAACGGTTTCCATTGGACTTTTATGAACGTTTTGACGATTTCGATTTTCGAAAGTCAATATTTACACATCCACCCCTTCAGGGCCACTCCCTTCAACCCTCTGCCCTCTGCTTGGCTGCAGTTTATTGGATGTGCAGTTAACCAAAATAAATCGTATATCGGATTTAGCATGGAAACCATACCATACCATCCCATCCCCTGTCGGATCCCCCACTACATATCGTTGGGAATCAGTCAGTCGGATTGGACGTAAACCGCTTAGAGAAAATTACTCATACGCCGAGTGGACCGCCGCTGGAAAATATCGAGATTTATCCGGTATATACTATATATATTGGGTACAATTTTTCCCTCAATTTTTATGTTTTTTGCACTCGACCCCACAATGTACTCTATTGGCAGGCATTCGCTAAGCAGTTGACCCACTTCCTGAATAGTTGCACCACCACCCACTCTCCATTCTGCCATCCTGCCACACTGCATCATCTTCAGCATAATAAGCTGCTCCCTGGCCCAGTTTATGGCACTTCTTTTTCGCTTCCAGCTTGTCATTTTCAATTTTGCTAATCGACACACTCGGCCCACATTGTTGCAGGGGTTTTGGCTGAGTTTGGACGGGCTAGGTTGGGCCTTTCCTCCTGCAATTGTTCCAAATAGCCACGTGGCTTGGCACTCTCTCTGAACGGCAGCCAAATTCCGCACTGACCCACATAGAAAAGCCACAGCCAAAAATAATAGTGAGACAGGAAAGCCAGATGTTGTTTGTGGCCAGAAAACAGGGAATTGGTAATACTCTAAAATTGGGCTAAAAGTAGGACAGGACAAAGTAGTAGGTTTGAATTTCATTAGAAAGGATTAATATCTTTGTATCTTTTCCTAAAGCTTAAATTTTAAAAAATCCCTTTAAATTTTAACCATAAGCTAGCGAAAAATCTGCATTATTTTGAGCTATGCAGCAAAGCTAACCAACCCTTTTTGGCCAACCTGAGGGCATTGAAAAGCCAACAAGGCAACCAGGGAGCGCTTACATAAAATGCCACAACGCGGCCGCCGCAAGAATTAATTGAAAAGTGAAAGCCGAAAGAGGCCCAATTCAGATGAGTTGGCTGAGGCAAGCCGCCAAATTGAAAAGTGCTTTTCACCAGGCTACAGTCGAGTCGAGACTACAGTTTCACTTTCTCCCTCTGCTCCTTGTCCTCGTCCTTTGGCAAGGATATAAAGAGCTGGTGGGGAAATGAACACCCAAGCCTGTATCCGAGTCCGGACAAAAGGATAAGGATGAGCAGCTGCAGCAGAAGCATCTGCATAATTCAGCAAGCCAGAAAAGGGGGGGAACTGCCAACTGTATCTGCATCTGCACAACTTAGATACATGTATCTGTATCTATATGGAAAATGTAATTATATCAGGTTAGAGAGGGAATCGCACTACTGTCCGCATTCAATTAGGAGCCACTTGCCGCTCAAATCTAGCGCAAGGCTGAGCCCTGATTTGGCCCACCCATCCCTTATGATTCGACAAGCCAATTTGTAGCCAATTGCGAGTGCAACATCAACAGCAATGGCAAAAAGCTTCTACAACAACAAGAATAGCAAAAAAAAAATCTAGTTTTCAAACAAACTCGACAACTATGTAAGTGACTGGCCATTGGCAGCAACTTTGGCTGGCAACCTGCAACAACAACGAAAATTGTTCCACATTGCAATTGAATTATTCGTTGAGAGGGTGGGGGTGGTCGGGGGTGGTGAATGAAATTGCGTTGCAAAATGCGCTCGCATTCCGAGGGGGGTGGGGGAGTGGCGGGTGCAGCCAAACATTCAACTGCAACAGCCAACAACACTTCAACAGCCATTGTTAGGACATGTGCGTATGAATAAGTGCACTGCCCACAATTTGAACAATTAAATGTTACATTTTTTATGCTTTTTCTAGAGCTTAATCATTAAAAATTAAGAAGTGCTTAATAACATTACAAAGTAATTAACACAGTGGTTAATATGGCAAGGATGTATTACTTTATTCAAATTTATCCTGAATAGATTATTATATAATATGAAAATGAATATAAAATGTATCTGAATACATATAAACATAAAATGAACGATATGATATAATTTTATTTACCGGTAGCTTAACAGTAAAATAAAGTATATTAATAAAATAAAATCGTATTCGAAATAAGAAACAGACATTTCTCGAAAAATAACATATTTGTTTTCTTTTCTCTTTCAATATGAAAAAAAATTATTTCTACAAATAATAATTATTTATTATTTCTAATAACTTAATCTATTAATAACCCGAAATTAAAAGTTTAATGGTTTTATATTTTGAAGATAACACTAATGAAAAATTAAAAAAAAACCCCAAAAGTTTCTGGTGCAAAAAGTGTGTAAGGGATTCAGTATTTACGTAGGGTAGGGAGATATCGAAGGGATCGAGGGTCTTGCATATTTCAAAACTAACAATTGATATTGTTGTAGTTGTTGTTGTTGTTACTGTACGTATGTATGTCCTGTTGCCACCGTTGACGCTTTTGTTGTTTGGTCCACTGTTATAGGGCCGAAACTTTTTTACTGCCAATACCCCGACGATGGTCCTCCGAAATTGATTACCGATAACGCCGAAAAGGATAATGGACTTTTGTTGCTGCAGCTGCTGGAAAAACTGAAGGGAAAAGCAAAAACTGAAACCAAACTAAATGTGTGCGAAACGCAAAAGGGGATGAACAAAAAAAAATAGGAAACGTAGATGGAAAGTGGCGGCAAAGGGCAAAAGGATTGTCGAAACGGCAGGATAGCCGGGATAACCAGCTAACGATGGGCATATGCCGGCCGTGCTGGCAAGCGGTAAGAAAAGGCGATTATGGTCAAAAGGCAGAGGCAGGCAGAGGCGGTCACAGGGCGTCCCACACCAGCTTATCTCCTGCAGTTATTGGACTGAAGGACGAAGGCCTCCTCTCCCTCTTTGAAAACAAAGCGAATAATTTGCTCGGGGTATTTGTGCATAAATTAAACGTACATAGGTGGAAACCACACACATTCCGCACATGGCTCATAATTATCCTGGGTCCACATTTGGTCAGTGACCAGGATCTGCTCAAGTGAACAAGATTTTCCGGGGCATTATCTGCTAACCAAACAGGGAACAAAAAACCGCTGAGCACAAAAGAAAAACGCCCGCTTTTCGGGAGGCGGACGCGGACGTGGACTTTTGGCAATTTATAACATTTTGCTCATTTGTTCATTGCTCATTTTGCCACACACTCTATGGCTGCAACTGTATGTGTGTGTGTGTGGCAACTTCCGTTGCCATGAAAATGGCGCCAGCAAGTGCAAAAAATGTAATAAAACATGTTTAAAAAAAGAGCAAACACAAGTGAAGTGGCATTAAGCAGGAGGACAAACCCGAATGTTGAATGCAAAGTTAGGACACTGAAAAAAATTTACTGAATAATTAAAATGAATAAGACATTAAATAAATAATTTGAAATTTAGAAAATATTATATAACCCAAGGCATTTCCCTATCTTGCTCTTACAATCATAAATTATAACAAATATCACCTAATTTTTTTGCAGTGTCTGAACGGAAGAGTGAAAATGTAGAGTTATAGAGCGGGGAAGCTGAGGGGGAAGTTACAAAAACACAGCGTGTTTAACGAGCCATTTGCCGCTTTGGCGCTGAACTTGCTAATTGAATTAGAGCCGCTCGCTCGCTCCTCGCTCAGTGGCTCCTTGCCTGGTTCACTGGATGTGGATGTGAATGTGGATGTCGGATAGAAATCGGTACGAGGATGACGACGACGAGGATGAGTTTGTGCCGCCGGCAGGATGTGAGTCCTAGGAACAACAACAAAGACCGGCAAGCAGCCAAGGATGGCGTTTTGGGTGAAAATCGGGAGCAAAGCGTATTTGGTTGCTAAACGCTTTGGCATGCCACATGCCTCAGAGGCATGCCTCACCATCCAGGCACTCCGTCCGCCCACGCCCATCCACCCGGCACGCCCGCAGGATTCAATTAAGTGTAAGTGCGCCAGGACGAACACACATTCCCGCCATAAAGCTCGGCACAAGCCCGACAACAGGCCGAGAGAATCTTGCAACAGTTTCGCCCTAATGAGCAGAAAATGTTCAACACCCGCCAAAAAGAAAAAATCATATTCTAAGGATAAAAAAAAACTTTCAACTTGCCAGGGAGATAGTTACTGAATACATGAAAATCCGCCCTGCGGCGGTTATCGGTTATGATTAGCCGAAAACTGGATGGCTGTCGTAAAAGTTCGAGCTCTGCCAGCTTTCCGTATCGCCACTCGATTGGCACTCAATTTGGGGCGAGATGGCCGCCAGCTGAGTGGCAGGCATGGCATATCAAGGATACCAGGATACTCGCTATCCTGCCAGACGAGAGGGACGAAGAAGTCCTATTCAATGGGAGTTTGGAGCTTGCGTTTCAGCCAACGTTTGCCATACCCTTGAAAAGGCTAAAATTGATTTTCGAAAAAGGTTTTCTGTGTTTGCATTCCGCAGGCTTACTTTTCGTTTTTGAATATTTCAGTTAAAGGTATTTAAGGTTTTCCTAGAAGAAGTTAAATTTTGTAAAATTTATTAATAGTTTCAATAGAAAAGGCCCAACATCTTCCTGAAATCGCATGCCATTTATTTTTGAATAATCCCAGCTACTACTTAACCTCCTAAAACCTTCTCTTATTTTTAGAATATTTAATCTACCCCTCTTGCCATTAGGGAATCCAGGCAATATCCTCAGATAGATGGCAACACATGACATCCCAAGTAGCAACAATCTTCCCACGCAAGGACAAACAAGGACGAGCCGCCTACTGATTCCGCATAATAACTTTGTCTCGTCGCCCATCGTTCATTGATAAAAATCAGATCCCTTCGCATCCTTTCCCGGTTTTGGCTTCTCTTAGCCTCGGGGGCTTGTTTGACAAGGACCTTCTCTCCCCCTGCCACTAACAGTTAATGGGCCACACCCCCAACTAGGAAGAGAGCATTACTTGTTGTTATTTATGGGAATTCCCCACGCATTTCGGTTCACATGCGAAATTGCGCGCAAAAATCCATACAACGGAAATAAAAGAGAGAAAGTTCACAACGAAATTAAATTATCCGCACGGGAAAAACTTTTAATTAGTTATTGCAAATGATTATTTGATGAGCTACTGGGCTGCAGCAGTAATTTCCACTAGTAGTTCGTGATCAATGCGGGAAAATAAAAAAGTTTGCCGTGCCACGTCGAATGGCGAGTTGTGGGGAAAATTTATCAAACGCATTTCCGCCCGAAGGCCGAAAGTCGAGTCCCGAAAGTGGAAAATTGAAAATTGTTCACAGGCCAAGGACGACTGGGCTATTTCATTATTAAATTCCGAAAGTCCTTAAGGGCGTGTGGGCTAGAGTGGGTTGACATTTGGCTTTCGCTTGTTTGGCCCCAAAAATAAAATAAATGAAAGGCCAACGAAGGAAAAATGACTGAAAACCAATCAGGGTGAAAATTGCTTTCTTGTTAGAGTTATTATTTGAGGCATTTGGAAAAGCATTTGAAGAGCATTTCCTTAAATTGAGTCACACTCACAATTGGCCCGATAATTGTGGGTGCTGATGAAATTTCAGATATATTTCCGAATCTAAAATAAGATGTATCCACAATCAATCACGCGACTGACAGGCTTCCCACGCACCTCGCCCATGGCCCACGTGGCGTATGCGTAACGTTATTTATAGATGCCAACACGAGAATACCTCCACAGCCGAACAATGTAAACAAAGTTAAGAAAACTGAGAGACTCTGGGACGCAACAGTCTGATGGAAATTGAAGGAAGACTGCGCCTGCGCCGCCAACTGCAAAACTGTTACCAGTATTTTGTGTTTTAGCCAGCATGCGAGCTGGCACGGCTGCTGCTACTGCTGCTGCTGCTGGTTTTGGCTCGGAAGCTCAGTTCAGTTTTGGCAGCGAGCGCAGTGCGACGTGGAAAATTGCGGGCTGCCATTGAGGAGCGGATGATGCCACGCAAAGTAACCACGCGACCGTGGAAAGCCAGAGAAAGTGTTCACTAGAAAACAAAGAAAGATGTATATTATTTCCCGCGAAAATTTTGGCCAGAAAATCAAGTGAAAAGTGAGCGGGTAATTTTTAGAAAATAATAGTCCAGTTTGTGAAAAGGTGGCGTGAAAATTACAATGGCCAAAGCATTAAAGGCGATGCTTGAAAATCAATGAAAGTGAAAGTGAAAACAGCACACACACATACAAAGACAAAACACACACAGCTGCTACAGACACACACACACATACAGAACTGACCGAAAAAGAGAGAAAGAGCGAGAGGTTGAGGACGACTAGAGAGAGTTTTATTTTTGACGTCATTAATTTGTGAGTGTTGTGTTCGTGTGCGTTCGCTGAGGTGTCAAATTTGGCAAATTAGCCTGACAAATTGCCAGCAATTAAAGCCAGGCCAGAACGAAACTAAATGAGGCTCACTGGGTCGCTGATTGGGGCTGCCTGGCTGAGGCTGAAGCTGAGGCCACAAAGCGAAACACAGAAAGTGTTGCATAACCTGCAGGCGCTCCTCGCATCTGCTGGCGTGCAATGTCCTTGAACGTTTGCATAAGCTCCTCCCGCTATCCTCTCCGCCATCTGGGTGTGCGATATCTGCTTGTGGTTATGTCGTTGTCAGCCAGTCATTCAGTCAGTCATTTCAGTCAGCAAGGATTTCACCCCCGACACCCTCTAACACCCCCATGACACACGACTGGCATTGGCACATTTCCGTACAGCTCGTCCTTTGGTGTTGTGAGTGTGTGTGTGTGTATGTGTGTGTTTATCTTCTGCCCGCAAGCATAAACAAAAATTCATGGCACGCTACGCTAGCTTTGTGAAAAAAACGAGTCCCCTATATGATGACGGAGAGCCACCAGGCCATCAGCCACCAGCAAGCAAACACACATTTCTAGGTCGGGTCGCATTTTAGGGTTAAAGGTTGCCAGTGTGCCACTGCCATAGCAGGTTGGATGCCATTTATTACACGCCCGTATTTCTGCACAGAGAAAACAGGATTATTCAAGGCTCAAAAATAATTGTTACATATTTTGTACATAAGGGCTTAAATCCTTAACATAAATAAACACAAATAATAAATATTTTTAGCTTGAAAGGAATATCGGAGCTCTTAATAGGATTAATGAGTGGCATAACCTTTTTTTGGTTAAAGATGGCATTTATTAATATTAGTTTATAGGAAAAGCCAAGTTTTTACCACAATATTAGCTTTTGAAATTAATTGTTAACTGATATTAACATTTTAAATTATTAACTGATATAAAAATTTTATAAAAAAGAACCATAGAAAGAAAGAAAACTTAAACTATTAATACTATTATAAATGGTGAACGGATTATTTTAAAGTAAAATGAATAAAAAGAAAAATTATCCCATTTTATTAGGTCGGTTGCTGGAAAAAAGCTATCTACCAGCCCCTCAAAAAGCCCCTCATTATTTAAAAAGATTTAATGGGGTAGATCTATTAACAGCTAAAAATTATGCAAAAAACACATTCCATAAAACCTTAGATATTTCGCGTAGTGTACATATACTATGTGCAAGTGTTTTTGTGTAGTTTTTGCGTAATTGGGTTGGAGAACGAGTCGGACGAGTCCTTGAACCAGTGCACCACATACAAGCCAGCTCTGCACGAACCTGCGTCACATGGCCTTAAAGCTAGCACAGGCTTTAAGGTGGGGTTTTGGCCTTATTTTTGGGATACTTTCCGGCTTATCGGCTATTGGCCGCATTTAGGCAGCTGAGACAGGCCAATCGTTATCGTTTCGCTTGGCGTTATTTACGAGCCCGCTTTGGGACTCCAGCTCGAACGAACCCTTTCGCTGGAGCTGGAACAGCAGCAGGACCGGCACGGGTACAGGCCATTAACCAAATTGCCCCAAAATGCTCAAATGTTTTAAATTATTTAAATGCCACAGCCCGTAGATGAGGATGAATAGGCTGCTTGGGGATGGCTAAGGGCAGGACGAAGGACGAAGGAGGTCGAAAAGAGCAAGGCCAGTTGAAAAGTTCTGTGGGGACCGCAAAAGATGGCAAACAAAGCGAAAGACCTTGGCAAATACCAACCAAAAAAAATATAAATAACCAGTGCACGAGCGGACTTTGGCCAGGATGCCAATGCCACGCCCCCGGGCGGCTCATAAATCTTGCTTAGCAACGCTCAAGTGCTTCCAAATTCTGGCCAAAATCGGTTCGGGGTTATAATATGGCCCTGAACATTATAATATTTGCGGTTGGAAAAGGTTCGTCGACTCAAAAAGGATTTAGGACTAGGCTTACATGCGGCATTTTAATTATTTGAAATTGAAAGAAAAAAGCCCTAAGTGGGCCGGCACAACCGGTTCACAGGAAAATGGCCAATTTGAATGAATTCCGCCACTCAATGGCGTTAATAAAATTATTTGAGCTGCCAGTTCCATTAACAAATGGGAAGCTATTGGAGCGAGAGTTTTTATTTTTTAATTAAAAGGACATTTTACACATTTTTTTGTAGGGTATTTCCATGGGAAATGGGTATCTGCATTCAGGAAAAGTAACTTTTTTGTTAAAATGCCTAAAGAAGATTATGAAAACTTTTTTAAAACAAAATTGAAGTAAGTTTTTGTTTGTTAGTTTCTCTTTGGAAAAATTTCCTTCATTCCTTGGCACAGAGACGAGGATAATTAAAGGTCGAGAAACTCGCATCATGCTGACTCGTCCTTTAATTGGATCCTTTAATTTTCTTTTTCACGCTGGCAACAAAGTAGTTAATAACTAGTGGAGAGTGATAATGCCTGGAACGGTGGAACTGCGGTCATAAAAATTTAATCAACCGTTTTGTATTAATCTCATTGTTGGCCACACAAAGTATTTATATTTATTGTGCCATTTCGTGTACATAAATTCCCTAAGAAACGAGCCAACAATTTATTAATTGCATTCGAGAGCCAGACACACAAAAGCTTTGAATGCCACGGGCGGGGCAGCTATGCGAAAATTAATATGCAAATAGGAGAGGCTTATGCAATGCATCTTAAAATAGTTCAAGGGATCGAGTTTAATTGCTTTCGAAACATAATTAAGGTTTAATACGCTTCAGATTTCACAGACTAATCCAAACATTTTTATACCGAGAAGGAGGTGCAACCTTTAAGTAATACAATTCCAATTGAATTTCACTCAAAGTTCATTCATTCGAAAGAACTTTTGGCAATCAATAATGAATTATTGAAATGCCAGACAGAAAATGCCGAATTTCCCCCATTTTGTTGAGCAAGCGAACATGGAATATTCGAAAATAATTTGCATAAATTATCGAGACAAAAGCCAAAATGGCGTTCAAATAAAAATCGTTCTCGGGCAAATATTTTTGGTAGAATTAAAAAGACGAATGCCATAAATAAATTAAAATTAAAACCCAAATTGTATTTCCTCTTTTGGAGCCTCGGTCAATCCGATAAATAAACAAATTAAATATGCACATTTAAATGGCAATCAGAAGCAGCGACAAATTTCCATGTCCTGGGGTTTTCCAACACAAAACTACATCTAAACCAGGACCAGATGCCATTTGTCTCAGTGGGTGTATGTACTATTTTGTGTGTGTGTTTTTTTTGCCAATTGAAAATTCCTATTTTATCTGTTTTGTGTGTTATTCAGCATTCGAAGCGCGAAAGTAAACTTCAAATTTAACTGTGAATTATATTACAATTAAGTTCATCCAATCCAATTTTGGTGCTAACCAATATGCGCTACTAGGCGTATACGTGATAAAATTAAACCAAAGCCAATCATTTAAGGCCGGCAGTTGTTGCACCAAATAAAATGAGTAAGTATCATTATAATTAACTCTAAATAGGGGAAAAATATATATAAATTATTTAATGAAAACAATCTGTATTAATATAAATATAAACTTTTATAAAATGTACCTTTGGCTCTACATAAATATGTAAATTTTTAATAAAGTTTCCATTCTGCTCAGACTTACATTGTCCATTTACATAAATAATGAAATAATTGATGAGAAACCTTTAATGAAAGCTTCTTGTTCTGCAAATGTTTTGTCTATGAAACTCATAAAAACTTGTTAGCTTGTTTGGCTTGTATTTGGGCTCTTAATTATTGTTTAATATGCTTGTTAAATAAACAATTCGAAAGCCTGGCCATTTACCACACACACAGGCTCAAATAGAAGGCAGAAATTTTTGCTAAATTTAGCAAAATACATTGTAATTCAATTTTCTTGAATGTAACACAATGAACACAACAGGACAAAGTTGGAGGCAGGACCTAACCGAATCGGAGTCAGAGTGGAAGAACTAAGCGCATTAAAGTTGAATACTTGACAGGCACTAGGCACTAAGAGGGAGGCACGAAAAGGGAAACGGAAATGGGAGCGTCGGAAAGGAAACAAAACAGAAGCTGAAAATGCTGGCAAGTGCCAACCAAAATGGAGTCCTGCCCGGATTTACTTGTCAGAGTTTTGCCAGCTTTTGTCTGCCATCCGGAGACAGCTACCCCATCCATCCATCCATCGATTCCTGTTCGGTACGCAATGTTTATTGCATATCAATTAAGGACCTACTGCCAGGCAGGAGTTCTCAGGAGTGCTGCTCTGCCACTTGTAAGTTGCAAGTTCAACAGTCGCTTGCCACTTGGCAAATAAATGCACACACATATGTGGCTTTTGATTTTATAATATAACGATATTCATATTACATTTGCATATCTCCGGCATGAATAATCACCAATTATCTGTTTTGAGAGGTTAAAGGTAAATATTTCAAAGGAAGAGTCTAGGACCAAATGAAAGTTTACTTTGGTTTGAAAATTTTAGTTTATTTCTGATAATTTTTTTGTTTGTTTATTCATGCTTAAGAAATCCTTTGATTTTTATTTAAACTAATAGAAATTCCAAGGAAAAGTCTCTACCCTTTTGCTATAAAAAAGATGAATTTTAGAAATAGTCAAGAATCATTCTCTGTGCATCAAGGAACGTATGAGTACTTGACGGAGGCCGTAAAATGTGCCGCATATTTGCGCAAAACTTTGCCACGATTCAAGGATGCGTGTGGTGGCTTTATATGGGTGTGTTTAAGTTTGTGCTGGGAATACACTTGCTTCTGCTCCTGCCTGTCAAAATCAACTTGAGCGTGCCATAATTTCCACGCCGAATGAGTTCAAGTAGAGCTCTACCACAAGCTCCTCCAGGCCCGCTGCTCCACTCGTCCTTCCACAGAGTCCTGCCTGCTGGCTCCTCTTATTTCTTGAATTTACCCGAGGCTGCCTCTGGTTCTCGCACGTGTGCGCAATTAAAAATGCAGCTTGCGGTGGTCGGGCAAACAACTGCCACCCATCCCGCTGCCACCCATCCCGCTGCCACCCATCTCTTTATCCTCTTGGCCTGGCTAAAAGCTGACAGCCAGCCAGAGCCAGAGCCAGAGAGCCAACTGACTGCTCCAGTGACACACAAAGCATAAAGAGACTTGAATATGCGGTGCACTCGTTTGGCCGTCTTTTCAGTTCAACTTGTTGGTTTTCGTTGTAATTAAATTAATGCCTGCATCGGGACCACCGACTACGTAATTTCTATTTCACTTTCTGCTATTGCCACATTGCTGACTTTTGCTGTCGCCGCCGAAATGCTGGGAACCTATAGAAATGGTAAGCCAAAAGGGCCGAAACAAAGCAACACCAACTCGGTGGCAGGGCGGGACGGGCTTGGAGAAGGCTAAAATAGAGAGCCAAAGCATTCACCATCCAAATCCCTGACCTGATTTAGTAACTTTTACCCATCCAGGCTACTGCTTCTGCTCCTCCAGCTGCATTTTTTGTGTCCTTTCTTTTCCTTTCTTTTTGCAGCAAAAGCAGCACCATTGGCTTTTCGCTTTCCGTTTAGTTACCTTCTGCTGTTTACTTTTTATGCCAACTTTCCATTTTTATTTCGCCCGAAAAAAACTGTCGCCCGTCTGTCTGCTAGCTGAAAAGCCAACATCCCAGCTACCTCTGCCCTGCTGCTGCTCCTGCTCCTGCCCCATTCTTCCGTTCCACTTGCAAATGGCATTAGAACATTTCATTGCTTGACAGAGCAATGGAAACGTGCCCAAGTCGGTGTCCTGACTTTGGCTGAGGACCCCGGCCAGGACCCTCACCCGGAGCCTGGGCTGCAGCCTGATTTTGGTGGCGGTTTGGGGCTGGCCTCAGGCTTGGCCAGCAAAAATGCCAAGCTGAATCTATTTTTAACAATTTTCACCATTGGAAAAGTCAGTGCAACGTCATGTGCCAACGATTAGGGTCAGCTAGCGTTTGCAGAAAGTGTACAAGGATTCTTAGTGTCAGCTTCACAGGATAGATGGGCCATTCAATAAAAGACACTATTTTGATTTAAAGAACTTGGAAAATAATAATAGAGCTTTTCTAATAAGCTAAAAGAATAAGCCATATCTTATCTAAAAATTTAAACCAAGCCTTTACTAAGTTTTCTCAGGAGAAGAAAATAAGAATACCCGAGCAACTTTCTTTTAAATCTAATTCAAACAATAAAGAAACCAAGAAACTTTCATTTAAAACTTGTAACCCAAAATCGAACTTTACTAAGCAAGTCCTATTTCAGGGTAAACCAAACTTCGCCCTCAAAAACTGGATGGCATTCTGGCCCGTTTTTTGTTTTTCGCCGAGCTTTGTGTTTTGTGTGTTTTCTGCTTAGCCGAGTGCAAGATCAGCTAACTTCAATGGCCAAAAGCAGGACCCAGGATAGGGTCCTCCCGGTCCTTGCAGCTGGGGATAGTCGTGGAGATGAGAACTGAAATCGGAGCAGGACCAGGGCCATAAACATAAACTTGCATTATGGCCGAGCAAATAAAGCTGCAGCCAAATGACACGTACAACTGCCACAGAATCGTGGGCGATGGAGGGATAGGAGTGGGGGATTGGGAAAAAGGGTATCATAAATGCGGGGTAGCTGTGCCAAGAGGTCAAATTCTGTGCGATTTACTGCGACTTTGCTTTGCTTTCGGTTTTTATTTTGTTTTATTCTCACTTGCCTTTTTCAGGCCATCGATTTTGCTGCTCGACTGCCGCTCTTGCTTTCTTTTTTTTGCCGGAGAAGAAATGGGAGAAAGTGTGTCAATGAATTGCTGCTGTTCTGCCACTGTCTCTGCATTGTCAACGCTATTTTTATTTGCTTATTTTTATTATTATTATCTTTTGTTTAAAGCCATGCCAGCTGATGATAATTTGTGGCTGCCAAATGAGAATGTGGAATGTGATTCTTGATTGAAATATGGTTGTTGTTCTTCCTATCCGTAGATTAAATTTGAGCTTGCTCTTGGGGATTGGAAGAACTCCACTGAACTTTAATTGGATAATTTCGGAAAATTACAAAATTTTTTTCCAAATCGGTCGACGGTTTTTATTGCCAGATTTTGATAGGAAATGATTGTACAACATTTCTGAACCGTCCAAGTATAAGCCACGTTATAAACATTTTTTCATAACCAAAAAGGGAAAAATTATCAATTAATTATATAGAATGCTTCAAATATTTAGTTTTGTATCTACTTATAAAAACTTATCAAATTCATTCATTAATTATTAGAAAACTCTTCTGTATACGAATAATGAAAACTCATTTGGCATCTCAAACCAATTCCGGGTCTAATTTAATGAATTGATCAGGCAGGAGAGGCCTTTTGTGTACCGTAAGCTACAATATTTGGCCAATTCGTCGCAACTGATTGCATTGATTTCTCCATTTCCCATATACCACGTTGCGTATACGCAATGAGGCATATAAAGGCGGGCCATTGTGTATGCCAGTCACATAAAAACATCCTCATTTATACACACACTCTCACATACCCGCGCATATATGTATATTCACATACATATGTAAATATTATGATCCATAGGAGAACCGGGCCAATAAAATGCAATTGCAAATTTATACAAATGTCTTCGAAATATTATTGTGGCATAAAAGAGTTCAGGATACGTTTTCCTGTCGTTCGTCTCATTGTCGTCTCCTTAGTGTGTCCTTTGTGTGTCTATGCGAGTGTGTGTGTGTGTATGGCAATTTCAATTTAATTGTCGTATCAATGTGTTGGTGTCTCTGTGTGTTTGTGCTATTTTATTTGGACTTTTCTGATATGAATTATGACCGGCAGAGGCAAATGCCGTCTTTCCCAGCTTCGTTATCCCGCCAGCCATCCTGCCAGCTCCTTTGTGTTTTGTCCTCTGTTATGTGTTTATTTTTATTTGCCCGAGGATTTGCCCTTAAAGACGTTGTGTTAATGGCAGGCATATCCCTAATACATATTTCCTGTTGAATTGTCGTGGCACGTTCCGTACAGAAAGTTTGCCATAATAAAGGCACCAAGCTGGGTGTTGTCAAAACTAATACTTTCAAGCCAAAAATAAAATATAAAAAAGAATTAAAATTTCATATATTTCTTATATTAAAGTATTATCGATTACAGCTTATTAAAACTCCATAATAGATCACAATTTATTTTTTTTGACAATACTCTATACGCATTTAGTCAATTGATGTTACCCCCCAATGAAAATATAAATTATAATATAAGGTTGTCAAATATCTCCCTTCCGCTTTTTTGCTCTTTATTCAATGCTTTATAAAAAGTGTTACAGTGATCCGATTTAGTTGAAATATGCGCCGTTTTGTTCGATAATCCGTTTCCATCTAGACGGCAACTTCATAATACCTCCCTCGTAGAAGCCCCCCTCCTTATTTGCGAAGAACTCGGACAGCCACTTTTCACAAGCCTCTTTTGAGTTCAACTTTACACCACCAAGGGCGTTCGTCATGGACAGGAACAGGTGGTAATCACTTGGCGCTATGTCCGGGCTATATGGTGGATGCGATAAAACCTCCCATCCGAGCTCCCGTAGCTTCTGACGAGTCATCAACGAAGTGTGTGGTCTGGCGTTGTCCTGGTGGAACACTACACCCTTCCTGTTGGCCAATTCTGGACGCTTCTGGTCGATCGCCTGCTTCAAGCGGTCCAATTGTTCGCAGTAGATGGTAGAATTAAGCGTCTGGCCATATGGGAGCAGCTCATAGTGGATGATTCCCTTCCAATCCCACCAAACACACAGCAAAACCTTCCTGGCCGTCAATCCCGGCTTGGCCACTGTTTGGGACGATTCACCGGCCTTCGACCACGACCGTTTTCGTTTGATATTGTCGTATGTGATCCATTTTTCGTCGCCAGTCACCATCCGCTTCAAGAATGGGTCGAGTTCGTTCCGTTTCCGCAGCATATCGCAGGCGTTGATTCGGTCCACAAGGTTTTTTTGCGTCAAATCATGCGGCACCCAAACATCAAGCTTTTTTTTGTATCCAGCCTTCTGCAGATGGTTTAAAATGGTTTGGTGACTAACTCCCATCTCCTGGGCGATGTCACGAGAAGCCACATGCCGGTCTAACTCGATGTATTCCATGATTTGATCGGTATTTGTCGTCACAGGTCTTCCGCCGGCTGGCTTATCCATGGTGTCGTTTTCACCGGCTCTGAATCGTCGAAACCATTCCTCCGCGGTTCGAAGTGATAGAGTACCATCCCCCAAAACCCCATTAATCTCACGGAACGTTTCTCTAGCGGATTTGCCTTTAACGAAGGAAAACTTTAAAATAGCGCGAATTTCGGCGTTAGTGAACTCCATGTTTACACGTCTATAACTGGTGAACGCAATATCCAAACTAATCATGCATAGCGTCGTTTTGTAGGTTATGTCAAGACCTTTTAAATTATGTATAGTGTTGCCAGATACGAGCTCTGTAGCGCTTTGTACATAGCCGCGAAATTCAAAAGACAAAAAGGCGGAAGGGAGATATTTGACAACCTTATATTAAAATATTTATTTATTTAGTTTCTATTCGACTGATTTACATTTAATTGGCAACACTGTTTCAAAACCTGTTTCATCCTGAAATCCTCGGCACCAGCTGCCCCATTACGCACCACAAAGAAGCAAAAAACAACAAACTGGGAATGAGAGAAATTTTCTTTTAAACACAAACACAAATACAAATATCCACAGTCGCACAAATAAACAAGTTTTTCTCCGAGGCATCTGCCACATTCCCTGCCACATCCCCTAGCCCCATGCCAACGGCCAGGACCTTTTATAGCCACAAAACAATTTGCTTTTTATTTATTATTACACAAGGCTCCCGAAACCGAACCGAAAACAGTGCTACAGAAGCAGCTACAGAAATATTTATTTATTCGGTTATAAAATAAGCTCTACTGAATTTACAATCGAATAGCGGAAATTTTTTTCAAATGAAACCGAATAAAATGAAAACGATTGCATTTAAATCGAAATCAACATGCGGAAATATACGTTATGCAAAGTAATGCCAAAATATACACCACTGTCCGTTGCCCAGTCTGTTTAAACACACTCATATACCCATAAATATTTATATACAAATATATACATATAAACTATGCTTTGCAGAGGACTCTGGTGCAAACATCATTGCCTCAACTGGCAGGGAGGCTCGGCTTGCTTGTTGAACTCATTCCGAAGTCATAAAGTTGGTCACATTTAAATTAAAATTCAACTTTCGCACGCCTCGAGTGGCAGCAGATGCACTGTAGCAGGTGGAGGCGGTTTTTTGGGGGCCGTTTAGGTCCTTCCTGGGTGCCTCCTGGCCATAATGAGGCACTACTCTCAAAGAAAAGTTCTGTTTTCCCTGCTAATAGTCATTAAATGCTTCCCAAAATGCTTTAATTTGATTCAACGGAAAATGTAGACCTAATTACCAACAAATTATAGACTATCTAGATTCCAGAATTATGAGATTCCTATTCAGATTATGCTAAAATGGCAAGAATCTAATTTGTGATTATTGCCTTTAGATTACGGAACGAAAATCTATGCTAATGCTGGGCCATTATTGTACGGGCCTCCGGAAATGCTTAACCACCTTTAAGACGCATCGATTTAGGTCGCCCACTAGGACTGCCCCCACGTCCTCGCCTCGTATCCTTGCCCAAATAAGCCGCCTCGAGTGCCGGCAGTGCAATATGTGGCATAATAGCCTATCCAAAATCGATTTGGGCCAAAGCAGCCTCTTGAAAAGGAACCTGCCTCTCTCAAGCCCCCGCATACGGTGCATATATATATATGCTCCAACCTGCCACGCCCACAGTTTCATTTAATGCATGCTTAAAAGTATGCAACGCTTATTTATGGCCACATTTTTGCGTAAGCGTGTGTGTGTGTGTGTATCTGTGTGTGCTTAAATCTGTGTCAACGGCAGCTGCAACTGCCGCACCACCACCACCACCCCCTACTTTATACCAGTTGCATATTTTTTTATCCATTGTTGCTGCAGTTTCATGTTGTTGCGGTCCATGTTGTTGCATGTCGTGTTGACATTTTTGCGCCGCTGACATTTTTTTGTTGTTGTTGCCGCCACTACTACTACTACTGTGCTGTTGCAGTAATTCATATTTCACCTCAAACCCAGTATTTCCGTATGAAAGTTATCAGATGCAGTCACCCGTCACGACAACAGTAAAAAATACAAATTATGCGCAATTAAATTAAACACAACCTGCGTACTTTTTACTAAGAACAGTGCGAATTAAATGCGAATGCAGACGAGTCCCCACCACAACGATATTTATTCGCATTTAAGGTGCAATTATTGAAATTACAAGAGCGGAACATGAATTTCTTTGATCACAAGGGTATTTTTAAATGAATAAGTTTAATCAAAAATGCAGAATATTTCATTATTGAGAAGGGGCAACCAATCCATAAATATTTTACTTGATATTATCGAAGGGCTTCCGTTACAAAAGCGTAAAAAAAGGATGTGCTGCTTAAAAAAATATGAAATATCTTTCAGCTTAAATAAATTGGAAATATTTTTCATAGCAATCCATAAACTTTAGTTTGCCAGTAAAGAGTACTTCCTAAAGTTTAAAACTTTTCTGGAAAAAAAGCAACCCAAATCGATGGCATAATTCGCAAAGTGCGAGAACAAAGAGCACGAACAAAAAACGAGAATGTTGAAAATAGCAATCAGCATATGCAGAAATGAATGGAACATAAATCCAGTAGCCACCCACCGTGCTACCGTGCCATCGTGCCACCTTGCCACATTCCTAGATTCCTGGCCAGACTGTCGCTACCTTTTGCAGTTATCCTTTTGGCATGCCTCAGCACCCTGCCAGCTTCTGGATTTTTTTCTTTTCGAACGAAAACAAAAGATCCAGGCAGGCACAGCTGAAGGATACGGCTCTCTCATCAGAAGAAAAAAGGATCCAAGCAGGCGGAGTAAAGTGGCGAAGTATAATACTTGAAATGCAATGTGCACGAGGACGAGGATGAGAACGGGGCGAGCGAAAAAGGAGGCAAAGGATATGCAGCCACAAAGCAAACATATTTTCATTTTAAGCGCTTCGGCGGCATAAGGGAAAACTCATTAGAGACCAAGATGCAGACTAAAAGGCAGAAAGCTCGAAAGTCTGAAAGCAGGCAAGGCATAAAGGCAAGTGCAAGGATATGAAATTGAAAATTTATAATATCCGCTTGGCGAGGATGGCGGAAGGAGATGGGCTGGAAACTTGACTTCAATTGCTGTTGATGTTTTCATGCGGCAAGTTATCTATAGATTGTTGTATATGAAGTGCACTCGAAGCGACACAGGGCCGGGCAGAATGAGGAATCTCTTATTTTATTAAAAGCTTAACAAGCAAAAAAGCTGCAAAGGAGCTAAAAGCCAAGACATCGGCCATTAGCCCATTAGTCGTCCTGTGTGCGAGTTGTCTCGTCGGCAGTTTCCGTTTCCTTGCAGCTTGGCATTACCAACACTCAAGGACACTTTTGCCGAGCGGAAGTAGACAAGCAAACTTGCTGCCAGCCACCGCTTCGCTGAAAATCCAGCATTAAGTTAATTTGCAACGTGCCCAAGGATAAGCAGCCGAGATCCCCGCCAAGAGCCCAGAAAAGTATGCTATAGTCTTCCCTTCGATGAGGTAATTCAACGCTGATTTGCTCCGATTGGCAGTGCAGTCACGGGTCCTTTCTTCACCAACAACAACGAGACCGACCTGCATTGGCGAATGGCTTCCTGCCTTCATCCGGGGCCCAGATGTCCTTGATTAGGCCATCACACACAATGAGCATTCTGGGCGAAGGCGTCTTTGCGACATTATGTTGCAAATTGCAGTGCCAGTTTGTCACTATCCTTCGGGTGAAGTTGGTGCATAGAACTTTGAGGAGATGGAAGGTCTTTGGTATGAGAAAAATGAGGCCATATATTTGGAGAAGTTTTCAATCAAAGATTTTAAATCCTGGAAATTTGTAGAAGAAACTGATTTAAAAGTTTTACTGAAGATAGTCTTAAGCTTAATTATAAACAATTTATGTATAAAAATGTAATTCACAAAAGCCATTATCACTTATCTGTAATTTTCTTTTTATTCAAAAATTCCCTTGTAAAAACCAAGACCAATTTCCATCTTTAACCGTCAGATCCTTGCCAATAAGTGCTATAAAAAAATAGTCCTTTGTTTCGCATCCATTTTCGTTGACTTTCGTTAATGCCTGTTGACAGTTATGACTGACAGTTGCTGTTGTTGCAGTTGCAACATTCTGTTCACGAGACACAATTACGACTTCCGCGGGAAATTATCCATTAGGTTGATTACGGTGATTAAGGGGTCATCCTCCCGCTGCCACTGATGAGCCTGATGCGCCTGGTGACCCCCCATCGCCCCATGCTTCGCTCTGTCTGTTTACCCAACTGCGCCAATTGGGAAACGGAACGTGGCCAAATTAGGACAAGACGGTGGACAGAACATGATGCAGCTGCCTCGAATGGAGCTACACCAACAACAGCGCTTCTGATGCGGAAGTGCCAACGCAAACGAACTAACCAAGAGCCACTTACTTACGGCCAAAAGCCACAGAAGGGGCGGGGAGTGGATGCCTTCAGAACTGAGAAGATGGCCAGGATCTGGCTATAACTTTCTGAAAAAGATGGCTTTATTGTGGCTTGTATTGCAACATTTTTGTTTTAGTCTGAAAAAAAAGTCTGAATCTTATGACCTTATTTAAATCAGAAAACCCAATTTGTTAGCTGAGTATTCCTAGTAGTCTGTTATTTAATTCATTTTAGTCTTCATCAGTCCTTTTTCTCTCGGTTTCCCTGAAAACTTTGGCTAAACATCTTACAAACTTTGAGGTTTTCAGCCTGAAAATAAAATATACATGAGTTAAGAGTTGAAGTTTAAATGTTTGGAATATTTAAAGAATTTTAAATCAGAGGAACAAGGAACAAAATTTTTAATCTAAGTTAATAAATTTATTTTAGCCACTATTTCTATTATTATTTTGGCAACACTAGATGGTGGTTTGCCGCTGAAAAGCCCCGAAGAAGGCGACTACACGCGCCTTTTGCTATTTATTCGGTGGAAAAAGCGGGTTAAAGGATGTTATGAAGGGAAGGAGAGCTGGGAGAGGAGGCTGAGAGAGAAATGGCTGCCCGTGGGGCAAGCTGCAACTTCACTTCCACCAAAACTCACACACACACACACATATACTGAGGTTGCTCCTCCATTTTGTTATGCACGCCGCTTCACACTTCCTGCTCGGCAGGATGACTCCTTTTCTCACATTCCACCCCTTGGGCGCCTTATCAAGTGCCATTTTTCATGCAATGTTGACGTCGTCCTAGGCGTCCTCCTGGTAGTCCTAGTCGTCCTTCTAGGCATCGTCCTAGTCGTCGCTTTGTCAAACCACGAAGTTATCCATGGAGCCGTGAGCATATTGTCTTGTATTCTTGGGTGGGTGTTGGGGCGTTTGGGTGTTTTGGGTGTTTGGGTGTTTTGGCGTTAGATGGGCGTGCCAAAGTTCCCTCTTATCCTTTTTTATCACACATGCAGTGCAGTAGCTCCTCCTGGACCACACAAAAGCCAGTTGGAACAGCAGGCGGTATCCCAGCTGGCTGCGAAGTTCCCCACCGAGTTAGCTTTATTGTCTTGGCCGCACGCAAAAGTGGGCTTTGTCCTTCTGTCTAAAGACATTGGAAAAAATATACTATTAATAAATTTTATACACTATAATTTACAGACATATTTTACTATTTTTATTAAAATAGCGCTTAAATGGAAAAAAATATATGATCTATAATCCGCATAAGAAAAGAGTATTCCTTTGAAAACTCCAAGCTTAAAAATTAAGTTTACAAATTATTCTAGAAGTGTTTTTAATTTCTAAATAATTTGTCTTCAATTTGTAATATAACTTCACCAATTTCTGTCAGTAATACTAATTCGGAAAATTGCTAAAATGTTCTCCCTTTCAACTGACCAGCCCATCGCCTCCTGATAATTCTGTCAGAAATCTCTGGCAAAAATCGATGAAATAATCTCCGGCTAATTGGTTGAATGGACAACTTTGGCCGGTGACTCTTGCATCGTTTCCTCTGCGCCGGGAAAGCAGAAAACAGAAAGCGAATGCCCAGTTGGGTCCTTTTCCAGCATTGTTCCGGGACCGAAGCTGACCTCTTTAAACCTGTCGCCAGTGCAGTGGCCCCCGGAATCCCTCGAGTTGCACTGCATCCACTCGGATGTGCTTTGCATGCTCCAGTTATTCTCCAGTCCCCACCACTCCTTCTGCCGTTTCCATTCAACACTCACCACAACTTTGCCTGCAACTCGAATGAGTTCTATCAGCACCTGGCGGCCTGGCTGGGCTTGGTAGTTCAACTTTTAGCATTAAATATGTGGCCAGGAGGTCTCGCAACTCTTCCAGCCAGGTTTATGGAAAAATATTACACGGAGATTTAAGTTTTTGAGTTCTGGCGCTTAGCCGCCATTTACCTGAAGGGTTTTTTTGGGTGGAGATGGGGAGATGGGGCGATGGGTGGGTGCTGTTGACAGTCGGTTTAGGCCGGGGGCATGCCCCTCACTTGGCCATTGTTGGGTTGCTTGTGCTGCCGGTGCTGACACAGATATTATTGTCTGAAATCGTGTGGTTCTGTTTCTGTTTCCCTCCCGAAACCCCAGACGGAGACTTCCTCTGAAATATATTTTTCCGCCATTTTCGCTTCTAATTTAAGTGAAATGCTGTTTGGCCATTGTGGGTCCTGTTTATGCATATTTATGTGAGCTTTGTGGTTTCCGTATCTGCATGAAGACTCGTACATATTTTTATATTGTGATGCCAGCTTTTTGTGCTTCCCATATTGTAATTTTTTGCATTGTAATTACTTAAAGTGGTTTTACCTTGATGTCCTGATGTCCCTGTTCATATCATAGGGAAACAATTTTCAGATGTATCTCATGTCGTAGATAGATTTATTTGGCTTGCAAAAATCCGCATTGATAGTCCTGACAGGATGCAGTTCTCCTCGACAGACATGCGTGGGAAATTGCACAGGTGATGTCTTAGGAAGTCTGTTGGATTTATTTATGTCTTTGACAGATCCTGTTTACCTGGCAGTACGACTACCGGAAATTGTTTGCTTGTTGCCTACAAACTGAGTTTTCGGGAAACTTTATTTGACACATTAGTCTGGCAGGATATGAAGATTTAAGTCTTGAGATGTCTTAAAGGCCTAAACTTTATTTCCTTCATGGAAGTGTAATTTGTTTGGCTTGAAAATCAGTATTTTATAGGCTTGATTTTCAAATTTATTTGCTCTTATTTCTAATGTAAATAAATGCCTTCAAATATTAGTTTATTTCTAAATTTCTTTGGGGAATAAAAGAGTGTAGTTGAGTTTCTGGTAATTAATGACTAAGCATAAGCTTTGAAGTTGAATGCCTTTCTTGAATGCAATTTGAAGAGCTCCGCTTTTATTCGTATTAGTCACTGCAATCCAACAATTGTTAGATGTTGAAAATTTACGACTTTCAGACCAAAAGAGACTTCCCTTTCAGTTAGTTGTGTGCGATGTTACAAAGAAATTCATGGCTTGGCATTTCCGCAATTTTGAATGCCATTTTATTGCCATAATTCAGGCGCCTTGTTGTTGGCGGAGATCTTCTGACCACCAACTGCCTGGCATAGCCTGGCCCTGGGCGCGTCAAGCTGAGTTATAGCCACCGATTGCATCTCCACACCCAATCCGCTCCCACCTCGGAACCGACTCGGGAAGCCCTATAAACTGTAGAGGCCAAAATGGAACTCGCAATGATTGCGTGCATGCGTGCGTGAGTGTGTTCCCCTGATTGATGGCTCCACTTGGCGCTAACTAAACGGATTCATGCCATCCTGCCCCCATGCCCCTTGCCAATTTCCCCATTATGCCACTTGGCCAGAAGATGCGGCACAGCCGTTTCTGGTAAATTGCTTTAGCCATTTTCCTTCAAATGCTTCCACTTCTATGGACTTCTGGTGTGGTGATGATGCCTTTTTTCATCCATTTTGGTGCTTAAATTTAATTTCCCCTGCGCCGGCAGAGACGTTTTTGAATTCGGTATTTGCATTTTCCGGTAGGAGACGAGCCGTCGAGAGTCCGGACTGAAGACTGGAGACTGGAGAGGCGAAGGCCCAGTTTCCTTTTGGCTCAGTTAATGAGCTGAGTGAGTACTTACACAAAATTAAGTGTTGTCCCACTTCAGTCTTCAGCTGAGTTGGCAAAAGCGAGGGTCCTGCCAGAGCATTGAGGTGAGGGGGCCTACAAGTGAGGTGACTCACACACACACATGGACACAAAGGAAATGGAAAAGCAGCGCACAACACAAACAAGAAGTTGAAGGAGGAAAAGCCTCGTCCCCATTCTCATTCTCCTTGTCGTTCTCCAACTTGAAGTTTCTTTTCCTCCGCTGCTTTCTGTGTGGAAATCATCATAAAGTTGGAGATAAGTTTTCTCTTTTCATTATGAAAAAAAAAAAAAAATGGAAAAGAAAATACGGAAAAATGGGCAGTGGTTGGACACACCAAGAGGGGGCTGGGGCATTGGGGAATAGGTCGCAACGCGACAGGAAACAGGCTTCAGCGACAGGCGACATCAGCAACAACAATTGCAAATGTTTGTTGTCGTACATGCGTGCGGCGGGTGGAGGGGGAGTGGAGACTACACTCAAAAAAAAAAGCTAGAAAAAAGGATACTAACTCTATTAAAATATAAATTTTAAAATAAGATAAGTCTTGAGACTTTTAACTTCCTTTTAAAGAACTATAATTTAATAAGGCACTAGGGCACATATATTACAATTTTTATAAAACCCAACACCTAAAATATTCGGGAAATTTTTTAATAAATTTTTTTCTAAATGCATAAGCCAAGAAGGAGCCATCCTGAGAGTTGGGCGCAAACAAGTTTTTGTTGTTTGCAGCCTGTTGGGCTGACAGTTGGGCTCGGGACCGTGTTTTCGAGTTACTTGGCCGGATTTTTGGCCCGTGTCATGGCAAGCTGATGCCCGAGAAATTTACAACATTTTAGGGCAGTTTACAACACTGGATGGCAGAAGGCTCACCGACACCAACACACTGCCACACACACACACACTAATTCAATAAATGCACGTGGGTAGAATGCAGGACACGTCGTAGCCCAAAAAGTTGACATAAATCTGCATAAAATATTCGCATACGTTGGAGCTTCCATCAGCAACGACACCAGCGTCGTCGCCGATAGGAGGAGGAGCTTAACTGGCATGTTTGCCACAAAATTCTGGGAAGGAGAGGAGGGCGAAGGACCCGAGTCCTGTGCTATCATTGCAACTGCTGCTGGCTGGGTGACTGGATGGCTGGCAAGTCCTTGACGCAGGTCCTTTGCCAAGCATTATGCATGACAGCCATTGAGAAATCTGTAAAAATTATGCAAATACATTTCACCAATCACTTAACTGCGGAATGTGGAAGCGACTCTGTCGGCGGAGGACTCTGTCGGAGCCAAAGGATGTCGAAGGACGGCAAGAGCAGGTTAATGCATGACTGGAGTAGCTTCCAAAGCTTCTATGTGTGTGTGAGCTGCTAAGGACTAAGGACAAGCATTGAACACTCTTTCGAGGATAGGAAAAATGCGTGGGCACAAGAGCAGATGCAGACATCACCGAAAAAATAGAGTAAGGACGAGAGGATGAGTTGGCAAGAAGTCTTCATCCTGTCCGTGATGAATTTGTTGAACTCTGGCGGAACATCGTTAACCTGCCAAATGTTTGCCTTCCATTTATTCGTCGATTGTGTGATCAGGAAATGTATTTAAATAAAGGTTTTCCACAGAAGATTTAAGCGAAAGAGTATCCTTTAATGGAGTCCTCGATCTTCCTCCGAATTTAACCAACTTATAACCTATATAACCTGTTAATTAGCTAAGGACATGAAGCATATTGAAATCCTTGTTTTGTAAATTGTTCACCCAGAACTTACAACAAATAACCGTCCCATCGCTCCGTATACTCCTGGCCAGCTCCCTTCGCTTACCCCGCCAACTGACAGCCACCAGGACGAATGGGTAAACAAATTCAAGGCGAAATTGATGACATGGCATGCCAAGCAAACAACACACATATCCTTAAGCCCACACACACACACGTCAGCTGGTTGACATTGCCGCTCTTATCGCGCTGGGAAAGTCAACGTTAAAGGAAAGCAGTTCCTTCCCTGACTCCTTCCCAGGGTCCTGACAATTTTTACAGAATTTGGATTAAGTGGACTTTGCTGTCGACATGCTAGCGGAGTTTTGACGAGTAGTAGGCTGGCACTGAGAAAAAAATCATAGTTTTGAGAAATTAAAACTCTTAATACTATAGGACTTTATGGATTTCAAGCTTGAGAATGACTCATAAAATCTCAGCCATCAATGTATAAGGTATCTTAATATTCTTGGAGTGTAAAATACCTGTCAGAGGCCAGAGTTCTTGGAAGTTTTCCCCTCCAGTGTCCTTACAGTGTGGCTTTGCATGCCGATGTGTTTGGCCTGGAAAGGTGGAAAAGCGGTGGAAAGGCGGAGGGAAAATGAGGCAAGCGGAACTCGGTCGATGGGAGCAAGTTGACATTTCCTTGGAGTCCTTTGGCTTTGCCTGGGCAGCTGCAAATATTTGCTTACGTGTCAATAACCCGTCCAGTGATTTATTTCATATTTGGCCTGTATGTGAGTCGTCCTGCCAAATAGTTTCCACATTGGTGACGCGCTGCGGCTGTCATTGACATTTGATATTCATTGTCAGTTTTGTGTGTGTGTGGGTAGTTTGCCTTTGCTTCCTCCTTTTATACCTTTTTCATCGCTCCTTTTTTTTCATCGTTGCCGTCGTGCTTCTATACATTTTTCATGGCATACTTATGAGGGCAAAGGCCCATCGGCAGACGCTTTTGTCCTTAAAGCCACATAAATTGTCCTTAAAAGGACGGAACGGGCAAGGTACTTTGCAGCTGTTCGGAGCGAAAAATGTTCAATCAAGCGTACGCCGTACGGCTCCTTATCGTCCAACTTTATCCTGAAATTTTAAGGTGTGGGTTTAAGGATATACGTCCGTATTAAATATATGTGCGAGTATGCATCATCATAACCTGGGCTGTCTGCAGCTTTGGCTGGGATGAAAAAAAACCCTCCCCGTCTGATTTGATTTAAACGTTTTACTTTCCTCCTTGCCACAGACAGTGGCGGATGACGGAGTGGCGGGAGGGTAGAAGGGTCGGGACAGGATTCCGCGATTCTGGAGATCCTGGCATTTTCGACATGGTTTATTCATGCAGCAGTCGCATTATGCAAATAGCTCTCGGCACCCCCGACAGAGGCACTTGAAATTTGATTTTTTTTCTCAATTCCTATTTCGATTTTTCTTTGCCATTTGTTGCAAATTCAGCTCGGGCAGCCACTTCGCGCCGCTCTTGTAAAAGTTGAGTGCCACTCCAGCAGGGAGTTCAGTGGCTGGGTGGATGGGTTATTCATCTGCCCTCCGTTGCCGCCCAAAGTGACTAACGTTCAGTGGCTTCTCTCCGCTTCCCATTGATTTCAAGCTTTTAAGTGGAATTACAGCAGGCCCGAAAGTCCTGCTCTCACCTCCAACATTTTTTCATCACACTTTCGGGATGTGTTATGCCAAGGATTTGCATAGAAAACAAATTACTGTGGCAAAAACAATTTTCCTTTTAAATCTAAATGAAGCGGAACCGGAGCGGAGCGGTGCGATGGGAGCCAAGTTATTTTGCCGACACACTCCGACATTGCTTAGTTGTAAAGAAAATCTTTTCCTTCCCATTTTCCCAGCTATATGGCAGATGGGAGAAGACATTGTGACAAATGTTTAGCAGCTACAAAATGTGACAAGAAATGTGCCTCACTGGTCTCCTTCCATATCCTTCATATTCTCCAGCCAGTATTTGAATATTTCGCATTGCCATTTGCTAGGCCTTGTCTTCCGAGTCTTGCATTGTACATCGGAAAAAATTGAATCAAAGGACAAGGAATATATTGTTTAAAAAAAGAAAAGATTGCACATGAGGGGAATACTAAATTTAAACAATATTTGAAAGGCAAAAATCGTTGTCTAACTAAACAAGAAAATTAAACTTATGACACATATTATTTTCTGTGTACATTATATGTGGGTCGCGCATCCTTGAATGTTTCACAGCTTACAAATCCTTGGCACGCACAGCACAGCATCAGCGTCAGGCTTGCCTCATCACTCCCTTCATCTCATCCCCTCCTGGCCGTCATCAGTTTAGGCCATTGTGTATGCTCTTAACAAAGGCAAAAGTAATTCATGCAATGCGCCCGAAGAATCAACGCACACATTCTAGATATTTGCTTCACAAAATAATAATAACAACAACATCGGCAACGACAACGATGGCATAAAGTTGAATCAGGCGAAGGATGACGATGAAGGACGAGGCTGAGTTGACAGGCGATAGGCAGCAGCCATCATATGCATATCCTTGTTCGAGGCATTAAAATTAATGACATATGTAAAAGGCGCCGCAAACACTCCAATCGCTTTAAACGCATTTCAATCGAAGCTTTTGGCCAAATTCGCCAAAATTTCAATATATGCTCGTCATGCCGGGAAAATGGAAATATTTCAAATCAAATCATCAAAATTGAAGTATGACAACACGGCGTATGCTTGATATTTCAACTATACCTCCTGCACTGGCTACAATTTTAATTAAAAATCCCAGCAATGTTTGATTTGATCTTTTATAAATAACATTCATATTTTTGGAAAAAAATATTACTTTTTTGTCAGTATGGTTCTAGTATATCTAGTCCCTGCATTATTGAGTGTGATGCGGTGCTGTTGCGGTGGTAAATGAAATATTAAATGGAATTTTCTGCCTGTCACTTTTGGGCCATCGAACCGAATTATTCATGCCACATGCGGCTCATTAGGTAGTTTGCCCAAAAACCCCTCAAATGACAATAGAATCTGTCTGAAACTCTCAAATGGAATTCAAATTTCTGGCCACTCTGCAGTGATCTGTGCCTGTCATATTAATTAGCCATTCCATTTCATTTGGGCCAACTCAGCCCGCCCAACTCGGCCCCGATCCCAAAACTAAAAACTAATTAAAAAGCCGTGTCGTTTCAAGCCCTGCCAGCTCTTTGGAATTTTCGGTGCTAATCGAATTGTTGAAACGCAATGAAACGAGTGTCATTGGAGCTCCCAGCACACAAAAAAAAAGCAGAATAGGAGAGCACGAGTTGAGTTTTCAGAAACTCTATCAGGCCCGGCCACCCGTCCAAGCGCCAATTCAATTCATATTCATTCCGGCCATCAAATGACGGCAAATGACAGCGAACAATGAAATCAAATTAAAATACACTTTAACGCCGCGCCGAGTGAATGACAATCAAAGGCTAAACAATGGAATGCCACCGAATCGATTCGAGAGTGGGTGTTGGGTGTGGGAAAGGATGTGCTCGCGTTTTTATTGCCGTCTGACAGTTGAAAGGAAAGCGCCATCAATTTTGACCAAAAATCCCCGTGACGGCTTCAAGTGTTGCATGATGTTTCAGTAATTAAATTCTGACTTCTTAAATGTCCATAAAAATTAACTTAATTTAAGAACATGTGCTAAAATGATGACTTACCATGGAGTGTCCTGGCAGAAAAATACCTCTTAATTCTTTTAAAAGTAAATTAAAGAGAAATCTTGTAAATAACACTTAATCACAAAACTTTCTGCTTAAAACTGTTGATGTAAATGCCTGATGTTCGCCAAAAAAAAGGATATTAAAACAATCAAATCCCAGCACTTATTCAATAGGATTTGCTCTCGAGCAAACAAAGTTGTTTGCCAAAAGAAACGATGGCTTCAAACACTCAAGTTTCATTAGCCCTGTTAAGTAAAGAGGCACGCCCGCAAACGAAAGCATCCTCCGGCCAGGATGCTGCAGGATCTGCAGCCTTTGGCATGACGCCTCAGTGACGCTAAGCGGCTTAGTGAAAGTCCTTTGCCAAATGTGGCAAACAGACAACAGCGGAAAGGAATAACTGAATATGTGACAGGAGGCCTTTTTTCCATTTCCAGGACGTAGCTTTGGTGTATAAATAACTTTGACGCGCTCTCTCTCTATATGTATATATGTGAATGAAACACATTAGTGAGTGTGTGAGGAAATTTCATCCTTTGGATGGAAAACTTTGATGACGAAGGCATGAGTTTGACGTGCCCGAAAGAAATTTGACTTCTTTGCTCGAAAGGAGCAACTTGGGAATTCAAACTCGTATGAGACCCCGTTTAGCTCGTTACAATTTAGCCGCATTGCCAAGTCGTGCGACTTTTTGGGGTTTACTATTCCTATCCCCTCCGCCCACATAACCCACATGGAACATGCCCCGTAAAACGACTCTCCACTTCTTCCAATTTGCTTCGAGGAACTTTTCAAGTTGTGCGAGAGATACAATTTGTGTCGCTTAATTTTTGGTGCCAAATTGCTGCAATTATCATTTGGCATTTTGGCAGCAAATCGCAACGCTAATGAGGCGTCAGAGCCAGCGTCGACATTCAATGCAGGAATTGAACCGCAGCTGCCAAAACGCCCTCGCGTATGCAACTAAATTTAAGCTCACACGCACACAAATTAAGGCGTGTGTGGGTGTGGGTGGGTTTCTGTGTGCACTTCCTTTTCCGCTGCGCCATTGGGACAAACTTTGTTGGGTCCAGAATGCCAAGGAACAGAGCAGGAATTCAAGAGAAGGACATGCAGCTACACCTAGAATTGAATTTCTATCATAATTCTAAAAACAGAATAAAATTTTATTAAAGAATATTGCTGAGAAATAGGGAGGAATATTGAAGGAGAAGGATTCTTCAATTGTTGAAGAAAATTACTGTATTAAGCCCTTCAAGAAGGCTTTAAGAAATCGTTAGATGTACCAATCCAAATATTTCTTATTTAGACCTGTAACCTAGATCATACTAACTTTATTCTTTCCCTCAGTGTATCATAAGTCAAGTTCCAATCCGGTTTGCCACAGAACTGGGGCCAAGCCAGAGCAATGACGATAAAGACGATGATGACTACCGACAATCCCAGCCCAGAGGCAGAAGTAACGACAAGTGACAACCGTGCCAGTCCTTTGGCTTTTTTTATGTGCAACTATTTTGCATATGTGTTTGCCACACTCACACTGACATATCCTTTCTCAGGGGTTAGCAAAGTCACCTTGGAAGGGGTGGTTTTCGCACATCCTATATAGCACTTGCGGAAAGCTGATATCCACACTCCGCCATCCTTTGAGTTCCATTAAGGCGGCAGCCTCTCCATATCCATCTTCTGGCTCGTAAACAGATATGGCGATAGCTATATCCTAGCGTGCCTGAGACTCCAGCCTGATAAGCCAGTCCTCCGCAAAAAAATAGCTACTGTTTACGCTGTCGGATCGTAGAAAATCGCAACGCGAATAGCTTTCGACATTGAGTTAAGGAGGAGCCATTTAAATGAAAATGTTTTTCTTTTGGCGCAAATTTGGACGAGACAAAGTTGGCCACATTAAAACTTATTAGCAATTTAATGCACGACTAGACAGACAGCGTCCAGTTCGTCCTTCCATGCCGCCCGTCCCCTGGGGATTTTATTTTTACGCTGCACGAATTTGTGGCAAATTCCACTGACGCCAGACGTTGTAATGGCCAAAATGCAGAGGAAATCGGGACGCAGAGTGGCGCAGTGGTTGGAGCCATAAAAATGGTAAAAACAACATGCTGGCTGAGCCACAATCGCTTCAGGCATATTGGCTACCGCCGAAAGTCCTTTAAAAATAACAAGTCCAAGGAGTCGTTAAAATTGAAGAGTCTTTAAGCCAGACTTGGTTTTAATCGACAAGAGTTCGTTGCTCTTTAGTATTTGAGCTAAAATAAAAACAATTTTTATAATGAAAATAAACAAAGGACTTACTAAATTTATTCAACTTGTAAGCCAAATAATTTCTACAAATTGTTTTAAACTTAATTTAGGTTGCACAATATTTATTCGCTTGTAACTGACTTGAGTGCCCTTGTGCCTGAGTTTCCCAAAAATTTTTTGCATGTTTTGGTGAAGTTTTTTTTTTCTAAAAACTCTGTGCATTATAGTTTATGGTGATTTTCGTGTTCTTTGGTACAACAAGGTAGCTGGATAAAAAAAAATCTTCAGGATCAGCATCAGTTTCCATCTCGTTTCCCGCGTCAACTACTGTCTGCTGACGCCGCTGTCTCTGAATATTTTCCTCATCCCTTAGATTACTCATTGCCATTTATTTTTCCACTCATCGAAAAATTTTTAATATTTTTGTTATTTCTTCAAAATTTTAGTTTTTTTAGTGGGTCTACTGGGTCTATATTTTACGAAAATTTCAACCAATTTCAGTGTTTTTCAGAATGGAAATAAGAAGTTTAAAGTAGTATAAAGTAAAGTATCACTCAGCTTTTGATGAGCTTTTTAATCCTTCCCTAACAAAATATTTTAAGTACCTATAATTTCTTTAATTTATATTCTTTATAAAAGTTAAAAACAGCCTGTATTTTTCCCAGTGCATTCCATGGCAGCTTCCGTTTAGGTTACTTGTGGTCTGCATGTCTGCTCCGTGTCTGAGCGTCTAATTTAAAATTATGCAACTGCCCTTTTTTGAATTTTTTTTTTCTGTTGTTGGTTGTTTCTGGTTTTGTTGCAAGCGCGTGGTTTTCTGCGATTTTCCCTGTCGCTGGCCACATGCTATAATTTCCCACTGGCACTCATTGACTTGCGGACTTGTGTTGTTGGGCAGTGTTTTGGGGTCATGCGTTGCAAGGCCCCAAACAACATTCATAAATCATTTGCAGAGGTGGGGCAGCAGACCGAGGCGGGTGCCTGGGTGCTTGGGTGCTGTTGTTTTTCTACTCATCGTTATCACTGGAAAGCTGCAATCGACAGACTCCCCGTTACAGTCGCCTCATGCCCCCTTGCGTTTTGCCAAGCTACGTTGCACAAAAAACACATTAATCAATTCCGACCGACATCGTCTCTGGATGGCTGACTGGCTGGCTGGAGCGCCAGACCACCATGCATATATCCATTGTGTAGAGTGGATCGAGAAATACTCTCGTCCAGGCAAAAAAAAAAATAAAAATAAAAAAAAATAGTGGAGAAAAAGCCGAAAAACAAGGACAAAATGAAACCGTTACACGCTCAGCAAGCTCAACCAAAAAACCGAAAAAGAATCCTCGTAACTTTCCATAATGTGCAACGCGCGTGAAAATTCGTCCTTAGCGCGGCGTGAAAAATATGCGAGTAAGTCGCAGAGAAACTCGAAAAAATAACAAAAAAATATATGTAAAAAACTATATATAAAAAAAGGAGAAGAAAAATGAAAACAAAAACATGTAGGAAAATTGTTTGCGCAGCAAATATTTATGATTTTCAATGGTTGAAGCGAATATTTATTCGCAATGTTCGAGTATATTCGGGCCTATAAATATTTGGCCATAAATTTGGCGTGTAATCGGCCAGCGAGGCTTGTTGAAACTTGTTTGCTCCTGGCATTTGAATTTTAAATAATTTCTGAAATTTTTTCCAAAAAAAAAAAGACTCAGATACGTCCCGACCAATTATTAATCACCAGACTTTCGGAATCAATTATGTAGATTTTTATTGACCCTAATTTAATTAAAATGTGGTGAATAATTTTCAATTTATGTGCAAATGATACGAGGCAAAAAAAAGACAAATATTGGGGGGACTGATTATATTTCAAATTATGGAAAAATGTAAAACAATCAATTAAAATTTCTCAACTAAGAAGTTGTGCAAACAACGACCTGTAATTAATCCAAAGTGCAATACAATTAGGTGTTGCTGCAACATAAATGTTAATTTTTTAAACAAAAGAGTTTTAAGTTTTAATTAAAAACCAAAACATAAATAAAGTTTTTTTTTTGTTCTATTTTTCAGGCACAACAGTAATGACATTGAAATGGCGACAGAAATACAAAAGCAGAAAAAGGCCAAAGAAACTGAAACAACGAATACTTGCAACAAACACTGCCCCAGCAACACCAACAACTGCAACAACAAAAGCAACATTAAACAGCAGACTGAGAGAAACGGGAAGCAAACAGAAGAAGCAACAACACACAAAATGGCTGCCAAATGAGCGACAACGAAACGTCGCAAAAATGTTGCAAGTTCTGCAAAAGACACATCCAACACAATGTCACGCAATTAAAGCAACAGGAAGAGCAGCAGCATCCACAATGACTTCCAGCTGGTTGCAACACCAGCAGCAACAGAAACAACAACTGCAACAGATACATCAGCGGCGACATCCACTTCCGGCGCTAGCGTCGACCTCGACGTCAACCCTTACGCTGCTGCTCTGTTTGGGCCTCAGTTTGGGCCTGGCTGCCACAGCGGTGGCAGCAGCAGGCTCGGGGGCAGGTACCGGATCCGGAGCCGGATCCGGGGCAACAGCTGGCTCCTTCTCCTCCCCATCGTCCGGACTGGGCAAACCTGCCAATTTGCAAATGGCTCCCAACTCCGCTCCTGCCGGCTGCTCCCTCGCCGAGTTCAGCTGCTCCAATGGGCGGTGTGTACCGCTCAGCAAGTACTGCAATAACGCCAACGACTGCGGCGACGGCAGCGATGAGCCGCGATTTTGCACACGTAAGTAACACTCGAAAAATCAAAAAACGCCCTATTTGAATAAAGTCTTAAAGAAACTCCATCTACAAATCGTTTAAGGCGTTCCGCTTAAGAGTTGAAAGACTATTGTCAAAGATGTAGTCATCGATGTGGGCCATATTTTCGCTTCCATGAATTCTTAAAATTTTTAAAAGATGACCCTCTCGAACATTTTTCAAACAATATTTTCTACTGAAGAATAACTGGCATCTTTTTTATCAGTGTAACAAAACCGAGGAGTGCTCGGTAATGGAGCACGGCCTCGAAAACAATGTGTCGAAGGCAATTATGTAAAGCGAAAAATAATGAGAAACAACCAAATGGCCAGGCCAGTAAGAGCCTTGTTTGCCCAATTTGCTGGCCGATTGATGGCCGCCAACAAAAGGGAAAAGAAATGGTAATGAAAAGCTATATTCCCTATAACAAGTAATTTGCCATAAAAACAACAGCAAACTAATGGACTGAGAAAACCATCTTCACCATGAACACATTACGTATACGCAGTGTTGTACAAGCTTTCATATTTTTCTTTAGAGTATACAATGATAGTGCGCTGAAAATTTCCAGTGCTGCGTTGGCGTTGAGCTTGGTGAGGTGGCCAGAAGTAAATCCCCATGGAATCCTGCTCCGCCTGGAAGCAATCAAGCTTGTCAAACTCCATAACCGTCCGGCAATCAACTCCCTCCGTTGCAAAACCTGGGCGGCATTCAGTGGCCGCCCTTGTAAACACGGCCTTCATGTGTAAATGTAATTAAGCACTCCCCCCATCGCCCACACACGGATTTTCCATTTCAAACCCCTTTCCATACTATCCTTATAGGATTCGACCCCCTTTTGGCCATCCCCCCATAATGGCGGCAAAGTGAACTTCTCACTTTTGCCAATTGGCTGCCAGCTTTCTCCACAGCCTCCCAGCCTCAAGTTTCTGTTTCTGATTCTGCTCCTGGGCGCGTCATGTCAAGCGGTGATGAATTTAATTAAGTATTTTTCAATGACATCCCATGATATGGGCGGGTTCAGGAGGGTGGGGGACTCTTTGGGTTTTTTAATTGAACAACCAGCCTTCCAGGAGGATGAGGCCTTGCGTTTTTTTTTATTAAGAAACATTTGGAAAGACGCTATTATTATTAAAAAAAATTTTATTTAAAAAAAAATAAAATAATAAAAAAATAGTGCCCTCCTCCTCGATTCTCATAGCCAGCACTTAAGCAGGACAAAAAATCCGAAAATTCTTATTTTTTTTTTTTTTTTTGATTTTGTTTTTTTAAATTTTATTGTTAGTGGTGTTGTAAGTTTTGGTTCTTGTAGTTTTTTATTGTTCATTTTGTTATTTGTTTTTTTTTCTTACAGCAAACAAATTTTCAGAGCTATGCCCATCGAAACTAGGCGAACCCACAATTTTGTGAGGGTACCCCTTGGAAAAAATTCGAAAAATTTCAAAATGGTATTTAAGCATGGTTTTGAATAACGAAAGTCGCTTCTGGGTTCGCTGATTACAAAATGGTACTTTATTTCCTGATCGGATACAAATTGGCAGAGCTATGGCCATCGGAAGGAGCAAAAGTGGGGAAGTTACGAAAACCCACAATTTTGTGAGACTACCCCTTGGAAAAAATTCGAAAAATTTCAAAATGGTATTTAAGCATGGTTTTGAATGAGAAAAGTCGCTTCTGGGTTCGCTGATTACAAAATGGCACTTTATTTCCTGATCGGATACAAATTGGCAGAGCTATGGCCATCGGAAGCATCAAAAGTGGGGAAATTTCGAAAACCCAGAATTTTGTGGGGGTACCCCTTGGAAAAAAAATGAATAATTTAAATTGTAATGTCTTCAAAAAACAGTATTCCGTTGATATTTAGCCGTCGTGTAAAAACTGTAATTGAACGATCAAAGCTTGAAAGCTTATAATTTGTTATTATGGCTGTGGCAATTACGGCCACGCCCCCGCAAATCGAAACGCCCACAACAAGCCCGGCAGAATGGCAGCCGGATAAACGAAACAGACAGGCAATCGAATTGGAATTACGCCTAGAGCTGGAACTGTTGAATGAATCCCCTCGCCCACTCGAATGCAATCAAACTATTGCCATAATTATCTAATTGACTATTGATGGCTGAGCGCATAATAAATTTGATTGAATGCAGAGGGCGGAAAGCAATTAGAGCGGTAGCCACTAACTACCAACACTTAAGCCATAAATTCGGATTTTGCCCAGAGGCCGCCTGACTTTCGATTCATATGCATTTTTAATAAAACTAATTGAAATGAAAGGGAAAGAGAGAAGAGGATTCCCCAGGATCGCATAAGAAATTGGCAATTTCCATGCAAATGCCAGGATACTCAGTCTATATTGGGGAACAGAAAGACAAAAAGGCAGGACATAATACCATATATGCAAATCTCACAAGCATAAATCATTCTAGTTTGTGGTCATTCAATTATGAAAAGGAATTCCAAATCGGAATACATAATCGAGTGAAAGGAGGGAAGATAAGGATACTCCTCAGATGGTTTTCTTGATTTATTTAGAAGCCAAAAGTAAACAAGATATTTGTGTAGTTGTAGAATAAAATATTCAATCTTAAAAGATATAAAAATGGTCCATTTAATAAGACTAAAAGAAAAATGAAATAAGTAAGTGGAGTAATATCTTTCAATGGAAAATCATAAACTCCAACACGTGGCAATAATTATCACTTATTAAGACTCTTCTTGGAAATATTTAATTACATTTTAGAACAAATTAAATTGCCACCATGCTCAACTTCTCCAGCCACGAGAAAAATGACAAGACATTAAAGGGAAAGCACCACCAATCACTCACCTTAATGGATTAATCTACTTTGCGTACAATCAGTTTGCATATGAAGTAAATGTTTTGTTAATTTGTTACTCTGCCACTTTGTCGGAGCATCTGCCTCACAGTCTGCCTGGCAGTATGGCGATGATTTATGGCGTGACAATTGCCATTTCCCAGGGCGATGAGCCTTTTGCGGGGAATCCCATTTCCACTGTTGCCTGGCAGCGCGCCCCAAACAAACTAATTGCCAAACTAACGCTAATTGCATTATATATATATACCATGAACTATATAGATATATATACATTTATTTTCAGGTTGTAATCGCACCTACTACGGGGACATCGGACAGACCTACGCCTTGGAGTTGCATCGTCCCAAGCAGGATCGTGTGCCCTTTGTGTGTGTGCTCACGTTTACGGCGGCAGGAGGCCAGCACGGAGATGTGGTGCAGGTGAGTCAAGGAAGGGGTTTGCACTTTGAACTACACTGAGAAAAGTATACTGAGAGGAAAGCTTCTAGGCTACTAGGCTTTCGAGTATAAAGTCTCTACTATTTTCTCTCTGCATCTTGTAATCTAGAAAGCCCCCTTCTGCCACTGATACTGCCTTTCACATTTTATTTTGTAAACGGGATAAACTACGCCATTAAAAGATAAGCAACAACAAAGAAACTGGGTGGCCTGTGGGTGGTGTCCTTTTTGGGCGGCACTGGCAATATTGATTTCAAAGCCACTCGCTGGGGCGTAACAAATCCTACACCGAGTCTACACCACCACCACCCAGTTTTGGCAAACCGGGAAGCAAGTGCCAGTGCCTGTTAGTTATTACGCCACTTCGCACCTCCAATTGGGATGTGGCAGAAGCCAATGGGGGAAAGTATCAGGAGGAGGCAGTAGCCAAAGGGAGGAGGCAGTAGCCAGAGTAGGAGGCAATAGCAGGCAGAAGGGGGAAGAAGGCCAAAGCCTTTGGCATGCTCGAGTGCCTCCCAAAAGCATTCTGCACTGATACCATGCCCACTGACCGAAACTTTATTACCGACTCCCTTCTTGCTTTTCCCGGCTCATCCGGCAAATACTTTATGTCCTCGTTACTCTTAGAGCACAAAATTATACTAGATTGTTGGAGAAAGTAACCATATTACCAGACTATGCTGGGAAGCCATAGTTTCCAAGATATTTAATAAAAGGGAATTGGTCCCAAGTAATTGAAACATATAATGTATTAAGGACACAGTTGCCTCATAAATAAATTAAAGAAATAAGCAAATAATTGTTAAAATGTTACCGTCATATCCTTCTAACTCCCTTAGGTCACGCTGGACAGCTTCACGATTGGCAGGTTTACCTCGTACGTGCACGAGGGCTGTCCGGACGGATACATGCAGATTGCGGAATCGGCCAGGACACCCATCGGCGGCATGTGGTGCGGCACATCCTGGGGCCCGGTGCTCTTCTACAGCGAAACCCGCTCCCTCATCTTTACCATCCGGCTGAACAGGTGCGTACTTCGGGTCGATTAACTGACCCCGACATGTAATATTCAACCCCAAACACCATTCAACCATGATTTTCCCCACAGACTGGCCAGGGACCAGAGCGGCTACAACTTTGACTTTCGCATCAGATACAAGGTCCTGTCCAGGGACAGTTCGGTGACCCGATACGGTGGCATTAAGCTGGCAGGTGCGTGCCGCCGCAGAAATTGAACCCCGAATGAAAACGGGGATGGGGAAGAGTCCTAATCCTTTCAACTTATTTTCCAGAGCTCGCCCAGTGGCATAATCGCAGCAGCTTTCTCAGCCAGCAGCAGCAACAGCAGCAGGCCGGGGGCAGCCTGGAGGACTTCACCAACTCGAGTGGCGCTCGCTCGGATCGGTACGGACAGGACTTTAGCCTGTTCAGTGCGTATGCCAACAACAAGACCTTCATGGACTCGCTGGAGAAGTCGCTGGCGAAGGACGAGCAGAACTACACTGAGCCAAAATACTACCTGGGTGAGTGTTGCCTCCAGAACTCTTAACAACTCATTAAGTACCATTTGCGAATGTCACATCTGTTTGTCTGATTCGCAGGTGACCTTATTCCGGGGACCTACTGCTCCAGGATCTTCAGCGACTGCGACAAGAAGGCCTGTCGCCTGCAGTCGCCCAACTTCCCGGGCATCTACCCCCGCAACCTCACCTGCTACTACGCAGTGCGACAGGTGAGCTAGAGAACAATTAAAACGAAATTAAACTCCTGCCTTCGAGTCTAATGTCCTGGCTAACAAGCCGTACCGGGATACCCCGAGAAAGGTTACACACCCGGAGCCTTGGCAACATTTCATCCACGTTATCCTGGGCGCCTGACTCATAAAAATACACAGAATTGCGTAAAATGTTGGGCCCTAATTTCATTCATGATGCCACAACAAAGTTCAAAAAATCAAGAGGGAAAAAAATTAAACAGCAATTTACATTCCAAAATAGAATGAGCTTTTATTATAATTAACTGGAGGACCCATCCTCACTGGAATTTTTAATATGTCTGCTGGGATGCTACATGCTGAGGATGTCCTTATATAGAATATTAGATTGTTGTAAGCTTTTGAATAAAAACGCACACGAATTGGATAAAAAATAGAACACTTAATTGCTAAAAAAAAAAGAGAAAGTACTTTTTGTTTGGAGTCCGTAAATAGAAATTCATTGAATAAATTCGCATTCCCTTTGAAAGCAAATAGAATCAAAACAAAATAAATGGAAATACAATGTAAAACACAAAGATCAATCACCAGCTGGAAGCCCGCCCAGAAAACGCCATTGAGTTTTGTAATTTAAATGCTTCAATTAATCCTCCTACTTCCCAGTTGTATTTCCATTTCCATTTTTATTCTGGGGGAGGGCTGTGTACCCGGGAACCCCGGGTATTGTCAAAGAAAACATTTCTTGGCGCTCACTGTGCTCTGCGGCTCATTAATTTGCATTTAATTCTCCTGTCCACACAGCACGACGTGCCCCACGGAAAGCACGCCCTGATTCTAGTCAAGCAGCCCAAGGGCAATCTGGTCTGGATCTCCACCCAGGAAACGGCCACGGCTAACAAAATGGCCCCGCCGCCCAGTGCCAGCGACAAGGATAAGAAATTCGAACCGAGGCTAAAAACATGGAATGACTGCGATTACATTCAGGTAATTAAATCTTTGCCTTTAAATGCACTTCCTATCCCCTTCTCTATCCTTAACTTTTTATCTCTGACTGTGTATCTGTATCTGTACTTTGTATCTGTATCTGTATCTGCATCTGTCTTTGTATCCGCTTGTATCTGTCTGTCTCTGGGCCCCAGAGCTGGACAGGCCAGTGTGTTTGCATTTGCCAACTTTAACGAGAGAGATCCAGCATAAAAATTACTTCCTCTGTTGGCCGGCAGGACCTATTTTTTTTTTTTTTTTTTTTTTGTGTGAGGGGGAGGAGGCAGAGTAACTGCGCAAAAAACGACAAATTGAAAAAGAAATGAGCAAAAATCTGAAATCAGTTGTTTGCACGGGGGCTGCCCCTCAAACCCCAACCCTATAATTTTTCCCCCTTATTTTCCACTGTCATTGCCCCGGCATTGTGTGCGTGTCCATGTCCGAGTTCCAGGACAAAGTCCTCCAGGCTGGCTCGATAGGCTGGCGAAGCTCCACGCTCTTGGCCAGTTGGCCAGCCGGCCAGTTGGCAGGAAGTGTTAATTTCGTAGCCTCCTTTTTGTTTGTCATCGGGAAGCAGGATCCGGACTCTATAAAGTCCCCACCAACTTAAAAGGGGCAACTTTCGGATGAGCTCTTAATGAGCGACGTGTATGCAGAGAATGGTGCATAAATGGGGGATAAGCCGGAGGAGCTGGGATATGAAAAGTGGAAAAAGGCCGGGGGAAAAATGATATGGTTGAGGCTCAAGGAGCACAATTTAATGATGGCACCTTAATGATGTTAAATAGGGGAAAAAATAGACTATTTCTCAAACATAAAACAGAGGGAGCTTAATTACTTTTTGTTTAGATTATAATCTCACTCCCTTTGCAAAAATTTTCTCTTTTGGAAAACACACTTAATTTCTTGAAATGCACTAAAAACTAGACTATGGTAAACGCTCAAGTACTTAAACATCTGTATATGTATATTCTAGGAAAATGTAAAGCCCAAATGGAAATCCACGGTAATACAAATAATCAAGAATTCAGTTCAAATCAGTGCGATTCAAACTCATATTGCCACAAATCAATTATAGAAGTAGATATTTTATATAGAAGAGCACTTTGAACCACCCCCCCATTACACTCCCTCTCTATCTATCTCTATCTTTGGCTTTATCCTTCTCTCTCTCTCTAGTATTAGCAACAATTATTTGATATATTATATATATCTTTCAATGTTCGAAACAATTAATCAAGTTAAATGTATGCACAACCCCCTCTAAGCAAACAAATCAAAATGATCTGGGTAAATCGACATCTATGGCATATCAATGGACAGGATAATATATTCATTAACACACACACACTCACACAGACATGTTAGAGGAGTAGGAAGAAAAAAAAATCTGTCATTGGATTTATATTAATGAACACTTGGCACGCACATCATAAATCGCACACAAAGACAGCGGGGCTAACCGGGAGCGAGGACATCAAGGACATTAGTGGACGAACGTGCTTGGGTCTCATGTAAATAATTGCCACAGGCATTCATCATACAAAAGCCCGGGACAGTCTCAGTGAATGAGAGGATGCCACTCCTGATGGATTTGCCACTTCCGGGAGCCATTGAAAGAGGTCCCCTAAGCTGATCCGATCCGCTGTAGCGGTCAAAGACATTCCAGCCCCCATATCCTGAAAGGAGGGGATAGAGAATCCTCACTAAAACGTTTTGAGGATTTCCGTGTCGAGGAATGTTGCTTTTAGTTGCCCATTTAGTCATCAGCAACTATTCAATTTCGCTTCACAACAAAATCCTCCAGCCAGGATAACCACCCTCGGCAGTTGCCATTAAATGCTCGTTGTGGCAGCAAGGCGTGCAAATCCCTTGGCCAGACCCGGACCTCAGACCCCTCTGAACCTCTAAACCGTTCTGGCTTCCAAGCCGTAACCCCTTTACTTTTTGCTTATTCAGTCGGAAAGCAATCCGCTCGGCCGTTAGCGCCATTTGCAGGATTGCAGGATCCTGCAGGCCTCTGCACTCTGCCTACAAATTGTCCAGCTCTTGGCCATTTCCCTCGGACTACCACTTTTTTGCACCACTTTTTGTCGCGCTCTTAAGCCAAAATGTCCAAAAGTGCTGGCCATTTCGGTGCGGCATGTGTGAATAATCGTTGTATGGTAGTTGCATGAGATTTTGTTTCTACACAGAAAGAAATAAAACTATTCAGACCCAAAAAATCACAACTTATGCAGCCTCGAATTCTTTCTCTGTAAAGTAACTACACCCCTGCTAATATTTACTGCCCCAAATAAAAGGGAGCAAAAAACAAGGACACCCCCAACTTATATAAGTCCCCTCATCTGTGTCCGCATTAATTTGTACAAACGCGGCGCTTTCAATAAATTTGTGGTCACAAATTACCTGGGCCACCTTTCACGTACTCCACTGGGCTCCGGAATCTGGTCTGCGGTCTCGGGCATAGTTTAAATTTGCGGCCAGGTGCACAAACAAGGACACCCAGGAAACAGAAACCTCAGCTAAATTAATGCAAAAAGTCGCTGGCCACAAAACTAATTTGTCATGCGTTTTGGCCGAAAGGTAGGAAACGCCCATGGACAGGTCCCCTCACATCCAGTGCCAGTGCCAGTGCCAGGGCCAGAGCCAGGAAATCCCAGTGCCATTACCCCCTGAATACACAATCACATCTCGCACCTACGGCAAGGCCAACTCAATTAAAATTCGCACAATTATGCACAAAATTCCAACGCCAGCATCAACCGCAAATAAATTAGTTAGTGAGGTTTATGCGTGGAGAATGTTGGGGTTTTTTAATAAATTCTTAAAATAACTAAAGCCTTTTGTAAGAAATAAAAACAAAGACAAACAAATACTACAAATACAAATGTTTTTAAACAAGATATTTTTATTATAAACTAAACAATCTTATAATTTGTTAATTCATCTTATAATTTAATTTAATTCTCTAATATTTTCTTTTACAAAGTTTTTCAACTAAATAAGCCCCCAATTATGGCCTTTAGAAAGTTAGTCTATTTATAAATATCCACAAATCCTTCAGAAAGTTTAGACTCTCACTTAATAAAACGAAAAACATAGCCTTAGACCCTGATATTTTGAAAACATAAAACGTACATGGCATAAACATTTCGAACCAACTTACAATGAGCTTAAAATGTTCGACATTTAGTGGACATGAAGTGGCCCGGACACATCAAAGCCATTGTGCTGAACAACTTGGACCTGCTCCAGGCTACTTGCCACTTGCCACTTGCCCTTGCCACCATCCTTAAAGTCCTAATACACCGCAGCATTACTTTTGGTCCTTGGAAGCGGAATGTAACCAAAAATCACGTATACGTCCAGTGGCCATTAAGTAATATGAGAGCAGTGTTGCCAGCTGCACTTTGGGTCCACTTCTTTACAGCAATTACCGTTCTTTTGCACTTGGTTCGGTTCGACACAGTCCCCCCTAGCCACGCCCACCATTTTCTGGCCATACTCGGCCTTCAGCTTCAATTACTACACTTGAAAAAATAGTTTTCTCTCATTACTAGACTAAAATATGAAATATAAATTCTTCTATGAATAAATATATACATATAACAAATAAAATACATAGTTATAAATTGCAATATATTAAGACATTAAAATAATGACTAAAGGCTTGATTCTTAAAGTTTACTTTATAAAATGCAAACTTTATATAATTATTATAAAACTAGTTAAAGTTAGCTAGATGTTTCTCACTGTGTAGCTAGTGGCACCCACATGGTGAAATCAACAACCACCACCCACATTTGTCGCTCGTCTCACTCATTTCGTTCTCTCCTCATCCACTCTGCTCTTTCTCCCCACTCTCTTTTCTCTCTTTCCGTGGGTCACCCTCTCGCTCGGCTCCATAACCCGCAGGACTACGTGACCGTGTACGACGGCTACACCACACGTGACCCCATCATATTGAAGTTCTGCGGCGGCGGTCAGGCCGTGCCGGCGGCGGTTTCAAGTGGCCCGGAGCTTCTGGTCGAGTTCAGCACGTCCCCGTTTGGCACCTTTACCGGCACCTCCTCCCAGGTGCTGCCCCTCTACGGATTCCAGCTGGAGGTGAGTACTCCCTGAGTTTTAATCACTCCGTTATGTTTATTTTCCTCTGAAAATTCCAGGTGGAGGTTCAATTCGTCGACATTCAGAGTCCCACTTACTCGAAAAACAAGAAACCGTGCGAGTTTTGGATTCGTGGAGCAGGTCGTGGCATTCTGGAGAACCCCAAGCACTCGCTGGCTCCCAACTCCACCTGCTTGTACCATCTGCAGGGTCTTGGGGTCTTTAAGACCTTTGACCACTTGAGTCTATCCCGCCGGACGAGCAGTCAGTCGGGAATGCATCAACCCCTGTCCCGGTTCAAGGTCTGGATATCCGTTTTAAAGTTCAATCTGGATCCCGAATTCGGGAATATCGATGAGACCTCGGTAGGGGCTATTGGAGTGCTGCAGACCCAGGAGGATTGCAGCGGTATGCTACGCATTTGGGATGGAACACTCAGGGATGCTCCTGTTTGCAAGGATTTGAATTGGTGGGTTTTCCTTGGAATTATACTTCATAAATGTCCTTTAAATCTATGTATTTCATTATAGTGCCACTGAAACTACAAGCTACAGCAGCTTAGGACACTATGCCACCCAAAATACCACCAATGTCATCGCCCGCTTCTGTCGGGGCACCATTCCCAGGACCTGTGATAGATCCAACATTAATGAGACCTACGCCCGACCCTGCACCATTTCCGAGAGCTATGTCTCCAGCAGTGATGCCATCACCTTGGAGCTACGCAACACGGAATCCACAGCCCTTAGGTAGGTTTACTATGAACCCTTTCTAATAACCTATAGTGACTTCAATATAATACCTTTCAGACCCCTGGATTTTAAGCTGAAATACGAGTTCATTGACCTCCATCAGGATGGTCTACCCTGGGGTGGCGGCGAACACGATTGCAATCGGAAATTCCTCAGCAACATGATGGATCGCAAGGATCCTGCCATTTTCCGGAGTGTACGGAATATATTTTTATTCGGAAGAGGTGGCACCAGGAACCTTAAATGTATCTACAAGTTTGAGGCCCAGAGGGGCGAAAGGGTCAGGATCAAGTTACGAAAAGTAACAACCACCAATCGACCTTGTTACTCCAAAGTAGACGAGGACATCAACAGGTCCTTCTGCTACGGAGATACCAATGTTAGAATAGAGGTAGGACTATTGACAACTATTGAAGTACTATTATAATTAAATAAAAACCCCTTTCTAGATCTTTGAAAGACCCTATCATGACTCCATACTGCTGCATCGTGGTTGCATGTGCAACTCCTCCAACCAATCCCACCTGCCCGTGGAGTATACTTCCACAAGTCGCGACGTGGAGGTCCATTTCATAGCCCAGAACATGACCACCTTGGACGACCCCGATACGGTCAACTTTGAGGGAATGTTTGAGTTTGTAAAGGCTCCGACCAGCTGCAAAGATGGACGCAGGAAGTTCGGACCCAGTGGCACCATAGACATGACCTTTGGAGATGTAAGTCCTGATAGTTTTTGAGTCCTTAGCTATAGCTTATAATTTTATACTTTTTCTAGATCGAATGCCGATCGAGACCTTGGCTAATTGAACCCTCCAATGGCAATAAGTTCTTGTATGTCCGTCTCAAGGCCATCTTCCTGAGCAAACACAATCCCCTGAAGACCCTAAACACCACCTATGTCCATACCGACACCTGGAGATGTGAGACCAAGTCGAGAGCAGTCCTAACCACGTCGGAAGGTAAGCGACGTTTTCTAAAAATAAAAGGGAATCTTTTAATTGAAAAATTAATATTTTATTTCAGGTTTAACCATTGTGGCCTGCCCACTGAGTCCCGATTCGAGTGCTTATGAGTTCGTGGAGATCTTTAGCTCGGGCTGGAACGAAAGACCCAACTTTGCCCTCATCAACCGATCTCGTGCCATCAGCGTGGAGTTCCTGCGACCCGGCAATGGGGAGTACTCCTTCAACTGGATGGAGCTTGTCCCCAGACCCACTCTCAGCATGGCGGGTAAGTCTAACCTACCTTCCTCCATCCTGTAGGAATTCCTATTCAATATTTTATCCTGGCAATCTTATAGAGGACTGTCAGTTCAAGTGCGCCGAACTGGGCGCCTGTGTGAACGCCAGTGTCTGGTGCGATGGCGTCGTCCACTGTCCGTCCGGCGATGATGAAGCCTTCCTCCAGTGCTCCGCTTTGATGAAGCTACCAGCCGAAATCCTGGCCACCCTTTGCCTAATCTTTGTACTCTCGTGTTGTGCATTTGCTGCCTTTGCTTACAAGTAAGTATTATATCTTAAAATCTATTTATATTAAATCTTATTAATATTTTATTAGAAGATTCCATATTCCTAGATTAAATATAGTTAATGTTTATGTTAATGTATGTTTCAATCCTTTTAATCCTTTCTCTTCCTTCCTATAGAAAAATCAAACGCAAGCTGCGTGGCTCCTCGGTGCTGCAGACGCGACTGAAGTCACTCAGCTCCATGGACACGGCGGTGTTGGATGAAAAGGAGGTGATTTGCTGACAAAGCGACAATTCTGTGCGTTACGTGGAGATCGATCGTGTAACCACGGTCTGATGCTCGACGACCAGTAACGTGCAGAATTGTGCCCCGGAACAGACACCGCCACAACAAGAATACCAAGAAACAGAAACAGAAATCACAACCACAACTAACGCGACTGCGAAACGCAACAATGAAACGATCAAGAAACCAAACCCGAACCCAAACAAACAAAAAGGCAACACTTTTTCGAAATCAAAACCAATACCAAAATCAAAATCGTTCACCTGTTTTTTAAACTGCATTTATAAGAAAGTTAATAATGATGATGATGATGATGATGAGAAGGAGAGATCCTTTGCTAGAGTTTGCAGGATTTCATTGATTCTATTTCGTATTGACCTCTATTTTATAGATCACAAGACTCGAATGACTCGGATGTTCTTTTTTAGTGTCGCGCAATTTTATAAGCAATTTTCTAGGCCTAGGGTTTTTCGTATGTATTTTCGATATGATTTCCCAACTTGACCCAAGAACAATCACACACACACTGTACATACGAACGATTGCGTAACACAAAAGGACAGCAACGAGAACGAGAACAAGGACCAGGACCAGAAACAGAAACAGGACTAATTCTGACTAGTTAAAACTTCCATTAGATTCGTTTCTTTGGTTCTTACAGAGTACTCATAGACCTATGTAGATACAACTGTTTCCTAATAGCCTTTAAGTGTATCGTACTATGCTAATCAAACTGACTAAAAGCGGAAAGGATCAGAATGGATCAGAGGATCATAGCATCATAGGATCATAGGATGATAGAAGGGGTTAGATTTTTTCGGGGAATGTTTCAGAAACTCCCACAGCATTTATTATGCGGCGCACAAAACCAAGAATAAGTCGAGGAATAAAACCAATTAATAAAAATGATGAGAAGCTGGAGATTGAACCGACAATGGCAGGCGTAGATCGTAAGTGAAGTATGTTTTACATTTTAAGATTGATGGATGCATCGTAAACGTAAATTAGTCGCCAGATAGAGGAAAGGGGGTAATAAGAGCGGTTAGTCGGATATGTCAATATATATATATATATACATATATATATATATAAACCCATATATATATACTTATAGAAGCTAGATGAATTCGTTAGTTGTTTAATAGACGTTGTAGTGATCATGGATAATATCAGCATAATCAAAGCTAAATCAAACCAACCACTTAGGGGTACTTCGTCGTATTCAGATTCAGAAGTCGTAGTCATTTTCAACTCACGCCCATTGTTGTTAAAGTTGTTTGTTGTCTCCAAAAGTGCACAGTTCGCTCTCATAGATGCCACCAACCATGCCACAATCATCTAGCGCCTGCTCCCTTCACAAACCAAACCAAAACCAAACCAATATCAGTATCAGTATCAGAATCAATTCTTTGCATGGCAATCCTCGTATGTTGGCTCTCGGCTCAATGGCAGCTAACTTAATCGAATCCTTTTCTATTTTGTATTCTCTCTTTCGAACAACCCGTTTGTGTGTCGAAGAAAAAAGCCGTCGTTGAGACCAAGATCTAAGGATCGGGGATCTAACCAATATAGCAAAGCAATGCGCCCAACCGGGTGCCCAAATGGAGGGAGCAGGGATCAGGGACTCCGAAAGACAACACAACAGACAGTGTGAATCGGTTGATATGCAATTTTTGTTGATACTCTTCCTTCGTTTAAGAACTGTAAATAAAAACAAAAAAAAAGAACAAATAGAAGCTGTATGATATTAACAATTTTACATTTGAGCGTTTTATTTGCCATTCTGCAATGCACACCTCAGTTGCACTTCTCTTTGAAAAACACTGAACATGTTTTGATATTCGAATCAAACTCAGACAATAAACGTTTAAATCTATTCTTTTGTAACTCAAAGTGGCCCGATGATGGTAACTTAATTCAATTACTAAATAGCTAACTTAACGAGAGCAGGAGGTACTTCATTTTAGGATGGCCTGCCGACGATTACATTCAAGCGTAAATAATTAAATTAAAGCAAACGTAAAGCCCAACTACTAAACCAATTAACTAAACTAAATGATTAACGGACTTAACCAGTTATTTGCGAAACTGCCCTTGTCGTAACTTAGATTATTAAAGCGAGCGAGTGCGTTATGCTCTGATCTTAAAACCGAACTGAAACCGGATGAGTATCGCAAGAGTAGATTTTTAAATTTTAAATTAGTTTAATACAAAACCCTAATAATAGTAATGAAAAAAAAACCCCAAAAACGGAACACGGTAAACTAGCATGAATAAATAATTCGAATGTTGCAAAAAAAAAAAAAAACAAAACAAAAATCATATCAGATTCTAAAATGATATTAAAATTAAATGGAAAAACTGAAAAACTTAATAAACGAGCATTCAAATCCCCAAAACCAACTGCATGAGAACATTATTTTGTACAGCACTCTTTACAGCACAATTCGGAAACCCGCACACTTTTAACCCAAGATGTCGTAGACCAATGTAAGATATAAATAAAATATAATAAATAAACCCATTCATAAAAAGAATAAACATAAGAAGAAATATAAAACCCTGGCTTATCCCAAGACTTAAATCTTATACTTTTCTAGATGCCTAGTCTTTTAAATAAGTTGGAAACTGAGTATCCTCGGAGGGTGGTGCTGGTATTGTGACACCTCCGGTATCTACAGCTGGTTCATGTGGCAGGGAATCCACACTCTCTAGTGGCATAAAACAATCGGCCGATATCTGAAATTGTTTTACATTTTGTGTAAAAAAACTATATTAATTTTAATTTTGTATAAATATACTTCGCCGTTTTTATCGCCTGGCTTTTGTGGGTACTTGAAACCTGAGGTGCCAGTGGCATCCATGGAGTCATCACAGTTAACGATCAAGCCCTGCCGGTGATCCTGCTTGTGGGCCAGTAATCTCTCTGCGTTGATGGATGTATAGCTGCAGAGGTCACAGCACAAGTCCCGATAGGCCTCAGGATGATTGAGTCGCATGTGCCGCTTCAGAGCATTAGCCTGGATACATTGATAGTCGCACTGGCTGCATTTGAGGCTGTTTTGAGTATCCTGGCTGCCATGACGTTGCCTATGTTTATGCAGAACACTGGGATCACGGGTAGAAAACTTACAAACCCCGCATTGCAGGGGCTTTTCGCCAGTGTGTTGTCTCATGTGGATCTAGGAAGGAAAGATAGTAAGGTGATGGATAGTAAACTGCATTGGTACTCACTATTAAGCTGGCTTTGCGAGCGGTCTTCTTGCCGCAAACGTTGCAAATAAAAGGTTTTATCTTGTTGTGTACTGTTTTTACATGCTTGGACAGTGTTTTACCATTCACGAATTTCCTGCTACAAATCTCGCAGGTCTTCTCAGCATAATATTTATTTTTCTTGGAAGCAGTTGAAGGCGTCACCGGCAGTGGAAGCAGGTCTCCTGTTTGCTCTTTCAGTTTCTTTCTACGTTGAACAGCAGCCAGGGATCGAAGGACTCTAGGTCGCCACTTTTTATGGACGCGCATGTGCCGCCAAATCAGAGCAGACACTGGTGACTTGTAATGGCAATCAAGAGCAGGACATTCCAACAAATCCACATCTATTTGGTGGCTCTTCCACAAGTGGGCAGAGCATCGCCTCCAATTGGGCAGCTCCACTCCGCACTCACAGCATGCGAAATTGCTGTCCTTGTGGCACCTTAAATGCAATTCCATTTTTTTAACATCCAGGAACTTAAAGGTACATTCCTTGCCAAAGGAGCATCTAAAATAAATTTGTTTATAAAAATTGTACTGAATCCTTGGGAAATACAGACGGTTCCAGCATGTTGGCTCTCAAGACCAAACGAAAATCTTTGAAAGGCATAGGCTGCAGCTCCTTTGGGGAATCCTCCGGGTCATTTATTGGCTCTTCTGATATATTTTGGTCCTGACCTACTCCGGTTTTCTTCTGCTTTGTTTTTGGCGATTTCTTTTTTCCAATTTGTGATGAGACCGCTTGGCAGCCGTGGAAGAACACCATGTGGCCACGTAAATCCTCCAGAAGATCATATTGGCGCAAGCACAAGCTGCAGACGTAAACAATGCGGGGAGAATTTTCCATTTCCCAAAAACAATTTATCAAAACAAACCCAGTTGATTCGCCGCTAGTGATGGCATTCGATAGTTAACAGCGCCACCTATTCCTTTCGGTATTTTTTTAACAGCTGATTGCAAATTCAGAGTAGCCGCAGTATATTTATTGCAGAATACCAAATTTCTAGAGTTTTTTTTAGCGAATTATAACTCATTTGGCAACACTGTTTCAATAGGAATTAGCGTGTACATTTTCGCAAAATAATATAAATACACTGTCGCGGAGACTCGCTAAAATGGGCAGCGCGCTGGAAAACTATGTAAATCAGGTGCGCACGCTGAGTGCCTCCGGTAAGTTTTCAATCCGGCCGCCAGGAAGGCCGGCGTGCAGCATCAAACCGGCAAAGCCGCCGCCTTTGTTTTGTTATTTTTGGTGCAAATTTCATTCTGCCGGATATCTTTCAGCAAGCTACCGGGAACTGGCCGACGAGCTGCCCGAGTCTCTGTCCTTGCTGGCCCGCAACTGGAGCATCCTGGACAATGTCCTTGAAACGCTGGACATGCAGCAGCACACGCTGGGCGTTCTCTATGTGCTCCTGGCCAAACTGCACAGCTCATCCACCGCGAACCCGGAGCCGGTGCAGCTTATCCAGCTAATGCGTGACTTTGTCCAGCGGCACAATACTGACCAGCTTCGCTTTGCCGTGTGCGCCTGTGGGTTGCAATATTCTTCATTTTAATTAGAAACGCATTAATTTTAAACTCTCCACACAGTTTACGAAACGTGCCATCTGTTTTCGGACTTTTTGGTGCAGAAGGGCATGAGTGCCTTGGGCATACGCATCCTGTCCCGTGCCATCGACCAAATCCGACAAATGGACACACAGCTTACGCCCATCCACGCCGATCTCTGCCTGCTCAGCCTGAAGGCGAAAAACTTTAGCGTGGTTATGCCTTACTTGGATGCAGACATCACAGATATATCTACCGTTGCCGCCGAGTGCAAAACACAACAGCAACAGCAGAACCAGCACACAGTAAGGACCATAAGAATCAAGATCTTACTTCTTAACTGAATCTATCATCTCTTCCCCTAGGACGCCAACAATGATGCCAAGTACTTCTTGCTGTATTACTACTACGGTGGAATGATCTACACGGCGCTGAAGAACTACGAGCGTGCTCTCTACTTCTTCGAGGTGTGCATCACCACCCCGGCAATGGCCATGTCACACATCATGCTGGAGGCCTACAAAAAGTTTCTCATGGTTTCACTCATCGTAGAGGGCAAGGTGACTTTTATATAACCCCATGGGGGCATCTCTATATCTTCTGATTAATCGAAAAATGTATGCATTGCAGATAGCGTTTATACCAAAAAACACACAGGTCATCGGACGCTTTATGAAGCCGATGGCCAATCACTACCACGACCTGGTCAATGTGTACGCCAATTCGTCCAGCGAAGAGCTGCGGATCATCATCCTCAAGTACAGTGAAGCATTTACGCGTGATAACAATATGGGACTAGCGAAGCAGGCAAGTATTAATCATTTGCCATTATTAGAATTTTACTTTTTAAATCTAAAAAAAAGTTGTGATTGTCTATAATTAGTATGATTATAACTCGAGTAACAAGTAAACCTATGCTTTTATTTCTCTTATGAAAGTGTAACCAAGCCATGGACAATTAGCGTGATTTTAATAACAGCTTTCATTATTACCGAATAAACCATATAACTGGCAAGTCATAATTGTAGTTTCCATACCTCGCAAATCATGTTTTTATTGCTTTTTTGAATGCAACAACAAGACTTTTCGATAACCCTATAAAGGGTTGATATACACAATCACAATCAGAAAGTGATACATTTATATTTCCGGCCTAATCTTACTATGAAAGGCAGCCTTACATTGACCTTATTTCGTAACCAGTTTATTATTCAATTTATTTCAGGTTGCCACCTCCCTCTACAAGCGAAACATCCAGCGGCTAACGAAAACCTTTTTGACGCTTTCTCTAAGCGATGTAGCTAGTCGTGTCCAGCTATCCAGTGCCGCCGAAGCAGAACGTTATATCCTTAATATGGTAAGGAAATATATATTAATTAATCTCCGACTTAAACTCATCGATTCTCCATTAAATAGATAAAATCAGGTGAAATCTATGCCAGCATCAATCAAAAGGACGGCATGGTACTGTTCAAAGACGATCCTGAAAAATACAACTCACCGGACATGTTCCTCAACGTGCAAACGAATATTTCTCAGGTTTTGGAGCTAGTTAAGCAAATTAATAAAATGGAAGAGGAGATTATATTAAACCCCTTGGTATGTATTAAAGAATCTTCCAATATATTTATAGATTTCATAATTTTTCAAATATTTGGCAGTATGTGAAAAAGGCTCTTGGCAGCCAGGATGATGACCTAACGTCGCAGCATCCAAAGACTTTCTCGGGGTAATTTTCGATTAAAATATCAAAAACAGAATATATAATTAATAGTAATTTGATTTGCAGCGATCCCACAGATTGATGATGCCACCGCCGTAGATCCACCAGCAGTTTGCTGCTATCATTTCAAAGCTCATCATCCAATTCCCAAAAAAATCATTTCCCACATAATGTACATCATGTCGCAGCGGCGAGGCCCTGGGCCTAAATGCTGATACTCATCCAGCTATAACAACATGAAACTGCGCTCTTATTGAAAATTTATAGATGAACATGCTATTTTAAATAAACTATGTATAAATCTATGACTAAGTCCGGCTCTTCCGAAACCCAATTCTTATCACCAATTTTGATTGACTCACAAATTACGATGTCTACGGTGGAACGGAACGATAAGACATTTTGCGTATCGATCAGGCGACTCTCTTAAGTGCTTTGTACTTGCCCCCAATCTAGCTTAATTGCCGCTTTAGTTATCGTTCACATTACTTTATTTACAATACAATATCATCGTATGGCTAACCTAACCCTAGGACGATATGAACAATTAAGTGACTAGAGACCAGGCGGTACTTAAAGTCTAGTGGTATTTACGTCTAATTGCTTCTGCTTATATTATTATCATTAAAATATTGTCTAGATGTGTGCGAAGCAGTGGGCGTGCAGCTGGCAGGCCTCGGATTCCGATTCCAAATCCGATTCGATCGGCCGAAAATGAAACTGGAGAGAGATTCTCACAGCAGCTGCACCTTGATTCCATCCGTCCACCTCCTCTAACCGGTTTTCATGGCGTCTACTTCCATGATGGAGGTCTTCAGAAATAGTTGCTGCTGCTGTTGTGTGGAAATCGGACTCGTTGCGGCCAGCGATGTCTGGTCGTTGAGACTGCGATAGAGCTTGTGGACCACATTGACCATTATAAAGCACAGAATGAGCACCAGCAGCGACATGAAGGCATAGGCCAAGACCAGCGGGGTATCCGAAATGGGATCCAGCATGATTGTCCACAATATTAAAACGAGGGGGTATATATTTTTCCAAAATCTGTGTGACTTTGTACTCGCTTTCCCAAAAAAAAAATCAAAGAGTGTGTCGCCGTGTGTTCGGTTGTTGTGTATTCCAACTGAGTGATAAAGCTCAGGTATTGAAAGGCTGACGGCCTGAAACGCGTATGCTAATTAGGCACTCGAGCATGTAGCATATAGCATATAAGATATTCTGGAATTGTTAATAATAGTAGCGCGTTGTCGGCGATTCGTGTGTGCGTCGCTTGACACCTGCCCGAGAACTGAGAACTGAGCAGCGTACGAGTTAAGTGAACTGAACTGAATGGAACTGTGTGCTTCGTCGCATTACGTATACGCTTCGTTGCCAGACTGTTCTTGATGTTGTCCGATCGGGTCTCTGTTTGGATGGCGGCGGCGCCTAATACTCTGATAAGCTTCTTGTGCAATGGGAGTCTGTAGCTCTGGTCGAGATTAAATTAGACGAGCTATTCCTCCTCCCTCTGATGCCCTTTATCGTTTTCTCCATCTGGCAACTTGATCGGGAGCCCAGCTTTATTTTTAACTCGTAATATGGTATATGGAATTCCAGCCACATTCGATCCAGCCTTGCAATCAAATCAACAACGCTGCCGTCTTAATTGGCCGCGTCAATAAAGAATGAAATGGCGTCAAACAAATTGCTTGGGGTCTCTCGGCCGTTCCTGGTGGCGAGATCTGGGTGGGGGCTTGTGATTTGGCAATTAGCCGCGATACCAGCGGTCTGGACAGCACTTTATCAATTGATAACAAATACCGCAGTCACAATGATAAGGCCCGAAAAACACGACACTATGGGCTCACCCACGAAAAAGATTAGAAGCCACGGGTGTGCTAAAGAGTATATATAGTTTTTGGATAGAATTCCACACATTTTTCTGATTTTTGTAAGGGCCTTGAGTTATAAACTTTCAATATCATTAGTCTTTAGAGGAATATCTCTAGAAAAAGGTATATTTTTTATCTATTTTTCAGATTTTTATTTGAGGGTGATACGTTTATACATATGGCCTATTAACTTTGTTGGGACTATCAAAGTATCATTAAAAGTCTATAAGCCCCTATGGATAATGAAAATCTAAACTTTATAGCCCCCCCTCTTTCTTGATATCTAACTTTTTTTGGGAAAACCTACGCCCCTGTCCACCTCACCACCACCGATTTGACTTTCACCTTCGTTGTCACGCGATTTTCATAGCTTGGCGTGATCTCAGTGCCCGACCCACTGACCCGCCCGGCAACCCTGAAGCCCCCACCTGGACTTTGGCTACGACACAATAAAACGAGTTCTACCACATCACAGCAGCCGGTTAATAGGCACATTTAATAAAGTCCTCCCTGATAAAGCTATCCCCCCTCCTCAGTCCGGTGCCGTCGCCCGGCTGGATCGACGCGCATTTGGCGGCCGGCATGCGGCTCCAGGATCCGTGCACTGAGCTTCCTTGGCCTCCTGGATAACCTCGTCGAGGGTCATCCTCGCCTGGCTGTCGCGGCGCTGTTCCGTCCGCCTCTGGTTGCACTTAAGCATGACTTTCAGGCGCGGCACCTTGGAGAGGTGATCGAAATACCGGATGATGTGAACCGAGTTCGAGGGCCGGGGCTCCACAGCGCAGCAAGCGGTATCATCCCGGTCGCAGGTGCACAGGAAGCTCATTGCCCGGCGGCTGGGACTCACGTCGAACTCGATGCTTACCAGATAGCAGGGTTCCAGCGTTACAACAATCCTTAACACTAGGGGGCAGGGCATTGAAAGAGTATTGAAGAATTTGCCAATTTTGGGAACTTAAGGGGTCAATACCGGAAGCGGAAATTCTAAACAGAAGTTGAAGCTTTTAATTTGCAAGCCTAAAACTTGTTTTTGCTAACTAGTTATCTTGTTTTGCATAACCTAGTTATAGAAATATATACTTTTTCAGTTCTTTAAACAAAATTTGGAAAAAAAAGAATTAAAAGTTTACCTTAAAAAAGCTCTGAACTCTATACTGAACTCTTATTCTAAATTATTTTTGTTTTCAGTTAAAACTCTCTCAAAAGTTAAAGTTAAAAATCAATTTAAAGTTATTAATAAAGAATAAAAATTAGAATATTAAGTAAACCGGAAACATATATAGAAAACATATAATATCCTATGAAGATTTCTTAAAAAAGCCTTTGGTAACCCACCCTTTTCTATAAACCAACTAACTATGAAAATCAATCTATTTTCCATCTAACCCTTGGTATTAACCCCTCCACCCGAGATCTTACCAGTTGACGTATCCAGAATCTGGGAGCGATTCTGTATCCAGAGAGAGCGTAAACTGCCCTGATTGGAGCGAGCTATGCGAGATCCTTCGAAGAAGCTGCGCATGGTCATCACATGGTTCGAGGCACGGACGAGCGCCTGGCGGGAGTGTCCTGGCAGCGGCAGGTTGTCGTAGATGGAGATGTAGATCTTGTGGCTGATATAGATGACAATAAAGCACAGGATGCAGATGAGCAGCAGGATGAGCAGGTAGGTGAACAGTGTGGGCAGGAAGAAGATGGCGTCCAGCAACATACCCAGTACCTGATCCGGGAGGCGAGCTTGTTAGCTAACTGACAAGATACACAAATCTATAGAGGATCAGAGGCAATGGAGGTGGTAGCAACAGCGGAAGCGGAAGCGGAGGCGAGGAAAAGGGGCAAGACGATAGATCCATTGATCACGCGGTTCTATTGATTTTTGCAACATCTATGTAAATGTATTTATTTCTTAATTTCTCTTTTTTGTTTCATTATTTTTTTTACTTTGTTTCTGTTGTCAGTTTTTTTTAGTTTCTGCCGTTGGTTTGTTTATTCTTTACATACGATTTTACATTGATAATATTATTATGTTTTTGTAATTAATTGTATTTCTCATATCTCATATCTCGTAACTCATATCTCATATCGCACATCGCATATGTATCTGTATCTGTATCTGCATTCGGTTTGTCGCTCGACTTTCCAGTTTTAAGTTTAAAGTTTAAAGTTAGTTTTTTATTTTTTTTTTAGCTCTTCTTTTGCCTTCCGTATTTTGTAACCCGCCGGCGGGTTCGCTCGACACCCAAAAGTGGGCGTGGTCTGCACACTGCGCATAACCCCTTAAAAAATCCTTAGGCTCAACCCTTAACCTTTTTTTTTTTGTTAGTTATTATTAATGCGTGTGTGTTTGGGTGTGCGAATGGGAGTGTGTGTGTGTGTTTGTGATGCAGCAACAGCTCTTAATAGTGCCATGATCGAATCAGATTTTAAAAATATATATATATACACACAAAAATGATCTTTTTTTTCGGTTGATATTTCGGTTCTCTGTTCGGGGTGTTGTAAATGCAACTTCTCGTTTGGGTAATAAGCTTGGTATCCTTCCACACACACACACATGCACCCTCGCCCAGCACACACACACACACACCCACATTTTCTGTTAATTAGATTTGTTGTTTTTGTTTTTCAAAATATTTTTCAAAAGCTGGCAGTTGTTGGAAATGCCCAGTTTTCATGCAACAGTTTGGTTTTTTTGATTTGAAATTTGTTTTGAAGCTTCAATTAGTCACTAAAAAAAACAAAAAGCATAAAACTATAAAACTAGGTGATGAAGAAACAATAAACATTTTGAAAATCATTTGCTAATTGGTTTTTTAATTAAATATTTTTCATGTGAATGCCTGGCAGTCGACTGCTCTCTCTCTGACTCGCGCTGACTTCTTGTGCTAAGCTTTAGGTTTAAAAATAATTTACTAAAATTATGTAATAAGATTGTAGATGTTGTTCTTCTTCTTCTTTATCAGTTATCAACAAAAGCGAAATACAATTTTCCCGATTTTTCAATTCTTGACTTTATCGATCGATCGTATGAGAGTGTATGAGGTTGGCGTTGGCGTGTGTGTGTCTGTGTTTTTTTTTTTTGTGCCTGTGTGTGGTTGTTGTTGTTGTACAATTACACATATATATTATTAATTTCCTTATCTTCTTTTTTTTTTTCTTAAATATCTTCAAAACATTCAGATGTCAGTTGGATATTGAAAAGAACTTGAAACTCTTTTTTTGTTTTCCTTTGAAGGGAGCCAGCATGTTCCGATGGAAGGAAAGATAGGACCTTTGCGAAGAAAGTGAAGGGCTAGGAGAAAGTTGTAACGGGAACATGCCGTTGCAACCTTTACACAGAGACACACACATACAAATGTAACTTCAGCACAACATACAGAATCAATTAATTAACATTTTAGTTTTTTTTTGCTCCAGCCCGCGGATTCTGAACCAGAATCGAGCAAATAACCTAACCACACTTATAGGGTTTACGATTGGTTTACAGATCCTTCTGAGCGTTATTATTATTATTATTTCTTTTTTTTGTATCTTATTTATCCATCAATCTATTATCCTTCCATTCACTTATTTCGTCTTCAAGTTGATGTATCCTTTCGCTGCGTTGTTGTTGATGTTGTTGTTGTTGTTGTTTAGCTGTTGCTGTTTGTTGCTATTATGTTGTGGTTGTTGTTGCTGTTGTTGTCGTTGTGGCTTAAACGGACAACGATACAAAACTGTTATACTGCGTGATGTTGCGTTTGAGAATGTCAGCGCAGGGTCCCAGAACACGTTCAAATCTGCAATAAGATCAGTATCAGGATCAGTATATAGTACTATATGGTCTTAGTAAGTCCTACCTCGCTCTGTCCAGCTTGACGCACTTGAGCGGCCCGCGGGCCACCACAGTCGCCGCCCGTGGTCGGTCCAAAAGCAGAGCTATCTCGCCAAAGTAATCGCTGCTACCCAGACGTCCCACCTCGGCCGGTTCCTCGCCCTGCTATGAGATTAAAGATAACCATTTGATAAGCTAATCTTCTCCAGAAATCTAAGAGAGGTCATTTACCTCGGAGCGCTGCTGCAGCACCACCGCACAGCCCTCGAGAATGATGTAGAAATCATCGCCGGCGGCTCCCTGTTTCACAATCGTTTCGCCGTCCTCGAAGGAGCACGTCTCCAGCGAGTCGGCCACTGTTAGGCGCTCCCACTTGTCCAGACTCTCCAGAATGGAGACGCGCGACAAGAACTCCTCGTACATCTTTCGCTTGCGGATGGTGGAGCCCATCAGGATGCGGCGGTAGGAGTCGCGGTCGATGCCCCACAGCTTGACGTCGGTCTTGGCCCGGACGGTGGCAGCCCGAGGGGTGCCATAGATCAGCGCCAGTTCTCCGAAGCTGCCGCCCTCGCTGATGGTGGTGACCAGTTCCGAGTTGACAAAAACCTGTGAATCAATAAGGTAATTAGTAAAGTAACAAGTAGAGGTGTTAGGTGTTACTCACATCAACCTCGCCCACGTCAATGACATAGAAGTTGTCACCCTCATCCCCCTGCTGGATGATGTTCTCGCCGGCGATGTGATTCACGGGGAACATGGCATCAAAGATGTCCGATCGCTCGCTCTCATCCAAATGGGCGAACAGGACATTCTTGGCAATGGCCTTGGACAGGGCGTTCATTGTCTTGTAGTCCTTGGGCACCACCTTCTTGACATAGTTGGTGGCGTCCTCCTCGGTGACGGGCTCGGCGGAAATGCCGCCACGCCGGCGCACGGGCGGAGCTGCTGTCTGTGGCATCGGGCTGAGATCTTCGGCGTCGTCGGGGCTGATTACCTGTCTACTGGCATCCAGTTTGACTTGTTCCTGTCGATGATAAAAATAAACCATATGTTGAGTATATAGCTGGCTTTTATCGGGTCATTATTCTTATAAGGGTTTTAATATTATTTGATTTTTAATCAGATTTGGGTTTAAGGTCTGTATAGCAGTTACTGTTTGGAATAGTTTGTAGACCAGTTTAGGGAATACTTTTAAGATATAGGTCTTGAGCTTAAGATATCTTTAATTTAAAGAACTATTTTAATACAAATTTTAATAATTAAATATTGAATTAAGACCTTCTACCTTTAATTCCAAAACCTTTCAAAAAGAATACTATATGGCTTCTAAAAGCACTTTCTTTATAATAATAATAATAAACTCCCGCGGCAATGTTCGTCACTCTCAAAAGGAGTTTTCAACCTGCCACCTGCCACCACTGCAACCAGTGGTTATTTTCCTGCATGCGTCAAGTGGCAGGCAGATGCGTCGCACCCGGGAAAGCTCAACCACCTCCTCCGCTAATGGAAATCATGAAGCTTCAGGCTCCAATCCCGGGTAGCTGAAGAGCTTTGCATTTAAAGTTGTTGCATGCAACCTCCCCTCCTTAACTGCCACCTCCCAACCACCGCCCCCTTTTTATTCAAATTCTGACCACGCAAAGTTTAGTTCCAGCTGCCCAATTGCAGCGCCCGTCCATCCCTGTGACGTCAAGGCGGTCGAGCTGAAATAATTGCCAGCTGGCCAAGATGCTGATTAAGTTGCATTAAATTGTCACTCAATTTAACTGCAAGTGGCGGCTTCTGGCATTTATGGGTGCTTTTTCCCGAAAATAGCCTCACATCTCGAAAAACAATTAATCACAAAATAAAGAAATGCAGCATTTTTGTTTATTTTTAGGAAAGAAATGACTAAGTCTCTATGAAACCCATTTATTGTTTTCCTGAATGGGGTATAGGTTTTAGAGGGAAAGCCCATTTAAAAATAAACAACTTGTAATATTTTTTTGAATTTTAGAATATTATTTAAAGCTTTGATAGCCCTATTTCTTCTCACATCAAAGCTGCTAATAAATATTTTGTATTCCATATAAATAATTGTACTTGATTGGATTTCTTCGACCAACCGCAACCTCTTGAACGAAAATATCCAAAGCTAGCATTTTTCAACCAACGACTTCAAATGAATGGCGGCGGTGCTCATTAATTTTTATTGTCTAAACAAAACCTGTTTCATGCCAAATCAAAAATTGCATGAAGTACGCACGAATATTGTAAACAAAGCAGCGGGTAGGGGAAGAAAACATTTAAAAATAAATATTAAACCGAAAAAAAGCACAATTATAAGGTGAACCAAGCAATTGGCCAGCCGATCATGGATCGTGGATGAGATAACGATCCACTCCATAAGTATTATTCACCCGAAAACCCCAGCTGAATGTCGAGCCAATGACTTGACGGAGCTCTTGGGTGGCTGCCAGTCAGCTGAAGGAACCTGGAGGCAGGCTCCAACCCCCCTGGAGAACTCAGGTGTCAAAACAGAAAAAGATAACGAGCATTGGCGCCCAGTTCGTGTCAACGTGTGGCATACAAATGTCGTTATAATGAGAGCTACAAAATATAGGATACACTTGCAAAATGTACCCCCAAGTCTTGTCAAGATCTACAAAAACTAATCTTTAGAAACTACTTAAACTATAAACTATAAACTACACTTTGTTTAAAGTACTGTCCTCATAAAAAATAAATAAAACCCAGCGGAGTGCCTTTCGAGTGCACCATTTTAAAAGCTGTCGATGAATTTGCATACAACTGTGTAAGTTAAGTGAAATTTTCATCATGCAGCCAGCTTACTGGATGGCATTTTGCTAACCCCACCGGAACCCTATCGCTCCCTCTCCCCTTTGATGGGAAAAAGTGCAACTTGTTTATGGCCATTTTTCCAGGGCCAGGGCCAGAGCCAGAGCCAAGCCGGCGGTGAACTTGGAGAGGTGGCGCGTGTGGCCGTGACCTTTGTGCAGACGCGGAGTCGGCGCCCAGCCAACTAGTAGCCCTGGGATTGGCCATGGCCATGGACAAGCAGTCTCCCAATCCAACCCTTCGTCATATTGCCATTTTTCCCGGGCGGAGCTGCACGACTTTTTTTTTTTATTTTTTTCCGCTGTGACATTTTAAGCGGAAATCGATTTGGAATTGAAAATTGAATCCAATCCCCTCCCGGATGGGCTGACTCTGCGGTCTGGAAACGGCTGATTGGATGGTATTGCTTTTCGCTGGGCCCACGTATGTACATACACCCTCTTCTGTTGACTTTAAAGTCTTGGCTCCTTATCAAAATACTCGCTAATAAACACACAAAACAAAAAAAAACCCGAACATTTATGGGAATCATGACAAATGCAGGTCTTGATTAGGTGACGACAATTGGTGCGGCCGAACGGGGCAGGTAGGTGGGGCAAGGTGTGCAGGGTGGGGCAAGATGAGACGTAGTATGTACAGCACATGGGAGGTTGGGTAATGAAATCTAATTAACCGACATTTTCACCTTATTATTAGGTTTATTAATCTTGTAATAGTGATAGACAAAATTTAGAAACTATTTTTAACATTTTGGTATTTAAAGTATTTATGTTTTTGTATGCTTTTTTTCATTTTAACAAAAAATATATAAATTTAGAAACTTGTACCATTTATTCATTTGGAATTTAATATTGGATTGCAGTTAAAAACATTACTTTAAAACCAAGAAAGAAAAGCAGTCCTTTACTTTTGGTTTTCAGAAGCTCCACTGATGGTAAGGTACATTTTGTGCTTTTTGGTACTCTGCTTTTTGTTTATTATGCGTTTAAAAAAGTATTCCTTAAAAACACTATTTTCTTAAGAAATATAAAAGCCTTTATAAAAAAACATAAGGAAAGACACATATGAAGTTTATGTTTTTGAAGAATGCTATGATTTCTATGCTTCTTTATGCTTTTTTTGATTTAGGCTTTTCCATTTTATGCTTTTCGAAAAATATAAATTTATAAATAGTAATCCAATTTTCTTATGGAATAATTAAGCTTGTAGGGGAATCGAATGAAAAGTTTGTCAAGAATGATTTGAAGATTTTCTAATTGGGCCTTTTATTTGGTTTGAAATTTATTTTAAAGAAGATTTCTATGCTTTTTTGTATTTAATGCTTTTGGCTTTTAGCTTGCTTATTTCTTTTTGGAATACTAAGGATACCTAAGATTCAAAATTCTTAGTGTAAAATCCAGAAAAAAACAGTGATAATGGACTATTAAAGAGGCGATGCTATACATGGTTCACAACATGCTGTGAGGTAGGACCCAGAACCACATAAGCGAGGCATATAATGGATGCCACTGGCAATTGTGGACAGTGCGGCATTGTTGCGTCCAATGAGCATGAATAAAGAGCAGCAAAGGCGTCGACTTTTGTGGGGGACAGTCAGTCAGTTACACTGCACAATGCAATTGTGCAACAGAATTCTAAATATTAAACTAAATACATATATGTATGTTTATGTATGTATGTTTTAGCGAATGAATGAGTGCTTATTGAATAGCCGTTGCCGTAAAAACTAGACTTATGGTCTACAAACTATGACAACCACCAACAGACTCATTTATTTATGACTATTCTCGTTGGCAAACCTTAGACATGTTTCTTTGCTTTTAGCCTCTGTATCTGTGTGTCTTTAGATATGTGTGTGTGGTGGTGTGTGTGTGTTTGGTTTTTTTGTTGTGTTTTTTAATCCGTGTACTGGTGCTGGTGCTGGTGTGCTTGTGCTACTTATGTCTGTGCAACAAATTTTGAAAAAAAACGCTTCGCTTCTAATATGGACACAGAGAGACAAACAAACAAACTAAATGAAAATGAAAACTAGTGGCAGCGGAGAATTGTGTTTTAGAATTTGTAAAAATTTATTGTAATAATTAGAGAATACTCTGCTCGAAAGAGACCTCAAGAACCATGCCGACGAGCAAAAGAATTATAGAAATATTACGTATACGCGGCGTGGACATGCGAGCAAAAACAGCCGCCACCAGCAATGACAAATCCAATGTCAAAGTTTTATAAAAATAAATATTTGAGATTTGCTCTGAAAAGATTTGAAATATTTCTATTTTTTTCGTTTTTTTTTTAAATTGGAAATATTTTTGGGGCACAAGAAATAAGCAAGCCAAAGGATTGGTTCAGAATATTCTTCAGCAATCAATCGAATCCAGGACTGAGGCGTACCACAGGGCGTATGATTAATATTTACCCCAGTGGGCTATTAAAAGAAATCGCAACCAAATTAATTGGCATAAATGAGCAACGGCCACAGCTATCATATAAAATTATATAAAAAAAATAGAGAAAATCCTAAAAATATATTTTATGAGATCGTGCGTCACTAGACCTCCGCTAATAAATGGTACATAAACATTTGATTTAATTCTTCTACTAGTTCGCTAATGTCCAATTTAACAATTTTTCAGGACTGGGTTTTCATTTTCATTCTCATTTTGGGTTTGTCGCTTTTCCTGCCATTTATAATTGCTTAATTAATCCAATTGCAGGAACACAGTGTGTCTCATGTTATTGTAGTCTACCCGCTGTTTCCGTTTTTATTAGTTAGTTGTTTCTGTAATTGTTGTTGTTGCTATTGTTGTTGTTCTTCCCGACGTATGTCTTTCGCGTATTTACAAAACGGAGGCGCGACACAAACTGAAAACTCAATTCGATTTCGCGTTCAGCTCGCGCCAAACGACGCCAGCGTCAACGTCAGCGTCAACGCAGACGTCACAGTCAACGTCGGCAGTGGCAGCGGCTTCATCTTTCCCCCCTCAATAGTGGCCCCACCTCACAAACACATATACACTCATGTGTGGTAGTGTATCTCTGCACGAGTGTGGGTGATACCGTTATGTGTTGTTTTCGCTTTTTTGCGAACCATTTGCGGTTGCCTTGTGGAGGTTTCTGCGGCCAAAAGATCCAAAAATGTGGGCAGTAGCCTAGCCACAAGGGCTAATAATACACTGGAAGCTACGGGGGGTAACTAAAAGTCATTTAACTTTGAAAAATACCTAAAAAGCTCATTCTAATGGCTGATATTTATGGAAAAAAAGGCAAAACTTATTTACAAAAATTATTTTTTAATTATATAATTTTTTTTAGTGTATAATTTTTATAAAACCCTACAAATAGCCCAGGGGAGAAGCCAGTACTGGCCAGAAATAAGAGGATTAATTCCAAACGTCAGTGACAATGCAAAAAGTCAATGTCAATCAAAATAGTGTCTCTTGGGGAATTATTTGCATATATTTTATTTTAATTACTTCAATTCCCAACCCAAAGAGTTAAGAAAAATATATATTTTTATGACAAAAAATAAATGGTTTTCTTAGATTTAAGAAAGAGTGTAATTTTCAAAAGTAACTGCAAGATTGTGGATCAAATTTTTCAAGAAAATATTCACATTTTTGAAACAAAAGTAGGATTTTCATAGATTAATATTATTCCAGCATTGTTTTCTCGCAGTGCACATAAAAAAGCAAATAGGGCAAGCCTACCAAGACTTTTAAATTAAATTAAAGGTATTTTCAAGAGTAGAATTGTTCATTTCCAAGAGTATAAAGTTTATATAAGCTTTTATAAACCAATTTTTAGATAAAAAATGCATATATTTTGTAACTAAAATAATATTTTCTTAGATTTCAGGTTGTTTTCAAAGTGTTTTCTTCAAGTGCATATAAAAACATAAATAAGCATCAGCATTTTTAATGAAAATAACAGTCTCTCTATGATTTAAGATTGCAAAGAGTGGAGTTGTTTTACTTCAAGAGTACAAAAAATATTTTTAGAGGGAAAATTCATATTAGATTAGATTAGATTAGTACGTAAGAATATTTTCTTAGTTTTCCGAATAATTTAAAAAATTCTTTTCTCCAAGTGTGCACCAAAGCCAACTGAGCTCTCGCTTCTTAAACGAAAGTAAAAGTCTCTTTTCACTCAAAAATATTAAAAATAACAATTTGAAGCTTCCTACAAAACTACAGAAGAGCAAAAACCACAAAATTAGACAGTTTTTGAAACCAAAAGAGATAGTTTCGTCTGAGTTGGAACTCAAAGTACTCAAAAGTACTGGGCAAGAGATTCCCAAATTCCATTCTCTGATTTCTCGCCGCGTACAAAAGAAATCAATTTAAAAGCCGGTGGGGAAACAACAACAAAAAAACATCCAAGAAGAAATCGACAGAAGAAACAAAAACAAATCTACAAAAGAGCGTGTAGGCGGGTGGGATTATTTGCCCAAGGCAGCGCCGGAAACAAATTTGATTTGCGGCAGTGGCGATTTATAGTTCCACGAGCTAATAAAAATGCAAATTCATTTCGCACATTCGTTCATTTAATAAATTGTCAATAACAATTACATGAGCCATTATGTTTTGTTACCTAATGGTATCTCAATCGGGTACTACGTGGCGTATACGCAACGAGTGGGGGCTCTAAGCCGTCCTCGTGGCATGCAACGCTCTCGTTAGTGCGATCTCAAGGCAAAGGGCTCTCACAGGCGCCTAGTTGGGGATTAGATGGATGAAACCTTGGGGGCAGGTGGGCCGCCGACAGGTTAAGTGTGCCAATTTGCAGGGCGCCCGGAGGAGAAAGCCACTCGGCTAGAGTGACAATTGGTTGCAATTTGTAGAATGTGAGGCATGGTTGGTATATCGAGACTCAGAAAATACTCTTTTTCTTATAAATATCATGAGTTTTAATGATTTAATCAAGCAGTGGGCTTATTTTTATTAACTTGATTAGCAATCTATCAGTTCTTTAATATTCTTCTGGGTATTTTTATGTTTGATTTTATTGTTAATAGAGAGGCTCTAATTTTTAGCCCATTTGGCAAACTAGTATTAGCAAGTTTTTACCAAAAAGTGCTATATTTTAAACAAATTAAAGAAAAACGAAGCAGATTTATTAGAAATATGCTGCCAAGATATGAAAATTATAATCTTTTAGGTTTATAAAGAGAATAAAATAGGAAAAAGCCTTCAAAACAAATTAAATTTGTTATCTATTGTCGTGCTTCCTTTTAAATCCTGTGGCAAAACCCATTAAATGTGGACCTCCCATAACTTTCTATCGCCACACACTTGCCACAACTTTGTCGCCTGCCTGCAACATGGAGGAGATACGGAAACGGAAGTGCCGGCAGGGGAGGCCCATCACCAGATACGCGTTGCACTAAAATGCGAAAAAGCTTTTTGTCGTCCTGTTTCCTTTCAGCAGCAGGTACATAATATATATATTATAATATATGGGCATCTGTATGGGTATGTGTTATAATCGAATTAATTAAAATTTTGCGCCCTACTTGACGCAGAAATTCCCCGGCTCTTTCACTCCCGTGTGTGTGCATCTCTCTTCTCTTTCTATGCCACACGGCAGCAGAGAGTCTCGACGCTTTAAAATTTTCCTGGTAATAAAGCTGAAAAGGCCCGCATAAAATAGCCCGTCGAAAAGTTGCTTCAGCGAAATTTCCAATTCAGTGAACTTTTTGTTTTGCCACGCCCCCTCTCCCCACTCCCCACCACTCCTGTGGAAAAGGATGCCATCAGTTATGGCATCCAGGAGACCCTTTGTGTTGCCTGCATAAACATTATTTTTGGGGGGAATGGACACACAAAAGGCGGGATGGGAGGGACCTCCCTATTGATTCTGCAAGTGGTCACTGAATGTCCTGCGAAAAAGGGACACGCCACAATCGTCGTCACAGCTGTCAGCCAGGAGCAGCCAGGCAGCAAATTGACAGCTGAAGCCTGAAGAGTTTGCCAGCTCAAGTCCCAAATGACGTCAGTGGGACTGGAAAAGGATAATCAGTTTAAGGTGTGAATGCTGAGAAAAGGATAATAATAGTTATCACATTTTCATTAGCGATTTCCATGAGATTCCCATCTCCACGGTCGGGTCCTTAATTATTGGCCAAATTATTCATGAACCCTCGACGGTGAGGAGAGTTTCTAAGCCGCTTAATGGATCGGCACACAAAAGGTCACCGCATCCGACAGGATACACAACAGAAAAGAATACCTTTGCGGGAGCAGGACTCTCTGTATATTTGTGTATATTATTTACATAAAATTTTCGCATTGATTTCGGTCCTTTCGATAAAAGGCTCAGGAGCTCAGAGCTCCGAACCTGGCCGTTAAATAAACGATAATTTATGTATGCATAGTCCGGAAAGGACCCCAAGGATAAGGTTTCCATCAAGGATGGCACCATCTCAATTATTCACAAAAATAGCCCTGCCAAAACCAAAGCCCTGTCTAAAATTCAATATTCAAAGTATTAACCATAATCCCGCAGGGGATTCATTCATAAATCACTTTCATTCGGAATAGCCACTTAAAAATATCACGAAAATTGTAAGCTTCGGATGCAAAAGCATCAAATGGAAATAATTCCCAATAAAAGACGAGCCGAGGTCAGATTTGAGGGGCTAATATTAGTAACCTATTTGTTTACCATTTAACAGCCACTTAAGGTTATAATGGCAAATTATTTTGCGACGAAATATGAACATAAATTGCACAAGAAAGATATCTTTTTAAGAAGCAACAAGGCGTATGAGTAATAAACTGTTTGTCCTTTGAAATTCAAGACACTTTCACAAAAATTCTTCACATTCCAAAGGTTTAACCATCAAGGATTAAGGTCCAAGACATATTTAACTCATGACAGTTTACCCACCATTTTGTGTTATTTCCGGTTCCTGATCCTGGCCTCCTTGCACCTACAATTATGTTTATTTTATGGCCTAAATAATGGCTTAGTGTTGGCACGATGGTTATCAGCTGGTGGACAGAACGATGACAGCCGTAAAAGAGGCATTCAAATGGCCGTAAAAGTGGACAATTCGATGGCGGAATTCGCGTGGCAATCAATCAGCCGGAATCGTCGGGCTAACGACCGAAAACAATAAATATTCTACCAATTGGAGCTGTTTATTCAACTTGGCCAAGTGCGAAATGCGAAATGGTGCTGTCGGTGGCCAAAAGGTGACTGAGTTACTGTGGCAGCCGAGGATGAAAGCGTACTCTCATCGCCCCCAAAACAGAGACAGCACCAACACCAACGAAACCCAGAACCGAATCCGAATCCGAATCAGAATCCGAATACGACAGGATGACCTTCAGCAACACGCACAGTAAATGGAAAAAAAAAAGACAAGTTTTCGCAACAAAACAAGCTATGACGCAGCCAGTGGCGGGAAAAGCTTTCGCAGGACTAAGGACCAGCCAAAGGACTAACAGAAAAGCAAAGGCAATGGCAGGGCTTTGATTTTGTTTGCCTTTCCTGAGAGTTTCAAGTGCAAAATCGACATAAACTCGCAAAAAGCTATGGCTCCGATAGGGTCTGTGTCGGTGTGGAAGGATATAGCCTTTCCAAAGGGTATATTAACTATTGGGGTTTATTATCCTTCTGATATATTAAATTAAGACCATAAGTCAGAGAGGTTAAGATGCTTTATCGTACATTGGTTTAAAGGTGGATTTTAAGAAAGGTAGCTCTACTTTCTTAGAGTTTAAGGACAAAAGGATGTAAAGGATAACTAATATTTCTTTTAAAGGTAGTAACTAGTTGGTTATCTGTCAAATGGACCTTTTTAAAGCTATTTAGACCTTAAAGAATATTAAATCTATATATATAAAAGAACAACGTGTTTTATGTTACAACACTTATAAATCAAGAACGGAAAAACAGATTTGAGTGAAAATTGGTAGGGAGGTAGCTTAGAGCCAGGAGAAGGACATAGGATACTTTTTGTCCCGTTCGACAGCGTTCCTCCCTGGCCCATACTTTTTTATTTAGGCAGACAGCTAAGAAGAAAATGTCAAAATGTCAGTTACAAACGAAGTCAAATTCATAGTCAGGCTCTCAAATTTAACAACGAACCAAAAAGATTGTGTTGCGCTTCCGGGAAAGTGAAATTGCCTCAACTTGAAGCACCACTAGAGCCTCTGCACTCTCTATTGATATTTGTAAGAAATCAATATTAAAACTATTTCTATTAAATAAATAATTAACAAGTGGATTGAAGTGAAGTGAAGTTTAATTAATAATGCCGCGACCAAGACGATCGAATCTTTCCCGACAAAGCCGTAATGCAAGAAGAATACAAAATACTGCATATGAAAGGACTGAAGAAGAACGAAAAATTGCACGTGAACAGAGCCGCAATAGTAAGGCTCGACTTCGTGCTTCTCAAATAGATTTTAATTTGCGACGAAAAATTTTAGCTGATTTGAATCGAGCTGCGTTTCGATACGATTGCAGCAATGATTACAGCTTGCATCCTAGCGTTTGCATTGGGCAAATGGACGTTGTTTGCGAGTATTGTGGTGCATTAAAGTTTTCCGGAGAAACGCCTGGATTATGCTGCGTTAATGATAAAGTGAAGTTGCCAGTAATTCCAAGATCTGCGGCTGCCGACGAAATAAACGCTTGCCTCAAATCGTCAAATCTATGGCGCTATGTGAAGAAACTGCAGCTGATAACAAACATGAGAGTTACATTGCTTAATGATACATCTGCTGAAGATTTCTCGGAGCAATTTCTGACTATCGGTAATGGTCAAGTACCTGTCGATGAATCGAGCGGATTAATATCATTTCCAAATAATTTTTGTAATTTTGTCTCATCAAAAGACGAACTTATCAACAATGTATTTCCAAATATTATTTCTAACTACAAAAATAATGAATGGTTGAGTGAGCGAGCAATTTTAGCGGCTAAGAATAAAGATGTAGATGACCTGAACTACATAATTCAAAATAAGATCATTGGAACAATGCATTCATTCAAATCTATTGACTGCGTCACAAATGAAGATGAAGCCACCAACTATCCAATTGAATTTTTAAACTCTTTGGACGTGCCTGGCTTACCACCGCACAATTTACGCCTAAAGGTTGGCTCCGTAGTAATCATGCTTCGAAACATAAACCAACCAAAACTGTGCAACGGTACGCGTTTGGTGGTTAGTAAATTGATGAACAATGTAATTTACGCTACGATAATGATAGGAAAATTCAAAGGTGAGGAAGTTCTAATTCCGAGGATCCCGATGATCCCAACCGATATGCCGTTTGAATTTAAAAGACTTCAATTTCCGATACGTCTTGCATTTGCCATGACAATCAACAAATCACAAGCCCAATCCTTAAAAGTTTGTGGTTTAAATCTAGAACATTCATGTTTTTCCCATGGTCAATTATACGTGGCATGTTCACGGGTCGGAAAACCATCTGCGTTGTTTGTTTTTGCGCCTGATAATAAAAAAAAAAATGTCGTGTATCACAAGGTGCTTGAGTGAAGAGCAACCTATATACTAAAATACAGAAATAATAATGAATGATTAAGGAGGAGAAACAAAGAATATTGTATACCCACAAGTATTACAGAATTTAATTAATTTGAAAATTATTCTTTTTTCTTTGACTTATTTTTTATGCGTGCAACAACAATATGCCACAGCGAAACGTGGCAGGGTACTGCTAGTAGTCTATAATCCTTAACCAAAACCAACTTGTTTTCATTTATTTCTGCCACACAACCAACGACGCCGTCATTTGCAGCTCCAAACCCTCCCCCAAACGTTGGGAAATCAAAGCTTTTCCCACGCGCACACTCCCTTACTCCCTAGTACTAGGCCCCCAAAAGACGAAAGCTCTGGCAGACCATAACCCACACTGCCACTTACTTGATGCTCCCGAGCAATTGATGTCAGATGCATTTGCAGGCTGCGATCGCTGACGGCATCCTCCTCGGGTATCGTGGTGCAGGAAGTGCGAACGTGCCGCATCCGATGCACTGCATCCAGGCTGAGACGGTGCTCGTGATCGTCCCGGAGCAGGGCATCAAAGACGGCCACTCCGCCGTCGATGCTGCTTTCGCGTAGGAGGCGACCGCCACGCCCACTGTACTGCGGGTGCTGTTCGTTATGATGATGCTGGTGGCCAGGCAGATGATGGTGGTGGGTGGCTGTGGAGACGCCACCCTCCGAGAAGGAACGGATGCGCATCGCTCCATTGGCATCGGTTGTCAGTGCCACGGAGCGGAAGCGATCGATGACCGCATCCTGGATGCTGTTCACGCTCAACTGGTTGCCCATTTCACAAAAAAAATAAACACCGGACAGCGGCACAACAAAATAATATCTGTGGCAGAAGGACGCTTCTGCACGGCGCCAGTCTGCTAATCCGACTGACTGGAGGGTCCAGCATTCAACAGGCAGCAGGTCCTGCCATCACACACGCCCGAGAGAAGCCCGACGGGGGCAGTGGAATGGGTGAGTGGGTGGGCACTGCCTCCACAGGTGCTCTCTGTTACAGTAGCATTGCAGCGTTGCAAGCTTTGGCTGCAGCCTGGTTTCCTTCGGCGTAGTTGCACTTCCTGGACAGGATGCAGGATGCAATTAATTGCCTCAGCGACAGCCATGTCAACTTCACAGCTCTCCCAGTAGAGTTCCCCCCATGGATACTTTTGTATTTATTTTTAGAACTCCACTTAAAAATAGACCTCTGAGGCTATATTGATTTTTAGCTTGTGGCTATTTATTGGCCGAAGTCAAAGGGGGTTATATTATTATTTGGAATCCCCATTAATGTAACTGCAACAAAAATTTGAAACTACGATGAAGTCATTGCTCTCGGCGCCGTTTGGAACGACGCGGTGTGCCCGGGCTGCTTGCAGGACGTTTACGACCCCTTCTTGGTGTAGAAGGGGGCATCTTCAAAGAGGGAGCCCTCATTCCACCTCTAGCTGCCCGGCGTCTTGGCGTACTCTGGCTGACACTGGATGGCTCACTGGCTGTGCGGTGCACGAGCATCTGCTCGGCGGCCACCACATCGACGGCTAGTCCCATGGCATCCAGGCTGGAGCGATCGAAGGTGACACGCAGATAGCGATCCTCCTCAAACATGTTCCTCTCGTCGTCCGAGAGAGCGTTCCAGGCGTTCGAGGCCTCTCTTAGGATGGTCAACGGATCGCTGTCCTTCTGCTTGCACGCCTGGCGATATTCCCGCAAAAAATTGTACTCAGGACAAGTTGTGATGAAAACGGGATTAGCTGGACGGTCGTCCATCTTTTTGGCTTTAGGCGGCATGGTCGCTAACAGAAATTTCAATTATTGTTGTGAAATTTATCAAATTTGAGTATAAATTCCGGTTGGAAAAATTTTTTGAAAACTATTTCGACAAATATAGATGTTTAGCATATGAATGCCGTTGGAATACTGAATCTGTATAAAGTATCTCCGCCCTACAATCAGTTGTAAATATAACCAAGCCTACTTATTTCAAAGATCTGAAAGTTGTTCACTTTCTTGCTATAAGGCAAGTAATAGAGGATGTCAATTTCCAATTTTTTGTTATTCTCCACGCATAATTCGAACTGCTCCATTACCTTTAGGCTCCACTGAACCAAAGAGCACAACAAGGTCCAAGTTCCATCACCCACAGTTTCTGCAGTACACCTTCGTTTTGGACAAGAGAAGAAATTGTTAAAATTTTGCCATATTTTTAATTACCATGTATAGGCCGTGTAATTGCGTTAACCATCATTGTTTTTATTAAATATTATTTTTGAAATGTATGTGTACCAACTGGAATTAAAAAGTGGTATCTAGCAGTTACCATATCTTCGGAATAATCATCCAAAGTTGAAATCTTTATTTTTCTGCTTCTATGATTTTTCCTTAAACATTTTCCTTTGGAAGAATTATTTTTTTCATTGAAATCAGTAGGCTTTTTGGATTTTGGATTTAAGGAAATAACTTCCTTAGCACGAAATAAATTTATTAAATTTTTTATAGTTAGTAAAACAATATTTTTGCCAATTATTTTCGCCAATTGAAGTTTTTAATGTCATCCTGACTTATTAATATAGCTACTACACTTTGTTAACATTTTATTTCAAAGTTGTTAACGGGCTATAACAGATAACCAATAACTATAACTATAAGGTAGTTTTGTCGAGAAATGTGGACCTTTAACAAAATAAAAGGTGGTCCAGGTTAACAGGTCCAGTTTAAACAAAGACTTTGAGTTATTTTCACCTCCTACCATAAAAACAAACATTGTTCTCTATAATTGTTCTACATATGCTTCTATTATTTAATTATTTTCTTGCAGAAGGTATTATGATAGGACACAAGTTTTCAATGGAGTATGTTCTTGATCAGGATCACCTCCTGAGTACATATAAGCATATCCGCCTATCCGTCTGTCTGTCCGTTTGACTCTTTCTAGGCAAACTAGTCTACAATTTTAAACCTATCCATACTTGAAACAATCTATACTTGAATGCTTGAAAACACCCACCCTTCTTTTCCTTCCATGCAGTATAAAAGTCGCAACGGCCGGGATCGGACGACTATATCCCATAGCTACTATATAGTTAAACGATCGGAAATGACCCAACTTTTCTATTTTTTTTCTAAGATAAAAGCTTGAAACTTTTTTAAAATTATGCAATATATCATATCTTAACTGCAGGGGTATATCAACTTCAGTCAGCTTTTCTTTCTTGTTTTTCAAATTTGTTGTTTTTGCCAATTTTTCTAGGGAATTCCCTTCGAAAATTCATAAAATACATATAATGTATGGTTTATACTTGTAGTTATTGAAACATGTGATGTTTTATCCAACAATCGAAAACCAAGCAAACTCAGTAGTCTATGATTTTGAAATATTTGATCCAAAAGTCGAGCAGGTCCCGACCAGGCCCTAACAGAATCATTCCAAAGCAAATCGTCGTCCCGAACACACGTACTAGCCAAAAAAAAATATATAATTCAAATCTTACAAGTGATTTTTATATATTTTTCAGTAAATTTAAATATTTTTTTTTTGTAATTTTCTAAAGAAATTTTCAAGTGAATTAGAAATTTAACTTTCGGTTATTAAATAGTGAAAAAAAAATAATAAAAGTCAACATGAGCAACTATTCATCAAGTGACCTGTCGAGTGACCATGACAGCTGTGTTGAGCCGTGCAGCCGCCAAAAGAGGTCCCCTTCCACCAAGAAGAGGGGCACATCCCAGAAGAGGACCCCATCCCAGCCGCAGAATTCCAAGTCGATGAGAGAAGCCAGAGGCTATAAGGATCAAGGGACCATGTTTGGTTCTAGGTCTCGTCGAGATTCTCAGGCGGCAGGGTCGTCGAGAGGGTCGCACGGCCGGCAGTCCCAGGCCGCGCAGGATCGTTTCCGGTCGCGTTCCGAAGAAACGCCTTACACGCGCTTCCTGATGGAGTTCAGGGAGCGCTATGGCAACTACTACCAACGCGATCAGGTAACCGCGGCGGCGAAGAAACACTGGATTGGTATAGCTACCAGGCATAGTGAACCTCCTAAGAACTTCTTTAGGGTAAGTTACAATTTCTGGATTTCCAAATCCAACCTGGAATGAGTGCTTTCCTCCGACAGAGCGGAGTTCCGAATGCTCTTAACGCCAAGTCATCGGACAATCATGGGGCAGCATTCTCCTTTGCTGGTATCGACATCGAGTCTGGGCCAGCCAGCAGCAAGGACGTCTCCATCGGCAGCGTTGACGATGGAGAGTGCTGCATGAAGAAGAAGAAGCCTAGGATGTGCAAACCCAAGCAGAAGAAGAAGGTTTGCGCCAGGAAGCCCAAGTGCGCCAAGCCGAAACCCAGGTGCGCCAAGCCGAAACCCAAGTGCCGAAAGCCCAAACGCAAGAACGCTTGCCGTAGGGCCCCGGCGTGTCCCAAGCGGAAGCCCAGGTGCCCCAAGCCCAAACCCAAGTGCCAAAAGCCGAAGCCAGCTTGCCCAAGACCATGCTGATCGGTAGATCGACAGCCTCACGTCCCCCCAAACATATTTCGGTCTAAAAAAAAAAATCTAAAAAATCAGACAGATTCCAAAAGTTAAATCAAAATTAGGAATTTCGGAAAGCTGCTGGGAAATCAAGATGCGGCCTTCAGTGAACTGGATGGGAAGAGCAGCGCCATCCTTCAAAAGAAACCAATCCCAAGAATAGATTCAAAGCTTCAGGGAAAGGGAACTTTCATAATTTATCCATTTTTATATTCCGGCTTACAATTAGGACCAGCTACCCCTTCAAAAATGATTAAAAAAAATCTGTCTGACCAAAAACTGTGTTTCAATGATTTCTCCTTTCATAGACTGCTCCTTCGATGGTAATCTCATCCATACAAAGGCTTTTTAAAGGCTTAAAAATTCGAAAAAAAAAACTAGAATTAAAATAAAACTACCTCATGCTTAGACTTACCCGCTCTAGCTTCTGGAAGTACTGGCGCAGGAACTGCACTGGATTCTCGGGGCGGCGAACACATAGCTGGACGATGCAGTCCTTCAGGACACGCTGGATACCGTGCGTCTGGATATAGTGTTCGCACTCCCGCAGACTCTGCTCCTCCAGCGTCTTGGCCATCATGTAGGACATGTGTTTGGTGGCTTTTCCTCGCTTTCCTTGCGCTGACCCACCGAGCTCTCCCCTCCTCGCAACGCAATATACACAATTTGTCCGAGAAAGTGTGTGGGTGTTTGGTTCAGTTTGTTTGATTTGGCCACCTTGTTTTTCGAAGGAAATCGCCCTAAACTAAGTTAAATGGTGTGGATTTTGTTTAGTAACTGGTTGGGCTAGATTTCTAATATGTTTTTCTCGTTTATCGCAATTTTGGCACCCGTTCTGTGGCGTATAGTGGGTTTTGTTCACTTTTCCTCGCAGCACTGACCCGTTTTCACTTTCGCTATTTCACGCTTTACGGCTACTTTCGACCAATGAATCCCGTCCTCCTGATGGTCGCCGCTTTCCCTAGTCTGCCCTGCAGCATATGGAGTACTTAGAACAGCGTTAAATGTGGTTTTTTAGCAAAACTTAACTAATTTTCACGCACGTAAACCACAGACGTTGTTGTTGTTGTTTTTCTTAGCGATGGGCAAATGCATCTATCGATATACATATATCGATCAGCCACTCCCGTTGACCAACACTATTCAGTATCGCATAAGTGCCATCCCCTGCGAAAGTGTCATTTGAATTTAAAAAAAGCTTTCAAATCGAAGGGTGTTTTTTTTTCGTAAATTAATGCTTCGCCTAATCCAATAAAGATCAAAAGCAGTAGCTATGTGGATGCCAGCGGCCATTGAGTGTGTTTGTTATCTACCGGAGGTAAGTTAACATTTTTTTTCATTGGTTTCACTGCGGGTGCTCCAACGGAATTTTATTGATTTTTCAGCTAAAATGCTGCACACGGAAGCGTTGCAAAATAACGGCCACCCGGGTGGCATCTATGCACCGTTAAGACAGGCGATGAGCGACTCCGAATCCGACGAAGAGATCGAGATACACAACGCCAGCAAATACAGCCGCAAACTAGAAAGCCTGCATCACCAGCCGTCGACAAATCCTCTCCAGCTGCAAGCCCAAAGAAGCCGCATTCCGCCAAACAGTTTACCTTTGAAGTCACCACATACACGGGCCGCAACGACCACAAGGATAGTCCCCAGGACTTCAGCAAACGGAACCTTTCCAAGCAGAAACCCACAGAAATTTCAACTGGAGGGCAGTAGCTACGCCACCAACATGCAGAATACTTTTCGGTCCGTCATGCTAAGCGATAATGGTGGGGTTGGATCCGAATTGTCCAATTTTAATAGCGAATTCGATTCCAACGCCGACAATGTAGCCATACTAGGCGGCTCTCAGGGACTAGAGGAGTCCAAGCGGACCCCCATGTCCCCGGTAAGGCGATGCTGCTTTATTGGGAGCCTGCTTCTTTGTGTCTTTGCCGTAGTCTCTTTTGTATGGCTTGTGCCATGCGGAAATGCCGATGGAACTGGCGCCTGTCCAGCTGTCGGGGATCGAATCAAGACCCACAACTGGTTAAACAACTACACCCGGGCGGAGCTCAAAGGAGGAGTCAATGTAGTAGGTGGATTGCGTATCTGGGAGAACAACCTGATTTTTATGTATCGCGGTGATGCCTTCTTTCCGGAATTTCGGCCAGGAAACGAGCGTCGCAATGGAATCATTTGCTTGATAGGCAGCTCTGGAGCTGTGGCCTGGTTTGTGGAGATGGTGGACGAACCGGTGGCTTTGGACTGCACCCTGATTGATGTTGATGGCAATGGAAAATCGGATTGCCTGGTGCTGGATGAATATGGTGAACTGGGTGCCATTAACCCAGTCTCCGGTCAGTGGCTCTGGTGGTTCAAGGAGAGATCAGCTCGCAAAGTGGATGCCTTTGATTTTCCCATTATTCTTCCGGATCTGGACAACGATGGAGTGCTAGACTTACTTCTGGTGACCAGTTTGTCGCTGGAGCAGCGAACCAAGTCGCTGGCACAGCAGAAGCACGAGCCGCCTTCCCAACTGGAGGCACGGAATGTGTTACGTTTGCTATCCGGCCGTAAGGGCAGCCCCATTGGCGAAGGTTTCCGCATCCACGATTGCCAGAGATTAATTAACGTTAAACTATTAAATAACGTGGAGGGTGGCAATGTTAGTTTCTCATGCCAAAAGTCCAACGGAACGGAGCAGCCGCGGTCCAAGAGTCTGGCGGAGTTGTTCGCTCTCATTACCAACAAATCTATTGTGGGCCAGAGGCTTCTACCGTCCTCGAAAATTTCCCAACACCGCAATCATGGGCAGCGGCGCGAAGTGGACTCACAGAAGAACATCTATTCCCTCAGCGGACGGGAGCTGGTGGTCGAGAACCGAGGTCGATGTCCGGAGGATTGCAACGTGACCTTTGTCCTTAGCGAAGTTCGCAATGGGAAACCCAGTGTGTTCCGTAGCTTCAGCGAAAGCGGAATGTACGGAATGGTTCCGGCCCAGTGGCATTTCAAGAACTCGAAAAACCAGATGTCTGGCTTTGTGATGAAATTCTGGAAGTGGCATGGTCTGGTGAAGCCATCGAAACCCAGCTCCTCCAGCAATAATGTCCAAAAGAGTGGCAGCAGCAATCACACAAAGAACATGAATGCCATCAAGGATAGGGAGAAGCTGCAGGAGAAAAAGAAGCAACAGCAACAGAGGCTGAAGAGGAGCAACGAGGCTGAGGAGCACCGATTCCCACCATCCCACCAAGAATTCGATGTCTTTGGGCATTTAGTGCAGAAGAGGGAAACCTTCGCGGTTCCTTCTAAAAACCAAACGAAATCTAATGGAATATCTGGAATCACCGGAGGCAGCTACAAAATGCAGATGATCACGGAGACTGTAATGCTGGTTATCTTCGTTGGGGCCGATACCCGAATCGAGAACACCTCGCAGAGCAACATCGTTCAGTTTTGCCGGAATGATCGCAACGAAGTGGTTTGCCAGCCGGACCTCAATAACCAAGAGTACTCAACCCTTATTGCCGATCTGGATCAGGATGGTTCCCAGGAGCTGGTCACGTACACGTCCACCTTCGTGCATCCAGAGGAGAAGCCGCTCAGTGAGTGGAAGCTGCTCACCTATGTACGGTTGCTTCGCCTCCAATCGGAGTTGCCCGTGTTCTATGAGAACGTGATGCACAACTAAAGAGATGACCGCCATCCCATCCGGATCAGGTTAACGTGCATTTAGCCAAGCGTAAAACCCAGTTAAACTAGTAACATTCATTGCATTGTACATTAATAGAACCTTTTCTAGCCTCCCATAATAAACTGATAGAACAGATGTATTGTAACATTATATTTTATATGCTAGTATGTCTGGGTCTTGAAAGATACTTTTCTTTTTAGTTTACATCCTAATTTTGGAATTATTATTTTAGCTACACAAAAAAAAAAGTATTCTTGAAAACAAAAGATATTCTTTTTCCCTTGAAAAATTGGAAAAAACTTGGAACCGAAAAAGTGACCTACTGCGAAGTCCATATCTCAGTCAATTTTCAAGCTATTCTCAAGCGGAGTGCCTTAAAAGACTTGTGGATAGATTCTCCATAAATCTGCATCAAAATCTGACATACGATTTTCCGATCCATTTTTTGTGAATTTTTCCAGGGGACCCCATCGAAAAATTGGAAAAAGCTTGGAACCGAAAAAGTGACCTACTGCGAAGTCCATATCTCAGTCAATTTTCAAGCTATTCTCAAGCGGAGTGCCTTAAAAGATTTGTGGATAGATTCTCCTCAAATCTGCATTAAAATCTGATATACGATTTTCCGATTCATTTTTTGTAAATTTTTCCAGAGAACCCCCTTGAAAAGTTGGAAAAAGCGTGGGAACCGAAAAAGTGACCTACTGCGAAGGCCATATCTCAGTCAATTTTCAAGCTATTCTCAAGCGGAGTACCTTAAAAGACTTGTGGATAGATTCTCCATAAATCTGCATCAAAATCCTATATACGATTTTCCGATCCATTTTTTGTGAATTTTTCCAGAGGACCCCCTTGAAAAAACGGATTACAACTACAAAAACGTTTTTGTGTATTTCCAATTGAAAATATAACAGAATTCGAAAGATAATTATTTTCCAAATTATGTATAATTTACATTGCATAGCTATTTTACAATGGAATACAAAACATTACAAAGGTTCATTGTAGGTAAAATAAAAAAAAAATAAACTTAAAATGGATCAATTTCAGAATAAAACTCCTAAAAGTTTTAAATAATTATCAAAGCAGTAAATGGTAACATTTTTTTAAACGAATTTATCTACCATGTACAAACTATGGTATATAATTGCAATTTTCTTAGACTATACTCTAAAAGTCGGTGTCGCTAAGGTAACGCTTCAAATTCGCCACACAATTAGCAGACGACCATTGCTCGGCTATAATTTTGAGTTCCTCGTCCAAACGCGGAAATTTCGCTGCGTTGCTGGCTGAGTGGTTTAGCTTCTTCAGGGTGCGGTATGTCTGAAAGGAATAATAATAATTAACAGATTGCCTAGGTTGGTAGTGAGTAACTTACATCTGCCGAGGTTTTGGATATATGTTGCGCTACTCCCATTGCTTCGTCGTTGACACTTCGGGCTTTGCAGGTCCTGTCGATGAAGCTCTTGGCTCCCAGAATATCCGATGTCGTCAGTTTCTCACCCAACAGAAACAAACGCGAGTGCTATGGAATAATATTGTTAAAAAAATAACTTGAAAAGAATCTAACATTTAATAGCTTACCAAATCACTTGCTACTTTCTCGTTGGCATGCCAAAGGGCATATCCTTCAGGCAGTTGCCCCAGTTTGGCATAGTGGGTCTCAAAACAACAATCATCGGCGGCCACCACGTAGTCAACTAGAGGCAACTGCATCACGCCCAGGTTCTTGAGGTTGCCCACAATACCCGCCACCACGGGCTTGGGAAATGTAGCTAGAGTGCGGAGATATGTTCTGCAAGACAAAATATGCCAACTAATGCTATTGGAATTTCGAATTTGACTTACTTGAGGGCCTGCGCCAGCTGGCTGGCACTGTTCCTGCGCTTATCTAGCGAACCCTGCACCAGCTCATTGCAATCGATGCCTTGGCAAAATTGCTGTCCCTGGACGGTAAGCAGCACCGTGTTGTATTCGTTGCTACGCGCCACTATGTTCAACGTTTCGCTAAGCTTCTCCAACAGCTGGCTGCTGTACGTATATCCGGATTTTCCGCGCTGCGTATGGATCGTAAGGTGACCGACCTTGTCTCTTTTCTGCAGAGTTACCAACTGACCATTGTTGGATTTTAGGTCGTTGGCCAGGGTGTGGGATGAAGATTCTACCCCTCTTTGGTTCTTGTTTGTCGGCTTGAGGAACTTAAAAGATGGGTCAGATCTCTCAGCCGCATCATCCGAAAGAGCCTGGCTTCCACCTGGCTTATTGTCGAGCGAAAGTCTGCTAACGGAGGCGTTGCTCGAGTACGAGCTATTAGAACGCCGGCGCATGATCATCGACTCCTCGCTGGCACGTTGCTTGTATACATAATCCCAGGAATCCGAAGCGCTCGACTTGGATCCAGAAGTGCTCGTTGTAGATGGGGTTTTGGAGAAAACGGCATCGGACCCCCGTTTGCCGGAGGACTTTGTTGAATTGTTTGTCTCCTTTTTGGACGCAACGTTCGGTTCCGGTGTGAGAGCAGCATTTTGGTTCTACGAATATGAATAAAGATTAATATATTTTGTTTTAAAACTTCGCATTGGATACATACCCGCCCGGTTATCGTCATTGCCCGCTTCCGCATCAATGGCTTGTTGGGCACTTCGCCACCGCTCATCTCTCGCTGTTCGTGCTCCACCGCATGGATCATGTTGGCCGCCCCCTCGTCTCCCATAAGTCGATCAATTTCGCTAACCTTCTTCTTTTTCTGGGCGCCACCGTTTGCCAGACCGGTGTTGGGCGTTTGGGAACGTCGCTTTGCTGGTGACGAGGGACGCGCGGCCTCAGAAGCTTTCGGTTGTGCAGCCGCTTTGGTGGTTGTCGACAGATCCTTGGGCGTTGATGCCCGCGATTTCTTTGCAGCAGTCTCCTTTTTGATTGGCAATGTAGGGGAAGTAGCTTTTACTCTTACTTTGAGCGTTTTTGGGGCGGGGGCTGGGGCTGGGGCAGGAGTAGGTGTGGGTGCTCGTTTTGGAGAAACTGAAGTTCTTATTGATTTGGAGCTGGCATATTGCGCAAAGGACTTCCCTGTTTCCGGTACATCCGGGTCCCAGATTATTTTGCGCTTAATCACCCGCATTCGCTTGAAACCTGCAAGATCAATGGAAGTTTTAATAATTCTTTCTGGATTCTTAAAAAAAGGGCATTACCTGTGGTAGGTTCTACTACGGTCTTGGGCGCGGCGGACACTGTGGGTTTCTCCACAACAACGGGTTTCAGGCTCTGATCCAATTGCTTTTGTGTCACGGTCTTCAGCATTACTTTTACGCTGCTGATAAGTGGTTTGTTGTTCGCCACATACCCAGGATTTGATGACTTTGTGGTATCGGATAACAGCTTCTTTACAGGCGATGGCGATTTTTTGGATACCAGTGGGGCTGGCACACTTGCCTTGGCCACTGAAATCGACGGCGTGGCGACATCGTCGTCAGAGTCATAGTCATCCCAATCGTCATTTAGAGAACTAACTATATCCTTGGCCTTCATTACCGGCGGAGGCTGAGGCTGCTCCTTTCGGGGTCGACTTTTCTGGGAATTGAGACCAGCAATTTGTTCCAAAGCCACAGCCCTGGCTTGTTCCGCCGAGAGCTTGGGTTTGGATGAAGAAGGAGCTACAGAGCGGACCGATGAATGAGATTTCGTTGCAGATGGCTTTGGGCTATTTGAAGAGGCGGCGATCGAGTCATCGTCATCTATTTCCATTATCTCGTACTGCCCCTCTCCCTCAATGGTAACGCCAACGTCCACGTTATCCAGTTCCGAAAGGGTTTTTTCCACGCCGCTTGGCTTCTTCTCATTATCCCCGTCCTTCTCGTGCTCATGACTAGTGTCCGTTCCTTTAAGCAGAGCGATCAGGTCCACCTCCTCCAGAGGAGATTCACTGGTTTGCCCGCTACCCGAGGTATCCTGACCTTTGTCATCAAGCGGGGATTTGCTCGCCTGGTGTGAAATTTCATCTGCGTCGCCGGTACCGCCATTTTCAGCAGCTCCACTAACAGAGCCAGCCTCACCCTTTTTTGAAGAAGTAGGCACTGGGCGAATGTTGTGCATCTTTGCTATCTCCTGCTCCAGGGAAGTCAGCTCATCGATACCCGGGCCATCATCGTCCAGCGCATCTTTTCCATTCAGCGCAGCGAGTTCATCTTCCAAAGAGGTCTCACCATTCTTAGCCTCAGTGTTTGTTTCCCGTTTCTCGGCGTTCTCCACCGGTTGTAAGGATTCCGGCTTATCCACTTGGGTGTCCGCTTCCGTCACCTGTGCCATGATCGACCTTATTTCTTATCTTATTCAATAGGCAGCCAATCAATCCAATTTATCTTCGAGTTTACAGAAAATTAAGAAAAAATGCACTTGCAGCAAAGCGCCATTTTTTAGTGATGGCCAGGACTCGGTGAAATGGCTATCGATAGCAGTGCTTCTTAAAGTAGAATATTATAATTGCAATAATACAGTTTAATATTTTAGCTATTTTAAATTAACACTTTTGATTGGTCATTCTTAGTAAAGTTTGATAGAGTTAAAACTTTATTTTCAAGCTTTATTCTAATTTCTTATTGGCGCTACAGCATCTGATAAATAAACATCAGCTAGACTCTCATCCCTAGCGAGAGGTGATGGCATTTCCGCTCAACATCTGGTCACATCGAAAGAGTCCCCCTGCGAATACTTGATGGAAAAAAGTCCTCAAAAAGGATAAGCACAAGGATATAGCGCGAGGAAAGACAACGGCCAGTTGGTATTGATCAACCGTTCAATTGAAGTCCGTAAATCACAAACCAAACAACCAAGACCCGGGGAGGAGGTGAAACCGAGCGGCAAAAGCCAAGCGAAAACAAAACCAAAATTCAACGGAGAGGGAAACGAAACGGCGTCGAATACACATCCCAGGATGTGGGACTCGTCGATGTTTCTCAGCACCCTGACGCCAAAGTTCTACGTGGCGCTCACCGGGACATCTAGTTTGATATCCGGACTGATTTTAATCTTCGAGTGGTGGTACTTCCGCAAATACGGCACCTCTTTCATAGGTACTTTACCTTTTTTTTTTATTCCGATTTAAATTATCTTCTAGTTGTACATAATTTTTTGTCGCAGAGCAAGTGTCTATCAACCACATAAGCCCCTGGATTAACGGCAGCGATGGACAATCGGAGTCCAGTAATGGCAGTGGATCCAGCAGCAGCAGCGGCTCCAGTAGTAGCAGCAACGGTGGAGCGGGTGGAGGGAGTGCAGCCGGAGGGACAGGAGCGACAACTAGCACTGGAACCCAAATGCCCGAGTGTAAGGTTTGGAGGAACCCGTTGAATCTGTTTCGCGGCGCAGAGTACCAGCGATTTTTCTGGGTGACCAATAAGGAACCGCTGACATACTACGATATGAACTTGAGCGCCCAAGACCACCAGACCTTCTTCACCTGTGAGGGGGATGCACGTAAGGAGGAGTACGAGATCATGCAGACTGCATGGCGGGAAAGGAATCCAATGCAGAGAATAAAATCAGCAAACAGCGCTCTTGAAATCAATTCAGAGTGTGCTCCCGCCTACATCCTGTTGGCGGAGGAAGAAGCCATGACTATCATGGAGGCAGAGAAGATCCTAAAAACCGCTCTAAAAGTGGCCGAGATCAACTATCGCAAGTCCCAAGCCACCCAACACCAGGGAGCCATAGCGGACGGGATGCATCGTCGGGATACTAATGTTCTAATATACATCAAGCGTCGCCTGGCCATGTGCGCCAGGAAGCTCGGTAAACTAAAGGAGGCGGCCAAGATGTTCAGGGATCTCACAAAAGAGATCCCGTCCATCATGAGCGTGCTAAACATTCACGAGAACTTAATCGAGACGCTGTTGGAGATGCAAGCCTACGCCGATTGCCATGCCATTCTGGCTAAATACGATGACATCTCGTTGCCCAAGTCGGCCACAATATGTTACACGGCAGCTCTCTTGAAGGCTCGCGCTGTAGCGGATAAGTTCTCGCCGGACATAGCTTCCAAGCGGGGACTGAGTCCGGCAGAGATGAGCGCCGTGGAGGCAATTCATCGGGCTGTGGAATTTAATCCCCATGTGCCCAAGTATTTGTTAGAGACGAAGCGTCTCATCCTGCCGCCAGAGCACATTCTCAAGCGCGGCGATTCCGAGGCTCTGGCCTATGCGTTCTTCCATTTAAAGCACTGGAAGCAGGTGGAGGGTGCCCTGAATCTGCTGCACTGCACCTGGGAGGGCACATTTCGCATGCTACCGTATCCACTGGAGCGCGGCCATCTCTTCTATCCATATCCAACGTGCACTGAGTGCGCCGATCGGGAACTGCTGCCGGCATTTCACGAAGTTTCTGTTTACCCAAAAAAGGAGCTGCCCTTTTTCATTCTGTTTACGGCGGGATTGTGCAGCATTACCGCTCTGTTGGCTTTAGCCACGCATCAGTATCCGGAACCGATGGGACATCTGGCACAGACCGTACTTACCTGGATCTCGTATCCGTTTCAGTTGCTCAAGGAGCGCATCGAGGCGTTCTGGCCGTGCAATTTGCTTCAGCAATTGTCGCGCGTTTAAACCTACAGGAGACATCCTACATCCTAGGATCTCCTCCACTTTCCACCCCTCGAATGACACAAAATCACACTCACACGCATCCATTTTTCGGCAACCAACAAGCTACAAATCCACTCAAAATTACACAAACCATAAATACATAACATGCATATATATATATATATAAATACATATATAAGGTTGTCAAATATCTCCCTTCCGCTTTTTTGCTCTTTATTCAATGCTTTATAAAAAGTGTTACAGTGATCCGATTTAGTTGAAATATGCGCCGTTTTGTTCGATAATCCGTTTCCATCTAGACGGCAACTTCATAATACCTCCCTCGTAGAAGCCCCCCTCCTTATTTGCGAAGAACTCGGACAGCCACTTTTCACAAGCCTCTTTTGAGTTCAACTTTACACCACCAAGGGCGTTCGTCATGGACAGGAACAGGTGGTAATCACTTGGCGCTATGTCCGGGCTATATGGTGGATGCGATAAAACCTCCCATCCGAGCTCCCGTAGCTTCTGACGAGTCATCAACGAAGTGTGTGGTCTGGCGTTGTCCTGGTGGAACACTACACCCTTCCTGTTGGCCAATTCTGGACGCTTCTGGTCGATCGCCTGCTTCAAGCGGTCCAATTGTTCGCAGTAGATGGTAGAATTAAGCGTCTGGCCATATGGGAGCAGCTCATAGTGGATGATTCCCTTCCAATCCCACCAAACACACAGCAAAACCTTCCTGGCCGTCAATCCCGGCTTGGCCACTGTTTGGGACGATTCACCGGCCTTCGACCACGACCGTTTTCGTTTGATATTGTCGTATGTGATCCATTTTTCGTCGCCAGTCACCATCCGCTTCAAGAATGGGTCGAGTTCGTTCCGTTTCCGCAGCATATCGCAGGCGTTGATTCGGTCCACAAGGTTTTTTTGCGTCAAATCATGCGGCACCCAAACATCAAGCTTTTTTTTGTATCCAGCCTTCTGCAGATGGTTTAAAATGGTTTGGTGACTAACTCCCATCTCCTGGGCGATGTCACGAGAAGCCACATGCCGGTCTAACTCGATGTATTCCATGATTTGATCGGTATTTGTCGTCACAGGTCTTCCGCCGGCTGGCTTATCCATGGTGTCGTTTTCACCGGCTCTGAATCGTCGAAACCATTCCTCCGCGGTTCGAAGTGATAGAGTACCATCCCCCAAAACCCCATTAATCTCACGGAACGTTTCTCTAGCGGATTTGCCTTTAACGAAGGAAAACTTTAAAATAGCGCGAATTTCGGCGTTAGTGAACTCCATGTTTACACGTCTATAACTGGTGAACGCAATATCCAAACTAATCATGCATAGCGTCGTTTTGTAGGTTATGTCAAGACCTTTTAAATTATGTATAGTGTTGCCAGATACGAGCTCTGTAGCGCTTTGTACATAGCCGCGAAATTCAAAAGACAAAAAGGCGGAAGGGAGATATTTGACAACCTTATATATATTTTGGATCTTATTATGTCTGTGTTGTCTTCGTGAAATAAACATAAAAAAAAAGGAAAACAAAAACGAGATAAATTAAAAAAAAACAAAAACATTGAGTTCCAGCTTCCAAGTGATCCGTAGGAAACGAATTTCAGCAGCCACGCAAGAGGAAACTAAATTATTCTTAAGTTTTATTATTATTTTAATTATTGTAACAGAGAACGACAAGCGAGTAAACTAAATGCAGAAATTATTCATTTATTTGTTTTACTTATTTTTTCTTAATAAATTTTTGCCCAAAATGGAAAGGTTCTGTGGTAAGATAACCGCACTAATAGATAATCCCACCTAAAATTAGTTTGTTCTACTATCTGAAATAATCAGTTATCGGAATAATAAATATTGTATTGGCTCAGACATTGATAAGAAATGAATTGATTAACCTTAGCAGGTACTTTTTCAAAGAATTTAAGAGCTGAAGTATTATTCATTTATTAGACTAGTTTTTATAAACTCGTGAACCCCTGATATAATTTTCAGTTAAAGGAAGAAAGGAAATACCTAGTTTTTCCACATCCACTAAATACATCTTTTAGAAATTGTAGACATGATTTTATTTATGCAATAAAACACAGATTTTTTTAGGGTACTAGATTAGAAAACAACAAATACCATTCTTAAATAATATCTTTTTATTAAATACTTTTGTGTTGTCATAACGCTTTGTGCTCCTGTTTTTATTTTTTATATCACAATAATTTGTGTCAATGCTTGCTCTTGTGTATATTTAGTAAAATTTGTAATCATTTTGCTTTTGAGTCTCCTAATAAGGCACTTTGTATCATTCTAAATGCATCGTTAAGTTAAAATTACAATGGACTGATTTGAAAGTAACCCTTGCAGACCTTGCACTTCTGAAGCAGACCAGTGTAGTTGTTCGGATTGAGGGACAAGTAGTAGCGCTTCAACGCATTTAAAATGTCCCCAGTGTGCTGTTCTAGGACTTCAAGAGGCAAGTCTCTAAAGTTGTGCAGCACATACATCAACATGCGGTACAGCACCGATTCCGTGGTTATAAAGAACTTGAGGACCGTGGTCAGGTCATCTAGCATGGTGTCTATGAAGGTGCGCGTTAGTTTCATAATAAAGTCAAAGATTTCTGGTGGCAAATTCTTGCACATGCCTTCAATTATGTTTTCAAAGGCCTCGGCACTGGCTATGTGCTCAAAGATGACACGTCCATAATTTTCCAGCGTAAACACAATTCCTCCAATGACCACGGAGCTAAGTTCCAATGCAAACACTCCTACGGCGTAATTTTTCGGTTCCTGACGCGACTGGTAACCGGGTTGGGGGCCCAAAATACGCGAGCCACCAGTCGATCCAACGTTAACTGAATTCGAATGACTTGCGGGAATAGGCTGGGTCACTGATTTCAAAATGTTAGGTCCTTGGTTGTGCTGCACACTGGCACGCAGATCCGCAGTTGTCGTTTGAACTTCTCCATTCAATAGGATGGTCTTGCCATCGGATCCGAAAGAGTATCGCACTCCCTCCTTGTTGAGCTGTTTATTGATCTTGTACAGATCATTGAACTGCTGCTTCGATGGAATCTCGTTTACGTTGCGTATAATGTCCAGCTTGGCCCTATTGCCACTTATACGAATGGTTTCTTTATAGGCCTTGTCGAACGAGCGCCTAGAAAAATAAATAGTTTAGTCGTTTGAGGTTTTCGATCCCAAAGTAGCTTACCTTTGGCGATTGCTCAGGGTTTCCCTATAGCCTGTCAAGGTCTTATTGGCCGTATCATTAATGATGGTCGAGGCCAGCTTGAAGTTGTAGACACTGTGAGTGAACAGCACAAGGGATGCAGACAGCTGCAGCACATCAATAGCGGTGATGTCATCCCCATCCTGGACTTTCTGTGGTTCAGAAGAATAGAGTCAGAGCTTTAAGATCTCTCGGTGTATCGATAGATTCACTCCAAAAGCTTACCAATATCATATCAAGAATTCCATTGGCCAAGCCAGTCCCGGAAATGGCAATAGAGGTAATGTTCATGCCATTCACCGTCAGCTGGGTTATCTGAAATTTTCCAAAGTCAAGATAAGTTTGCAATTGATATGGGTTGGGGTAATTGTTTACGTACCGCCCCCACTTCACGTCCAGCATTAGTGGCCACAGTAACGGCTTGTGTGGCGCCGGCAGCTCCCAATCCTATAACTCCGGCAATAGTGCCCAGCCAGTGGCTTCGCGCCTCACGGTCGGTTACGTTAATCGACTGTTCATGCTGGCTGCGATCCACCAGCTTTCCAGCAGATCGGGCCGTACCATACCCGGCACTGGCCAAGCCCACAACACCGGCACCTGCCAACAACGGACCGGACACTGGTAGAGTACATAATGCTGCGATCGAAACACCGGCAGCTGCAAATCCTCCAACTGCCGAGCCCACGTCCAGGAAGCCAAGTACTTTCCTACTGTCGCTACCCGCCGGAGTCACATACTTGTCCAACCGCACATGATCATTTACGAGCCGGTAGATTCCCCGTTCAGGTGCCACCATTATGCCTGCGGGCAACTCATTAGTGGCCACATACTGGTCCCAGTTCTGGTACACGCGTCCGTTCTCATCCACAAAAATATTGCAGCAGTCGGAACTGTCACTGCTTCGTCCACTACTGTCAGCTAAAATGGTATTAAGTGATTATAAAAATAATAATCTTCTATAGATAACTCCCAAAAATGTACTAGGACTCACTTATGCAACGGCGGGCCCGGAATACAGGATGACAAGAGAACTTAGTACAGTCCTCAGCACGATTGACGTCCTTTTCGTCGGCAACGACCATCACATAGATAATGGCCGTCAGCGATTGCCGGTTTGTGTACTTTCCTGATAATAAAAAAATACAAAAATGCAACATAAACACAAATAGTAGTTCAAAATTTGCTTACGTTGCTCCCATACTGCTTTAAAAATTGCGTCCCGAGCTTTTCTGTTGTCATTGGTTAGCTTGGTTCGTGCCTTCTCTTCCTTGATAAGAAGTTCCGGAGTTACCGCTCGTTCTCTCAACTCGTTATTGGAAGGAGGCTGAGGATCGCGTATTAATTGATTAAGCTTGTCCTCCAGCAAATGAGCTTGCTCCTCCGACAGCCTAAGGATGACATCATCACTCGGATTTATCAAAAATTTTTAAATGCGCAATACTCACAAGTCCCATATTATTTGCTCCGCGTAACCGAGCTTGTCAGCAAATTCTTGCTGCACTTCGCGAGCCGTGCGCTGGTTGCCGTTATTGTTATTAGCCTCTGCCATTTTTTTTTATTAGAAATTTTAGTTATTTCAGCTCTCTTGTTGTGCAACTGTTCTGGACTGTCCTGGACATCGATTAAACCATTATTACCGGAAATCACCTTTTTATAGCCTAAAATGAGGATCGTTAGCGGTGGGAATGAACTAACACATGAGCCTCGATAACAAGTTAGAGATGGACTTGTAAAATACTACATGGCCAAAAAGAAAATTGTTTTCCAAACAAATTTATATAGTTTTTAGACTTATTTTCTTATGATTAGCTATATTTTCAAAATAAGAAAGGAAGAGTGAAAGCTTAAATAAGTATTAGTGTGACCAAGAAAGCCACAGACAAGTGAAAACTATAAAGTTATCGATACCACTAATCGGTGTTTCTCCAACCCTATCTAGCACCCACACCGTTCATGGAAAATAATTTATAAGTCGCGAGCTCGTCCACTGTTTCAAAGTTTTTGCGCTCCACGCCGTGTGCTGAAAATCAAAAAGCTGCTAGTCGGTAAAGTTCGTTGACGGGTGACGAATCCCTTAATCGCGACTACTGCACGTGCATATCATTTAATACCCCGCCACTCCCCCAGCCTTACAGTTTGTGACTCTGCACAATTAACTTGCATACACACATACACTTGTGTGTCGGAGCCACCCCCTGGGCGGAGGAAGCGCAGGAATTTAGCTTGGAACAGTTTCCCATCCCAGCCGATTCGCAGATTACTAGGCATTCTCTCCCTGTCTTATGCGATTCGTTTGTGTAGCCTTGTGCAGTTGGAAGAATAGAAAACAAAGACTTTTCTCCGCTTTTATCGCAACAAGAGCCACAATTCCTCCCGCCCCACCGCGCCCCGCCCATTTGCCCCATTCGCCAGTGCATCGGATATCGGTTAACAGGAACTAGAAAGTGCAATCAGCAAAGGCATTACTTATTTTTGTCAACATACAAGTACACTGATAAAGATTTTTACTCCTTTCGAGAGTACTTGTCTTTTAAAAGTTAAAAAAAAAATCTTTTAAATTAAAGCCGATAATTGTTGTTACTGCGTGGCCTAAATTGGAGAACAGAACGAGTGTCTCATCAATTAATAAATCATTCTTTTTTTTTTAGCAACTTCCGCAGGAGTCGCGCACCTGCCAGCGATCATCAGCACCTACGATTCTGAAAATCGAAACTAAAGTGAGTTACTATCCTGGCAGCACCCTTTTTCTTAATTAAAAACTATCTTTTAGAAGTACAATTAATAAAATTGTCAATTAAATGAATTGAATTGGCTTTCTACCTCAAGACAATACCTGTTCTTAACGCAGTGACCTGCACCTGGGTCACCGAACTGGGCGGGTGGGCGTGGTCAGGTAGCAGTTCTCTGCCTGGATTATATCTGAACTTCAGCAATTGATGTGACGGCCGCTTCCTTTTTGGTGCCTGTGTCTAGGACTCGTTATACTTGATTTATGGCCTCTTCCCGGGCTTCCCGGCCCAAAGGAAACCGGTTCTTTACAACCTCAAGTCATTATCATACGGCCATGCGATGGGCTCGGGCTTAATCATCGCTAGTTGCTGCATGTCTTTTTATCTGAAATTCTTTCTGACTCACTGGGATTGTTGTTCGATGTGGGATTTTGCCTCTCCTGTTATAACTTATTCTCAAAGTATGATTTACCTCCATTTCCATACATATTCGAGCTAATGAAATCACATTAAATGCCTGCCCGCTGTGGCTGAAATAATTCGATTTAAAGGTCACGTCCCACTACCCACCCAAGTGACATTTCCAACTCTTTCTCTTCACCAGTTCATCAACGCCAATTTACTGAAATTGATTGAAACGGAGGAGAGGGGAAAAATCAATATTTGCTAATACAATTTTGTGGCAAATAAATTAAAGCTCACCAGAACAGAACAGCAGCAGCAGTTGTGCCCTGATTTATATATTTAATTCCCTGTTTATTCAGTTCATTTGGTGAATATTTAATTACGTTTAATATTTGAAACAGACTGACTGACTGGCTGGCTGGATGGTCCATTAGATTTGTGGGTAAACATAGTGACTTTAATGGAAAATAAACCAAAAAAAAAAAAATAAAGAACTGGGTTATGTTTGCAGCAGCAACCATAAAGCTGCTTTAATTTACGACGTGCAACTAAACTAGGTTAGGCAATGTCCAGATAAGGTCCACCCACTCCTCCCACTTTGGTACCATTATTATAATCTTAACTAGCATTTTTTTTTCGTACAATTTATGGCCTGCATAGACGACCTTGACATGAGTGTCTAGATTCTATCAAAGATTTTATATTGAAATTTGATTTGTTTATCCATCTGTGCCACTTTAGGGTAATATGCTTGCCTATATATAGCTGACACATCCATGCAATATCATGCATATATATTTTTATTGTTTTTCAGCTATGTAGGTTGGACCTGCCGACCCACCCACCTACCATTCCGCCACTTACTTTCGCCTTTCTTCTGGCTGCCCTTTTTTTTCGCAACTGTTCCGTTCCCGGGGGCCTGGAAAAAAGCGGGTTAATCGTCGACTGGGCGAACAAATGATTCTTTTTCTTTGTTTTTTGTTTCGTTTTTTGGGTCAACTGCAATGTTGGCTATTAAATAATTATTTGACTGCCTTTCTAAAGCCATTTTGCTAGGAATTACTCCAAAGATTCCGTTTTTGGGAACACCTCAGCTTGTATTCGATGATATTCGATGATTTGCATTATCGGAAATTACTTTAATTATTGGCTAATAAATCGTGCCTTACATTTTCAATCTATAAATCATAGGACTCATTCAGATTATCTGAAAGAGTTCTTTTCGAGTGCCTCATATAGGTAGGTAGACCTGTTCCGTACCAGTAACTCATTGATTTGCCTTATCATCCCCAAAATTTCATATCTCTTAAAGAGGAAGCTTTACTATAGCCCTGGCTTGGTTGGCTTAGTAACACATCCGAAATATGAATCCTTGTTGTCTGGCAACTGGAACTGGAGAGGCCAATTAAGGCACCTGACCTAGAATATTTTGTAGCCCAGTTTCGCCAGACGAGAGTGCATCTATGAGTGCATTTAACGAATTTGTACTTTGAAGCACTCGAGTGTGAGTTGCATGTTAAATGGTTTGAATTAATTGCGTAGGCCACGCATGTCACGTGCATGTCAGTTCTTTGTACCCAAATAATGATCTTTAGCCGGAAACATTGGCCATATTTCTGCCTCGAATAGTGTCTATATATCGATGGATCACATTTTATTGTAGAGCACATCACGTACCTAAGCCCCCCAAGGCCGACGGGCCAATGTCAAGTTAAATTGAATTACAATTGGCATTAAAGGGAAATGTTTAAGCCCGCGAGCCTGTAAACTTGTCGATTATTTTTAGCCACAAAAGTAAGTGCTTCTACAGATTGTTTGTAGGGATAGCTGTGACATACATAACCCCCCCTCTAGATGGCCAAAATGTACAAACGATTTCATCAATGTCCGCAGGGCCATAGTTTTGGGATACTAACCGGCGGATGGCGGGCGTTGGGCTGCTTATGCGGAGCACGTTCCGGCTATCGCGGCTGCCCGGGCGGAGGCGCTTAAGAGCTCAGTGGCTATCAGCTGCAAGTGACACATTTTAAGCCGCTCGCCAGTTGACCGCGCCGGCCTATCTGAGCGATACAGGTAGAGGCCAGGTAGGGCCGACGGCCAGGCACTCCATGCAGTAACTATTCGAGCGTGAACGGACAAGGTTTCGCCCGCCCACGCTCTCCCACAATATAAAAAAAACACTAATTTAAATAAATAAAATAAGTATAAGTATTTTCGTGCTAGTCGTACCACTCCAACCGTGTAAGTCTGTGATTCAGTTTAGTTTATTTTATTAATCAGTGTTGATAGAGGATTTAACTAGCTATATAAATTTTATAAATAAATAAATTACTTTTATCCAAAAGATATACTTCTTAAAATCTTAAAAAAATCATCCTAACAGTGACGAACGTGCATGCCATACCCAATACCTTTTAAAGGTAATACCTCTCCTAATAAGTAACTATATCAAGTTTTTACAAAAGCAAACCCTTCAATACCAGTTAGTTGAAGTGAAACCGCTTGGAATTTCCAGAAAAATAATACATCTAGATATTCCAGACATAAACTTGCATTAGATTCCTTCCTAGATCTCATTTTTCAACAACTTTCTTTCCAATCACTGCCCACCTGAGTGGCCATAAAACGCAATAGCTTTATTTGTCATTTGTTTGGATTGTAATATTTGGCTAGCCAACAATGTAGACTATACACCCGACACCCACACTCCGAGCCCAACCCTTTATCCAGCCGACCCGATAAGGGGCTGCTGCCCGGAATTGTTTGCATTCTGAGGCACAGCCAGCACAGAGGCTTATCGGTCGTGTTTATCTAGCCCATGCTCATAGTTGGCATATGGACCCAGAAGATCGAATTGCTTGGCTGGTGGATAGAGTCCTTAGTTACCAGTTAGCCGACATACCAGGCAGATCCACCAGATACGCATTTATTGGCATTAGTGCACACGGTACCCACCTCCTAACCGGAATCGCGTTCAGTGGTGGTGGGTGCGTCGCAGATAAAAATCAAAAATGCAAAAAAAAAACGCTTTTGTTTTTGGCGTCTCGTGTGCCGAGGCAGTGAATGTGCCTGGGCTGGCGATAACAGCCACACGAGGAGATTGTGTAATCAGTACTGGGTCTACTAAGCGCCAACCAGAATGCTAAAGATGAGGTGGATTCTCCCACAGTGAGGACTGTCGTCTAAAGAATCTTTTAGGGAGATCTAGCATATCCCCATGTTTCCACTCAAAGAAGTCTCTTATTTTTAAAGCTATGGAGTTAGAATTAAGCCAACACCCTTCTTATAGTATATCCTTCATAATTTTCAAACATTTTCTAGAAATGAGTACCTTTCTAGAGGGCTGAGCACTTTATTATTTGGTTGCTTGGCAAACGGACAATAGCTTTTTGCTTACGTTTTGGGGTTCTTGTCGAAAAATGCAAATTTTTTTCTTGTCCGTTGCCGTCGCCGTCGCCACAGTAGCAAGAAAAGAAACGTCACTCCCTTGACTGTTTGCCACGCCCCCTCCATCCATTACGCCCTAGCCACCTAGCCACCCTGGCAACGGAGATGGGGATTGTGTCCCCTTTCGATTCCGATACACTTGCATTCATTGTCGATTCAGTTGAAAATGTTTTGAGTTTTTGTTTACACATCGCGTTCTGGCACCGTTGGCGATTCGAGGGAATATGCTAGCTGGCTAAACTGTTCCGATCTGAGGGAATAGTCAGTCACCAGCCGGGTATAGATCGCGAGGAGCCACAGTCTCCCAGTTCCAGGCCAGCAATCAGAATGGAGCTCTTTGCGTGAGTCCAGAGCTTCCATCGGGATAGCCACTCAGCCATAACGAATCGATGGCCAGGCCCCTTTTTTAATTTTTATTTTAAATGAGGTTCCAATTCCCCCCAAATCTCATCTGTTACCCTTCTCATATTCAATTAAAGGCTAGAAAAAAGCCTAAATGGAAAATAGTTTGAACAACCAACCCGCTTGAATGGAAAACAATTGAAAAACTCAATTTGTTGGTAATTTGTTTGGGTGTGCGTGTCCCCAGAATAACAAGCCCGGAGGTTGAACGAACTGAGCCCAATACTTTGATTGATATTCGATGGAATATAAAAAGACCCTTACTGAAGTCTTTATTTTCTTTTTTTCAGATTCTCCAAAATGGCCAAGTACTCTGGCAAGAAGTGTCGCCTGCTCTCGATGATGTGGCTGACGGCGTTCTTCTTCTTTGTGGAGATCATTGTGGGCTATGTGACCAACTCCATGGCCTTGGTGGCCGACAGTTTTCACATGTTGGGCGACATTGCCGCCCTGGTTATCTCGTTTCTGTCGGTCAAGGTAAGTCTCCTCCATAGTGGTATCTCCAAATCACTAATTGTAACCCCTATCTTGATAGATGTCACCCAAAAAGTGGTCGAAGAACACCTTTGGATGGGCCAGGGCTGAGGTGCTGGGAGCTCTCGTCAACGCCGTCTTCCTGGTGGCCCTCTGCTTCAGCATTACCATCGAGGCGTGTAAAAGGTGAGTGGGTTTTTTAGGAGTAATTACCGATCAATGATCCACACCCAGTCCCAGTTGCTCGGTGATCTGTGAGCAGTAAGCCGAATTACGAGAAATAAGCTCGCCTTGGCATCGACGTGTGTGCTAACGTGATTTGTTTTAATTTTCTCGAATCGCTTAATTCCCTGTCTGTGTGAGCCAATTTGTTGTGATACGCTCGATACGAAGTTTTAGTGCCAGGCCGGGCTTGGGAATTATTCACTTTAGTAACTACATTTGCATTCCATGCGCATAACGTGCACAATATATATGTATATATATTTTTAAAAGCTAAACGAGGTGAATCTGAATCTGTTGCCAATAGCCACCGACCGATACTTGTCCGACACACTGATAAAAATTAAACAAGTTAGCATTGATAAAAAAAAAGGTTACTAATATTTGATTGGACTATGTCTAATTGGCCCAAGTAGACATTTAATTGATACTAATATTCTTTGATATTTTTTTCAGATTCATCGAGGAGGAACCCATCCACCAGCCCGAGCTCTTGGTGATCGTTGGTGCCTTGGGCCTCTTGGTGAACGTTATTGGACTTTGCCTTCTATATGGTAAGAGTACATCCATACACTGTTGGAGAATAAACTAAAACCTATGTATATCCATAGAACATGGCGGTCACCATGGACACTCGCATGGCGGGGGCCTCACCCGCAACCACAGCCGCCTCACCGAGCTGGCCAACATGGACGAGGGCGATGACGAACAGAACGACTACTCCTACGAGAAGCAGAAGGAGAAGCAGCCGGTTAAGAAGTCCAGTCACGGCCATAGCCACGATCCCGGTCATATGAACATGCGCGGAGCCTTCCTTCACGTCCTGAGCGACGCCCTGGGCAGCATCATTGTGGTCATCAGTGCTTTGGTGGTGTGGCTAACCAAGTGGAAGTACCGCTACTACATGGATCCTGCCCTGTCCATTCTGCTGGTGATCCTGATTTTGCACTCGGTGTGGCCGCTGCTGCGGGAATCAGCCCTGATTCTGTTGCAAACGGTGCCAACCCACATCCAGGTGGACGCCATCCAGAAGCGGCTGCTTGAGAAGGTGGACGGCGTGCTGGCCGTGCACGAGTTCCATGTGTGGCAACTGGCCGGGGACCGTATCATTGCCTCGGCTCATATTCGGTAAGTTTTGCTTGGTCCTTATTAAATACTATATTTTATTATTATTGGACTTACTTAGTTGCCGAAATCTATCGGAGTACATGAAGATCGCCGAGAAGGTTAAGGAGTTCTTCCACAACGAGGGCATCCACTCCACCACCATCCAGCCAGAGTTCAGCGAGATCGAGGGCTGCAATATGTCGGATGGCACCTCCAGCATCAACATGAGCGGCTCCGACTGCTGCGCCTTGGATTGTCCCACCACGGAAGAGGGCTGCGTTAAGGCCACCTGCTGCCAGAATAACAACAAACTGGTTAGTTATTTATAAACAATTTATTTTTAAAATTAAAAACCAACACTAAACTCTATTTACTTTTCAGAATCAACTGCCCTCGCCCACCAACTCGCCCTACCTGTGCCGCCAGCGCAACGCAGCCCGGCAAGCCGGCGACGTGGAGGCGGGCTCCCTGCTGGAAGCCACATCCAGTGGCAACCAGACTGGCTCTGCCTCGGGTGCGGGTGCCGGGGGAGTGCCCTTGGCTGCCATTGCGGCGACGTCGACGCCAAAGAGCGATTTGGTCTGACAACAGCCACAGCAGGCGCAACAACAAGTACACTTTGCCACGACCAAAAAATCCACAACCGCAACAGCAGGAGCAGCTGCAGCAGCAGCAACCACAACAGCAACAACATCCGTACGTGATAAAATGCGCGAGCCAAGCGCCAACAACCAAGTGGCTTCCACCGCAGCCGAGAGCCATCTCTCGGTGACCGCCCAGCGGAGACGGGAGCTTCAGTTGCGGGCCGAACAGCAGTATCAGGAGCAGGTGTCACCCCTGAGCACCCGCAACGGTGACGAGGTGGCCCTCTAATTAGGAGCCTAGTTTAACGTTAAATCTGTGTAACCGCTGCAATGGAGACTGGTCTGCCATGGTGCAGCGTTCGTGTTTTAGTGTTTGTAATATTATTTGTTCTTAGCGGAATTTAGACATAAACGAGAATAGGACAAATGATCGCAGGATCGAAGGACATTGGGGATTGGAGTGAAGGTTAGATCAAATGGAAAAATCAAAAAAGAAAAGCTAGAAATTTGAAAAGACCCGATCATCTGATCCGAGTGCGGAGTGGGCACAAACTTTATAGGATTATGCAGTTAATGAAGCGTCATTCATATATATATACTATATAGTATGTTACACCTATGCGATGGTAGTTAATTGCATTAGTTAGTAAGTCAATAGGAGAGCCTAACCAACAGAGCATACATATGTACTACGTTTTTTTACATTTTGAGAAAGTTTATACATACGTGAAATAAATTATTGTATTCAATAGTTCAAACCTACAAATTAGCAAATGACTAAAGACACTTTACGAAACACATAGGTGTGTTTTATGTATGGTTAGGCATAGTTTCTTAATCTTAGTAGATTTATTGCTATCTGTAAAAAAAAGATCGAGTTTTTACCACAAGCAAACTAGTTTCTATTTAGTTCTAATCGTATCAATCTTTATAATGAATATACATTTAATGCGAACATCATGTATTATTTTATGATCTGCATTGACTTTCATCCTGTATATGTTTGTAAATAAATGCCAAACATAATCAATTGTTATATATTTTTATTTAAATATGAGAGTTTCTTAAAGTTAATGAAATTCTAGGTGCTTTTACAATGTATCCTTTTTAAATTAAAGCCCAGGTGTTAAGCTCAGAATAAGTATTGCACAGCAGTTTAAAAATTCATTTTTCGAGCAAATCTTGAAGAATTTATATAATCAATTAGGAGGATGAGTAAGTCAATGCAAAAGGAATACAATCTTCAAGCTAAGCCAACAGATCTACAGAATATATACAGAATATATACGCCTTCTCCGAAGTTGAAGAGCTCATTCCTGTCCCTGTTGGGGACTCAAAGTAATCATTTTAGCGGATCCTGATTCTCTGATAAAAATCCTTATCATCATGGCCCAAATAAAATTTGTTTACGCTCTTCTATCCGTGGTCCTGATTCTGGTCCTGACTGCCAACATGATTGAAGCCGATTGCCTTTCAGGGAAATCTAAAGAAGCTTGTGCCATATGGGACTAAGAGCTGTGCAGACGGTATTGCGTGGAGGAAGGACACGTGAGTGGACGCTGCAGTCCTAGCTTTAAATGCTGGTGCTCAGGATGTTAAAAGAAAATAAATTTTTAATAAATAAAAGTAATAATTTTCCAGGATTTGCATGATCCTACTGTTCAGTAAGTTTTTATTTCAGTATATTCTTAAAGAACTTCTATGTCTAAACTTTGCTTACTTTATAAGTTACTAATTAATTTGTTTTTATGTCTTCAGTAGTATTGACCCACAAAAATAAACAATATATGTATGTTTTGATCAACATATTTTATTACCTTTAAATGGCGTTTCAACCAAACTAAAATACAGGTTTGGTTTTAGTGCAATTCTTTGTTGAAAAATAAACAAAAATAGAGTTCTTTACGGATGTCCCGACTTTACATTTCCCAGGCCATAGGCTAGAATATATAATTTCATAAATATTTTCATAAATAAATAATGATAATAGATATCCTTTATAACCTAATCAACTTTAAATCATTTTAAAAACAACTTATTCAAGTACAAAAGAAGTACAATATGAGCATATATTTAGTCGAGATACTAGAGTACAAACTTTGTTTATTTGTTTAATGATATTTTTTTCCATTCGGAAGTAAACATCTCTGGGAACTCCCAACGGCTCAGAACTATAATAATACGCATTTCACTGATTCAGTCTTGAAGCCAACAATGATAAACTGGGTTTATCAGCAACCGGTTAATATTTTTGTGTACCGAGAAGCAGATCAACCGTAAACATTGTTATCATCGACAGCAGTTCTCAGTGGTTTCTAAAATAAAAAAAACTGCATCTTTGGACCCTATATAAAGCCCGGCACAAGAAGAAGTCTCATATATCCAACACAAGCCTTAAATCGATAGCTACTCGAGCACTTTCTACAATGCAGTTTAAATTCTTGTTTGCCTTCTTCGCCGTCGTGATGATGGTCGTCCTGGGAGCCCACGAAGCAGACGCTGACTGTCTCTCCGGAAGATACGGAGGTCCCTGTGCTGTTTGGGACAACGATACCTGCCGACGTGTTTGCAAGGAGGAGGGTCGATCCAGTGGCCACTGCAGTGCTAGTCTTAAATGCTGGTGCGAAGGATGTTAGCAGGCCCTTATATAACTATGAATATAACTTCGGAACTCAAATAAATGCATTATTTTCATTCAAAAAAAAATTTATATTTCGTAGTATAATTTAAAAAAGCTCTACTCACAACTATAAAGACTTAACAGGATACAAGTGGCCAGAAAACTGGCATAGAATAAATCATAAAATATCAACAAGCAATTAAATTAAAAACAGAATACAGTGCGAATGGTTAATGATCAGTGAAGTACTTCCCGACATCTAGGGTTTTTCCATCAAGAATCAAAAGAATACTTTTTAAGATATGGCCACTTAGAACCCTTTTCAGTAGGAAACTTTTTCACTTTTTAAAATGGATCGAAAAATCGTATCTCAGATTTTTATGCCGATTTATGCATTAGGGGGGGTCCCTGGAAAAATTTACAAAACCTTGCTGGGTGAAAAAATGTACCTATATTAAAATATTCTTGCAGTGAAACGTTTTCGGCAATACAACAATAAATTGCATTCGGATTAGTGCGGTTCAGGAGAATAGGGATAACTCCCGAAATTGTTCTTAGAATTGGTCTTTACCTACATATGCTGGGAATAATACAGGACTTTATGACACATATGTCTATGACTTTGCTTACCCATATGAAAGAGAAACCTAACCAAAAAGGAGGAAAGATAGCAAAGGAAGTGCCCTTCTATATAAACTCCGACACAAGAAGAGCCCGCACACATCCAACCCAAGTCTTAACTCGATAGCTTCTCGTCCAGTATCCTAACTTTCTACAATGCAGTTCAAGTTCTGGTTTGCCTTCTCCGCCGTCGTAATGATGGTCGTCCTGGGAGCCCACGAAGCGGATGCTGACTGTCTCTCCGGAAGGTACAGAGGTCCTTGTGCTGTTTGGGACAACGAAACCTGCCGACGTGTTTGCAAGGAGGAACGTCGACCCAGTGGACACTGCAGTGCTAGTCTCAAATGCTGGTGCGAAGGATGTTAGCTGGCCCTTATTGTATCAACAATAATTCGAAATATAAATAAAAGAATTTCATTCAAAAAACTATTTTTCATTACGATTCTAATAACAGTATATTTTGTAGTATAATTTATAAAAGTTTTACTTACAACTATAATGAGGCAGCAGGATAAAAGTGGCCAGAAGAAGGACATAGAATAACTCATAAAATATCAACAATCAATTAAAAAAATAACAAAATATAGTGCGATTGGTTAATGATCAGTGAAGTGCTCCCCGACATCGCCGCCACCTGGTAGTGGCTGCAGCTGCTGTGAGAAGCAAAGCTGCCGCTATAAGTTCTCATGCAGGTTCTCGTCGGTGTTCTCCTCGACGATCGCCTCGTCCCAAGGTCCGTGAATGTTGAACTTGTGTTGCTGCAGTCTCACAAAAATAAACGGGCTGATAAAGTTGATGAAAATTATGGTGGAGGCGTACAGGTAGAGCACGGGCTGTGATATCCAATACAAAGATGAGCAGCAGGCGGCGAAGATGGGCACCATAAAGAAAGGACTCCAGTTAGCTTCAGTCATAATGGGATAAAGCACAAAATAGACGGCAGCCTCGACCAGCAGGACGAATGCATGATAGGACGTCAGCAGGCGAGAGGCCAGACAAATGGCTCCAAATATGGCTGCATTGAGGGAGATGGCCTAGTAACGATTTATATTAGTGATTTGTGTTTAAGTGAAAAGAGAACAAAGGTACACCTTGGAGACCATAGCTACATCCAACCCATAGTCGCTAAACACAAGATTAGCTAGCAGCACAAAGAAGGTCATCGTGTAGATGGTGTCCGTGCTGATGGCCTGTGTCAAGGTGTGCAGCATCGGGGAGAATAAGTAGCCAAAAAAGACCACAGTGAACAGGGTCTTGGAATCCTCGCCAAGGAGCGACAGGCTAAGACTCCTGCCCCGATAGCAGAGATAACCGATTCCAGTGACTGCGCAGCTCGGTACCAGGATCGTGGTGGGTGCCACTCTATCGCTGAGCAGCAGTTGGAAGAGAATAAGGAAACCAGTAATGCAGGATATTTGATTGCTCAGCACAGTGGCACCGGCAAGCGCCTCCGGATATGTGTATATCCTGACATGAAGATTTGTACGGAGATCCTTGAGAAAGCTGGCATCTGTGTAGTTGTCGGGGTACTCCCGGTTGGAGTAGAGGTTCTTCACCCATGGCGGTAGTTTCGGTTTCTCCTTCTTAACCATTTTTATCGTTTTAAATTTTTGTTTACATCCGCTAGCAGACCAGTGTGTACACATCCTCTAGGGAACGACAGCTGATGTGCGGTATTTTTCAGTATTTCAACTCTGTTAGTATGTATTTTTAATCCAATTTATTTGATTTGTTAGTTTCTGGACTAATTTGATTTAAAATATTACAATATTTATAAAATTTTTTATGAAGACCTTTGGAAAAACGACCTAAAAACCTTTAATGGTTTTTTTCTCAAAAATCAAAAGAATATTTTTCAAGATATAACCTTTGCAGTACGACACTTTCGCTTTTACATGGGGGTTGACCGAAAAAGTTCACAATAAATGGATCGGAAAATCGTATCTCAGATTTGGATGCAGATTTATGGAGAATCTATCCACAAATCTTTTAAGGTACTCCGCTTGAGAATCGCTTCAATATTGACTGAGATATGGCCTTCGCAGTAGGTCACTTTTTCTGTCCTCACGCTTTATCCAATTATTCAAGGGGGTCCCTGGAAAAATTCACAAAAAATGGATCGGAAAATCGTATCTAGGATTTTGATGCAGATTTGTGGAGAATCTATCTACAAGTCTTTTAAGGTACTCCGCTTGAGAATCGCTTGAATAATCGCTTGACTGAGATATGGCCTTCGTTGTCAGGCAGGCTCAATATTACAATTATTCATCATTACATACATCATAATAACAGTGATGTAACAGCTGTTAAGTGCTCGTCGAGTTGGCCCGCCCATCAGCTGCTTACCACGCATGCAGGTGTCTTCTTCTTCCTCTTCCCCAACAACATTTGGCGAAATCGCACGCAAGAATTTCCATAAAAATGGTTGGATTAACGCCCGCTGATAAGAAAGCGCTCATAACGCGCAACCTGCAGGAGACTCTAGGCGATGACAAGCTCACGAAGATCCTCGGAGAGCGGGATCTGAAGATCTACTGGGGAACGGCGACGACGGGCAAACCACATGTCGCCTACTTCGTGCCCATGTCGAAGATTGCCGATTTCCTGAAGGCCGGCTGCGAGGTCACCATCCTGTTTGCCGATCTGCACGCCTACCTGGACAACATGAAGGCGCCGTGGTCCCTCTTGGAGCTGAGGACCCAGTACTACGAGCAGGTTATCAAAGCCATGCTGAGCTCCATTGGAGTTCCTCTTGAGAAGTTGAAGTTCGTCAAGGGCAGCGACTACCAGCTTTCCAAGGAATACACCCTCGATGTCTACAAACTAAGCTCGGTTGTGACTCAGCACGACGCAAAGAAGGCCGGAGCTGAGGTGGTCAAGCAGGTGGAGTACCCTCTGCTCTCTGGATTGCTTTACCCAGGACTGCAGGCCCTGGACGAGGAGTACCTGAAGGTGGACGCCCAGTTTGGTGGCGTGGATCAGCGTAAGATCTTCACCTTCTCCGAAAAGTACCTGCCCCAGCTGGGCTATGAGAAGCGCATCCACTTCATGAACCCCATGGGTGAGTCATCGTAATTTCGTAAAATTGAAGCGTATTTCATTATAGTTATCTACTTACAGTGCCTGGTCTGGCTGGTGGCAAGATGTCCTCCTCCGAGGAAGACTCCAAGATCGACCTGCTGGACTCGCCCGCCAATGTCAAGAAGAAGTTGAAGAAGGCCTTCTGCGAGCCCGGAAACATTGCCGACAATGGACTGCTATCCTTCGTGAAGCACGTCCTGTTCTCACTTTTTAAAGAAGGAGAAGGATTCGAGGTCAACCGAGAGGCTGAGCATGGTGGCGATGTTACCTTCCTGAAGTACGAGGATCTGGAGAAGTACTACGCTGAAGACAAGCTACACCCAGGTGATCTGAAAGCCACGGTGGAGAAGTACATAAACCGACTGTTGGATCCCATTCGCAAGGCCTTTGAGAAGCCAGAACTTCAGTGGGTTTCTTAAAATCTCTATTATTTTAATCTTCTCTAAAGGAACCCTTTTTTTGTAGAAAACTTAGTGCAGCTGCTTATCCGCCACCGGCAAAGGTTAAGGCTGGAGCTGCTCCAGCTGCTGGCGCTGATGAGGATGCCCCCTATCGTCTGGATATCCGCGTGGGCAAGGTTGTGGAGGTAGCTCGCCACCCCGATGCCGACACCCTTTACGTCCTTAAGATCGACTTGGCTGAGGAGCAGCCCAGGACAATCATCAGTGGCCTGGTCAAGTTTGTCACACAAGAGGAGTTGGAACAGCGACTAGTGACCGTTCTGTGCAATTTGAAGCCCTCCAAGATGCGTGGTATTCTCTCAGAGGGAATGGTTCTGTGCACCTCCAAGTATGTCTGGCTTGGATCATTCTTGAAACTCCATTAATTGTTTATGCCTTTCCAGCGCCGATCATACTGTTGTTGAGCCCATTATAGTCCCGGCTTCAGCTGCTCCTGGAAGCCGGCTCGCTTTCGAAGGATTCAGTGGCACGCCCGACGAGCAGCTGAATCCCAAAAAGAAGGTATGGGAAAAGCTCTCCGTCGACTTTAAGACAAACGGCGATGGCTTGGCCGTGTGGAAGGACAACTTCTTGCTGACGCCCGAGGGCGAGAAACTTTCCAGCAAGCTGGCCAACTGTTCTATTAAATAGGTCTCCACGTACCAGCCTACCTGAGCCGTGTAATACTTATTAAGCCGAATGTTCACAAGCTGCTAATTTATTAATTCCTTCTGAAAAAAATGCATTTTTGTTAAATAAAGCGCGCAAGTCTCTAAATCTTTCATATTTTTAAATCATGAATCAGGCGCCTATGTTAAGCCTCTGTTAACCAACAACTGGTAATAAAATAGGTTGGCAGTTCCTTTCGATCTAACAGCTGTTCGATGTAAACAAAACTTGCATCCCATTAGATTTTTTTTAAATTAAAAAATGTGGAAATTTAGCCAAAGATACCTCTTTTGGTCGGTGCTGCACCGCTCCTACTCCCAATCCCAAAGCCAAGTGCGAGTGCGCTTTGCTCCCAGTCCCACAGGATACTTGCATTTGGGAGGTCTCCGTACGGCGTTGTACAATTTTCTTTACGCCCGGCATTTGAATGGAAAGTTTCTGCTCCGGATCGAAGACACTGACCAAACGCGTCTGGTTCCAGGTGCCAGTGAACGCCTGGTGGAGGATCTACTGTGGGCGGGCATAGAGATTGATGAGGGTCCTGGTTTTGGTGGGCAATTTGGACCGTATGTTCAGAGCCAAAGAACTGAGATTTACAGGTAACTACCAAAAAGGGACCCCTAAATTAATTAATTAAACTGTTTACTTATGATTTTAGCAAAGCCATCGAGGAGCTACTGAAAAACGGCACTGCCTACAGGTGCTTTTGCACGGAACGTCGTCTGGATCTGTTGCGTAAGGAGGCGGTCAGAACACGACAGGTTCCGCGCTACGATAACAAATGCCGGCATCTAACAAAATCAGAAGTGGAGTCCCTCTTAGACAGGGGAACCCCTCATTGCATCCGATTCAAGCTAACGGACCATGAGGAGCCGCTGGATGATCTCATTTACGGAAAAGTCCATCACAATGTCAGCGACAACGAAGGCGATCCCGTGGTTATGAAGAGCGATCGGTTCCCCACCTACCACTTTGCGAACGTGGTCGACGATCATCTAATGGGCATCACTCATGTCTTGAGAGGAGTGGAGTGGCAGATATCTACCACCAAGCATCTCCTGCTCTACAAGTAAGGATTCTTTTAATATCTCCCTTAACTTACTTACATTTTCTGGAATTCCTTAGAGCATTTGGCTGGGAACCTCCCAAATTTGGACATCTGCCGCTCTTGGTAAATGCCGATGGCACAAAACTAAGCAAGAGACAGGGCGACATAGGTATCCAGCATTTCCGGGAGAAGGGATACTTTCCTTTGGCTCTACTGAACTATGTGGTTTCCGCGGGCGGTGGATTCGAGCATAGAGACAGTGGCAAGCAGCAACTTCTCAGCGTTCAGGAGCTGTCTAGACAGTTTCTTATAGAGCGAGTCAACTCCCATCCTAGTAGGTTAAACCCAGAGCTACTCGAAGATCTAAATCGACTTGAAATAGAACAGCGATTGGCGGATAATGAGAGCCGCTTGCTTTTGATCCGAAACGTTCAGGAACTAGTCAAAAAAGCCTATCCAAAACAGTGAGCCTTCTTTATTTAAAGTATTTCACGTAGAACCTATAATTTACTTAAAATTCCAGTTCAAATCTCGATCTGGCTGAGGAACACGTAGTGGACGTCTTGCGTTGGTCCTCCCAGCGTCTGACCCTTCTGCAAGATTTGACCAGCAGCAAGTTGAGCTTCCTGTGGGTGAAACCATCAAGTTATGAGCTAAAGGACCTCTCGAGAGAGCAACTGAATACTTTAATCCACGAACTCGACGCACATGAAGGGTTTAATAAAGACGACCTCAATGTCAGACTGAAAAACTTTGCCCAAAAAGAAAACATCAAGTTCCCGCTGATGATGAAGAGTCTACGAGCTGCACTGAGCGGCTTGAAAGAAGGTCCAGGCGTGGCTGAAATGATGGAGATCTTGGGCAAGACAGTGACCCTGGAACGTCTCAGAGAAGCTCTGCCCAAGGACGAGATCCAGTTGAAACAAAAGTCTTGATTTGGTTAAGTTTAGTTATATTGTTTAAGTGTTTATAGATTTACATTTAATATATATACTGTAACTGTTGCAATTTGAGAATAAGATCAATGAGTAGACACCACACTAAGAGGCAAAATTATGTATGATTATTCTTCGTCAGTTTCAAAACTATCTGCTCTTTCGGTTCCGTTTGGCCATTCTCGATTTGCTTTGTTAAGCACCACTCCTATAGATAGTAATCGCTATTTTTAAATCGCTTAACTAAAGTCGCGATTGGTGAGAACAATTGGGGCGGCCAAGCTCCAGCCGTAAATGAAAACGCCCAGCCAGCTGGAGATGATTTTTACCCACATGGAAGCCTCATTGGCGTTAAACAGCTTAATGTCCGAGTTGGGTCTGAAAGGAGGCACCATATGTTGAGTATTCCACACAAAGATTACTAAGGACTTAATACTTACTGGTACCAGTTGGTCAGGGTCATCATAACATAGAGCGAGGCGCACACGAAGACAATGTGGAACATGGACCAGGAGTAGGAGACGCCTTCGGTCTCGGTGTCGGTGTTGGACTTTCCGTTGGCATCCGTGCCAGCCTCTGTGTCTGATAGAGCTTCTGTTAAAACTACATTAATCGGAGTTCAAAGAGGAGCGGCAGCGGCCCCATGTTTCACACAGTTTCAAGAATCATTTAACCCAGTCACAGGTTAGTGGTGTTAGTCGGAAAATAAATCAGGAAATCAAAAGGCGGCCAAAAGCAAAAGAGTGTTAATTACCAGTATTAGCTTGGTTTTGTTTCTACAGCGAACTAAATGAAAAGTGATTGGCGATCGAATGTGCGTTATGGAAACTGTGGAAATGCGGAGTGGGATGGGAATGCGGACGGAGCACCAGGAATGGGGAACACAAAACTTACCACGCTTCTCGCTGTTGTCATGGGTAATCTTGGACACCTCCACTGCCGAGCTGATGCAGTTGTACAGAATGCACAGCAGCCACACAACCAAACCGATGATGTTGGTGGTATCGAAAGTAACCTTGGAGTTGTGAGTCGATGGGGCCGGAGTGGTGGTGGCGTTGCTAAAGCTCTCCATCAGCCCAAACATGCCGGGATTGCATTCTTTCTCTAAAAGAGGTTTATATTCATTTAAGAGAAGTCTATAGGCTTAAAAATCTTACCCGGGTTGTTGGCCACAGCAGACCAAGTCAAGTAAACCGTATACAGGGTAACCAAAGAGCTCTGCAACAGTCCAGAGTGAGGCAAACGCTCCTGAACAGCCGGCAAGATCGAGATCACGCTAATGGCCACGCAAAGAATCAAATTTATGGAAATGAAGAACTTGTTGATGCCGCAAGCGGTGGACTGTTAGAGGGAAAATGGTTAATCCTAAACAAATATTTGTCCATGGCGCACTCACAGTGGTGAAGTAGATATAGAGCAGTGTAATCCCAGTCAACGATAAGATATAGCACAACAAAGTGGCCCCAGCTAGTAGATAATAATACCCGCGGCTGTTTTCGGCACTCTCTGGAATAAAAAGATGATGTTTAATGAATCATTAGAGAGAGTGACCTTTATGACTCACCTATCCAGTTCTCCGCCAGGGTGTGAGCGAAATCCACAATAATCACCAGCTGGATGAGAATAAAAGCGAGACCACCTATAAGACCTACCCACATCATGGAGGGGCCAAAGGACCCGTCCGGAATGAAGATGGCTCCAATGGCAGCTCCAAAGCAGATCAAAAACTTCAGGGGCCAAAAGTTGTTCTGGATGCTGGATCGCGGGTCTCTTGAACTCTTCACCCCCACCATAATCAGAGCCATCAACGCGAAGAAGCAGGCCAATCCGAAGCAAAGCCTATAAACAGCCATATAGCCCAGGGCGAAGTCACAGTCAGCTTGCAAGGTTCCTCCGGAGAAGGTGCTCAGGGCACCGGCGCTGTACGTGGAAGTAGAGTTGATGCAGAAGGGCATCTTCTTCAGGGTCTCCTGCAGCCCCGGAGAGAGGGCAATGGCTCCCAGGATGGTGCCCACCAACAGCATGAAGGCGTACATGAAACGCGAGGAAGAGGAGTTGGTGCAGTTGGGGCAGGCCGAGCAGCACATGCTGGCAGCAGTGCCGCCGCAGCACATAGCGCACTAGAAATAAAAAACAAAGGCAATAAAATAATTGAAGTCCTTTGTCTGGATGCGTTTTAAGGATATCATATTTAAACTCTTTTTGGAAAGGAAAATAGCCATAATCAAGACAATGCTTGCTGAGAATCAAGAATTCCCCATCTGAACAGTTCAAACGGAATACCCCGATCTAGGAAGGGAGAATCCCACAATTAGGGACTCCCTGGGGTAACATATGGCGACATTATTGATTTGTTGCCAAATGGAAAAACTTATTTTTTGGCTGCTCGGTTCCTTGGCTGGTCTGGAATTGTCCAACTCACCTGGGCGGCGGAACAGAGTCCTAGGACAGCTCCCATTATAGAAGAATTGGATTGCACTTGCTTATTGCGTTTTTATCAAATTATCAATTTTCACAAGGAAAACAAAGCCCCTTCCAGCAGTGTTGAACAGCTCCCTGTGGCAGTGGTGTCACCTCAGCCTTTTCCCGTTAGATTTTGATATTTTAAAGTGTGATTGCGGTTAAAATAATGTACAGCGGGAATTTTAGATTTCTTTTTATAAATTTCATAAAATGTAAGGCAGTAGAATAGAACTCTTTGAAACCAAATCTGAAGAATAAGAGAACGCTTTAAAGGTATAATGGGAAAGCTGGTCAAAAAGAATATTTTGTGTTAAAATAATTATGTTAATAACAGCATGTTTTTCAAACCTCTATCTCTCGGGAAATAGAAATGAAAAATATTAGGTTTTTAACAGATGTGGGCTAAGTTCTTTAATACCGGCCACACTTTAGAAATAATAGTAACTAATAATAGTTGACCTATTTTTGTATTGGCTGTATGTCTTCAAATTGTTCATAATTGGTTTATTTTAAAATTATTGAAAGAGAATTTTAAAACTGTCGTTTTAAAAAATTAGGAAAACAAATATTAGTTGTACTTATTTTGGAAAATAAAGAATGTAAGAATAATTCCCATTTAAATTCAAAATAACGTTTTTACCCTCACTTTTGTTTTATTTTCCATATTTCAATGTAAATTTCGATATATTTTTCTGGTGTTGCCAGACAAATACCGAAAACCCTATAAAAAATAACCGCTGGCGCCATCTGTGAGATAAAACACCGATATAACAGAGACATAACAGCGTCGCAACAGAACCGCAACAGCCACCCGGGGTATAAAAGCGGAGAGCAACGAAAAATAGAGAATCAATGTACCGACAGCGACAGAGGACGCATGTACCGGGTAACGGATAACGGATAATATTGTGAGTGAAACATCGAGTTCTAGGGATATATACAAAAAAAGAAACATTAAAAATATAAGATAAAATCATTTAAAATTTGGCGCGCTGTTTTTAAAACTGTAAAGACGGTAAAGTCCGGGTCGCGAGAGAGAGACGTCGCAGAATTCTCTCTTCAGTTGAATCGCTGCTACCGCTCCTTTAGCCTTAACAGAGCCTTAACAGCGTCGCAACAGAACCGCCACCACCAAACAATTTTCTTTTTCCAGATTTTCCAGATCGCTCTTCCATTTCGCATTTCAAGTTTCGAGTTCCGAGTTCGCGTGTGCAAGGAAAGTGTGATAGCCGAAGAAAGCGCAGCAGAAGCAGCCTCTTTGGAAAAACATACATTAGACAGGCAGAAAATTAAAAAAAAAAGCAAATAAAATGGCAACTGAAGTAGCCCAGATTCCCGCTGAGGAAACGCCCGCGGTGGCGGCCAGCACAGAAAACGCGGAGCAGGCCGACAAGCCTGCAGCGGCGACCGAGGCCGCCCCCGCAGCCGCCGCCCCTGCCGAGAAGGAGGGCGCGGGCGATGCTGCCCAGGACAAGGATAACAAAGAGGAGAAGGCGGACGCCGCTGCCGGAGACGGTGAGGCCAAGAAGGAGGAGGCCACAGCGGTGGCCAAGACGGACGCCCCGCCGCCCGCACAGAAGTTCAACGTGCACAAGGCAAACTTCGAGAAGGACATCATCTATCTGTACCAGTTCTCACGCACCCCTCTGCTGCCCTCCCTCTCGCCCTACTGCCTCAAGGTGGAGACCTGGCTGCGCCTGGTGGGCCTAAAGTACGAGGTGAGTCCCAACTCCGTATCCGGGATTCGGAGCCCCAGAATTCTTCCTTGGCTGATTTTCAAGCCACGCATTTTTTGCGGTACAGATTTTTTCCTGGCTCCTGCAGGAGAGCGTTGAACAGGGAGAGAGAGCTCTCAACCGCCATGATTGTGTGCTAAGCCTGTTTGCGCGTGTGTGTTTGTGTGTGTGTGACCTGCCCTGCCCCGTAGCTGAAGAAGGGATACATTTAGCATCAACTCTCTCGCTCGCTCTTCCAGTTTCCCGGGCCCTGTGTGTGTGAGTGTGTGCGTGCGTCGTCTACATAAAACAGCGTATACATAAAATTTGTGTGTGCGCCGACGCCGCGGCGGCGTCGCTGCCTCAGTGCTGCTCCTTACAGGGGCGTACGCAGGATTTTGAGTGGGAGTCCTAACATAGATAATTGCATTATTTGCAGTACAGGATCTGCCCTGGAATAGGTCTTTTCTTAAAATCACAGATACTTTTGGAAAAAAATCCATTCTTTGTTTGCGAAACTTGCAATTCCTTCATCCCCATTTCCCACGCCACTGACGCCTCTCATAAAAGCACAACTTTTATGCTCCACTCTCCCCCCAAACAACGGCCCCACCACCCCTCTTCAAACGAAGTCGTGCTTCAAATTTTGCACTTGCCAACTCTGACTCTCTCCTTTTGTCTCTCCCGCTCACTCTCTCTTGTCTGCTCTTTGTCTTTGTTGCTGCTGCACTGTTTTTTATTTCACTTTTCCTTCAACTTCTTGCTTCTTTCAGCTTGTAATTGCTTTTAATAAAAAAAAATTAAAATTGATGCAGTTTAAGACCGACTCAGAAATAGCTTTCTTGGGTCCCCGGCTCCTCGGCTGCTTCTTCTTATCTGTCAGCCCGTTAAGTAGCTGTAATGGTGTGGGCGGTCGGACAGGGGGAGCAGCCGGGCGACTGTCAACGACTTCCATTGGGGCCTTCCATTTTAGCTTTTCGCTTTTTTTCCTACTCATTTTTAAAGCGCGCGATGCGGTTTGCATATTTTTCATATTTTTTTTTTTTTTTTATAGGCTTACAGACACTTTTGAGGGTGGTGGGGAGGGAAAAACTATAAAAGGGACAGGGGTCTGAGACAGTGGGTGGCGCAGCGGGAACGGGGAGGAATGGGTGCGGTCACCCGCACAAAACTAGAGACGCAATTGTTGTTTAATCTTATTAATTACACTGGTTAATGAAAAACGAGCCTCTGAGGAATTTTAATTGAAGAATCTACAGATGTCCGATAAGTACTACCCCACCCCACCCCACCCCACCGCCGTCGCCTCGCCCCGCATCTTGCCATATGTTGCATTCCATGCATTGCAAGGCAATTATGATTGACAGTCCGTCAGTTGGCCCGCAGCTGAAAAATACTTTCCATTTTCATTTCCACTGATAACGAGGCACCCAAAAAAAAATATTAATAATACTAGCAGGGATGGGGGGGACATGAAATAGGGAAAAGGAAAAAAAGAGTTCAACAAACTGTGTGGACCTTTGACATTTCTGGTCGGTCTTTGTTGTTGTCCGTGGCGTAGCGTTGCTTGCATTAATCACCAAAGGGAGGGTGCAACTCACTGCAACTGACTAAGCCAGTTTACCCCCTGGGCCCCCGCTACCCGCTGCTTGCCCCGCTGCCACTGCATTTTTTTTTTTTCTCCCTGCTTTTGTATACACATTCATCAGTGTAAACAAGAGCAGAAGTTGTTTCTTTATTGATGATAAACCAAATGCATATTTTTTTCACACTACAACGACGGCGGCGCCCATTAACAAATACAACAAAAACAAAAACAGCCAAGCAGCAAGCGAGTCAGCCAGGCAACGAAGACCAACAACAACCACAACAACAACAGCACATCAGTTTCGCTTTTGAGGCGGTGGCCCGCATTGCTGGAATTCCTTAGTGTCGCCCGCTGCCGCTTTGTAGATTGTGCAATTAATTCACATTTTTCCTACCATATGCATATTGCATTACAAACACAAATAAGTCGAGGGCGATCGACGACGCATAAATTTCAATTGCTTCGCAAACTGATTACAATTCAAATAAAGAAAATGCTGGCGCGCTTTAATTTGCCAGCGGATCTGGCAACTCTGTGTCGCATATGTTGTGCTGTATGCAACTGTACGTGTGAAAGGAAGTGAAGTTTTTTTTTTCTGCTCTTGCTGTTGTTTTTGTTGTTGTTGTTGTTTTTGTTTTATGTTTTATTTCAGTGGGTCTGTTGTTGCTTTTGTTTTAATTAATAAACCGCATATTTGCATTAAAACAACAGCCAACTGCCTTTGTTGTTGCTCACTCGCTCGACTGCAATTTTGGGGTTCTCTTGGCTCTCTCCCTGGATTTTTGAACAAGGGTGTGGATACACACACACACACTCATACATTTTCACAAATGAGCTGCATAATTGCATTGCTGTTCATGCATCTTCTTCTTCTTGATGTTTGCTGGATTTTACACTTGGCGAAAAAATCGAGCAATCATAAACTCCATTATTGTCGCCTTAATTGGCATAATGATTCAATAAAAAAATAAATATTTGCATTGTGGGGCGACAATGTGGCGGCTGTTCTTATGGCCTGACAGGCGACCGTTATGCTCATTGGCGTAGGCGGTGGGCAAGAGTAAGAAGAAGAAGACGCTGATGGGGAAGGAAGATGAAGAAGAAGAAGTGGGAGCAGACAGGCTGCCTTTTTTGTGGATCATTGGAATTGAAATGTGGACGGGACTCCACCCTTTTTGCGATGCTGCTGGAAATCTCTCTATAACACACCGCCGCCGCCACTCGCTCTCTCTCTCTCTACCGGTGTCTCTCTCCATTTCTCTCGGGCAACCACACCCTGCCTCTCCCTTTTCGGCAGGGCGCGAAAGCATAAAATATGCCAACGGCCCAACGGCTTCAACGGTTTCGGCTCGGCTCGGATCGGCTTTTTTGTTTGTGGCAGCAATTTCAAATTTCTAATTAGAAATTATTATGTAGATTTGTGCAGCCAAGCCGAAAACGAAATCTAGAGAACCGGACACCCGCCTATATCTGTCACACGAGCCGTGTAACGGTTCATGTTCAAACGGCGGACGTGTGTACACACTGGAAGTATTGGAATATGTCAAAATGTTCAAATAGCGGGCAATTGGAACGCAGTCTCCCTCCCGCTGTGCTCACATTTGCATTTGTATTGGTGTCTGCGTTAGCCTCTGTGTGTGTGTGTGTTAGGGGTGTTGGTTCCTGGGTGGGTTTTTCGTAGTCGGATTTGGGTTTGAACGCTAGAGTTCGGGTTGTGGGTTTTGGGTTTTGGGTTCCTGGGAGGTACAGCTTTTTGTGTAGTGGTTGGTTTTTCAGCATCTGCTTGGCATACATAGGAAATATGTACATACACATTGGTAGGACACGTTTGCCGGCTATATGTATGTCATGAGCACCATCTAGCGGCCGGTATTCATCCTAAGGATTGAACTACATTTCCCGTTAGTCATGAGAAAAAAAACCCAATATTTCGTCCATATGGACATTACAATTCTTTGGGTATTTATAGATTTGTGAAGATAGGAGGAAGACATAGGGGTAGGAATGTTTATCTCTTTGGAAGGATAATGATAATTTTGTTTCTTTTTCAAGACCTTAAGACTTTTTAAAGTCTCTTCTGTATATAGAATACTTAAAGCACTGATAATGATGACCATTTAAGATGATTTTCCGCAAAATGAATATTTTTATGCTTCTCCCAGATAATAAGGTGTGGGGGATAAACAACAGTATCCCACTCCCTCGAATTCCACAATCTATTACTCATCATACCGAACGGAAATAATAAATATACGGTTGTGTTCTTTCCCCATTTCAGAATGTTGATCATAAGATGCGTTTCCGCTCCAAGAAGGGTCAGCTACCGTTCATCGAGCTGAACGGCGAGGAAATCGCCGACTCTGCCATTATCATCAAGGAGCTGTCGGCCAAGTACGATAAGAACCTGGATGCTGGACTGACCGCCGAGCAGAGGAATGTGTCCTACGCCACCATTGCCATGTTGGAGAACCATCTCATCTGGATCATCTTCTACTGGAGGGCCAAGTATCCGGACAATGTGCTCAAGGGCTACAAGGTCAACTTGCAGCACGCCCTGGGCCTGCGGCTGCCCAACTCCATTCTCAACTTCTTCTTCAAGATCACCTTTGGTCGCAAGGTAACTGGATGGTTTGAATCGAAGGTCATGATCATGGTATTTTGGTTTTCATTGCGTCAATTTGTATGATTTTCGATGGAATTTTTAATCTATTGCATACTTTTTGGTCGTTTTCACAAATGTTAATATATTCTATTACTGAGTTTGTTTTCATTCTAAATCAAAGTCAAACAATACGTACATATGAAAACCGATTGAAGCCTGTTAGACCAGTAGAGGATACCCAAAATTATAGCATATTTTTTTGTTCGAATTAAATAGTAGCTGAAGTAGTTGGTTCCGTACATTTCACACCGCCAGCAGCTGAACTCCAGCCAGTTCCTAAAATCAAATGTATCATCCGCCATTTGTTTAGATTCAAGTGAAATTCAAAACTGAAGAGGTTCCCCAGTTGGCTGGCGTTGTGGATTAGGCGGGGATGGATGGGTAGTGTAAATAAACAATTAAAGGAAGCGGTAGAGTATTAAGTTGCACCTACCAAAACCAAACTAAAACTCCAAACACACAATCACCCAACCATCCCCAACACATAGTTTACCCCGAAAACCCTGGCCTAATATAAACAAATCGTGTCGTAAAGGGATATATTGTTTATAACACCATCGGGTTCTCACATAACAACCAACAGCAACCCACCAAACCTCAGCTGGAATTGATCAAAACAACAAACAAAAAATTAAGCAAAAAAAATTAAAAAAAAAAACAAGAAAAAACGATCGTTACTTTATCACTAACTCTGCATGGTTTTCTCTTTTTTCTTTTTCGTTCTTTTTTGCATACTACTTTGGTTTTGAACATCTAACTGTAATGTGTTGTGCCCCTTAATCCTTAACCCTTAACCCCATGTAACTGAACTCCTCCCCTAATCCCCTAATGAATGCTTGTGAATCCTCCCAACCTCCTTAATATCCCCCGTAATCTCCCGTAAACCGTAACCGTCTGTGCGGCAAACATCTATTCAACACAAAAAGTGGTTCCAGGGCACGAAGAAGCTGAAGGCGCATGGCATCGGTGTCCACAGCGCCGAGGAGATCGAGGAGTTCGGCAAGAGCGATCTGAAAGTGCTCAGCGAGATGCTCGACTGCAAGCCGTTCTTCTTTGGTGACGAGCCCACTACCTTGGATGTGGTCGCGTTTGCGGTCCTCTCGCAGCTCCACTATCTCTCCAAGGACATCGCATATCCTCTGCGCGACTACATGACTGAGAAGTGCCCCAACTTGATTGGCCATGTTTCGCGCATGAAGGACAAGTGCTTCCCCGACTGGGACGAGATCTGCACGAAGCTGGATCTGAATGCACACATTCCCAAGCCAGAGTGAGTACTTTTAGACTTTTTTCAAACAAGGATTTGTGGAACTAATTGATTCTTTTTTTGAACTCTAAAGGCCAGAGACTAAGGAGGGCAAGGAAGGCGGCGAGCAGGAGAAATCAAATGAGCAGGAAGGCACCGAGGGCGACAAGATTGAGAAGGAGTTGGAGAAGGACAAGGTAGGTTAATACTTACCTGGTCAAGATCCTTATACTAATAGCTATAATTTAATCCTTTACAGTCGAACGAGAAGGAGTCGACCGAGGAGAACAAAGAGAAGGAGGAAACAAAGTAAATTCGCCGTTAGTTATATTCGTACATATATCTAGTATATGTGTATGATCGAGAGAAAACACCCCACATACACACACATTATATATATATACATATGTAGTACGATACTATATAGTAAGGCCCTATATAGCTAGGCGCTGCGCTCTCATATATAAGCATTCAGACATCAGAAAACCACTCGAAACACAAAAAACAAAAACAAAAAATGAAAACACCCATTTACAAACCTAGGACAACTGTAAAGCAAACGCAGGCAAAACCATCAAAACGATCCACTAAGTAATTAAAAAAGAAAAGGGAAAAAAAACAAAAAAAAAGTATATACAATAACGTAACGTAAAAACTTTGGACATCTTTTTTTATATATATACACGACGACGTTTGTATTAACAGAACAAGAAACGTAAAAAAAAACCATTTAGTATAAAATTATAAAAGTTTATACGTATAAATATTAAGATGAATGAGGGCGAATAGATGGAGAAATTATAAAAAATTAGTTAAAGAACTCGAATAAAACAAAAAGATGAAGTGAGCTAAACGTGAGTAAAAAACAGAGTGAAGGCAGATAGGAAGGATGAAGGATGTAGGAGAGTATAGGAGGACGGAAGGTGTAGAACAGCATACATTACGCATTAATCATTAGTTTTCATTCAAAGCGCTCTATATAATACACTCATCCACATTCTCACACTCTCACAGACACTCACACAGACACACTCACATATATATATATAGCATATGCAGCAACAATTGCAACTCGATGGTATTGTTTACTCTTCCAAAATTGATTAAGCTTAAAGTAAAAAAAAAACAAAAAAATAATAAAAATGGAAAGGATCCCAAAACCAGTACGCGATAAACGATAAACGATAGGAGGATATGATATGATATAGTGACGGTGGAGTAGGGATGGAATGCAATGGGAATGATATATGATGAGAAGAATGGTATAGGAACGATATAATGATATAACGGAACGCCGGCAATTAAGTTTATTTTTTATATATATATGATTGCAAATAGTAATTTTGATTCTCGTGTGCAAATAATTAAAAATGCTGATAAAATTTATTACTTATAATTATATACATAAACCTTATATACGCCCATTATGCATAAATATGTGTATAAAAAAAACAGAGGAAAGAAAGAAAAACCTAACATAAAAACAGTATGTTGGTGTTTTTTCTTTTTTTTTTTATATTATGATTATATTTTATTTCTATAAATATTATTGTAATTGTATTGTGTATTATGATTTTGCTAACCAAAATCCTTTTCGTATGAGATGCTCAGAGCGTTGCTTTATCGATGTTTCAACATTTTTTGGTACGTCCACTGAACAAAATTATGTACGACTCATTTATATTTTTTCTACTGTCTTGTGTTTTATACGATTTAATTTAATTATATGGATTATGCAAATATATATATAATTATAAACATAATTTGTACTGTAATTAAAACGCTGCAAACAACAACAACAAAACAAACAACAAAACTCATAGAAACACACATCCAAGGAGAAGAATCGGAAGAACAACTCGTGCTAATTGGCGAAGAAGAATTGTCTTCTGGGAGGGCTTTCTTCGACTCTCACTATCACACACTTTCTCCCTTATCCAGTCGGCCTCCCTCGTTCACGGATTTCTCGGTGTTTATTGTGGTCCTTTTGTTTTTTTTTTGTCTTATCGCGAACCTTCTTTCTGAAGAAACATTCAAGAGCCACACCAAATATGGAATGAATGAATGAAATCTTTTAATAGGGTAAAACTCACACACAACTAAGGAGAAATGAAATAAAACGAGAACAAATACAGAATCCATTCAGGCGCGACCGAAGCAGTAAAAACAATTTAGGGGAAGGTCAAAAAATAAAAGAAAGAAAGAAGCACCAGAAGAAACCCACGATCGATCGATCCGAGAAGAGAGCCAGAGCAAGACGATATAGAAGCAGAAGCAGAATAAATCTCTATAACGATACGATTTGTAGACTACGCAAGTATTTTTATGTATTAAAGGTTATGTTGTAAGTTTTTATCAAAATATTTGTATTGTAGCTCAGTGTTTTATATGATTATATAAAATGGATAAAAACAAAACAAAAATGAAAACGATAAACCGAAATGAAACCGAAAACCATAAAAGAGATGAAAAGAAAACAAAGAAAAAACCCCGAAAAAAAAAACCAGGACAGAAAGAAAAATTATTGTATTACATACATCTTATATATAATAAATATGCTTCTTAATAAAAACAAAAAAAATAAAAACAAAACAAAACAAAGCCCCAAAATGCGCCCCCCTGATTTACGACAGGTATACCGTATACCGTATACGTATAGGTAGGTATACCCGGGTGTCTCGATAAAGAAGTCGCATCGGTCGACTTTAAGCCGGGGTGGCTTACGATGTGAAGCAAAAGGCTACGGGTATACTACGGGAAACAGAGAAAAATTTAATTATGACACTCGAGTTATCTTTGGACATATGCCCCGTGATAACTCTAATTCAAGTTTGCTTATTCATATCTAACCAGTCATAGTACTTGGCCGTACTCGGCCGTATATTTCCTCGATAGCACTCACTGGTCCCCGGTGACCAAGGGAGGAAGAAGCCCCCGTACCGTAGCTTTTTTTGTGCGGTCATCGCCAATCAGGCTAGATGAATCAGATTGGGGCACATTTTTAATTGATATGATTTTTTCCAATTATAATTGATCTCAGTTAAGGAGTTAACCAAAGCCAACCGAAAGCAATTCAATTATGCCAAACTCGGTGCCGGAATGAAATCGTAAACACAATAATGGAACCATCTCCGGTTCTCAAGGTCACAAAGGAGACTTTCGGTTTGGAGTATAGACTGTATATCCCAGATATGCCAATCAAATTGACATTCAATTCAATCTGACCCAAAATAACGGTATATAGTGACGGGCGATAATCGATATTTGACCTAGGGGCCTAGGCCAATAAATTTCCCGTCACCTCCCCCCCACCCTTTGGTGAAGTTACGGGAAGTTGTCTAATCAACATTTAATTTTATGTTCGATTCGAACGCTTCGAAGTCATCAGACATTAAATAGGGGTTCGGGCTCTAAGCCCCCCAACTAATCAATGCAAACACATCGAAGAATGACAGGCCCCTCGGCACTACGTTGCTCCACCCACCCCTGGTCTAGCCCCCAAACCCATCCCTTCTATCAGCGACATTTCTGGCAAACTGGCAATTTATTGAAGACGTATTCCAATCAGAGCAAATCATGCGAATATGGCAAACGGAATTTATTACGCCAGACGGGCATGGGCCGTAAAAAATAAAAGGTAAGTGTGATATCGTTTCGATCTATATAGCTATCCAGCTAAAGCTAAAGCACTACAGTTGTTGATGAAATAATAGTGGTTATAGGTTTATAGAGGTATCAGTATAAATCCTCTGGTATAGTATTTAAGATCTTAATTGCTTTTTAAACTTTTCTTAAGATTTCTAATCTTGGCTAGATTCGGTTTCAAGAATTGAAAAGCAAAGAGCTTTAATTTAATGAAATATTCTTAAGAAACTATTATTTTAACCCAATCTGTATCCTGAGAAGCGTAACCGTAACATTTCGTTTGTCCTTTGCGGCAAACATACTATATCTTTTTTTTTTTTTTGGTTACCCCAGGTAGTTAGAACGGGAGGACGGCGCCATTATATTGGCGTGCACCATTGCATGCGGCGACAGGTAGGTGGAAGCGAGAGGGCTCGACAGGTGGGTCGGTGGGGCGGTTGGGAGTGCAAGAGATAGATAAGTAATTCCATGGAGCATGCAGCGCGGTTTGATGTCGATTCAGAAACAGAAGCAGAAACAGAGGCTCCCAGCATTGAATTGGTGTTAAGCACGAACCGAACGAAATGAAATGAAATGGAAATGGAAATGAAAATGAGAGAACGAGAATGAAAATCAGCAGTTGTCATTGTCATTGGGCGAGGGGGGAGGAGGAATTGACAGGAGGCGGGGACCAAAGGCTCAAGGTTCCAAAGGGAGATGAAAGACACGCCAACGTAAGGAGGAGCCACCTCAGCCTGCTCATCCATCCAGCAGTTGCTGTTGTTCACTCCAAGTGCTCGGTTCGGATAAGTAGCAGTGCTCTTTTATTGTTTCCTTAAACGACAACAGTCCTTTATCCGAGTGTCCTTTTATCCGTTTAACCTTCAAACTATCAAACAAAAGTTTAAAGAAAAGTTTTTAAATTGTGACTCAACTGTGTGGGTGGGGGTGATGGGGGCTTGTGATTCAGGTCATTGCAATTAACCGATCGTGGAAATTATGTAGATCGTTGGATAGTGTTTTTATAGCCATGTTATACAAAAAATATAAAATTTTAATCTGAACAAAAACCCTCTATAATAAATATTAGAGAACTAAAAAACTAGTGTGGAAATTAGAGCTATATAATGGTTGTTATTTAACTCAATAAACGTGGTTGAGTAATCCTAGAGTTACCTAGAACTAATCCTAAAATCCTAGACATGTCCAATCAATTATTTTTCCTGAGTTTGGCGGACATCTTCTCGGTGTATCCCGCCATCTTCAAGGAGCAGAGCAAAAAGCTTAAAAAGATGAAGCAAATATATCTGCCCAGTGATGAGGAGTGGCAGGACAAAATGTATGTACACTAATCCTTGTTATTTACCTCAAAACCAACCTAAATAATGGTACTTGAAAGGTATTATATGCTCCTGGAGATTCAACGACAGGTGAATGACTCCACCGATGATACTGTTTCCCTGCAGGACATCAACAAAAAGGAGAAACCAGTTTTCGATCCTTTGAGAATCACAAAGATAATATCGCCTGGGGTTAGCCCAAATGGTCGGCGGAGTAGGACCCTCAAATACTGCCATGCCACCACTGTGAAAATAAAACTAAAATCTGGCGCCCGGTGGACTCTGCCCACTATTGCCAATGCCGCCAAACTTCTAAGGAAGCCACCGATTCCCGTCCATTTCCAGAACGAGCATGAGATGAGATTGGCCTACTCCTTGATCTATGATGTCTTTCGATGTGGGTGTCCTTAATTGTGCTTTTTGTATTTTTCTAGATTTTCCTGGTTCTTTACAGATAAGGTTGTATTATCGAATGCGCTCAGTGATGTTAGTTTCTTTGAGCAGCACAGTGAGGTGGGTTAAAGATCCTCCTAAAATAAATATCATAAATCTTATCATATATTCCAGTATTTGAAAGACGAACAACGTATCTGGCTGATGCTCTTCGAGCTCTACGATCGTCAGTTCAAGGGTCGTAACTCTGAAGAAAAGGGTCTTCAAGCGGATCTCTACAAAGAGGCCGAAGTAACAGGTATTAGGTAGAATAATGTACTAGTTTAGTTAGTCAAGACCCTCTATGAATTCCAAAAGGTCTGGCCTCTGACCTCTGGCAGCATCGCATACGTTTGGCCGCCTCGATTTCCCGGATGCGGATACGGGTGGGAGCACTCCGGCTGTCCCAACTGCTGCCCATTCACTTGCAAAATGAGAAAGTGGCCTTTGCAGCTGCTAATCCCGTAGTCACAGGCTGGATAAATCCTTTTCTAGTGCGGTTAGTAAATGGAAAGGATATATAGGTTAAGAATATAAATATACTCCTTTTTAGTAACAAGGATGAGGCCGATAAGATTCTCACTGAGATGGGATTCACTGTCCATGGACCTGACGATGAACAGCCACTTCTGGAGCAGCACTGCAAGTGGGATAATATATGTCCACTGGTCATATCCTGTATTCCCAAGGATCGCAGCGAGTTCACAAAATCTGTACTGATGACCAAGCATTATTTTATTATGCAGGTGAGATGTGATATCATTCTAGTCTTTTTATTATTCCACCGTCTCGTTAGTTAATAGCTAGTTAAATGGATAAATTAAAGACAATACGATTTAATGTATTGTAATGTGATAGGCCTAGAATAGATCGAACAACACGTACGCTCGTCTTTTCGTGGAAAATAGTCTCTATGTGTCCATTTGTAAACACAGATGTACCCAGAAGCCTACACTGCGTATGAGTGATAGACTCTAAAACGAAATCGGAGAAGACTATAAAGTTTATAGAGTTTACTTTATTGTAATTAATACTTTGTTTTGAGTTAAGTCTTAAATAGCTTGAAGCTCTTAACTTTAATTGATTTTCTAGGACAAAAACTTTACCTTTGGTCCGGCCATCATGTCCAAGCTGATGGATTACTTTGAGCTGGACGGGGACATTCTTCAGACCCATATCGGTTCCCCCAGATCCACCGCATACTTGGCAGCTCTCTTCTATTCGATTAATCGGGTAAACAACTTCTATGTGTATGGGGCGGGAGCCAATCTGAAGGAGTATCGTCGCTATATGGAATTAATCGGGGTTAATAATATCAGATTGTTCGGCGATGCCTTTACCTCGTTTCCCATGGAATCGAATCGATTCAGGACAGTGGTGGGGATATTTGCCACGCCGCCGAACTCCTTTAGCGCCATTTCGGATCCCATCGACCTGATTTGTTCGCGGGGTGGGGATCTCAGCATGCTGGAGGTGCTCACGGAGTCGGAGGTCAGCGAGGAGGGCCGTCAGCGGGTGGCCATGATTCTGGAGGAGCAGCTGCTGACCCTCACCATGTCTATGTCGCGGCCGCAAGTCCAGTTCGTGCTCTACCAAACGCACTCCATTGTGGGCACTGAAAACGAGGATATGGTCCGGCACGTCCTGGAATTGATCAACAAATTAGCGCTGGAGAAACATCGCAATGCCTACAAGGAGCAGAAGCGCCTGGAGGCCTTGGCTGAGCTGGAAGCTGCCAATATTCCAGCGGCCGCCATGAGCAAGGACTCTCCCCGGAAGAAGGACAAGCCAGCCGAGGCACCAGCTGCAGGACCTCCGGGATCTACAGGTCCTCCCCTGCCCAGGGTGGATAGTATCGATCTGATTGTTAATCCAGAAATAGATGAGTTCGTGCAGGACACGGTTCCGGACATTTGCATCAATCAGGACGACTGCATCAAGCAGCAGGTGACCGGCAGCTATTTGTCCTTGGTGCGCAGGAAGACCCTGACCCACCTGAACGAGAAGTATTTGATCCGAAGAGCAGAGCAGAGGGGACTGTTTGGAAAGCCGGAGAAGGATATGAAGGACAAGAGCAAGCCGAAGGCAGTGAAGCTGCAGGAACAGCAGGCGGAGCCACTGCCCCAGGACATGGGCTACGAGCAGAGACTCTCGGCCAGTCGATCCAATTCACAGCAGATAGTAAGTAAACAAGTGGCCAAAAATAGGCTCATCTCCCTGACCCTCAAATCCCTCAAGTACACAAGAAGACTGTTAGACTTTACACTTTATTGTTAACAAAAAACACATTTAAAGGTGGGCGATTGTGGGAGAAAAAAGTGGGTAATGTGACTGGGATGGGGTGGGGGATGGGGTTGGGGTTGGGGCTTGGGTTGAGGTGTGGGGCTATGTACACTCGAGTCTTATGAGCTAATAATTAACATGTCCATACTGTCGGTGGATGGATCATCATCGATAGACACGCGATCGATGTCATCATTATTGGGCATCATCAGCTTTGATCGGCATCATTATCTGGTATATCGACATCATCTCCACGATCTCTTCCTTATATGTATACTTGATCGTCTAATTCTGTAATTCAATCATCAGATCCGATTTAGTTTATACTTAAATTTTAAAACAAAACAACATTATGAATTGATTTCGATGCATAGCATTTCTAGTACAACGTTGACCGTTACTATCATAATTTTAAAATCAACAACGGTATTTATTTTAACGTGAATTGATTACATTTATCAGCAGGCACTTTATTTGCTTTCACATTGTATGTATTATTATTTGCATTATCTTCATCTACATTCACATCGTTTGTATTATTTGCATTCGGCTATATTCCTATATGTACATTATTTTTGATTAAGTTATTTTATCTTCGGGGTTATTTAATTTATTTAACAATTTATTTATTTACATGATTATATTGTAGACTGCTTGCTGTCTGCCTGTCGCTATTATACTCGGCATTACACACTTCTATTCACTTTTAATCTACATTCACATTCTATAATCTGCATCTACCTCATCATTGGAATCATTGAATTATTAGAGGTGAGGTTGGGATCGGGTAATTAGCATGAGGTGGCAAGCACTTTGCCTTGGATTAGTCACAGGCTCCAAGGGATTAGGTCATGCCCATGGCTACAGATTGTCTCATCCAGAGATCTGAAGATCTGAAGGTCTCTTCTACTACTTTTTCCAGGCACTTGTCGAGGAGTTCTTCGCGTAGTTAAGGTTCTTCTGCTGCTGATAGTTCTGTTTTATGTCCGACTTCTTGCCACCTGAGTAGCCGTAGCCCATTCCGGAGTTGGAGCTGCTCCCATTGTAGCTGAAGCTGGACTTGAATGTGGGGTTGCCGATGCTCTTGAACATGGGATTGGTCTTTCCGGCCCCCACAGGAGGTGCTGCCTGGTTGTAGTAGCTCTTGGTGTTGCTTTGCTGTCCTTTGTCGGACATTTGGCGGGCATAGGAGGAGAGTCCCAGGCCCACAGCTCCCATCCCCACGCCCAGACCCACGGTGCTGACACCCACTCCGCCCATGCCCACGCCGTGGGTCGGCTGCTTGTGGCTGGTGCTGAAGGTGGCCGCCTGGTCGGTGGCCAGGGATCCGCTCTGGGTGTAGAACTGCTGCTGCACCTCGACTATGTAGCGGTAGGCCTCCTCCATGGACTTGGGATTGCGGCGCAGGATCATGGAGTGCGTGGGCTCAGGCAGGTGATCTCTGAACACCTGCAGCGTGATCCTTTCTATATCCTCCAGGGAGTACAGGGTGTCGTTGTGGGTGAGTTTCCTGTTGATCAGTCTGTGCTTCAGCTTGGCCATCTTTTGGTAATACAGCTCTATGTTGGAGTCCACCACGGCACTACGTATTTTGTGTATCAGCGAGTAGCTGGACTCCTTTTCCGCGTAATTGTACAGCAGTTGATCCTTGAGCTTCAGCCAGGACTCGGCCTTCAGAAGGTGACCATTGGCGGCGCCGTTGCCATTCCCCACCGGAGCACTCATCTGTCGGGTGAAGACCGCCTCTCTTGCCCGGTCCGTGCATTTGTTTTTGATGTGCCCTATTAACTGGGCTCTATAATATTCATCGAAACTATTTATGGCCGGCATCAGGGCCTCGATTTTCTGCAGGAACTGCGGCAGCTTGCTAGGATCACTCCCATCAAAGTTCTCCACGAGCTTCAGGCGACTCAGGACCTGGTTGTATTTGTTCACAAACTCGGGATCCATCACGGAAACGTTGCTAAACTTTCGTTTTCGTTACTTTTACCGTTATGCTACCGTTATTTTCAACGATCGTTACGATCACGGTGACGATTCGGGCGCGACTGTTTCCAAATTTGAAGCCGACGAGCGACTCTGCCGCACCAATAATTGTTGTGTATGGAAAACAGATTTTAGATTCTTACAAATGTATAAATTAACATTCATTAACATGAATTTTACTGGCAAGACCCTCACCGATCCGGCGATCGGCGATGTGTTGAGTGGTCGAGGGTTGCGAATTCGACGGGACACAAAACAGAACTGAGCTGAGCGGATCCGAACCCGAACCGAAATCAACTGGCGGAATAAAACAGAACGGAACACAGCGGCCGCCATTCATTGTGGTGGGAGTTGTGGTACCTCGTGGGTGTGGAGTGTGTCGGGTATGCTATTTCGTTTTTCCAGGTGTACTCAGGTGGGGGAATCGGTTTCTCAACTATTTGAAGATATTTGACTAAATTTAAGTAAGGAAAATGGTGGAAAGTACTCCTTAATCCCATCTCTACCTCAATTCACAAACAAAAATATTAATGATAAGACGATAAGGACTATAAGGACTATAGGATACTGTTATTCTTGTTTAAATCCCTCATAATCCAACTATAGATACTAATTAAAGACTTCCCATCACTTCCCAATCACTATTTATGTACACTTTATTGTGATTTTCCCGTTATTTATTAACTGAGTATCTTAAAGTCGTTAAACTTGATTCTTTGCATTTGTTTACTGTTGTTGTTTTTAGTGGTGTACCCGGCGCTGAATCATAGACACACACAAATCTAAATACAATTGCAAATACAAATACTACGACGCCCTGCTCCCGACCCGACCCGGACCGATCGCGCTTAGATATAGCCCGGGCAGATAGAGATAGTGACAACCCAACGGACACGGAGACGGCACACACCCGCACCCGCACACTCACACACAAACAAAAGCGCGCCAATAAAGCGACGAAGCACGCACATACCCCCTTATAGACCAACATCGAATTTCATGAAAAAGCGCGCACAAATCGCTTTAAACGAAGCGTTAGATTTGTTTTTGTTTGTTTATTTTGCATTTGTTGCCATTGTTGTTGTCGTGTTAATTGTTGAAAGTTCAAGAGAGAGAGAGGTAGCCGATCGTGAGGTTAAGACAACAACACCAACACAGTCTAGGATGGCTGCGCACTGCTTGAAAAGGAGTTCTCCCCGTTAGAAGCACTGCTTGAAAAAATCACGCATACGCAGTGATGTCCCAGAAATAGAACAGCCTGCATTGAAATGCAAATTTTTTCGCAGAGCAATTGCATTCAAGGTCCTTTTATAATTTCAGATTTTTTCGAAGAATTTAATTGTGCCGCTCGCTGCACCCTGCACTCGAATTGCTCATCGCTTGATCTGCACTCAATCGACCCCAGAGCGTCTAATTCAGCTCGATTGCCTCCAATCTTGACACGTACACTGGGGGAATTCTTTTCTAAAATAAACTAATGTACATATTTCCGTCATGACCGAATTAGCCATAATTGAACGAATTTTAACGGTATATAATGATTCATTGAATTAGTATTGTAAACGGAACCTTTATCTGTCATTATCGATTTGTATCGATTTATAAGGGCAATTATTATGGACGGGTGTTTTTTCCAAATAGTATCAGCAGCTCTTAATAGGCATGGTGAGACTTTGATTTTAATAGTTTTTGTAAAAACTATTATTTTTAACTGTGCATAGGAACTAATACCAATGCGCACCTTTATTAGAGCTGGCACGGCTTGACGGTTTTCCCACATAACCCCGCCCGCAACTCCCGGCCCATCAGAGGTAGCTTTTAAGGTCTGCTGCGCCGGCGTGCGCGGTTCGACTAATTAGCAACAATTTCTGAGCGTTAGCGGCTTGTAAAACTGTTTAATAATAGCAAAAACTTGTCGGCGGGTAGTCGTCATCGTCGAGGACAAATCGGAGAAAAAGAGACTACTCAGCTTTAGGGAGTGAAAGGGGGAATATTGATCGTTCTTCCATTGGAGTGCTAATTTGAATCGAGTCTCTAAACTGATAAGCGGATTTAATTGCTATCAATTTCGAGTTGGATGACTTTCGCTTGTCGCTTTTAGTTGCAATCGAAGCACAGTGACTGGAATAGCAAAAACAATTCACGCCACTTGCAACTGTAATTTTTATAGTCATTATGTAGACAATAACAGCAAAGTTACTTTGCCGCCTTGATAAGCTCAGGGGTTCAGGGACACCCCCACGCCCGATCCAAGACCCAGCCCAGTCACCCACCTACCCAGCAAATAAAAATAAATGCCTAAGCCCCAGGCAATTGTGGAGTTTTCCCTTAAAAAAGATAAAAATTATAAGATATCGGGATTTATATATATTATTTCATTCATAGTCTCTTATCAAATACAATTGATGTATACATTTTAGATTTGTATTTGTTTTTCAATTTTAAAATCTTATCAGTTTTTTTTATATCGTATATCAAATAACACTTCCATAAAGCTAGTTACAAGTTTAAATTTATGAATATTACTATAATAATTATTCAGTCGTGATGATTTTATAAAAGTTTGATTTTCGTGGCTGTTTTTGTTTTAAATTCGATTTCAAATCAAAAATATTTAAATATAGTAGATATTTGAGTACCGAAAATGGCTGACTAGAGCCGCCAGGTGTTAAAACAGCCCTCAACTTTACAACTATTGTTTATAAATATCTTAACGGCCGTAAATCAAAACAAATAAACAGCCCGATTCGAATACGAGTAATTTGCAAGCCAAATTCGGCTGGCAAGCGCATTCTTTGCCAACATTTTGCGCATATTAATTGTGTTCTCGAAAAACGATCAATTGTTTGAAAAACTAATTACGTGCGCGCGCCTTTTGCAGCTCCAGCGTCTGCAGCGATCGACGAGCGCCAGTGCTATCCGCTCGCACCTGACCAAACTGTCCGCTACCCACCGCCGCCCCATCACCTTTAATTTCAGGAGGCGGGAGTGCAGGCGGTTCCACGTCTTGCCCCTCTACATGGTGAGTGTTATGTTATTCCATCAGACAATTTTTAGGGCCAATAATATTTACGGCCTAACACACACCTTCTAAATAATCCACCCACCCACCTTTTATACAGCACAGCACCAAGCAGAGCATTCGATTATGGTGGCAATACGCGTATAGATGCGTCACGCCCTCCGCCTCAAACAACGCCGGTGCCGTGTGGAATCCTCATCTTAAATCTAGGCTGCACTGCAGCAGGCAGCTGCGTATACGGAAGCTGAGACGAGGCCCCTGGTCAAGGCGGCAGCCACTACGACTGCATATTAATGACATTAAGCTGCTGTGCCAGGTGCGCAAGAGGAGCAAATAGTTGCACATTTCATTTGACTGATAACAAGCAAACAGCAACTTTGGAATCCACCTTCAAAGTTTGGCGCCAACGAAAACAAGGTTTCGATTTTTATCGGAAAAAGTGTTGAAAAAAACACTATTTTGAAACATTGTGATTTTATTTTTTAAATAAATATAAATAATTTAATGCATCGATTTAACTCATCCCCATAGCCATGCCCATTACCTATAACTGATCTTAACATCTATAACATTAAAATAAGAAATAAATGAAACAAAGAACACAACAAGTTGTCCAATGGGAGTTCCAAGCGCGTAGCTTTATGTATATTTAAATTTTAAAAGTATAATATGAATGAGTATAGATTTAAGTATAAGATCTACATGCTTCAGACTTCAACGCCATTGAGTCTAGGTGCTGGCGCTCAATCCCACTTAGGGGTACAAGCGTAGATGCAGTACTTTTCTTCCTCGCCATTCATGGGGGCAGTACTCTCGTCTCCACGAGGCACTTCGCACCTATCAAGCTTGGCCCGCTTTTTAACTGGAGGCATTTCGCTGCTTTGCTCGACGACGTTTTCTTCCTCAAATTTGCGAAGAGACATCGGCGGATCTTGCAACTTTATGCCTAGGACTCTGTAAAGTATTGAACAGTTAAGGAGAATATCTAAATTTAGTTTCTTAACTTACCCTTTTAAAAGCATCGAATGGATATCTTGTAGGTCCATGGTGCTACATGACTTTAACAAAAGTGGAGGTAACATCTCCTTGATGGCCGACACTAATTTCTGGCGCTCTAGTCCTTCACGCACGTCCTCTTTAAAGCTTCGCAAACGCAAAAGCTCGTGGTATTCATCTACTTTTTGAGTTATAAGGTTGTCAAGCGATTTCAGATCAGCATCGATGCGCTCACGCTCATCAGAAAAGGGACCCGTCCCGTCCTGCAGGATCGAGTCCATGTTGGTGAAAATCTCCTTCACCCGTTGGGGGTTGTGATCCATGCTGGTTTTCTGGCGAGGAAGCGATGGTTGAGGTTCCTGGGTTTGACTTGATACCGGCTTCGAGCTACGTGGTTGCTGAGGAAAGTGGAAAGTGTTGGATTAGCAGAAAGAGCTGGCGGTTCTTGTGGCGAAGGAGCCACGTGTTGTGTATAAAAAATATAATGCCATGGAAGGGCTATTGAAGCAGAAACCTGGTGGACTGCAGCCAGAGCCATAGCCCTTTTTGAAGGACGATCATTCTTTGGATGGAGGCCTTCGGAGTGGGAACTGGGGCTGGAAGATTGGCTGTATGTCGCTACGATTCATACTTCTGCTTTGGCAGTCTTGCCTATTTTTTTAAAATCCTTTCGAATGTCTTTGAAAAATAACTTAATGGGATCGCAATCTTTAAGCCTTCCAAACACGTGCTCCAATTCTTTGAATTGGCACGTGGTAGGACGTCAATGTTTTAACAGAACAATAAAATAAAAAATATAATTACCATTTAATGCTGCGGCGTTTGAAATAGAAATACGAACGAAATGCTGTATTCGAATGCGACGAAAATTGAATTGCAGATTTTTTTTATGCGCCTACTTCCGGAAACTTCTGACGGTTTGACGTTAGGCTGGAGATGACAGTCACGTTTATCGAAACGTCATCGACATTTGACAGAAATGACATGGTGATTCCACTGACTTATGTTTATATATAAATTTTTATAGCTCCAAACTCACGAGTTCCGCCAGTTCGATTCTGCAAACTTCGTTATTTAAAAGAAGGGCGCCAACACAAAAGCTTTCGATACTTATCGATAAGAGTGTTGAAAAAAGTACTCTTTTAAAATATGGATTGCATTGATAATTTGAATCACAGGTTTTGATGCAGAATGGTGGAGAATCCATCTAGGAATCGTTTGAGGTATTCCTTGTAAGGATATGGTGAGAATTGGCAAAGATATAGACATTGCTAGATCCATTTATGGAAATCCCGGATTTCACAAGGGGGTCCACCACAAAAATTCGAAAAATATGGATCGAAAATTTTGATCACAGGTTTTGATGCAGAATGGTGGATAATTCATCTAGGAATCGTTTAAGGTATTCCTTGCAAGGATCGGGTGAGAATTGGCAAAGATATAGACATTGCTAGATCCATTTATGGAAATCCCGGATTTCACGAGGGGGTCCACCACAAAAATTCGAAAAATATGGATCGAAAATTTTGATCACAGGTTTTGATGCAGAATGGTGGAGAATCCGTCTAGGAATCGTTTAAGGTATTCCCCGTAAGGGTCGGGTGAGAATTGGCAAAGATATGGACATCCATCCAAGGAGGTCAAGGTTTGCCGCAATTTTTTGTTGTGGTTTTATATTTATTTTTTTAATAAATAGAAATGATTTAATGCATCGATTTAACTCCTCCCCATACCCATTCCTATAACCTATAACTAATCTTAAGACATTAAAATAAGAAATAAATGAAACATCAATTTAATTTTTAAATATTTGAATTATTTAATTGAATACCAAACATAAGAAAAAGTATAGATTCGACAGCTAACTGAATTTCTTTCGTTTTTCATTAAACGGAATTTAAGTAGAACACCAAAAGTTTTTCAATGGGAGTTCCAGGTGCGTAACTTTATGGATATTGAATTTCAGAAGTATAATCTGAATGAGTAAAAGAGTATAGATTTAAGTATAAGATCTACATGCTTCAGGCTTCAACGCCATTGAGTCTAGGTGCTGGCGCTCAATCCCACTTAGGGGTACAACCGTAGATGCAGTACTCTTCTTCCTCGCCATTCATGGGGGCAGTACCCTCGTCTATAATATCGTAAAGATAGGATAAGCGCTCCAGATTTGGCATTGAGCTCGTCAGCTCAGCTGGTAATCTAAATAAAAAGAATTGATTGTTAATCAAAGCTGGGATAAAAACAGGGAGGCACTTCGCACCTCTCAAGCTTGGCCCGCTTTTTAACTGGAGGCATTTCGCTGCTTTGTTCCATTTTCAAAATGGGCCCGAAGACGTTTTCTTCCTTAAATTTGCGAAGAGACATCGGCGGATCTTGTGGCTTTATGCCTAGGAATCTGTAATGTATTGAACAGTTAAGGAGAATATCTAAATTTAGCTTCTTAACTTACCCTTTGACTATTTTAACTGTCTCGCTGCCCGTTGGTCCATTTTTAGATGGTATCGGCGCTTTTTCTTTTAAAAGCGTCGAATGGATCTCTTGTAGGTCCATGGTGCTACATGACTTTAACAAAAGTGGAGGTAACATGTCCTTGATGGCCGACACTAATTTCTGGCGCTCTAGTCCTTCACGCACGTCCTCTTTAAAGCTTCGCAAACGCAAAAGCTCGTGGTATTCATCTACTTTTTGAGTTATAAGGTTGTCAAGCGATTTCAGATCAGCATCGATGCGCTCACGCTCATCAGAAAAGGGACCCGTCCCGTTCTGCAGGATCGAGTCCATGTCGGTGAAAATCCCCTTCACCCGTTGGTGGTTGTGATCCATGCTGGTTTTCTGGCGAGGAAGCGATGGTTGAAGTTCCTGAGTTTGACTTGATACCGGCTTCGAGATACGTGGTTGCTGAGGAAAGTGGAAAGTGTTGGATTAGCAGGCAGAGCTGGGGATTTTTGTGGGGAAGGAGCCACATGTTGTGTATAAAAATAATAATGCCATGGAAGGGCTATTGAAGCCGAAACGTGGTGGACTGCAGCCGGAGCCATAGCCTTTTGTGAAGGAAGTTCATTCTTTGGATTGGAGGCCTCCGGAAAGGGAAATGGGGCTAGGGGATCGGCTGTATGTCGCTACATCTTCCCTATTTTTTTAAATCCTTTGAAATGTCTTTGAAAAAATACTTAACGGGATCGCAATTTTAAGCATTGCAAACACGTGCTCCACTTCTTGGCATTGGCACGTGGTAGAAAAGTCAATGTTTTAACAGAACAATAAAATAAAATATATAATTACCACTTAATGCTGCGGCGTTTGAAATAGAAATACGAACGAAATGCTGTATTCGAATGCGACGAAAATTGAATTGCAGATTTTTTTTATGCGCCTACTTCCGGAAACTTCTGACGGTTTGACGTTAGGCTGGAGATGACAGTCACGTTTATCGAAACGTCATCGACATTTGACAGAAATGACATGGTGATTCCACTGACTTATGTTTATATATAAATTTTTATAGCTCCAAACTCACGAGTTCCGCCAGTTCAATTCTGCAAACTTCGTTATTTAAAAGAAGGGCGCCAACACAAAAGCTTTCGATACTTATCGATAAGAGTGTTGAAAAAAGCACTATTTTAATAAATTTAGTATTTTCATTAAATAAATATAAATTATTTATTGTATTGATTCAATGAACCATAACGCTAAGTAAAATTAAGACTTAAAATAATTGAAACATAATTTTATTTTTAAATATTTTATTTATTGATTATTATTATTTATTATTTTATTATTTTCATTAAATGAAAATTAACTCAAACGACATGAGTATGATGCAAAAAATTCAGTTTTCTCCAAAAATGAACCCAAAAACTTCTTATTATTATTACATTTCTTACGATCTTGAAGTATTTGATTTATTTCTGAGATGAGTACAAATTACACTTCATCATCATGAGTGACTATGAATTTGATTAATGAAGTCTGGGCATATGCGATGTAATACTCCTAGGGCCGATCTACTTGACACACGTTTTCCAGTGCGAGTTCCAGTCGCGCATCTTTAATGGTAAATTAAAAGAATCATTTTATTACCATACAAAAGGATGTACATTATTTTTAATCCTCACCTCGCACTCAGGGCTGCAGTAAGATTGATTCTGGCATATGGTGCACTTAAAGACGCCTTCGCGGCTTCCACAGTAGTTGCAGGACTTAACATCCGTGCCAAGCTTGGCCCGCTTTTTAGCTGGAGGTATTTCGCTGCTCTGCTCCCGTGAATTCCCTGGACGATCTTCCTTCGTTTCCCGAAGGTCTGGACTTTGGACTTGGCGAAAAATCGGCGGATCTTGTTGCTTTATCCCTAGGACCCTGTAAGATATTGAAAAGTTTAGAGGAATATTACAGTTTTACACTTTTTTTAGGCTACCTTACCCTTTAAGCAGTCGGATAGTAGTCTGGTTTTGCTCCATGCTGGTTAGGCAACGCTCAACGGCCTGAAGTCCATTTATAGATGGTATCGGCGCCTTTCCTTCTTCTAAAAGCATTGAATGGAACTTTTGGAGCTCCACGGTGCTGCATGAATTTGACAAAAGTGGAGGTAACATGTCTTTGATTACCGACTCGATTTGCTTGCGCTCCAGTCTTCCACGCAGCTCTTCTTTAACGCATCGTAAATGCAAAAGCCGGTTGTGTTCATCCTCTTTTTGAGCTATTAGCTTATCCAGCGTTTTCAAATCCGTTTCAATGCGCTCCCGCTCATCAGAATAAGAACAAAAGTCGGGGAGTAGCGTCTTTTCCTTGTCCTTCATTATCGAGTCCATTTCGGTGTAGAGCTCCTTCACCCGTTGGTGAAAGTTGGCGTCGATATTGTTGAGATCAATGCTGGTCTCTTGGCGAGGAAGCGATGGTTCAGGTTCCTGCGTCTGAGTTGATACCGTCTTTTGGTCATCAGCGCTGGTCTTTTGGCGAGGAAGCGATGGTTCAGGTTCCTGCGTCTGAGTTGATACCGTCTTTTGGTCATTAACGCTGGTCTTTTGGCCAGGAAGCGAGTGTTTAGGGAGTTCTGTCTTTTCATTGTTCTTTGTGAACGAGTCCATTTCGATGTTGATCTCCTTCACCTGTTGGTGAGAGTTGGCGTCGATGTTCTTGAGATCAACGCTGGTCTTTTGGCGAGGAAGCGATGGTTCAGGTTCCTGCGTCTGAGTTGATACCGTCTTTTGGTCATCAACGCTGGTCTTTTGGCCAGGAAGCGAGTGTTTAGGGAGTACTTTCTTTTCATTGTTTTTTATGAACGAGTCCATTTCGATGGTGAGCTCCTTCACCTGTTGGTGAAAGTTGGCGTCGATGTTCTTGAGATCAACGCTGGTCTTTTGGCCAGGAAGCGATTGTTCAGGGAGTACTGTCTTTTCATTGTTCTTTGTGAACGAGACCATTCCTTTGTAGAGCCCCTTCAAAAGTTGGTGAAATTCGCCGTTGACGTTTTTGAGATCAATGCTGGTCTTTTGGCGAGAAATCGATTGTTCAGGGTCCTGCGTTTCACTTGATACAGGCTGTCTCTGCTGAGTAGAAAAAGTCTGCAAAGTCTCGGTAGAATCAATAGCATTTTCCGGGGGAGTCACTGATCGACGTCGTTTCATTGGGCCATCCACTTCCATTAAAATTTCTTCTTCCTGTTCTTCGTGTAACGACTCTTGAATCGGAGTCCTATTGACAACTTCCTCTTGAAACCCCAAAAAGGCAGAAAGATTAGCCAGTTCATAATCATTTTCACCATCGGACGTTTGTTTGGCTATTGGATTTCGGTCCTTCAGCTTGAGGAACTCCTCCAAGACGGCGAAACCATTCTCGGTATGAACTGGGGATGCCTCAGGTTTTTCGCGAGGCTCAAAATGAGTTGGGGGCGTAATGACACCAGTCTTGAATTTTTTTTCAGGAGTTACCACCTCCCTCGGGGGTAGATCGGCTGTTTCAGGTGACTCTTCCATCTCCCTGTATTCGAAGCATATTATATCTGGAGACTGGATGGCGCTGTGGGGACTACGGCTGAGACTGCGAGTTGGGGATCGGCTGTAACTACGATTCATACTGCTGCTTTGGCAGTCTTCTCTTTTTTTTTTTTAATCCTTTCGAATGTCTTTGCAAAATTACTTAATGATATCGCAATCTTTAAGCCTTCCAAACACGTGCTCTAGTCCTTGGCCTTGGCACGCGATAGGAATGTCAATTTTATAACAGAGCAATATAATAAATTACCAATAATTACCATTTGAAGCTACGGCGTTTGCAATAGAAATCGACAATCTAAGAAATCGTGGTGCCGCCGGTTCTGTATTCGAATGCACCGGGAATCTGTGCAAAATGAATTGCAGATTTTTTTCTTGCGGCACTTCAACTTTCTTGATTTTCTGACAGTTTGACGTTAGGAAGGGTAGATGGAGATGACAGTCACATATATCGGATCGTCATCGACATTTGACAGAAATGACATGGTGATTGCCCTAACTGAAGTTCATATGTGAATTTTTATAACCTAAAACTCACGCGCTCCGCCAGCTGAATTCTGCAAAAGTTTGGTTCTTTAAAAGTTTGGCGCCAACAAAAAAGCTTTCGATACTTATCGATAAGAGTGTTGAAAAAAAAAACACTATTTTAATAAATTTAGTATTTTTATTAAATAAATATAAATTATTTATTGTATTGATTTAACCCATAACCGGAACTAAACTTAAAACATAAAATAATTGAAACCTAAATTTAATTTTAAATATTAAATTTATTCAACCAAAAAGAAAAAATGTAATCGATTTCATAGCTAACCGAATTTTTTTTTATATTCGTTAAATGGAAATTAACTCAAACCACATGAGTATGATACAAAAAATTCAGTTTTCTTAAAAAATAAACGTATAAACTTATTATTGACATTTCTTACGATCTTGAAGTATTTGATTTATTTCTGGGATGAGTACAAATTATACTTCATCATCATGAGTGACTCTATGAATTTGATTAATGAAGTCTGGGCATATGCGATATAATACGATACGCTTAGTGTGTAGTTATAGTTTAAAGATATAGTAATGCTGATCTCCTAGGGCCCATCTACTTTCCACACGTTTCCCAGTGCGAGTTCCAGTCGCGCATCTTTAATGGTAAATTAAAAGAATCATTTTATCATTTTACCGTATAAAAGGATGTAAATAATTTGTAATCCTCACCTGGCACTCACGGCTGCAGTAAGATTGATTCTGGCATCTGGGGCACTTAAAGACACCTTCGGGGCTACCACAGTAGCTGCAGGACTTAACATCGGTGCCATTCATGGTGGCAGTGCTCTCGACTCTACGTCGCGAAATCTGTGACTTTGCCACGTTAGTCCGGCTTAAATCACCGTCATTACGATAGGAGGAATATAAGTCGAAGCACGGCTGAAAAATAAAAATACATTTCATTATCCAGGTTTTTCATAAGAAAAACTGAATAAATTTTGATTTTTTCTTACTTGTCCTATGAGAGTTTGGCGATTAACCATAGGACTGCTGTTGAAAAGAGGTTTGAGCGTCGATTCATTTTCAAAATAATGGGTATCCAAAGAGCTCTGACTCTGCACTGGAGCCTTTCCTTTAGACTGAAGCTTATTGTTGAGATAGGAAGAATGGGACAGATTTGGCATTGAGTTCGTCATCTCAGGTGGGAATCTAAACAAAAAGAATTGATTGTTAATCAAAGCTAAAGTAAAAAATATCTAGGGAGGCACTTCGCACCTATCAAGCTTGGCCCGCTTTTTAGCTGGAGGCATTTCGCTGCTTTGCTCCCGTGAATTCCTTGGAGGATCTTCCTCCATTTCCCGAAGGTCTCGACTTCGGACTTGGCGACCCGGCAACGAATTTCTTTTGAGCTGATACAAGTTTTGTTCCTCAAATTGGCGAAGAGGAATCGGCGGATCTTGTTGCTTTATCCCTAGGACTCTGTAAGGTATTAAAAAGTTTAGAGGAATATCACAGTTTAACTCTCTTAGCGCTACCTTACCCTTTAAGCAGTCGGATAGTAGTCTGGTTTTGCTCCATGCTGGTTAAGCAGCGCTCAATGGCCGAGGGTCCATTTTTAGATGGTATCGGCGCCGTTTCTTCTTCTAAAAGCATCGAATGGATCTCTTGAAGCTCCACGGTGCTGCATGACTTTGACAAAAGTGGAGGTAACATGTCCTTGATTACCGACACTATTTGCTTACGCTCCAGTCTTCCCCGCAGCTCTTCTTTAACGCATCGTAAATGCAAAAGCCGGTTGTATTCATCCTCTTTTTGAGCTATTAGCTTATCCAGCGTTTTCAAATCAGCTTCAACGCGCTCCCGCTCATCAGAATAAGAACAAAAGTCGGGGGGTACCGTCTTTACCTTGTCCTTTATGATCGAGTCCATTTCGGTGTAGAGCTCCTTCACCCGTTGGTGAAAGTTGGCGTCGCTGTTATTGAGATCAATGCTGGTCTTTTGGCGAGGAAGCGATTGTTCAGGTTCCTGCGTCTGAGTTGATACCGTCTCCGAGCGGCGTGGTTGCTGAGGAGCCACAAAGTTGGATGGATTAGCAGCCAGAGTTGGGTGTTGTTTTGGAGCCAGCTGCGGAGAAGCTGGAGGAAGTGTCAAGTGTGGCGAAGAAGCTACATGTTGTGTGTGAACTATGTAATGTGATGGATCCACTGCATGATGATCTGCAGCAGCGACCTCCTGAATAGGAGTAGCGACCTGGTGGACTGCAGCCGGTGCCATAACCTTCTGTGCAAGAACCGTTTTTTGTGGATAAGGGGTCTTCAAAGAAGGAACCACTGGTTGGGATGGGGCTACCTTTGGAGAATGAGTCTTGGGATAAGAATAAGCAGGATGCTGAGCTTGAGCTATATTAACATGAGGCGGTCCTCCCTGGTGGGATGTAATCTTTGTCAGTTTTTGCGGATAATAAATTTCCATTGGTACTGCCGTCGGAGTAGGTGTATCCAAGCTGTAGGATGGCGCTGCCAGGTTAACTGCCTGGTCATTTGAATCGGGCACCGTCAATGAATAGGGCGAGCTTAGCTTAAAACCAGGCTGTCTTTGCTGCGTAGTAGGATCTGAATTAGATGCCGGAGCAACAGACTCTTTGTGAAGCATCTGAGGCTCTTGTTGGTCCGCTTCCATAACGGCATCATCTTCCGGAACTGTCAGAAAATGAATTGATGAATCATCTTCTTCCAAAGTCTCGGTAGAATCTGGCTTAGAACGCTTTTCAATGGCATTTTCCGGGGGAGTCACTGATCGTCGTCGTTTCATTGGGCCATCCACTTCCATTAAAATGTCCTCTTCCTGTTCTCTGTGTAACGACTCTTGAATCGGACTCCTATTGACCACTTCCTGTTGAAGCTCCAAAGAGGCAGAAATATTAGCCAGTTCATAATCATTTTCACCAACGAACGCTTGTTTGGGTATTGCATTTGAGTCCTTCAGCATGAGGAACTCCTCCAGACCGGAGGAACCGTTCTCGGTATGAACTGGGGGTGCCTTGGGTTTTTCGCGAGGCTCAAAATGAGTTGGGGGCGCAATGACCCCAGTCTTGAATTCTTTTTCAGGCGTCACCACCACCCTCGGAGGTGGATCGAATTTTTCAGGTGACTCTTCATTCTCAGTGTCATCGAGGCATATGAGGTCTGGAGACTGGCTGGCGCTGTGGGGACTACGACTGCGGCTTCGGCTGAGACTCTGGCTTCGACTGCAGCTGCGACTGCGACTGCGACTGAGGGATCGGCTGTAGCTGCGAGTCATACTTCTGCTTCTGCAGTGTTTTCTATTTTTCTTTATAATCCTTTCGAATATCTTTGCGAAGTTACTTAATGGAATCACAATCTTTAGACCTTCTAAATACGTATTGTAGTTCTTGGCCTTGGTCCTCGACCTGCAGAAACATCAATTGTCATATAGTGTTTAAACCGAAAAATAAAAAATAAATTATATTACCATTTAATGCTGCGGCGTTTGAAGTAGAGATACGGACGCGCGCTTAGATTATGCTGTTCGCGTAGAAGCCGAATGCGACGAAAAGTCTCTTCCCTACTGATAGGTGGACGCTGAATTTCCAGGACAGTTTTCTTCTGTCCTACTTCTCCGTTTCCTGAAACTTCAGAGGATTTGACTATAGGCCGGCTGGGAGTTGGACTCTGTTGTTTAATGACAGCCACATTCATCAAATCGTCGTCATCGCCTTGACTGTATTCATCGCTGCTCAACTCTTCCAAACTGACTTTCAAGTCCATGTCACTTTGCCGGTCGGATCGGGGATCTGATTGGATCGGTTGCAACGACATATAGTGTTCCCCCGGGTCAGGTATCTATATGCATTTGGATTTAACCCCCAACTCACGCACTCCTATCTCCTGCTCACGTCTGCAAAATTGGCTCGCTCGAAAAAAGCGTCTGCGTCTGGTCTGCCGGCTGACTTTCTTGCCGACCGTGTTTTTGGACCTTGCTGACTGCAGGACCCTCCTAAATGGATCATCCAATGAGCAAGTTGAACTAGTTTGGCTTATTGCACTTCGATTTGCCCCTACTTTGCTGCAAATCGCCCTCCAAATTGTCCAACAAAAAGAATTTCGCGTTTTGCAAAATTTCAGATAGGGTTGTTGATTATCAAAATATCAATATATCGATATACTTCGTCAAATTGATTATTTTATCGAAATATAAAAATACTACATATATTTTTGTAAATTATTATTTTATTTAATTTTATTTAGCAAACCCCAGTAAAATTAAATCATATTTTTTGCTTGAGAGTTAAAATTTTTGATTTCTGAAAGCACTGCCCTGAATCGGTTAAGCCCTATATACACGCACAGTTTCAAAAGAAAAGGAAATACAAGAGCTATCACATCTCCCGCCAAATTTAGGGATCTCCCTAAATTTGGGTTTTCCAATGTTATACATCTATAAAACTTGTCATATATATAAAAAATATATTTATTTCCTTTTGCCCCAAAAAGCAAAAGATAAACAAACATTACCAGACACAAAACATTTTTAAAGAAGAAAAAATTTGTAAAGAGAAAAGATTCTTTAAAGTTGGAAAGAATATTCGAAATGTATAAATTATTGTATTTATGTATATCTTCAATGATATTACTTTCTAATATTCATAAAGTAATATTATTTGGTATTATTTTAATATCTCGTGACAATCTGGATAGGCCAACGTGACACTATCAATACCATCGATAGTTACATCGATATTTTTACAGCTCTGTACGTCGCCACAAATAAAAAAACAAAACAATTCGCACAAAAACATTGCAAAAAAGGTAAACGGCGGGGTCGTGAATTGAAGTGGTAAAGAGGCACTCTAGTAGATAATAGTATAAGTAATAAATAAAACTCGCTGCAGGAGATATGTGAGCATTAAGAACAAAGCCGTTGGCAGAGTTTCATATCATTGAGTGGGAATAACCGATAAGAGCAGCTGCGGATTGATAAAGACGGATCGCCCAACCGTGGACTTTGTTTTTGATAATAGTGGGTGGAGAAGAGGCGGTCGTGGATCGCGAATCAAAGGAGTGATAATCATAAACCACAATCTCAACCACGTCACACAGGCCACACGCCTCCTCCTCCGCCTCACCCCTGCTCTTCTCGGACACACGTGCGTCTACGTGTGTGTGAGCGCAAAGAACTCTTTTGTAGTCTGAGTTAACTAATTAAATACGTTCCCCAAGGTGTTTGGCCAATCAAAAGTGATTGCAAAAATAGAAGGCATTTAAATGTTTTATTTCCAAGTATAATTTATTTCTTTAAAGTCATTGAATAACTTAAAGGTTACGTGATTTTCTATATGTATCTTATAATCCTCAATAGAATGGTCTTAAGAATGTTCGTTGTCATCAGATACAAATGAGATTATTTTGGACCTGGACAAAGTTACGCAGAGCTGAAATAGAACTAAACCGCTCCTCATGTAATATTCAAACCTTGCACCTTTTAGTGGGGTTCACTCCCCAACAATGTTTACACGTTCGAGCACTCTCTGTCTGCAGTATCTGCCAATTGCCCCATAATAACTACCTACCCGGTTCCTCCGTCCGGACTTTGTTCCCCTCGGCTGTATATGTACATATAGTAGTGTTTCCAGGGGAGTCATCGATTCGATAGCCAGAGGCCAAGGCTGATTAGATTCCTCCGCCAACGGTGGCTATATGGCAGCAATAGGTTGCGAACATCTTAGCTGCCGTTGAAGTCCCCAGTTCGTTGTCAGCTGGCGTGGATTTCAGTTGGTTTTCCTCTACTCCCGTCTTTTTAGCCGTCTGGCCGCTAGTTAGTTTTATTTTTTTCGCGGAAAGTCAAAGTTGAGTGAGTGTGAGATCGTAACTTTTTGAGAAGCGTTTCATATGGGACCGTAAACCGTAACTTTTACGATCGGGCCAGTCGAGGGGAAACCTACAATTAAAGTTGAAATTACGTAAAGTTCACATTATTATGATTACAGATCAAAATGGTGTCGCTGGAAAAGCTGAAACAATTGAGACTGATACACCTGTGCATCGCGCTCACCTTCTTCACCAGTGGGCTATGTCTGAACCTGATTCAGCTGGTGATGCACGTTACCATCAAGCCCATAAACAAGAGACTCTTCCGGAAGCTGATGTACTATGCCTGTTACTCGCTGTATTCCCGTGAGTTTGACCCGAAAATCTCTGAAAATCATAATTATCGATCTTGATTCCTTTCCAGAACTTGTTTTTGTGGCCGATTGGTATGCCGGCAGTAAGATGACTGTCTATATGGACAAAGAGGACTTTGAGAAGCGTGCTGGCAAGGAGCATGTCCTGCTCATCATGAACCATAAGTACGAGATCGACTGGCTCAACGGCTGGATGATCTGTGACAAGCTGGGTGTCCTCGGCAACTGCAAGGCCTACGCCAAGAAGCCCATTCGCTACGTGCCCATCATCGGATGGGGCTGGTGGCTGGCCGAGTTCGTCTTCCTCAATCGCAACTTCGAGAAGGACAGGTCCATTATCACCGAACAGCTCAAAGTTGTCTTCTCCTATCCCGATCCCACCTGGCTGCTGCTCAACGCCGAGGGTACTCGCTTCACTCCCGCCAAGCACGAGGCATCCGTCAAGTTCGCCCAGGAGCGCGGCATGCCGGTGCTGAAACATCACTTGATCCCCCGCACGAAAGGATTCACTGCCAGTTTGGCGCCAATTCGCGGTCTTTGCCCCGTGATCTACGACATTAATCTGGCCTACAGGCCCACAGACAAGGTAATCATTGTTATGCTATAGCTACAGTAGAGATTCTTTACCTAGGAACTTCGCATTTCCTTTTTTTTTGATGTTCAGGCCAACATTGCTGTGACTTTTAGAAGCTCAAGGTCAGAATTATCTTCTATGCAGAATTGTGCATTTATATGTATTTATAAAAGCCGATAAGCTTTACCACATTAGTCAGTATAGTCGATTCCGTCTGACTGTTGGCAGCAATCTAATCATAAAATGCTTCAGCTATCTGGCTAATTATCTCGATTCCAAAAATAATTGCAGCAAATTTGACAAAATCTGTTTATGAGGCCACTAAATAATCCCCTTATATTGCGGCTATAACGTTGATGGAAACAAATTGATAAACGATCGGGTATTTTTTTTTAAAAGCTCGTTAAAGCAAGTATTTTGTTGATGGTGATTTAGCGTGTTTGTGTCATCATTAATCCGTAAAGTCAATATCAATCAAAGTCATCGCTATTTTCAATTAAATTTTTCAGACTTTAATTAACTATTTCTCTCTTTTTAGAACCCTGCCACTATGCTGAGTCTGTTGCACGGTAAGAGCGTGGAACCTCACCTTCTGATGCGTCGTATTCCTCTGGAAACCGTGCCTGAGGACGAGAAGGAAGCGGCTACATGGTTACAGAATCTGTTCGTCGAAAAAGACAAAATCATCGATAGCTTCCTCGAGACAGGCAGCTTCTTCAAGACATCCGGTGTGAAGGAGGTTCCTGCTTACGTGAACAAGCCCCGGCTAAGTTCGCTGCTCAATTTCGCCGGCTGGGCGATATTTTCGCTATTCTGCATTTTCTACTACTTGATTACTTCCCTGCTGGCGGCCAACTGGACCGCTTTCATTACCGCCCTCTCCGTGCTGGGGCTATGTGAGTTTAATGAACCATTTGTTTAAGATCTTAATCTAATAGACCTTTCACCGTTTCAGTCTACTGGCTAATGGGACAGGCCATCAACAAGACCCAGATTAGCAAGGCTTCGAATTACGGAGCGGCAAAAGCAAGCACAAAATAACTTTCAGTTTTGCATTTAGTTTGATTGTTGACAAACTCAATTATCTACACGTGACTTTTTAAAAGGCAGTCCTCTCACAAATCTCTCTGCTACAAGGATCAATTCGCGATTCCTCCTCTCCTGGAAAGGACGATGTAATAGTGTTTGAACAGAATAAATAATACTTGAATGTTTTGTCTAAGTTTATGGTTATACGGGGCAACTCCCGTAAGCCAGAGCCATAAGTTTGCGTACGTAGTTCGTAGTTGTACTGTACACCTAAGTGGAAATTTAATTGTTTAATCAAGTGTATTTTGGCGAGCATTGCAATAATTAAAATAACCGATAGAAACTGCTTTGTGTTTTTATATTCCTAGAGCAAGCAGTGCACTGATAAGGGCGCAAACAGCTGATGATCGCAAGCAGTGGAGAGAGAGGTATTTTTTTTTAGTATTTACTCTGCCAGTAAATACTAAAATATTTGTACCTTGGCGCGATGAAGTTAGTTATAAAAAGGTAATTTCAAAAATAAACTGTGGTTATAAAAATATAAATAATGATTACCTTACAATTGATGTGTATTTATCACGTCAAAATAAATGCGATAATTCCTTTATTGCGCAACTACAATAAACACAACTGTAAACTTTGAGCCAAGATACATTACTGTTCGGGTTTTAGTTTTCTTATCTTTGCTTTCCTTGGTTCTCGACATATATTTGCTTATCACCATGTCAAACACTTTTGGTCATTTAGAATATTGATAATATTATCAGTTGTAAGAATCAAAGGCGGCGCTCGTTCCGCTGGTTCCTCGTGTAGACTGCCCCCGTGCCCTTGACTACCCCCCACACAAATACACTCAGCATAAATTTGTCGTTATATTGCGAGATAAGCTATTCTGCTGGTTCCCCCCAAAACTGATAATAGCTGATTAATAGAATCGGTTTATAGGTTTTTTTTGGGGTGTAAAAGATCCTTATCACCGGGGCCCAACTTGCCAACGAAATTTTTATTTCATTCAGTTGGATTCGGTCGTTTGGTAGCACAAGTTGTGACTTCTGGTCTCCAATTTGTTAAGATCCCCAAATATAGGTGAGTTAGTCACTGTGTGTGTGTGTGTGTTCTACAGGAGACTATCTATAAGGTGGACAAAAAGACAACAATTGTGAAATTATCTGAAACCTGTGAAGAAGAAAAACACTTAAAGTATTTAAAGGTGGATAAGTCCGAACCTTTTATGATCTTTTAATTACCAGTTTCATCTTTAATCCAAGCTATATAATTATATATAAGTAGGTACTGTCTACCTGTGTGTGCTTTTACAGTGCTTATAATTCAAGCAACTCGGTACGTCCGTGATACATTGGGTGCAAAGTTTGATTGGGGCCATAATTATTTCGATATCGCTTGCTAGACATATTTATTAACTCCATATTTCCGTAGTGGAATACCGAATTTCTCAAGTAACATTACGTAAATTCCGGTAAAGTGATTCTTTAATATTAATTCATTTATTTTTAGCTTAGGATGGGCAACTACAAGGGCCTGGGGCGACTGCTGATCGCCGTGACCTTTTTCACGTGCGGCTTCTTTGTCAACATCGCCCAGCTTCTCCTGATCGTTCTGGTGAGGCCCTTCGACAAGCGACTCTCCAGGAGTATTATGTACTACCTTACCTACTCCTTTTACGGCAGTAAGTTGATCTAAAAATCTTTTAAACTTTAATTTTTGACTACAAAGTATTGATGCCAATTTCCAGTTCTGGTTTGTGTCGCCGAATGGTATGCCGGCAGTAAACTGCACGTCTTCATCGATCCCGAGGATGAGAAGTACTTCCTGGGCAAGGAACACGCCCTGCTCCTGATGAACCACACCTACGAGATCGACTGGCTGACCGCTTGGATGATCTCCGACAAGCTGGGCAACCTGGGCAACACCAAGGCCTATGCCAAGAAGATGCTGCGCTACGTCCCGATCCTGGGATGGGTCTGGTGGATGGCTGAGTTCATCTTCCTGGACCGCAACTTCGACAAGGACAAGATCGTGATCAAGAACCAACTGACCGAGGTCTACTCCTACCCGGATCCCGTGTGGCTACTGCTGAATGCTGAGGGTACTCGCTTCACTCCGGCCAAGCACGAGCTGTCCGTGAAGTTTGCCGAGGAACGTGGCCTGCCCATCCTGAAGCACCATCTCATTCCTCGCACCAAGGGATTCATCACCAGTCTGCCCACCATGCGCGGCATTTGCCCTGGCATCCACGACATCAATCTGGCCTTCAAGCGTACTGCTGAGGTGGGTGCTCCCAAGTCCCGTATAATGTCCAGGATAGCTAATTATTATCTGTGATTTTCTAGCCCAAGCCCACCATGTTGTCTCAGTTGAACGGAGAGGCTGTGGAGCCGTACATGTACATCCGCCGCGTTCCTCTGAGTGTGGTTCCCGAAGGTGAAAAGGAGGCTGCTCAATGGATGCAGGACTTTTACGTGGAGAAGGACAAGCTCATCGACAGCTTCCATGAGACAGGCGACTTCTTCAAGACCTCCGGGGTCAAGGCTGTGCCGGAGAAGATCTACAAGCCGCGTCTGAGCACTCTGCTCAACTTTATTGGCTGGGCCAGCTTTTCCACTCTCCTGATTCTGTATTATATGGTTACTTCCTTGCTTGCCGGCAACTGGATTGGCTTTTTCACCGTCTTTTCCATCTTGGCTGGATGTAAGTTCATTAAATGCAATATTTATGAGTCAACTATTTAACCTAATGAGTCTTTTACAGTCTATGGCCTCATGGAGCACGCCGTGAATGCCTCCAAAATCAGCAAGGCTTCCGCCTATGGAACTTCTGCCAAGAAATAGAATCCTATTCCAGAGTTTATATACTCGGTGACATTTTTTCATGATTTAATCGAAAAATGGACTGTAAAATCTTTAGAAATAAAATAAAAACCAACTGAATAAATATTTTAATGAACTGATTAATAAGATTATTTCTTTACTCTTTCAGAAGGTATTAAAAACATTTTTTCGATCAATAGACTGTTACTATAGTTGCTTGTCGCATTGAAATGTCGTAAGCCTTGTCGCATTGAAAATGATTTTAATCAGATTTATTAAATCACAAATCTAATGAGTACTGCTTGATTAAAAAATATTACTTGATAACTAAAGTGCACCAAAGCTAAGTGCTCCTCAAAAATTATAATAAGATTAGGGCCTAGTTAAACGAACACTTTTCTTTTACTAAAAGTTACTAACAGGATTAACCGATCAGGATCGTTATAGTTATGCTACCTATCGATATCCATCCGAATCATCGACAGCATCCGATATTTGGCTTTCAAAAATTTGGTTTTTTGAAAAAAAAAAGTTTAGAAAGCTTTCGAAAAGAGAAGCGTTTGAAACGCTTGTGGATCGGACCGGAGAATAGGATGTACGAACGGATTATTTAACGCCGCAAAAATGGCTACGCTTGGAAACAAAAGCCAATCACAACGAAACTTCAATTTTAATTAATAAATCTTCTTAGTTTTCGGTTCAAATACGGTGCCTCTATTGGCGATAAATATTCGACGGGTCCGCGAGTGTCCCAAGTTAATTTCGACTGTCTATATATAGATCCTCTGTATAGGCAAGCACAATTGCAAATAGGTTAAATTCTAACGCCTCGAAATGGGGAATCAGCCGGGCAAGCTCCACACGCATCAGAACCAGAGCGGGCGCCCCAAGAAGAATGTCACCTGGAAGTCTGCAGGCAAGTAGAAATAATCCGGAAAGGATCCCATCATTCGCTGGTGGCCTGCAAGAGATACAAATATTTTTCTATTGGATCAGAGGCAGGTCGAAGGCGGACGACGGAGCCCACATAGCATAGATGTCGGCTGGTGGGAGCGCTAGAAATGCATCTATTAATAGATCCAATCGCACACTCAGTGGTTGCCGTGTTGTGTTCTGTGTTCAGTGTTCTTCTGGTTGTCCGTCCGCTTTGTCTGTCCGTCCGTCTGTCTCTCCGTCCGGCTATGTGCCCCCAAAAACTTGCTACGTCAAAGTAATGTTGTTGTTCGGAATTTGAGGAAAACATTATGCTGGGAAGCCACTCGAGCACTGCCAAGTGCATTGGTTACTTTCAATCCTATTTATCTTCTTTTAAAAAATAAGAATCTTTTGTTTTTCAAATAATTTTTAAATTTATATCTCAGATATATTTAAATCTTCAATAAACCCGAAATGTCTTCAAAAACTAAATAGATTTCTGCCCATCTTGTAATCCCTTTTCAGAACGACCCTCCCCGCCAGGACGACCCATACTTACACCACTAGCACTGCCGGAGCAACAGCCAGACGTGGTCAACCTACGCTGGGATCGTCCACTTCACGATGGCGGCTCCCCCATCACCGGATACACCGTGGAACATCGACGCATGGGCTCCCCGCATTGGGTGCGGGCCACACCAACTCCAGTGGCTCGGTGCGATGTGTGCATCAGTGGATTGGAGCCTGGATGGCGCTACCAGTTCCGCTGCTTTGCCGAGAACATCGTTGGGCGGTCCGATGCCAGCGAGTTGTCTGATCCTTTGACGGTGACTCTTCAGAGGAACGCCATCACCGTGCCCCGTTTCATCGACGAGCTGGTGGACACAGATGCTGTGGAGGATGAGCGTATTGAGTTCCGGGTGCGCATCCTGGGCGAACCTCCGCCGGAGATCAACTGGTTCAAGGATGGCTACGAGATCTTCAGTAGCCGGCGCACCAAGATCGTCAACGACAACGATGTCAGTGTTCTGGTCATCCACCAGGTGGCCTTGACGGATGAGGGAGAAATCAAGTGCACCGCCACCAACCGGGCGGGTCATGTCGTCACCAAGGCCCGGCTCATGGTGCAGGCTCCGCCAAAGATTCGCCTTCCACGCACCTACGAGGATGGTCTGATTGTGGAAGCGGAGGAGGTGCTGCGACTGAAAGTAGGAGTGGCTGGGCAGCCGCCGCCGGCCATCACGTGGCTTCACGAGGGCGAGGTGATTGCCCCAGGTGGACGCTTCGAGGTGGAGTACATCCTTCCAAATTACATCATATATCCTTAAATTAAAAATTAACTTTTCTCCGCTAGGTCACCAACACGGAGAAGAACTCGCTGCTCAAGATCGACAATGTCCAGCGGGAGGACCGTGGTGAGTACATGGTGAAGGCCTGGAACCGACTAGGCGAAGATACTACCTCGTTTCTGGTCACTGTGACGGCCAGACCCAATCCACCGGGAGCTCCAAAGCTGAACATGTCCTTTGGAAAGTCGGCTACCCTGTCCTGGACGGCTCCACTAGATGATGGTGGTTGCAAGATAGGCAACTACATTGTGGAGTACTTCCGCGTCGGCTGGAATGTCTGGCTGAAGGCGGCCACCACTCGGGCTTTGACGACAACGCTTCACGATCTGATCGAGGGATCCGAGTACAAGTTCCGGGTGAAGGCAGAGAACCCTTACGGATTGAGTGAGCCCTCCGGGGAGTCTGAACTGCTCTTCATACCCGATCCGAAGAGGGGTATCACAAAACCCAAGTCAGCCATCCGGATTGCTGGGGACGAGAAGGACAAAAACAAGGGCAGTGCTTCGTCGGTGCAGGTTCCTCCACGCCGGAAGACCCTCTCGCCACCACGTCCGCATGCCGATGCCGCGACTGGAATGTCTCCCAAGCAGTCGCCCAGCGCGAAGAGGAAGCCGAAACCTCAGCTTATCGACAACGAGCAGCTGCATCACGAGATGTCCTACGGCACCTCGGATCAGGCTCTGAAGATGGATGTGCGGAAGAGTCCTTCCCAGAGCAGCGCCGACTTGGCCGCCAAGCCGACGACCGCTGGCTCCAATCCGAAGCTCAACCTGACCCTGGTCACCACTACTCTGGCCCCCGTGGAGAAGGTGTTAGTACCAGAGAAGGTATCGCCTCCAAAGCCACCAAAGTCGCCGACCCTTTCGCCGCTCAAACTATTCAACCCGAAGCCTGCGTCGGCTCCCAGGGACAGAAGCCCTTTGCAGCCTCAGCCTCTGCCAACGCCACCCAAAGAGAAGCTGGAGAAATCCTCTCCCAATCGGAAGAGAAGTCTGAGTCCACCCAACAAGAGGCAACCGTTTCCCCTTCGCAAAAGTCCCACGCCACCGGAGCCCATCAAATCCACACCAGCTTTGCTCAGGAGTGCGGAGCCTGTCCAGTTGGGGGTCAATCAGAATGTGCGGCGCTTCTCCGGTCAAACCCTGAGCCCGGCCAGAAATGTACCCTCCTTGGCCCTGGCGGTGGCTTCAGGGGTGACTGCAGTGATTGGTGAAAAGCTGCCAACTATAGAAATCAGTGCGCCTCCAACGCCCCAAGAGGAGCTACCACCGATGCGATCCCCAGCTCCTTCCTCTCCATCTCCATCTCCAGTTCCAGCTGCAGCTCCTTCTACTTCTAGGCGATTCTCCAGGACGGCGGACAAACACGATGACGTGCATACCAGCAATGAGTTTATGCTCGTAGTCTTCGATAAGAACAGCAAGGTCAAGGACAAGGACAGTGAGTATCAAGGGAGGTTAAGGACTCCAGGAAACTACATACTAACTTTTTACAGAACAAGACTCCTTTGAGCTGGACCTGGAGGACGCTATTCAGCCGCCGCCCATTTCGATTTCGGCTCCGGACCTGGCCTTCCTGGAGTTCACCAACTTGCACACCACCTTCCCGCTCCGTCGCTCCGTAAGCTCTACAGAGCTTCTTTACGAGCGGGCGATGGCCAGGTTCTATGAGGCTGTAGAACTGGAACAGGCCTCCAAATCGCGAAAGACATCGCAAGAAAAGCTGGCCAATCCACCTCACCAGCCGCCGGCCAATCTTCGAAAGCGCCTCGGTTCCATTTCGGAGGCTGAGCGGGTTTCCTTCGAAAGAAGGAGCGAGCTGCGTCGCCAGTCAGCGGACATGGTGTCCATGGGACGCAAATGGGATTCCAGGGAGAATGTCAACGAATCGAATCTGTCGCGCATCCACACCACAGGACAGCTGCCTTTGGAAACGCGCCCCAGTCCCGAGCCTAGACAGCAGCTGGAGCAGGAGGAACTGGATTTGGAGGAGGAACATCTTACTGAGAGCACGGCCGACGACAGCGAAGACATAGACTACGACGAGGACGAGGAGTATCGACCGCCTAAGGAGCTCCAGCAACAGTCGAGCTGTGACCTTGGATCCGACTATACGGAGAGCACTGCGTCCTCGGAGCAGGACTCCATTGAGAAGTTTAAGATGGAGCTGCTGGCACGAACTCGGTCGCCGAGTCCCCGGGATCTGGAAACCTATCATCCACGCAGTATGGCATCTGGAACGTTCACTCCCTACCGGGCGCCTACTCCGGAGCAGGCAGCCGTGGTCCTGACTCGTCCAGTGCCACTCCCAAGCCCCGATTTCGTGCCAAAACCCATTCTGAAACGATCCTCCAACGAGAACGTGGAATTTCTACCTAGTCCTCAACCCACTGGACCTGCCAAGGAATCGATTACCGCTTCAGCCCCTCCGACAGTGCCTCCCACTAATCCTAGTAATCTCAAAATGGACTTGGCGAAGGGCATCAAGTCCTTCTTCAGCCGGGACAAGCGATCAGCCACCGAAAAGAACACGGAGGCTAACGCCGAGATATCCAATCCTTTGGAGAAAACAAACGCAGCAGCTATTGCGGCCGACTTGGAAGCAAAGCGACGGGCCAAGGAGGAGGAGGAGCTGCGACGTCAGGAAGAAGACCGTCTTATGCAGGAGGAGTCCCACGCCGCGGTGGACCATTACAGCGATCTGGTGCGCGAGGTGGGCAGCTCCCACAGATACCACACGCCGCTCTACCTGGACAGGGATGAACTGAAGCGGGCAGCGGCAAAGGCTGCGGCAGAAACCGATGAGGAGGACCTGCTGACCTCCACCAAGGCGGAACTGAAGAAGAGGCTCGGTAGCAACGACGACATGCTTTTGGCTCCGCCAGTGGTCCGGGAACGCCGTCTGTCCATCTCGGAGCGAGAGCAGCTCGTCCATGTCCGAGATGCTGCCAGCAACCTGGCACTTCACAAGGCTCCTGAAGCGGAGGAGCAACCTCGGCCGGACTCTCCTGTCCAGCAACCGTATGAGCAGCCCGACGAAGAGCCGGAGTATCCCACTGTGCTGATTGTACCACCCCCCAAGTCCAAGAATAAGAGCGAGTCTGAAACTGAGAGCGTCATGAGCGAGATGGTCGAAGCTCGTCCTGATGCCAGGGGCAGGACTCGCCTGGTGAAGGTGAAGAGGGTGATCAAGAGGCGGGTGCCTTCCAGCACTCGTTCGCGGGACGCCTCACTTAGTCGAGCACCCGCTCTGGAGGCTACTCCCTCGACAGCACTTGTCCTTTCTGCTGCCGACCGGGATCTTCTCGAGAAGGCAGCCGCCCTGGCCTTACTCCAGTCGGAGGAGCAGGCCCACGAAAAGGTGCGCTCCGCCTTAAGCTACTGCACGGATCTGGTCCTCTTCCTGGTGGCCTGCTATGTCTACTTGTTCAAAGACACCCGCCTGGTGCTGCCCATCCTAGGACTAATCATCTACCGACAGTTGGGTGAGGCCGTTAGGGGTTACATACCCGGCTGGATGCGACGCCGGATGGTCGGGGATGGCAGCTAGGAGATCCTTCAGATCCCATCCCATCCCCTAATCACACTCACATGCGTTTATCGGTTAAGTTAGTTATTATTACATACGACTTATTTTAATATGTCTTAAGGTAAAGTTGAAGGTGTTCTCATCCTCATCCTCATTCTCATGCCCAGCTCATGGCTTATCCATTTACCCCAAACTGTATACGTAAATCCTTTTCAATCCTCTCGGGATTCCCATGTAACCATTGCTTGCTTTAACCTTTCAATATTCGGATATCATTCATTTGGCCAGGACTGCAATATATTCCCGTAATCCTCCATCTCGTAACCCCCATCCCCATCCCAAGTTTGGTTTTGCCTTGTGTATGTATGTGGAGCTATGTACATCCTGATGTTATGAAGTGTTCGTTGGATTGTTTGGTGATTCACTTTGAAAATAAAGCTTAGCATGTTATAAATTCGTACACCTGAGTACTTTCTCTTGGACAATTTTAGCCCCTTGTTTACCCAATATCAGAGACTTCCGTGGGGGATTTGGAGATGCTGCTGGGAGAAGAGCTAATCTCGGAACTATAAACAGATCGAAGAACGCTTATCAGATCCCGCCGAGTGTAAACAGTGATGTTGCTGCGACAAATTCCGGGGATTTGTTATCAGAAGATGATAATCTGGGAATGATATATAAAGGGCGATATATTTTCGGGGATCCGTCATCTTCCTTCAGTCATGGCTTTCACTCTGGGCTGGCTGTTTCTGATCTCGCTGGCCAGCAGCTCCCTCGCCCAGTGGCCACCTCAACTGATTGGACCACCCAATGGACAGTATCCCCCTCTTCCCATCGGAACCTTAGCTCCGCCGCCAACTCTGACCCAGGACCTGGAGCCGATCCAACTATTAGTGCAGTGGAAGCAGCTGAAGCAACTGGCGGTGCGTTACCTCATTAACGATGCCCAGTTCCAGGCCTTTGTCCGGATTATCAACAGCAACGACGCCGTCACAGCCCGCTGGCGTCTGCTTTCCCAGCCGGAGCTCATCCTCTTCCTGCAGTGGGTGGACCAGCAACTTCTCGCCTCTGGTGGCGGCTGGGAAATGGAGGAACAGGAGCTGAAAGTGCCACTGTTGAATCGCTTTCCCTATTGGTCTGGCACGGTCTACGGCTGGCAAGGATTCCTGAACGAGGCGCAGCTATATGTACCCATATACGCCATTCGAGCACACATCGATGCGAAACTTATGCAGCCGGGCATCTTCTCCCAGTTCTGGTCCAGAGTCCAGGGCCTTCGGGTCGTCTACGATCGCTGGGTGGCTTCGGCGGAAGTTACCCGCTTACTGACCCAGCTTCAGAACGCTGGCATTGACACTGTCCAGTTGGACGTTGGAATTCGTCAGTTCTTTGGATGGAATGTCGTAAACATAACCACCACACCCGCTCCAGCATCTCTCCCTGCTCCAACCCGAATCCCGGGTGCAGTAGTGCCCCCCAATAACTCCAACACAGTGACGGTTTAGGGGACTCAGCTAATGCACAGTGATGGGAAAGACACATGGTCTGGGACATGGTCAAAGGAGACACCTAGGCATTGTAAATATTATACAATTTTAAATGGAATTTAAAATATATTACAAATCGTATGTGTATAAAGGGGCAGGAAACTAAACACAAGTAGTTTTTTTTTGTTATTTTGGATAAAACATTAATTTCCTAATAGGTAAAGGTACAAATCTCTAGGAGGTAGACCTTCCCATCACTGCTGATATAGCCATGGGGTATATTTGCCTGATCTTTGTTCTAGTTTTAACAATAAATGGGACTAACTACTTCTATGTAAATCGCAAATCAGACTAATTCAATAGCCTTCTGATTGCTCAAAACTTGAGCTTTCCAAGCGTGTCGGACACCTTTTGGGCATTTCCCGCCTTTTTCTTTTGGTTCTTGATGGGAGCCACCGCGGCCTTGGGCTTCTTCACCACCAGATCCTTGTGCAGCGTCTTGAGGCTGGCATCCACCTTTTCCTGCTTAGCCTTGACGGACTCCTTGATCTAGAAATTACACCCAGTTTAATGTTTTATTATTTTAGAGACCATAACTTCTTACCTGCTTTAGCTTTCCCTGCACCTCCTTGGGCTTCTTGCCTTTGCCCTTGTTGCTGTCGGCCACCTTGAACACATTTTTGGCCTTCTTGGACTTGTTCAGGGGAGTCTTTGGCTTCCCTGCCCCGGGAGCCACCTTTTTGTTATTCGCCTTGTTGCGACCCATCTGAAAATAGAATAAGAGGAGACATGGTTCATGGTTTTTAAATAAAGTAATAGCTTTATTTCCTTTAAATATCAAACACATTTCACTTTGGTGGGCACATCCTCCTCCTCGCCGCTTCGCTTCCTAGAGGCTACCGAGACGGCCTCTTTGGGAGTTGTCAGTAATCTGTGCGAGAGCCTGAAGGAAACCCTGTACATATCCTTGTTGGGTGCCACGTTTCTAACAAAACTGATGCCCTGGAGTAGTTCATCATCCAGGGTGGTGCCCAGATTGCTTTCAACCAGCTCTTGCACTAGCTGCTTGGTGTTTTCTCCCTTCGCAAACGAATAAACATGGACCAAGGGGTAAACTACATTACTAGGGAGGTCACTCAGCTCCTCCTCCTTAAAAATACCTCTAAAAGCATCCAAGAACTCCACTGCCATGGCGGGAAGATTCATGGTTATGTGGATGGAATAGGAGGTGGTGTCAGTTTCCAAAAGGCGCTTCAGCAAATCTTTCTTCAGCTCTTCCAGAATAAACTGCCGCCCGTCCTTGTTAAACATTTGGATGTGGGACAAGCACTTGTTCCTTTTGGCATTGTGCTGCAGCCACTGGAAGCTCACTGGATTTAGATCATTGGCAAGCACATGGCAGCGTTTCTTGGCCGCCGGGACACTAAAAGGCCCCACGCCTGCGAAGACATCGTAGAGCACGTCTCCGGCATTTAGCAACTTTACAATCCTTTCGTGCTCTGTGGAGAGGCGTGGATTCCAATACACCTTTGAAAAGTCAAACTCAAAAGGCACCCCATTCTCTTTGGTCTCCACCTGGTAATCTTCCTCTCCACAGATCAACTCCAGTTGGAAGTTGCGGTAAGTGTTGTCTATAGTGGCAGCCTTGTTCACCACCGTGCGGCAGTTGGGCAGCTTGTCTAGAAAGACCTGACCAATTAGCTGCTTGTAGGGCAGCAAGTGATCTCTAAGATTCAGGTGAACGATGTGGCCGATGCGGGAGTAGGAGGTGAGGCCTTCCTCCTCCGCCGGCAGGACGCTCTTCAGTATTTCGTTGGCGCTCCAATTCTCATAGGATAGTTCTAGGTCCGATACAATAAAATGCTCCTTGGTCACCTCCCTCTGCTGCAACTCCTCAGTGGGCAGAGAGTCCCAGTCCTTAACGGGTGTCGGATGCAGAAGGATCTCACGGTTAGCTTCGAGCGCCCTCACAGGATGCAGGTGCTCCATTTTAAGCAGAAACTTTTTGACCAAAGGCATCACCAGCTGGACGTGGGACTCAGGTACACGCAATCTGGGAATGGGGACACTCTTCTGGAACCGCTCCCTTTGCAGCTCCTGCATTCCGCGAACGGAGGCAGGTGGCTGGAGGTCCAAGCAGTCCATGTTTCGAAAGTAGTGACGTAAACGGGTGGATAAAATCGTTATTTCCGAAACCCTCACTCTGGTCACCATAGGTATCCAAGCACGTGTGGTTCTAATTTTCAGTTTTTCTCCTTTCAGATGATTTAGAACGTGCTGCTTTTAACTTCTAACTATGCAACTGTCTGTGGCACTACCTTAGGTTTCATAAAATGCAAAAACAAAACCCAATGTACCTTTAAAAATTCCGAAATTCGTTAGAATTTGCTCCTTCCTTTTTAAAGCCAAACAAAATGGTGAGATTCCAGAGGTAATCGATAAACATTCTGCGTTTTCCGTTACATATTATGCGGTCACACTTATTTTTTAAAATGTATACTCTCCCAATATTTTAAAAATTAAACTACCTTTTAGTTAAAAGGACATCTCCCATTAAACCTATTTGGACAATTTTTAGTCACATTTTATTTTTATTTAAAAATAAAAATTCAATTATGAATAAAAGATTAAGTGATTAATTTTTACACGGATTAGCTTTTATAGTGTACAATATGCACTTTCGCTGAAGATTCTTTACAAATTGTTACAAAAATATCTTGTATTTGTCTTTAGCTAAAATGACTAAAAACTAATTTAGGTCACTTGCTTGACCATCGATGTGCAACAAAACTAGGGCCGAAGTTCAATGGATTTACAATTTGTGCTGATATTTATAAGCGCGTCTCAAAGTGCTTATGGTTCCGGGCCGAGTTTGCGTACAAAAGCAAGTTTATTTCATTTTTGTAGTAATCTATCCGCGGATGGCTGGACCGTTTAATTTACATACATATATACCTATCTTTAGTCTGTGGCAGAAACGTACAATCAACAGGTAAAGAGTTAGCTTATGCCAAATAAAAACGATCGAAACGGGGGTAAGACGGGTTGAGCAATTTAGAAAAGTTAGCGTTAGATTAGGGGAAGCCTTGTCTCGTCGGAATCCGAATGACATTTCTACAATTAAATAAATAAAGGCAAAACGCTCTCTTAAAGTAAGCCGCCTACACCACGGTGATATTGGAGCTTCCAGATTCGTTTGGATTGGGATTGGGCCGAATTATCGACGGTAGCGGCCCAGGTACGCCCGGCAGTTGGGGCACGTGTGATGGACATCCATGCAGTCGTCGATGCAACAGGGTATCAGACAGCATCCCAGCCAGCAACTGAACAAGATAAGAAAGATTCAATGAATGCACGTTCTTGGACTATGAATAATGCAGCCCACTTACCCGAACAATGCAATCAGAAATCCAGACAAGTAGGCAATCATTCCAGGCTCTGTGCGCGTCGTCGTTTCGATCTCAGCATGGCAAGACGGACAGATCATGTGGGTCGAGGTGCGGCTAATGGGCACCACAGTGGTCACAATCGTGGTGTTTGCCACCGGCGTGTAGGGACCCACAGGCTTCACCCCGCCGACGGCCTCCTGGTAGGACGGTGGCGCCGAGGGAGGCGGCACATAGGTGAACTGCGGTGGCGCACTGCTGCCCGGTTTGCTCATTTTGGTAGATTAATAAATGCACTTGGCGTTCTAAAAAGGAAAATTAAAAGAGAAAATAAACTAATCATTTAATTGGAGATTCGTGCAATACGTTCTGGCAATTGAGGCTACTAATTGTTTAATCTGAATCAGAGTTCTATTCAAAAATACTATAATTTATATGGGAACACCTTTAAAAAAGTATTTTATTGATAAGTTTATACACTTTTTTAATAAAGAACTGTTTCAAAATAAAGGTAAATGTCCAACTGAGAGGCGATTAAAAAAAACAAGGACTAAAAATAGATCACAGCCCTATGGCCAGCCATGAGTCACTTTTACTCATTTGGCACAAATCGAATCTATCAAAGAGAAGAGCATTATGCGATTCTCTTGAAGAGACATCCACATATATATACCCTGCAAGACAATTCTGAAATATATATGCTAATACATATAAAGAAAATACAATAAATTAGATTAGATTAGTGTGATTCTTTCCCAAAATGTTGAGTTAGGTTGAGGTTTTTGGACTTAAAGGTGGGTAGCATTTTTCGTCAGTGTACTTTGATGGAAACGCGGACAGGGCTTGATCATCTAAAAGAGGTCACATCGCAATTAGCAATTTGAATTCCATGAAGGGAGTATGTATGTACTCATGTAGGTAATTGGAAGCGTGTTTGGAGTTTCTGGTTGATGATTGTTCGCTTCAGATAAGTTACTGAAATTGGCAGGCAATGATTTTAAACAAATATTTGACCCAATAGACAAATATTCAAACACTTTTTAGCGAGGCACTATGGACAATGACCTGCCCCTCATCCAATAGCCAGGCCAACTTTCTCCGTTGGCTGGCATGCAACAGATACCCGCACAGTCAGATATCCACATGGAAACTCAAAGTTGCAGGCGGAAGTAGATATGGCCGAGTGCCGAGAACCAGATGTCTTGGCCAGAACGCCAACAGTTGGCTAAAAGCTGATGCACTTGGCGGAAACAACTACAGATTCGATTCAATGCTGGATACGATGATGGATGTGGGCGATATGCATTTCCAAGCTGCTGAATCAACTCTGAATCGGTTTATACTTGATTTCGGCCAACACGATAATGAAATTAGCAATCGCATACGTCACTATTTTGGGGTTTCCAAATTTTCCGCGCATGGAGAGATAAAGACCAGAGGCGTATGACCGACTGACGACACTAATTGACGATTTTCAGCCACAGGCACGACAACCAATCTTACAGATACTGCATTACAGTGGTTACGTCAGACAATTATCTCTCAGCTCAGATGAATCTCTGGTTCTTTCAAACTTGACATCCAGCTAATTGGCTTTTGTTGAAAAAGTTTTTCTAGTTATTGTCTATATGACTATGAAAACTAATAAAAATAATTGTTTAATTTATGTCCTCTTTTCTTAGAAGTTCTTAATGGGTTCGAATACTTTTAGTTTGTTTTTAAGGGAAATTCTTATCTTTTGGGAAATGGAACTCAATTTCACTTTTAAAAAATGATATCTGATAACTTTTATTTCTCTGAAACCACAAAGTCTTAAGACATTAAGAGAGGGTATTATAAAAATTAGAATTCAGCTGTGTATGTCTGTGCGTGCAAGGTCTGACAGAAGAGATTTGAAAAAAAACGTCTTAATATGTATTTAATTTTAGCCTTTGTGTTAATTTCAGACACAGTGGATGTGTGGCCTTTTGAAAATATAAATAATAATGAATTCTGTTCAAAGGTAGGTTGTTCCACAACTTCAACTTTGATCTTTAACTTTTTTTAAGAAAAGCATAATTACAGCCCGCAGAAAGCAATTACTGGAAACTACAACTATCTGCTTGAGGTTGGGCGGCCTTGGGCGGGTGCCTTTTGAAACGGCCTAACCCCAGGTCCCCCCCTCAGCTCCATGATGTGGTTTCGTTTTGATAGTTCGCGCACATTATCTTCACACCAGATGTTTTGAATTGATGCTACAGATGACGTAGTCGCGCCAAAAATAGCCGCGTTTGTAGGCGGTAGCAAAAAGGGGGCGGGACGGCTAAAAAAAAAACAAGAGCAACACCTAACAGGTGTGTGTGTGTGTGTTCAGGTGAGGCTGGAATGCAAACTGGCGTGTTGCGACCAACTTTTATAGATGTAGGGTAGTTCCTATACTTTCAATCGCACTTTCAATTGTATCCGCGATATACCCGTAAATTCAGTTCATATTTATGCAAATTTTGAGCACACGCACATAACCAAAACATATGTATATACACGGGAAGATACATATGTATCTTAATCTTAGGAGTATCTGATTTTAGCAACAGTAAAAGGATTTTGAAATGCCGTTATTTAAATGCCTTTTATGATTGCTTACACCTTTGCAATTTAAAGAGTTTAATTTTTATTTCGAAAGTGGCATTACCTCGAAATTGGTTACGAGAGACTTTTACGTGTTTACTTTCAATAAATTAATTCGATATCCGTGTAACCAGGTGTGCTATTGATATTGGTATTTCTCTCCAAAATCCACTACCTATCGCTGTCTGGTCACACTGCAATCTTCGATAAACATCTGATTCAAACTTTAGGGTGGTCCTTTTGTTATTGTTTTGGTGCAGATGAAACAAATTACTCCAGACGTTTCCGAACTACAGCCCGTACGGGAGCACCGCTGTGACCAGTGTCCCAATCTGGTGTTCGGAAACCAGAGCCACTACCAGCTGCACCTCCGCCAGCGGCACAAGGTCGTCATACCATCAAATAAGACACCTGAGCCCACCGCCTATCATTGCCCCGTGGAGCAGTGCATCTACCATATCGAGAGAAAGGGCTGCCGGAGCTTTAGCAGTCTGCGGCTGCTACGACAGCATTACCAGAAGAGCCACCTGGACAAAAACTTCGAATGCCAAGGCTGTGGCGAGAAGTTCCTGCTCCAGCGGCACTTGGAGAAGCATGAGTGCTTGGAGCACAAGTGTCCTGTTTGCGAGCTGACGTACAACAGCAAGGCTGCCCTGAGGACGCACATGCGACGGAAGAACCACATTGCAGATATTCCAACGAACAAGGTTTCCATACCCTCGCTGAACACATGGAAAAAGTTAAATCCACCTCCGAAAAAAGTCCCAGAACTTCCGCCTTCGGAACCTATCCCCGATCCCGTACCTGAGGAGCAAATCCTATGCTATCTGCCCACCTTGCAGATTGAATATCTGGAACTAATCGAGTCACAGAAGTTGGACATTGAGACCCAGACAGAGTTCGATGATCTTAACGAGATCAAGAACGAAGTTCTGGCCCCATTGCTGCGCGACATTGAGACGCAGACTCCAGAGACGCGATGGGATCAGGGCACGATGACAGATGACATACCAGAGGAGGAACTACCCCCAGTTCAGGAGCAAAGTCAGAATCCAGCCCCACCGCCAGCAGAGAGCAACTTCCCGACCTATCCTGGAAACGAGTCCATGTTCGGTCTTCAGACATCCGCTCACATGTACACCCAGACTTGCGACGAACTGTTCGAGGAGCTGGGCCTATCTCACATCCAAACACAGACCTACTGGCCAGATAACCTGCACAACACCCAGCATACACAAACCTGCGAGGAGATGCTGAACGAACTGGAATTCCTGGAAAACTCTACATACACACAAACCAGGTGGTTAGACTGGCAGGAAAATGCTGAAGGAGGGGAAGGATAAAGGACATGAAAGTCGGCTTATACTGTTAATTATTAATACCCGTTTCAAAATACTTTTGTAATACAAATGGTACAAAATAAGTCACTTTTCACTTAATATCTAGGCAGCCTTTTCGCGAGGTCAGTTGTGTTTTATAGCCTTGCAGAGGGTATTATAACTTTGATCAAAAGTGTGCAACGCAGTAAAGGAGACATCCCCGATCCTATAAAGAATATATGTTTTCGATCAGCAACACCTCCTGAGTTCATTTAAGCATGTCCCTCTATCTGTCTGTTTCTACGCGAACTAGTTTCTCTCATCACGAAAAATCGAACAAAAATCTAAAGAATGTTTTGACTCAGGATTTTGATGCAGAACGGTGGCAAATCGATCTAGAAATCCAAAATCTAAAAAAATCTTGGAGGGAAATATTTTTTTGGATTTTTTGTCAAAATTTGTAGGGGGTCCCCTGCAAAAACACGGGGAATGCCAGTATGTCCCCAGCAAAGGCTATAACTCTGCCTCTGCGGGATGATTAAAATGACTTCTGGAACCATTATCTATCATTCTGAATAAAAATTCCAAGCAGATTTTAGTTTTTGTGAAGTTTTTGGCAAATAGCGCCAAGATGTATGAATGAATATACTGTCATACCATTTTCTTATAAATATATTCAAAATATATAAATTCTTATAGAATAGAACCCAATTAAACAAAAAAATAAAAATAATAAAAAAAAAAGTGCCCTCCTCCTCGATTCTCATATGGGGTACTTAGGAACACCATATTTTTTAAAAATAATTAAAAAATTCAAAAAAAAAAAAAAATTTTTTTGTTTTTACCTCTTTATAACCCGTCAATAGAGTCAAGAATTGGATGGATTCTTGAGAGCATTACCTTTCCACACGGTCGCATGAGAATAGGGAAAGTTATAGCCATCACAGTGGACCCTATAGGGAAAAACCCATTTTCAAGGGGTTTTTCACGAAAAATGGACAAAAAATCTAAAAAATATTTTGTCTCAGGATTTTGATGCAGAACGGTGGCGAATCGATCCAGAAATCGTTTAAGGTACTCCGCTTGAGAATCGGATAAGAATTGGGAAAGATATAGCCATCACAGTGGACCCTATAGGGGAAAACCCCATTTTCAAGGGATCCCATCACGAAAAATGGACAAAAAATCTAAAAAATATTTTGTCTCAGGATTTTAATGCAGAACAATGGCAAATCGATCCAGAAATCGTTTAAGGTACTCCGCTTGAGAATCGGATAAGAATTGGGAAAGATATAGCCATCACTGTGGACCCTATAAGGGAAAACCCCATTTTCAAGGGATCCCATCACGAAAAATGGACAAAAAATCTAAAAAATATTTTGTCTCAGGATTTTAATGCAGAACAATGGCAAATCGATCCAGAAATCGTTTAAGGTACTCCGCTTGAGAATCGGATAAGAATTGGGAAAGATATAGCCATCACTGTGGACCCTATAAGGGAAAACCCCATTTTCAAGGGATCCCATCACGAAAAATGGACAAAAAATCTAAAAAATATTTTGTCTCAGGATTTTAATGCAGAACAATGGCAAATCGATCCAGAAATCGTTTAAGGTACTCCGCTTGAGAATCGGATAAGAATTGGGAAAGATATAGCCATCACTGTGGACCCTATAAGGGAAAACCCCATTTTCAAGGGATCCCATCACGAAAAATGGACAAAAAATCTAAAAAATATTTTGTCTCAGGATTTTAATGCAGAACAATGGCAAATCGATCCAGAAATCGTTTAAGGTACTCCGCTTGAGAATCGGATAAGAATTGGGAAAGATATAGCCATCACTGTGGACCCTATAGGGGAAAACCCCATTTTCAAGGGATCCCATCACGAAAAATGAACACAAAATCTTAAAAATATTTTGTCTCAGGATTTTAATGCAGAACGGTGGCAAATCGATCCAGAAATCGTTTAAGGTACTCCGCTTGAGAATCGGATAAGAATTGGCAAAGATATAGCCTTCACTGTGGACGCTATAGGGGAAAACCCCACTTTCAAGGGGTCCCATCACGAAAAATGGACAAAAAATCTAAAAAATATTTTGTCTCAGGATTTTGGTGCAGAACGGTGGCGAATCGATCCAGAAATCGTTTAAGGTACTCCGCTTGGAAATCGGATGAGAATTGGGAAAGATATAGCCATTTTCAAGGAGGGGAAGGACATAAAGTAAGTCTTCTTATACTGTTATTTAATTGTACTCGTTTCAAAATACTTTCGTAATACAAATGGTACAAAATAAGTCACTTTTCACTTAATATCTAAGCAGACTTTCTGCGAGGTAAGTTGTTTTTGTCTTTCGACTTGGTCATAAGGAGCTCGGAGCATTGGAAGAAGCAGTAGCTGCAGAAGCAGAGCGCCATGTAGTTACCTACGCCACTTAGGTAAGCGCCTCGCATTAGGAAGTCTCCTACTTCCTGGCCTCCGATGAAGTACACATTGGAAAATGCTGCTGGAATGAAGAGCTGCGTGGCCATCATGGCGTACAGGCGTTGAGCCCCGACTGGGCCTAAATAGCGGAGGGTCCATCGCTGATAGGCTGGCAGGGAAGTCAGGGCCTTGAAGAGCTTCTCCGCCGCCAGGCAGAGGAAATTCAAGACACTCCATATGAGCACATACGTGTAACAGCCGTGCCACACGAAAACAAAGGCAAACGTCAGGGCAGTTGCTCCAAACTTGGCGCCTATCGAGGATCCCCGCCCGCACATCTCCGAGTAGATGTGCTGAAATAGGAACTCGTAGAGGCCCTCGTCAAAGTACTTCCACATGTCGGAGTAGAAGTGAATCCTTCCGATGCAACGCGGTCGCTTTGGCGCTGGGATCCCGTCCTGCTGGGCGAAAGCTATGCCCAAACCGTAGGTGACCACATAGTACAGGAAGAAAAACTGGCCCATGAAATATCCGGCCGAGTGCTGCCAGAACACAGAGTCCATCAGTTCCACCATGCGCACATCCCGCGACATGTAATGGATGTAGAAGTAGTGGAGGGCACACTGCATGACCAGCCACCAAATAGCACTGCGGAGTATGCCGCCAGCAAAGCTCAGCCAGTCCTGTTGCTGCTCGCGCCTGGATGCGAATCTCCTGTAGCTGATGATGGGTCCATAGGTCAGGCAGGGAAAGTACAAAGCGTATCCGAGGTATTCAATTAAGGTATATCGTTCCAAATCCTCATCTTTAGCTCGCATCCTGGTCAAGGCGAAACTGCAGCCTCTAAGCAAGCTCCAGGACAAGGTGACTATCACCAGGGCGTACTCCGAGTACCCCACACGATCCGTCCACCAGGCATTCTTCTGCATCAGATTTATGCAGACAATCCATCCGGCAGAAACAAGCCACACCAGTTTCTTGGAGGAACTCAAGGCAACCAAGTAGTAGCTACCAATCAGCGTGGCCACCACGAGTCCTGATGACCAGTCTAGGTTTAAGCCCAGTGCAAGGGCACATACTCCTGCAAATCCGTAGCTCTGAAGTCGTGGCCGCTTCCAGCAGATTAAACCTTGAACGAGCGCATGGAGGACGTAGTAGGGCCAAAACCTAACGATGAAGTCTCCAAAGTTCTCCAACTCGTCGTTGCTATCATCTCGCCTACGCTGCGAGAATGGATACAGGCTCCATCCCTCCGAGAACTGGAACTTGGACTCCCCGGCAATGCGATCCCTCAGTCCATATATCTTGTACAGGCCAGTCACTATGTAGGCAATGTAAACGCCGAAGTAGAGGAGTATCTCGAACCTGCTCAGCAGAGATCGGTTAGCAGGTTGTATCCTGGACATTGTTTACCCTTCGCCGGGGAATCTTCATTCCTGTCAGCTGATTTCTGATCCATGGACGGAATAAGGTGTGACCATAACTCTTTAGAATAATTGGTAAGATTCTGAAGGAAATCGAACCAACCTTTTAGATTAATAAACCCTACATCCAACACCAGACTCGTAACATATTATTTAGGGTTTTCTATTTTTATTTAAATTCATAATTAGGAAACTATGGAGGAGAACACGTTGAGGGGACGTCCTACACACACGCATTTACTTAGCAATAATGGCTTCTTAGATTTATTTCGGGGGAACTACCTAGTGCTTGAATTCTCACACTACTTCATTGATAAAATAACGTATATGATAGGTTTGGTTTATTTTAGATTATAAACATTAACATGCTATTAGTATTATATGCATTTTGATGGGACAAAGTACGCGTAAACTGCTTAAAAATAAATCTAAAAAAGAAACTAAAGATTGCTTCTACAAACTCTAGTTTAACAGATCGTCCTCGTACTCGTCCTGCTGCTCCTTCTTAACCTTCCGGTCCTCCTGGCGCTGAAGGTGACGCCAAAGTGTGCTCTTCGGGATTTCAAAGAGATTCGCTGCATGATTCTGGGACATGCCCTCGTTCAGGCATGCATGTACTGCTTTGGCCAATTTGTCGCGTAGCTCGTCCTTCGGCGTGGTGTCCCTGCGGCGACAGGCCACGAAATCGGGCAGACGGCCTTGGGCCGACAGACGTACCTTGTGCCGGTGCAGAGTGGACATGGGGATACGCAGGTCCTGGCTGATGCTCTTCAGAGAGTCTCCGTTCTTAAGGCGCTCATATGCCTCCGAAAGTGAAGGCCTTTCCCGATTGTTTCGCATATAAGCTGGATTAGTGCGCACACGACGCCACAGCACCGTTTTGGAGATGTCGAATCGATCGGCTGCCTTCTGCAGGCTCAATCCCTCGAGGATCACTGCATCTGCTGCCATGTCCAGGGCATCGTTAATATCATCCTTTATATCGCGCTTCAGATTCACGAATTCCTCTTGCTGGTGCTGGTGGTGCTTACCAAATGACCTCCTTGTCGTCCTGGCACCCATTGAACGGCGGCCGCGTGGTTTTCCTCCACCAAACTTACGTGGTTTTACCTCCAGAATTTCCTCATCAATTTCCTCGGGCATATCATCGTCGTCCATGTCTCCTGCGTTTTCTATCTCGAAAGGCGGATTGGTTGCCACATACTCTTCTTCTAGAATCTGGGTATCGGGTTCCTCGGAGTCTTCAGCAAGGTCTACGTCTGGGTCCTGATCCGCGTCCCCATCCCCATCTGCGTCAACATCTTCTTCCGCCATTTCCGCATCGGCAACACCAGCCGCTGCTTCCGTTGGGTCTGTTAGCTTGCTCAGAGAAGAAGCGGTCTGTGTAATGGTAAAGGTTCCCGTATTTTCCGTAAGAATATACTGATTGCCACTTGTGTTTCCATCCATATGCTCGATGGAGTAGGTGATCTTCGGGGGGTCGTATACGTCCAAGTATTCCAGCGAACGTGCAGAGTGAGTGGGCGGGTCAGCCATGACAGTGGCTGCAACGGTACTGGGGGCTGGGACCTCCTCCTCGTCCTCCAGAAGTTCTGCCTGGGCTATCTGCAGACCAGATATGGATTTGGCAGTCTCCACAGCCATCGTACTAGCTGAGCTTACGTCCGCGGAGTGATTTGAAATCGAAGGATTGCACTCAAAACTAATGGCAGACTTGATTCCCAAAAGATTGATGGCTTCCAAAAACTCCGAGAGCGACGCGGAGGGCAGGCTGGTCTCTCCCATGTATATAAAGGAAAGCATGCTTTCGAGAAGTTCGCCCCTTATATCAGGAAGCATGATGGTAGCCTCCTGCCCCGGGAGCACGTCCACTAGAATGTTCCGCATCAGGTCGCTGCAAGTACTCAGCACGAAGAGATGGGCGCGCACCCGAACTCCATCCCTGGAGGCCAGCACCACTTCACAGCTCTGGGAATCGTTCCGCAGTGAGCGCTGGATGTCCATTATCGTGGACGAGTGCCCCATCCACTTTAGATGATTCTGCGGATCGAAAGGGATAAAACACGTAAGAATTTAAATGGATAACTGCGGGATTCCACTTACCATTTTCGTTTGTTTTGATTTATTTTGCAATTTCCTATTGTGGCGTCGCTATAAGAACTGTCACCCTACGCTTTTCAGCACTGCCCCTTGGATCGTATTTTTCAACACTAGCCACTCTTTTCCACGCGTTCCAGCTGAAAAATAAAATGTAATTTGATGTTAAATTGGAATATATTTTGTAAATATTTTAGTTATAATTTTTTTTACTTTTTCTTTGTATTTATGAAGTTTTTTCTTACATTAATTGCTTTCCTAACTTCACAAACGAAACAGCTAACAGGGTTGTCAACTCCCGTCGATTTCCCAGCCCTGGAACTACAACAACTGTATTGACATTTTAGCATTACATAAATTGTCAAAACTGGGTGCAAATTGTTGAATTTAAACTAAACAATTCGTACTAATGGCGGCCTTAATCAGGAATCTGGGTGCCCGGGCCACTGTCGCTGCCCTGGCGTCCAAACAGTGTAAGTAAAAGCCCTGCCCAGCTCTATTAGCTCTATTTTGTTCTAACATCCAAACCTCATCTCATAATTTAGTGGTGCCAGCTGTTGGAGGAGCTGCTCTGCGGATGTCCACCGCTCCACCAGCAGATAAAAAAGCTGACAAGCGTGAGTATCAGATAAATGGATCGACTCACATTACTGCAGCTTCAATCTTCTTCCGATAGCCACCATTCGTAAGCCGGATGCCGTCGCCAGGTCACATCTCTCCGACTTCGGTCGATATGTGGCTGAGTGCTTGCCCAAATATGTGCAGAAGGTCCAGCTGACCTCTGGAGACGAGCTGGAGGTCCTTATTGCCCCCGAAGGAGTGGTCCCCGTGCTTCAGTTCCTCAAGGATCACCACCAGGCGCAGTTTACCAACTTGGTCGACATTGCTGGCGTGGATGTGCCCTGCAGGAAGCACCGTTTCGAGGTTGTCTACAACCTCCTGTCCCTGCGCTACAACTCGCGCATCCGTGTGAAGACCTACACCGACGAACTGACTCCATTGGACTCTGCCTGCGAGGTCCACAAGGCGGCCAACTGGTACGAGCGTGAGATTTGGGATATGTACGGCGTTTTCTTCGCCAACCACCCAGACTTGCGTCGCATTTTGACCGATTATGGTTTCGAGGGACACCCACAGCGTCGGGACTTCCCACTTTCGGGCTACGTGGAGCTCCGATACGACGACGAGAAGAAACGTGTGGTCTGCGAACCTCTGGAGTTGGCCCAGGAGTTCAGGAAGTTTGACTTGTCGGCTCCCTGGGAGCAGTTCCCCAACTTCCGTAACGCAAATCCCCCAGCCGAGGTGATCCCCCCACAGCCTGAAAAGAAGTAAGCCCCTAGGTCGGCGTGTTAAATGGTAATTAGATCAATAAACGAGATCATCAAATGAGATATGTAGTACACCGAAAAAAAACGCTTCGAGGGTTAATTGAATATTCAACTCTTTGAGTTCAGTAGAGACAGTTTATTAAGCTCATTTTCGCATTCATAAAATCACCAAAACATGTACAATAACAAAGTTGACGATTAGGAAACGGGGTTAGTTTTTGGGAATTTTGTACTTTTTTTTTTTTAATTTTTGGATTAAAACAGAGAGTTGGAATCGAAGTGCGTTTCTAGAAGAATAAAATAAACTTGATTTTGTTGGAAGTTTTAGAAACTAATTAACCAATTTGGAAATATTATTTGTGAAGCTCTTCAATAGGTTATTTCAAAATGAAAATGTTAAATAGAGAATGTCTAAATATTTTGAAACGCACTTTGAAATCCATAGGGCTCAACATTATAGACTTCCATATCGTTAGTAGTTCACACTCAGATAAATATTCTTCCTGATATCTAGCACCTCAATCCTCCTTACACACATATAAAATATTTAGCAAAAACCACTGTGGGTGAGCTTGTGACCCATCGTTCTCCTGCTTAGCGGTGTCCCATTTTAAACCTGTAACAGATACACCTTAGTACATATACTTGAGGGGCGAGTTAGTATTTAGTTGGTGAGAACCTAGACGTAATTCGAGCTCCTTAAACGTCCGAATAACGTTTTTATTTTGTTAATGTATTTTTCATTTTATCCGTTTCGTTTGGTTTTGTACAAGAACATACACATATACATAGGTACACACACATAAACATAGTTTTACATTTAGCGATTTTTTTTTAAAAAGTGCCCCCCTCCGTCGGAATGGTGACGGGAGGAGGCTCCAAATCGTTTTCGTTACTTTACAACGGTTGCGTGCGCGGCACATTTGTGCGCACGACTCAAAACAAATCTCCACCGCCACCGCCGGCGGCCTTTGTTCCATGTCGGCGTGCTCCTTGGATGTCGAGTCCGCGGAGGCACAGCGCGATCGCTGGACAACAAATTAAAATTTCGGGTGCAGGTGCACTGTGGCAGCCTGCTGACAAAAAAACAAATTCAACTGACGGCCCTAGAGGGACCTTGGGTCGTCCTCCTGATCGGCCATCAGTTCCCAAATACAAATTAGCGGGAGCACCCGTCGGATTATATGGATTCCGTTTTGGTATAATGCCGATTGCCGGATGAGACGTACGGCGACGCCTTGCCACTGCTGCCGCTACCAGACCCCGACCCAGAGCCGGTGCTGCTGCTCAGCTGGTTTTCCCCGGAACCCGCCGCGGTACCGCTGGTTGCGGCAGCAGCCTCGTTGTTGAGCCGCTCATGGTACTCCTGGAAGCAGGGCACAATGCACAAATTCGTCTGGCACTCCGGGCAATGGTATTTCGTTTTGCGTCGCAAAATCCGGCCATGCCCGTCGATGGTGTTCCAGCAGAAGTTGCAGCCCAGCGCCGGACCCGGCCGGATGACGGGGCAGTGACTAGAACGCGGATTTTCCAGGGTAATAATCTCCCGTTGGGTCTGAAAAAAGTCTCTCGTAAGTAAGATCAAGCTCAAGTTCTCATCTAAAGGTCTTACCTGCGGAGATGACACCGATCGCTGCAGTTCCTCGTTCTTGACGCGTAGGGTGGGCAAATGCTCAAACGAACTGCTCATGGTGGCCTGGCCAGGATGCAAGTGACTACTGCTGCCAATGACAGAGCCCGAGGCCGACTTAGATGTTCGCAGCCGCGATCCTCCGTTAGCAGACTCTGTAATCACCTGGCTCTTGACACCCCGCTCTATAATCTGTGTCCTGGTGATGGTCGGCGAGTGCGGGGATCTTCTCTCTATCGACACCTCCGATCCGCCAGCGTAGGTGGGCGAAAACGAGGGTCTGCTGCCGCTGTTCTGGAGTCCAGCCGTCGGTGAGGTGACCACTGATACAGGGGCCGAGGAGCCTGGACTGGCGTTCGTCGGGGTGGCAGCCGTTTCGCTGGACACCGCCACCACCCGTGTGGGGACCAGGTACTGGGACGAGCCGGCCGGCGGCGGAGACCCCGAGGCGTAGATGGACTCGGGCAGCGAGATATGATGCGCATGGTGAAGTGGTGTGGGCGGCACATAGCCGGCACTGCTTCCTGACAGCGGATGCGAGTATTGGCGGTGCAGCGGCGCGAACGGATTGCTGCCAGAGAGCCCGGAAGTAGAGCCAACCGATTGCAGAGCGGACTGGCGGGGCAGCAGCGGATCCGAGTGCTGCTTGATGAGATAGGGAGTGCTGGACGGCACGCTGAGCAGGTGCGGAGTGGAGGGAGACGAGGAGGAGGACCCTAGGCTGGGCGCCGGCTCCGAAGCGTGCCGCTCTATACGCGGTGGCACAGTGAGCAGGTGCTGGTGGTGGTGATGGTGATGCGCATGGTGGAGATGATGGGATCCAGTAGTGGAGTAGTCCCTGGCAGTCACCGTGGTAGCTCCAGCTGCATTAAAAGGATCAAAGTCGAGCGTCGTGGCAGCCGTGTCCGGTGATATCTGATTTGTGGAGGAGATGCTGTCGCTGTCCCGCTTCACTCGCGGTTGTCGGGTAAGTACCCGATTCCTTTTCGTTCCCATAACCACCGGAGAACTGGGCGGGGCATCCGGATCCACATCGCCTCCGATTCCGCCGATGCTGAAGGAGCGCTCGAAGCTACCACTGCCGCCGCTGCTGCTGCTGGTGGTGGCCCCCAGCGGCGGATGGGCCGGCGGAGGAGCGTGCGCCGGACTGGGCTCTGAAAGAACAAAATATGGGAGGTGTCTGCATTTAGTTAGGTTCGTTGCATCCCCAATCAAGGAGCAGTGAAGACGACAGGATGGTGTATGTTTTAGGTTTGAAAGTTTATTCGTTTCTTGCACATCGACTACAGTCTAGAATGTTTGTTCCATCGCGATACTCGTTCATCATTCGGGGATCGCGTTAGTTGGTATGGTTTATGCAACTTATAATACAATCGGTTCGTTTTATGCCCTCTCGCTGATTTAAATAATTTATATATATATTTAACACACATAACTAGCGTAGTTATTGGTACGTTTTGCAATTTTAGGAAACAGAGTTAGTAATATTTGCTTATTGTTTTCGGCTATTTTCGCGTTGTATCTTCTGATTTGTATCTATATCTTGTTTTTGTTCTGGGATCTGGGGATCCTTTTGGGGGTGTGTTGGTGTGTGTTCTCATAATAAAAGTCCATTATCAAAGTTTACGTTACTCTATGACTTCTAACAAATCACGCTTAGTTCTTAGTATGCCTTGACACAATATAAAAAGTTCTCTATTAGTTACAATATTAGTATTAAAAACACTATTCGTAATCGTTATCATAACCGGAAATTGTCGTTTATGAGAGTTACTCCATTTTGAATTTCGTTTCCGCTTCCGTTTCGTTTCTATTTTTTTGCCTTTAGCTGCAGTCTCCATTTAGGATTTGGGTGGTTACGAGTTATTTAAGTTTCTGTATCTTGATCTGATCTGTGGCTCCACTACCGATCGCTTCCCCAACATATGTACACACCTATGTACAAAGAAATCATTTCCGAAACAAAAGAACAATAAATATATATTCCCCGAAAAATATACACCCCTCCTCACAGATATGTCGAATATATATATAGGTATTAAAACCTGATAGAAAAACTGATGATCGAGTAAATGAAAAAGTTGGTTAATACACTCACAAATATATAAATATATATACACGTATATTGATTGGTACATATTTATCATACATATCCGATTTTCTATAGACTATTGTGAACCGCGCATCTCTCTCTCGCTATATATCTCGGCGTGAAGTCGTGAAGGGTTTGCTAACGATTACGCTTATATGCTTTAAATAAAATGTATTCGCATCACTGACACTTAATTTAATTAAGCTACATATAAATATATATATGTATGTATGTATGTATGTGTATGGGTTTATATGATTTCGATTTAGCCAACGACATACCGACATATTTGCTATTGTAACACAAGTGCAGAAATCAAATTTCGTTAGAAACGAGGAAGATAAGTTATTTTCTGATGCGCCAGTACAACCTAGCAAACCCTCGGGGACTTCATTAGAATTTCAATTAAAAAAATCTCCATTGAAAATGTTTTTTAAAATCAAGCCAAATAGTTGCCGATAAATCTCATACGTTCTTAACATCTCTAATTACAATTAAAGTTAAAAATTTTTGGTTTCGTCCATTGCTTGTTCAAATTACAGAAAAACGAGTGGGGGAAAATTATGGAATATTCCAATTCCGGAAGGTTTGATCAGCTGCTGGCACACAGCACCACATTTTTATCTTTTTTTCTTTCTTTTTCTTCTATTTTTTATCCATATTTTTAGTTTTGTTTTTTTTTTACCATTAGTTTGTGTACAAATCATTAAATGTTTCGGATTATAACCCTAATAAAATTCTATAATTTATATACAAATACAATAATCTTTTACACGAAATATAGCTACGTTTACATATACTTTATAATCAAATATATATATAGATATATATATCGTATCTGCACTACCGATTTTCCTTAGTTAACAATCGTAAAAATGTAAGGGTTCAAAACATTAAGCTTAAGGAATTGAAGTTATTACAAGTGCGGCAGGGGCAGGGCGGGATTATACATATGTTCCTTCTATTGCCACCCATTGTTTTGACCCCATTGGTGTTTGGGTCCTGCGACGCTTAGCTCAGCTCAGCGCAGGACGCGATTATACTTTGTGTCCACTCTGGCGGTCCGCTATGTACACTAGATTGTTGCCGTTGGTTTCTCTGTAATACCTGTATCGTTCGATTCTGAGGTTCCGGTTCCGTATCCACGTTTCACGTTTGTTCCTGGCTCTACTTATCCAGGTATTGCACGGGTGGAGCTGTCACCGTTACGAAGTTATTGATCAGGAAGCTGTGGGCCATGCCCATCGGCACGGGCACGGGTACGGGCACGGAGACGGGCATGGCTGATATGCTCAGGGGTTCCTGGCTCCTGGCGGCTGCCTGCAGCAGAGTGGTGCTCCCCCCCGCCACCTGGCTCGAAATCGTATTCTATATCGAGTTGAAGTTAATACTCTGCAGATTCATGGCGGTGCTCGGGTTCACATTGATGGTGCCGGTTCCCGCTCCGGTGGCCGCACCCCCCGCCCCAGCCCCTGCTCCGCTGTCGATGTACCGTTGCCGCGTCATCGAGTGAACCGTGCCGGGTGAGTCCATGTACCGCGGGTCGAACAGGCTCATCACACCGATGGCCGGATGGGAGTTTCCACTGCCCGGCAGACTGCCAGCCGCACTCCCAATGCCCGTGTGATGTGGCGTGCACATCAGTGAGGGCGTCGGCGTCTCCGCTTGAGGAGGAATCTGCATGCTGAGCGTCTCGTTTGTGTTATCGTCTCCCGGGTTCGTCGAGGGTGTCGGCGATGGCGACAGATTCGGCTCCTGCTTCACCACCCGTGCTTTGATGCTCGGCCGCGAAACGGGATATCCCCTCTTCTTGTACTCCAGCCACAGGGTGCGGTTGTTCACTCCGTACAAGCGGGCTGCCTTGCAGAAGCCTATTCCTCCCGTGCGCACTGCTTCTAGGGCTCGGATAAAGTTCTCATCTCCCTGGGGGTTGACCGAACGCTTTCGCTTCACCACCTGGCTGGCCGCTCCGGCTGTTCCTCCGTTTCCGGTGGCATTTCCGTTTCCCCCGCTGCCGCCGGTGCCCGCGTGTACGGGCGATTGGGTGGGCGTGGGACCCTGACTGTAGACCGATTGCACCATATTGGATTCGTTGGGGGATGTGGGCGAGAGGTTCTGCGCCGTCGTCGCATAGCCGCTGACCAAGCTGTTCACTGTGATGATTTGCGAGGAGTACGCCTGTCCAGCGGTAGCCGAGGCGGAGGCCTGCTCCTGCTGCTGCTGTTGTTGTTGCTGCTGCTGGTAGTGCAGCTGCTGCAGGTGCTGTTGCTGCTGCTGTTGATTGGCCGCCGCCTGTTGCTGGGCTTCGTGCTGCTGCTGGCGCTGATCGCTATTCGCGCTATTTGCCCCACTGCTCTGGCTGCCGGAGCCGCCGCCGCCACCACCATTGCCTAGAAGATTGGACTGGCAGGCGGGCAAGGAAAAGCGCGGATAGTTGGAATCGACAACCGTCCATTGCAGACCTGGGAAGGGGAGAGAGAGAGAGAGACAGCGAATGAGATATTGGCTGGTACTGTTACTGGTACTGGTACTGGGTACTGGTTTTTTTATTTCGATCGCTCTCCTAGCTCTAAAGGATTTTGGGGGGTTGAGGTCTGCCGGGCAAGTCTTAGTCTGGTCTGGTTCTGGCAGTACTGGTTCATAGCAGCTCTTGGATAGTTACAAACAAGTAGGTAGGTAGGTAGTAGAGGTAGAAAGATTGCTAAGGCTAAATCATTATCATCGGAAACCGCTGTTCATTTCAAAATATATTCTTTAAAAAAAAAAAATTAAAACTTAATTCACAAAATGCAAAAGGCAATTAGCAAAAATTGAACAAAATTGAGATTTAAGAAAAAAACGAAATAGTATAAAAAATAGTTTGGAAGTTTTTGGTTGTCTTGGACTCTGTGCTAGCTCTCTCCCATTCCCAAGTTCAGGCAGGATTTGGATTCGGTTTTTGGTTTTTTTTTCTTTTTTGGAATACAATACACAATAATAGTTAAACATAGAGAAAACAATGTACGGCAATTTCAGCTGTTTTTTTTTATCGGCATTTTACAAATATATAGTCGGTTGCACTTAGTCGGTAAATCGGTATATATGCTAGTTCTCATATTTAGCTTTAGCATTCATTTCTCCAAGCGCTGTGTACTGAAATTGTTTCGATTGTGGTTTTGTGAGATATAATGGCATGTGGAGAACAATAGTGAGCATGATCGATGAGCCACTAATCAAAATTCTGAGCTGATTGAGTCAGAGAGTGATGATAGTCAGTCTACCCTCCCGCCCTCCCCGGAAAATAGAGACCAAGTCAATGGTGCAGTTATGATATCATTTCGAACCAATCTAAGCCTGCCTCTAGGAGTCGTGTGTCTTGTGTGGAAAACTTAAACAAAAATTAAATCAACTTGAATAGCTCTACAACAAATGACTTCCCTACCCGATGAACAATGATGAGTTATGGATGAGACAGTGTACTGGAGGGCACTTGATAGCTTTCGGCTTTTCTTCTCTAGACTTACCCGAGTGCGAGGACTGAGAGTTGGGCGCATCGTGCTCCGACGGGGTTGTGGCTCCAGAGATGTCCAACGGCATCGCTTGGTTCACGCCTCCAATGTCCACCTCGGGCTTCTGCAAGTAGACAACGATTAGTTAAATTGTTCATGGATGCCAATAGCGAGGGCTACGTGACCAATTTCATTACAATTTGCATGTGAATGTGTCCGTGTCCGTCGTCCAGATCAGAGTCCTGGGGTTGTTGCTCCAGTTCGGCGGCTGCCGACTCCTTCAGCAGCTTGGCGGCGTGCAGCGAGTGCCCGGCCAGGCCTCCGCCAGCGCCAAACGACATTTGACTCATCTGGGCGAGACTCAAGCCGGCATTTCCAGCGCCGGTCTCCAGTGAGCTGTTGTGCTCCTCCGCCACATTGTTCCGTTCGCCAGAGCCTACAACGATAGCACATATTAGTTCCAATATGATTTCTGAGGAACGAAAGCTGCTTTGGCGATTCATTACCCAACTCCAACTCACCGTTATTCGAGGATTTCCGCAATCGCTTACGCCGCGTAGCTGGCGACGTTCCAGCACTCAGGGGCGACGGTGTCCGCCTCATCTGGTGGTGATGGGCCTGCGCCGTCTGCGCCTGTTGCTGGTGGTGGTGATGGTGTTGCTGTTGTTGTTGCTGCTGCGCCTGTTGTTGCTGCTGCTGCTGGAGCTGTTGTTGTTGCTGGTGGTGATGGTGTTGCTGTTGCTGCTGTTGTTGGGCCTGCTGCTGTTGTTGCTGTTGCTGCTGGAACTGCTGCGCTTCGCTACTGCTCCACAGCGAGTCGCCCACACTGCTACCGCTGGCAGCGCCCAGACTGCCCGCCGAGGTACCCGGCCCGGCACCTACTCCGGACCCGCCGCCCACCAGTTCTGTGCCATCGGTGGAGGACTTGCTGTCGGACTTGGTGAGATTGGCCGGGTCCGTTGGCATCTCCGCCAGGCCCTTTATTTTGAGCATTTCGGCGGTTTTGAGGATGTGCGGCAGCTGTTCCTGCGACACATTGACCTCGCCATAGTACATAAAGTCGACCATGGTCTTGAGGTCATCGTATTGCACGTCCTTCAGTATGACGATGGGATGTTGGCACGGATTTGTGGTGAACAGTGCCTACAGAGAAAGGGCAATGGATTATTTTGTTTAAGCCCCATAAAGTGGTTCCCAATGCATACCTGAAAGTACGAACTGCAGGCGGACAGTACAATCTTGTGCGCCTGCAGCTGGCGTCCCTCGGCTGCCAGGGTAACGTCCACCAGAGTACCATTGTGCAGTAGCGACGAACAGACCGAGATGAAGTTGGGCTGGTGGTTGTTCCAGCGCAGACAGAATTGCTGCACGGACATTGTGCCGGATGCGGATTCGGATGGCTGCGATCGGATCGCTTCCCGACGCCACCTCCTCCTCCCGCGTTTCGCCCTCGCGCCTCTCTCTCTCTCTCTTCAGTTATCGGCGCTGCTCGAAACACAGGCGGCAATTGAATTCACACTGATAACACTTTTTATCGCCTCCGACCGACCGACCGTTGCCGCTCTATTGATTTTTATTAATTTCTTTCTTTTGTTATTTTTTTGTTCCCTTGTGTGTGGCGCCGAGGTGTGTTGTTTTCCTTCGCTGGTTCTGCTTCTGCTTTTGTTTTTGTTTTTGTTTTTGTTTCTGCCCTTGCCTAATTAATATTAAAGAACAGTAGTATTACTTTTTTCGGGGCGACTTTGTCTGTGACGCCGGAGTGTTCGTGTTTGGTGTGTGTGGCACTCGGGGTCGGGGGTTGCGGGGGGTGACGACTTCTATGCCGCACGCATCGCGAGTCACTGAAAAAGGGGTAAAAAAAAAAATACAGTCAACATTAGTCAGTCTTATCTGGTGGTGTTTCTTTTTAGATCTATTTTGAATCATTAGGAATGATTAGATCATTAAGAGACTTAATTTTAATTATTATATATTTTTATATTCAAAAAATATCTTTTTTTTTTTTTTAATATTTTACAAGTTTTTAGTGCCTCTATTCCCTTTGATTTTTTGTGAAATTCTACGCTATATATATTTTTAATTACAAAAAATATGTCCGAAAAACAAATTCCATGAACTTTGTTTGTGTTCGCCGCTCTCTCTCGCTCTTTCAGCCGTTGTTCCCGACACCCTACAACCCTACAACCCTACCACCCTACCTTCCTGCTTTCATCACGAATGCTGCTGTTGCCCTCCCACTAGAGGCCACTCTTTCTCTCACACTCCTTTCTCCGCGTTTCTTCTGTATCACAGCTGCGCGCTCTCGCTGCTTACAAAAACCACAACAACAACATCCGCGTGTTGTTGCTGCGTGTGTATGTAATTATACAGTCGCGAAAACGAAGCAACAAACACCCGCACACTCGAACTTGTACTTGTTGTTGCTTTGAGGTCTTTTTTTTCCCCCTGCTGGGGCCCGATGCGCTGGCGCTGGCGGCTCTGTTTCTGCTTCTGGCCAAAGTTTTATTTTTGATAAACCGAGAACGTAAACGTAACGAAACCGAATAGCTGTGTGCGGCGTAGACCTTGAATTTTCTTTGATTCTTATGACGTAATTATCGCGGTCGCCCTCAGCTCCACCACCCCCTTAAACACATCTCTTTCTCTTTCGCACCCACACATCCGAACGGCGGCCGACGTACTAATCGCTGCTTCGTTTATTCATCGTATCGATATTTTCAGTAGCATTTATTTATGAGACTGTGATGTCGCGCGTTATTTTAGTATAGGCTCATCAAACTAATACACAAACTATGTATATCCTGCCACATGTTTTTCAACCGCTTTTCCGACTTGTTTTTCGCCTTTGTCGTAGGTTTTTGCTTTTGTATTCGCCTTTTTGCGGAGAGGGAAAAACAGAGACTCCCACAGGCGAGACAGAGACAACAGACAAAATGGCGCGAGAGCCCCAACGAAAATAATGCGAGTGCAAAACAGCATTAAAATCTGCTTCATTTTATTTTAACTCACTGCATTCATTAGCAGCATTTTACGCACTATTATTTGGCACCTGTTTATCACTATTTTTCTTTATATTTTCCAACGAAAATGTATTTGAAAATTCTTACGTTTTACTTCTTTATTCGTTATTTCGCTAGTGTTGCCAGGTAGCAAAGGTGATGTAGTACTACATTCTTTGGAATTAGCGCCTGCACATTTCAGGGTGTTTTGGGCACACTTAACAGAACTGTCGTTCTAGCTATTTTTTTAATTTCAACAAATAACACAGTTATATTAGATAAACTTAATTTTTAACAATGCTCAGGGTTTTTAAAATAATAATATTTGAATAGTAACTTAGTAGTGAACAATCTTAAGATTCTTAGGATGATTTTTTTTCAAAGCCCAGGAATTAAATTTATTTCATATTATGGTCTCACACGCAGGAAAAATTGTGCGTATTCATTTAATTTATCCAAATTTTATACAAACATATTTTGAAATTCGATGAAACTTTGTTTTTATTTGAAGCTTTAAACTTAAAAATAATTTAAACATAGACTTCCAAGCTTTTCTATTAATTGGCGGTTGGGGAAAAAATGGACACTTTCTTTATCGTAACCTGGTCACACTCAGTAGCAGCTGCAAAAAAACTCAAATTCATCCGACTCGTCCTAGTATATGTAAAAAAAAAAAAGCTGTCTCCAGAATTTCAAATCACATTATGGAGGAACTACGCAAGCATTTGTCCAAAATAAACGTGCCCTGCGGCTCAGGATCGGCAGCTCCGCCGATCTATAAGGACGAGTGCGTTTACTCATACGACAACCCAGAGACGCCCACCGGCTTATACGTGTGCCTCAATAGCTTCCTGGGCTTTGGAGAGGCCTACGTCCGGGAGTACGCCTCTAAGACGGGAAACCAGGTGTTTCTTCACATCCAACGGGTGAAAACTTTGAAAGAAGGTGCTGATGGCAATCCAGAGTTGGAATCTGAAGCTGAGGCCGGTCCGGAGAGGAAGATCACACGTCTAGCTATTGGGGTTGAAGGCGGATACAATGAATCTGATATGGCCAAGAAATACGAGATCAAAGACACTTACAGCATCGTGGTGGCTTCACAGTTGGACAAAAAGCTGCCCTATCCGGATCCCGAGTTGCCTATGCGCGTCACCCAGGCGGTGGAGGCCATTTTGGCCGCCGATTCAGCCATTGCTAAGCTGGAGAAGGCCACACTGATGGGTAAGCACGATTATTAATCTATATTTTTGCTAACTACATGAATATTCCTTCTTTAGGTACATGGGATGGTGAGGTGCGACAGCCCTCCAAGTACGCAGAGGACCTGCAGCAGTTGGATAATGGCAAGAAGATCCCTCCTTTCGGCTGGCAGTGCCAGAAGTGCGATTTGACCAACAACCTTTGGCTCAATTTAACCGACGGCTCAATTCTCTGTGGCCGCAAGTTCTTTGACGGTAGCGGAGGCAATGACCACGCCGTGGAACATTTCCGTGAGACGGGCTATCCGCTGGCCGTTAAGTTGGGAACCATTACTGCCGATGGCAAGTCAGATGTGTTTTCGTATCCAGAGGACGACATGGTGCTGGATCCGCACTTGGAGCGTCATCTGTCCCACTTTGGCATTAATATGGCGGCAATGAAGAAGAGCGAAAAGTCAATGGTGGAGCTAGAACTGGACATCAATCAGAGAATTGGAGAGTGGTCGGCGCTGACCGAGAGCGAGAGTGAGCTGCAGCCTCTGGCCGGACCAGGATACACGGGCATGAAAAATCTGGGCAACTCCTGCTACATCAACAGTGTGATGCAGGTTTTGTTCGTTATCCCAGACTTCCAGCAGCGCTTTGTGGGCACCGGCGCCGAACGCTACTTCAGTCAGTTCCCCAACGACCCAGCCAACGACTTTAATATTCAGATGGCCAAATTGGGATCGGGCCTGCAATCTGGGAAGTACAGCAGCATCGCTGCCAACACCCTGGACACGGAGCACGCCACGGGTATCTCCCCTGCCATGTTCAAGAACATCGTTGGCAAGAATCACCCTGATTTCAGCACCAAACAACAGCAGGATGCCAATGATTTCTATCTACATTTGCTCACCCTGCTGGACCGGAATTCCAGGAATCAATCGAATCCGGCAGATGCCTTGAAGTTCTTGCTCGAGGATCGTGTGGAGTGCCTGGCCAGCCGTAAGGTCAAGTACAAGACCCGTGAGGAGTATAGCTTCCGACTGCCGATTCCGCTGGAGAAGGCCACGAATCTGGATGAAGTGAAGGAGTTTCAGGAGCGGGAGAAGGCGGCCCGCGAGAGCGGCCAGCGCTTGGTAGAACGAGACATCGTTAGACACAAGGTGCCTTTGCAGGCCTGTTTGGAACGCTTCTTTGGCCCGGAGCTGATCGAGCAGTTCTATTCTACTGCCATTGAGGGAAAAACCAACGCCAGGAAGACCACACGACTGGCCACCATGCCCGACTGCCTGATGATCCACCTTGGAAAGTTTACCCTGGGCGATGACTGGGTGCCCAAGAAGCTCGATGTTTCGGTTGACATGCCGGACCAGCTGGATCTGAGCAACTGGAAGTCCGCTGGAGGACTGCAGGCTGGCGAAGAAGCCCTACCAGAAGCGGCGGCGGAAGAAGTCAAGTTCGTCTTCGACGAGGCAGTTATCTCGGAGCTTCTGACCATGGGCTTCCCGCCCGAAGCCTGCAAACGGGCCTGTTTCCACACCAAGAATACCGGACTGGAGGCAGCCTCCAACTGGCTGATGGAACACATTGCCGATGAGGATATTTCGGAACCGTTTGTAGTGCCCAACAACAGGATTGGCGACTGCGCCGCCGATCAGTTCGTGGCCAATCCGGAAAGCCTGGCCATGCTGATGAGCATGGGCTTTGATGAGCGCCAGGCGGTAGCTGCTCTGAAGGCCACCGATGGGAATGTGGAACGCGCAACCGATTGGATTTTCTCGCATGCCGATTCCATTGGCGTGGAAGAAGTTGCACCCACCCCCGCTGCCCCAGCTTCGTCGGGTGGGAATAGTAAGACCAATTACCGAGATGGGGGCGGAAAATACAAGTTGGTGGCATTTATCTCGCACATGGGCACCTCCGCCCAGGTGGGCCACTACGTGTGCCACATTCGCAAGCAGGGCGAGTGGGTCATATTCAATGACAGCAAGGTGGCCAAGTCGCAGAACCCGCCGAAGGATCTCGGCTACCTGTATCTTTACATGCGCGACGAGTAGCCAGTCCGATCTCACATTCAGTCCAAAACATAAGTTTCCTTATATTGCCCCTTTTGAATATTATTATAATACGCCCTGAAAACGGAAATTAAGAATAAAATACACTTGCTACACAAATATATGATATATCTATGTATGTATGTAATCTTTCTGAGAATTCCATGGTGACTCATCCTGAAAATATTTTCCCCCCGAACCATAAAAGAATCCAATTTCTGCAGCTTTGTATTGAATTTTATTCAGTTTTCTTTTTGCGCGACTGCTCTGGAATGGTGGTTAGCTCCTGGACGATGCTATTGAGCCGATCAGCAAAGGCCTGGAATGAGAACTTCTGCTGGACGCGTTTGTGGGCCTGCTCGCCCATCTTCATACGCAGCGGTTCGTCCCGGAAGAGCTGGTACATAGCCCCGCCGAAGCTCTTCGCCTGCTTTTCGCATAGGAATCCCGTAGAAGTGTGTACCACTGTTTCCGTGGGGCCACCGCTATTCAGCGCCACCACTGGCTTGGAACAGTACATGCCCTCCAGCGGCACAATACCAAAGTGCTCATTCTCGGGCGTGTACAGCAGACAGTGGGCAGCGAATAGCAGGCGGCACTTCTCCTCATCTGTGGGCGAGCGCAGCAGGATGACGTGGTCCTGGAGTTTTAGCTTCTCTACGAGTTTCTCCAGCTCCGCGAAGTGCTCGACGTTCTCCAGGCAGCGGGTATCATAGCCTCCGGCGATGATCAACCGGCAACGCTTAAAGTCTATATCGGGCAGCAGGTCCGCAAGAAGCCGAAGGGAGTACAAGGCCAGGGCGTGGTTCTTCTTTCGCTCGTAGCGATTGATGTCCAGATAAATGAAGGAGTTGCGTGGAACCCTCGGATGCACTGGCTCGTCCAGGATCTCTGCCCTCTGGTCCAGCTTCTTCTGCATCTGATCGAAGTACTGAGTGTGCAGCGAGGGATACAGTACGTCTGGGACAGTTTTGAGGCGACGGAAAGTGTCACGAAACACCCGTAGGGTGAACTTGGAGTTGACCAGCACTTTGTCCGCCAACCCGATGGTGTGCTCCTCCAGCCAGTTGATGGGGAAACGGTACAACCTCTTTAATAGGCCCTCCTGGGCGCTCAGTAGCTGATCGGGGAAGTGACAGTAAAATAGAACCTTCGGACGATGTTTAGCCAATCGTAGAACCGGAATGCACACGGAAATCAGATCACAGATAACCACGTCCACTTGTTCCCGTTGCGGCATGAAGAAGCTGGCGTAGAAGGCAGCATACAGCATACGGAAATAGGCACAAAAGGCGTAGAATCTTCCGAAGAGCTTGCGTGGCAGCCAGTCGCCGATGACTTTTACGGGGAATGTCCCATCCGCCGTCTCCTTGAAGCAATGGGTACTGTCATGGTGGTTCGTCAGGAAGCTAACCTGATGACCTCGCTCCTTGAGGGCCAAAGCCGCATCCACCACCAAGCGCTCGGCTCCGCCGATTCCCAGATCCGGATGAAGGAACAGAACGCGAACCATGACAAAGTAGAAGTTTTTTTTTTTAACAAAAAATTTAAGAATAAAATAAACTACCAACTGGGAAGGACCCTTATATCTAACAAGAGGTCAGAATTTTATCATTATTTTAAGGACTTTTTTTATTTTTAAATATTGTTCAGCTGACTGGTTAAGTGTGACTGTCTTCGTGGACCATTTAGATCATTTCCTAATTCAAGTTACCCAGAACTGGTCAAGATTGATCTTTTAACATAGAACGGAGTATTCTAATTATTTCTTTAAATAAAACAAAACATTTATAAATTAAAAGCTAAACATGATCTTTAATAAATTGACCTTTTTATTTTTTGAAATACAAGTAATAAAAAAATCAAATTAGTATTCTAAGTCTTATTTTTCTGGTTCATAAATCTTAGCTTTAAGTTGTAATCATTTATTTAAACTTTAAATTGGTATATATATATTTTTTTAAAGACTACTATCTCATTAACCATTATCTAGACCTTTTCCAACCCTAGAACCCTGTAGTAGCTGGCAACCCTAGAACACATGTTGACAGCGCCTGTTTATCGCGTTTCGGCGTTTTTTAGCCACAACTAGACTTTGCTTTCGGTCCGTGTTTCTGCAACGAACGCATTAAATTTTCCGTGGAATCCAGAATCCCAGCCAGAATACCCACAATTACCGGCAGTGCAATAGACCAGGTGCTTCACTCCAATCCACATGCGGCCGATTAACATCCAACCATAGGCATGCGTCGCGCCATAGCCTCAAGCCCGCTCTTATTGTTGCTGTTATCCGCCAGGCATCTTTATATCCAGATCCACCGTGTAATAATCGTCCTAGTATCGCGCTCCGTGCAAATAGCAACAAATAAGTGGGGTGAGCGAGTGTGTGCCTCAATTGGTTTAGCAACAAACACGGCGCGGATGATGCATACCAGGTGCTGAAGCTCAGAGAAGCAACACAAAAAAAATTAGAGGCACCCAATAACGAGAGCTAATCAACGCCGCCGTCGTCGCTCTCCGGCGTACAACGATTCCACATTCAAAACAAACACCACCACCCACCCATCCAGCGAGCAAGAACTAGAGCCACGTAGCCGCAACGTTGCCACCGCCACCGCCATCGCCGCCGCCAAGATGCCCAAAATCTATGTGAAGAAGCCCCTGGCGGGTCTGGTCATTCGGAATCGCGCCCACAAGAGCAGTATCTTTACGGTAAGTGTACACTTCAGCGCCTCACGGCGATAACCCTTATCGTCGGCGGACCTGTCGAACGCCATGAATCAGCAGGCCACAGACAGCGTGTGCTCCGAACAGCGATTTGGCATTAGTTTTTCGACGTAATCAGGTACTATGAGGCGATTTTGGATCGTTTGGTTTAACACATTAGGGGGGGTTTTTTAATGTCAATTGTGTGATGCACTGGCTGGCAGCCTGTGAGTTATAATTCAAAACAACTTGGAGTACATTTATAAACATTATGATGACTAATACACAAAATAATCATAATATTCTCAATTATAATTAATTTTCTTCCTTTTATTGTCTCAATAAAAACAAACTATTGCCACGAAAAACAAATTTCCACCTTAAAAGGTGCGAACTGTGACTAACATCGGCCGATATCCGTCGATTTATCGCTAGGTTTTCCCCATAGCATCACGGCCCCAGCCTAGGGGCCATAATTTGTTTAAAGCTCTGCACTGGAACCGAAACCAAAGTGCAATTATGCCATAAAAAGGCGTGCGCTCGTGCCTGATAAGAGCTTCAAACTCCACTCCAGTTCCATATCCATATCCATATCCACATCCATAAGTATGTCACTGGCACTGGGTACGATGGCGTAATCAATTCCCAACATCGGTGACCCCACTTGTGGTTGACTTTCGATTTCATGGAGAAGCTGTTCAGTGGGTTCTCGCTTCTTGTCTTCTGCTTCTTGCTACTTGCCTCTGGAGTAGTTTTTTATTTTTGTGTCTTGTTTTTGGGGCATTGAACCGCCAGCTGGCTGGTTTGTTTACATTTGACTGGCTCTTGTTTTCCCAGCACTAATGATCGCAAATCACAGCTCCAACTAGCCGCGCGTGTATGTATTACATTAGTCACAATTATTTTCCACCACCTGGGCACCGGCTCCTACTCCTCCTCCTCCTCTAAGTTAACCCATTTCTCAGGCCAATCCCATAACCAAACCCATTACAACTCCGTCATGTATATTTAATGCAGGCGCTTGAGACCTCTGGCTAGGCCCAAATGAAAACTAGCCGCAGGTGCGAGTTGGGGAATGGGTAGTGGAATTTGGTGGCAGTCTGTTTGTCGCCAAGCCCCCGGCTTTATGCAACAGATTTTGAATTTCCGGTGGAAGCTCATGACGCCTGCGCTGCAAGCTGCTGGGAGGGGTATGGATATGGGGGTTAATTATATGCTGGCACCACGATAATTGATGTTTGGAGTTTGCCTTGGTGACCTTGGTAACCCCTTAATTACCGAACCAGGCAGTCGTTACATTGGATATCTTGCCCGGGGGATTTGCCTTAAAATGTTGCCAGTGTTGTTGGTTTTTCAGACTTTTCAAAAATTTCCCTCCCGAAAATATCCCCCTGTCTAAGCTTTGGGCTCAGAATCGGGAAAGGAAAGCACCTTCATTCATAAAATACTGCCATAGGGCGCAGAAGCGAACAGGTGCCAAAGTCGTATCATGAATTGGCAAGAGAGAGAGAGAAAGAGAGGAAAATGCCCGCAAAAGCTCTGGCTCTCGGAAAACTCAACGCCGGGTGCGCGAGCACCAGAGGCAGATGGGGGGCATGCAATGTGGCATGCAACACAGCAAGGGAATGCAAACAAACAACAAGGCAAACAATGCAAAAAGTCCAGCCTGTGGTAATTGTTATGGGAAATTTTGTGGCACGCGAGAAAGCAGGTTTTTGGAGCAAAAATCGACGACGAAAGTGAAACAAAAAAAAAATCGAAATCACGAGTGAAAGTAAGAGAGATTAGGGACATTCTTTTGTGGGCCCTACTGTGGGTGTTAGAATCCACATATAAGAAACTATAATTCTCATTAAATCTCTTAAATTTATTCTAAAATATCCTATAATATTTAACTGCTTAAATATGCAATTCCCTCGAATAATTCATGAGTTCTCGCTGCGGAGAGAACCCAGAACCCCATTAAAAAATACCAGAAAAGCTTTCCACACACTTTTAAGCTTTGGTGGGTCGCGTGTTTTTGGGAAAAAAAAAGAAAAAACACTGCAGTGCATAGCAAGAAAATGCTCATTGGCCAGGCCAGGGTAGCAGCGAGTGAAAAACAGACGCTTTTCCAGCTGAGCACGGAGTAGGACGCAGCATGTGGAAAAGCGCACAACGGAATCGCGCACCTTTTGTCGCGTCTTGTGTACCAAAATAATCAAAACTAACTGTAAACTATAATTTCCACACTAGAGTTTTCTTTACGGTTTCGTTTTTCGGTTCGTGACGTCGTTGTTATTGTTGTTGTTGTTGTTAATTATCCGTTCAACATGTGCAATTAAAATATATAGTATATATACATATATAGCCTTCTACCGAGAATATATACATATAATATCCAAATAAACCAATTTCCCTTGGAAAATTCCGTGTTTCGTGTTGAAAAAAAAGTTGAAAAAGTGTGTGCTTATTTAATTTAGAATTTAGAATTAGAAAAAAAAATTTAAAAGAATTTAAAAGAGCAGTAAATTGACAAAAAGTGAACTTGAAATGCTTCCCAATTTACTGACTGGGCCACTCAATTGACGTGCTTTTCTTTTCTGGTTGTTTTTTTTTTTCGATGCTTTTGTTCACCACCCACGGAAAACTGTCCCGTTACGCAAACTGTAACTGTACTCACACTCTTGTTGTTGTTGTTATTCTCGATTCTATTATGCCTTTGTCTTGTATCTGTATCTTTCAGATACGTGCTCATGAGATCAGACAATATGTGGTTATATTTTTTTTTTGGCATCTTTCTCGGGTTGGTGGTTGGGGGCGGATTTCCCTTTCAAGAGTTTCCATCGTGCTTGGGATTTTCTTTGTTGTTCCCTTTCGTGCAAAGAAAAACAAAGTTCGTGCAAAAGGAAAAGGGCTTTTCCTTTTTTTTACCCAAAGTATATATTTAATTTTCTCCATTATTTAACTTTGTATAATTTATTGAAATTTTCAAGAAATGACCTTTTCGCTCTGTGTACATTTCCTTGAAGAAGGTCACCCCAACGCCCTAATCCTTCGGCTGACTTTCCCTTGACCAGTATCCTCCTCCTGTTTAATGTCCTGCAAATTTCGCATAATTTCAAACGTATTTGGAGCTCATAAAGGAGAGCTCGTTTTTATGACCCAGCTCTCCAGAGTGGGGGTAGTCCCACAGATTTCCAGCTTTAATATATATGCTATTCCTAGGAATCTGACGTACTAGGGAAAAGTTCAATAAACTTTCGTTGGCAAATTTTCCACGACACTTTTCGTGTGTCGGCGGGAAAGTCAAAACGGAAAAAAGTCTGCCACGCATAAATTTTTATCCTCATCCTCACAGTCGATTCTGGATGGCGGATTGAGTCCTGGAGCTACAACAAATATTTGTTCAGTCAGCGGCGCTCTAATACCAATCAATTATGACCAAACTTTGCCATACAAGTGGTGCTACTATATAGAAGGGGGGAAGCATTTAGATAACCCAATCCAGTGGCATCCATAAATTATAGCCCTTCCTGCTTGGCGGTATTGTTTGCTTTTGGAGCTGCGGAATGATGAACCGCAGAGGTCCTTTGTTGGAGGTAAGGCCATTGTCTCTATTGTTTCCAAGATACTGCATTGGGGATACTGTCCTGTTAGGATTGGAAGGATCCTTCCATCTTTAAAGTCTTGCCTCAGAAAGGGGTCTTGTTTATATTATTTAATCACATTTCTCTTATTCGGACCGGACTTATCGCTGGTATTGTCAAGCCAACAAAAGTCGAAACTAAAAATTTGCCTAAAAAGAATGTTGGCCAGGAGTCAGGAGCCAGGAGCCACCTCCATTCAGTCGCTTCCGCTGTCTCCTTATGCAAATTAACTGCACGGCTTCCTGTGTGGATGCAGTCCTGTCGTGTAATTTTCCTTTAGTGGCTGTTGCTGTCTGTTGTTTTTGTTGTTGTGTCAACACATTTTGGGCAACAGTTCAAGAATCATAAATTTATTAAAATTGCTTGTGTTGCCAAAACGAACCGCGCTGCTGCCCGCCGCTTCCGTGTTTGTCACTCCGCCGTGCTTGGTGCCACATGCAAGGTCATCCCCGGCGGCGGTGGCGGTGGCGATGGTGGTGCTCGGAATCGAATTTAAATTCGGATCGGGTTAGCATTCGGATGGGGTTAGGTAGGTAGGATGCATCATCGCAGCTAATCAATAAGAGACACCTATTCACTTGCCCTTTTTTGTACCCTTTGCAGAGGGTATGATTCTTTTATAAACTATAATTTTTATAGAAAATCATGTTTTTTTTTTTATAAATTATTAATCTGAAAATATAAACCCTCATATTTCCATTGCCTACTTTTAAGGGCCTCTAGAAGTCAAATAGTAATAAAGAGCTTAATTTTAGCTTTCTTTTGGGTATAATAACATTTTAGAAGATGCTTTAATTCGATGACTATTTAATAAAAAATAAAAATTATTTTTAAAAATAATTAATTAAAAAACAGCGCCCTCCTCCTCGATTCTCATAGGTTGCACTTAAGCAGGCCCGAAAATGGGAAAAATTCCTTTTTTTTATAAGTTGTAGTTTTTGTTTTTGTAATTTGGTGCTTTGCTAGTTTGTTGTTGTAGTAGTTGTTGTTGTAGTAGTTGTTACTGTAGTAGTTGTTGTTGTAGTAGTTGTTGTTGTAGTAGTAGTAGTTGGTTGTTGTTGTAGTTGTAGTAGTAGTTGGTTGTTGTTGTACTTTTTTGTTGTTGCAATTTTTTGTTGTTGTAATTTTTGTTGTTGTAATTTTTGTTGTAATTTTAGTTGTTGTAATTTTTTTGTTGTAATTTTTTTGTTGTAATTTTTTTTTTTGTAATTTTTTTTTTTGTAATTTTTGTTTTTAATTTTTTTTTTTTTGTAATTTTTGTTGTAATTTTTTTTTTAATATTTTTTTGTAATTTTTTTTTTTAATATTTTTTTGTAATTTTTTTTAGCTTTAAGCTATATTTGTGTTTTTGAAGAAAAGAAGCTTGCCACTTTTTTCAAAATAAATTATTAAAAAAAAAAATTATTTTGACAAGGAAAATCCTATTGCCATCCCTTTGGAATATCCCATTTTGGCAGTATGTTATCATAGAAAATAAACTTTCATAAACTTAACTGCAAGGGTATATCAACTTCGGATTGGCCCAAACTAAGCTTTTCTATCTTTTCTATGCAATTTTTGTTGTTTTCGGCCGTTCTGCCTTTTTTTGTGACGAAATCTCTTAACCCTTTTCCACCAAACGTCCGTCTGGGGTTGGTTTGTGGCCATGTTTTTGCTGAATGGACGGACATCTGGCCTGCAATGCAATTTCCATTATCTGACAGCCCGAATCTGTGGACCTCAGCAAAATCAATAGGAGGGCACACAAATAAGTCATGTAGTTACTGCTGTAGAAATTTCATGCTTTCCTGAGTGAACTTCTCTCTGATATCATAGATTGGTCTATTAAATTTGGTTTTAAAATTTATATAGGAATGATTTTTAAAAAACCTTTAGAAGGGTGGAGGATAGATCTACAAATCTTACAAGATACTTCGCTTAAGAATCGCTTGAATTTTGGGTAAGGTATGGCCTCAGAGGTAACGTACTTAACGCATTTTACGATGAGACACCCCCAGAAAAATGTACAGAAAATCGACAAAAAAATTGTATTCAGGATTTTGATGCATATTAATGGAGAATACATCCACGAATCTTTTAAGATCGGAGTGTCTTCGAATGAAGAATTGGTATCGAAGAATCGAATGAATATTGGTAGAGATATGGCTTTTATTTTAGGTGGCTCTTCGACCCTCTAAGCTCTTTCCAATTTTGCAAAGAGGGTTCACCGGAAAACTTATCCTAAAATCTGTCAAAAAATTATTTTTTTAGATTTAGATACAGATTGAGGGAGAATTTTTATAGTAATTGTTAAAAATATTCCGCGTAAAAATCGTACAAATATTGGCCAAGATATGACCATCGCAAGGTGTCATATTTTCAGACTCCATACTTTCTGGCCTAAACCCTTTACTGCCATAAAATAATTTTCTTTAAAGACCTCAAGCATTTTAGTAATTATTCGCATAATCTAGTTTTTAAAAAATCAATACTATTGATTAATGAGCGGGCTTCATCCATGCTCCAGATCTGAGACGAAGAGAAATGTCCCTCAGAGCCTCCCCGGCTGTGGCCGAAACCAATTTGGACGCTGCAGCCGTCGCAGCTTGACACTTTCTAGCCACGTTGTTGACAAACTATTTTTAATATTGAAAGGCGGCAGGCAGCTTTTCAGTGCCACTACCACTGCCAGTGGCTTTATGTGTGTGTGTTCTCTGGCATACAGGCTAATGTGAACGAGCACATTACGTATACGTATAGGGGGAAAAATACGTATACGCCACGTTGCACGCGCTGCAGGCTTTGAATTGAATTTCAACAGCATCTGCCTCGACTATGGGCTTTTCTTTTTTTGCCTTTGCTCTTGCACTCATATGACCTTGGTTCTGGATGTCATCTTGGGCGAGGGAATGCCTCTCCATTAGCCACCAGTCGACAGAAGCGGGTCCATTTTTCATATCGCCTGACATTTGGCGTCACACACGCTTAGCAGGAAATGAAAAAAAAAACATGCTTTCGGTTTCTCTTCTCTTGGCTGCTATTTTTATTGCATACTTTTGAGGAAATAGGTTTTGAGGATATATGAAATAGGATATTTTTCAGGAAGTTCTTCAATGGCTTGAAGGTTTTAAACCTGTTCCAAGCTTGTTTTAAGCTTCTGGCTTTTAATAATTAATTAGCTTGCCAAGAAATAGGAAGGCAAGGGTCCGGAAGGTTGGCTGATTGATTTGCGAGCCGTCACCTGTTCAAGAATATTTTTAATTAAAATTACGACAGTCTTAGGGAGTCTTTGTTAACCAACCACCACCGACCACCCACCATCTACCACCTACTCAAAGAAAAGTCATGAGTCTTTTGGCCCAAACTTCTCGGCTTCTATATCCCAATGCCAATGGCACTGGCTTCGTCCTCGTTGCCTTGGGCTTTGGCCTACTTTTCAATAAGCCACAACAATGGAGTTGCCTCTTATTGGCCATTGTCTGGCGGTCGTAATGGTCTTTTTGCGAAATCCAATTTCAAATCAAGGCGCCACATGCGTGGTATACATAGTTCCAAGCTTAAAATTGAGAGTATTTTAAAGGTGAAACCCAGTAAAGTTTTCATCACGAATTTTTAGAATATTTGATTAGAGAATAACCTTGATGCTTACCCCCCATTTTTTTTTAATTTTGCGTGTCCTGTTTTTTTCCCCTCAAGATTAATTAGAAAAATTGTTGCAAACACATTCATTTGTGGCACGTTAGCTCACTTTCCATTTTAGCCGGCTTTTTTTTTTTCAATTTGGCCCAACCTATGCTTTGTTTTCCTCATTAATGAAGGAAAAACATGGAAATGTATTTTCCAGTTTCCGTCTCTTTTGCCAAAACCGTTACGCCATCATGGACTTGCTGTCATTTTTTTTTGTTTGCCATACCACCCACACACCCCTCCTCCAATCGCCCCAAACGGATGCCTGTCCGTCCGGCCGTTTTCCTGTCGCCTTCCGACGGTTTCCAGTTTTCCGTTTGTCTTTGCCCGCTTCTGTCAAGGTCGTTCCTAATGCCTTTTGATGCGACACATGCAGCCAGTTGGTGGGGTTTGTTTTTTTCATGTGGCATGCCCCATGTTGAATCCCCCCGCCCTCTCAGCTAACTGCACTCAATCCATCTGCCTCTCAACTTGATGGCCAGTCTTTCCTGTTGGGATTCCCAGCAACAGGATTCTATGCCACGTCCATCCTGTGTCCATCCAGCCTGATTCCACGGAAATTTCATTTTCTGGCACTACCTTCTCGGGCCTGCACTTGACCCGATTGCTGTTTCACACGGACAGCCCACGGGACTGGACGGGACGGCAGTGTCAGCAAGGGAGGAGGGCAGCGAGGCAGCCAGGCAGGTCGTCATGATTTATGCACGGTGGCCACTGGCCAGCCACACATCGGGTCACTTTAAATGTGTTCTCATCCGACTAATTCCACGCACAGCGACAGTCAGCAGTTTCAGGTTTATGCCGCCAAAAATTATGAACTTTTATGTTTATGAAAAGTAAGAAAAAGTCTTACCTAAAAAAAAGTAACTTAAGTAAAAGTACTCTTTAAATAAAAACGTACTAATTATCACTGATAAATTATTATTAGTAATTCCTAGTTATTATAACTAATAATGAGGCATGAGGGAATGAATATTATAGGAATGCCATTTGTTTCATGCCAAATATATCTGACATTTTCTACTCTCGTCACCGAGTCATGTGGTTGTTTTTTTTTTACATGATAGATTTGAGAATATTGGCAATAGGGTTCTTATAATTAAAATATATAGATAAGAATAAGAATAACAATATACATATCAGATCCAAGCCTTAATCCATGCCAAAATATTAGATATTTAGAATAGAATATATAAATCAGATACTATTTTGATTCATTTACATAGAAAATATATTGGATGATTTCTGCATTAAAAAAAAATATTAGATATTTTCTGCATTCGTCACCTTGATGGCGTCAAAATGCTTTTTTTATTTGATGGATATGAATAATGGGCATAAGGCTTTATAAATTTTAGTTTATGTAAATGTATGTATTATATAAAATATAAATCAGATACGAGCCTAGTCAGAATTTCCCCATTTTCCCCACCAAAATGAATATAGGATCATCGGACGTTAGTCTCAGTATTTTACCGCGACAATGGTTTTTTTTATTTGATAGAATTAACATAGGCTCATAAAATTTAATATATTTCCTAGGAAGTATTCCCTTTTAAAGATTCTATAAAAAATCCCCCACTCTTGTTACAATTTCTGAATTTGTTGACCATTCTTTAGAGCTGACACTGTAGAATTAAGAATCTGTTTCTGTCATGCATTCTAAGAACAAACTCGACCCCTCGCCAAACAATCTCAGTCTCAGAGCTGTGTATCTCTCTAGCCTCGTCATCTGTTGGACTTTTGTTGGATTAAGCCAACACAACTAGTGGCAGCATAATTGCCGAGCAAAAGATAAAAATAAATTCCATGAGCATTTCCATTCCGGAGCTCATTTGATATTTTTTTCGCGAGAAACTTTCATCATCATCGCGGTGTGTGTGGAGCTTCGTCTATTGGATATGTGCGACAATTACTTTTTGGGGTTTTTTTTTTTTATTATTATTATTTTTATAGCATTAACACCATAAAGGCGTTTATGCGTGGGGCTTACTGTGATGTCAATGTAAATAAACTGCCGGCGATCGTGTTGGAAATTGCTGATCACAGCATAAAATGGTTTATTTTGTATCTCTATCTCTGAGTTTCCTATTCGATTAACTAAATGGAATAAAATGTTAAATGCTTCCAAATGGATTTCATTAAAAGCACGCATCTGAAAACGCTGAGGGGTACCTTCGTCTAATTCTTTTCAATTCGTCAGTTTGCACACTCTCCCTCTCTCTCTCTGCGGAGAGTATCTTTTGCTGAAAATGTATCTCTCAGATACACACACGAGCTTCCGTTCGCCGGAGAACCGACAGCTCCACGCTGGAGGCTTTCTGGCTTTCGGCACTTGCTGTTTGTGAGTCGCGAACACTGAAACGCAGCAGACATATAGATCGGTGTAGTCGGTTATAGAGTTATAGAGATGTTTGTCAAAATTATAGCCAAGTTTTAGTTTCGATTTTTGGTTTTTTTTTTTTAATATTTTCGGCTGGAACCTATAGCGCGAGTGCGTTTTTAAAATTGGCAGTGGAAATTCGCGAGCCCTGAACCTTAAAACCACCGGCGAGTATGTTTGTTGCACGACGCGATTGCCAGTCCGATTCCGAGTCCCTTGTTGTATAACTTGTTAATAATTTCCAGGCTAACCCCGATATTCGAGACTCGAATTAGATATTTCAATATGCCTTTTGATTTAATTTGCTTTGTTGAGGTGCTATTTTGGTTAGCTTGTGGCTTCAATTTGCATTCAGATGTTAAAAGCATTACAGAAATGGGATTAAGTGCGCGATCTCTTAGGCCTTTTTTCTGGGCCAAATAAACAGGCTGGTGCTAATGGGCATTGCATACTTGGCGGCGTTTGAGCCGAATTCTCATTCTGATACTGATTCATGATGATAGTGTCTCGGGTTTCGCAATTAGCCAGCCAATTGAAACCCAAAGCCGCGCAAATAATAAATTATTAACAAGAGTGTACAGTACAGTTGAACTTGCCTACAGTGATTTTCTGAGATTTAATGATAAAGAACTAGAAACTAGAACACATGGTCTAGATATCTTATCTAATGTTGGGAAGCTTATCTTCCTAATCAGCCTTGTTAAGACACCATGTTCTAGTTTTCCTTCATTTGCATAATTTCTATTAGGTTAAGTTCGCTTTAGGGAAGTTTCCCTGTAGAGTGGTCCCAGTCCCCCCAGCTGAAGGAAAGCAAATCGCGCATTTCGAGTGAAAACAAATGTTGGCCAACTTTAATTACAGCCAGAAAAGTGCCAGCGGCGGAGAGCAGTAGCGGAAATATTTCGGGTAGTCCACACCAATGATAAGATAAGTGGCTCCGATCGCAGCACCCACCACCAGCCGGAGCAGGAGGAGACGAAGGAGACCGAAGCGAGAAGCTGTGACCCATCTTCCAATGATAGTGTGGAGTCCGTGGCAATGGACATTAGTGTGATAGCGGAAGGAACAAACCCAAAAAACAGTAACCAGCTAGTAGAACAAGTGAAGGTCAGCAGGAGGTAGACAGCCAGTGATCATGCGAAGCGGGAGGAGCTATGCCCAGCGGCAGACAGAGACCCTGGAGGGAAGCTTCGATCTGGAGGAGCCCGAGGATTCCGAGGCGGAGTGCGATACGGAACAGGGAGGCGCTTCAGGGCCGCTCAAGGATCAGGAGCAGAGGAATCTCGGAGAGGAGACCGGCGAGCAGACCGACACATTGAGCTTCCACAGCAACAGTTCCACGCCCACCACCGCCGACGTGGCCGATGTGGACGTGGAGACGATCAGCTCCCTGCCACTCTCGCCGCCCGGCTTCAAGGAGCGCGCCGGCAGTCAACTGGTCAAGCGGCACTCTCCGCTAAAGGACAAACAACTGACCAGCACGGACACGACCAGCTCCAGTGCCAGCACCAGTTCCAGCAGCAGCCAGCAGCCGGACCTGGACGATGTGCCCACGGTAAGCGGCTGTCATCGACGCGAAGTTCAGCCCTCATCCACTACCATTTCCGATTCTGTGAATCCTCCACAGTCGTCGAGATATGCAGCCGCCGCCGCCCATCCGAGTGCAGCGTTTGCTGAGACGGCGGCCAGCTCGTCCGTTCTGTGTGGAGGAGGAAGCGCTGCAATCGGCCGGACCAGCGGCGGAGGTGTCGGAGGCGCTGCCCACCGGCGCACCCACTCCGCGGCGTCGTACATCTCCATGCGGTCACTGGCGGGCAGTACAGATCCGCAGCAGCCGGAGCGGCCCAAACGGAATCGATTCTTTGAGTGGTTGCGGGTGGCCTGCAACATCTGCTGCTGCAAGGTGGGTTTTTCTGGCTATGTGGGGGTATCATCCTTGAACTTGGTTTCCGCCCAATTGATTTCATCTCCAAATAGAGAAGGAATTTCGAGGGAATTCACTTTTTTTTTTTTGTTTATTGATGCGCAACAATACGAATCAGTTGGTGGAATCACCAGCCTCCACCGCTGACACCGCTCCAAGTGGCATTGGGGCAGTTAACGAGCGCAAACAATTTCGCATTTAGAACAATTTATTTTGAACCGAGACTCTGGGACTCAAATGTTTACAAATATACAAAAAAAAGAGACACACTCAGAGACAGCCAGTCGCGGACACACCGGGGCCTCAAAGGGTTAACACACGGCGCCTTATCCACCGGATCGGATGACGCACTCGACTGGGTGCGTCTCTGCTGGGCATCCTGCAATTATGACAATTGCTTCGACCATCTATTATTACTAATGCCAGTCCAGTCATTAATTTATCCTCTTGTCTTGTCCCCACAGAGTTCCGGAATCGGCGAGCCGAGTGTTCATCATGCGCTGGTTGTGATATTCCTAGAGTTCTTCGCCTGGGGCCTGCTGACGATGCCCATAATATCGGTGAGTTAACGATGACTTCATCCAGATCTTATCTACCTGCTTGCTAATCGTATATCTTCCCTGGCAGACCCTCAACCAGACCTTTCCGGATCACACATTCCTGATGAACGGCCTGGTGATGGGCATCAAGGGCATCCTCTCGTTCCTGTCGGCGCCCTTGATCGGCGCCCTGTCGGACATTTGGGGCCGCAAGTTTTTCCTATTAGTCACAGTATTCTTCACCTGCCTGCCCATACCGCTGATGTCCATCAATACGTGGTGGTTCTTTGCCATGATCTCAATAAGCGGCGCCTTCGCCGTCACCTTTTCGGTGGTGTTTGCCTACGTGGCGGATGTCACCACGCCCGAGGAGCGCTCCAAGGCATACGGTCTGGCCTCGGCCACCTTTGCCGCCAGTCTGGTCATTTCGCCCGCCCTGGGAAATGCCCTGATGGACTGGTATGGTGATACGCTTGTGGTGGCTCTGTCCACGGCCATAGCGTTGCTGGATGTGTTCTTCATCCTGGTGGCCGTGCCGGAGAGTCTGTCGGAGAAGATGCGGCCTTCGTCTTGGGGAGCGCCCATCAGCTGGGAACAAGCAGATCCCTTTGCGGTAAGAATGCCTCTGATTTCTGTTGGAAGATGACTCATTTCTCGGTTTCTATATTCAAAGGCTCTGCGAAAGGTGGGAACCGACAAGACCGTCTTGATGCTGTGCCTCACCGTGCTGCTCTCCTATCTGCCCGAGGCTGGCGAGTACTCCTGCATGTTTGTCTACCTGAAGCTGAAAATGGGTTTCAATTATGTGGAGGTCTCCATATTCATAGCCATCGTTGGCATTCTCAGCATCACAGTCCAGGTTACCCTCGGCTCATTTATGCAGTAAGTGATCAGGTCAGACTTTTGCCATTCAATGGAAGCTATATCCGCTATATCTTTCCCTCAGGGTTTTCGGAGCCAAGCGCACGATCATTGTGGGCCTAGCCCTGGAAATGGTCCAGCTGCTGTGGTACGGCTTTGGTAGCCAAAAGTGGTAAGTATATCGGATTAGGCTCTCTTTGAACTATTAATAATGTTTGTTGTCCGCCAGGATGATGTGGTCGGGTGGCGTTGTGGCAGCCCTGGGCTCGATCACCTATCCTGCCATCAGCGCCTTTGTGTCGCTCTATGCAGCCCCCGAGAGTCAGGGTAAGCTTTACCTTAGTACATCCTAGTATATCACTTAGTTACACTTATTATCCTTGACAGGCGCTGTTCAGGGCATGATTACGGGCATGAGAGGCCTGTGCAACGGTCTGGGTCCGGCAGTATTCGGTGTTATATTCTACCTGTTCAATGTGGATCTGAACGATGACCATGATTCGCACGCCAGGAGCAGCGGCAGCCGGGCGACGAACGTGGAGAAGTTCTCGGAGCATGTGCCGGGTCCGCCGTTCGTGTTTGGCGCTCTGTGCGTCTTCTGTGCCATAATTGTGGCCGCTTTCATTCCGGAGGGCCAGCAGACCAACTTGGAGAAGAAACGTAAGCAAGGCGAGCCATCCATTAAATCATTGTCACTCCTACCATTATCATCCCAGGCCCTGGGCAAGACGCGCCAGTTCTGAATTAGTATTGTGCAAAATTAATGAATAAATTCGCCATTCTGTGACCTCTTTTGTTCCGTTCCAATGCCGTTGCAGGTGCCTCGCTCGACGTCCAGTACGAGATTGAGACGGGCCACAAAGCGCCCAGCTCCCTGGCGCCGCTCATCCGCTCCGACTCGCTGGCGCAGCTGTAGTAAGGCTCCTGCTGTAAACCAAACCAATCCCAATCCTGGTCGTTGTCCCATCCACGTTGACGGACACACACCTGCAGCATATAGAACATATACGTTTAAGGAGAGTTAAGGATAGAAAGGAGTATAACTGTAACCGATTTTGTAACTGTAACAAATGCTGTAACTAGTTTGGCTTTAGTTTCCCCCTTCCCCCGAGTCTAGTAGAACATGGTGCATATAGATCGTACCGAGGATAATAATGTTATGTTTTTGCGTGGTTAAATCTTTGTTTTTAGTCTCCACCCACCACCACCACCACACAGGCCACACACCACAAACACCTCAGCCAGGATTCGTATATAATTTATTATCGCCTAAGTAAGAGTAGTCACAAATTCGGTCATTGTATGCTTGCCCCGCTTTCTGGCTTCCGTTTTTCTTCGGGATTACATCACAGCATGTTTTTTGCAAAAAAAAAAATAACAAAATAACTGCCAAATAAAAAAAGAGAGAAAGAACAACAGAGTAATTGTAAACTTGTCATCTTCTGATAATGCGATAATCCAGCACAATAAACACATTTTCCACGCCACAGTCTTAGTTCGCGTTTCCAGTGTTTATTTAAAAAAAAATTAAGAAAATCCAAAACTGAATACTAAGCTTTACTTTGAAAATTGTAGTGATTTAAAATCTAAAACCCTAATCTAAAAGCGAAACATGAGGATAATAGGATGCTAAAGCTGAGAACCGATAAACCAGAAACTATATATACAAAAAATTAATTATGTATTGTATATATATATAGAGAAAGATATATGTATGTGGCACAGTATGAGGAGGATGGATGTATGACACACAAATTGTAATGTTTTTTTATTTAGCTAATTGCTATGTTAGCGCCTCCGAGAGATCACCGAGATCATGTGTAACTCGCTGTAGTTTTTTATTTTCTAATTTTTATGATGATAAGCCTGGCGCAAGGACATAAGTTATGCATAGCCTTTGATAAAGTCAATGCTTGAACGTACATATTTAAAATAGGACGAAGCACACGTGCATGTGTATGTATTGTACTATAATATATAGATGAAAGTTATATTTTTCGACGTTGCTACAACAGTGTAAAGTCTCCCAACCTGATCCTTTCGAGCCCCAAGAAGGCCCCCAATACACACAGACATAGGACATACATACACATACATCAGTGCTAGAAGAGGCAACCGTCAATGGGAGGCATCGTGCCCCTGCCACAATTATTGGTGGGCAGCTAGAGACAGTATACAACAAAAACAAAAACAAAAACAAAACTGAACCCAAATTTTGATTGTAAATTATTTAACGTGTAATTTAGTGTTTTAAACGAAACCAAAATAAACAAAACTGTTTAATGAATCGCTAGTACAATACACTTTTAATCTTTTAACTTGTGGATATCTCAAAGATAACGTATTTTGTAGGTAAGTTTTGGAATTTTCAAAAGATTGTCCAGTTCCAAGGTGTATTATCTGACTTTGATCATTTTGGTTTGAAATTTAAAAAGTAACGAACTTTTTCTCGGCCATCTCTAAGAGTTGCCGATAGTTGGTGGTATTTTATTGAAATACCATAAACTGCAAATACTGATAAAATTATTAGATTCTAAGATAATTTCTAACTAAAATAAGTAAAGTTAAAGCAATAGCAACTATTTATCTTTTTATTAACAAAAGTATCTTTCCATAACATTCAGATAGTATCTTTAAGTATCTTTTTGAGCCGCTAGGTATTTCAAGTTGCTCCGCCAACGGTCACACTAGACGCGAAAACAGAACTCCACGGTCGTGGGTGAAAATTTCGATCGGAGAATGTGCCAGTGCCTGTGAAAACAAGAAAAAGGTGAATCCAGGTGAATTAAATGGTCGATTAACTGACTGAAACTAGACTCGTGGAGGTCTACTAAGTGCACCCAAAAGTGTCTCAGCAATCAAAACAACCGCCATTCAAGTGTAACGGTGCAAAGGCAAACAAAGAGCCAGAATGTTTCGAAAGGGCGGTGCAGTGATACATACAAACAAGCATGGATATGTTTGTACATAAATACATATATATATATACATATGTAGAAGCAGCATAAGTTCGCGTGCCTGCATATGATTTTCCCATTTAATGGCAAAACGGATATGCAAGTGAATTTGCCTAATTGATTGGGAAACTCTTGGGAGAACTCGGCTAAACTCCAATTGGGGCAGCCAGACCGTACAGGCAGGCCACTGGAAGCTGCGTTGGGAAAACAATCTCATTGCGGCAGAGACAGCGACCTGAATACGTTTTTGTAATCAATTTATTTTCTTTCCAATTCTCGTGACCCATTTTGAAGGGTTACAAGATGGTCTTTCAACTATAAACAAGTGACTTTTCCGGAAATAGCTTTTCTGAGATTCCTAGTTCTGGTTTTGATTTTGAAAACACTTTGTTTTGACTTATCTGTTATACAGTCTTTTACAACTTTTGTACTCCAACATATTCGATAGGGTTTTGAGACAAAATAAGACTATAAATAAACACTAGTTTATAATTTTAATTAAAGTTGCATCCGTGTTTTGCGCTTTTAAGACACCACTCTTGAACCCTTCAGACACCAGTAGAGATATCCAAATTTTTGTTTTAACCCGCTCGGGTCGGTCCAGCATTATTTTTTCGTCGGAATTTCCATAAGAGAGAAGGAACGTTATCCACCAAAATAGTGAACTTGAGTCCCGGTCTCGAACTTATCGGTTCATCCACACAGGAAGCAGCAACATTCCCGAATATTTGGATACTTTTTGAGACGCTCCGCCACTGGCCAGTTTAATTGGATTTGGGACAACGCATCATCATCATCATCATCATCATCGTTATCATCTCCCTGAAACGAAGCCGAAGAGCCCAAGAGCCAGCTTAATTGGCTTAGGCGGGCGGAGGGCAGTCGTTGTCGATGTCGGTGAGTTGGCGATGTGTTTTTGTGCCTGCCTCGGATTCAGCCCATTTATTTCGTTTATTTTCAATTTGCCGAGTTACCCGAATTGCGGTGGCGTCCATTTATCCCATCCGCCCATCCTGTCTCCCATCACCTGCACTCGTCGTCACCTGGACGAAGTGCATAATTAATGTGCGGCACTGCCACTAATTACTTGAGGGAGCTAGCCGCAAGATACACATGCACCCGCATCCACAAGATACATCCCTGACCTGCGTTAGATACAGATACAGTGTGCGTGCGTATGTTTGGCGTGTTTGTGTATTCCAACTCCGAAACGACACCCAACCGAGAGAAATTATGTATTTATAGATACGCAGGCCTATTTCACAGCATACACTTCAAACGGATTTGGGCAGGAAATGGAATTCTACTCGAATAGTCCGCAAATCGGCTAAAATTAGCGACCAATCTAGTCACTCTTAAATGGGTTAATGGGCTGTGATTATTTGGTTAAATATTGAGTAATGTGAGTGACTTGCTGGATTTGTAATTTGGCCATTAAATGGGATTATAGAGTGAGAGTACAAAGATTGTATTTAGATACCAGTTGACGTGGCTGGGTTTGCTTTTAAAGTCTTGTTATCCAAGGAAGCTACTTTTGATAAACTCATACGTAATTCTAGATTCTAGAGACAGTGATTTGTTGAATAAATACTCTCATCTAATGCCATAATCCCCACCAAAATAGATCAAGTTTATCAGGAGTTATATGATATATGTGATAAGGTAGCCCTCTCGCCGATTCATTGAATAAATATACATTTTTATGGTCTATTTTATAATACTGTTCTGTGCTGGCACGTATCTGTATCTCGAGTGTAAATGGCTTCCGTGGCCGTCTCTGCCTCTTTCTTCATTTCCGCCCCTTTCTTCGGGGGCTCCATTACCCGACTTCCTTTGTTTGAATTCGTTCAGTTTTTGATCTAAAGAAGTTTACTTTGTATCTGGTTGGTTGTGTGATTAGCCCATTTCTGCGGTCTCTTTATATGGCAGAGTTGAGTGTGTGAGTCACAGCACCGCCGGTGAAACGAGTTTCTTGCCTTGGCAGGGCAACCTGTTCTCTGGCTGTCTCTTTGGAGCCTCGCACTCGCACCACCTCTATGGTCCATGGTCCACCGGCTGTTCCACATTCGCCAGCCTGATGATGCTCTTAATTTTAATTCCAAATATCAGTTGATTTGGAAGAGATTCTCTTAAGAAACAAGTCATTTATTCTTTTAAAAATAATAGCTTCTAAATGGATCTTTCTTAATCTATCTTGAACCTCTAAGGTTAAATCTCTCATTAGCCTTATCGCTAGTACCAGCTACTACTCCCCTGCTATTAATTTCAATACCCACTTGACACTTTTAGCAGTTCCATGGGAACTATAAAAATATATATATTTTTGTTTAGCAATCAGCGTTTTTTGCCCGACATTGGTTTTAATATTATATGTGAAAATTGCTTCTCATTAATTTATCCTTCACTTTGTATTTAATTCTTTTGTTTATACAGTCGCTCAGATAGCTTCATTAAGTGTGTATTTATTTTTTTGCTGATTTATGGAATACCTGCACTTGACTTCTCCGGTTCAGTAGTAGTTCTTCCGTGCTGGCGACCTAATACTGGTTACTTACCTTTGCCAAATAAGTCTTTTTACTTTGCCAACTTTCTCTGGTTTTGAAAACCAGTTGGCTTCAATCAGCTGGATAGATGTTATTCATTATTTGAAAGAAAAAGCCTCTGTCTGAAAAGGGAAACTTTATTACGCTACCCGGTACTCGCATCACAAAAGGGTATATTGTATCTCGAGGTTATAGCATGTAAGATATCATTGCAGATACTTGCTGGATCTCAACAATGAAGTTTATTCCGACAAATGAGCATATTGTTAGTCTCAGAATTCCCAGAACTCGGTTCATTTTACTACCTGATTATTATTATTACTTTATTTTCCTCAAACCGACAGACACACGCACCAAAAACATAAACAAGAAGATACATTTTATTGTGAGGCATGTACATTATTGGCTTGATTTGTTTTTTAATTTTATTTGTTTACAGCGATCGGAATGGTATTTAAAATTTTTGAGTTTCTGGAAAGTTTTTCGAAATATTTGGAAATATTTTCCATTTGAAATATTTCCCAATAACTTTAACCCTGGGCTAGAGGCTAGAACCTTAACCGCCGGAACTAGGACCTCCTTTGGGTGGCCTTGTGTCGAGAGCTTGCCTGTCCCGCCCACTGTTCAAATGCAGCATCGCAGTCCTTCCGTGCAGCCTCCCACTGCGCATGTCCTGCCTCAGTGTCCTCCCCGAAAGCTGAGCCTGCAAATTGTTTTGTTTTTCTCGGCTCGGCTTTTCACCAAAAAGTTCCACCGCCAGGCATGGCTTAGAATTGAGAAACCCATTCGGTCATTTGCTCATTTGCATGCCACTCTGCCACTGCCTCTGCCACACAGGCGGTGTGGAAAAGCCTAGACTCTGGCAACCTCCTCGTGGACTGCCTGCCTGCATGCCGCTTGTGTCAAGGCCGTTCACTGGCTGCTCCAGTAACGGTATACAGAATTTTCTGCACAGCATCTCCAGCAGCAGTGGCAGCATCAGCGCGCGTCTCTTCCCAAGCGAAACTTCCCGAGTTTTTCCAGCTTCCCAGCTTAGTTCGCTCCCAGCCAGACAACGCGGCGTATACGCAATCGAAACCAAACACTGTCTTGGCTGGTGTGTGTTTGTTGGCCTAGCCTGACCAAATATCAAATAAGAGCCCTGTAGCCAAGAGCCCTGTCAGCAGGTGCAGTGGCATCTATTTTAGCAGACACTCATCCGAAGTAATACCCATCGCTTTTCGGAAAGTAAGCACTGAAAACAGAAACCTCCGAGATAAGCTGGCGGCGAATGCAGTGGAGTGCTCCGAGTTTATTCTGATACATGTGTGTGTGTGTGTCTGTAATGTGTTGGGGTAGCTGTTGACGTTGTCGCCTCTGTTGCCTATGCACTGGAAAAAATAAAGAGTATTAAAAGATTCAACTACTAGATAGATAGCTCCTCTGGTCTTGCTAGAGGTTCTTTCTTGTTAAAACCTTCTTGATTCTTGATTTTTTATAATTATTTGAAATATTTTCTTTCTGTGTGCTCTTGTACTATATTTAATAGTAAAGTGTCAAAGAAGGAGGGCAAGGAGGGCAATAAAGCATAAAACCGACAGCATTGAGCAGCTGAGGACAGACCCTTGGCCGCTTGAGTTTTCCCTTGTCCAGGCCAGCCCAGACCAGGCCAGGCCGCATAAAGTTCATTAAACTTTTCGATTTCTTTGTCTATCTATGACTGTGGAAAGGCAGTCGATGAGAGTGTAACTGCTGCTTGTTGCTTTTTTTTCCAGCAAACCACCATAACTTTACAGTTGCCAGTGGTTGTGAGTGCCTTTGTTTTCCAACAAATGATTTGCATATCCATATAGAGGTTCTCCGATTTGTCATCAAAAATATTCTTAGAATCCACTGCCAGAGCTTCTTAAATAATTTCCAATCAACTCATACACTTGTTTCTTATTTTTTATTATTATTTTCATCTTAAATCTAATTATAGAACTTTATACTCGTTTTGGCGTTAGAACATTCCTGGGAATTAGTTAGCCACAACTGGCGTTATTGCCGGCGCTGAACACATCGCCTCGGTGGCGCAGTTGGCAGCGCGTAAGTCTCATAATCTTAAGGTCGTGAGTTCGAGCCTCACCCGGGGCATGTACATTTTTTTGTTATTTTATTTTTCTTTTTTTTATTACATTTATTTTTAGCTATTTGCATATGCAATTGGTATTTTGTGCAATTTGCTGGCTAATTTTTTTTATATTTTTGTATATTGCGGGTCACTCACGCAACGTTTATGACCCAGTGAGTCATAGCAGAGACTTGCACCTCCTGGACAGGCATAGGTGGTAACACCTGCCCGTCAATATGAGCACTTGCAGTCCTTTTGTGTCGCCACCGGATGGCACTCAAGAAGCAGGGGCTTGAGCCTCTCCAGCCATTGTCATCTTCTTGGCTTTTATTGACCTTAATTGATGTCAAGTGGATGTGTTTGTGAGAGTGTTCCCCAAGTGAACCAATCCTAGCTATCGACGAGTCTTGGGGAGTGGGTTGCGCCCCCATTTATATGTTTTATAACCCCAGCAGAATGTTATGGGAGCAGGACATGCCACTGCCCACATCAGGGTGTGGGCTTTGTCTTATTCATGTTGGGAATCGAAATGCAAATGGCTGGCGAAAAATAGAACTTATAAGCTAATCGGTTTTCGTATCTTTTCAGGCGCCTGGCTTGTGAAATGGGTGTGGACAACTGCACCGAAGGAATTAAGATCAAAAGCTGCACCAGCCTGCCTCTATCGTGTTAGTGAGATTGCTTTAGCTTAACCCAAACCCCAACAACATTGCGATAACACATCATTGTATCCAGCAATGGCGATGAACTCTGCAGATGTGGACGCCACCTCGGCGCCTGGCAAGTCAAAGTCGATGCGCACCAGAAAGCGGCGACAGCGCCGGAGGAGACAGATCGCCTACCTGGTCATTTGTGGCCTGAGTGTGGTCATCTTTGGGTTTGCCCTATCCACGTTGATCCGGCCAGCGGCCGCTCAGGACGAACCGCCGGCCGCTCCCGAAGCGAGCCCCGAAGCCAGTCCGGGAGCCGGACCGGCAGAGGCCAGCCCTGATGCTCCCGGTGGTGGTGGGGGAGGTGGAGACGGTGGAGCCGGAGGCGGAGACGGGGGAGGTGCAGGCCCTGGAGGCGGCGATGGCGGAAGCACATCCAATGGTACGGTTTCGGGACCATGGCGCATGGGATACGCAGGCCATGGAACCACCCACGAACAACTGGGCCAACCTCATTATGCACCAGTGGAGTATAGCGCCTACACGCCAACCTCGAACTATACCCAAGAGCCTGCACCGCCCACGTCGTCCATGAATTCCATCTACAACTTTACGCACTTTCTCTACGACAAGATCCTCTACAGCAATACGCCCATTCCCGATGGTGAGTAGCAGGAACAGTTGCATTTGGAATATTAATTGTAATCGGTGTATTCTTAAGGCTATATTATGGTCAAGAATGGGGACACCTTGGCTCTGGGACCCAAAGTGGAGGAGAACGACTGGCGTGACTTGCTCCGACACTACTGGCTGGTCTTCATCATTGTTTTCCTACTGTTGGTGCTCATCATCGTCATACCATTCATTGCGTAAGTCTAATGATGGATCTTTGGAGTTTATGGATATTAATGGTAGCTCTCCTTTTCTTTAGGATTTGTTATTGCTGCTTCTGTTGCTGTCGCCGGTGCCGCCAAGGCTGTCCGCCATGCACGACCAAGCAGGATGCCCAACGTAGATTCTGCTGTGGCATCTGCCTGCTGTTCCTCATCATTGGACTGATGTGAGTATAGCGTAGCCTCTCCTCTGATTGATCTTAAATATCTTTCGATTCTTTAGCTTTGGCATCATCATTGCTATGGTTACTAATAAGACGCTGGACAATGGCTTTGCCGAAACCACGCAGACCATTAAACGCGGCAGCCAGGATACGTGCACGTTTTTGAAGGACGTCGGCGACCACATGTACCACTTGCTGGTCTACAACTACGAGGAGTTCGAGACCCATGTCACTGACCAACTAAACCGTAAGAATAGCCATAAAGTGGGAAGTGTAGTTTCTAATGCCCACTCTTCCTTTTCAGAGGCCCACAAGCACATCTTTTTGGATTTGGCGGACACATCCGAGAGCAACTCGTTGGCCGAGTTGGAGCGCATCTTGGACAACATGCCAGAGGCCCTCGAATTGATGCGAGAAGTGGAAAAACTGGAAACGGACCTTCGATTCTATGGCGCTCAGTTACGAGATGGTAAGTTACCATTCAACTTTTGAAATATATCCGCTTTGTTCACCAATCTTAAACCCTTAGGTGTTCGAGGCATTAAACGGGACATCAACTTTGCTGTGGCCAATCTCTGCCAACTTCAGGCCTGTCAGAAATTCTTGATCACCAGCAACATTGAGTACATAGACACATCCAATTGTTTACATTTTGACAAGGTAAGTCCTTACTAGCCCATAAGTTTGTAAAGAATGTTTAAAACTAATCTCTAATCTGTATTCCAGATGCCAAACACATCGGCTTATGTTTCGGGAATGGAGGCGATAGTAAATGCGAATTATCGTCTTATTCCTCAAGCGGGTCTGGCGCGCATGCAGAATATCAACGAGAAAGTAAAGGTACACATAGCGAACATTCTCCCGCCCATAGCGCAGGACTTGAACAAGGGCAAGACCACTTTCCGCGATACGGCTACAGATCTACGAAACAAGGTTGAGGCTATGATAAGTGATATCCACCTGAAGTCTGTACGGTCCGGCAAGTCCTTTGACGATGTCTACGAGCGTTTTGGACCGGACCGTTCCGTAATGAGTCTCATTGCCTGCCTACTTATACTACTGGTATGCATATTATATTATTTGAGTCATAGACCTACTTATCCATAAATACTCCCCCATTAGATTCTGTTTATCCTGGTGGTGGCACTGCTCTGCGGATGTTTTGGACGCCGGAGAACTGGATACGGAGACGACTGTTGCAGCAAGGCCACAGGCGCATCTTGTTTACTATTGTGAGTGGTTTGTGCGAGTTATTTCAATGAATATAACTCACTATTATTCCTTTACTTTCAGTGCCATATTGTTAATATTCTGCGTTTTCTCGTTCCTCACTCTGATTGGACTTTTCTACTTTATTGTGGGCTTCGTGACGTACCAGGGTGCCTGTGCGCCATTACGAGATCAGGAGAATAACGCCTTGTTCCGCCAACTGGACTCGGCCATTAACCTGAATGACTATTCGCCCTCGGGTGGCGATGATGACGATCGGCCTCCGATGAGGATGTCGAGTGCAATAAAGGCATGTAATGCCAACCAGACCATATTCAATGTCTTACGCGACAATCGGGTCTACGACATCCGTGATTTGTCGCGCGTGAAAATCTTGACGGAACCGGACGAGGAAGCCGATCCGAACAGGTTCTTCGATGAGGATCTCTCCAAAATCGTATTGTTGACTCAGCAAGAACAAAAAGATCTGACCAGTATAAAGGATACCAACTTGTCCCAATACCACAGCGCCATGTACTTGACGAACCTGTGCAATCAGTTCACCCCCATGAATCTGAATGCTCTCGCCGAGCAAATGTACAAGCTCTCCAACGACCTGGAGTATCCGACGTACGGCTGGGCGAAGGTCTCCTTCTGGAACGAGGGCCTCAACACCAAGGCCTTCCACCGAAACTTTGTGCCCAAGCTGAACAGCATTGTCGAGAAGATGAGACACAACCTGAAAAAGATTGACGAACTGATTTTGTACGACAACCGAGATTTCGCTACCAGCATCGACATCCTGACCACGACCGCCATCGCCTCGGAGCAATTCATCAAGACTCGCGGCAAGGAGTACATAAACACGATCGCCGCCAACATGACCGAATCCATTCACGTGGACTACGATAAGTACGTGGACATGATAATCAATGATGCCGAGAATAGTGTGGGACACTGTGCACCGCTGTCGTACATCTACTATCGTGGAGTCGATCACATCTGCCATCGTCTAGTGGACCCTATTGTGAGTACCTCTTAGTCCTAATCATCCCACTTGTCTAATTAGAATCTCCATTGCAGAATGGTTTCTGGGTGGGCATCCTGCTGTGTGCGCTGCTCCTCCTGCCAATCCTGTTTGTGGCCCACAAACTAATGTGCTTGTACAAGAAGATCTATCCGTATCTAGCTTCCGTTGGAGCCGTCGGAGTGGTTGAGGGCGGGTGAGTTTTTAGGATAAAAATTATCATCATTGTTAGGCGATTATTTGTCCCACCTAAACCCTAAGCTGTCCCATTTGTACGGGTGCCCCCTATGTCCCACCGCCACGGATGATGTGCTCGGGTGGACAGCAAGGTGAATGCGCTTGTCCGAGCCGGCCTAGGGGCGGGGGTGGCGGCATCCAGCCCGAGGACGAGGGTGCATTTAATGCCACCGACGATGAAGATGACGGTATGAAGGACTACGAATACCCAAGTAGCAAAACAGAAGATATCTCGAGCGATGTTACGTCCCAGGCGGACACAGAGATTGAAGTCGAGAAGTCCTCCAGCAAGCACAAGAGGGACTAACACTAGGGGGGCAACCTTCTAGCGGAGCAAGAGCTCGAAGACAAGATTTTATTCATTGACGACTCCATCCAGAACTTAGAATCAAGAATGTCAGCAATCTTGTCAAATTTTTGCATGTCACTAAATTTGCTAGCAGTTGCCAGTTGCACCACAACTTAACCTCCAACCATATTCTTTTCATTTCACTGCTAACCCCAACAAAACCAAAAACAAACAATACTGCACGCATCCGCATCCACATCTGCATCTGCATCCGCAGCAGCGACTATATGTACGACGCTTACAGCGAACGCGATCGTGAACACGTTCCATTGGCAAAGTAAGAGCGATGTCACTTATTTGTAGTTAGTTTCTGGTCAGGATTCAACCTAATCATAATGTCCGTCCCCTCATCTTCCCGGTGTAGTGTCCCCAAGAAGCGGCGCAAGGCCTACGAGCGCCGACGAGAGCAGCAGGACTACTACGAGGACGCCTCGCCCAGTGTGTCGCGGAACCGCTCTGGCGGAGATCGTGGCGGCGGTGGTGGTGGTGGACGGGATGATGCCCCGGGAAGCAGCAGCATGCGCTACAACGACATGGCTCCCACGTAAGTGTCTTCCTAAGAAAGAGTTGTTTTAGAAATCTTTGAAGAAATCCTCAAAAAATTAAAAGCTATTATAATCTTAACCTTAATGAAATTTGTAAAATAAGTTAATGCCGGACTTTTCAGAAATCTATTAGCTGCTTTTTTCATAGACTTCATATAGAGAGCTGCTAATTTTTAATTTTCGTTTAATTTAGCGCTAAAATTGTGGCCTCTGGCGCTCGTCCAAGGGCCTTGGCGGCAGATGGTTTCTTTTAGGCATGGCCAGTACGCTAATCGGTTTGGTTTTCGTTTTTTTGGTAAATTCCGTCAATCCGTGTGCTTCCCCCCCAACCAACCTCGATTCGAGTGGTTTGGTTTCCTTATAGTTTTGTGACTTTATTGGCAAATATTTGTACGAGAAGTTCGTATCGAAACCGTGTACGGATTTTGATCTACCCAAAGCTTATTTATGTGATTTGATTGTGAATCGATGCTCCAGACAAACAGACACTTCTGGAGCCATAAACCCCGTTTCGATAACCCCGAAACTAACACTCCCCATCGGTCCTTAATCTGTGATGGCCGACTAATCCGATTAAACAAAGTTAAATGCTTTTCCCGGTGTTTGCATTTTTCGCTGTTGTGCGTGAGTGGTCGCACTATAAATATTCAATTCGACTTGCATGTGGACACGACCTAATGCCCTATTTTTCTCTACCATTCACAGGCACTGGGACCACGAGCCGCCACGCTACCACAACCCGCCGGCTGCGCCGCCATCCTCGGAGTACGAGCGTCCGCCACCCTACTACTATCCGGGTGCCTCCGAGCAGGACTAAGCGGACGGAGCCAACAGAGAGGAGGCAACATGGAGGAGAGAATGATTTTATTTTGAACCATCGCAGTAACCCGACCCCCAATACCCTACTTCTGTGCCCCCCTTACTGAGACTGTACTTTTAGTTAAAAGCGTAAACGGAAAATAACTGAAATTATATAATTTAAATAAGTAGTATTGTAGCAACATTATGTGGTATCACTTTGGCCCAAAAAGGGCGCGAGAGGATAGCTATTTAATTAAGTTAGAGACGAAGCAAACATTCTTAAAAATATTGTTTCATAATTAATTTGAAAATGTTGCCAAAAGACGAGAGGAGCACGAGTCCGGAGTGGATAGTCCGAGTGGAGAAGATGAAGGAGAAGTTGAAAGAGCCGAGCGGCAGGCGTCGGATCTGATGAGTCCCTTGAAGAAGTTGGCCATTCGCCGGGCCGCACGGCGGCGGAAGCTTTAAGGAATCTCATAATTTTATTATGCACCCAAACACCAACAACACATACACAACAAACATTAAACAACATAAAACATAAAACATAGAACAGTATTTAGCATGCAAAAAAATAATAATAACCGATCTATGGAATCTGTAAACTTCCAGGAAATCAAAATCTGAGAGAAAGAAAAGCAAAATATCTACGATCTATAAACAAAACTGCCATTTTAATTTAGTAAAATCTGAGAAAAACAGTCGACGAGAGAGAGAGTTATTCAATGCATTTAATGTATTTATTTTAGAAAACGGCAAGGCAAACACTAAAAAATAGTAAAGCACTCAAACACTGGAATAAATTCAATATTATACTACCTATCAGATACAGAAAATACCGCTACACGTATTTTAAAACGTTGTCATAGTTTAGTAAGTGAAACCAAAAGGAAAAATCCCCCAAAAACCCTAAAGCATTTAAACGTTTCCAATTGTAATGTCTAGGAACTAAGGGCAAGCTGTAAGTTTCCAAAAAAAGAAAAGATTATTACCCTTGGAAAGAAAAAACATACACGAATCTACACTGACACTAATGGATCATATATTGTATGGATTACACAATTACATAATTTTAGTATTATTATACAATTAAGAATGTATGTTGTATTTTACGATTGACGTACATTGAATGATTTCCGCTTAAGTCAAGTAACCATGTATCAATATTGCCCTGTGCAAGTAAAGATTATCTAATAAGATCCTTTAAAAATGAAAAATCGAATACACAAGACCCCGAGTTGCCAGTCGATCATCGAGCTACGTTGATGGTTGCCTCAGTCGTTTGCAAACATTTTTGTCAATAAACTTCAAGTGGTTTTATGTACGAACATTCTCCAAACATTGAATTGATTTCTAGCCAAGCAATCATTACTTTTAGAATCAGTCTAGAATCAAAAACATGGAAATGAATAGTCCTATTATTTGGGGAGTGATTGGGCTTATTCCATTGTCCTTGATTTACTGTCAACCCAACTATGATTCTGATTATTCGAAGATTACTAATTTGGATCAAAAGAGTACTCCAGAAAAGGGATATGTCGACTCACTGAGTCCCTATTATGTAGTGTCAAATGGATTCACTGGCCTGCTGGTAAGCGATTCACAGAAAATACCCCAAGGATACGTCTCCTCCGATGGCAATGACATTGGACCCAAGGCGGAGGCCGATAAATGGAGAAAGTACTTGGCCTCGCAAAGGATATTAAATATATTTTGTTTGTTGCTGATTTTATGGTTTATAGGGATCATCATCTTTGGGTAAGAGATTACTTTTACTTCTGAGAGTCGTTATAACCAGACCTGCCCTCAACTTCTGCCAGGATAATCTATGCCTTTTGCTGTTCTAAATGCAGAAGTGTACATGTGGCCAGCCCGGGAAAGCGCTATTGCCTGGGTTCCCTCCTCGGCCTCCTAGCTCTGGCCATGATGTAAGAGGTTATGATTTTGTTACTATCCTTTCTTAGCTTCCCGTTTACAGTTTGATCCTTATACTTGCCATCCTTGCCACTGTCCAGTTGAAAAAAAACCTTCAGTCCTTGCCCAGAAAAGGCCATTGCCATACGAGTAACTCAAGTACGACGGTCAATGATGATGGTGACATGATGGACACAATCTCTGAACCGTTGCGAAAGCTTTACGTAAGAAATTACCAGGATCTCCCCAAAAAGGTGGAGGATAGCCTGGAGAATAAACCCCATTCCTTTGGCGAAGTGAAGGCCCTGGCGAAAACCATTCAAAACCTGGGCCAGGGATTTAAAAACCTACCGAAGGTTCAAACACTTCTGGATGATTTTAAAAGGGACTTGGCCAAAGGCAGACGGTTGGCCACTCAGTTAAGGGATGGTGGGTTTCTTATTTTTGTTTTCCTTTCTGTTTGATCCAGGATCTTTCCAGGATTGCGTGGTGTCAAGCGGGAGCTAATGGTGCATCTGATCTCAGGGTGTAAAAACAGTCAGTGTCAGGACTTTTATCGTCAGAATGAGATAAGGATACTGGACCTGGGTTGCCTGCATTATGATAGTGTGAGATCCGATTAGGACTTTATTAATTCAATTTCGATGGATCATATTTTTTCCCAGTTGCCCGATACTGAGGACTTCCTGAAAGGCATTCAGGAGCTATCAAAGAGTACTTTTGCATCATATCCTGAAGAGGCAGCCAAACAATTGCTAAGTATTGCCAGTGCCTTTAAGGATCACCTGAACAGATTGCTTAAAGTAGTCCACGAGGGTTTGGAAAAGGGAGGTACTAATTAAGAGATACTAAACCCTGATTACCTGATACAATTGTAACATCAACAGCTAAGAATCTCCAAGAAAAGCATAAAGCATCCTTGGAAGTTTTCAAAAAAGTGTTGCAGGATAAGAAAGAGGATTCGAAATCAACGATAAGGAAGGCCGCCTCATCCCCACCATTTAAGGCCCTGCGACGCAAGCTCGGCTCCTCCTGGTATGCTACCACGCTAATCATTCTTTGCTTTCTGATGGTGGTGCCGCTGCTCCTCCTCATCAGTCTGCTGATCGTGTTCTCCAGTCCCCGAGTGGCCACCTGGCTTTTATGCCTCGCTACACTCACCATCTTTGTCCTGTTTTGGTTGATCATAATACCTTTGCTTTTCTATCTGGTACATGGGGCTCTTTTGTATCACGCATTCTGTTCTGGGTAATTATTTTATAAAAAATGCTTTAAAGATTAATAATATAAATATTACAGAGGGGCAGGATCATCCAAAGGATTAACTAAGTCTCATTCGGAAACTGATATCCGAAAGGTCCTGCGGCACTGCGTTAACAATGACACCCTTTACAATGCTTTGGGTCTGAAGGATCATTACAACTTGGACGGCTTTCGCAGTGACTTGCTGGACGATATAAACAAGGACCTAAAAAATCTAGAGAGTGCATCAATCCCGACAGACCTTAAGCCCATTCACCCGAAGGCCGACGATGAGGCCCAGAAGCTCCTCAAGAGCAACCTCTCCGGATACAATAGCACCATGTTTACCCAGCATATTTGCAGGCAGCTGGTGCCCGAACCCAAGCCAGGACCTTTGCCGGAGGTGATTCGGAACCTAGAAAGCCTTTCAGGAAGGGTAGATGCCGGCCCCGTCCTGCAAAATCAGGCCATTCACCTAAGGGCTTTCCATAATAACCTGGCTGAACCCTTGCTCAGGATCCTAGAGAAGCTCCTACGTGCCCTCAAGGGTGTGGACAATGTGTTAGCAGGAGGTTTTGGCAGCTTCGCCAAACATATAACCCAAATACTGGCGAAGATCAAGCAGGGCGATGAGTATCTTAACCAGGATATGAATAAGTTCAGTCGCAACATCAACGATGTAGTGGAGAGTAAGCTGGATGACTACATTCGCAAGGTGGACGAGGCCACCCACGATGCGGAGGCGATATGTGAGCCTCTGACTCGCAGAGATTCGAAGGCCATGAAGGATTATACGGATCTATGCAACCGCATTGTTAAACCCATAGTAAAAGTATATATTTTTGTAGTTTACTATTTTTAATAGTTTATCCTCCCCCCCTTTTAGAATGGAATCTGGTTTGGGCTATTCCTTTTCGCCTGCCTGCTGCTTCCTGCCCTGTTCTGTACCCACTACTTGCGATGTGGTCTGAGGGGTTTGGGCTTCCGTTCCGCCGCCACACTGGTTTCCGTGGGAGAGGAGAACCTTGTGGCCCCAACTATGATTCCGGTGTCCTTGCCTCGCTGCTACTGCTATAAATACTTGCCCGCCCATCAGGAATCGAATGTGGATGACGACTTCTATTGGGATGTGGCCAAACACAAGAGGGAGTAGGATAAGTTTTATATGTTTTCCATTCTGCCAATAATGAAGACGACAGAAATGAAACAAAACTTCGTGTTTAGCTCGGCTAACCCTTGGCGGATTTACAAATTGAATACCTTCCCTACCTTTAAATGGAGCAGAAGTGGGGAAATTAGGAAATCCCACAATATACCCCTCTTTGGGGGTATCCATTAAACTAATTCAAGGTATTTCCCCACTTTTGTATACAATCAGGATATAAAGTACCATTTAGTAATCAGCGAACCAAGAAGCTACTTTCCTCATTCAAAACATTGCCTAAATGTGGTTTTTAAATTTTTCGAATTTTTTCCTAGGGATACCCCTACAAAATGGTAGGTTTTCCTGATTTCCCCACTTTTGCTCCATCCGATGGCCATAGCTCTGCCAATTCGTATTTGATCAGGATATAAAGTACCATTTAGTAATCAGCGAACCCAGAAGCTACTTTCCTCATTCAAAACATTGCTTAAATGTAGTTTTTAAATTTTTCGAATTTTTTCCTAGGGGTACCCCTACAAAATTGTAGGTTTTCCGGATTTCCCCACTTTTGCTCCATCCGATGGTCATAGCTCTGCCAATTCGTATCCGATCAGGATATAAAGTACCATTTCGTAATCAGCGAACCTAGAAGTTACTTTCCTCATTCAAAACATTGCTTAAATGTGGTTTTTAAATTTGTCGAATTTTTTCCTAGGGATACCCCTACAAAATTGTGGGTTTTCCTGATTTCCCCACTTTTGCTCCATCCGATGGCCATAGCTCTGCCAATTCGTATCCGATCAGGATATAAAGTACCATTTCGTAATCAGCGAACCTAGAAGTTACTTTCCTCATTCAAAACATTGCCTAAATGTGGTTTTTAAATTTTTCGAATTTTTTCCTAGGGGTACCCCTACAAAATTGTAGGTTTTCCTGATTTCCCCACTTTTGCTCCATCCGATGGCCATAGCTCTGCCAATTCGTATTTGATCAGGATATAAAGTACCATTTAGTAATCAGCGAACCCAGAAGCTACTTTCCTCATTCAAAACATTGCTTAAATGTAGTTTTTAAATTTTTCGAATTTTTTCCTAGGGGTACCCCTACAAAATTGTGGGTTTTCCTGATTTCCCCACTTTTGCTCCTTCCGATGGTCATAGCTCTGCCAATTCGTATCCGATCAGGATATAAAGTACCATTTCGTAATCAGCGAACCTAGAAGATACTTTCCTCATTCAAAACATTGCCTAAATGTGGTTTTTAAATTTGTTCAATTTTTTCCTAGGGATACCCCTACAAAATTGTGGGGTTTCGTGATTTCCCCAATTTTGCTCCATCCGATGGCCATAGCTCTGCCAATTCGTATTCGATCAGGATATAAAGTACCATTTCGTAATCAGCGAACTTAGAAGTTACTTTCCTCATTTAAAACATTGCTTAAATGTGGTTTTAAATTTGTCGAATTTTTTCCTAGGGTTACCCCTACAAAATTGTAGGTTTTCCGGATTTCCCCACTTTTGCTCCATCCGATGGTCATAGCTCTGCCAATTCGTATCCGATCAGGATATAAAGTACCATTTCGTAATCAGCGAACCTAGAAGTTACTTTCCTCATTTAAAACATTGCTTAAATGTGGTTTTTAAATTTTTCGAATTTTTTCCTAGGGGTACCCCTACAAAATTGTAGGTTTTCCGGATTTCCCCACTTTTGCTCCATCCGATGGTCATAGCTCTGCCAATTAGTATCCGATCAGGATATAAAGAACCATTTAAATTGGTTCTTTATATAAATGTAGTTCTAGATATAAATGTAGTTTTTAAATTTTTCGAATTTTTTCCTAGGGGTACCCCTACAAAATTGTGGGTTTTCCGGATTTCCCCACTTTTGCTCCATTCGATGGTCATAGCTCTGCCAATTCGTATCCGATCAGGATATAAAGTACCATTTCGTAATCAGCGAACCTAGAAGTTACTTTCCTCATTCAAAACATTGCTTAAATGTGGTTTTTAAATTTGTCGAATTTTTTCCTAGGGATACCCCTACAAAATTGTGGGGTTTCGTGATTTCCCCACTTTTGCTCAATCCGATGGCCATAGCTCTGCCAATTCGTATTCGATCAGGATATAAAGTACCATTTCGTAATCAGCGAACCCAGAAGCTACTTTCCTCATTAAAAACATTGCTTAAATGTGGTTTTTAAATTTTTCGAATTTTTTCCTAGGGTTACCCCTACAAAATTGTGGGTTTTCCTGATTTCCCCACTTTTGCTCCATCCGATGGCCATAGCTCTGCCAATTCGTATCCGATCAGGATATAAAGTACCATTTCGTAATCAGCGAACCTAGAAGTTACTTTCCTCATTCAAAACATTGCTTAAATGTGGTTTTTAAATTTTTCGAATTTTTTCCTAGGGGTACCCCTACAAAATTGTGGGTTTTCCTGATTTCCCCACTTTTGCTCCATTCGATGGTCATAGCTCTGCCAATTCGTATCCGATCAGGATATAAAGTACCATTTCGTAATCAGCGAACCTAGAAGTTACTTTCCTCATTCAAAACATTGCTTAAATGTGGTTTTTAAATTTGTCGAATTTTTTCCTAGGGATACCTATACAAAATTGTGGGGTTTCGTGATTTCCCCACTTTTGCTCAATCCGATGGCCATAGCTCTGCCAATTCGTATTCGATCAGGATAAAAAGTACCATTTCGTAATCAGCGAACCCAGAAGCTACTTTCCTCATTAAAAACATTGCTTAAATGTGGTTTTTAAATTTTTCGAATTTTTTCCTAGGGTTACCCCTACAAAATTGTGGGTTTTCCTGATTTCCCCACTTTTGCTCAATCCGATGGCCATAACTCTGCCAATTCGTATCCGATCAGGATATAAAGTACCATTTCGTAATCAACGAACCTAGAAGTTACTTTCCTCATTCAAAACATTGCTTAAATAAGGTTTTTAAATTTTTCGAATTTTTTCCTAGGGGTACCCCTACAAAATTGTGGGTTTTCCTGATTTCCCCACTTTTGCTCCATTCGATGGTCATAGCTCTGCCAATTCGTATCCGATCAGGATATAAAGTACCATTTCGTAATCAGCGAACCTAGAAGTTACTTTCCTCATTCAAAACATTGCTTAAATGTGATTTTTAAATTTGTCGAATTTTTTCCTAGGGATACCCCTACAAAATTGTGGGGTTTCGTGATTTCCCCACTTTTGCTCCATCCGATGGCCATAGCTCTGCCAATTCGTATTCGATCAGGATATAAAGTACCATTTCGTAATCAGCGAACCCAGAAGCTACTTTCCTCATTAAAAACATTGCTTAAATGTGGTTTTTAAATTTTTCGAATTTTTTCCTAGGGTTACCCCTACAAAATTGTGGGTTTTCCTGATTTCCCCACTTTTGCTCCATCCGATGGTCATAGGTCTGCCAATTCGTATCCGATCAGGATATAAAGTACCATTTAGTAATCAGCGAACCTAGAAGTTAGTTTCCTCATTCAAAACATTGCTTAAATGTGGTTTTTAAATTTGTCGAATTTTTTCCTAGGGTTACCCCTACAAAATTGTGGGTTTTCCTGATTTCCCCACTTTTGCTCAATCCGATGGTCATAGCTCTGCCAATTCGTATCCGATCAGGATATAAAGTACCATTTCGTAATCAGCGAACCTAGAAGTTAGTTTCCTCATTCAAAACATTGCTTAAATGTGGTTTTTAAATTTGTCGAATTTTTTCCTAGGGGTACCTCTACAAAATTGTGGGTTTTCCTGATTTCCCCACTTTTGCTCCATTCGATGGCCATAGCTCTGCCAATTCGTATCCGATCAGGATATAAAGTACCATTTCGTAATCAGCGAACCCAGAACTTTCCTCATTCAAAACATTGCTTAAATGTGGTTTTTAAATTTGTCGAATTTTTTCCTAGGGGTACCCCTACAAAATTGTGGGTTTTCCTGATTTCCCCACTTTTGCTCCATTCGATGGTCATAGCTCTGCCAATTCGTATCCGATCAGGATATAAAGTACCATTTCGTAATCAGCGAACCTAGAAGTTACTTTCCTCATTCAAAACATTGCTTAAATGTGGTTTTTAAATTTGTCGAATTTTTTCCTAGGGATACCCCTACAAAATTGTGGGGTTTCGTGATTTCCCCACTTTTGCTCAATCCGATGGCCATAGCTCTGCCAATTCGTATTCGATCAGGATATAAAGTACCATTTCGTAATCAGCGAACCCAGAAGCTACTTTCCTCATTAAAAACATTGCTTAAATGTGGTTTTTAAATTTTTCGAATTTTTTCCTAGGGTAACCCCTACAAAATTGTGGGTTTTCCAGATTTCCCCACTTTTGCTCAATCCGATGGCCATAGCTCTGCCAATTCGTATCCGATCAGGATATAAAGTACCATTTCGTAATCAACGAACCTAGAAGTTACTTTCCTCATTCAAAACATTGCTTAAATGTGGTTTTTAAATTTTTCGAATTTTTTCCTAGGGGTACCCCTACAAAATTGTGGGTTTTCTTGATTTCCCCACTTTTGCTCCATTCGATGGTCATAGCTCTGCCAATTCGTATCCGATCAGGATATAAAGTACCATTTCGTAATCAGCGAACCTAGAAGTTAGTTTCCTCATTCAAAACATTGCTTAAATGTGGTTTTTAAATTTGTCGAATTTTTTCCTAGGGGTACCTCTACAAAATTGTGGGTTTTCCTGATTTCCCCACTTTTGCTCCATCCGATGGCCATAGCTCTGCCAATTCGTATCCGATCAGGATATAAGGTACCATTTCGTAATCAGCGAACCCAGAACTTTCCTCATTCAAAACATTGCTTAAATGTGGTTCTTAAATTTTTCGAATTTTTTCCTAGGGGTACCCCTACAAAATTGTTGGTTTTCCTGATTTCCCCACTTTTGCTCCATCCGATGGCCATAGCTCTGCCAATTCGTATCCGATCAGGATATAAAGTACCATTTCGTAATCAGCGAACCTAGAAGTTACTTTCCTCATTCAAAACATTGCTTAAATGTGGTTTTTAAATTTTTCGAATTTTTTCCTAGGGGTACCCCTTTTCCTCATTCCTCATTCCTTTTACTTTCCTCATTCAAAACATTGCTTAAATGTGGTTTTTAAATTTGTCGAATTTTTTCCTAGGGGTACCCCTACAAAATTGTGGGTTTTCCTGATTTCCCCACTTTTGCTCCATTCGATGGTCATAGCTCTGCCAATTCGTATCCGATCAGGATATAAAGTACCATTTCGTAATCAGCGAACCTAGAAGTTACTTTCCTCATTCAAAACATTGCTTAAATGTGGTTTTTAAATTTGTCGAATTTTTTCCTAGGGATACCCCTACAAAATTGTGGGGTTTCGTGATTTCCCCACTTTTGCTCAATCCGATGGCCATAGCTCTGCCAATTCGTATTCGATCAGGATATAAAGTACCATTTCGTAATCAGCGAACCCAGAAGCTACTTTCCTCATTAAAAACATTGCTTAAATGTGGTTTTTAAATTTTTCGAATTTTTTCCTAGGGTTACCCCTACAAAATTGTGGGTTTTCCAGATTTCCCCACTTTTGCTCAATCCGATGGCCATAGCTCTGCCACTTCGTATCCGATCAGGATATAAAGTACCATTTCGTAATCAACGAACCTAGAAGTTACTTTCCTCATTCAAAACATTGCTTAAATGTGGTTTTTAAATTTTTCGAATTTTTTCCTAGGGGTACCCCTACAAAATTGTGGGTTTTCTTGATTTCACTTTTGCTCCATTCGATGGTCATAGCTCTGCCAATTCGTATCCGATCAGGATATAAAGTACCATTTCGTAATCAGCGAACCTAGAAGCTACTTTCCTCATTCAAAACATTGCTTAAATGTTGTTTTTAAATTTGTCTTATTTTTCCCTAGGGGTACCCCTACAAAATTGTGGGTTTTCCTGATTTCCCCACTTTTGCTCCATCCGATGGTCATAGCTCTGCCAATTCGTATCCGATCAGGATATAAAGTACCATTTCGTAATCAACGAACCTAGAAGTTACTTTCCTCATTCAAAACATTGCTTAAATGTGGTTTTTAAATTTTTCGAATTTTTTCCTAGGGGTACCCCTACAAAATTGTGGGTTTTCCTGATTTCCCCACTTTTTCTCCATTCGATGGCCATAGCTCTGCCAATTCGTATCCGATCAGGATATAAAGTACCATTTAGTAATCAGCAGTAATCAGAATCAGCACGAATTGGCAGAGCTATGGCCATCGGATGGAGCAAAAGTGGGGAAATCAGGAAAACCCAAAATTTTGTAGGGGTACCCCTTGGAAAAAATTCGAAAAATTTAAAAACCACATTTAAGCAATGTTTTGAATGAGGAAAGTCGCTTCTGGGTTCGCTGATTACTAAATGGTTACTGGTTACCATTAGTAATCATTAGTAATGGTTACTAAATGATTACTAATTTCCTGATCGGATACGAATTGGCAGAGCTATGGCCATCGGATGGAGCAAAAGTGGGGGAATCAGGAAAACCCACAATTTTGTAGGGGTACCCCTAGGGAAAAATAAGACAAATTTAAAAACAACATTTAAGCAATGTTTTGAATGAGGAAAGTAGCTTCTGGGTTCGCTGATTACTTAATGGTACTTCATATCCTGATCGGATACGAATTGGCAGAGCTATGGCCATCGGATGGAGCAAAAAGGGGAAACCAGGAAAACCCACAATTTTGTAGGGGTACCCCTAGGAAAAAATTCGAAAAATTTAAACACCACATTTAAGCAATGTTTTGAATGAGGAAAGTAGCTTCTGGGTTCGCTGATTACTAAATGGTACTTTATATCCTGATCGGATACGAATTGGCAGACCTATGGCCATCGGATGGAGCAAAAGTGGGGAAATCCGGAAAACCCACAATTTTGTAGGGGTACCCCTAGGAAAAAATTCGAAAAATTTAAAAACCACATTTAAGCAATGTTTTGAATGAGGAAAGTAGCTTCTAGGTTCGCTGATTACTAAATGGTACTTTATATCCTGATCGAATACGAATTGGCAGAGCTATGGCCATCGGATGGAGCAAAAGTGGGGAAATCAGGAAAACCCACAATTTTGTAGGGGTACCCCATGGAAAAAATTCGAAAAATTTAAAAACCACATTTAAGCAATGTTTTGAATGAGGAAAGTAGCTTCTGGGTTCGCTGATTACTAAATGGTACTTTATATCCTGATCGAATACGAATTGGCAGAGCTATGGCCATCGGATGGAGCAAAAGTGGGGAAATCAGGAAAACCCACAATTTTGTAGGGGTACCCCATGGAAAAAATTCGAAAAATTTAAAAACCACATTTAAGCAATGTTTTGAATGAGGAAAGTCGCTTCTGGGTTCGCTGATTACTAAATGGGACTTAATTTCCTGATCGGATACGAATTGGCAGAGCTATGGCCATCGGATGGAGCAAAAGTGGGGGAATCAGGAAAACCCACAATTTTGTAGGGGTACCCCTAGGGAAAAATAAGACAAATTTAAAAACAACATTTAAGCAATGTTTTGAATGAGGAAAGTAGCTTCTGGGTTCGCTGATTACTTAATGGTACTTCATATCCTGATCGGATACGAATTGGCAGAGCTATGGCCATCGGATGGAGCAAAAAGGGGAAACCAGGAAAACCCACAATTTTGTAGGGGTACCCCTAGGAAAAAATTCGAAAAATTTAAACACCACATTTAAGCAATGTTTTGAATGAGGAAAGTAGCTTCTAGGTTCGCTGATTACTAAATGGTACTTTATATCCTGATCGGATACGAATTGGCAGAGTTATGGCCATCGGATGGAGCAAAAAGGGGAAACCAGGAAAACCCACAATTTTGTAGGGGTACCCCTAGGAAAAAATTCGAAAAATTTAAACACCACATTTAAGCAATGTTTTGAATGAGGAAAGTCGCTTCTGGGTTCGCTGATTACTAAATGGTACTTTATATCCTGATCGGATACGAATTGGCAGACCTATGGCCATCGGATGGAGCAAAAGTGGGGAAATCCGGAAAACCCACAATTTTGCAGGGGTACCCCTAGGAAAAAATTCGAAAAATTTAAAAGCCACATATAGGCAATGTTTTGAATGAGGAAAGTAGCTTCTGGGTTCGCTGATTACTAAATGGTACTTTATATCCTGATCGAATACGAATTGGCAGAGCTATGGCCATCGGATGGAGCAAAAGTGGGGAAATCAGGAAAACCCACAATTTTGTAGGGGTACCCCTTGGAAAAAATTCGAAAAATTTAAAAACCACATTTAAGCAATGTTTTGAATGAGGAAAGTCGCTTCTGGGTTCGCTGATTACTAAATGGGACTTAATTTCCTGATCGGATACGAATTGGCAGAGCTATGGCCATCGGATGGAGCAAAAGTGGGGGAATCAGGAAAACCCACAATTTTGTAGGGGTACCCCTAGGGAAAAATAAGACAAATTTAAAAACAACATTTAAGCAATGTTTTGAATGAGGAAAGTAGCTTCTGGGTTCGCTGATTACTTAATGGTACTTCATATCCTGATCGGATACGAATTGGCAGAGCTATGGCCATCGGATGGAGCAAAAAGGGGAAACCAGGAAAACCCACAATTTTGTAGGGGTACCCCTAGGAAAAAATTCGAAAAATTTGAACACCACATTTAAGCAATGTTTTGAATGAGGAAAGTAGCTTCTAGGTTCGCTGATTACTAAATGGTACTTTATATCCTGATCGGATACGAATTGGCAGAGTTATGGCCATCGGATGGAGCAAAAAGGGGAAACCAGGAAAACCCACAATTTTGTAGGGGTACCCCTAGGAAAAAATTCGAAAAATTTAAACACCACATTTAAGCAATGTTTTGAATGAGGAAAGTAGCTTCTGGGTTCGCTGATTACTAAATGGTACTTTATATCCTGATCGGATACGAATTGGCAGAGCTATGGCCATCGGATGGAGCAAAAGTGGGGAATCAGGAAAACGCACAATTTTGTAGGGGTACCCCTAGGAAAAAAATCGAAAAATTTAAAAACCACATTTAAGCAATGTTTTGAATGAGGAAAGTCGCTTCTGGGTTCGCTGATTACTAAATGGTACTTTATATCCTGATCGGATACGAATTGGCAGACCTATGGCCATCGGATGGAGCAAAAGTGGGGAAATCCGGAAAACCCACAATTTTGCAGGGGTACCCCTAGGAAAAAATTCGAAAAATTTAAAAGCCACATATAGGCAATGTTTTGAATGAGGAAAGTAGCTTCTGGGTTCGGTGATTACTAAATGGTACTTTATATCCTGATCGGATACGAATTGGCAGAGCTATGGCCATCGGATGGAGCAAAAGTGGGGGAATCAGGAAAACCCACAATTTTGTAGGGGTACCCCTATGGAAAAATAAGACAAATTTAAAAACAACATTTAAGCAATGTTTTGAATGATGAAAGTAGCTTCTGGGTTCGCTGATTACTTAATGGTACTTAATTTCCTGATCGGATACGAATTGGCAGAGCTATGGCCATCGGATGGAGCAAAAGTGGGGGAATCAGGAAAACGCACAATTTTGTAGGGGTACCCCTTGGAAAAAATTCGAAAAATTTAAAAACCACATTTAAGCAATGTTTTGAATGAGGAAAGTAGCTTCTGGGTTCGCTGATTACTAAATGGTACTTTATATCCTGATCAAATACGAATTGGCAGAGCTATGGGAAATCAGGAAAACCCACAATTTTTTAGGGGTACCCCTAGGAAAAATTTCGAAAAATTTAAAAGCCACATATAGGCAATGTTTTAAATGAGGAAAGTAGCTTCTGGGTTCGCTGATTAATAAATGGTACTTTATATCCTGAACGGATACGAATTGGCAGAGCTATGGCCATCGGATGGAGCAAAAAGGGGAAACCAGGAAAACCCACAATTTTGTAGGGGTACCCCTAGGAAAAAATTCGAAAATTTTAAAAACCACATTTAAGCAATGATTTGAATGAGGAAAGTAGCTTCTGGGTTCGCTGATTACTAAATGGTACTTTATATCCTGATCGGATACGAATTGGCAGACCTATGGCCATCGGATGGAACAAAAGTGGGGAAATCCGGAAAACCCACAATTTTGTAGGGGTACACCTAGGAAAAAATTCGACAAATTTAAAAACAACATTTAAGCAATGTTTTGAATGAGGAAAGTCGCTTCTGGGTTCGCTGATTACTAAATGGTACTTAATTTCCTGATCAAATACGAATTGGCAGAGCTATGGGAAATCAGGAAAACCCACAATTTTGTAGGGGTACCCCTAGGAAAAAATTCGAAAAATTTAAAAGCCACATATAGGCAATGTTTTGAATGAGGAAAGTAGCTTCTGGGTTCGCTGATTACTAAATGGTACTTTATATCCTGATCAAATACGAATTGGCAGAGCTATGGGAAATCCGGAAAACCCACAATTTTGTAGGGGTACCCCTAGGAAAAAAATCGAAATATTCAAAAACCACATTTAAGCAATGTTTTGAATGAGGAAAGTCGCTTCTGGGTTCGCTGATTACTAAATGGTACTTTATATCCTGATCGGATACGAATTGGCAGACCTATGGCCATCGGATGGAGCAAAAGTGGGGAAATCCGGAAAACCCACAATTTTGCAGGGGTACCCCTAGGAAAAAATTCGAAAAATTTAAAAGCCACATATAGGCAATGTTTTGAATGAGGAAAGTAGCTTCTGGGTTCGCTGATTACTAAATGGTACTTTATATCCTGATCGGATACGAATTGGCAGAGCTATGGCCATCGGATGGAACAAAAGTGGGGGAATCAGGAAAACCTACAATTTTGTAGGGGTACACCTAGGAAAAAATTCGACAAATTTAAAAACAACATTTAAGCAATGTTTTGAATGAGGAAAGTCGCTTCTGGGTTCGCTGATTACTAAATGGTACTTAATTTCCTGATCGGATACGAATTGGCAGAGCTATGGCCATCGGATGGAGCAAAAGTGGGGGAATCAGGAAAACGCACAATTTTGTAGGGGTACCCCTAGGGAAAAATAAGACAAATTTAAAAACAACATTTAAGCAATGTTTTGAATGAGGAAAGTAGCTTCTGGGTTCGCTGATTACTAAATGGTACTTTATATCCTGATCAAATACGAATTGGCAGAGCTATGGGAAATCAGGAAAACCCACAATTTTGTAGGGGTAACCCTAGGAAAAATTTCGAAAAATTTAAAAGCCACATATAGGCAATGTTTTGAATGAGGAAAGTAGCTTCTGGGTTCGCTGATTAATAAATGGTACTTTATATCCTGAACGGATACGAATTGGCAGAGTTATGGCCATCGGATGGAGCAAAAAGGGGAAACCAGGAAAACCCACAATTTTGTAGGGAAAAATTCGAAAATTTTAAAAACCACATTTAAGCAATGATTTGAATGAGGAAAGTAGCTTCTGGGTTCGCTGATTACTAAATGGTACTTTATATCCTGATCGGATACGAATTGGCAGACCTATGGCCATCGGATGGAACAAAAGTGGGGAAATCCGGAAAACCCACAATTTTGTAGGGGTACACCTAGGAAAAAATTCGACAAATTTAAAAACAACATTTAAGCAATGTTTTGAATGAGGAAAGTCGCTTCTGGGTTCGCTGATTACTAAATGGTACTTAATTTCCTGATCAAATACGAATTGGCAGAGCTATGGGAAATCAGGAAAACCCACAATTTTGTAGGGGTACCCCTAGGAAAAAATTCGAAAAATTTAAAAGCCACATATAGGCAATGTTTTGAATGAGAAAAGTAGCTTCTGGGTTCGCTGATTACTAAATGGTACTTTATATCCTGATCAAATACGAATTGGCAGAGCTATGGGAAATCCGGAAAACCCACAATTTTGTAGGGGTACCCCTAGGAAAAAATTCGACAAATTTAAAAACCACATTTAAGCAATGTTTTGAATGAGGAAAGTCGCTTCTGGGTTCGCTGATTACTAAATGGTACTTAATTTCCTGATCGAATACGAATTGGCAGAGCTATGGCCATCGGATGGAGCAAAAGTGGGGGAATCAGGAAAACGCACAATTTTGTAGGGGTACCCCTAGGAAAAATTTCGAAAAATTTAAAAGCCACATATAGGCAATGTTTTGAATGAGGAAAGTAGCTTCTGGGTTCGCTGATTAATAAATGGTACTTTATATCCTGAACGGATACGAATTGGCAGAGCTATGGCCATCGGATGGAGCAAAAAGGGGAAACCAGGAAAACCCACAATTTTGTAGGGGTACCCCTAGGAAAAAATTCGAAAATTTTAAAAACCACATTTAAGCAATGATTTGAATGAGGAAAGTAGCTTCTGGGTTCGCTGATTACTAAATGGTACTTTATATCCTGATCGGATACGAATTGGCAGACCTATGGCCATCGGATGGAACAAAAGTGGGGAAATCCGGAAAACCCACAATTTTGTAGGGGTACACCTAGGAAAAAATTCGACAAATTTAAAAACAACATTTAAGGATTGTTTTGAATGAGGAAAGTCGCTTCTGGGTTCGCTGATTACTAAATGGTACTTAATTTCCTGATCAAATACGAATTGGCAGAGCTATGGGAAATCAGGAAAACCCACAATTTTGTAGGGGTACACCTAGGAAAAAATTCGACAAATTTAAAAACAACATTTAAGCAATGTTTTGAATGAGGAAAGTCGCTTCTGGGTTCGCTGATTACTAAATGGTACTTAATTTCCTGATCGGATACGAATTGGCAGAGCTATGGCCATCGGATGGAGCAAAAGTGGGGGAATCAGGAAAACGCACAATTTTGTAGGGGTACCCCTAGGAAAAATTTCGAAAAATTTAAAAGCCACATATAGGCAATGTTTTGAATGAGGAAAGTAGCTTCTGGGTTCGCTGATTACTAAATGGTACTTTATATCCTGATCGGATACGAATTGGCAGAGCTATGGCCATCGGATGGAACAAAAGTGGGGGAATCAGGAAAACCCACAATTTTGTAGGGGTACACCTAGGAAAAAATTCGACAAATTTAAAAACAACATTTAAGCAATGTTTTGAATGAGGAAAGTCGCTACTGGGTTCGCTGATTTCTAAATGGTACTTAATTTCCTGATCGGATACGAATTGGCAGAGCTATGGCCATCGGATGGAGCAAAAGTGGGGGAATCAGGAAAACGCACAATTTTGTAGGGGTACCCCTAGGAAAAAATTCGAAAAATTTAAAAACCACATTTAAGCAATGTTTTGAATGAGGAAAGTAGCTTCTGGGTTCGCTGATTACGAAATGGTACTTTATATCCTGATCAAATACGAATTGGCAGAGCTATGGGAAATCAGGAAAACCCACAATTTTGTAGGGGTACCCCTAGGAAAAATTTCGAAAAATTTAAAAGCCACATATAGGCAATGTTTTGAATGAGGAAAGTAGCTTCTGGGTTCGCTGATTACTAAATGGTACTTTATATCCTGATCGGATACGAATTGGCAGACCTATGGCCATCGGATGGAGCAAAAGTGGGGAAATCCGGAAAACCCACAATTTTGTAGGGGTACCCCTTGGAAAAAATTCGAAAAATTTTAAAACAACATTTAAGCAATGTTTTGAATGAGGAAAGTAGCTTCTAGGTTCGCTGATTACTAAATGGTACTTTATATCCTGATCGGATACGAATTGGCAGAGTTATGGCCATCGGATGGAGCAAAAAGGGGAAACCAGGAAAACCCACAATTTTGTAGGGGTACCCCTAGGAAAAAATTCGAAAAATTTAAAAACCACATTTAAGCAATGTTTTGAATGAGGAAATTAGCTTCTGGGTTCGCTGATTACTAAATGGTACTTTATATCCTGATCGGATACGAATTGGCAGACCTATGGCCATCGGATGGAGCAAAAGTGGGGAAATCCGGAAAACCCACAATTTTGTAGGGGTACCCCTAGGAAAAAATTCGAAAAATTTAAAAACCACATTTAAGCAATGTTTTGAATGAGAAAGTAGCTTCTAAATGGTACTTTATATCCTGATCGGATACGAATTGGCAGAGCTATGGTCATCGGAAGGAGCAAAAGTGGGGAAAACCCACAATTTTGTAGGGGTACCCCTAGGAAAAATTTCGAAAAATTTAAAAGCCACATATAGGCAATGTTTTGAATGAGTAAAGTAGCTTCTGGGTTCGCTGATTACTAAATGGTACTTTATATCCTGATCGGATACGAATTGGCAGACCTATGGCCATCGGATGGAGCAAAAGTGGGGAAATCCGGAAACCCACAATTTTGTAGGGGTACCCCTTGGAAAAAATTCGAAAAATTTAAAAACAACATTTAAGCAATGTTTTGAATGAGGAAAGTAGCTTCTAGGTTCGCTGATTACTAAATGGTACTTTATATCCTGATCGGATACGAATTGGCAGAGTTATGGCCATCGGATGGAGCAAAAAGGGGAAACCAGGAAAACCCACAATTTTGTAGGGGTACCCCTAGGAAAAAATTCGAAAAATTTAAAAACCACATTTAAGCAATGTTTTGAATGAGAAAGTAGCTTCTAGGTTCGCTGATTACTAAATGGTACTTTATATCCTGATCGGATACGAATTGGCAGAGTTATGGCCATCGGATGGAGCAAAAAGGGGAAACCAGAAAAACCCACAATTTTGTAGAGGTACCCCTAGGAAAAAATTCGAAAAATTTAAAAACCACATTTAAGCAATGTTTTGAATGAGGAAAGTAGCTTCTGGGTTCGCTGATTACTAAATGGTACTTAATATCCTGATCGGATACGAATTGGCAGAGCTATGGCCATCGGATGGAGCAAAAGTGGGGAAATCCGGAAAACCCACAATTTTGAAAACCCCCTAGGAAAAAATTCGACAAATTTAAAAAACACATTTAGGCAATGTTTTCAATGAGGAAAGTCGCTTCTGGGTTCGCTGATTACTAAATGGTACTTTATTTCCTGATCGGATACCAATTGGCAGAGCTATGGCCATCGGAAGGAGCAAGAATGAGAGAAAATTCGGAAAAACTGCGAAAAATAAAAACATTATGCAAGAAGAAAAACTAAAAAAGATTGTCCCTTTCTCGAGCTGGATAGTGCAACATTAATTACCTTAGCATACTTATGGGATGATCAAAAAAAGTAAAGTAGAAGCCCAATTTTGAATCATTCGTTATCAAAACACAAAAGTAACTCTTTTCCTTCTAGTCATTATTTTTTATAAATTTTCAAGCACAATCGTTTACTTCAAACGAATGAGATAACAGGAAAGGAAAGTCCAATTAAAAATGCTGACCTGGAAGTCGCTGGGTGACTCTATGGCAGGCATTCTGTTCCATCCGTGGGCAAGCCACCGCAACGGTGGCCCCAGCAGCTTTAAGGGACACGATGTTCAGTCGTTGGGATCGTTTAACCACAGCCAGGAGGAGCAAGTGAATCCGGAATACTGCTGCTCCTTGAATTGGCTGGTGCAGTTGCAGCAGTCATCGTGTCCACTGATTGGGCTTATGGTAATGGGACTGCTGGTACTGCCCCTCTACAATGCGCTGCTTGTCCTGGTGGGGTGAGCTACATTTGGATGACTTTGTTTTCAGTGGAAGAGTAAAAGAGTGTCCTTTCAGGTGGCGCCTTAACTGCACTGCTTCGAGCAATGCGAAGCGCTTGATTCGGGAAATCCGACGCGCCAGACCCGTTAAAAGGCAGGCGCCTCTCCCTCCGCTGCCACCACCTCGGAGCCGTCGACGTCAGGCGCCCAAACCTCCGATTCAGAAACAGTCCGTTTCAGAATCCAGTAGCTGTTCGAGTCAAAGTAATCCTTACGGAAGCCTGCAGAACAATCGAAAACTGGCGGATGAGTATCTGCGGCATAATTTAAGTTTGGCACTGAAAGGATTGCAGCAGCCACTGCCGCCTCCGGTACCGCTGCGGCCGTCACCACTTTCCGAACCGGAAGAACTCTCCATTTTGGAAGCTCCCGAGCCCGGCGGAGACAGCGCGACGCACAAGTCACGTTCCAAGCTGTTAGCCATTCTGAAGTGTAGCATTTTTCGTCCCATTTGGCAGAAAATTAGGTCCCGGCACAGCCGGAAAAAATTAATGAATTCGGTGGCCCATACAGTCGCTACCTCGGCATGCAGCAGAGACAGCATTTGCAGTTCCAGCACCATCTCCAGTTCCAGATCCAATTGCTTGTACGTCTATTACGAGCAGAGAGGTGGATGGGAGGCAGGAGAGCAACTGGCTTCGTCGGAAACCAGTCCATCCGATGCGACCCCGGCACACATCTAAAACCCAAGTAAATCAATTTGATTATATATTTTTGTTACGATTAAAACCATGGTGAACTCAACCTCGGAATCGGAATCGACTCGGACTCGGGCGGGCCTTGGGTTTATTAGAACACATCCGGCTATTTCCAAAAAGCAGCCGCCAAACAAAAGACCTAAGCGACAAACCTTGTTCTCGCATCAATCATGTGGCGGGGGAAACGAAAATAAAGCCACCAGAAACCAAAAGTAAAACAAACAAAAGCTAAATAAGCCCCACCACTACCGGGTGAGCTGGTGCTCAGCTCGCTGACTTGCTGATTAAGGGGCAGCGAAAGCAGATCGCTATCGGGGCACAACTCCTCCGTCTTCAACTCTGCTCCAATCCACTCCACCCTACCACATTCAACCCACTCCAGTTCTCTACTGGCAGCGTCCATGACTCCACCTCCGACATCCAAGTGCAGCTCCATCATTTGTCTGGCACAATGGCAGGAAGGGAAACATAAAGAGCACGTGGAAAAAAGATATGATTTTCTTTGGGAACTAGAAAAAAATTCAATGCTCTTTAGTTTCTGCGTAAAATGAGTAGGAGTTTCATATGCATATATTTTCAGGAAAGGTGGCTTTAGTAATTCATTAGCTTTGATTTTTAAGTTATTTCTATAATCCATGACTTTGTGTAGTTGTTACTAATTTGTTACAACCATCACTATCAGCTAAAAATAATACTTGAAATCCTTGATCTCAAGACTGAAATACCTTTTTGTTAGTGAAGGCATAAATAAACACTCGAAAATTACAGTGCAAAATGAGCCGACAACTCCCAGACGAGTTTTTGTTCTTCCGCTGCCGAAAACGATGTGATGACCAGGCATCCGCTCCTCCGATGGCATTCCATCTCTGGGAAGAGGTTTGGAGGGAGCCCCCACCAGACAAGGCCATTGAAAAGTGAAAAGCCGTATGTTTTTCATAATTTGTAGCTAAAAATTAAATCACGTTTCTTATCAGCGATGCGATGCGGTTCGGAGCGGAGCGGAGGGTTGGAGGGGTGGTGCGATTGTGAGTGCCTTTCTTTTTCAACAATTACCAAAATCATAAAAGCAGCCAACGAAATTACCAACCAGAGCAACAACAATGAAATTTCACTTTCAGTTCGAGTGCGTTTGTGTGAGTCGGTAGCAGAAAAACAAAAGACTTAAGGCACGAACTTGCGCTCAGTGAAGGTTAAGTCGGCCGATTTGATATTCAATCGGTATAACCAATTTCGAAAGCCAATGCACTCGATCGATAAAGTCCCTCGGCCGGGGGTTTGATGCCTGAACGGCATAGATAATGTCAACTTTATGCCGAATAGATCACTTCTCATTGATTTTCCTTCCTTACTTTCGATTTTCTCGTGAAACTTGGCCCGCTTGCGAAACAGAGCATCGCATCTTGTGGAGTTTTCTCGCGAAAACTGAAAACTGGCACAAGCAGCAGCAAAAATTACTGCTGCAACAAACATCAAATGGCACGCAACGGAGAATGGGCATTAAAATGCACGCAATTAAGTCGGCCAAATGATTTACAGTGAAAGGCGGTGAAATTTATGGCATGCAAAGCGTGAGAAGCCAGCTCCCAGGAATCGCAAGCCCAGAACCTCTCAGCGAGTCTACCAGCCAATCCGAAATCCCAAAAACCCTAGCCCCAATCCAGTAAACACTTTCGATTTCTTTTCTGTCGGTGGTGTTGGTGGGCGTGGAAAGAGCGAGTGGATTGGATTTAAATTATGAAACCCTTTGAAAGCCAATATGCAAATTGGCATTAAGCTTGGCTTGAAGCTCCTGCTTTCTAGCCACGAGTGTTATGTGCTGCGTATTTTGTAAATCATATTTTCAATTTGCATTTCGAAGCTGAGGAGGATCAGGTCTTCGGAGACGTTTGGCTGTCTCTGGCCGCATCTCTGGCCGCTTGTATTTATATGCTAATCAAACGTGTTTTGTTTACAAAATCCCCGCATCTGATAACAAATGATGATGTTGACGCAGTCGCCTCCCCCAAAAAACTGGGTGGACGATGGCGGGGTTACCTAGTTTCTCCGGGGTCTACCTAGTTTCATAAAGAAAATCATTGCAGTTGGAGGAAGAAAACTAATGATTCCTTGCACCTTCAACTCGATTGAAGACTTAGGTTTTTGGTTGAAAACGAAATTGAATGACCATCCATTGCCAGAGCTATTGTCTAGTCTGCTGTTAGCCCTCTGTTAAGAGTGGTGGAGGAGGGTTGGTGGCTTAAAGCTTTTCAGCAACGGAGCGGCACGAATGAGCCGACCAAAAGCAACGCAACAAATATTTAATTTTCCATGCAGCTCACAGCTCACAGCTCATAGTGAGCTGCAAACCGAAAATGTGTTTATGTTGCCTGCTGCTTTTGTTGTTATTATTTGTTTTTATGTGGTTTTTGTTGTTGTTCTTGGACGGCTCGTATATGGCGCTCGTACGTGGAGGCCTGAAGCTCAGCCGCCATCAAACACTAAAGCCACAGAAACCCAACTCAATCCATAGCTCCAACTAAGCTCAGCTCGTATGCTCTCCGCTGGGAACATGGAAAGAAATTATAGGGCTTTTCATTGAATTTTTGAAAAATATTAAAGACTATCTATATGGACTTCTTAAAACCATCTTTCGTAAACAATTTCTATAATATTCCAGTGCTTTCTAAAAAAAAAAATGAAGTATCATTTCGAGCTTTTTCGATAAACTGGTCAGTTCAATATTTCATTTAACAATTTATATACCAAAATATTTTCTTTCAGTGCCTCTGCCAACTTCGCTGCTGTGGCCGCTGTTTTCGTCGCCTTGTCTTGGCAGCTGACGGTGGCAGAGCTCGAATCAGTTTCAGTTTTTCAGTCCAACGTGCGAGTTCGCAGCTCCAAGCTCCAAGCGGTCCGATTCGCCTTTCTTGAGGGGCCAGGATTTTTGAAAGTGACTAGTGACTACTACTACAACTACTACCACATAGAGTGGCGGAAAATGTGCGGTTAGCCGTTAGAGGGTGTCATAGCCAGTGTGTCCGACAGTGTAACCGACAGCTAACACGAAAATAAAATCAAACCAAATAGAATCGCAGTCCAATCGAATCCAGATCAATCCAATCTCTAACTCAAGGAGAATCGATTTGGTAGCCTGTGGATACGAGATACGCGGCGCGGAGTTTCAGTCAAAATGGTGAGTGCAAATGTGTGTCAGAGGCATGGAGCTATGGAAATTATCATATACCCCGATATACCGAAACTGAAACCCCAACCGTCACTACTTCCCTTGTGGAGAACAAAAAGCATGCCAAAGAATATTGAAAGTCCGTTGACGCAACGGAAAAATGAATGTTAACCCAGCAGCGACTCTATGCCTTTGTTGAGAACATAAAACAATACACAGAAAAAGAATTTATAGGTTTTTAGATTTTTTACTAAGATATAGAGGGTTGGCTTTCTTGGGATTACAAATTGATGTTTTTTTTTCTAAATTATTTTCAAAACTCCTTTTCATAAAGTTTCATGACTATTATTTAGTTTTCAAATTTTTCTGACGAAAGTTTTATAAAGTGGGCACTTTTTTTTAAATTTGTATTTAACTTTATTGGATTATGATTATTCTAATTCTTCTAATAATTTTTTTCACGAAAATTCGATGAAACTAAACTTTTTTTCTAGAAGTTTTTTCTTGAGTTGTATGCTTAAAATTCTTAAAAAATTAATACCTTTTTGTTCTGTGTAAGACATCGAGGTAGAATGCCTCCGATTGTGAGAAAAAGCAACAACAACATAAATTAAATAAAATAAAGTAACAACAACAACGAGAAAAACGGCAACGGGTTCTGGTACCGCTACTGACCGACCGAAGTTGAAGGCAAACTTGTCAAAGACAATGAATAAAAAATAAATGATCAACAATTCAAGAGGCACTCTTTGGGGCAAAAAAAAAAGCAGGGGAATGGTGGGGCATAATGTTGGTAAAAGGGACGGACAGCAGTTTCAGTTTCGCTTTCAACCGAATGGGAAAATATATACTTTAGTATAGCATGGGTGTTTGGGCCTGTGCATGAAGTCTTCAATTGGCCAATTGGCAACGGCTTTTACTTCCTCGGCGGCCTAAAGCGAAAAGCGAAATGCTAGCGGTTAGTCGAAAGATTTCCATTATGGCCGCAGCAGGCGGCACGCCTCAATTTGGCAGCTGAAAAAAAAAAATCAGCAGTAACAGCCACAGCAGCACCAGCAGCAAGTAAAAGTTGCAAGCGCACAACAATAGCAATAACAATAACTAGTTTTGTTGTACAACAATTAATATTTTTTGCAAAAAGGAAAACAACAAGACGCAGAAAACAGAAAACAAGCAGCAAAAAAATACCTATAACTCGCCAAAGTCGATTGGCAAATAGTTGGCAAAGCAAAGCAAACCGAACGCAAAGCAGAAAAAACTGGTCTCGAAAATGAAAAACCCGCAAAAATTAGGTTTGCTACGAAAACGATCTCGAAAAGAGTGGAAAAGCAAAAGGCGACTCGTATACCGATTTATAAATTAAACATTTTATTGTTTTTACGGTCTTTCGCTTGGCAAATCAAAGCTCACAATGCAACCGATCTGGTTGCCATATGGACTCTATTATGACTCCATTATAGTTCCATTATTCATCGTCTAATGTGGACCAGGTCGAAATGTCAAAATTAAAAATCGAAAACAAAAGAAATGAGCCAAAAACAAGAAAGACAATAGGACTGGCTGGTTTAATTACCAGATAGGGGGCCAAAAAAAAAGCCTTTTCATTACCTCTGTGCACTTTCGCGGCATTTCGCAGGCCGCCCCTTTTGTTTGGGCACGCCCACTGGCCTGACACGCGCTATTGACAGCCGTGACTGACATGTGCAGTCTGTCAGTGTCGCTGCGAAGCGTATCTACCAGATACATGGATGTATCTGCTGTACCTGGCGGCAGCTGAAACTCTCACTTTCATTCGAAATGCCTCGACAATTGAATTGAATGGAAAACACTTGCAGAGAATTTTGTTTGCAAAACAAACCATTCAAATGGCAAGAGGCAGCGGCAGAGCTTGCTCGTGTTTACATTCGAAAAACCCCAACAAGTCAACAAAATCAACAAAAAAAACTATATAAACCGAGGTTGTATCAGGGGGGAGGGTTGGCAGACAATATAATTGCAGAGAGACAGACTTTCTCCCTTACAGAAAACAGAAAACAAGCAACGCATTTTTCTTTACGGTCTTGTTGCTGTTTCGGTTTTTATTATTGTGACGGAAGTTGCTAATGCGGCACAACGGGGCGTATACGTAATGCGAATGTCAGGCCAACGATTACGAGGGTCCTGCTCCATCTCAGATTTTGTAACCGATCTTGCAATTAGCTTGAGTAAACAGTAAAGTGAGGCACAATAATATTAGTTTATTAGCTTTTTAAAATATTAAAACTGCATAGTGCCTACATTTAGTTATTTTCCCATGTTTGTCCCTGAAAGTGTGATTTTGATGTGATTTAATCAGTTTTTAAGTCACAGCACTTCGGGCCAGACTTTACATAAATTAAATGCTGGCAAACATTTTATTGTTAGCCAACAGAAAAGCCCTGAAGTTTGGATTGAGCAAGACCTGTATGTAATACAAACATTGTTTGTACAGCTTATCGGGCCGGAGCTCTTTGTGAATATTTCTATGAAAAAAGAAACAGCTCACGGAACCAGCCGACTTGGACTTAATTGCTGGCCAATAACAATTCGCTTTGCATTTGCTCAGCCAAGCTCATTCTCGCGATTCTGAGATGCTGGGCAATCACTTTTGGCCTAGCCCTGACAGCCAGCTGCAGTTTTCTGGCATTCGAGTGTATTCGAGTGGGCTGAATGGGGAATCGGAGTACTCAGTGAATCAAGTTTGCAGCTCGCTCACTTTTATGCTGATTTTGTGTGCATACTTTGGTTGAAATCGAAACGCATCAAATGGTTATTGAACTTTTCGTTGAGGCAGTCAGTCAGAGGCAGACAGACAGACAGTCGTTTTGAGTGAGAGTGACTAAACAGAAAAGACAAATTTAAATACAGTCTCTGTTGATACGTAAGCCTTGACATGGAAGAAGTATTTTCTATGTTTTTTTTAAATACATACAATATTTTTGCTTAAACATTTTCAAAAATAACATTAAAAACTATAAATCAAATAAAGTTATTAGTTATCAAGCTTGACTTGCTCAGCCAAACAAAAGACTGAGGCAACGAACTTGCCATGCCGTAGTGCAAGTTGAAGTTTCAGTTTCGTTTTAGGGTCTAGCAGGAAGTGCCACAAAAGTAAACCCGCTTTGTTTGATCAACTCGAGATGGATGTTGAATTCAAAAAGCAACCGAGCGATTTATCTTAATTGCCTCGCACCCAGTCTCAGCCCCGGTCCCAATGCCAGTGGCACTCACTGACAAAAATAGATGTTAATTATGTTTGAGCCAAATCTACATCCATACGCTTTAGGACCAACGCGTGTGTATATCAATCATTTGTCAGCTGCAGAGGTGACAAACCTCTTGGCAAGAAAAGCCAACTTAGCCAAAGCGGCAAACCCGTTCAAAGCCAAAGCGTTTTTTTTTTATTTTTTTGTGTCATTATATAAAGGCGGCGTATCTATATTTATCGGCCATTGGCATAATCGAAATGTCAAATCACTCTATCAGTCCGGTCGGATAAGACGGGTGATCGGATTGCACAACCCTGGCTTCTCATAATTGAAACTAATTAGGCGAAAATATAATTTGTGGCCATTTCTGTTGGCCCTTCCGCCGGCCAACAATTATCGTACTGGCCGTCGCTGCAGCATTTGGCAATAAATTCATCCGCTGCTGAACAGACAGGGCCATAAAATAGCCTGGCTTAATACCGTTTTATTGTCTAGGCCATAAACATTGATTCGAGGCATCACAAACTGGCCACAAACTGGCCCAGCCTCGAGGCAATCGGGCATCTCTTAATTTGAATAATTTGTTATTTTGTGTATTTTGTTTATGCGCCATGCGTTTTTTAGCCAAACTGGTTCCATTCGTGTCGCTAGCTAGAGTCTCTCTGTCACTGATTTGGCCAAAAGGTTAAAGTTGACTACAATGCCACCTGCTTTCTGCTTTCCTCGTCGTCAGAGGGAGATGCAAGCCTGGCATTAACTCGCTAATAATACAAATTTCACCGATGTCGTCGTCTTCGTGGCTTCCCTATGATATGTATTTTTTGTTTCTGGCTTTTTGGACGCTTTGTTTATTAATAAAAGCGCATAAAGCATATGGTCTTACGTAAAGAGGCAGGCAGCCAGGCTGCTGTTGCGGCTTCTGCTGCTCGTGTTGCACTTGGTGATGCGGCTGACGATGGCGATGACATAATGTCCGCACAGCCAGTTCCTTATTGCCTCAGGAGGGGGTGGAGGAGGGTGAGGGCTACACGCCTCTGTGTCGCTCTAAGAAAGTGCAAGTTGAAAATGTGATTTCTGCCAACTATTTCTTACTGTGTGCGCTTGTCGCTTAAGTCTTTTGTTTCGCCAGAGCGAGCTTCTGACAAAAAAAGGCAGAAAACGCGACACTGACAAATGGCAAATTCTTTACGAGGCCAGCAGCCCAAAAGCAAGACAAACAAACCAAACAGATAAGCAGACAAACAAACGGACATAAATTTTATTGACATTATGAACAAGATCGCGGCTTGTAGGAAATGCTTGATCTGGCGGCGCTCCGGCACTGGAACGGAAGTGGTGCGCACTCAACTGTTGAAATCTGGCATTGCAGCCGCTCAAGAATAATGGTTATATGTTCTCATTCGTGTTGCTAATGACTCAGCAACAGCAACAGGCGCAGCAGCAGCCGCAGCAGCAACAGCTGGCTGGCATTTTATGTGGCTCACGTTTGGGACATTAAAAAGTCAAACTGCAAATGCATATTGTTTCATAACTCAGTGGGTGCGTCAAGAAATCACTGGAGGTTGCTTAATTCGTCAAGACAGACTGCTTAAAGGACTACGTAAAGTTGTTCCTAAAATTATGTTAACCAGGAACTGTTGGAAGCCAGTTCTAGGGCTACAGTCAGCGGTAACCCGTTTTGTGGAGCGTCAATAGCCTTTTCAGGGTTATGCGGCAACAGGAAGTAATTGCCAGACCAGACCAGGAGAACCGCAAGTCCAGACCAGACCAGACCGGAGGAATTCTTAAGTACCGCACCCAAAAGTCGCTCCCTCTCGGATAATTGGTAATTGGAGTCGCATTTTCTTGGCCGGTTCGGATCAATTGTTAAGTTCTGGCCAGGCCCAACTAATTAGTTGGCTGAAACTGGCTTAAACAGATTATTCTAATTGAGAGGTGAACCAGTTTTGATCGGTTTCGAGTACAACTGACTCATGGCACTGCCCCTTTTGTCTTGTGGACTCTCTCGATTGGACTCGTTTGGCAAAGCTGGGAAAGATTGCGCAAGGTCGTCTGGTCAGGACAGGTGCTCACGAGTTGGCTTAATTGTGACGTAGGCAACTGGACCACAAATCGAAGTAGTTTTAGCCACAAAACCAAAACAACACACAGGCCTACACAGGCCATTTCACAAGGGGATTTTCTTCAATTTTCTTTCAAAATTTGTATATTTTTTGTATGTTTACTTTTTACACATTTTGTGTGTCGGCATCGGTTTAGTGTGTGCTTTATTGCCTGTGCGGTGCTGCGCTGCGTTGCGCCTCACCTTGAGCTTAATTTCGGTCAAGCAAAAAGGCGTTCAAGATTTAATTAAATATAGCAGCTTAAAACGGGCGGCTCGACAAACGGCCAGACAACATCGATTCGACAGCCGTTAAAATGGTAAATGGTCGAAAGCGCAAAACTGAAAACTTAAAACCGAAGACTGAGCATTGAGCACTGAGCTCTGAGCTCTGAAAGCCGAAACCACATTTAAATAAATCGCACTTCAAATGAGCGAATAAATAAACTGCATTTCGGTGGCCTTTCCCCCGCCCCAAAAAACGAAAGACTTAAGCGACGAACGCGCGACCGAAGAGTTGTTGCAGCCGCGTATGATTAATGCAACATTTTCGCAATTTGTCTCGCCTGTTGAAAATATATTGAGGGAGCCTTCACAAGCGGCAACAAAAGCCAAGAAATTTACGCAAATGAATTGCGATTTCTGTGATTTTTGCGCTTTCTGGCTTTCCAGCAAGTGAAATCCACAATCGGTAAATGTTTTATGATTGCAGATACCCATTATTCGAAGAGTTACTACTCTTCTACAAATATTTAAAACTTTATTAGATTTATCTACTTAAGCAATGGGTATTAGAGAGGCCGTCTCTTGTGGAAAATTTCATTTTCTCGCAGTTTTCTTTTTTGCGCAAGACAATTGAACAAAATCCAATCATGCTGGTGGAATGCAGTTGGCTTGTCTCTCCACTTGTAGTCCTCCTCCGCCCGCTCCAGGCCCCCTATTTATTTCTATTATTTATTGACTTTTATTTGGTGCTGTCGTAACCGCAGACTTTGGTGCGGCTTTCGGGGCTTTTCAAACACAATCAAAACATGCGGAGCTTAAACTGAAACCAAAGACTTGGCGATTTTTTTTTTCGAAAAGCCAAGAAAGAAAAGCAAAATCTATAGATACACAGAGAAAAGTTGGGGTTTTGATATAGATAATAATAAGTTATTTGAAGAGGCATTAAAATAAATTCCTTTAAAAAGTTTAAAAGGTTCAATAATTTCTAAGATAAATCTTGTAAATAATAAAAGATGAATACTTTCAACTGTGTATAGCCCCCTTGAGTTGGCTTTGCTCCAGCGAGCCGTTAGACGACGTTGCTCACCAGCTAATGATACAACAACACACACAACATAACACACAATGGACATTTGTAGAAAACTTTGCAATTCAACTTGGACAATTGCCCCGAAATGGACTGGCCAGCCAAAATGGCCAAAACGACACTCACACTTTACGCAAGCACCTCGAAGGAGTGCCGAAAAGAATGCTATCCAGGAGATGATTTGCTAAAATTTCCAAAAAGTAATAAAAAGTAAAAACCATATGGATGCTAACTTTCGGTTCTGGGTAATTTTCGCTTTCGCACATGGAAAATGAAAGGCATTTGAGAGCCGGAGCTCGTTTTCTCTTTACGGTGGTCGATCATTCAGTTTATTTCCGTGCGCCCAGTTAAGATCCAAAAGCGAGAGCAAACCAGTTGGTCCAGTTCAGACTTAAAATATATATATATGTTTTATATGGTATATAGCTGACTAACTAACTGGCCGATCAGTGGCCACACGCGATAAGGAACCTTTTGCGTGCTGCTTTTTTAATGCTTTTTAATTTATGCGCCGTTTGCCGTTTTAGCCGCTAAGACATTTAAAATGAATAGCCCAAAACAAGGCCCAAACCAGTTTCACTTTTTCGCTTTTGTGGCCTAAGCCGGGCTTAGCTCGAATTAGTCGGCCGCGATGCCATCTCTAGCGGGATCCGCTCAGAACATGCCCAAAACCGGGATTTATAGGCAATCCGTTTTGGCAAGCTGTTGGACCATTAATTTTGGCCAACTCGACCTTGAGCGTTCCCGGCCCGTCTTAGTGAGTGGCACTCGGAGCTTTCTAACTGTAACTCCGTCTTACGTTAGCAATTCGACTCACGATTGTGCCAATTCGAGGCATTTCTCCGGCTCTTTAAGCCATTACGACTAACTGTTTGCTGCCTGGCGGCGATTTGCATAACCCGGCGAGTTGTGTAAGGTGTTCTTAATGGAGATGCCCGCAGAATGGCTAATAAGGCGGCTTGAGGCGGCTAATGGACTGACAGGGCTTGAAAGGCACTATTTGGTTTATAAAGAAGTTTACGAAAAAAAATACACAAATTCTCTGACCTACATAATGCAAAACTTTAGAAAGAAATATACCAAAATATCGTTTGGTACTTCCAAACGATTAAGCTTTAATATTTATTCTAACTAATTTGTAGTAGAGCCCTAGGTGCCTTCTCCATAGATTCTATGTTACCTTCTTTTACTAATTATTCTCTCTCTTAATTGTAAAATATTTTTTAAAAACTACTGCCTCCCATATCAGAGATCCCAGTGAATGGGAGGCCATCGTCTCAAAGTCGAGAGGCACTTCAAAACCAAAAAAAAACAGACACAAAAATTGGCTCCAAAGTACAGGTGAAGATGTCAGACAGTTTTTAACAGTTTTATGAGACAATCTGTCTCGTGTGAACAATACATGGGCCGTATAATTTGGGCCGCAGACAGACAACTTGAATAATTATGAACAGAGCTGGCTAATTGTTAATTAGTTGGCCAAGCAATCGAGTCACATCTTCGACGAAGCTATTGTTTTGGGCCAGGTCGGGTCGTTAACTGGGTCAATGTCACGACGTGCTCATCCATCCGCTTTTTTTGGGTGGGCGCCTCACCGGCCGTCAAGTGGCCGAAAAGGGTTTAACCGTCTCTGACCTCTGCTTGAAGTGCGATCCCGCGTCAGCGACCTTCACTCTGACCCAATTTGGGGGCAACAAGTGCCACGTAATTTGTTGAAAGTCGACGTGCCCCCTCACATAAATCAGACCGTGTATGAGATTATTAATCGTACATCAAAGCATAAGCCCGTGTGATTAATTGCCTTTTGTTTTTTTTGTTTCTTTTTTTTCTCCCCCGCAGTTTCCGCCGCGGTTACTTCGAATCGCATTTGTGATATGCCTGCTGATTGTCTTGCTCTCACCTTCCACCGACAGCGCACAGAGTAAGTAAAAGAAATTTCTTGAAAAAAATATATAAACGATTTTTAAAAGGATTGCCCGACAAATCAAAAAAAATAAGGGGACACCCGGGTTTGAACCGGGGACCTCTCGATCTGCAGTCGAATGCTCTACCACTGAGCTATATCCCCCCTTATATAAAGACCGTCAATTTAGCCAACAAAACAAAAAAGTCTGAGGCACAGCAACAACGATCCATGTCTATTTTTAGTCTTAGATATTTTTTTATTCTTTTGTAGTAGGCGGAAGTTGATAATAATTTCATTTTCTGCTTTATTTTCTCCCTGTTGTGATTGCCACTATCTGTAGCCCTATCAAGCAACATCCACTTCACCAATTGCTTGTTGCCTAACCCAAAAAATGTATGTAATTTTATAGAGAAAGGAAAAGGGCGTGATTGCCAAGCCCACTAAGGAAACATTTAAGATAATTTGAACATAATGACGCTTAAGGAGACAAAACAGAAGTCATTATAATTCAATTAACAATCAATTTGTGGAAAACTAATTAAAAATGCAAATCATTAAGGAGCTACAAAACAAGCTTGGTTAGTTTAATGCTATTGATAGTTAAATTTCCTATAATCTACTTGCTAAACAGCATTTTTTTAAGTTTTAAAAGAGAAAAAGTAAAGTTACTAAGAAAAAGACTCAAAAATCTTATGTACAACCGATATATGGAATATTCCTTATATAAAAAATGATTACAGGTCACTTTTAATATGCAATTTGTAAAACTAAGCATTTGTTTTATTTAGGAAAATTAAAATAAAAAATAAAAACAAGTAAAAAAACAAGGGGACACCCGGGTTTGAACCGGGGACCTCTCGATCTGCAGTCGAATGCTCTACCACTGAGCTATATCCCCATGTTGAAACGCGCCGGCTAAGTTGCTACTTGTGCGGACAACACAGCGAACATGTTCGATACGACCGCACTTGACAAAGCAACCCTTACCTTAGAGTTATAGTAAAAATGCAATAAATAAAATAAATATAGTTTTTAAAAATAAAAACGTTTATATTTTTATGCAAAAAACAAAAGAAAAACTATTTGTGATGTGGATAGCGTCTTTTGTCCAATCATCTTTTAAGTAAAGCAGTTTTACAAACTAGTTAAATAAAAATTAATAAATAAAAAGTTTAATATATTTTTTAAGATACAAAAAAGTTACTAAGGGGACACCCGGGTTTGAACCGGGGACCTCTCGATCTGCAGTCGAATGCTCTACCACTGAGCTATATCCCCATGTGTTTCTTCGGGCTCCAACGGAGCTCGCAAGAGCTAATCGTCCTCCTTTTGGTCTCTAAAATTGCTGTATTCCCCAAGATAGCCAAGAAAATGATAAGAATTGATCAGGAAAAATAAATAAAAGCAGGAAAAACAAAAAAGTTTACCAAGGGGACACCCGGGTTTGAACCGGGGACCTCTCGATCTGCAGTCGAATGCTCTACCACTGAGCTATATCCCCAGTTGGAGCAAGCGCGGCTAAACAGCCACTCGAGGCGCGTAGCGAGCACCAGCGAGACCTAAAAATAGCACCAGACGAAGGCGGTCTGTGCCCCACCCTCCCATACAGCCCTCTGGCCGTTTGGCGTGGGCTTGCGCAGTGTAAATGGCAACTGAGAAATGAGAAAATGCTAAAAACATGGCCATTAAATGAAATATTTAAACAGGTTTAGCAATAATTTCGTATTGTTATTTCTGCTGCAACAATTCCACTTCATTTAGCGAAATTAAGTAGCCAGAAAAACAGAAACCTGTGTTTCATTAATATAGACAGCAGTGTAGGCATGCTTGTGTTTGAAGACAAGAGTAATCTACATGCAATATCTTAATTATTATTGTGATAGACCGAATTAAGTAAATCTCAACGTCACGACTCGACGTTTGCCACCAAAAGCGAACCGCAGATGCCGATCGATGGACACATTAATTCGAAATTATCGGCACTCGTCGATCGCAAGTGGTTGACAATCCATCGCAATTGCCATTACGATCCAGCGATTCGGATCGAGATTGCGACAGGCCCGTCATTACCATTGCCACATGGCGGCATGAGGTGGTTGACAGGTGCCAACCACTAACTACTGTTGCCCCTGTACACCTGAGAGGTACTCTAAGCCGTGAGCAATGCATTCCGGGCAAGGTCAAGATGATTGCTTTGTGGGTCAAATGTGGGCGGATCACTCCAAATGCCAAAGGGGTCTTAACAGAAAATATTTTCAAATACTTACACCTATCTTATATTATCTTAGCCAAGACCCGCCGGCGTTTGCGTCGCCCCCCCACCTCCTCGATCGAGACCAAAAAGTCCACGGAAGCCCCAGTGGCGGAGAAGCGTATTGATCAGATCACCGCCTCCACCACCACCAGTGCCCGGCGCACCCGACTCCGCTCCAAGGCGAAACTGGGCGCAGCTGCTGCCGGAGCAGCCGCCGGAGCTACTGCCCTGGTGGCCAGCGGATCCTCGCTGAAGGGCAAGAAGACCAAGGTAGACGATGGAACGCCCAAGATCGTGTGCTACTACACCAACTGGTCGCAGTACCGTGTCAAGGTCGGAAAGTTCGTGCCAGAGGACATTCCCGCCGATCTCTGCACCCACATCATTTTCGCCTTTGGCTGGCTGAAGAAGGGCAAGCTGAGCTCCTACGAGTCCAATGATGAGACCAAGGACAACGTCCCCGGACTGTATGAACGAATGATGAATCTGCGCAAGGCCAATCCCAAGCTGAAGGTGGGTTTTCGAGGAGTAATCTACTGATTCTTTTACTCAATCTCTTTCTTTCGATTCTTTAGATCCTTCTGGCTATTGGTGGATGGTCTTTCGGCACCCAGAAGTTCAAGGACATGTCCGCGACTCGCTACACCCGCCAGACGTTCGTTTACTCCGCCATTCCCTTCCTCCGCAAACGCGGCTTCGACGGCCTGGACATGGATTGGGAATACCCCAAGGGTTCCGATGACAAGAAGAACTTTGTACTGCTGCTGAAGGAGCTGCGCGAAGCCTTCGAAGCTGAGGCCCAGGAGCTGAAGAAGCCTCGCCTCCTGCTCTCCGCCGCCGTGCCCGTGGGTCCCGACAATGTCCGCGGTGGATACGATGTCCCTGCCATTGCCAGCTACCTGGATTTCATCAACCTGATGGCCTACGATTTCCACGGAAAATGGGAGCGCGAAACTGGCCACAACGCCCCGCTCTATGCCCCCTCCTCTGACTCCGAGTGGCGAAAGCAGCTGTCTGTGGACCACGCCGCTAGTTTGTGGGTGAAGCTGGGCGCTCCCAAGGAGAAGCTGGTCATCGGCATGCCCACCTACGGACGCTCCTTCACTCTGGCCAATGCGGACAAGCACGGCCCTAACGCCCCCGCCTCAGGCGGCGGACGCGAAGGTGTCTACACCAAGGAGAGCGGTTTCCTGGCTTACTACGAGATCTGTGAGATGCTCCTGAACGGCGCTGTCTACGTTTGGGATGAGGAGATGAAGGTGCCGTACCTGGTGGACGGAGATCAGTGGGTCGGCTTCGATGACGAGCGCGCCATCCGTAACAAGATGCAATGGATCAAGACGAACGGCTTCGGAGGCGCCATGGTCTGGACCATCGACATGGACGACTTCAAGGGTGAGGTGTGCGGGGGCAATGTCAAGTACCCCCTGATTGGAGCCATGCGAGAGGAGCTGTTGGGCATTTCCCGAGGCAAGGAGGCCAAGGATGTTAACTGGACGGCAGTGGCGGCCACTTTCGAGGACATTGAAGAGGTATATTTCCTATCAGGGTGTATGAGACTCTATCTAACAATTGTGGTTTACTTTCAGAAACCGGAACCCATCAAGATCTCGGTGGATGAGATCCTCAACAAGGTGCGAAAGCCCCAGGTCCAGAAGAAGCAGCGCATCAAGGGTGGTTCCAATGCTATTGAAACGAATTGTAAGTTTTTTACTTCCTCCTGTGGAGAATAAGAATACATGTATCCTTTCTCCTTGAACAGCTCGCCCTGCCCAGGTGTTCTGCTACCTGACGAGCTGGTCCGCCAAGCGTCCAGGTGCCGGAAAGTTCCAGCCCGAAAACATCGATCCCAAGCTCTGCACCCACATCGTCTATGCCTTCGCCACGCTCCAGGACTACAAGCTGACGGAGGCCACCGACGATGACCCGGAGAACTACGAGAGCGTGATTGCCCTGCGAGATGCCAATCCTGACCTGCAGATCCTTTTGGCCATCGGAGGATGGGCCTTCGGCTCTACGCCCTTCAAGGAGCTCACCTCGAACGTCTTCCGCATGAATCAGTTCGTCTACGAGGCCATCGACTTCCTGAGGGATTACAAGTTCAATGGATTGGATGTCGACTGGGAGTATCCTCGTGGTGCCGAGGATCGAGTGGCCTATGTCAGTCTGCTGAAGGAGCTTCGTGTGGCCTTCGAGGGAGAGGCCAAGTCCTCTGGACTGCCGCGACTCCTTCTTACCGCCGCCGTGCCCGCCTCCTTCGAGGCCATCGCTGCCGGTTACGACGTGCCCGAGATCTCCAAGTACCTGGACTTCATAAACGTGATGACCTACGACTTCCACGGCCAGTGGGAGCGCACGGTGGGCCACAACTCGCCTCTGTTCGCCTTGGAATCGGCCACCGGTTACCAGAAGAAGCTGACTGTCGACTACAGTGCCCGGGAGTGGGTGAAGCAGGGTGCTCCCAAGGAGAAGCTCCTCATCGGCATGCCCACCTACGGACGCAGCTTTGAGCTGGTGAACGACACCCAGTTCGATATTGGATCCCCCTCATCCGGCGGCGGCAAGGCTGGCAAGTTTACCAACGAAGCCGGTTTCCTCAGCTACTACGAGGTGTGCTCCTTCCTGGCGGCCGACAACACCACCCTCGTGTGGGACTCGGAGCAGCAGGTGCCCTTCGCCTACCGCGGCAACCAGTGGGTGGGCTTCGATGACGAGAGATCGCTGAAGACCAAGGTGAGAGTGGTGGAGAGATAATCGTAGTACAGGTATAGTAACTCACCTTTCATTTTCCAGACCGAGTGGCTGAAGGAGCAAGGCTTTGGCGGCATCATGGTGTGGTCCATCGACATGGACGACTTCTCCGGCCGTTGCGGCAACGGCAAGTACCCCCTGCTGACAGCCCTTAGCGATGAACTGAAGGACTACAAGGTGGCGCTGGAATACGATGGACCCTATGAGTCCCATGGCCCCCGAGGAGCCTACACCACAAAAGATCGTAAGCTCAGTCTTCCTTCTAGACCCAAACATAGTATTAATCCTGATTTCGTTATCCAGCTCATGAGGTGACCTGTGCCGAGGAGGATGGCCACATCAGCTACCACAAGGATTGGGCCGACTGCACCCACTACTACATGTGCGAGGGCGAACGGAAGCACCATATGCCCTGCCCGGCCAATCTGGTGTTCAATCCCCAGGAGAATGTCTGCGATTGGCCCGAAAACGTTGAAGGATGCCACGAGCCGACGGAGGCGCCAGCCTAAGATCCCCTCCAGAAAACTTTGGAGCGGGACGATGGACCCTTTCCCAACTTTTTGTTAATATTATATAAACAAAATCGATGCCCTAGGATAAGCCGTAAAGTGAAACTGCCACGAAACTCTTTTGCTGCCGCCCCCCAAAACTCCACTAACTATGAAAAAATACTCGAAAACTTGCTAAATTTCGGCTGAATTTTTTTAAAACTAAATATTAGGTCTAACTAGTGTTGTAAGTAGTTTTTATGTCTTAGTTACAAATTCGCACAGAGAAGGAACTCAAAAACCACAAACTACATACTCTACTACCCAGCCGTGTACTAACTTTCGTATTTGACTTTAAATTCGAGGTAAAAAAAAGGTTTATATGGAAGAAGCGTCCGACCCTTCTATATAGAAAACTGTGATAATCATAAGAAAGACCAACAACCAGATCGGCCAGAAGTCACTATTCAAAATTATCTCCAAAATAAAAAAAGACAGTAGTTTCCGCTAATACTATATAAATCCTTGCTCTGCTTTATCCCTAAAATAATAATCCCTATCCGAAAGAAAGTAAACCCACACAGGCACAGAAGGAAATTGTAAATTTTCCAATTAAAACAGTAATTTTGTATTATAGAGTTGTAATTATGTAGTTAAAATAAAAACTATTAAAAAAACACATTAATTATTGTTTCTTTTCTTTTAAGCTAAGTGATTTATTTATTATGGCCCCAGTCTGACGACAGGGCACTACTAAAAAATTATTTTAGACTCATTAGAGTGCTCCTCTCCACGGAAATCTTTAGTAAAAGGCGAAAGATTTATTCGACAACTGAAGAGAAGCCAGAGTACTATTGCCACCTCTCCATTGAGAACTACATGGCGCCTGCGCTAGAAGCAGTTGGGAATTATAAGCAATGCAAAAGGCTGTCTGTAATAAAACTGTTGCATACTTTTAAGGGTTCACACATAGATGGAGCCACTAAGAAATCTGGTAGTTATATTCAAGGGTTGTTTTAAGAATTATTAAAGAACGTAAAAAATAAAAACATCTTCGTTTTAAAAATTTTATTATTTTTTTTTATTGGTTTTCTCAAAAAGTTTTTGTTTTTTACAATCTGTTTTATTTTACTCGTTTGTTTTTGTTTCTTTCGTTTTTAATTAAATAATTAGTCTTACGTTGATGTACACAATAATTTAAAAAAATAAAGTACGCATGACAAACGAAAGAAAACGTAAAATTAGCCATAAATCACACTAAAGCTGGTAAACTAACCGCAGCATCTACAGAGTTGAGAATAATTTCCGATTTAACACTTAGGATAGAATTGCCAAAACGTTTAAAAATAGTTACTTAGAGGAATTATGAGCCGGACTCTGTAAAATGTAATTCTTAAAACATTCGACTTTATATATATATGTATTTGTATGTATTTATCTTTGAATCTTTGTTTTTTTTTTGTTTTTTTCGTTTTTTTTTTGCAACAAAAATGATATCAGAATGCAGTTTTCAAGTGTTTCGAACTAAAATTGACCTTAAATATGTAAAAGTTCCATTCTTTCTTGTATGTCTTCTTGTATGGTGGTGGTGGTGGTGCGGAGTAGTTGAAGCCTTTTAGTTAAATTCCCTCATCCTCTTCTCATTTCGGTGATATGCGTTCGCGCAGGCGCAACGCGACTTCCGGTCTGTATACATATATATAGCGAATAAAATTCGGAAAATCGGTTCTGTGGGGTGTTGTTTGTATAACTAGAGACAGACTTTCATTAGCAAAATATTGTACTCGGATTTTCAGCGCGTGCTTTGCATCATATATCGTTTATATATCGTGAGAGATGATCGGCAGATCGGCGACTTGTGTATATATATAGTGTGTATACATATATATGGACCAACGTAAAATAGTTCAAATCTTGTTTTTTTTTTGTAGATATTGCATGCCAAAGACTCTTTTTTTTGGTTTTCAAAATGGATGTATGTACATATCACGCTATGTGTGGCCTAGACAGTTAATTTTGTTTCAATTTTAGATGCGCTTTCGGTTTCTATTAGAGTTTCTGATTTTCAGAGTTATATATCTTCAGAGTTGAGTATCTCTCGATGAGCTACTTTCTAGAGTCGCGCTGCTGTGCGTCGCTTTTCCATGTTCCATGAACCAACATTTAGATTTCTTTATAAATACATAGTTTCACTTTTCCTTTCCTTTTTTTTTTTTTTTAGCTTTTTAAATAGTATTTAGAAAATTTGTGTTTTCTCTTCTTATTTTTTTTTGTTTGTTTTTGTCTCATTTTTTTTTAAAACATTTTGCTATAAAAAATACACAGTTGAAAAATAAAAACGTTTCTTGGTTGTTGTTTCGTCTTTTTTTTTTTTACCATTTATCGGGTTTCAACTGTATGGGGGAGCGGGGGGAAAAAGAGGCAGACATGCTTTATAAACATTTGATGTGGTTCCTTGTTCGCTTTCTTACTTTCTCTACGTTTCTTTCTTACTTTCTCCTATCCAATCTAGTCCTTAAACCATTTAACTCTGCTCTGAATTTTTTATATTTTTTTGTTGTTGCTCAACGAATTTTACTGCAAAAGGTTGCAATTTCTCTTATTTGTTTTTTTTTTTGTTGTCATTACAGTTATTTATTGTTGCAAAATTTTACAATTTTTTTCTTTCGATTTTTTTTTTGTGTTTTTAATACATATATTTATAAATACTTTCATCCTCTCTTATCTCTGTAAAAATAGATCCACATTTCCTCAGCTCTTTCGTGTGATTTCTTATTTTTTTCTTTTTAACTTTTTGCTGTTTTTTTTTTTTGTTAACAAATTGTTTTCAAATTTTTTTTTGTTTTGTTTGTTTTTGGAGAGATTTCGTTTTCAAAAAAGTGTTTCTTCTGTCGGGATCGCTACGCTTCACAAGAAGCTTGCGTTTTTTTTGAGTTGCATGTTGATGGTTTATTATTATTTTGTTTTGAATTGTGGGTGTTTCTTTTTGTATTGTTTTTTTAAATGCCTAAAATTAAGAGCTAACATAACATTGGATATCATCAGTTTTCTTTCATATTATTTTTGTTTTTTTTTTTGTTTTAAGTTTTGGCTTAACAATACATCTTTTTTCGTATTTTTTTTTAAATTGTTTTATGGTTTCTATTTAGCCAGCGTGGGCCAGCAAAAGTGTCTTAGTCGTAATGAATGTTCCGCTTATTAGTTAAACCGTTTAAATCGTAGTCGCTTCTTATGTTTGTGGTCGTTTGGGAGGAGTGGAGTTGGTGGCTAAGTGAGCTGCGCGTGTTTTCAGTTACAGTTTCAGTTTCCTGGTTGAGGTGCTCAGTTGGTCGTAGACATCAGTTCGGAGAAGGCCTTCTCCAGACAATTCTTGAGTTCAGAATAGGATACAATGAGTACCGATTGCTCATCGCGCGACATCAGTTGCACCTGCAATATTATAATGATTGTTTAGAATAGATCTCTAAGCCGTCTGGGGGATCTCCACTCATCCGACTTGACTTACGCGCTCTATGGAGCCAGCATCCAGCTTGTTGAGGGATTGTACAATATGTGCGTGATCTAGCCAGGGCCGGCCATCCTCGGTTACGGAATGGAACAAATAATCGCGGAATAATTTCAACATGTATCTATCACCAGTCTCTGACCAAGTAAAGTCCAGATTAAAGCTTTAATTAAAAATTAAACCGAGTTAGTTAAACTGTTAAAATATTAATGTTAAATATCATTTTGGCTTACTTGGGCCGCTCATTAATGCTATTTAATTTAACCAAAATGCGATATAACCGCCCGTTCTCCATCTCCTTGGCCAGCTCATCCTCCTGCATGTCTATCTGGCTTTGCAGAGCATCCAGCTGGGTATAGAAACGGGCTCCAATCATAGGCATCAGATCGGTCACCGAGCGACGATTATTAGTGGTAAAGAGGTAACTAAAAAATAGAAATAATTAACTAAAGTTTAGCTTAAAATTAAGAATAATACTTACACAATAAAGTTACGCAGATCGGTGGAGTAGTTTCGGGTGACCATGTCGATGCTGGACTGGACATTGTCGCGCTGTACGGATTGCAGACAGCGGCAGGCCAAAGCTAATACTAAGCGACCCAGAGCGGTCAGATCATCCTGGAAGGATCATAAATATAAAAATTTTTTCAATAAAAAATAAGGCCATCCTGCAGTACCTGCTGGTGCATATTAACCAAGGCCAGTGGATTGGCGGCGTTGGGGTCGAATTGCGTGATATCCGAGATGCAGCACGAACTAAACCTAACCCTTTTTCCCGTAACTATAATCTTGGTGGGATCCAGGACCCTGAAATCGAGAAAGGTTACTATATGTTGGGAGGATCTAACCAATCTCTACTTACTTGCATGCTAGACCCGCCTGGTGGATGGCTCTAAGGCCGGCGGTTAGCTGCATGATTATCGACCAGATGGTGGACTCCGGCAGCAAAGGTCCGCTGTTCGATCGCTGTATGTTGCTCTTATGACTGGAGGTTAAAGATAGTACGGTCTTAGAGAAGCATAGAGACTCATTTAGATAAGGAGACTCACCTGAAGGGGCGGGCATCGCCTTGGAATGGATCAGTGTAACCGTTGGTATCGGGCGCTGGTGTAAAGTACTTGGCCAGCAATGTCTGTGAGCCGGGATAATAGTCGTAAACTAATACTAAAGCTGCAAGGTTAGAACAAGTTATAATCAGAGTACATTTTTGAGAGCTTACTAAGAGTGATTAAAATATGTGTGATAAGGTGGAAGTGCTTGACTTAAGATTACAGATATTTTGGTGCTTGGAGGTCTTTTTTTAGATTTCTTACAACCTTTATATGGTCCTAGTCCACAATAGTCCCTAATTACCCTAATTTCCACTTACAATTATCACCAAATGCTTTCGTCGTAAACACCTCCCGTAATTGCACCACATTCGTGTGCTGCAGCTTCTTCCACATCTCCACCAGCGTCATGCACTTGGTCGACTGCAGGCGGAACCCTGAAAAGGCCACAAGTGGCATACATATAATTATATAATTGTTTAATTAAACAAATGGCTCTGGGAGGGAGGACTCACCGTGCAACCTTCGCAGGCAGTACTTGTAGCCTGTGGTATTGTGCGTGGCCCGGTACGTGCTGGCGGGTAGCGTTAGCTTGGCATGCAAGGGCTGGGCCGGCGGTTCCAGGGGATACAGAGCATGGTAGTTGTCCACCTCCATTGGGAGGGCGTGCTGGGCCGCCTCCGCTGCGTCCATGATCAGGTTGGAGATCTCGTTGCGGGCAAGAATTTCGGAGCGCATCTCGTCGGGTATGAAGAAGGCGGACTCCAGCTGCGTTTTCGGGTGCATGGTCATCACATTGGAGGCCGGACCCGGATAGACATGCCCCGTGTAGAACATAGTTGGCGGCACCCCGCCAACAGCGTTCATCGGCGCCACGGCACTGACGCCGTGGTGGGCGGGATGAGTGGTGTCCACCACCACTGAGTTCACGACCGGCTGGTTGTTCTGTGCGTTGGCAGTTGGATAGAAGTAGATGGTGCCGCCGACGTTCTCCTGGACAAGATATTTCAGGAGAAGATTAGCTAATGTCTGAGACTCCCAGAGAGGGCAGCACTCACCTGATGCACACTTGCCGGCATAGTGGTGGGTATTGGTGAGGCTCCGTGTGGTGTCATGCCGTGGGGTGGGGATTTCTCACCCGGACCACCGCCACCGCCCGCCAGCATGGCCGCCGTGGGTGATTCCTGGCGCAGCATCGCTCCGTGACCCCGGTTCTTTAGTGGTGTCTGGGCGGACATGCTGCTGACGAAAGGCGCTGCAGCGGGATTCGGTGGACCGTTGCCACTTATAGCTATAGGTGCTGATACTGCTCCTCCTCCTCCCAGAGGTTGTTGTTGTTGTTTTTGTTGTTGCTGCTGCTGTTGTTGTTGCTGCTGTTGTTGTTGTTGCTGTTGTGCAATAGTGACAGTGGCAATGGAGGCAGATTTCTGCATGGATAGCATGGAGGTGTTGCCGCCGTTGGTCTGTTGCTGTTGTTTGGTAATGGTGGCTGATGCGGCGGCCACCGATGATGTGGTAACTGTTGGTGCACCTGCGGCGGCGGCGGCTGCTGCTGCGGCTGCTGCTGCTGCGGCGGCTGCTGCGGCCGCTGCTGTTAACCCATTAACGCCATTGAGTCCATTACTCAATTGCATAGGAGCGCTGTGATATGGTGGATAGAAGTTGGGGGACGAGTTGATGCGCGTTGGAATGAACTCGGGCGACTGTGGTGTGACCTAAAGGAGGAGGTAAAAGGTTAAAGGTTAGTATAAATCCAAAAACTAACAACAAACATACATATACAAGGATACTATTCTATCACTACCACTACTATTAACTACAGTAGACTCCCACTAGGACTCCCACAAACTTCTACTACCACATTTAAAGCACTTTTCAGATCTACGAGGTGGTTACCTGAGACTTTTTATTAACCGCCATGGGCGAGTCCAGGTTAAGCAGTGAGAACCCGTTATTCAGCCCATAACCGTTCGATGTGGCGACATTCTGACGGTTCTGTGTGTGTGTGACCCCGAAAGTTCAAAGAAATGAAAAGAAAAACGAAGAAAAGTTTTAGTTTTCTGAAGTTTCATCGGTTTGATCTAAAGGGGTTTTTTAGGGAGTGTATCTCACAGATACGTATCACTGTCTGGAGTGATTGTTTGACTTAGATAATGTTGGTATTATCATTTTAACCTTATCTGGAGGGGGTATTCGAAACACCTCACCTCGTTTCAGGGGCTGGCAATCATTATTTTGGAAAATAAATATTATTTTTAATATTAAATATATGTATTTAGAGATTACTTCTTTGGTAACCTCAATTAAAATTGCTGATCTGTGCATATATTCTATATATATTTTTTCGCATTAACACACTTCCATGGTTATTTTATTTTTTAAGAATTCATTCCCCATTCCAACACAAAATTGATATTTTTAAAATGTATATTGTACCACTTATATGGCACTTAAATAAAAACTAAAACTCGGTCAAGTGTATATTATGTGCCGATGTGTATGGAAGGCCGATGGAATTGAAATGTTTCAACCGAAAAACAAATAATAATAAAAAAAAAACATAATTAAAAATACTTGAAGCAGTCAGCCATTCCAGCTGTTGACTTTCCTCCCAACAGCTGTTTTTGTTGTGGGCGTAGGGGGTGTGGGTGTACTGGAACTTACCATATAGGTGGCGAGTTTACTCTCTGAAGGTATACCATTCGATGGCGAGAAGAAAATTGGATCCATAGCAGCCGTATCTACGAAAAAATAGAGCACAAGAGAATACATATTATAGAGAGTTGCCGGTTATGGATATGATAATTGATTAGAAATCAATTAAACAAACATCAACAGACTATCGGTGTATGTGTGTGTTTGTGTGATAAGCCACCTCCCCCTTCCCAAAAAACCCCATCCCCCTCTACCTATAATTCTTGTTATTTTCCACAGTTATCGATACGACGATAACGCGCCTAAGGCCCCCCAACATTTTTTCAGAGTATGCGCAATATGTGTTGTTGTTGTTGTTTTCGTGGCTCCAAGTTCCAAAGCCGAGACGCAATTTCTTTCCAACAACAACACCACCACCACGAATATCACCTTTAATTTGCATTTCGCACATTTAATAATGGAGTGTTTTGGGGTTATGATGGGATATATACCTTCCGCTCCTATGTCTACAACTTGGAAGCCGCAGCGTCATGACTAACCAACGATTTTGTGCTCTATTTTGTTGCCTTCTTCTTCTTGCTAGCCGTTTTTTTTTTTTTTGGAAAGTTCCCAGAATTTTGAACGTCTCCGGAACCCAGCCGGATATTCGAATACTGAATCAATGCTAAGCCGACTAGTCTGTTTCTAATTCTGAGACTTGAGTCTCATTCTGATTCTCATTTCAAATGCCCTCCCCCCCAAAGGGAAAGTGAAATAAACATGAGGTACCCCCCAATGTCGCGGGGGTATGGGGCCATTGGCTCTTGCCAACGTCCGAAGAGAAATCAAGTGATATTGGCCTTGAATTCGGTGGATATACTCAAAATAAGTAAACTTATGGTCTATATGGAACAGGTTGTATTAACTTTTTAGTTCATTTTGATCTAAAGAGCTATATAGGGGTTCGACTGAGCTATATATTAAATTCGATTTTATTTAAAACACGTACTAAATGTCTGAAAGTTGTTAGAACTAGTTATTACAACTATTTATTAAAGTTCTTTAACTTAAAAGTCTCATTCGTCTTAAAAACTTCTCTAAAATCCAGTATTTTAATCAAATTTTTAAACTTCAAAGGGTATTTAATAGTCTTTATTCCTACATTTTGTTTACAAAATAACAATATAATTTCATTTCGAACGCTTTCGTTTTTGTTGCTGCTGCTGATGCCGTAGAAGCAATATAATTTGTAGCCCGATTTTATTTATTTGACTTAAAATTTGAAAACAAACACAAGAGAAAAGAGAACGCGAAACGTTTTAATTGAATGCCCATGATAATGATGATTGTTATTTGGGTGAGTAGGTGGGAGGAGGGTACACAGGATGGCGAAGGCGAAGAACCTGTTTTTGGCGACACTTTCAAGTTTGACAGTCACAAACAGGTGTTACATGCTTACAGTTTGAGGCGAACTAAGCATGGCTCAGTGTTCAGTGCTTGTGTAACCGTTAAGAACCAAAAGTTGTTTTCACTTTACAGCCGACACTGGATTTTTGTTGTTTTTGTTGGCATGACGTCGGCACAAAACAATAGGCTATAGTATGTATGTTTTGCCAACTACTACTATATAGAAAACCGATGATTATTGGGCTGTTTGCCTTATGCTGCGTTTCGCGGTGAAACAGGCAGACAGCTTTGTTTTGCTTCAAAGATCACGAACGCGTTCATGAAAAAGCCAAACACACACACACACACAGACACAATCAAAACACACGCCACTCTGATATACCCTTTATATACAAATATATATACATATAGTATACTACATATTATAATGGGGAGCAAGCCAAACAATAACAAAGAGTACGTTGTTACGTCACGTAAGTTCATATGTAGATGTGGCAGAGCGGGTGTCGCTAAGTTTACCATTTACCGTTTTCTTTTCGGTTTCTTTTTTTTTTTGCCGTGTGTCACTCGGCTTTTGTTATTGTTTTTTCAACGACACGACAACGACGACAGGCGGAAGGACGGGGGGCCGCTCGGCGGCGTAAGTGTAATGCATATACTCGTATGCAAAAAAAAACCAGGTGCTAAACATCGGACGATCGATCGCGCCACGAACCGAGCGGCAGCGCTGCGTTCTCTCAAATGAAAAGGCAGCCACGGTGCGCGGAAAAAGCCGCTGAATGGGGCCGCGATACGGCACAGTGGGATGAAAAGATAAATTTAACTATAAAATGTATTTATAGTGAGGAATTTAAGGGTAATAAAATAGCATCATTTACAGATTATCCTTTCAGGATATATATTTTTAAGCTTAATATTCTTAATAATCGAACGCATCCCACAGTGCGGCAATGAGAGGACCCAACCGATAATGCGCTCAAGAGAGAGAAAGAGAGTGAGAAGAGAGCTGGCTCCACAGTTACTCTAAAACTGTGTGACGATGACAGACGAGCGGAGAAGACAAAGTGGGCGTGTGGAGTGGGGCTCGCTTGCTCGCCCGCCCGATTAACTGTAAATATGTGGCCATAGCTGCAATTGTTGTTGATATTGCAGCAAGTACAGTAAAGACACAGTCAGGAAAACCCCATGAACAAAATAAAACTTAAAGAAAGCAAATCTATTTTGCTATCTGGAGATAATTCTTATCAAAATTCGAAAATAAATTCAACTTTTTTTTATTTTAAGTTTTTAGTTTTTATGGCTCCACTGTAGTGGGAAAGTTCAAGCTCTGCTGGCACACGCGGAACACTAACAAGAACAATGAAAACCCATTTTTTGTTTGTTTGCTTATTTAGTTCTCTAACCTCAGTCCGCAGTCCCCAAAGTGCCCTCAGTTCGGGGAGACGGCTCTCTCCCCGATTCCCATTCCCATTCCAATGACCCTTATTCCCATTTTTTTTTCCATCGGGGGGTATTGCATTCTGTTTGTTCTCGCGATCATGTGTTTGCCACTCTAACCGAAACGGGTATTTTGCGGATTTTAATTATGCGACTCGTGGGGGCCATGCAGGGGGGCGCTGTGCTGTAAGCGATCATCTGATAAGTTCACATCTACATATAGTACATATGTATGTGTAAGGGGGGAATCGGGGTGGCAATGTAATAACAATAATTGAAACGCATACATTCGTAAATGAAATATTTATAGCCAAGGCTTTGCCTTCATTATCAGCCCAGCCACAAATGCCCAGCCTATCAAGGTACATGATAATACAGAAATACTCCTACAAATGGCTTTTGTAGCTCGGCAGAAGAAATAGGGTCCACCCCATAAAAAAGATCAATAAAAATTGATAAAAAGTATGTACATTTCAAAAGCATGAATGGAAAGATAGCCAAGGAAAGAGGTGGCCTTTTTTATGTACACTTGTTGTTCATATTCTGAATCTATCTAACAGATATATTTTTATCTGTCGGATACATCTATCAGGTTGTCTAACAGACACCTAGTACTAGGTACCTACTGCTAGGTAGCCAATAAACCTCTTAAAATTTGAATAAAGACCTTACCATAAAGATCATACCATCCCTCACGAAAAAGAAATCCTTCACGAAAAATGGGTACAAAAAATCCGAAAAATATTTCGTCTCAGGATTTTGAGAAAAATGGTGGAGAAAATGGTGGAGAATCGATCTAGAAATCGTTTGAGGTACTCCGCTCAAGAATCGGATAAGAATTGGGGAAGATATAGCCATCACAGTGGACCCTATAGAGAAAAACCCATTTTCAAGGAATCCTATCATGAAAAATGGACAAAATATCTGAAAAATATTTTGTCTCAGGATTTTGATGCAGAATCGTGGAGAATCGATCTAGAAATCGGTTAGCGTACTCCGCTTGAGAATCGGATATACATTAGCTGAGATATGACCATCTTCGTTGGCCCTTCATGGAAAGCCAAATTTTGCAAGAGTTCCCTCTAAAAAATTTGATACAAAATCTAAAAAATATTTGGTTCCTAGATTTTGAGACATATGGATAGAGAATTGATCCACAAATCTTTTAAGCTATTTCTTACAAGAATGACATAAAAAACGGCAAAGTTATAGCCTTCCATTTTTAAAAGTCTGAAGGGGAACCACCACAAAAGTCATCACTATAGGCGGCCTATCGAGATGATGAATAAATTAACTCTGCAATAATAGTCAGAAAACCATGTCGCGGGAATCTAAAAGACATGGAAATGCTGGCGACTTCTGTTCTTGGCCGAGTGGGTCTCTAAACTTGGCCAACAGAACCGTAAACCGCTTGTCTGTCAATCGTTTTTAATGCTGATCGTCGCCAACTGGGCTTGAATATTGGCCAGAGCGAGCTTGGAGCGCTGAGTTGGCCAACACAGACGAGTTTGGTTGGTTTTTAAAGCCAGCGGCAACAGCCAAACGGCAAACGGCGGCAACTCTGTGACCCAATTTTGGAGCCACCGCCACCGCCACTGCCAAGCAACAACAGCTGCTTTCAATCATAGAGGCTCCGGCGAACAGCTGTGCAAGCGTTTTTTTTTTTTAAAGCGAGGGAGGTCAGCCACTAGGCCTGTGCCTGGGTCTGGGCATGGGGGGCATGGGGGCCTAGGGGGGGTTAGGCTAAGCTCATACAAAACAATTGCGAAAGCCACAAGCAACAGTCCGAAATGTAAATTGTGTGTAAATATGTACACATTAAATTAAGCCTACTCGTGCCACTCGTCGTATGCATGCGATTTCGATTTCAACATCGCGAAGTTTCAAATTTTTTTTTTTCGAAATGCGGCCAACGAGTTGACAAAGAAAGGTACGAGGGGGGTATGATGGGGAAGAGTGGGCGGAAGAGCACACCAGTAGCGGAAGTTGTAAATGCCAACAGATACTACAGTACAACCTCCATAAACTGAACCACAATATTGCACTATTTCGAACTGCACTTAGTTTGTTAAAAAGAGACATCACTTTGTGAAAGTTCTCTCGCTCCCACACTACTTTCTCATTTTCTCAGAGCGAGAGAGAACATTTGATTGATGGTTTGAACGTCACTTTACCTACCGATGGAGGGGGAAGGGGGGTTAACACATGTCACGCATTATATTCCCGATTCTCAACTGTTTTTATCGCTTGTCTCTTTTTTCTCGAGCACCGTTTACCGTTAAGACCTCCACTCAGACTCGCATATGATAATTACAACAACAACAAGCGGTTGGGGGCCAGGGGCGTAGGTGTCAATGGGGGCGTGTTTTTCGGGTTGGCGATTGACAACGCGCTTCGCTTGCAAACGTTCGCGGCCGCGACTAACATATGAGTGAGTAACCAAAAAAAAATAAATAAATAAAAATTACAGGTAAGCTCGAGAGAGAGAGAGAGAGAGAGCGAGCTAGAGCGGCAGAGCAGAGCGAACGAAAATGGGGGAAAATGAAAAGCAAACACCTCTTCACACACAAAAGCACGAAGCAAAGTGCAAAAGCAAACAGCAAAGCAAATCGAACACTAAAGAAAACAAGAGACAAACACAAACAAAGCCCCCCCTATTGAAGCAAAGCAACAAAACAAAAAGAAATCACAGTTTTAGAGTAACTGGAAAGGGTAAATGTTTTGTAAAGTGGCTTGATGTTGATAAGGGAAATGAAAAATAATCAAAATAATGAGAAAGATAACAGTTAATTTATAAATATATTTTGATTATCAAGGGTTAATATTTAAAGGATTTTATAATTATATTTAAAATAGAAAAACTTAATTTCTTATTAGAGAAATTCAACCTTAAACTTGGCTTAGTAGCTAGAAGCTCTCCATTCTCCATCGTATTCCGGCTGTCACGTGTCCGGGCCACGCACTTGGCCAAATTGCTTTATGAAACAAACTGGGCTAAGCAAGGGTTGGGGTTGGGGTTAGGGTTGGTATCCATTCCCCATATGTATATGCCCCATTAATACTCTATATACCATACAACCATACCATATAATGCGTGTGTGAAGAACATTTCGGCTCAAGGGCACAATGTGATTTTTTGGCAAGCCAACTAGCCAAACTCAGAGACACACAATGGGGCTAGAAAAGGAGAGGGGAACTATTAGCCATTTGCCAAAAAAGAAAAGAAAAAAGAGCCTGCGTGCCAACAAAAGAATGTGTTGCATACTTTGTTGCGCTGCCTCTTGGAATTTCGCGAATGGCAAACAAACAACAACAACAACAAGAAAGTGGTGCAAAAAAAAAAAAAAAACAAAAGTGACAAGTCTGGCACATTAGCGACGTCAACTTGTCTGCAACGACGCTGGCAACGCGGTAATTAAATTATGGGGAACGGCACAGGAAATGAGGGGGGGTATGAGGTGTGAGGCATGAGGTATGAGGCATGAAGGGGTGTACTGAAGAAAGCAACATTTCACGCTAATTTCCCGCTAATGTCGATATAGTAATTTACTAATTTTTAGCAAGACTCTAAGCCGGCTATTTCACGGTTAGATAAGAGCCTAGCTAATCACTGTATTAGGTGAGAAGCCATTAAATAATAATTAATTAGATGTTATTCAGGTTTCATTCTCTTTTATATTCTTTCTATAATCACGTGGATATTTTTAAAAGTTAGGCCTATAATATCATCAATGGACCATCTAATTCATTCATCGAATAATCAGTTTAATCGTGTCATCCCATTCTTGTAGTTGTTTTTAGTTTTCCTTTTGTAGAAACGATCCATCTATCCTTTAACTCTAACCATACTAATTCATTAATCCTTTAATCCGATTAATCGGATCATCGTTCCCAGTTTTTATTCTTTAATACATATATTCTTTCTATAAACAAGTGGATATTTTTAAAAGCTTAATAATACCTCTAGATCCTTTAGATCTAGATATAATAAATACCTTTAGAATTCTACTCCAATTCATTCATCGTATCATCCTATTAATCGCATCATCGCATGGCTCCTATTAAATATATATAGTTCCCAGTTTTTGTTATTCAGTTCTCCCTAATAGCCCTTTCACTCCCCAAGTCTCCACTACCAATCTATATATATAAAAGAACAACGTGTTTTATGTTACAACACTTATAAATCAAGAACGGAAGAACAGATTTGAGTGAAAATTGGTAGGGAGGTAGCTTAGAGCCAGGAGAAGGACATAGGATACTTTTTGTCCCGTTCGACAGCGTTCCTCCCTGGCCCATACTTTTTTATTTAGGCAGACAGCTAAGAAGAAAATGTCAAATGTCAAAATGTCAGTTACAAACGAAGTCAAATTCATAGTCAGGCTCTCAAATTTAACAACGAACCAAAAAGATTGTGTTGCGCTTCCGGGAAAGTGAAATTGCCTCAACTTGAAGCACCACTAGAGCCTCTGCACTCTCTATTGATATTTGTAAGAAATCAATATTAAAACTATTTCTATTAAATAAATAATTAACAAGTGGATTGAAGTGAAGTGAAGTTTAATTAATAATGCCGCGACCAAGACGATCGAATCTTTCCCGACAAAGCCGTAATGCAAGAAGAATACAAAATACTGCATATGAAAGGACTGAAGAAGAACGAGAAATTGCACGTGAACAGAGCCGCAATAGTAAGGCTCGACTTCGTGCTTCTCAAATAGATTTTAATTTGCGACGAAAAATTTTAGCTGATTTGAATCGAGCTGCGTTTCGATACGATTGCAGCAATGATTACAGCTTGCATCCTAGCGTTTGCATTGGGCAAATGGACGTTGTTTGCGAGTATTGTGGTGCATTAAAGTTTTCCGGAGAAACGCCTGGATTATGCTGCGTTAATGATAAAGAGAAGTTGCCAGTAATTCCAAGATCTGCGGCTGCCGACGAAATAAACGCTTGCCTCAAATCTTCAAATCTATGGCGCTATGTGAAGAAACTGCAGCTGATAACAAACATGAGAGTTACATTGCTTAATGATACATCTGCTGAAGATTTCTCGGAGCAATTTCTGACTATCGGTAATGGTCAAGTACCTGTCGATGAATCGAGCGGATTAATATCATTTCCAAATAATTTTTGTAATTTTGTCTCATCAAAAGACGAACTTATCAACAATGTATTTCCAAATATTATTTCTAACTACAAAAATAATGAATGGTTGAGTGAGCGAGCAATTTTAGCGGCTAAGAATAAAGATGTAGATGACCTGAACTACATAATTCAAAATAAGATCATTGGAACAATGCATTCATTCAAATCTATTGACTGCGTCACAAATGAAGATGAAGCCACCAACTATCCAATTGAATTTTTAAACTCTTTGGACGTGCCTGGCTTACCACCGCACAATTTACGCCTAAAGGTTGGCTCCGTAGTAATCATGCTTCGAAACATAAACCAACCAAAACTGTGCAACGGTACGCGTTTGGTGGTTAGTAAATTGATGAACAATGTAATTTACGCTACGATAATGATAGGAAAATTCAAAGGTGAGGAAGTTCTAATTCCGAGGATCCCGATGATCCCAACCGATATGCCGTTTGAATTTAAAAGACTTCAATTTCCGATACGTCTTGCATTTGCCATGACAATCAACAAATCACAAGCCCAATCCTTAAAAGTTTGTGGTTTAAATCTAGAACATTCATGTTTTTCCCATGGTCAATTATACGTGGCATGTTCACGGGTCGGAAAACCATCTGCGTTGTTTGTTTTTGCGCCTGATAATAAAAAAAAAAATGTCGTGTATTACAAGGTGCTTGAGTGAAGAGCAACCTATATACTAAAATACAGAAATAATAATGAATGATTAAGGAGGAGAAACAAAGAATATTGTATACCCACAAGTATTACAGAATTTAATTAATTTGAAAATTATTCTTTTTTGTTTGACTTATTTTTTATGCGTGCAACAACAATATGCCACAGCGAAACGTGGCAGGGTACTGCTAGTACAGTCTATATTTAGAGATAAACAAAAAACATTTTTGATGAAAAACTTATTCGCAGGCAATTTCCGCGCCACATTGTAAACAAAAGAGGAAAAGCGGGAAAATGCAGAGGGGAAATGGGCACTTCTTCCTGTCGCGGCAGACAACAAAATCGAGTATAATCAATCGATAGTTATTTTTTTTTTTTTGGCTTTCAAGCGCCAGACTAACACAAAGAACCAGCTAGACAATAAAAACAAACTGGATGGAAATAAAATTAAGAGTGTCTATGTTTTATTTTTGGGGGGCTAGGCTGGGGGGCGGTACTTTTTAGGAGGCTTTTAGTTCGGTGCGTCAATAAAATTCAGCGAAAATATTTGCAAAGAATCGGCCGAGACCTTTTCTTTTCTTTTGTGGGTTTTATGGTCTATAAACAAAGGCTAAAATTGGATACTTCAAGAGGTGGGTAGAGGCACAAATAATGACCATTCTCGGAGGAGGAGATATCCCTCTGCCAGTTTAGAAATCAATATCCAAAAAAATCTCCAATTTCGATTCTGCCAAAAAAAAAAAAAAAAGAATAAGAGGCCCAAACATGAGAGTGCAGCAGCAAGAAGCCAGTTGTTGGGGAAACCAGTTCTCGATTCCGCCCAACCAGAACGGACACACAAGAGTAGGGTAGTGGGGGGTGGGGTGGTGTAGGGCTCAGACCATCAACATCAACAGGTAACCCAGTGCACCTACAAAGACAGACAGAAAAGCAGAAAATGCAACAACACCACCAGAAGTGGCCATCATCCGAGCCATCATCGAAGCCAATGGGTTTCCGTCAGCTGCTGTTGCCCTCTTGGCTTGCAAAGGAGGCACTCTCTATAGAGTGGATATTGCCGTTCCTGACTGCCGGACTGCCTGTCTTCCTGCTGTTTTTGTTGTCTTCCTGGAGCTGTTGTTTTGACGCCATGGAGGAGCCAAGTTTTGTTTTTTTTTTTTGGCTCTGAAAACTGGTTTCTAGAGGGCTTTTCTCAGGGTTTTCGGTGGCTTTTCATACCCTAGCTGGGATTAGTTGATAGAATAGCAGTACTTGATATTAAGGTATGATATGATATGATGTTATGATGATATCATATTATATTATAAAATCTTTTGAGATCTAAAGGGATAAGTAAGGATTTGTTCTTCAACAAAGGTATGAGGTCTTAAATAATTATATTTCTCGAAAACCAACCATATCATACCAATTCTTTAGCTCTTCCAGATCTTGAGATCTACATGGTATAAATCCTATAATATAGAAAAGTTCCTTTTTTAAGGAAAATATTTATCATAATATCGGGTCTCTTCAGCTTCAGCTCTTCCAGATCTTGAGATGGAATAGTTTCTACAATACATGAACTGATATATAGTTGGTATTCTATTAGTAACATTCGATTCTTATACCTTAGATGAGTACTTTTTAAGAAGAAAAGTTCCTTTAAAAGGAAAATAATGAAAATTATATCAAGTCTCTTCAGCTTCATCTCTAAAAGATCTTGAGGTCTTAATAGAATAGTTCCTGTAATAATATAACTGAGATATTATTAGTTCCTATAGGATAGGATTTTTGTTAGGTTCTTATACCTTAGGTGCTTTATCTTGTTCAGCTCTAATAGATTTTCAAATCTATAGTTTTATAGAAGACCTAATAGTTTCTAAAAAAAGGGACTATATTACCGAGATATTATTAGTTCCTTACTATAATCCATAGATCTCTAAGGTAAAGGATCTATAAGAATTAATCTCTACAGAATTATAGATCTCTAAGGTAAAAGGTCTATAAGAAATAATATTCTATAAACCTCTAAGGATGTATACGATCTATAAGATCTATCTCTAAAAGATCTATAAGAAATAATAAGATGTAAATAGATATCTAAGTAAAAGATTTATAAGAATCTAAGGTAATATTATCTATAACCTATAGATCTCTAAGGTCAAATAGTAATATACAAGATTTTTAAGAATGTATATCTATCTCTTTAGATCTCTAAGGTAAAAGATCTATAAGAATTACTCTATAAGAACCCTCCCCAAGACACCATCTTCTCTCAAACAAATTTCATAAAAAAACCTCCTCAAAAGGATAGGGTATATAAGGTTCTGTATACAAACAAAAGTAGCACTATTCCAGTCTCATTGTTTTGGATTTGGCGAAGGGCAGGACCGAGAACCAAGAACCATGAACCGAGACTCGATTCGAGTAGCGAGGAAGTGGTTTTTCCTGCCGTACCTGTATGACTTTTCCTCTTCTCTCTTCTTCCCTTGTTTCTTTACCTATTGTCTTATTCGCTTTTCGACAAAAAGAAAATCATCTAGAATGCAAAGTGTGGAACTTGTTCCTGATCCCAGGAGGGGTTGTTGCAAGGAGTCTGACGAAGACCATGTCCAGGAATGAAGGAAAAACGATAATCGATGGCAGGGAATGCAAGTAATTAAAGGGAAACCGGGTGGGTCACGGTAGATTGATTTCATCGAGATTCTCACCTAACCTTCCCAGCTCTCCACCTCCCCCTTGTCCTTGGACATCCCTCTTGGCTCTGGCTCCGGTCACGTCCTGTGAGTGGGCCGTGTAATTGGCAATAATCACAAGATGCAGCTTTGGAACGAAAATTCAATTTACATGCCGCGCCGAAGCGAGATGGCGAGAACATTACAGGATGACCCCTGACCCCTCAACCCCCCTCGGGATATGGCGGGGGAGTCTTATGAAATATGCCAAAGGTGACTGTCAATTAAAGGTCAGATGGGGTAGATAAAAATTATTAGATTTGTTTTAGAAGATATTATATTCGTTATTTATAATACTAAATATAATAATATAATTAATAATAATTATTATTATATTCGTAGGTATAAGGGCTATTAAGGAATTCCTAAAAGCTGTGCTCTTCTTTTCTTTTTTTGTATTTATTGTCTTTGATTTGCTTTGCATTGTTTGTTTTTTTTTTTTTTTTTTTTTTTTTTTTTGCACTTACCTGCCGGAAAGAAATTGTTCAAGAACGTTGACTTTTTTCTCTCCTCTTCTCACATTCACCTCCGGTTTCGTTTCTCCTTTTTTTTGTTTTTTTTTTTTTTCGTTTTAAAAGTGCACTGATTTCCAAAAAAAAATACGTAATTGTTTTTTTTTGTGTTTTTTGTATTTTTTTTTTGTTTTTCTTTTTTTTTTAATTTATTTTCTTATTTTATTTTAATTTTTGAATAAATGGAAACATAAATTTAAATAAGACATATAATCCGCGCTTACTTTCTAAAATCTCACATTACACATTTTCACATAATTAATTGTTTTTTTTTAGTTTTTCGTTTTCTTTATTTTTTTTTTAGTTTTTCATTAAAGTTTTTTTTGATTGAAATGCATTTTCGGGCAAATAATTAACAATTGAGGCGCATCGACTGCAAAAACGGTAAAAAGAAGAGAATTAAACAAATTAGTATACAATTATTTATCCATAACGGTAAAACAAAGACACTTCTTTATAGACCCTACACTATCCTGTTGGGAAAGGTGACTTATAGGGAGTGGGACCTGTAACTTTATTTGTTTTTCAAAAAAGGGCTACAAAACGAAATCCAAAAAGCAACAGCACACATCACAAAGGTAAGGGGGGAGGGGGTTAGGAAAAAGGGGGGGGGGAGACTGCTTGGATTTCATTTAATTTGTGTGCTTGTATGAGTGTGTGACGGGACGCCTTTCCTTAATATACAGACACAATTGCGCGAATATTACTTTTGATTTTTGCACTTTGGTTTTTCACTTCTTTTTTTTATTTTCCTTGGAGACCAGAAGCACCAGCAGCAGCAGGCTTATTTTTCCATATTTTTAGAGTTTTCCAACACACACACACACACACACACATACACAAGAAGACACATGGAGATATTCCGAACCTGCGCCAACACACGCCAGGCAGCAGAAGTATTTTTTTTCTTGTAATAGCACTTGAGGGAGTTTTCTTTTATTTTTTTTTTATTATTATTATTATTTTTTTTTACCAACGAAAATACATTTTCCAGGCGGCAAACGAGGCAAATAAGAAAAACGCTACCGCGATTGTGGCTGCCCGGAATGAAAATGAGGGAAAAGGAAACGACAAAAAAGACGATCCAGCAGTGAAGCCACATGGAGTCCACAAGAGCACCACCACAGCACAGCAGAGTACAATAAAACAACAACAATTACAGCTGTGTTTGCAACAGTGGAACTTGTTGGAGAGTGGTGGGAAAATGTCTGCGGTCAGGATATATTTTGCAGGATATATGTATACGATTGTCGTGAAGCCCTAGCAATTGGCGTTGTTATATATACGAAACGTGTAGAAGGGGGAGGGGGGATGGGGGGGGGGGGCAGGACAGTTCAACAGGACTCAACAGCTGGTGGCGCACAAGCAGCAAACGCAAGGATGCGATCCACATAGAGAAAAGTGGGGAGCTTGAAATGGAGCCATATTTGTGGAACTAAAAACAGCTGGCTGCAAAAATACAAGTGGAGAGGTTGGTAGGGGAGGGGGGGAGGTACCTCCTCTGAAAGTCTACTGCGGAATATAACATTTGGAGTAAACTTTCGTAAAACGCAATTTGGCATCTTGGCCCACAGTGGTTTGGATTAGTCATTGTACACCTTTGATCTAGCAGTTCTGATTTTCTTTCTTTTTTTGGAGTTTGAATTCTTGTTTTATTTTCCGCAAGCATACCCAAGCGGACGCGACACACACACTCACACACACGCTTGCCACAGTCTGGAATGGAGATTTGGGAAATCGGTGGCGAGAGTTCATTTCCCCGAGCCACTTATATGCCGACCAGAGTCTGTACAGCCCCCATAGCCATTTCACTTAATTTTAAAACCATTTAAATCACTACAGAAATGAAATAATTGAACGCTTACAGCCAGTAATAGGGTTGGAAGCGGCGATAAAAAAACAACAAACAGTAACAGTGTTGTGGTACGTATAGAAGTTCCAAAAGCACATCACTAGGGCGGCTATCGTTTGGGTCTTAGCTATCGATAGATATTAAAAGAGCTAAATTTAGCGGGAAATCGAAAATCTGGTGTGTGTGACCTTATCATCACAAATCACAAAATACCAGAAAAAATAGTACATTCATTTTTTGGGAAAGAAGGCTATTTGTTTGTTGTTTTGTTATCATTCGCTCTCAGTCCATTCGTTTGACAAGTTCGTTTCTAAAAAGAGCTCCTCAAAAAATAAAAATAAATTTTCCATCAAAAAAGAAAATAAGTGAAAAACAAAATTTCAATTCCTGTAGGCCAATAATACTTTCTGCTGGCACAGAGTTTTCCTGGCTATTCAACAAGAAGGGGGCTCCAACGGAATAGGAGAAAAGTTTTGGGGGCAAGAAAAGCTGATAAATAAGTGCAGTGTGCCACACAAAACACTGGGAGGCAGCAAAGTTTCAAGAGAGAGAGAGAGGAGGCGTTGGGATTTGTGTTGAAACGTGTGTTGGTGTGTGTGCGTCGTTCCCCCTGGCAAAATCATTATTTCTTGGCAAATCAGAGCCACAATATCACAGTGCACACAAGTAGTAGTTTAAAAAAAAAATAAATAAAAAATATGTCAACGGTCGAATCTTCGAGTTCGGCGGTGCAGCAGCCCCCCTCATCGACATTGCCGCTACTTGGCGATAACCAGCACTCGGCCATGGCCTCCACATCCTCGTCGACCGCATCCGCTTCGTCCTCTTCCTCGGGCGGGGGCGTAGTGGGTGTGCCGCTGGACACTCAGAATAGTGGCGAGCCGCCGGCAAAGAAACAGTTGCTCGATCCGAATGCAGCCTCCTCCAGCTCGCCTGGTGGTGGGGGCACGCTGTCGAGCGCCGCCGCCGCATCGGGAACCCACGAGAAGCTGGCCTATCGCATCTCCACCGCCCTGTGCTGCGCCGTTTGCCTGGATCTGCCTAAAACGGCCATGTACCAGGTGAGTTTGCTGGTTAATTCCAGAACGGGGGGGTAGAAGAACTCTCGCGTAGGCGTAGAACAGTGAAATTTTAGGCTCAACTATGAAATATGGAATATGGGGCTAATCCCTACAACGAAGTAACCCCCTGTCTTGCCACCACGACCCACCCCTCTTCGTTTTTAACAAAAGAGAATCATAGATGTGGGAGTGTATTGTACAAGTGGGGGTGTGTGTGTGTGCGTGCGTGTGGGACGTTCTCTGTATACAAACAAATAGAGCCAGCTCAGCTGTAAGAGTGAAACCGCACCACTCCCCCGCGTCTCGGCCCCTCGCACCCCCAACCGCAGTACAGCTGTGGGCAAGCGAGACAGATACATAGTTGGAGCTGACTTTCGTTGCACTCGCCTTGAAAACAAAATTTTCTGCAACCAGTGCCGTAGGCAGCATATTTTTAAAAGGGTATTGGAAGTTTTTGAAAACTAGAACCTACATTCTCTCCATGCTCCGCACGCCACTGAGATGGCCACTGCGGAGAAAGGGGAGCTGCCGTGGCATAAGCATAAGCATGCTGGCCCTGTCGCACTCTCGGTAACTAATGCAGTTTTATTGCGTTTTAGAGAAAACGGATTTTGAATTCAACCCCTCATTTGAACCGTTGCATTTCACACTTGGTGCCACTTGGCCAGTGAATTATAGCCGCCTGCCCCACCCCACCCCTCACACCCTTCCACTTACACATTTGCGCAGTAACAATTTACTGCAGATTTTCTGTATTGCGTCATAGAATAGAAGCCAGCATTTGGGATCATATTTGAACCCTCTTGGTGTCTAAATTGAATACGTAGTTGTTGTTGTTGCTGGCCTATTTTTAGTAGCCCCCGACCTCGTGAAGAGTATGAGAGACATGCCAATGAAAAAAGAACTGAAGGCGAATTCTTGCATTTCATTCTATTAGCTTTTCTCTCTTTCCTGCTTTTTATTCCAATTCTTTCTCATTAATTTCTGCTGACAATTGAAGAAATGTGTTGGGAGATCTTTTACGTAATGACATTGCTCACTCTTTCTGTAGCTCACGCACACTACTCACCAAAAGAAAAGGTTACTGCGTCATTAAAAAATATTGGTTCTGAATATCGAAACTATGAAAACGTGACAAATTCCTTATGAAATGAATCATCGAAACATGCATAGCATAGTTTGTGGAAAAAAAGGAACCATTATTTTTTTTCGCCCATTAGCATTTCCACTCATCTTTGTTTTGAGGTTTCCATGTTCGTATGTATGCATGCATGTGCCTGCCTGCCTACACACCTTTCGATTTTTGCTCTCTGTTATTGTTTTGTTTTTCGCCCCACGTTGTGATTGTGGTTGTCTCGCTCTCACCCATGTCGTGGCAAAATCAGCTGTTCGCGATATTTCTTTTTGGAATACGGCGGCGCATTTAGTAATTGTCGGGAGAATGCAATTCGATATACGACGTCGCCAGAAGTCTTAGATTATTTTTGTGGAATCAGCTTGCAGGTTGGGTCATGTAATCTAGAATAAACTCGTTTTACCTGTTTCCAATGCACGCGCGGCACTGTGTGTGTGTTGGTGGGGGGAAAGGTATAAGGTATACCTGAAAAAATAAGCAAGCACACCTGAACTTTGTTTTTTTTTCCCCGTCCATTTTTTAACGTGATTTCCTTTCTACCTACTGTTGACGTTTTCTTCCTCTTTCCTCTTTTGCTTATCTGAAAAAAAACACCATCAGCTGGTTTTGTTATGTCTGGGGCGCAAGTGCGGGCGCGCAAGTGAGACGGTTAGATCGCGTGACGAGAGGGAGACGGAGAGTAAACAATGCACATGGGGAGAGATTTCGGTTATTTTCCTTTATTTATTATTCGAAAAACGAGTTGGGGGACTGCTATTAAAATAGTAAGCGTTAAAGCAGCTGCTCCTCAGTTAGTCTAGGTCATAAATTGCAAATCAAAGACGTTAATCGGAGTTCGTTCAACTGCCTATAGAGATCTTGTACACATCAATCGGATTCATGAGATACACAAACCAGAAGATACACATGCATATGCAGGCACCAAAAAAAAAACAACAAATAAATGTAAACAGTAAAGGGCCGTCATTGCTTATCGCTTGCTACTTCGGATCTCTGGCGCGGCTGGCTAATTCCAAAAATAGAGAGAAAAAAAATTCCAAAATGAGGGATTGGAAGGGAAAAAGCCACGCCGTCGTCGCCCGCATTCCAAAGATACAATACGATACAGATACAGAACAGAAATTGTAAATAAATAAAGGTCTCTGGTATCAGCGGGGGTCGAATTTAACGCACGATTGGTCCCTATCGCGGCTACCCATACTGCTCCCTATCTCTCTACCAAACGAACCTATCATCAATGACAATGACTTGACTTGAATGAAACTATAACCCAGAGCTATAAACTATTTCTTATGATTTTGATTTAGATAAATTTTAACCATCTTGTCTAATGATTAATCTTAGTTAAGTCTATTTCGATTTAACCATTGTAAGCACACGCAACCAAAAAAAAAACAAATATATAATACAACATGAAATGTAACCGTAAATGCTAAGTTTATAGAACCGATTTCATCCATAGCATTAAAGTTAAACCCTGAAATGTATTTACAGAAAAAAAAAAACTGAATCGAAACTGAATTTAATAAATTTGCAATGAAAAGTGCAAACTTGAAAATGCAAAATGAAACCAAACTACAACATAGCGTTTTTATTTCAACAAAAAAAAAATAAATAAAATAAAAAAAACACATGGAGGATCTAAGCATCAGATCATCTCCCACAAAGAACCTCCACCCCAAACTCACACTCTCATATCACCTCCGGAGGAGCTACTTTCATTACCACCCACCCCACCCCACACACACACAAACACACACACACATAAAGCTATTTGCAACAAGGCCGTATTTTGACTAATAGCAAACTTTTCTTCTTTTTTCTTTAATTGCAGGTTAATTTTCATTCCACTTATGTTTTAGTTTTCAATCTCTCTCTATCCATCCTAATACCATTCCTATGTCTAATTATTAAAAATTAAAATTAAAATTTTCCCATTTTTCTGCTCTTTTCAATTTCAGTGCCAGATGGGCCACCTGATGTGCGCCGCCTGTTTCACCCATCTCCTGGCTGATGGACGGTATGGAACTACACACTCTTACAATTATATATCCACATTCTCTTACACTTGCATATTTAAAATATTAAATTAATTATTTTCTTTATAACTAAACTAAATAGCCTTAGGGATCAGATTGCTACTTGCCCCAATTGCCGCGTGGAAATATCAAAGAGCACTGCCTCGCGCAACTTGGCCGTGGAGAAGGCCGCCTCTGAGCTACCCAGCGAGTGTCAGGTAACCCTGAATATCCTTCTTTATAAATCAGATTTTTAATAAAATATATTTTCCTCCTTTTAGTTCTGTAATAAGGAATTCCCTTACAAATCTCTGGAGCGCCATGAACAACACGAGTGCCAGGAGCGTCCTACAAAGTGCAAGTACCATCGTATTGGTTGCCAATGGCGTGGACCCTTCCATGAGAGTGAGTGGTCATCTTATAAATTATCTAAATCATTACCAAAACCCGTATATTTTCCACAGCTACCGAACATGAACGCAACTGCTTGCATCCCCAGAAGTCGGGCTATGAGGTCATGGCTGCCCTGGAGGCCCACGATGTCCTCATCAAGGAGGAGAAGAAAATGTTCAATACCCTGATTGATTTGCTAAGCTATGAAAAGATCATCTTCAATGGTAAGTAGGGTGGTAATTAATAATCCAAATGCGGGTAGAAAACCGCGGGTAAAATGGTTATCAAATACATTATAGTGTTGTTATAGAAACTCTAATGATGAATGTACTTTTTAGATCTTCAAATGAAACCCTATCGTACAGATGAGTACGTACACAAGCTATTCTACGAAACGGCTCGTTTCTCGGCCTTCAACCAGCAGTGGGTGGTTAAGGCCCGTATCAACAACAGCCAGCGGGATCCTCACCAATCGAACGAACGCACCATTACCTACCAATTGATCCTGAAGACAAAGACTAGCACACCCATGAGCATACACTTTTTCGCACTCAAAGGCCCCTTCTCCGACATGAAAGTTTCGACACAAATTTACAAACATGACTTTACAGAGACCGTATGTTAAAACATAATTTAATTTATGATTATTGTTAAAATTATGTTTGTTTTTATAGAGTACAGAAAGTGATTATTATGTGTTGCCCCTTCCTGATGGCACCGGCGGCACTGGTTCCAGTGAATGTAATCGCATGTTGGCCAACAAGGGCATCAATTTCCGGTGAGTTATAGTCGATTCTCTCGAAACCATTGTTTAAATCTCAAATTTCTCTACTTTCAGCCTGCTTATGTTTTTGTTAAACAAGTAATTTCGTTCGCTAGATGCGCATCAGAAAAAAGAATTTTCAAATTAGCTTAAGTTTGTTGTTCCAAACTCTTAAATGTGCAAAAGCTAGTAATAGTTGATTTATATTTTCTATAAATGTATAACTTTGGAAAGAAACCACGAGTCTAGCATAACCTAAAAAAACGTCGGATATAATATGTAATCAAAAGATGAAAGAAATGATAACTTCGGAAAGAACCGAAAATACTATATCCTTGCAGTTGAGATCAGATATAGAGTTGGCCGAACCTTCGTTAGTATTTCATTATGTAAAACATTTCTGAGAATACAAAATTAATAGTCCGAGCTTCAATTTTTCGAAATACTAAAGTTAATTTCATTATTTTCGATCATTATATAGTTTATAGTTTAAAACAGACCAACAATATTCACTGCAAGAGTATAAAAAACAACGCTAGCGACGTAACGTAGGTTGTAACCTAAATTTAGGACGAATTAAGAGTGTAGAGAGGCAGAAGATGATACAAACACCTACATTTTGTAAATGAAGAAATGCCATTTTATGGGAGACAGTTTTCAAATAGCTATGTTAATTTTTGCTGTTAGTGCAGGCGGCGCAAAGAACACGATGGATGGACAAGAATAATGATCTCACATGGACAGAAACTGGAGGAATGGAGCCAGCCCAGCACCCGCTAATCCGATAAATACAATAACCATAAAAATAGCTGTAGTAGACTAACTTTTCCGGAGGCAAGAATCTTCGAGTTCAAAGGCCCCGAATCGCTGTAAGAAAACAACACCAAGTTGACATCCGAATTCTAAGCAGACATACATATACATATACTATATATATTGTATTGCTCCATAATGTAATGTAGCTATAGAAAAACAAAACATAGATCACATAGCCCCGGCCAACAACAAAAACAACACATAAGAGTTCACATTCAAATCTTGTCTAATTCTAATCGCGTTCTGTTGACCCTCTTACAATTAAATGCTTACAACTTACATTCGTACATGTAATATTTATATGCATCGTTAAATGATAACTATACCTAATGCATATATTAAAGATACTTCTTAATAAATAAAAGCGTTTTTTTAAGGGGAGGGCTTGAAAGAGAGTCCTGTCTAAAAACAAAAAATATTGGATTTTGGTCTTAAAAAATCGGATATTTTATATTAAGATTACATCTAGTATGAAATAGTAGGCACGCAGCAGGTTGTTTCTGGTCGGACTTCCTAGCTACTCGTCGTCTTCCTCCATGGCTTGGTACTTGTTGCGCACATGGGCGGCAATCACCTCGCGGGGATTCTGCTTGAACTTCTTGTCCTTGATAACCTTTTCGAAGGACTTGACCCGATTCACCACCTCTGTGCGCTTCTTCCGGATCTTCTCATTCGCACTGAGAGGTGCTTCGGGTTCCGTGAGCGTTATCTTTTCAGCAGCGTCCTTCTGCTTGGTCTTGACCAGATTATAAATGTCCTGCAGCGATGGGAGAGCATCTTTTAAAGGCTTCAGATCCCCGATCACCTTAGTCTTCTCCCGATTCTTGCGGGCAGTCTCTTCCTTACGTTCCTTTCGGGTCTCGGCGAATTTTTTAAGCAGTTTCTTGTGTTTTAAAGCAGATTTTTCCTTCTTGGTGGTTGAACTTTTGGGAGTCAATGTTTTGTGAAGAAGGTTTTCTTGGCGTAGTTTGGCCTGAAGCTCCTGGGCCTTTTGCTTGGCCGCTCCCACAACACTTTTGGCCTTTGCTCGAACATTTCGTTTAGTCTTTGCCATTTTTTGAATATTTTTATTTGAAGCGAAAATCAAAACAAACGTGCAGCGTGCTTTCTTGGCTCCCAAAAGTAGTGTTGTAAACAGCTGATTATCGATATCGTTTCTGCAAAAGAAAAATAGCTAAATATCGCATTAAAATGTATCACATTTTAAAGACTTATATATAATATAATATTTCCTATTTATATCTTGAATTGAAATATTTGAAAAAGTGATGTTCTTCGTTTCCTAATGGCTCTTTGTCATTTTTTTTGTCTTCTTCAATTTGTTCCCAAATATGCCGCACCACATTATAAGAGAACTTTAGAATCAAAAACAGCTTCCCAACCATAATTTTTTTTTACATTTTCGGATAGTGAATATTTTGCTAGTTTCTCAAACTGAAGATTTAGACAAAGTGGTCACTTGTTGCTTTGTTTTGTCTTCTTTTCTAAAAAAGAATAATACTCCCACCTCTAGCGTTATCGAAATATCGGTATGACCGGTATATCGTAAACAGCTGATAGGAGGAATATACAAACACTTGGTTCTTTGATAAAATTTAAAAGATTTTAGCGCAATGGATTACGAATTTAAAATGAAGACCCAAATGGAGCGCACCAAGGTGGAAGACTTGTTCAACTACGAAGGGTGCAAGGTGGGGCGGGGCACCTACGGTCACGTCTATAAGGCAAAGTGGAAGGAGACCAGGTGAGCTGTGAATCTCTTAGGAATTTCTTTCGTTCATGTCTGAGATATACTTTTATTACACAGCGACGGCAAAGAATATGCCCTTAAACAAATAGATGGCACTGGTCTGTCCATGTCCGCTTGCCGGGAGATCGCCTTGCTACGGGAGCTGAAGCACCAGAATGTAATTACCCTGATCCGGGTGTTTCTCTCGCACAATGACCGAAAGGTGTTCCTTCTGATTGACTACGCGGAGCATGATCTCTGGCACATCATCAAGTTCCATCGGGCGGCAAAAGCCACCAAGAAACAGGTGGTTGTTCCTCGTGGCATGGTGAAGAGTCTGCTGTACCAAATTTTGGACGGTATCCACTATCTTCACAGTAACTGGGTGCTGCATCGGGATCTCAAACCGGCCAATATCCTGGTGATGGGCGATGGTAATGAACGAGGCCGGGTTAAAATTGCTGACATGGGCTTTGCGAGGCTGTTTAATGCGCCCTTGAAGCCCTTGGCTGATCTGGATCCAGTGGTGGTCACCTTTTGGTATCGAGCGCCGGAATTGCTGCTGGGCGCTCGCCATTACACCAAGGCCATTGATATTTGGGCCATCGGTTGCATCTTTGCCGAGCTGCTGACCTCCGAACCGATTTTCCACTGCCGCCAGGAAGATATCAAGACTAGCAATCCCTACCACCACGACCAGTTGGACAGGATTTTCAACGTCATGGGTTTCCCGCAGGACAAAGATTGGGAGGACATTAAGAAGATGCCGGAGCATCATACCTTAACGAAGGATTTCAAGCGATCCACATACTCCACCTGCTCCCTGGCCAAGTACATGGAGCGGCACAAGATTAAGCCGGACAGCAAGGCCTTCCATCTTCTGCAAAAGCTCCTACTGATGGATCCCAACAAGCGCATAACCTCCGAGCAGGCCATGCAGGATCAGTATTTCCAGGAGGAGCCGTTGCCAACGCAGGACGTCTTTGCCGGCTGCCCCATTCCGTATCCCAAGAGGGAGTTCCTCACCGATGATGACCAAGAGGATAAGTCCGACAATAAGCGTCAACAGCAGCAGCAGCAACAGCAACAGCAGCAACAACAACAGCAACAGCAGCAGCAACAACAACAGCAAATGAACTCATCGGAGCCGAATGCGAAGCGAGTGCGCTTGTCAGGAGCCGGGAATCAGCAGGACTTCCACCACCAGCAGCAGCAGGCTCAGCAGCAACAGCAACAACAACAGCAGCAGCAACAGCAACAAATGATGTTCAACCAGCAACAGAATTTCCAGCAACGCTTCAACTGAGAGACTGATTAATGCAGCATTTTTATACCACTCCTTTACTATTCCTAGCCTTCTAAGTATTTAATGACTTTAGTGTGTAACGAAAAAATACAAAAACCGTACAGTAACTTAGTACCAGTCGCTGAAGCGTGCAATTGCTCGACTCCATTTATCCATGCGGGATGCTATCGTGTCGTAGACTTTCTTTCGCGGACTGAAAACTCGCTCCACTTGTCGGAAACACTTAAGATCCTCGACCCTGCTCCAAATGCCATGGTTAATGCCAGCCATGAAAGCCGCACCCATTATACTGCTCTCGGAGTTCTCGGCTCTCTCCACCTGCAGCTGGCTGAGATCGGCCAGAAATTGACAGACAAAATCATTACGAGAAACGCCACCATCCACCCTAGAAACAGATTATTCAATTTTAGGAACTTAAAGATTATTCTATGGAGTTTACCTTATGATTTCAAGCTTCTGGGAGGTTTCCTGCTCGGCTGCCTCTATCAGTTGCACCAAACGAAAGACAATGCTTTCCAGGAGAGCCCTTACCATGTGTGCTTTTGTGGTGGAGGGTGTGAGTCCAATGAAACCGGTGGCCGATCGATAATCGTTCACCGGAGGCTATAGAGGATTGTAGAAGTTTTAGATCTCCCAATTCAAATATCTAAAATGAATCCTTACTCCCAGTCCACTAAAAGCGGGCATAAAGAAAACGCCATTTGTGTCCGCAACTGATTCTGCCATGGCTGCCGTGTCCTTGGGATCTTGAAAGAGCTCACAGGATTGCGCCCAGGTGACCACGGTGCCGAAATCATGGGACGCTCCCTCTATGCAGTAGATGGCTTTCTTCTCCATCTGCCAGGCCACCAGTGGATACATCCCCGTGATGGCAGCATGACACTGGGGGCCAGTGATTAAATTCAGAAAGGCTCCTGTGCCCATGGTGACCTTGACGTCGTTTTTCGCGAAGCACTGTGATCCCCACATGGCGGCTGTTTGATCACTGAGCGAGGCTGCTATTGGGACTCTTGTCCTGCTCCACTCCGGACCCAGAGCAGATGGATGTACATGTCCATAGCCCTTGTAGCCGTTGTCTACAACGCGTGGCAGTATTTTAGTCTGGAGATTAGTCAAAACTATAGTACCTGGCAAGGATAAGATAAAGTAGTTCTAAACACTCACATCTAGGCCGAAGAGCCAACTTATCAGCGGTGACCAGCTGAGCGTGAAAGGATCATACAGGCCCGTGGCCGTGCTGGAGGTAACATCGGTTATGTGCTCTACTTCGGTGTCTTTTCCATTACCCGATCTCAGTTTGTATAGGATCCAAGAGTCCAGCAACTCAACACGAGCCTTTTTGTGACTCAGGGCATGACGTAGCCGCTTATTATTCAAGATCTCGTAGAGCAATCTGGGCGTCACTTGGCCATTCATTAGCTTGAGGACGCTTCCGGCAAGAAATCGCGACTGTCGGGTGAGCAAAAACAGGGCATAGGAGAACCCGTTCATGGTGCGCCTGGTCCAGCTGGTGTTCCATTGCTCCACAAGCTCATCGGCACGCAGATCCTTCCAGGTGATGAAATTGTGGTAATATTCGCCACTTCGATGGTCCCACGTCAGGAAAGTGCAGCGCTGCGTCGATATGGTCAGGCAGGTGATGTCCGTTGGCTTTAGTTTGGCATCTACAAGAGAGAAGGTTTATGTTAAAGGATATGAAGGGTTTAGGAATCCTTTATACTCACCCTGTACTGCCTTGTTTATCACCTGAACAATTTTTCGCCATAGAGCCTCTGGATCGATCTCAAAAAAGCCCGGCTGCGGGTTCAACAGCGTCACCTAAACGCAACCAAAGGTCGTAAAAATCGTAAATTGTCGTCAATTAACTTTTCCCCCAGAAAGTAAGAGGGGGAAATACAGTTTTAAACCCACACAGTACTTTTAAATTATTTTTATAAAGGAATTATTTAATTTAATTACTAAAACTTGCTTTTGGTGGTAGTTAGTGCAAGAGTACAAGCATAAAAACAAATTTTTTACGGTCTGATTGTATTTACCCCCTTGACTTTGCCCCCTGGCAGTTAAGTTAATGAACCAAACACTTACGGCATCCACTGCCGATCCCCTGACAGCACACCTCTCGTTTAAAACAAAGCACCGCACACAGGTTGTTCCAACGTCCAAGGCGGCAATAAAAACGGCTTTGGAACGGTCCGGGGGAGGTGCTGCTGAATCCTTAGGAGTAGGGTGCGGCACCTTGGCGTCGAGAGCTTCTGCTTCTCCGGCTATCTGCTGTGGAGGCGCTGACATGTTTCGCAGCGCTCGCCTCGTCAATCACTGATTATTGGACGTCCTTACTCGAAGCTGACGGCGGCGGATCGACTTATCCATTTCGCTTATAATGCCCCCACTGCGGTTATTGCTATTAGTAATGCCAACTTTATTGTTATTGTTGTGGCGAGGTCTCATAGTGCGCGCTTCAGATTTCCTTATCAGGTGCTCGACTTTTGTTTCGCGTCCAGATGATGACCAGTCGGGAGCCAGGGCTGTCACCTATCGCGAAGAAAGCTAGATTTTTGAAAAATAGCTATAATTTAGAAAACTTAATTATTTATAAGGCTACTTATTATTTTTTTAAATGTATACATCCATTAAATCAACCAATTATTTTTAACACTTTTTCCTGTTTTAATATAGTTCGTTTTTTTACAATTAAAATTTTTCTAAATTTTTTTTAAGCCTAAAAAAGACAGTTTCGGATTTAAACGATTTCATACCTACCTTTTTAAAATAAAAAATCATTAAAAAATTCAAATACTTTTAAAGAAAAAGTTTTAAGTGTTGAATAATACAGAAAAATCCCTAGAGATTCCTATCACATGGACAACCCTAATCTGTGCGCCAATTTTAAATCAATTTCTCTCTTTTGAAAACAATAACAACCTTTGATAAGACTGGCCACCCCGAGGCCAATTGGATTATGATGGCTATCACTGTTCGATTGATAAGCCCTCTAAAATTAGAGCATTATCATGTCGATATTCACGTGTGTGATGTCTCACTCCATTTATCTTTACGACCCATTTTATTTTACAACTTTATTTGCTGTACACATAGACATGCATATTATTTATGTACATACGGTATACAGTATATATAGGTACGAATTCAGGTATATAGATTCTGCACGGCATATCCACGAAAAACATGTATCTAAAATAGTTAGTTGTGTCCAATAAATACATTTTACAATCAACTGTTTTAACACATCGATTTACAGAAAGAGTACTGGATACAAAGCTCTAGCTCTCAGAAGCCTCCTTGCAAATAGGTTGCGCCATTGTTACTTAGGTACTGGATTCGGTTCTCATTTCGGAGATATGTCTACGACTAACTGATGGTTTTGAAGCGGAAGTTTCTTACATGTCCGTGGGCAGGATGTCAGGAATGAGATACTGACATAGCTCAACATCATCACTAACGAATTTAACCTTTTTGGAGGTATTATCATCAAGCATCAACCGCACGCCCGGCCAAATGGTGGAGAAAAATCCTGACGAATTGAGGATTAGGCAGACGCCGAGGCGCTCTGGAAAGTGCTTTCCCAACAGCCAGATGAGATTCTTGACCAGCTGGTAGTCCATGCAAGCAGTACTGAACTCGGCCAGATCGAATACGATGCACAGACGGTCGGTGACCTCCTCGAAGCACTTCTTGCAGGCCTCCTCCAGGTTGTAGACAATGAATCGAGTCAGCTCCTCGATGTCGCGCTCTGAAGAGCTGTGATTCTTGGCCGGAATATAAATCACGGGACGACCAATGCAGTCACGGTGGCGCAGCACACGAGCCTTATTGGCCAGCAGTTCCATGTCCATTTCGCCGAGCTTATCGACGCCATATGTCTCGCGCCACTTGTTTGTCTTCAGAATGGCCTGAGGGAATATAAAAAGTTATAGTGTTTACTTATTGGAACAACCAAGCATGGCTTTATCTCGTTTCTTTTTAAATCGAAAATAATGTTTTAATAAAAACATTATTAATTTTTATTTAAATATGTATTTTTAGCAATAAGTTCGTAAGCTTCCGATTTCAAAGTAGACGTTACCATATAAGAGGTTCTGATTTATAGAATTGCTCACCTGAAATGCGTCATCCGTGGTCTTAAAGGCGCGCAAATAGCGCCGAAGGGAAAAATCGTTGTGATACTGCTTTGGATCTGCGTCCACAATCAGCTTCATGCGCTCCTTCAGATCCTTGAAGTCCTTCTCGTTAATTGGCGCCAGCTCTTCGGACGACATATTGCAGCGCTTTCAAAGGATTAACTGCCCAAATTATGTAAGCTTGCACGCCAAAAATGATCCTATTGGCAATGGAATGTGCTGACACCTTGTAAAATGCAAGGGAATGCTATTTTTCCGTAGATATAATTTTTTTTCCCAACAGATGTATTTTTTTCTGTTTTTTTTTTTAGTTATCGTTATTATTAGTGTGGCCGTACGCGAGAAGTAATTGAATTGTCAGCGACCAGGGCTGTCGATTTTTTATCAGCAGGGCGCCCTCTTGGGAAATTTTGAATAAAACATTTATTATTATTACCCGAATTTTATGATTGATAGATATGCTTTATCTGGTTTTTTTTCATTGTCCCCATTAAAAAAAGAAAGATTATCGTTAGGTCGCATTATATACATACATGCTTATATATTTTTAATAACTGCAATTAGTTTTAATAAAAATGTTAACAATACAATAAGTTTCTCGGTAGAAGCAAACCACCATAAAAAAAACATAGGATAAACCCGGCTATGTAGAGCCCTATGTATTAGCTACACACATACAAATGCCGAGATTCCTAAAACGAGATTGCTTTTGCTCCATTTAAAGCCTCATTGAGAGTGCAATGAATGCTCCATTACTTCGGCACCATGACACGGGCTATGCCCGGCAGTACCTCCGCCTGGAGGGGTCCGAACTCCACCCGCTCCCCGTCGACGGTGATGATGCCGTGATTGTCGTGCGGTTCCAAACGGAAGGCGCGCACCGGCAGCACCTTCACGTACTCGTTGTTCACCTCCGGCAAGTGGGTGCCGGAACTCATGTTGTAAAGGAAGCTCAGCAGGTGCGGTCGGCTGATGCCACCGCGTATAAGTATAAGGTAGATGGTGCCGTCGTTCATCTGGGCTTTTGGTGCAAAATGACAATCGATGCCCAGATGCGTCTGGTAGACGGCGTGCATCATTACAAACTCTCCCTCCTCTACTAACCAGCCCTGCTCTTTAAGGAGAGGCTCGCTCAAGTCAGGCAGCTCGCTTGATGGTCCAAAGTTCTGCTGCCTATTTTCCAACGAAGCAGCTGCCAGTCCAGAAAACTCACTCTCATCGGCCAGACTGTGATAGATGCTCTCCGATATGGAATAGTAAAAGCTCCTGCGTGATCCGCCAGACAACCAACTGTCGCAACGGGAACGGAACGACTGGTTGATAGAGGTCTCCAATGATATTACATCTGCAAACTCCTGCGGCAGGTACTCGGTACTGGAATGATGAAAACTGGGATTGGCTGCCAGCTTGTCGATGTGCGTGTTACAACTACGACTGCTCTGCAGCCTGTACTGTCCACCGTATTCACCAATAGAGTGTCCCGGTGCTGGAGAATCCTGATCCCTTAGCAGGTAACTGATCTTTCCATTGTAGGTGCGCAGATTTGCCAGCCTGTACAGTGTCCAGACGGTAAAGCGCTGGTATCCCAGCATACGAATGCGCTCGCTCTCGATGTCCACATCCGAAATGAAGCCCCAGCCGATAGACAGGAAGGAGTAAACGGAACGACTTTGCAACTGGACCCTTACAACATCCATGGGGGAACTGCGACCGCTGATCACGGTAAGGGCTGCTCCCAGAATAGGCTTGCTGAAGTACGGTTCGCTGAGGAGGAAAAATAACAGATCATAAGTTAAGTAATCTTAGAAGTAAATAAAAGACATCTTAGAGCGAAAAGGAATATGATCCAATTGGAATGTAAGGTCTTCAAGTGAAAGAAAACCAAATCTCATTCAATTTCTCTCTAAAAAGTTTCCAATTTCGAAACCTACTTGTAGCCATGGGCTATGGATCGGGCCAAGCCGTTTCCGGATCCACACGGAATGATACCCAATGCCAAATGGGGGAGAACGTGAGCCCAATCTTCGCGTTGCAGCAATCCATTGACGATTTCATGGAAAAGTCCATCTCCGCCGACAGCTACGACGCAACACCAGGCATCCAGAACCCGTGTGCTCATGAATTCAATGGCAAAGTTGGAATGCTTCGTTACATACAGATCATAGGGCACTTCCGCTTCGTTCAGAACCGGAGTGACATGCATATTGAAAACTTCGCGTGCGTTACCGGAGCCAGATTTGGGGTTCAGGAGTACCAGAACGCGGCGACGACGCTCGTCCGAAGTGGGGGCCACGAAAATCTCCTCCATTGTGCGATGCAACTGCCAGCGAAGTGCCCGATACCAGCGGTCGGCTTCACGCATGTTGTCCTCGAAGGTGTCGAAGGATCGAAAACGCAGGGTCAGAACGGTTCGCTCCCTATGCAGCTCGGTGCGGAGACTCCGCTTTTTCAGGACGTAGGCGAAGACGTACAGGTAGGCACTGACGTCGCCGTCTCCGACCGGAGGGTCATTCCTGCTGGTGATGCTACATTTACTGGGTGTCGCCGTTGCACCTCGGTGATCCCCAGACGCCGAGATAGCCGGGGAATTGGGATTTCCGGAACTGCAGGCGCATGCTCCGGACATGGCCAGGCGACGACTTTTCTTTGGACGCATGCATCGTGCTCCCACGATGTCCGAGATTCGTACTTGTTGCTCCTTTATTATGGTGCCTGCCGGTGACTCGCGCTGAAGTGTGAATCCTGTGGCGTCCAGGCGCACCCGGAAGACGTGGCTGCCCTTCCGTTGACTCGTATAAAAAGTGTCACTCACGTCGTGGCCCAGGTCCCCAACGTCCGCCCCTTCTGGGGGCGTGGAGCTGGCCGTGCTGGTGCTCCTTTTATCATGAGATTCGTTCATCTTTACTGGAGACTCCGATGCCAAGCAGCATTTTATTTTTAATGTCGGGCTTTTGGATTCCCTTATCACAACCAGGGCAGCAGTGTGGCCACGTTAGATATTAGAAAAGATACCAGAATGGTAGAGGACATTTTAATTTTTAAATTTAAATATTAGTTTGAAAGTTTTAACCAGTAATTCTTAAAATGAAATCTTAATTTATTATTAAAGTTTTAAATATTTTATTTTTAGACTGCGCGCCAAACTTAGTAAAAAAGTATGCTACTAAAAATAGTTAATTGTGGTATCTGACGCATGGTCACACCCGTCGCTGTTTTTGTTGAGGCCTCAATAATTTTTGTGTTAGCGTCGCGAACGGCAGGAAAATGATGCAAATGAAGGAGTACAAGGAGGTGCCACAGGATGCACCGCACGACGACACGGTGGTGCGACAGCCCCAATCGACTGGTGGCGTACCTGCCAACGGAGCTGGTAAGTATCCATACATATATCCATACACATAGGTATATCCCCCGCACTTTATATGGGCAGATTCCCACACACAGATGGGGGACTTATTGATATGGGCGCGCCTGTATTGGGCGTGTGCAAAAAATTCGCATATCTGCCCATTGCTACAGCAGCGGGGATATAAATAGTGCAACTCTTATAAACAAACAAAAATTAATATAATTTTTTTTTAATAAAAATTATTTTTTTAAGCAAAAAATACATTTTTTTTAAGTTAAAAATTGTTGCATGCATCTATATAGTATAGATATTTTATATAGTATAGCTGATCATGAACAACGCCCATTTCTTTGCAGAGAACTGGATGTCCATACCCGTGGGCATGCCCAACTGCCCACAGGGCCTCGAATACTTGACGGCTCTGGATCAGCTACTGGTGTCTCAGAAGATCGAGAAACTCGAGCTACTTACCGGCTTCGAATCGAAGAACCGCTTCAAGGTGAAGAACTCACTGGGACAGAACGTCTACTATGCCTACGAGGAGAGCGACTGTTGCACCAGAAACCTACTGGGTCGATCCCGTCCCTTTGAGATGAAGATCCTGGACAATTTCCAGAACGAGGTACTGCATCTGCGCCGGCCATACCGATGCGAAATACTGTGCTGCTTCCCTAGCTGCATGAACGCAGTGGAGGTGTCGGCGCCACCGGGCCAGGTGATCGGAACCGTGGAGCAGGTCTGCACGTTCATGCGGCCCAAGTTCAATATCAAGAACTCGTTCGGCGACATCGTCCTGCGCATCGAGGGACCCCTCTGCCCCTGCAAGTGCTTCAGCGATACCAATTTCAAGGTCAGTGCGTTGCCAACAAGTGGTTCTACATCTGTGGGTATTCCATATTCAAACAAGTATACAGTTCCGGCCAACAGAATAGCATTGAAGATAAGCAGCTTCACCTTCGCCAACTGCAATTAGATCATCTTTCCGTCTTTGGAGAGCATCTCAAATTAATTAATAGAATTAATTTCTTATCTAATTGAACAAATTCCATGACCCTGAAAGTATCTTTCAAGTGCTTATTCATCTGCATCGGTAGTGGTTTAGCTTCTTATGTTAAGTTTTCGAATTGATGGGCGATATGGGAATACATATTCATCTTGAAACATTGTTTTATATGCAAGAGCTGTGCTTGTGTGAGGGATTCCATATTTATAGAAACAGGAAAGGTCACAAAAATAGGGCAATTAAAAAAGCACTTAATAAAAGTGCGATTAGAAGTCTTTAGAAAATAATTTAAAAACTAATAGCCCATTAAAGAATTCAAAATTGGTAGCACTATTGTTATGATCGCTACTGTCTGGTTAAAAGGTACAGATGCTACAGTCCGAGACAGTGACGTCATGGGACGCTCGCTATGCTTCACTGTCCACAGCGAGTCAATTAATTCAAAACTGCGCTGATTGCAAATTCTTGATATTTCTGTGTGTGTGTGTGGTTCTTTTTTTTTTTGCAAATTCCCGATTTCAATACAAACTTATATATATTTTTTGTTCGTTTTAGGTATTGAGCGCCAATAATGAGGAGATTGGCAAAATAAGCAAACAATGGTCCGGTCTGGGTCGGGAACTGTTCACCGATGCGGACTATTTCAGCGTTTCGTTCCCCTTGAATCTGGATGTGCGCATGAAGGCACTTATGTTCGCTGCCCTCTTTTTAATCGTAAGTACTTTGAAATATATTGAAATTCGATAAAATTCAAAATTATCTTTAATTTCAGGATGTGGTTTATTACGAACAATAAGTCCAGTGACCCCATCTGTTTATCAAACAAGCACACAGACTATTATTGCCGACTGTTGCATCGTTATAGCTATAAGATTTCTTGGAAACACTACTTATTTGATCAACCTTTTCGGGGAACTCGATAAGGAACCTCCCCAGCAAAGACGAATCTCTCTATACTCGATCAAAACCCTTAATATTTGCGCACAATTTTGAATTCGTTTCTTGCGAACCTGGGTTGGCATTTAAAAACGCACAAAAATGCAACATACACTTACTGAACACACTACACATGATAAGAACGAGTGCCTTATGACGTCCAAGTTGTTATTGCCCGCCCACTTTTTCTGTCCCATTTTTGATATATACCTCAACATAATTAGCTTTGTTTCTTGTACCCGAAGATCGGAGGAGCGCACTGGATTACTTAACTAGCAACCATGGTGTACCTAACAAATAATTTATACCAACTATATATTTTTATGGATACTTTCTACAAAAACTAAAAATAATCGAATGAATATCGAATTATTAACGTTACCCCATATTATGTGCCCACAACTGGCAGCAATCAAGGCATTTTCCAGGAGTTATTTTTTGGTTTCCCCAGTTTGATTGTTTCCATGTGGCGCCACGCATTTTTGCATCACTTATATATGTACTTCATCAATTTATTTATCTCTCAGTTATGCTGTAAAATAAACGAACTATATTTTTTACAAAACAATTGTGGACCTTTTGCGAGTGAGCGATCGGGTGGGGGGTCTATTGTTCGATTTAGAATCAGTCACGAACATTTGGAATGTAACTGGGATTGGCTGTACAGACGAAGGATGCACACAGACACACTACTGATTATTCTTAGCAAAGTACTTGGTTTTCTCCTCAGGATTGGGAACAATCTGGAAAAGGTTCACGATAAATACTTCCTCAAAGATCTATTAATCTCATTGCTTACCGTATCAGCTCCTGGTCGCCAGCCTGCTGGACAGACCTCGCCGTGGGTATCGGTGTACTGGAAAGCCTGTACCAGACGAATTGTCTCATCCACCGATCGTCCCACCGGCAGATCGTTCATGGTGATCTGTCGCAGCACACCGGCTTGGTCAATGATGAAGAGGCCTCGCAAGGCATGGCCACTGGACTCCAGATACACGCCATAGTCCTTGCTAATCTTATGCGTCAAATCGGAGAGCAGGGGAATCTTGACATTGCCCAGACCGCCTTCCTTCCGCGGCGTGTTAATCCAGGCCAAGTGGGTGAAATGAGAGTCTACACTGATGCCAATCACTTCAGTGTTGATCTTCCGGAATTCAGCGATGCGATCAGAGAAGGCAATGATCTCAGTGGGGCAGACAAAGGTGCTGGAAGAGAAGGGTTCATTAATAAGGGTATTTGCTTTTAAAGGGAAGTAACTTACAAGTCTAGTGGATAGAACAGAAGTACTACATATTTTCCCAGATACTGGGATAAAGATAGCTGAACAATCTCCTTGTTGACTACAGCGGTTCCCTCGAAAGGTGGCGCTGGCTTGGAAACTGTAAAATACAAAGATAAAATATATTATATTATAATATATTATTTTTTTACTCACTGACTGCCTTGGTGAACTGCAGCTGGTGATCCCCCTTATTCTTTTCAGTGGGATATACTGATCCTCCGGCAAAGGAGTAGCACGATTCACTGTCTTCCGGCTTAGCGGCAGCCACGAGTGCTGCACCCAGCACAAGAATTGATAAGTACTTCAACATGACTTGACTGAAATTAAATCCACGTAAGTGAAGTACAATTAGCTTTGGCTGAACTAAGATTTATGAAAGTTAACTCCCACTTTAAAGTTTACAAGCTATAATTTTTAAAATATTCTATTTTAAGGTTTAGGATTTAATCCTTGAGCCCTTAATCCCTCCCAGAAACCCTTACTTTATTTTATCTAAGTAAGTTATTATATCTTAAAGCCAGAGTTCACTGTACATGCATACAAACCAGAAGCACACACTTTCACAAAATATTCTGGCGGCCACGCAGTCAAAAAAATTTCTATTCTTCCTTGAAGAAGTTCGATTGATTTTTTTATGGGGGAGGAGAACAATACCCCTATAATGTTGTTAGTGCTTCCGCAAAGATAAGCTTATCAATTTTATTCAACGCTCGTATATTTTATAGTTGTCAGTGGGGAGGCGGTGTGATATAAATGGAACTGATACTTCAATGCCTATGCGACACCCCAGACCCGCATATATTTTTTAACTACAATATATAGTCGAATAATGTAACTTGAATTAAACTTAAACAACCACAGCTGTTACCTGTTAAACGCTATATTTAACTTTTTTGTTTTAGTAAACCTCTACCGGCTTTGTGAAAGTGTTACCAGATTTTGGTGGGACCAAGTTTTCGAAAAAAATACCACTTTATACCAAAGCATATACAAAACCCGCGAGTTTTAAAAAAATTTAAAAGCTCAAGGGAGACCTATCCTCACAGGAGGATATATGTAGATAATGTGGGGTATAGTTGGGCGATTCTTTTGAAGATTTTAAGTTTCAGACTTGTTTCTTGATATAAACGCGTTCAAAGTTTTAGCTTTTTAGAAAATAGTCTGCAATCCCACGACCATAAAGCTGCCCTTCCAAATTGTAATATTCGATTCCAAGCAAAAATGGTAGGCCTGGACACAAATATCCATCTCCAGGACGTTTATAATATGCAGGATGCATGTTAGGCCATCATTGAACGTGCTAACAGCGAAATGGAAAATATCCGATTGTAAACAAGAACCTCACTGTTTTGGAACATGTCGTGACGCTCCATACACGGGTAATAACTTATTTTTTCTTGGCAATACTTTGAAAAGGTCAGAAATATATCAAAACTACATTCGAAATAAATAAAAAAAAGTCGAAATTTTCAATTTGTTTAGTGTCTATAGGATATAGTCAACCGATTCCTATATAGCTTTCTATAATAAGTCAGATTCCGTTAGGTTCCTTAGCTACATATATTACGGCTTGTATAGATTCATTTGAACCTAAACAAGATCATGTTATTTTCTTTATAAAAACACACAGATATTATTAATTTCGTACTTAAGAGCTATAAACTTTATTAAAATATATATGTATGTATAAATTGCTTGCGCTTAAAAATTAAGATTTACGCCTGGAGTTAAAACAACACGTACATATCATATATATGCAATTTTATCTTCTACGACGACCAATAAATATATATATGTATATATATAGATATATTCTCTCTTACGGCCTAGGCGATAAATTATGCATTGCACCAAATATGCTGTTAATGCATCATCATCTAAGACTACAACAAATTGAGCAAAAATCTGTGTTAATTGCACAAAAAGCGAACATTTAAAAGTAGATTGCATGGCCATGCAAATGACGCTTATTTTAATAGCTTTGATAGAGAGTTTTTGTGGGTGTTGGGCCCGGTATTTGTTTTTCTTTTTCTTTTTGTTTTTTTTTTAGTATTTGTAGCTATTATCGGTTTTGTTGAGGGTCGTTGGTGGCATGCGTGGGGCATGCGAGAAAAATGCACATTGCCAGCAGAGGCCGCGACCTAGCTTTCCCAGGCCTCGTCCCGCTGTTTGGCAGCTAACAGCTTGCGTTCTGAAAGTAAAAATATAAGTAAGTACCGACCATGGTGATAGTTTCAATCCACTCACCTTTGGCTTCGCGTAGTACCCGCCTCTCCTTCTCACGCTCCTGCGGCGCTGTGGGCAGTTTGACGCCCAATGCACCGGACACCAGGCGACGGGCCAAGGCCGTGCATGTTTCCGGTCGCTGGCGATACGGTTGCAGTGAGGTGGCACCGGCCTTCTTTGCCTTCAGTCGCGACTCCAGTGTGGCCTCGGCCAGTGGCTTCAATTTCACAAACGGATGTCCCATCGTCAGAACTTCGGCAGCTGTTTTTAAAGCTTTATTAGTTAACGATATTTTAAGATTAGATTGTAGAAGAACTAACCGATACGTGAACTGCTAAACACAGCCAGGCAATGGGTGTCGTCCACCCATTTAATCTCAAAGCCGCTACCCTTGTACTGAGAGAACAGCATGAGTAGATCGGGGGTTTTGAACTCCACGGGGAAATTGGAAACTTCTAATACGTGGGGGAACTCCTCCTCATTGAGCAGGGATTGCTTGATATGGAAAACCTAATAATTTACAGAACAAAATAGGTTAGAACTATAAAGATTTTTGTAAGGTTTTGAAAACCCACGGTGTAGTCCATTTTGGGCAATTCGATTTTACATTTTCCCACCGATTCACTCAGTTCTTGAAGAATCTTGGGATCCAGGCAGTCGCCGCTCTCGTCAAACTTGGTCTCCCAATCATCCTCATCCTCCTCCTCTTCATCGTCCTCGGTGGTGCTGTCTGCAGGCGGTGGTCTTACTGAGTCTGTGGGCTTGGCTACCGACGTTTCAATTTTTTCCGGAATCTCCAAGACATCTGAGACGAAGGTTTGTTTCATAATGCGACGATTACTGCGATTGATTTCCTAAAGAAAGAATAGATATTTTTAATCCATCCAGAGGTCGGGCTTTGGATTAACCCACCTTTGAGGCCCTTTGCAGCTCGCGCACATCGTTATCACATTTGGCCGCCTCCTCGCCATTGGTATTAGTCCTGGCCGAGGCCACATCCTCGATGCGCAAAGGCGGCACAGGCTGCTGTTTTCCATTCCTAGCTGATTTTCCAGATTTGGTTCGCTGGGCGCCGCTCATGGTCTGTTATAATGGAATGGAGATTAGTCTCTTCCACTGGAATAGTCTTCTTTAAACCCACCTCGCTATCACAGTTGCCGATACTTTCCGCTGGCTTGGCCGGCTGTTGGTTCGGCGATTCGTTTTCAGTTCCTGCTATCACGAGTACAGTAGATGCCGCTTCCTGGTGTCTTCCTGCTAATGCTGCCTGCTCGGATTTTCGGCCGCGTTCTCTGCGCTCGCGATGCGACCTGGATTTCTTGGGATTAGGCTGCGTACCGTTCGTATCGTCCGCTTTGGGCGAGTGTGTATCTGCAACTGGCGTTGTATTTGCAACTGCCGGCGTCGGAGCGACAACAATGTCCGCTGCTGCTGGCGTACTACTACCTGTTGCTATCGTTATTGTTGTTGTGCTGGTGTTGGTATTGGTATTGGTGCTGGTGCTAGTGCTGGTGCTGGTACTGGTCGGTGGTGTGGTTTGACTCCGTCGTGCCCTTGGCACATAAACGGCGCGATCGGGACGGCGTTTGCGACGGGTCGCTGCTGCTGCTGCTGCTTCGGCGGAGACCACTGACGACGACGACTCGTCCACTTGTTGCTCTCTGCGAAAGAGTGGAGCAAAACAGAAGTAACAAAAAAAGGTAATCGATTAGCTCACAAGAGAATTTCGTAAACTTTAAGATGCACTTTTTGAATTTTCATAATAATTTTGGAAAACTTACTTAAACTGGCTATATCATATAGCATAAATAACCGATCTGGGCTTGTTTACCTGCTATCTGTGGAGGTAGGACCGGAAGATGCAGTAATTGTTGCTGTTCCTGCAGCTGTTGTTGTTGCTTCTGTGGTGTCTGGTTTCGTTGCAGTGGCGGAGTGTTCGAGTGTGGCAGCCTCTTCGCTGCTGCTGTTGTTCCTCAATGCTGGCGGTCGGTACAGATCCACCGAGTTCGATTTGCTTACTAAAATACGAGACGAGAGAGAGAGAGGCCAGCAGACGATTAGCAACAATAGTTGGCACAACACACAACTAACAACAAAAATAGGTAAAATAGATGAAAAACCGACTAGGGTGAAGCAACGGATTTGGCATAAAATAAATTAAAACCAAAATTCACTTATGTCGACCCAATTTTACGCAGTCTTCTTTGTGCCCAGTTTCGTGAATGTCAACACGAACTTGGCAGGTGGGAGAGGCAGTGGAAGAAGGGGCAGCAGCCAGTGGGAGGCAGGTGGGGTGGTGGGGCAGTTGCCTCAAGTGAGCGTGCGCAGCTGGAGCGGCTCGTTCGGGCGCGTGTGATGCAACAGCTTCCAAAAAATCCGCTCAGAAAACACGGCGACCTTGAATGAGCTGCGTGACCCGCAGAGCCCCCAGTGCCTCTGCCAGCGTATGCGTCGACAGAGCTGCTGGCATTTGGTTATTTTTATTTAAATAATAAATTGAAATACTCTAAACTGGAGGAAAGTCTTAAGGAATTTTAGATAAAATTTAATTTTTATATTTATATGTTTAATCAAAAAAATAGTTAGACCTTCTTAGGCCTTTAATTAGGATATTTAATTAAAGTCTACCCTACAAAGTGTAGGGTATTTCCAGCTGCGTTAGGATCCACCCTCACCCACCCATTAATATTTCGATATTGCATTTGTTTTAATTTTTTTTTGGCTTCGCCTTTGTTTTGTATTTTTTTCTGCGTATTTGCAAACATTTGGACGCTTGCTAAATATTTTCGCATTCGCCGAAAATTAATTCAAAAATATAAATACATTTCTTTGTTTATTTACTCACATGGTGCTTCGTTGATATGCTTCTTAACGCCCATTTTACAGAGCTCCGTTGCCGTTATGTTTCTTCTGCTGGCGCTGCTGCTTCTGCTGTGGTTGTTGTTGTTGTTGTTGCTGCTACCGTTAGTGGGGGGATGACTGCTCCGCCAGCTCTTCACTGACTCCCTGTCCCTCTGCTGCTTGTCTCTTTCCTTTTCCTTTAACTGTTGTTGCTTGCGGCTGTAAGAGAGGGTTTACACAGGTACTTTTATTTAAGAAGAGAGATTTTTGGCGATTACAGTTACTATTACTCTTTAAATTTATTACAATAAGCTTAATTTTAATCTGCAATATGTATATACTCACGCTTCAAAGCCGTGCGGATCGAGGAGCTGATTGCGAAAGCACAATACCGTGCGTCGGTGCGGCCCTTGCCCCACTGAGAACGTGAACAGATCGTACTGCTGGCGGTAGCTCTCACATGTTTGATGGATGAGATAACGGCGGTAATTGCCCACAGGTGGAAAGAGAAGAACCCTGTCGGGAGAGCAAAAGATAACAGAGAGAGCAAGATGAGAAAGGGGGTCAGAATGAGAGCACAGAATCGATCGCTTGAAGAGAGTGTTGTATCGTTTATGCGGGAAAGCCATTACATCAGCCTTAATTGGCCAAATTGAAAACATTCTCCCCTGCCCCTGCTCATTATCGTGAATGGTCACAAAACAAACTACAGCTGGGACTTGAAGAAAACATTTGCCACAAAAGATAACAACTTTTAGTGCATTTCCTTATCAGTTTCTGTTTCTAAAAACACGATTTTGGCCGCCCCATAAACACGGTTAGAAAGAGAGCTAACAGGTTGTTGATAAAAAAAAAAAACAACAACCTCAAGAAGCTCCCGAAAAATCTTGCAAACTGAAGCGCGACTTGTAAACTGTTATGTAATAAACTAGCCACCGCGTGGTGTAATATTCAAAGTCATTTAACTATGCGAGGCGGGTTGTTTATCGCGCGGCGATTAATTGTTTATTAAACGTGCACTGCATGCCACTGAGAGTGGCGGGCGAGCGAGCAATGGGAAAAAGAAAAACCGTGTTAGTTGGCGCAACTGCAATGCGGAAAATCTACACTATTGTTGTTATTGCTTTTCCCCCATGTTGCTGTGCCAGCAGCAGCAGCTGGGAAAACTCGAATTTGTGGCATTTGCGAAAAAACTGGTAATATCTGCACGAAAGGCACACAAAACTCGTACTACTTCTCGTTTCTGGCTTTTGTCTTTGTTGTTGTTGTTGTTGAAGCGTTTGTTGCACATTTCCGCGTTATCATACACTCGAAAAATATTCTTTCTTATTGGAACTTTTTTTCTCACACATTACATTATTATTGTTATAAATATTTTAGAGTTAAATATATTTTATCGTTTAATAAATTTAAATAAAATATATATTTATTTTCAGTGCAATGGATATTGTTGCTTGTTTTGAGGCTAACGGGACCCGGTTACAAGTAGTTGTTTTTGTTGTTGTTTTTTTTTGCAGAGAGCCACTGGTGTCCAAAACGGGAGAACGGAACATTGGGGCTGGATTTGGGAGGCCATGAAAGGTTGCCTCGTCTGACACACACACACACACTTAAGAACAGACACTCACAAACACAGCGCCACACACCTACGCACTTATTGCTCGTGGCAAAAGTTCTTACCCAGAACTGAGGCGCTTCTTTACAAACAGCTCGATATCACAACCGACATTATGGTGTTATTGCTTTTCCCCCATGTTGCTGTGCCAGCAGCAGCAGCTGGGAAAACTCGAATTTGTGGCATTTGCGAAAAAACTGGTAATATCTGCACGAAAGGCACACAAAACTCGTACTACTTCTCGTTTCTGGCTTTTGTCTTTGTTGTTGTTGTTGTTGAAGCGTTTGTTGCACATTTCCGCGTTATCATACACTCGAAAAATATTCTTTCTTATTGGAACTTTTTTTCTCACACATTACATTATTATTGTTATAAATATTTTAGAGTTAAATATATTTTATCGTTTAATAAATTTAAATAAAATATATATTTATTTTCAGTGCAATGGATATTGTTGCTTGTTTTGAGGCTAACGGGACCCGGTTACAAGTAGTTGTTTTTGTTGTTGTTTTTTTTTGCAGAGAGCCACTGGTGTCCAAAACGGGAGAACGGAACATTGGGGCTGGATTTGGGAGGCCATGAAAGGTTGCCTCGTCTGACACACACACACACACTTAAGAACAGACACTCACAAACACAGCGCCACACACCTACGCACTTATTGCTCGTGGCAAAAGTTCTTACCCAGAACTGAGGCGCTTCTTTACAAACAGCTCGATATCACAACCGACATTATGGACAAACTCTTGATCTATCAGACTTATACTATTTGCGAATGACGTTCGCAACCCGTTTTCCAGTTTGATCGTTAAAAAATGCGACACTTTGGTCGCATATAAGATTATTGCAGCTGTATTATATTTGCTTTAGAACTAGAGGTGGCAAGAACATCGATAGCATCGAATATTTTCGAATATCGATATTTTTCTGGGAACATATGTTTATGCCGATATTTTCCAACACTGAATAAAGAGCTGCCAACTTGATGACATGAGGCACCCTGTGGCGGACGTTACTTTTTTGAAAAATTAAATTTTAGAATATGAATTTTCTTAATATATATGTTTATTTATTAATTAATTAAATGGTATATTAAAGAAATAATATATATTTTACTTTTTCTGGAGGCTTGTTTTTATTTGCAGGAGTATGTAAATGGATGGCGCCTATTTAAAATAGAAAAAACTAAAAATATATTAGTTTTATTTTGTTTAAAATGTAATGCATACTTACGTTTAGTGTTGGGTTTTTTATTAGAAAATTAATCAAGTCTGTTCCATCCTCTTGATGTTAGCCTCTTTTTACTTGAATTTTTATTACATTTTCCTCTTGAAGCCAAGAGCATCATGTTCGCATAAAATATCGTTGAATTTTTCGCTGCTGCTAATATTTGAGCAAGTACTTGAAATTAAATTTTGCATAAACACGAACGTCCATCGGAAAGGAGGGAGAAGGACCTGTCGCTCGCACCGCTTCCGTTTCCCTCAGCTGTCAACGGGCTATCGCGCACCCTTGACACTTCCCACGCCCCCGTCACCACTCGCAATTTTTCCCAGCCCCCAAAAGCCATTTTCTAATGGCTCTGTTCGGAAAATTCGCTGTTTGCACCGGGCAAATGTTTATTTATGAATTTCTTTTGCCTTCTGGTCCTGTTTTTGTGGGGATCGAGGTGTCACTTTGGCAACGACGACTTTTACTTTAACCAGGACAAATATATTTTGCGTCTTCGTATCGTGGTTCGTTGTTTTTTCTTATTTTTATTTAATTTGTTTTGGTTTTTGCATTTTACTGCTCAATTAATTGGGCAGGCAAGCGTAGCAAATAAAGTTGCGTCCATGGAAATGATAAATCGAGGGAATCGCACACAAATATACCGTCATTCACCGATTTCAGATGCCGTGGGTTATGAGTCATAAAAGTTGCCTCTACAAATCCCATAGATGCACTGCAAAAAAAAAAGGTTGAACTTCAGACTTTTTCGGTAAACAAGGATAATCAGAGTTATGATTGGCTTAGTAAGACCCTAAAATTTTTTCGTGTGTGGCAGAACTCCATTCATTACAGGTCCAGGGACAAAAACTATACCCATTGCCACGCCCCGTCCGACAATTTGTAACGCCTTTTGCTGTCATCAGAATGGTATCCATAAAACCGGCTCTCACCCACCAATTTTCGGCAAATTGTCCCCGTTTATTTCGCCCGATAATGCCTCAATAAAATGTGCCTCCTCCGGGCATCTTTCTCGCCAGATACATACTACCCATATAGGTGTTCTTGGGTGCGAGTAGGTGTCTGTTATCGCCAATATATGTCTCGTGTATGGGCTACCTATTCCAATATTCCATGTTTTGGGCCAAACTATTTTGCAATTACAAAAGTTGTAAAATTTTACGATCTTAAAGCCTTGAGAGAGGACTTTGATAAACGAAAAGTTTAAGGCTGGTTAGTTTGGGGAAATAGTTTTTCATTCGTTTATGATTACGACATCATCTGGGCTTAATTACTTTTCAGTCTGGCAGTGGCCTTAGACAAGGGATTAGGGGTATTACTGTCTAGAGACGATGGAAATTATGTTTTTCCTTTAAACTGTATACTCTTTAAACTTTTATTTCTCTGATTTCCTCATTAATTGAGTTTCTGCGGAAGGATGCGGAAGGTGCCACAAGAAACCGCAAATTTGTGGTATCTAAGCATTGGAAAACACCCAATAAAGGTATAAATCAGGCTTTTCCCTGGGTTTTTGTTTATTTTTCAGCTTCTTTTTATCTTGAGGGCCCCTTTGGTTTTTCCCGCCAAGTAGAAAGGAATGCTGCAGCCTCCGGCAAGTTTGTTCCTCGCTGCAATTTTCTTTCGGCTTTGTAATAAATAAAGTTTTAATTACCCATCGACAGATTATAATTTCAGATAATTTACGCATTTCAACAATTTCAATTAATGGTCAAGGATGTCGGCCAATTAACGTTCCCCTCTCAGATCAGAGGTGTACTTCATATATCTGATTAAAATGCCAGTCAGCGGGATGTGTCTAGACTCCTGGCTTGGTTCATAATTTTCGGGGGAAAGTTGAGTAATTTAAGCCATGGGCTACGTGACTGAGATTCCAGCTAATCGAAGGCAAACACAATCCGAAGATATTTCGCATTCTTTAGATAATCAATTTATGGCATCTCACGCCCCTCTCACGCAGTGTGAAAATCGAAAATCCTCGTTTCGGTTTTCAATTTCCATATGGCTTTGCAGAGTGGAAAATTTCTTATTCATAGCTGAATTAAATTCCCCTTTTTTTGGAAAGGAACTCCTTTCCTTGTTTTCCTTGCGCCCCTCCCTTCTAATTTCCTTTTATCGAATTTACGATTTGTTGGTCGTGTCAACGCTGCGTATACGCAATGTGGCATGATGGTCTTGGGTGGTATGCTGGGTGGCATGTTGGGTGGTTTTGGGGCCAAAATCAAATGGCTTGGAATTTGTTTTTCCCTTTTTCAGTGGCGTCGTCTTCTTGGGTCTTCAGCCATCCATTGCCGTTTCTGCATCAATCTTTGATTTGCAAATTATTTTTGCATTCCACTCAAACGATTTGCGTTTTTATAGTTCCTCGGGTTGCCTCGGTCGCCAATTTTTGGGTCCCGGCTCTGATAAATTGTGTCACATAAAGAGCAACAAGGCCTAGGGTTCGATTTTAAAGAGCATGGAAACGAAATGTGTGTTTCTGGGCGACAATAAAATGGAAGTTATGTCCAAGATGGGGTATTTCAATAGGGAGGTTTTAAATCTTAAACAGATTCGTAGGTTTCCTGGTTTAAACTTAAAACTGAACTTTAAGCTAAGAGAATTATTAATGGTGATAAACATGATACATGAGTACCTCCTTGCTGCTCCATTAACATGAACTTTGTGCATAATTGCTGTAATCAATAAAGTAAACACAAAAAGACGCCTTTGAACTATAACTCTTGCTGAGATAAGAGCTCGTCTGCCGCTTATAATTTATGGGCATTCAAATGGGAGAAATCTTTGGACGCCGCAGGATCCATCCGCCTGCATTGCCAAATGTCATGTGGCGCCACATAACCTTTTTTGGCCCCGCCAGCCTCGATTTCCGCCCACGCATCCAAGTCCTTTTGACATTTACAAAGTGCAGCTGGGTAAACTCCAAAAACATGAGACAAAAAACAAAAGAAAAAAAAAACAAATTGCAGGCAAACTGCAGACGATGACGTTGGCCACAGTTGTGTGGATGCACTAAACAAAATATATTTAAGCTTTTTGTTTCCTAAACAATATTATTTAAAAAAAAATATAAAGCTCTTTTAACTATGCATAGTCTTTTTTTAAGAAATCTTAAAGTTTCTAAGGATTTATCTCTTTCTTGAAATGATTTTTTTTTTCTCTGCATAAAGACAATAATCAGGCTTTTTGTAAAGTTGCGAAACAATTTGTTGTTGCTTCGAGCTCGGAATAAAACCAACTTGAATGGTAAGCCAACGACTAAAATAACAAAACTAAAGGCCTGGAAAGGGTCACGTTCTTTGCGTGAAAATTCCTATTTACGTGCTTACGTTTATTTTGTGCTATTAACACTTTATTCACCTAAAGTAGTTGGAAAGTTAGGGGCCAAGACACCAAGGTATCTATTACAAATAGTACAAGAAGGTTTGGAAAATCTGTTCGAATTTTAAAAGTGGTATTGGCTTATACATAAATGATGTTATTTGAAGTCGTTTCCTCTTTAAGTAAGACATATAGTTTGCATTTTCCTCAATTTTAATATGTTTAGAAAATATTACTTCAGATAGTGATGAGTATTAGAGCCAAACTTTCGATAAATTTTAATGATGGCGTCGAAATTTCGATACATTTTAGTGATAAGGTCGAAATTTCGATTAATTTTTATGATGGCGTCTCTGAGTAAAGTTTTTGAAAGATTAACTGATAATAAATAACGTTATGATAAACATATCTTCAGTTAAGAAACCTTATTACTAGCTTAGAGGTTTAATTTAAAGAAATTGGTTTAACTTCAAGCTAATATTCTAGTTTTTCCATTGGCATCGGAAAGACTTTCCCTTACGTCACGTTCTCAATACAAAATCGCCAAGCTTTAACTTCAACTACCCTATCGTACTGCGATGTAAGTGTTTATAATTCTACGGAAATGTCTGGCGAGGATGTCTCAAAAAAATAAAGAGGAAATACACCCACAAAAGTTGCCTTTACAACTGCTTTCAAGTTAGATATATACTATATAAGCTCGTACTGTGTGGCTAGTCGTAAGAGTGGCGATTGTTGCGCTTTTCTTGTCGGATGGAAAAACATGGCAAATGCCTTATGTTCCTGCCTCTCGTGCATTTCCTCCTCACCAGACCGAAGGAAAATTGACTTTAAGTTTCCCTTTTGGTTTTGAGAGAGAATTTCTGCCGAGAATAGCCGCCACTTAAAAGCCACCAACTTGGCCGATACGAGAGCCTCTTGGGTATGCAAATGGGGAAATGGAATCCATTTTGGTGGCCAACTAAATTTTTTAACTTCCGTGACATAAATCCCAAGAACCACAATAGAAGGTGAAAGTAATAGTTTTTCAGGATATATATTTTTATTATTTTAAGTTTGAATTTATTTTTTAAATAACGATTCACCTTAATGAATTATAAAATATAAATATTATAAATATTATCATTAACTAAGCCCTAATATCTTGACCGCAATTGCACTTCTTAGACAACCCCAAACATGACTCCTCTGTCATCTGTCACCCGTCATCCTGGCAATTTGCTGACAGGCGTCAGCCACCGGCCAAGTTAACAGCCAACCCTGGCCGGAATCAGCTAAGCTGATTTACTTAAGGAGCCCGGCTTTCCACTCGATGAAAGTTGGCTACCGAAACTGAAACAGTAAGAATAGCAAGGGCGGTGTCAATGACTTGGTCCTGGCTCAGAATCATGGCGCGTCCTGGCTAATGAAAGTGGACAGGGTATGCCTTAGTACCGAAGTACTTAAGTCAGCTTGCGTTTGGCCAAACAAAGTTCAACTGGCCAGGCTGGGACAGGCGCGTGTTTCCGCTTAAAAGTTTTCCGTTTGCTGTCTGTTTTTCCAGTTGCTGTCGTCAGCAATCGAGAGGCGCCCAAAATCCTCGACAGATTGTTCTTACTGGCGTTTGTGGTGTTGGCTAATTGCGATTTAATGACGATGACAATTTGATAAGAGGATTTGCAGCATTGTTCATCCGCCCTGTTGTCTGTTGCGATTCGACCAAATAGATCTACCAATTGAATCAGCCATTTCGAAGTTGCACAAAGAAAAAAAATAAGGACAAGAATGGAAGCATTATATAAACTTTAGTGATAATTAAATATTATAAGACAAACGAAAACTTAATGAATTTTGAATTTGTGATAATTTGTTTATTTTATTTATATATTTATTAAAAGTGCATATATTGGTCGTTAAGTGTATCCAATTCAAGACACGAAGACAATGCAATCACATGAGAATTTTACGGGCCGGCGAATAGAAAGAAAACTCCGATAAAAAGCCAATGTCATCAGCAAAATCGGCCAAAAGCAGGAGTCTGGGTCTTGGGCCAAGTCAACAGCGTCTTGCCACAGACAATGGCTGTAAAATAGCTGGAAAAATTGAACATGAATTGAAATAAAAGTGATAGTAATTGAAATCGAAAACCCATTGAAATTCGGTTCACAAAGTTATTGTCTTTTTTGGGAGAGATGCTTTAATTCTGATTTAAAAACCAGGATAAAGGAATTAAGGATAAAAATATTTTTATTACACACTCTAGTCCATGGATATCTGTAAAACAAAGGCGAATATTAAATTGCAAAGTCGTCCGGAATGTGAGATATTAAAGGAATCAAAATTTTACATTTTCTGTTGGAACGAAAAACCCCATCATGCGGTGATATTTTTCACGTCAATGGAGTTCGCTTTCTCTTTATTTACCCAATTTTTGGTTTTTATTGCGGTTCGTCCTACATTCCCCACAGGTTCAAATGTTGTTTGCTTTGATGTGGGTTGCAGTCGCATATATTTATAATTATTATTGGCATTTTCAAGGGCCCCAAACGCTCCATTTGAACCAGGACCAGACCCTTTTTTTTTATTCTTTTTTTTTTTTTGTGGCTTCATGATAACGGTCAAAAGCTTCTGCGAGTGTCAAATGAGTTTTGATAAAAGCAGCGAACAAAAAGCCAAAAATTTGTCCAGACCAAGAAAATTGGTTGCGCCACAAAAACTTTTTCGCCCGTCATTTTCGCGCTTTCAATTAATGCGACAAATGTATGAGATTGCACTTAAAAAAAAAATTAAGATAGGAATAATAATTAAACTCATATAAATTAACCATAATATAGAAAAAAAACCAGGAAACCATCTTATGTATATCAAAAGAATCAAAGACTAATTTTGAGAAAAATTAACAATTGAAAAAAAAAATTAAAAAAATATAAAAAAGATAAATAAAAAAAAATCCAACTTAAATAAAATAAAAAAATATATATACAAGAAAAGATCGATAAATAAAAATTTTTGCGTACAATAACTTCTCCCAGGAGGATAAGGACTAACATTCCAACACAAAAAATAGACACAAAAAAAAATAAATAAAATTCCAACTCAAATTAAAAAAACAAAGATCCCCAAAGATTGGGAAGAGAGGATTCCACCTTAAGTTTCTCAAAAAATATATATATGTGTAGTAAAATAAAATTTAAAAATCGCCAAAGCCAAAAAAAAGAAAAAAAATAAATAAAGTTCCAACTCAAATTAAAAAAACAAAGATCAACATAATAAGTACAAATTGTTGCCTGCAATAACTTCCGCAGAGATGAAAATTTTAGAGATGGGGAAGAGAGGATTCCACCTTAAGTTTCTAAAAAAAAAATATGTATATTAAGTAAAATAAATTTTAAAAGCGCCAAAGCCAGAATGATGGCATTCGATCAGGCACTGCTGGTATATCGCTAATGGTACTGAAATATAATGGAAAGCAGAAACAAAAAAATAAAAACTTTTTTTCCTTTCAACTAAAATCAAAAGATTTCCAACTCAATTAATAAAATAAATAAAATTATAATTAAATAAGAAAATGAGCAACGAGGGCCGGTTTTGAGACGTATGTAAGATACGTCTCCTTCGGCTGTAATTGGTGGCTTTTAGAGCTAATGGCAAACGAAAAAAATATAAAAAAGGTGGATATTAAACTAAATGTAAAATATATGCGAGAAAATAAAAAAAACGGTGAAAATATTTCCAAATGAAGTATTGAAATATAAATGAAATAAAATAAGGAAAGAAGATTTTAGAAATCGTCTAGCCGATACGCTAGTTGCACAAACTAGAACCAATATATAATATATAAAACAAATGTAAAAAAAATAGCTCCAATAAAATATTCCAAAAAAAATAAATATTCCGAAATAAAGAAAAGAAAAGATCAATATAAATGTACAATAACTATGTACAATAACTTACGCAGTTATATATATCCTAATGGAGAGTATTGAAATATATTTCCAAATGAAGTATTGAAATATAAATTAAATAAAATAAGGGAAGGAGATTCAAGAGAACGTCTTGCCGATGAAGCAGAGGAACCTGAGAGAACTCCAAAAGAACAGAGCAAGGCAGGAGTGAAATAATGTATCCGAAAATGAAATTGGAAAAAGATAAAACAAGATATAGAAACGAATTATAAAAGCAGGGAGAGCTTTAATTTAGCCAACATATTTAACGTATTTAGTTTAGAAAGAAAAGAATAAAAAATGAAAATAATAAAAAAAAACGTTAGGAAATGAGTTTCAGAGTCAAGAAAATTCCAACTCAAATTAAATAAAAAAAATAAAGAAAAGAAAAGATTAATATAATATATCCAAATCGATGCCTATGTACAATAACTTACGCAGTTGTATATATCCTAATGGAAAGCATGGATATTTCAACTCACAAAATAAAATAATAAAAATAAAATAAAAAACAAACAAAATAAAGAAAAGATCAATATAATAAATACAAATTGTTGCAGATGTACAATAACTTACGCAGTTATATACATACTAATGGAGTTTAGAAAGAAAAGAATAAAAAATTAAAATAATAAAAAAAACGTTTTAACTCAAAATCAACTTAGGAAATAAGTTTCAGAGTCAAGAAAATTCGAACTCAAATTAAATAAAAAAAATAAAGAAAAGAAAAGATTAATATAATATATCCAAATCGATGCCTATGTACAATAACTTACGCAGTTGTATATATCCTAATGGAAAGCATGGATATTTCAACTCACAAAATAAAATAATAAAAATAAAATAAAAAACAAACAAAATAAAGAAAAGATCAATATAATAAATACAAATTGTTGCAGATGTACAATAATTTACGCAGTTATATACATACTAATGGAGAGTATGGATATTCCAACTCACAAAATAAAATAATAAATAAACAAAGTAAAGAAAATATCAGTATAATGAATACAAATTGTGGCTCCTCGAATCAACAACTCCTTGAATATGGGATTAAAAAGTTCCAACTCAAAAAATAGAAAAAAAAATTATAAATAAATAAAATTACAACTCAAATTAAAAAAACAAAGATCAACATAATAAAGACGCATAATAACTTACGCAGTTATATGCTTATGAAAAATATGGACCATCCCAAGGCCAAGATAAAGAAAAGGCCAATTCAAAACGAATAAAATAAAACCAAAAATAATAAAACAAAAATAATAAAATAAAAATGAATCAGCTGAACCGAATAGCTTGGCAGTCGAGCCCAGAATGATAAAATCTCTGCTCGATTTGGGATATAACCCAAACGGTCCAAAGAAATGGCCTACTACTTCGATTGAACCATATTAGAGATGCAATTTACTTATCGATATATTCAATTCGATACTATTTTCTTTAAAAATTGGTCGAATTTTTGAAAAGAGTTTAAATCGACTATTAGCCTTGGCAAGTCTGGTTTTTGCTTTCAATACGCTGTCCAAGAAAAAGTCGCTGTCCATCGACTTTGGTCGTCTACCAAGTGGCTTTGTCAAGCGGCTCTAAAATATATAATTTAAAGACCAACTTGGACACTTGCCACAGTTTCGAATCAATTAATATGTGCGTCCTTGCAGCTGGTGAAGGAGCAGTCCAGCGACGATAAGCCAGCTTCTCCCCCATGTGGCGAACGATACAAACTGGCTTCGACAAAAATTTAATGGCCGCCAACTGTCATAAACTGTAAATGCACAGTAAAAGCCATAAGCAGTTGTGGCCGAAAGCGGATAACTCGAGGAAGATCCGGCCGTGTAGATGAGTAAAAAGCTAAAGCTGTCAGGCCAAGAATTTAAGTTCAACAGTGTCCTCGGAACTTGGAACTTGAAGCGACTCTGGAGACCGCGTGCTGTGTTTAATCTAAGGCACTGAAAAAAATAAATTAACGCTTATATATTGTCAAAGTTTAAAAGCTATTAACTTTTATAAGACATATAGCTTTTATAGCTTTTATCCTTTTTGGAGCATTTTAACATTTAAATCCCAAAAACAACCGCTGATTGTTTTCTTCAAGTGCTGGCCAAAACCGAATGAAACCAAAAGCAAAATATCAGTCGCTTGCTTCCAAGCCAAGAATATACTGTCTATATACAGATATATGTATAGGAACAGGGGCACACATGAATAACCCTTTGGCACGACATATCCTGGCCCATTCTATGGCTTAGTCTCTGGAGGATGTCTGCGCCTGCAGCTTTCATTAGTTCAATGTCAATGTTGTGTTTCGAGTCCTGATCCTGATGGTCCTGGCTCCAGTGAAATCCTGGCAATGGCTACACAACAAAATACAAAACACACGTGTGTACGCCCATTTGTCTGGCATTTGCTGGGGACTTTTTAATTTCAAGCGCAATGTTCCATCCTGTCTGCTGATTAAATGAGTAACAACAGCAGGTGTCCTGCAGTTCGACTACCCGCAGCTTAGTCCTGGCAAGCAGGAATGCAAATTAAAAGTGGTATCTTCTTGGTTGTGCCATCGAATGTTTGTATTAACAGAAAATTGAACTGAGGTGAGAGCGGTAATCGATAAGACAGGACGATGGCAAAGGAAATCTTCAAGTTTCAAGGAGCTTTAAGTCTTGATATCCAATTTCCTTTTTCGTGGAAAAAAATAACCACAAAACGTGCCTGTGGTTTGGTTGCACTGCAAACAATATAGAGTGTATAGGTTTTGGTAATATTTAGCTTCATATAATTAAAATATTATATTCTTGATTCATTTATTCTGCTTTTTCTAAGAGGATACCTTTGAAAAAAATGTTAATAAAAGCCCTACATCTTGGCCATATTCTTCAAGTGTCTTTACCAAATTAAAAGTACTTACCACAACACAGACGAAAATTAGGCCAAAAGTACGCTTATGGCTGACAGCCAATAATGTTGTTTTTTCTTCTATAAGCCAAATTTGTTGTTGCCTGTTTTAGGGCGTGGCACCACGATTCCTAGTCGTATGCAAACTTTATTAATTACGCGCCCCAATGGCCAGTCTTTCACACAGAGATTCTGGCCAAAAACTTTGGCTGTTTACTATTTTCCCAGAAATTGAGTTGCCACACCGCCGGCCCCCTCCCTCGATTTTGCACCATTTGCAGCAGCAGCAGCAACAGCGAAAATCAAACAAAAGTTTTTTAAATTAAAAATTCAACAGATTTTATTTGGAAAATCAACAAGAGCCAGCACATGGCTATAACGAGCTGTGAAATGAACAAAAACCAGCCAACAAAACCAAGAAAAGCATGTTTGTTTTGCAAAACAAGAATTATCAATAAAATGCAGAAAGGATTTCAATGGAAACAGGACATTTGTTTGTGTTTTGTTTGAATTTCAAGATAATGGGTTGCATAAGCTTAAACAGTATTAAGTTTGTATAACAGTTTTCTCGAGAAAAGTGCAAGAAAGAAAATCCTTTTCCATCAATTAAGAGAAGATTATGTGACAAAACGTATTTCAAAGGATAAATATCCTTTAAGTGTTTAATATTAAATTTATTTCTTAAACTAGAATTTTTTGAAAATGGCGCCCGATTACTCACAACGCTAATGACAGATACTTGTAAAGCTAATTGGCAACTCTGGCTACAACTTGACACTTTTATTAGTTTGTGACTCGAAAGAAAAGAATAAGTTAATTTTTTTGTGAGAAAATGTCCTCTAAACGTGCACCAGAGACTTTGAATTCTGTGGTCAAGCGCGAGAGATGTCTGACTCCGCCAGCTTTGGCTAAGATCGGACTTTGCACCACACGACGGATGACTCAGATGGAGGCCCATTACCAGGCGATGCCGTCTAAGATGTTGGCAGATAGAACCGGCGAGGATGAACTCTTCGTAAAGCGTCCCATTTACGACCGGGTCCGGGTCAAGAAACCGTCTAGATGTCATACGAAAGCTCATTCTGAATTCTTGCCGGTGTTTCCGAAAGTTGAGAAAAAAGATGAGTCCTTTTACTCAATACCCGGGAGCAAGAAGTAATTACTTCTATCTATAAGTTTGGTGTTGAACGCTATTAAAGAAAGTTACTTTGCAGGTTGCACAATTTCTTGAATTGCCTCTCCTCGCACCGCTGGATCTGGTGTGAGTTCGTGGAGTCGTTTCTGGACAAACCCATCATGGCCATTGCCTACGACATGGAGCGGTTCATCCACGAGTGCTGCCCCATGATCGAGACCCGGAGCATGCCTCGGCGTGGCTGGCAGCTCCTACGCCGGAACATGGGCAAGGCCAGGCGCTTCTCCCCCGCTTTCATAGAGCTGGAGCGGCAGGAGCTGGAGCGCTCACGCCGCATGGTCAGGGAGCTGCAACAGTGCAAGTTCAACAATGACGAGCACGCCCCCTATATGGAGCAGATTCCGAAGAGCGTACCGTTGCCCCTGAATATTGGCACGAAGGTGACATCGTTTTTGGAAGGATTCTACAAGATGGGCATTATCGACGGCAAGGTCATGAGCTATGAGCCGCAGGACTACAGCTACATGGTGCGCTTCGATATGCAAGGCCAGGAGCTGGTGGTGCGCCTGCCGGACTATCGTCTCCACGCTGATAACAACTTCGGAGGCCTACCGCTGCCCGTTTTGCTGCACGCCGCTGAGGGAGCGTCCAAGGCGGCGAAGAACGAGCCATCTGAGCCAATTGGCGATAATCGTTACAGCAGAAAGCTCCTGGAATCCCTGGTCAAGGTGAAGAAACTCTCGGAAATCAAACAGAAGGCTGTGATGGAGATAGCTAAGATGAACGAGGACTATGTGGAGGGTAGCAACCAGTCGGTGTACACCTCGACATCCACCCGTCGCGATATCAAGATGACTCCACAGAGGGAGAGGCTGCAGCGTCACTATGCCGCCAATATGATTACTCTGCACCGCGTTAATACAGATGTCTTGGCTCCGCTGAAAATTCTTCACGAGCATCTGGCCGCCTTCCACAAGCAGGAGCAGAAGGAGCTGGGCTCCAAGTGCCGTCCTGCCGGCGATATCTACCTTAAGTGCCGCAACCAGGCCGAAATGGACATCAAGAGGGCGGCGATCGAGAAGAACCTCAAAATAGAATCTGAGTCTGCACAGGATCTGGTCTTCAACCTACAGACTCTTTTGTACGTCAGCGCAGAACTGGGGCGAGAAAATCACGCGGACATGGAGCTAATCCTCAAGGACCTGGTCAATCGTGTGGTGGAACACCAGCCCCCCGGCGTTGGCAATCACTTCAAGGAGCTGTGGGAGGAGATGGAACCACTGCGTCAGCGCATGGCCACAACTTTCAAGCTCCCCCCGAAGCCGGAACGTATCCACATCACCCAGCAGCAGCAGCCGGACCAGACCGACGGTGGTATCTTCGAGGCTGTGGAGGAGACTATGGAGGAGACTGTGGAGGAGGAACAGGCTCCGGATCCCATGCCGTATGACCTCCCCGAACTGTAAAAGCCACTGTCTATGCCGGAAAATAAACCTATGCCCCTTATTTATGGCTCAATTAGTCGGAGTGTCATGTGCATTTGGGAGTCTGTTGCCGGCGGTGTGTTTAACGAAGTTTCCGCCTCCAAACTTGCAAACACGATGTATCGATGTGTTTTAGCCTTCTCGACACAGGCACGCGTCCTAGCCATTTCTCTGGCGAGTCGGCTTAAAAAGCTCGAACCGGCAAAACTTTCCCAGAGCACGTCGTAAAAACAGTTGATAGACTGCCAGCCAAATGACTAATGCTTGTGTGAATAGAATCCTTTAAGGAGCCCTAATGCATTTTCAAAATAAGTAAATTAAGTTTAGTTTTGTCGCTAGGTTCTTTAGAAGTCAGTGAATAGTAAGGAGTTTTCAGGACTAAGTTTGTTTCCTGAAAATTAAATTAGAAAATTGTAGAAAATTTTGGTTTCACCTTGGAAGGCACTAGAACTGTGGCAATGCCTTTGCATGCTGTTGCAGCCACATAAATCAGCATTTAAAGTGTTTTCTATTTTCTAATTACCCGATGGATGCACCAGGCTCGTAAATTGTGCGGGTAAGTCAGTTACATGGGGCACAGCTTTGGGGCGACCCATGGTGCCTCCATAAAGACATCATTAATATGCCTCGGGTCGTCTCCCTGGGAAAGAAAAATGATCGGCAAAAGAGCTCATGGCGTGTGTCCTGCGGGAAAGGACACTGGCCATTTGGCTTAAGTGTGCCGTCATCGTATGCCGCAACCTCTGAAGTCACCAAGGAATATACTCCCACTCGTAAATATTTATAATGTGTGCAAGCTGCAGGGACGTTGTGGGGATTTAAAGAGTATTAGATTTATATAACCTTAAGAAAATACTATTAATTTTTAGTTAGACTTGTTAAATTTACAAGTTTTCTAATATAAAGAACAAATAATAACTTTATTTCCTTTCTAGACAGAAAACTACTCCTCTGGATAAATCAGCAGACTTGCAGTTGACTTGAGGGATCGTCTTGGCCAGGATAAACAAACTTAACAAATGGCTGAGAGAGACCAGAGATGGCTGCTCAAGGGGGACAACTTTATCTCGACTTGGTCAAGAACAATCCTGGGCCACGCGAAGGACCTCGGCCAAGTAGGAGGACGCGTGTGCTAAATGAAATTCAATACGCCGGCTTACATAATGCATTCGAGATGACTAAAGTTTTTTGTTTCGCCGACACTTGATCATTAATTATATTTGCGCGTGGCGGGGCATCGTCAGGGAGCATATACCCTCCCCAGTGTCCATATAATATATATAAATAGAATCAATACATAACAGCTTAAGTGGCAACATACAGGCCAAACAACCTACCATGTTCCGCCCTCCCAGCCATGAAAGCAATCCTATAAAAGCGCCAACCTAATTGATTAACGACGCAGACGGATGCGGATATGGGCGCGGATGCGGATGTGGATGAGGAAGCAAGTGGCAAGTGGTATGGATTAATCCAAATAGCAGAGAAACTTTCTGCCACGACTAGCAGCACAATTTGCTTTATTAAATTGTCATCTATGGTTGGTTGGTTGGCTGGTTCCGAAAAAAAAGTGGGTCAGCAAGTGGCGGCTGATTAGAAAGCCTGACAAGAGGCGTGGTTGCCGCTTGGCAGGACCTCAAATAGTCCTTGTGACTTGTCTTGGTTATGTTACCATGGCAGGCTAAGCATTTATCGCAGTGGTTTTCCGCCAACTCGAACACGAAGGAGTATACCTTAAGTTAATTAAAATTAGGCATTATATTTAAAGTTAAAATAACTTTAAAAAGTTAAATTAGTTAAGTTCATCTTGAAGTCCCTTCTAGCAACATGTGCTAACTTTTTGTAGCATACTTTTTTGGGCACTGAGGGAGTTTAATCAGATTAGAGAACTTATTAAATAAATAATTGTTTTAGATGTCTGATCATACGTTCAGATGCATACTAAACGTAAAATTAATATTCCCCCAATTGGGAATTGTATACCATGTGGGTTTGGTTTTGGTTTTTGGGTTAAAAGCTGAAAGTGGAGCATTTTGTGAGCTTGTAAATCAATGCGCGCCAGTCGTAAGTTAGCTGCCTAAATGCACTGCCAAAAATGAGTCTTAAATTTTGAAAAATATTTTTCCTATTTGTTCACATGTTTCTAATTTTCTCTGAGTGCATTTTTGTGCTAGTCCTTTGCCGCACACGCATGTGGGCTGGGTGTCTGTGTGGGCCGCATGATTTATGAAATGGACAGCCCGTTTGTGGCGGCAGCTGGCAGACAGCAGCGGTAACGGTCAGCGGGACACGAAATGCAAATGTGCAACAAAAACAACGGCAACCGGCAACCGGCAGCGGCAAAAACAAACATCAAGCAAGCAGAAAAGTAACTGTAAACAGGGGAAAACTGTGTGTGTTTGGTGGGGAAAAACCATTGGTGGAAAAAGGAAAACAAAAGCGTCGGCTTCCATTTCATAAAGCGGAAATAATGGCTTAAGTTTGGTTACGCTTCTGCTTACGTTATAAATTACAATGATTGACGTCGCGTGTTGTGGCTGCCACGGCTTTAATTATGCCTGAAATATGTCCGACTATTTATTTTGAGTGTTGAGCCGTGAATCGATCTGTGTGGTTGGAAAAATTGTTACTTTTATAGAAGGTTTTGCACAAGCTGGCTCAGCAAACTGAAAGCCATTAGTAACCATTCAAATAGAACTTGAAATGAAGGAAATTTAATTTTAATTTCAAGAGAAATCAAAACAATCAGATAAATAATTAAAGGCCTTCCATGAATCCTAGTCAAATACAAATTGCAAACACATTTCGATAGTCCTGTACACAGAAGTTGCGCAATCAGGTCCTGTTGAAAGGCCAAACATTAATATAAGCGTCTGGGAAAAGGCTGTGTCCTTGCCCAATCTCTGATATCCTTCCTCGTTTATTTTCATGTTTGCTGGCTGTCAAATCTCGAATCTCTCAAATGAATTTTGGGGGACACTCTTGTCACAAATTATAATGTGTTGTAATTTGGTTTAATGTACGCACACTGCAGCCCAACACCGTTCAACAGTCGAACAGTGAGAGTCCTTTATTCTGCCGCCCCCGAAGGCTATCGCAGTGACATTGCTCATACGCAGCGTGAGCCCCGTCCAGGGTCGACAAGGACCAGACGGATGGTCCGGCATGGCCCTCACAATAAGCTCGTTTCGTTTGGCATTTACATTTCATGAAGAAGACCAAGGTGTACTGATTGTCTGAACAAGGAATTTGTATCTTAATTTGTGTTTAGTCCAATTAGACAAACATTAAAATGATAGTCAAAGTAACTTAGTTAGTATAAAGCTTTAAACACTGAATTAATTAATTTCTTTGAAATGATGTCCATATGTGCAGGTTTAGAAAGAACTCGTCATGCTGAAGTGGATCCTTTGGATGCATCCGACGGGTATTTCCGCTTTTGAAATTACATTGAAAAATCTTGGAATTCATGCTCGTGTTTCAATCTCGACAGTCGACTTGTGCCAGTGCTGGTAATTGTCTGTCGCATTTATGGAAATCTCTATGGCAACATGCTCTAGTTTTACTTGTTTTTCCCTCATTCCGTCGGAATGGACTGGCCCTGGCGTGTGGTTGTTATTTATAAAACAGCAAAACGTTTCAATTCTGCTAAGCATTGCTAAGCTGGTGAAATGCAGCTGAAGGCTTTCGAGACATCTTTGGCCTCCCAAAGCCTCCCCCACAGGCTGTCCATCACTCACCACTCAAAAGAGATTATGCCAGGGATCGAATTCGAGGTCTAAAGAGGGTATATGGGTTTTAATGTAACATAGATGAGCAGGACTTTATAGATATTTCTTAAGTAATTAAGCTAAACAATCTATAATTCTTAATCCCCCATTATCTATTTAAATAGGATCTAACAGAAAATATTGAAGAATACAGGGTACTATCAGTTCGACTATATGAATCATGAAAAACAAATAGAGATGGAGGAAAGTAGCAAACATTCCTGGCACGAGGCAATCCATTCTCGGCAAATAATTGCGCCTTGTGACCCAGCTGATGATGGTATCTGTGAATGATTTATTCGCCGATAGCGGATAATTTAAAGTTTCCCCTGCCATTTCACATCTTGGATGGTAATAATGTCTTTCAACAGTCAGAAGGAACACTCAGGAAGATGCAAACTTTAATTTGATTTAGGTCACTGTCGATGGTCAGCAACTAAGCCACCGCCAGAGGCCACAAGTCGCTTGATTAGCATATAAATCAAGTGGATTTGTAATTTTTTTATTATTATTTTTTGCTTTCCCTGTGTTTTATTTCTAAGCACAGCTCGAGTCTCGAGGTATTAATTAGGAAAAACAGGCAACGACGGGCTCTGAGGGCGTGAGCCTCGGGCTTCGGGAAATTAACTTGGTCCTGTAAACTTAATAAAAAAGTTTCGGTCTCGCTTGGTTTTCTTTTTACGGATCCTGGACTGGGTTCAGGGTCAGCTGGCAAAGTTTGGCAAACTTTTTCCTTAAAATTTCATTTGTTAATGTTGCTCTTGATGTCTGGGAATTGGAATTCGTTTGTACAGAGCCTTTGGTTTTGTTTTTGGTTCAACCATCGGCGAGTGCACTTCGGTCCGTCAATGTGGATTTAAGCCCGATACTCGAACAAATTGAGAACTAGGCAAATGAGGAAAATCCGAAGCATTTTCCACTTGAGGAAATTGAGAACACTTTTCGAATTTCGTGTGCAACTGCCTGAAACAAAACAAAAAAGGAAAGCTAACTTCGGCCAAATATCGCACATGGTAGGACTATGTCATGAGAAAACATATTTTTTAGATTTTTCGTCCATCTTTCGTAAGGGACGAAAATGGGATTTTTGCTTTAGGCTCCACGGTGATGGCTATATCTTGGCCAATTCTCATCCGATCCTCAAGCGGAGTACCTTAAACGATTTCTAGATCGACTCTCCACCATTCTGCATCAAAATCATGAGACAAAATATTTTTTAGATTTTTCGTCCATTTTTCATGAGGGGATGCCTTGAAAATGGGGTTTTCCTCTATAGGCTCCACGGTGATGGCTATATCTTGGCCAGTTCTCATCCGATCCTCAAGCGGAGTACCTTAAACGATTTCTATGTCGTTTCTCCACCATTCTGCATCAAAATCCTGAGACAAAATATTTGTTAGATTTTTCGTCCATTTTTCATGAGGAAAAATGGGGTTTTCCCCTATAGGCTCCACGGTGATGGCTATATCTTGGCCAATTCTCATCCGACCCCCAAGCGGAGTACCTTAAACGATTTCTGGGTCGATTCTCCACCATTCTGCATCAAAATCCTGAGAAAAAATATTTTTTAGATTTTTCGTCCATTTTTTGTGATGGGATCCCTTAAAAATGGGGTTTTCCCCTATAGGCTCCACGGTGATGGCTATATCTTGGCCAATTCTCATCCGATCCTCAAGCGGAGTACCTTAAACGATTTCTAGATCGACTCTCCACCATTCTGCATCAAAATCATGAGACAAAATATTTTTTAGATTTTTCGTCCATTTTTCATGAGGGGATGCCTTGAAAATGGGGTTTTCCTCTATAGGCTCCACGGTGATGGCTATATCTTGGCCAATTCTCATCCGATCCTCAAGCGGAGTACCTTAAACGATTTCTAGGTCGTTTCTCCACCATTCTGCATCAAAATCCTGAGACAAAATATTTGTTAGATTTTTCGTCCATTTTTCATGAGGGGATGCCTTGAAAATGGGGTTTTCCTTTATAGGCTCCACGGTGATGGCTATATCTTGGCCAATTCTCATCCGATCCTCAAGCGGAGTACCTTAAACGATTTCTAGGTCGATTCTCCACCATTCTGCATCAAAATCCTGAGACAAAATAATTTTTAGATTTTTCGTCCATTTTTCGTGATGGGATGCATTGAAAATGGGGTTTTTCCCTATAGGCTCCACGGTGATGGCTATATCTTGGCCAATTCTCATCCGATCCTCAAGCGGAGTACCTTAAACGATTTCTAGGTCGACTCTCCACCATTCTGCACCAAAATCATGAGACAAAATATTTTTTAGATTTTTCGTCCATTTTTCATGAGGGGATGCCTTGAAAATGGGGTTTTCCTCTATAGGCTCCACGGTGATGGCTATATCTTGGCCAATTCTCATCCGATCCTCAAGCGGAGTACCTTAAACGATTTCTAGGTCGACTCTCCACCATTCTGCATCAAAATCATGAGACAAAATATTTTTTAGATTTTTCGTCCATTTTTCGTGATGGGTTGCATTGAAAATGGGGTTTTTCCCTATAGGCTCCACGGTGATGGCTAAATCTTGGCCAATTCTCATCCGATCCTCAAGCGGAGTACCTTAAACGATTTCTAGGTCGATTCTGCACCATTCTGCATCAAAATATGGGACAAAATATTTTTTAGATTTTTCGTCCATTTTTCATGAGGGGATGCCTTGAAAATGGGGTTTTCCTCTATAGGCTCCACGGTGATGGCTATATCTTGGCCAATTCTCATCCGATCCTCAAGCGGAGTATCTTAAACGATTTCTAGGTCGATTCTCCACCATTCTGTATCAAAATCCTGGGACAACATATTTTTTAGATTTTTCGTCCATTTTTCGTGAGGGGATGCCTTGAAAATGGGGTTTTTCCCTATAGGCTCCACGGTGATGGCTATATCTTGGCCAATTCTCATCCGATCCTCAAGCGGAGTACCTTAAACGATTTCTAGGTCGACTCTCCACCATTCTGCATCAAAATCATGAGACAAAATATTTTTTAGATTTTTCGTCCATTTTTCATGAGGGGATGCCTTGAAAATGGGGATTTCCCCTATAGGCTCCACGGTGATGGCTATATCTTGGCCAATTCTCATCCGATCCTCAAGCGGAGTACCTTAAACGATTTCTAGGTCGTTTCTCCACCATTCTGCATCAAAATCCTGGGACAACATATTTTTTAGATTTTTCGTCCATTTTTTGTGATGAGGTGCCTTGAAAATGGGGTTTTCCCTTTAGGCTCCACGGTGATGGCTATATCTTGGCCAATTCTCATCCGATCCTCAAGCGGAGTACCTTAAACGATTTCTAGGTCGACTCTCCACCATTCTGCATCAAAATCCTGGGACAAAATATTTTTTAGATTTTTCGTCCATTTTTCATGAGGGGATCCCTTGAAAATGGGGTTTTCCCCTATAGGCTCCACGGTGATGGCTATATCTTGGCCAATTCTCATCCGATCCTCAAGCGGAGTACCTTAAACGATTTCTAGGTCGTTTCTCCACCATTCTGCATCAAAATCATGAGACAAAATATTTTTTAGATTTTTCGTCCATTTTTCATGAGGGGATGCCTTGAAAATGGGGTTTTCCTTTATAGGCTCCACGGTGATGGCTATATCTTGGCCAATTCTCATCCGATCCTGAAGCGGAGTACCTTAAACGATTTCTAGGTCGATTCTCCACCATTCTGCATCAAAATCCTTGGACAAAATATTTTTTAGATTTTTCGTCCATTTTTTGTGATGAGGTGCCTTGAAAATGGGGTTTTCCCTTTAGGCTCCACGGTGATGGCTATATCTTGGCCAATTCTCATCCGATCCTCAAGCGGAGTACCTTAAACGATTTCTAGGTCGACTCTCCACCATTCTGCATCAAAATCATGAGACAAAATATTTTTTAGATTTTTCGTCCATTTTTCATGAGGGGATGCCTTGAAAATGGGGATTTCCCCTATAGGCTCCACGGTGATGGCTATATCTTGGCCAATTTTCATCCGATCCTCAAGCGGAGTACCTTAAACGATTTCTAGGTCGTTTCTCCACCATTCTGCATCAAAATCCTGGGACAAAATATTTTTTAGATTTTTCGTCCATTTTTTGTGATGAGGTGCCTTGAAAATGGGGTTTTCCCTTTAGGCTCCACGGTGATGGCTATATCTTGGCCAATTCTCATCCGATCCTCAAGCGGAGTACCTTAAACGATTTCTAGGTCGACTCTCCACCATTCTGCATCAAAATCCTGGGACAAAATATTTTTTAGATTTTTCGTCCATTTTTCATGAGGGGATCCCTTGAAAATGGGGTTTTCCCCTATAGGCTCCACGGTGATGGCTATATCTTGGCCAATTCTCATCCGATCCTCAAGCGGAGTACCTTAAACAATTTCGATTCGCCACCATTCTGCATCAAAATCATGAGACATTGACACATATCGGTGGTTAACTTTTTTTTATAATTAGCGATCGATGAATATTGATAAATTAAATTCAAACACTTAATCGAATTTAATTTATTTAATTACTACGGAAATTTTCTGAATTTAGTAAGTTAAAAGACTGCTATGATAACCATTTTAAAATATCGCTTTTCTTTACTGAATTCACTTACTTTATGCATTTAAAAGAGCTTATTAAATTCATCACATGAACATGTATAACATGTTAAAGGAATCCTTATTGGCGGGAAAGCGGAAATTAAAAAAAAAAGAAATGCGGCAAGCCTCGTTTGCTCGTTAGCTTTTGATTCGGCCCGGCGGCACTTTTGTTCGTTGGCCAATTTGCATTGGCTTTTGCAAAGTCGAGTATACACCACGTCGCAGCTCTGAGTTGTGTAGGTGGGTCCGGGTTTGGGGCTTAAAGGTTCTTCTGAACACTTTTACCGGAGGCGTTTCAACGCGGTCTGGCGTTGGGAAATCCCTGAAATGACCAACGGGAAAAAGCAGATTTAATGAATTTATGTCAAGGCACGGTGGAATCCGGTGAGGATTTTGCATTGGACTTTGGAGCCGGACAAGTGTCGGATTTGGGACGGCTGGAAAGGACCTCCTCGAAGGCGGCAACGTTGTCAACAATAAGGCCGAATGCCATTTTAATTGGCGCAACGGGCCCAGATGTCAGAAAACAACATACAGTGAGGAAAATAATCAGTGAGAGTTACTAACGTAGTGAATATTGAATTCAAAATTAAGGATTTGCCTTAAGTTTTTTTGTTAAGAAATAAAAATTTCAATTCAATATGATTCCTTGTTTTTTTCCCATGCTGATGAAGAGGCGAAAATTTGTCCTCAAGACTTAACAAGAGAAGTGGCTCCCCAGGGAGATTGGAACTGGTAGTCTGGAGCACAAAAGTGGAATCACCCAGTGGGTGGTTGAGGCCACCTCCCACCACTACAACCACCCGCCACTTGGCCTTCTCTCATTGCGCACAATTAAAAGTTGTCCGCGACGTTTGCCACGCCAGCGAACCGCAACTTGGTCCTGGCTCCTGCTGACTCTTCTCCTTTTTGGCCAAATAACAAATGTGCAAAGTTTAGTGAATTAAATGCGTCGCCGATGACATTGCCATGCGCTCCTGGGGAGTCGTCGTCACTTGACAGTTGAGGAACTAAAATTTGCGAAAGAATTCCCAGACAACCGGGTCAAAACTTTCAATTGATTCCGACAGCCAAAAATTGCTAGAAACTAAATCTAATTAACAATGGCTTTTAGGCTTAAAGAAGTTTAAATAACTTGTTTGATTAAATATATAATTATTAAAGGTTCGACTTTGGAAACCCTGTCATTGTTTTATCGAAACGAAATCTCCGTTTCAGGACACTCTAATCTGCAAAGATGAATCTAGCCCTGAACCGTAAAGTCGCGAAGGGCGGCTGTCAGTTGTTGGGCCTAAACAAGTACAGTATTCACCAGTATCTGAAGACCATAGACACCATTTTGTACGACGCTGATGGCGTCCTTTGGCAGTACGATAAGCCCATTAGAGGAGCAGTTGAAACTTTTAATGCCCTGAGAGCCATGGGAAAAAAGTCATACATTTGCACCAACAACTCATCCGATTCGGCTTTCGCGGTTTGGAAGAAAGCCAAGTGTATGGATCTCCTGGTGGCAAAGGACGAAGTCTTGACTTCCGGTCAGGCTACGGCTCGGTACTTAAGCGAACAAAAATTCAAACGCAAGGTGTACGCTATCGGAGGCCAGGGAATCGTGGACGAACTGAAGCTAGTTGGGATTAGCTGCCTCCCATTAGATCCTCCAAACACAGACAGTGACTTTATCAACAAAATAGTTTTGGATCGCGATGTAGGTGCCGTTGTGGTGGGCATGGACAAGGACTTTGACGCCCAAAAGATCACCAAGGCCACATGGTATCTCCGGGATCCGGATGTCATGTTTGTGGCCACCAATCGGGATCTGGCCTATTCTGTGGCTCCTGGCCGGATGATTCCCGGTGCCGGTGTGATGGTGGCAGCCATACAGGCGGCCAGTCTGCGGGCTCCCTACACTTGCGGCAAACCAAAGCCGCATCTTTGTTCCAACGTGATACGGCAGGGACTCCTTCAGCCGGAACGTACCTTGATGGTGGGCGATACGTGAGTAGTCTTTCACATTTAAATACCTTTATTGGGTATTATTTATTTTATATTTTATATATTTTACTAGCATGTCGACGGACATCCAGCTTGGGTATAATTGCAGTTTTCAGACCCTTTTGGTAGGCACAGGAGTGAGCAGCTACAAAGACGTCCTAGCGGCTCAGGAATCCTCTGATCCTTTCAAGTATCAAGAAGTCCCACATAAGTTTGTTTCCAAATTATCCCATTTGCTGCCTTTTTTATGTTCCCGAAATAGGTAGAATAATACGTGTTAAAGAATTAAAGATAAAATTCAATAAAGTTTATTTTTTAACTTTGAGACACTTCCGTCAAAAATAGGGTTATTTACAAAGATACATTAGTTACCTCTTACAAATATGACAAGAATAAAATTTTAAAACTAGGTATTGAAAATCCTAACGCTCCTGTGCCATGTTCAAAAAAAGCTGCACCGATCTGACCAAAATTCCGAAGGAAGAGGTCCTCAAGTGGGTCAAGAACATCCAGACCATCATCTGCGATGCTGACGGAGTCTTGTGGCACTTTACTAAAGCCATCGATGGCGCTCCAGAAGTCTTTAAACGCGTAACGGAAACTGGACGGCAATTATACATCGTAACCAATAACTCGGCCCTGCCCTCGGAGAGTTGTGCCAAAAGAGCTCAAGAACTTGGCTTCAAGATTGATGAGGATCATTGCAAGACCGCCTCCTCCTCTATTGCCAATTTTCTCAAGAACAAGGGTTTTCGAAAGAAGGCATTCGTCATGGGCGAAATGGGTCTTCATGCGGAGTTGGAAAAAGTCGGCATCACCCATATCGAGGTGGACGAAAAGATGGATAAGCCAATGCATGAGTTTGCCAAAGAACTGGAGCTAGATCCCGACGTTGGCGCCGTGGTGATTGGCAGGGATGAGCGATTCAACATGGCCCGCCTGATCCGGGCTGCCGCCTACTTAAAGAACCCGGATGTGATAGTCTTAGGCTCCAGCATGGATGCTTCCTATCCTTTCGACGGACATACGAAGGTGATTGTGGGTGCCAGTGCCATGATGACATCGGTAAAGGCCCTCAGCGGACGCCAGCCTTTGATCCTTGGCAAACCTAATCCCTGGATATTGCATCCTCTGCTAGAGTGTGGCGTTATCAAGCCAGAGACAACTCTAATGGTTGGGGATACGTAAGATTTTATCAAGGATATTAATTCACTATAAATAATGAATATTTTTTTTAACAGAATGACAGCGGATATGACGTTTGCCCACAATTGTGGATTCAATAGTCTTCTTGTTGGCACAGGAGTCCACAGTCTAAAGGACGCTCAAAAGATGAAGGATAGCAAGGACAAGACGAAGCAGTGTTTTATACCGGACGTCTATCTACCAAGTTTTGGTCACCTTTTGGAGTTCCTCTCTTAAAGTTTGTCCCTGGTAGCCGCATGCAAATTGTAAATTAGCATTTTCCTTGATTTCTGCATAAAATCAATACTTAGCAATAGACCGCAAATGTGTGGGAACTGTGTGGGTTTATTTTTGAGGTTTCCCTCGTCAAAAGTTCAACACTTGCAGCAGGATTGGGATTGACACTTCATCGCCATCACGGAAGAGCGTGACCGACAGATGTTGGTCGGGAATGTCTCTCCCTTTTTACACTAATAAAAAAACTTAAAGTAATATTTAATAATTGGAAGTATTATAGCTCGGAAAGAGGTTTAGGAAAGATATAGTGTTAACATTAAAAATATTAATGCTATTGAAGTTGTGGCTATCGAGAAATAAACAGACTATGGGGTCCTGATATGAGTTACTTTACGTGTAATATTGTTTACTTTTTTCTTAGTGCACCTCTTCTAAACAGCCACACAAAATGGCTGCCATGGACACGCCTCCGGTATCTTTAAAACGCTTTTCGCCGCCAGACATCTTTTGGGCCGCATCCTAACAAAAATATGGCCCACAAAACGTGTAGCATACTTAGCGGCGTCGCCAAGTGTGTTTTCGCAATCTGTTGTCCTTTTTTCAGCCTGTGTGCTCTTTTGTTGTTTTCTTTTGCGAATAGGTGTCACTTCAGCATGTTTCCAAGTTATTGAATGTCACAATTTGTAAATATTGTCTATTTATATTCGTCTATTTGTGTGTTTTTAAGCTTTCCTTTGTGACTCAATGGGAAAACAATGTGAGAGTCGAGTGGCAAGTGCCATTGTATTTTCCATGTTGTTTTTACACTTATGTTGTTTTTGTATTTCACACGTGGTTTTAATGCTATTTAAGGTTTTAATATTATTGACATTGAGTTTACAACTGGGAATAAGCGGCCTAAATAAACTGCATTTAAGTTGGTCTTTGTTATGGGAAAATTATTCTGAACAAAAAATTGCGGACTGGTTTAAAGGTAAGGTAATATTATAAGGTCTAAAAATATACAACTGTTGGTTTTTTGCTATTGGTTTTATTGATCATTTGATATGGTAAGCCTTTCTTATTTATTTTTGGCAAAAACCAGCCTATCCTTCTTCAGCATCCTGAGAACTAGGCTGTTGAAAGCTAATTATGGGAGGCTGTTGGGAAATCAAGATGTAGGAAAACACTGAAAAAAAGAAGTCCATCTTTGGTTCCGTCTAAAACTATATATAACAATTTATTTATATCATAGGTAACTGATAATATATCATTAGTGATTACTTTCGCAGAATGACTTTGATTTTAGGAACAAAGTTTTAGAATATTTTCTCTCAGTTTGGTGAGTATGAATTTTGTTAAATACCAGATCTAGGGCATGGATAGCTGTCCGCCCCTGCGGCTCCATTGGCAGCCTCAGCTTCAACCTCAATTCCATTTCCATTTTCCACGCGGAGATAAAGTGGGGCCTGGGGAATTTAGTTGCGTATTAGATGGGGAAACAAGTGCTCCTTGTCGAGCGCCATCACAATGGCCGATGTTTGGCATTGTTTGCCATTGTCTTCGGCTTAAGTCGGGAACTTTGAACGTTGGTGGCTTGCTTTTCACTTGCTGCTAGAAACTACGGAAGGGGAATTCCGGCAAATCACATGGCCAACATTAATTAAATTTTTGACGCTACACAGCTTCGATGCTTCTGTTGTGTACTGCACTGTGGGACGGACAAAAGACGGCTAATTAATTAGCAGACACCATGACAGGGTCAACAGTTTGTCACAAAAAAGCCGAAAACTGCTGTCATTTGTCAAAGTGTTCAGCGTTCACTGACTCGACTCAATTCAAGGCCCATCATCAACACTTGAAGCCAAAATAATGGTAATCCTTGTAGCATCAAAAACGCATCAAACAGTTAAGGAAAATGCCAAAACCAACACCATCGCCATCACCGATGCTGATGCCGATGCCGATGCCAAGAACAAAGTCATCAACAAAATATTTACTCGGGGGCGGCGAGGTGGCTGTCTCTAAGGCTTTGGTGTTGACATTATCCTTAGCTGATTTATTATCGCCCAGTTTGGTGACACTTCAGCATCCCGAATAGCGGGAACAATAGAGTCTCCTTCGGTGCTTTTGTTTTTTGGGGCAGTAACGGAGGAGATTCTGCCGCAGATTCAGGTCGCTAAGCTGCGGGAATTAAAGTGTTTGTTGAGTTTTCTGTCCTCGGAGTTCCAGGTAACACCTTCAATTATGTGGTTACCTAAGAGTACTTGGTACTATTGGGATTAAAATTTTGTTTTAGAATCTGAAATATTTAGTAGAATTTAATCTCTAACTCGAAAAGTCTAATTTGAATAATGATGGACAAATTTTAGCTCTTCACAAATTAAATTTCTTCAAACCAAAGACACACTGATTACAGGTAAAGCTGTTGACAGATCCTTATACTTATATGTATGTGTGGGTATGGCAGGAAACACGCAATAATATCCAGTTCTGGTTTTCCTTGTTCCAATTATTTGTCGCTATCTTAAATCTGTATATAGCCATTATTAGGTTACGGCTCACGTGCGGAGTGTAATTCACTTCGTAGGGTTGCCCCACTTGGCCAGGTTTGTATCTTCCTGCCACTTGCCCCCCCCATTGTGTGCGTGCATGTTTGTATCTTATTGTTATGGTTATTATTATTTAAATTCCTTTGTGGGGCTTGTGCATTATTACCGGCTTCTCAACTGTCTTTGCCCAAAGTCGACATCCTGCCAACGTGCTTAGCATAAGATACTAAGTTACGCAAATGGGCAAACGAGTTTGCCGTGGCCGATGAAAATGTGGCTTAGACCGAGATTTGGCCATCGGTCTGACACTGGCTGGGCAATTATTAGACGGGCGACGGAGGTCCTGTCCCAAAATTAAATTGCAAGTGGCCGGGCTAAGTGGCCGTTATCATTTTCCAAACTGCGCCATCGTCTGGCTGCAGAAATTGGTCTAAATTGTGTTGTGCAAACTCCCCAAAAATCGATGCAAATAATTTGCACATTAAAACGAAAATGGAAAATCTCATTACCATTTATTTGCACGATGCTTGAAATTTTATTTATGATTTTAGTTTTGATTACGTATTTTCTATGACTATATAATATTAAAACTAAACTAGAACTAAACGAGTTTTGTGTAGATTGATTGGTAAAGTGGGATTTCCGAAATCAAGGCAGAGGCTAATGAGTATTACATATTATTACCTCTACCTCTTAATTGAAAATCCCTCTCTTCCCAGAATCTGTAATCTCAATTGAAATTATGTTTATGCTTATGCTTTGCATACCTTGTAGTTTAGAAATATTTACACTAAGCCTTAATAGTATTTACATAATGGCAAGGTTTTTATTCTTTAACTGTGGGATCTGTATAAATAATTCATTTGATGAACACCTGAAAATGTCTTTTATTTTATTGTTGAAATTGAGCTACTTGAGTTGAGTTCAGGGCGACTAAATAATGGTGGCGAAAACTTTTGAGCTGAACTTTGAAAAACTTTCTGACAAGTTGACAGATTGAAAGGCCTAGGTCCGAAATACTACCAAGTCCTTTTCCGCACTTCAAAAAGTTCAATGGAAAAAAACCCAAAAAAAAATCACCAAAAAGAAAAGGAAAATCATTCAGTGAAATGCTTTGTAAAGGATATTTAATTAAAGGCAACAGCAAAGTTTACGCTAATAAATAAAACTTTGACCAAAGGCCATTGGAAAGTCAAAACGATATTGGGTAGCAACTTTCAGTGTCCGTTCATGAAACTTTTCCTGACTAATTTTCTGAAAAATTGATACAAACTCAATTGATTGAACAGGACGAAAAAAATGAAAAAGAGTCGGTTCTCAGTCGGATAATTGAGTGTTATTTAGCCTGATCTAGAGTTTTTATTCGTTTTCCTTAGAATCTATATCAACGAGTAAAGTTTTCGAGGAGTAATAGAAGAGAAATCTGGGAAGGAAACACTTAACGCTTATCACAAAGTAACGCAACGCTTGGAGCGTTTAGTTGATGCCTTCTGTACAGGTAAACTTTATAGTATTAGCAGAGGTTAAAATAACAAAAGTATTAGCAGGACTATCAAGACGTAATTATCTCTCAGAGGCTACCCTAACTCTCAGAGCTTGGAACTTCTAATACGACTATTATTTTAACCTCTGCTTTTCGTTTCTTACATGTCTATAGGACTAGAGTAGCCCCTGCCCTGCCCCCAGTACAGCCTCAGCCTCAAAATCCGGACGAGACGTGCCCCAGTTTCTTGCCATCCGGCAGCGTCCAGTCGTAACCGATAGATGTGTTATTGTTGGTGGCCGAATTGGTGGTCGTTGAGGCGGATCGCTGCATCTCACGGGCTGGAAAATAGACCACTGGACCCGGCGACGGGGCTCGGTTCCGTTTAATCTTGACCAGGCCCGGGGATCCGGAGACCTGCGTCAGCCGGACGTTGTTCAGAGAGCTATTGCCAACGCCACCAGCGCACCCGCCTGGCCCGCCGCCCACGCCGGTGGCCACCAGGTAGGTCGTGGTGGTGCTCCGCTGCGTGCCGTGGCGGGAGAAGCGGCCGGAGGACCGGTGGGTCAGTGTGCCATCCCCGTTGTTCGATATGGAGCTCTCGTAGTGGATGAGATCCGGCTGGTCACGACTCAGACGCCGCTTGAAAAAAATGAGTAAAAAAATGCGCTTGAACTTTTCGCCGAAGATGATGTAGATGAGGAAGTTGACGCTGCTGTTGATGGTGATCAGCAGGTTGGAGATCTTAGTCAGCTTGTGGTCGATGGTGCCGTAGAAGGCCTCCGATATATTGAGCACCAGCGGCAGGAAGTTGAGCACGAAGAAGACCACCACCACACATAGCAACATGGTGGCCAGACCGATCTCTCTCTTCTCCGACCTCGACAGCCTCTGGCGTTCCCGGTTCGCCCTCTTGACCTGCCGGTAGATCAGACAGTTCAATATCGCCAGCGTAAGGAAGGGTATTATATAGTTCACGATCAGGTAGCACCAGTGTATATATATGTTGATGTAGCTTTCCGATAACCTGAATAGCGAAGGTCGCACGCAGTGCAGGATGACATCTGTCCCTGGTTCTTGGTAGGTCACCGTCAGGACCTCCCAGAATCGCGGCATATTGTAGGCTAGAGCGAAGCACACGCACACTATAAAGTAGATCTTTGCTCGGCCGTAAGTACAGAGCGCCCTGGCCCGCAGCGGATGGCAGACGGCCACATACCGCTCCAGGGTGACCGTAAAGGTCATGTAGATGCTGGCCGTTTGGGCAATCATGCCGATGGGAAACAACGCCGGCGATATGAACGGATACACGTAGTTGTAGTAGCCGAAAAAGTGCCCCGTGTACGGGTATATCGAGGGTATTCCAAACAGTAGGATGGAGGTCAGAATCAGCACAGTGTCGCAGCGCGCTAGTCCGGTTAGCAGATAGTTTATGCTGGACCGCATCTGGGGCCTGGAAAGTATAATCATCGATATGATGTTGCCTAGGATGCCCAGCAGTCCCACGATGTTAATGAGCACTCCGCATACCCAGAACTCGATTTTCGTATTCTCATTATCCGGACTATAGACATCCTCGCATATTCTTGTCCAGTTGGGTTCCGCGTTCTGGCCTGGGTCGTCGTAATGCGGATACAGCAAATCCGTGTGGTTGAAGTGGTGGTGCGGAGTCAAGATAGTGGCCGCGGTGGTGCTGCTGGTGGTGTTCAGGAATAGCTCGTAGCGCACCGTAGGCATCACGGTGGCCGTGGCGCTGGCCAGAAACTCGTCCTCGCTGATCGGCCCCCAATCGTATTCGGTGGGCGGCGGTGGCATCACCCCGGGCGAGGGCATCTCCAATCGGAGCAGGAATCTAGCCGCTGCACCACTCATTTCGATTTCCAACCGGATCTACGTTCCCTTTGCCCCTAAAAGTCGCTGTGTGAGCGTAACATTTAGGCAGATGCCTCGAAACTTTCGCACGAACATCAATCCTCCGGTCACAGGGCGTATACTTGTTATTGTTGTTGTCTCTGGTCACAGGTCACCTGCGACCGTGTCCTTTGTCCTCGCTTGTGGCTGTCGTTTCAGACACTTTAAGCTGCAAAATAGGAAATGAAAAATGGAGGGTTCTTTAGTTCAAGGATGTTGCTGGCATACATGCGTAAAAAGTGAAAAATGTCACAAAAAGACTTTAATTATAATATTTAGAAACTTGTATAATATATATTATATAAAATACTCTTTAAATTACCCTTCAAGGCTAGGCATTGTAAAATTTTATATTGAAATGTAATTGTAAATTTTTCTGTGTGGACCATGACGGAAACTAAGGCTACATCGATTAAAGCAACGAAGCTTTTCCCCATCTCTAGCAAGAAACTTATTTGCTTGGAGACCTGGCTTGGAAATAAGTAAGATATATGTAGGTTCGGAGGACCCTAAACATTTTCAGTGCGCATTATAAATGCCTTTGGTGTCGATTGCCTTGTAAGATGGGAGAGCTTGTTTAGTAGGAAACCTAATTGATGCCTCCCTTTGCAGGTGAATTTGTAACAATTAGTTCTATAATTAGAACAAGGCTATTATGTTTCAAAATGATTTGTTGGTGCTACTCTTGGGCTGCAAATTAAATTTTCCTAAAATGTCGTATTCCAGGAAGATTCTGGATAAATGGAAAACAATCCTACCTCACAAGTAAGAATTTTAGGAAACTGCTTTAATCAGCCCTTGGTTACAAAACGTTCTGGTGATATTAAAATTATCTGCCAATCTAATTCTCTATCGCTATAGATAAAAATATACAAACATAGAAACTAGTTTATTAACAGGAAAAACAAACACGAACCTATAATCTTCATTAAAAAAGTAATCAGGCCAAGGGACAAATTACTGAAATACATTTTCGTGTCCTGAAAGGATTGTGCTCCCTAATTGTCAATGAAAGTGGCTTTTGCTGAATCGAATATTGGCTTTTATCCCCTAATGAAGGTCCTGTGTTTGTCACACTCTAATGATTTAATTCAGTTTATTTGTTCTCGGCCCTTATCGAATTGTCCGGCAACAAGTGTGAGGAAACACGGCACTAAATCTTTTATGGCCTCTCACTAAATATGTCGTTGGCACGTGTAAATGTCAGATGTTCTCACACCTCCGTCCCATTAAATGTCACAATTTTGACACATCAATCAAGCTTAAGTGGCCAAAATCATACCCACACCTTGGAAAAGCCGTCTAACAGACAAAGACACAGATATTTGGAGGGAAAACTGGCCAATAATAAGGGCCAAAACAGATTCCTCGTCAAGTGGCCAAGAAAATCAGATAGAATTCGTGCTCGTATTGTAATGTATCTGTTGGCAAAGAGTGCACTGAAAGAAAACGTGCAATATATGGTTTATATACTTTATTTTTTAAAAGGAAATGAATCTTAAAAATTTGTAAAATTGTCCAAGTCTAGGTCGGAGCGGAGTTTAATAGTATAACAGGCTAGTAATCATAAAAATTCGTAAAATAATATATATTCTTCCAGTGTTTCCCAGCAACACTTCCTTTTGACTTATTCCCTGCTTTCATAATGAAATCAATATATATTCTGATGCCGAATCCGATTGTGATTTGCGTTGACGTAATTTATGGCTGAGTTGGATTTGGAAAAAAAGAAAGTGTCGCAAATGCTGTTGTGTTGATGATACATGTGGCTGAAACTGTGGCTGTGGTTGCGGTTTCATTTAGCTGATACAACCTTAACCACAGAATGCAGTTGAACTGGCGAGACAACCGAAATCGTAGTACGGTGACACATGGCCGTGTCACACGCTGCGTATGCGTGTTGTTTTGGGGGACATTTGCATTTGTTATCGGTGATTAACTGGCTGCCTGCAGCAGCAGGTTTGCATGTTAAGTGGTCAACAGTTTGCGGTCGTTGGCCAACTCAAGTGCATGGTCCTTGAGACCCATACTTGCCGTTTTAATTTTCATTTTTAGCCACCTTGGCGAGGCTCCTAATGCGATTATCTCAATTAGAGGCGAGAATTGAAGCAGCAACTGTCCGAGCAATTATAACGGCAATTATCTTTAATGTTTGTGACCCTTTTTTGCCACTCCTGCCGTCTTGCCGTCCTGCACGTGTCCTGTTTTAGTGTTTCAGCCCCACGCCCTCTCTGACTCACACATTTACTTTTTACGACCCTGACATTGGTAAATCGCCCACACGACCAGTCCCGAAATTGCTTTTTCCCAGGCTCGATCCTAGCCAACAATTTTTTTCCTACATCTGGCAATTCTTTTGGTATTTTCCTTTTTTGTCCTCGTCACTCGAAACAAAAACATACAGGCTTTTCGGTTTCACTTTTTTTTTTGTTCGGGGTCTTTGTTACATTTTCCAGGCCTGGCGTTTTTCCTGTGGTTTTTTTTGTATTTTTTTTTTTTTTTTGCAAAAAATAACATTGAACATCAAAGAGTGTTTTCAGGCTTATATGACTTTGGCATATTCTTCATAAAAAATAATATGAAAAAACACCTTAATTCATTTGGGAAGGGAGGAATTGATAAATTAATTTTTAACATTTAATTCAATATATTCAATGAAATTAATTGCTTTTATAAAGAGGCTTTTTTCTCTTAAAACGACCATAAATTCTTTATCCAAATAAACAAAATGAAATCATTCACAAATGGATAAATATACTCGTGCATTTGTTTATTTACTCGATAATTTCAAATGCCAAAAGTGGGAAAAACATTATTTTTGAATGAACAATGTGATTATTATTTTTGATAGGGCATTGTTTAGAGGCCTAGTTATTAAGCTAAATGATTGAACTAATTACATTTTTAACTTTTTATATTGTATTCTATTTCAGGCCTCTCATAATATTTAAAAAACCCCTCATAAATACCGCTGGGATTACACAGCTCGACTGCCAAAAGCTTATTCAAATCCACAGCATAAAGCCGCAAAAAAAGGGGAAAACAACTTTAAGCCTTTAAACTCACACAAAAAAGAAGCTTAACTTGAATTGTGAGAACTTTTTTTTTCCATTTCCACCAAAAACTTAAACACTTTATGGGGAAAGTGTGAAAATCACCCACCCGTGGTGGTAATTACACTTTCAAACGCCGGAGCAATTATACAGAATGTGAAAAAATTAAATGGAATGCTATTTACGAGCACGGGTTATGGTCAAATCAATGCAAGGATAATTAGAACAGACACTCTCTTTGATCCTTACTGTTGCCATACAGCTCCAATTAATTTTTCACTCTCACAACGTCATTATGCTTAATTATTCAGAAAGCAATTTGCATGTGAAATGTTTCTTTGGCTCTGAAACTATTCCATTCGTCTTTTGTTTTCCATTTAGTTTTCTAGTTTTCTAGTTGTCTTTGGTGAAAAACATGAATTGCAGTTGGGCTTCAGTAGGAAAATCCATATACTGGGCGCCGGCTTGTCTGGATGTCGTCGTTTTCATTTGGCTTGGGATATTTGGCATGTGCCGTCCCCGATTTGTTTTTTCCTCATTGAAAGCTAAATATTGCAGGAGGTATACACTTTGTGGCGCTGATGGAGGCGGATGTGGCACAGTTATTGATTCCAGTGCCACTGGAAACTAGCAATTAAGTAGGATTTAGTAAATTAAAAATTAAAAAGGAAAACAGAAAAGTAATTAATTGAAACTCTATTATATTGTCATGCCAATAGGTGTGTTTATGAGTCATAATATGAGAGCATAATTCTATTCAAAAAGCAACATAATTAATTTTAGCTTCTGTTCTGCTTCATTTAATTTATTGTATCCCTTTCCACTGGAAATAGGCGACGCCCCTGCCCATTCTGTTCACTTTGGCATTTTTCCTGAATTTATTTAATTAAGCAGCTTAAGTATATTAACTTATGCTCGCCAGTTGTTAGTCGATTCCATTGTGATTCCAACCACATGCCCACGGAATGTGGCTTTTCCTTATATACATGGAGACGTATAGACATTTAGATTTAGTGTTTTCTGCACGCGAAATTTATAGAAGAGAGAGCATATGCGGTGGAGCATATCTATAAAGCCGAATAAATAAAAACAACATCACATATAAAAGTCAAAGCATCTTCACAAAACACAAAATTATAATTATTATGGTTGGGGTCGTCGAGACTCTTAGAGAGAGGAAAGCAAGCTCTTTGCGATTTATTTTTAGTTGACAGTTTCAAGGCTTTTCAGTTTCTCGACGATGTCGGAACGAAAGCGAGAAGCAAATAAAGAAATGCGACTTGGCCCAGGACCAGGGATGGATTTGATTTGAAAATGTCCAGCCCGGATTCGTCTGGTTTCGTTACGTTTGCCGGCTGTCATTTGCAAAAATTTCCATTGCAATTTTAATGAGCATCCTGCCGGCACTGAAAAATTTCCAAGACTCAAGGCATTCAGCATGCTTTCCTAATTGTCGGAATTCGCACCATTTGATTGCTCAATGTTCAGGTGCTGAATGTTCTCAGTAAAGCAACTGATTTATGTTTCAACGCGTTTGTCTTTGTTACGCCTTTTACACTGAAAACGATGGTATGGTAATTTTACTTTATCCTTCTCTCAACCAAGACTCGAGTTTATCTAATTTTTTATTGTGTAGGCTCTCGTTTTTCCATTTTATGGCCTAAAATGCTGCGTTTAGGGTAAATAATCGCTGCATTGTGTTGCCGGTAAAGTACCACGCGGCGTATACTTAATCATTTCGACATTAAGTAGCAGCCCTGCGGGTAAAGGATCTGCCTAGATTGCAGCATTTAACCCAAGGTTAAGCCCTGAATACATAAATCCTTGCCAGCTGCGAGTCTCCGTCTGCAGCACCTTTAATACACATGTCCTTTATATTTCTGCACCACCTCCTTGTATGCAAATGAATCTACCATTTTTAGTTAATTAATATGCAGTTTGTGGATAAGAGAAACACATTTATTTCGGAATGCATGTGAATAAATTTGAATAGAGGCACCTGGTTGAAGGAACAAGTTTGTCCAGCATGTAAAGCGAAAAGTTGTAGGAGAACGTATGGAAATTGTTTTCCAAAAGACAAGTATTTATTTAAGCTAAAAGGAATTGGCCTGAAAACTTGTAAATTAAAATTCTTAGATGTTCTCGTTTTAATAGATTTTTGTGTCTCACTTATTTTATTAGCCTGCAGCTTATTTGTTTGGTTTTTGACTGTCAACAAAGCTCATCTGGGACAGGTCAGGAAAAACTAAATGGTAATTATTTAGCTCCAATGCCTTAAGTCATGTAAAATATTTATTGTGCTTTTGAAATCAGGTTCTTCAAACAAATAGCTTTTTAAAAAATTCTCAAAAAAATCGTTGAGCTTGTTTAGTTACACGTGTGTTTATATTGTTCTCTTTAAATTTAGAATACACAGGTCAGTAAATAACAAGAAACTTTAAAAGAGCTTGTTGTTATTAAAAAAAGGGGTAAACAAAACCATATTCAGTTTTGAAATTTTTATTAGTTTCCTGCCACAAAGCATTCTTTTTATGAAATTTCTGGTTTACAATAAAATTCAGTTTCTAAGGAAGCCACTTTTGTCATATATGAATATCGATTGAGGTTTTTCATGGACCGATTGCATCAGTGGATGACCCATTGTCCTTCCGGAACCCCACCTCCACGATAAAATATGTCTTTGTGGAATATTTCATTCAACATGCCGCATGGGAGGCACTGAGGGCAATAAATTAATCTTTTTAATATTCAACATGCTGCTGCTTATCGACATGGAAATCACGAGGATTTCCTTTCACACACACCTTTACCCTCAGGTCCCCGCCAAATCCCAAGGCCCTGGCGGATGGATGATGATAAAAAAAGCCACTTGACATTTTGTTTTCTTAAGGAAAACGCATTTTTTATGACATACGGTTGTGTTTGTGTTTTTTTTAATAGGCTTATTAAGACTTATTTGCTTACCTTGGGAATTTAATTTACAACTCGTGTGTGTACGCGACAAATTCCGCAAAAGATCCGCTTATTCCCATGCCTCGAATAATTTGCATATCTCGAGATACGAGAAAGATGGGATTGTCGACAATCAATGCCAGGGCTGACGGCCCAAGGGATTCCCGATGAAATTAATTAATTTGTATATATTTCACATCACTATCTGGGCAATTTTCTGGGCGGCTGCGAATTCGTTTTACTAAATCACCAATTTGTTTTCACGTTAAAATGAATTCCTTGGGGAGCTTTTTATCGATGCTACTTCTGCTCACCCAACTCACTCACGCCAGATCTTGTCGAAAATATATTAATTTAAAAATTTATTTATAAATTAATGAGCTGCTGGCAGGCGGTATATATCTGCCAAGAAGGTATGATTTTATAATATATTTTTGTTTAGGGAAATTCTAGTTTTGTTTGATTTACAGACAGAATTCCAGAATTGAATATCAATGCACTCTCACTTTTCTTTCACTCTTTCCCTCGGTGCGTATGAGTGATATTTTTAAACACAGACCGAGCAATGATTTCGATTTCGAAAAAGCCGTTTTCGATCCGCTTTTCTGGGCGCGACCACGTTCAGTTCACAAAATTCGGCGACCAACTGTGCCGCCAGCCGCGAGCCAAGTTTTTCCGTCCACTTTTCCGGCCGTAAAAGAGCCGGCAACAATGTTGCTCTGTCACCGGCAGCAATGTTGCTATGTTGCAAATTGGCATGCGCCAGCGTAGAATTTCCACCCAGCTGACTTTTCGAGGAAATTCATTCATAAACAAGACCCCGGCGCCTTTATTACTGCAACTGGCGTGTTGCTGCAACACCGACCCCTCTTATTTTTAAGTGAAAGTGTCTGGCTGTCTATTTATAAGGCAGCCAAATGCCGTAAGGCGAACAATCAAGTTTTATACTCTCTATAATGACCACAACGACCCAGTTTGTGCAATTGAGGAACCGACTCCTCACCCGTAGACATTTCTGCCGGAAATGCAATACAATGCCCGGGTGCGGGGTAAGTGAAATTTACTCACTGCGTGGGTTGCACTCGCTAGAGGAAATTAATTTAATGTTTATTGTCCGACTCAGAAGTGGAACTCCAACAGCCGCAGAGCTCTTGGCATTTCGCATTGTTGTTGCTGGAAATGTGCGGTGGTCCTCGCAAATTTCCTTTCCAAACACTTCTGCGGCAGTGTTAGCCAAAGTCATTAGTGGTTTTTAATTTAAAGGGATAGGGTGAGGACTAGGAGTTGAAATAAGTAATTTGTCCCTTCTTATCAACCGAACTTAAGTAAACATGACCCCAAGTGAATGCCGTTTCGAAACAATTTATAGATAGGTGCTCCACTAATCTGCACGAAAAATGTCACAACAAATTTTCGATTATATTTTTCGTTAATTACCCTAGGGGGTCCCTTAAAAATTCAGACATAGCTTCAAATCGACAATACAAGTATTGTCATATGGCCCCAAGCGAAGGCCATATTTTTCCCCATATTCTTCCGATTCTTGAGCGGAACACCTTATACGATTTGTAGACCCATTCTCCACCAATCTACATCAAAATCTCATAACGAATTTTTAAATAAAATTTTTGTACATTTTTCTTTCTTAAAAATTTTGAAAATGCTCATGATGGACATTATGGCACCAAGCGGAGGCCATTTCTTCGCTAATATTTTTCTAATTCTTAGGAAGAATACCTTGAACGAATCGTGGATCGATTTCTCGCCAAACTGCATCATATGTATATTTACAAAAAATTGCTAAATCACTTTTTTTTCTAGGGTCTCTTTAAAAAAATTGCAAAATGCTTGTTAAACGAAATATTACACATCCGCAGATAAAGCCGTCAACTTCTTAAATATGAAGAATAAAATGTAATACAAAGCATGTGACCTACATTGAAGTCGTCACCTTTTTAAAATATATTCTTAAGTACACAAACCCATAAAATGTTGAACTCTAACATTTAGTTTGATGACATTTTGAGCTTTCCCATTCTATGATTGATAACAGTCGTTGCCACATCTGTGCTTTTCAAGCTCGAGAGTAATTTCACACCCACTGCCAAATCCACGCCCCGGCCATTAAATTCCTTTTTATTTCAGGAAAAGGAAATCAATTTCAAGTTACTATTGTACCAGTTTTACTTTTGTAGAGATGCTCGTTTTCGTATATTTTCTTACACTTGCTGGTGTGTTTTATTTTTGAGGGTGTGTTTGGAGGGTAAGAGCCTCAACTTGATCCGTTTGTGGCATGTGGCAGAGATTTTTGGTGGCTTCGGAGGCTGAGAAGCCATAGAATGGCGCCGAAACTCAAAGGAGAGAAGGTTCTTCAGAGACAACGTCGCGGATTATGGCTCGCTGATTTATTTTCCCTTTGAATATGCGCTTCCTGTCGGAGATTTTCTTTTCTCTGACAGAGGAATATATTTTTAATATTTTCATTTCTCAATGAGCAGTCCCGCCCGTCTGCCACTGCCTGACAGATGATGTTTCTTTCGTGTTTCCTAAAAACAACAATTTCGGAAGTGGGTGTCCGTGGGCTGGGCCGCGCCCACGCTGCCCTTCAGTGCCGCATGATGCGGCAGAAGAGTTTTCATTTATTTTGTTTGCTCGCCGGTCTCGCTTTTGACACTTTCATTGCCCGGCGATATAAAAGTTTTCCAATAGAAGCACCGCAACCGACCTTTGACCACCAGAACGTAACCAGGCGGAGGCGGAAAGTGGCGGCACTTTTAGATTAATCACCCCGACGTTTCCACTCGGCTTAACCTTTATGACCCGTCCCACGGTACCGAATGGTGGACCCTAGGCCCCGTACCCTCGACCCTGCACCCTGAATCCTGCACCCTGGATCCACTTGATTCGCACAATTACACAACAACTCGGCCACAGACCGATGGGGGACCGCCCACGGCCAACAAATTTATTGGCAGCTGACCACAGGATAACACAGAAAAAAAAACAAGGCAAAAAAAACTCCATACGGATTCGGTGGCTGATTTACTGACATAACAGGATACTGAAATATTTTTCCCCTGGCACAGGACATAAACTTTTGTATTTAGCCATAGGGCGTGAGTGTTTTTTTAGCAGAAAAATAGTATCGCTTCAAGAGGTCTTCTTAAGATTCCTTTTGTCCTTGCATACAAAATACAATTTTCTTTTGGGCCTGGCCAAAATGCAGCTGTCTTGCATTTTTCCGATTTTCTTTCGTATTTTTCTTCTTTTTTTTTCCATCCTACACAGAAACAAAGGGAAAGGTCCTGACAGCTTGTGTCAGATTCAAATTGGTTTATTCTCTACCCACACTTGAATTGAATTGCGGAAAGTGGAACGTGCAACGTGCACTTGTGATGCGCTTTTAAGGACTGGAAAATTCAAAGTGGCAAGTGGCAAATGCCACCACCATGTGCCACCAAAGATGGATAATCCGTGTCGCTTTTTCAATCCTTCAATGCAGATGCGGAAGAACTGCGGCTTGTGGCGACAGGTGGCGATTGATTCGAAATTGACTTTCATCCATAAACTAGAAAATTCAAAATTGCTAAAGGTTTGAATTCAAATAGACAGGAAAATGAATTGATTTTTGCTAGTGATTTTATCCATTAAATAGTATTATCCTTTTAGTATTCTATCCGTAACTTTTTTAAAAATTTAGAATTTCTCCTTCTCCTCGCCATTAGCTTTTTGTAAATAGAAAGCACCTGCAAGGCTCTTGAAAAAAGGGAGCCACTTGACTCATTTTTGATTGAACACCCCTTTCAAGCTGCTTATCAATTCCGAAGACCTTTGTGGGGACTGCACGGCTATTGGCTCGCCAAGTGCTCCATCATAGGACTCACAATGCAGGAGTCACCAGACAGGACTCGAGTCTCGAGACCATCCGCAGTGACCTTTCTGCTTGGCTGGCTTTTCAAGTGCCTGGCAGCGGAGTGGATGTCATAAATTCAAATTGAAATCAAATACACAAAAAAACTTGGCACATTGTCAAGAAACTTGTCGGACAATGATTCAAAAATAAAAAATAAATGAATGAATACAATTAAATGCGAATGAGTCTGGTGAGTAATAAAGAGACGACAATCATAAACAATAACGCGGCATATAAATAACCTATTTGCAGTTATAAATCCTCCATGCGAGTCCATGTCCTTTGTGTTTCTGCAGCAAATAGCTGCCATTTGCATAATGGAAACTGCCTGGAAGACGAAGGACTTGGCATTTAGGACCAAGGAGCAACTACGTCATTGTTTGCAATGTGCGTCTGAAAAGTTTTTGCGCCTGAAAATGGTGGCCATTTTAGTTTTATCTCGACGCTTCAGACATTAGCCTTAATATGTCTTGAAGGTATAATTTTTATGCTTATTATTTAGCCCAACAAGTGGGGATGGAGGTATAATACCCTGTTTTGTGGCGTTTTTGGGATTAACTAGGAGAAGTTGTAGGGTTGGATGTTGTAGGGTTGCCTGAATTACCATTCCTTCTTTTTACTTGTGATGAACCTTTTTCAAGAGCACTGTTTTGAAGCTTTTATAGAAAAATTAATTTGCCAAATAGCTTACTCAATGAAGTATTTTTATGTCTTATCTATAATTATTCGTAAAATGATGCATATACACGTGTGTCTTAGATTTAGCTTATACGTATAAAGTTTTCAAAGAGCCACAACTCCATGCTGTTAAAGGTTAGTTTGAAAGTGAGAGACGCGTGCCACATTTTATGACCTGGCCAGACTGTCCGGCTGACCCGAAAATAACCCTAGAGTGACCTGACTTGACACACGCGCCGCTTTCTTATCAACTTTCAAATGACAGTTTTATGATTTCGACCGCTTATCAACTCCGGAGGAGTACTCCCCAGCTCCTTTGGTGGCTAATCAAAAAGAGCTTACTACCTTGTTGCGAGCAAATCCTTTGGGAAAACTCCGTCTTCTCTCGCCGTAGTGTGTTTGGTGAGAAACAACCGGCAGGGCGAGCGGAAACGGATGCGAGTTGGTTCAGCTTACGGAGCTAGCTGCGGCGTGTCCTTTGACGTTCTTCGCGTTGGCCATAAATCAGCTAAAAGCCACAACTTTTGACGGAAACTGAAGACGTCCGGAAGGGGTTTCCCTCTAAGCTGGAGCTGGAGCTTGAGAAACTTAAGATGGTGGCATCCCCGGAAGGGACTGGAATTTAAACAAAATACTGAAGTGGACCATAATAATCAGTATCTTGGTTTATGATGCTCTTACTAGAAACCTTAAATTATAAAGAAAAAAATCAAAACACAGTTTCGGTGTACTTGGAATATAAAATCAATAATTCATACACATGTACTCGAACAAGGGCGTGATTCTAGTAAGCCAAAAATATGCACATAAATAAATAAAGTTCAAGTGGCAACGTTCGGGCCAAAAGTTAACCATTCGACCACAATATTTTCTGTTTTGTTTCTGGCTTTGGCTTTTGTTTACCTTTGTCTGGGCCAATCGGGCGTGTGTGGATGTGAATGTTGACTGTGATTTAACCAGCAGAAAATGTAGACCACCCGCAGGACCAAAGCAATCAGCATCTAGCACCAAAGTTACTGCGTCACCCGCCACCACTGGAGGTCCTTTTGGTCCTGAAAAATGGCAAGCGGATGTTGTGCGCAACGAGCCGAGTCATGACATTTGCATAACAAATTCCATTTAGTCCCCTACCACCATTTTTTCGAACTCGGAACGACGGAAACATGTTTATTTTAGATCATTTCATTCTATTCAACCCGCTTTTCGGGCTTTCCATCATAATTATATGTCACAAATACCGGGAACTCTGGCACTCGCTCTTCATTATTCAATCATTTGTGGCATGCCACCCCCCAGAAACTGTGTGCGAAATTTATTGGAGCTTTAAAGGCCCCGGCATTGAGGTGAGGAATCAATGAAACAGGGCGCGTGTTTGGTTCGTTGTTAAATCAAATCAACGCTACATTAGGCTCACACCACAGTTCCCCTCGTAAAAGAGGCTTCCAGCTGGCGACAGTGGACTGAGATATAAAATTGAAACTGATTTGTTCAGATACTCAGGACCTGAAAGCATTAATGTAGCCCCAGTACTTGTTCCACTGTCGCCCTAGAACATGGAACCCCGAATGACTTATGGTTTCTTCATCTAACCAAACATAATTCCACATAATTTGTCAGCTGAGCGAGTACGAGAACGCGGCTTTGAAGTCGTCTGTAATTTGTTTATTTCCTGAAGGTGATACAATCTCGGAGGGTGTGTGAAAATGAAAAGGCCTGCCAGGAGCTTAGGCCGAGGCAGGGACCTCGTGGCGTATATGTGACGGGATTCGTAGGTTTTCCATTTGGATTCTTTGAGGTGTGAGTGGAATGGTGAGTAAAGCCTTCTGGGCAAGCAGTCAGATTTTAATTCAATTTATCTGAGTCCTTGTTTTGTGTCACCTAGTCCTGGCGCAGTGTAGTCGCCTCCATGTCTATCTTTTCCACGTAAATGCATTGCAGATCCTCGACCTTGGCCAGGATTTCGGTTTTCAGTTCTTGGAAGGGGCGCACCAGCCGCACGGGCACTGTCTCATCGCGTCCTTGGAACAGGGTCTCCCCGCTGAAATCCACAAATCCGTACTTCCTGGCACCGAGCAGAGTGGCCAGTAACTTGTCAGAGATGTCGTTGTAGAGGTCGAAAAGGGCCCCAAACTCCACGGTCTTGCTTCCATGCCCTTCGGGATCTTCCTGTCCGGACTTCTCAATCTGTTCACAAAGCTGCAAGATCTCTTGCAGCACCTGGACATTGGCTGCCAGAGCCCTCTGCTCCGAGCGACTGCCGGCCGGAGCCCGGCCATACTCCTCCTGGCCAAAACTGCGCTTAGGCATCTCGCTGACGTTGTAGTGGGCGAAGGGATTGATCATCATCCACTGCTGGTGCTGCTCCGCCTGCTGATTGAAGTGCATGATGCGTGAGGATACCGAGTTTTCCTGAAAGCTACAGTTCAATAACCTCTTAGGCAGGACGAAGTGCCGAACTCACCTCTGGCCCACTCGCTGGCTGCTTTTCTGCCATTTCGTTTGGGATTTTTAAAAGGTAATTTTCGAAACAGTTGCCGAAAGTTATACAGACGAAGTCATTCTAGGGGAGCCTACTGTGACTTCCTGAAAAGCCAAATAAACAAACACAATTTCACATGCATCTCATTAGGGATTCTTTCAATCCCAGACCGCGTCAAAGCAACCACAAGGGCGTGAGCTCTCCGGGATAATCAATCAGAGTGTCGGCCATAAAGTCAATGTATTTTCTGTATTTACAGTATGTATTTGGTTCCATGGATTTAAGCCGCAGCCACAGGCAGTGCCACAGGCAGTAGCAGCCATGTGGCAAATGCGGCGGAAACAGCTCGCAAACTAGCTCCATAAATTTAAGCCCCGAATGGAGCGCGCAAGTCACCGGAAGTATTTGGAAGCTCAGTGCAACCGGAAATACAAAACAAATTTCCCAGAGAGAGACTAGCAAGAAAAAAAAGAAAAAGCAACGAAAAAAGGATAAGGGAATGTGAAGAAATTAATGAAACAAAACGAGGAATTGAAAGGCCAAAAGATAATGAAAGTAAGAATACCACGACGAAGCTTTAATGTTCTTTGGATTAAATATATTTTTGTAGTTTCATTTGTATCTTGGGATCTCTTATGGAGTTTTAAAGTACAGTTATTAACCTAATTGTTAAATTTGCCTTGAACCTATTTATGTTAAAGCTTGTCAGCTTGGAAGCTTTCCAAAGGATCTTCCCCTCCGGCTGACTCCAATTAAATATTGTCACACAATCTGGCAATCCAATTATTTTGCTGCTGAGGGGATGAACCAATAGTTCCACTGAATGAGCATTAAGTCCTTGCTTAAAGCAAGGACTCCGACTCCGACTGTGTCCTCGCAGGGTATCAAAACTGTTTTGTGGCGGTTTTTCTGTTTGTCCTTTTCCGCCAAGCGGTCAGAGGAGGGAGACACAACAGACAAATGGCAAAATGGCGCCACTTCCACATCCGCTAAGCAATAAACATTAATGCGCAATTAATGCTGGTGTCAGGACTGTGACTCTGACTTTGGTGTTGGGGGTTTCCCTCCTCCGATTGTTGTCCCAACCTGGGATCTGTTGTCTGTTCTTGATTCCTCCACTTGCTGTGATTAACGTTTGCCGTTGGTCTTTAGTTATTTATGGCCGGGCATGACAAATGAAATCAAGTGGGCACAGGGCATCGGGCCAGGCTAATGCAAAGCAGCTTATTTTCGTCCTGGCGAGGGCGAGAGTGGCTTTGAAGTTTCTTACATTTGGCGGGTATTTGCTCACTAACAAACTTTCCATTTGATGAAGTGTCTATTGAACGTTTTTTAAGGAGTCCAAGGAGCAAGGATGTTCGAGTGTCAACAACTGACAGTGATGGCGATGATTTAATTTTAATGAGGCTGGGAAAATAATTCTCGTCATTCTGCAGACATGTTAAGAATTTCTATTTGTGAACCAATTATTTGATTTCCCATATAATTAATTTTTAGTCCTGTTGTCTTTTGATCTCCATCACTATTGGTAACTAAAGCCTGCCAGCTGTCTGACTATTTCCTTGACTGCTTCCTAAGCTGCAACCGGAAAATGTCGAGTGTGAGTGGCAGCTGGAAAAGTGCCACGCCCCCTTGCCCCGTGACAACTGGCACTTAAGATCCGACAATGTCTGCATATGGCCCCGAGAATTTATGGCTTGTTTGTATTGGCCCTCTAGAAAATCCCCGACGCATTATTCAATTTGGTTCTGGCTGAAATGTAAAACAATTTTCCGCAAATGCAGCAGCCAAAATCAGCCAAAAGAAAAAGAAAAGAAATTGTCTCGCCTGAACGAATTTTATGTGTGGCACGTTCGGCAATAAATTTGTCGGGTTGAGGAAAATCGTTCGTATTGGATTTACAAATTGCTGCTTAATCCGCCTTTTTTCATTGAGCCGGAGACTGAATTTATATGGCCTGCGGTTAACACCTGGTTTTGACGGGCTTTGTAAACCAAAATCCACTTTGAGAGCTTTGAAAAAAAAAATAGTTGTCTTCCCAAAATAATTTTCAGATCAATGCCAAAGAATTTCGGCCATTTGTCAGCAAAGTCTTGCTTTCTTTAACCCATTTCCCTTGTTTTGTTTACTAGAAGACAAAGCACTCTGACTTGGCCCTTAAAATTTTGTGTCATTTATAACTTTTTGGCCAAAACGACTAAGCGATTTATTTTGTGTTTTGGCTCGGTCTGGCTGAAGTCAAATTTTGATAAATGAACGAATTCCGAACCGAAAGTAGTCTTTGCATAAAAACCAGAGTGATGGGAGGACATCTGGTAGTTGAATTTTTTCAGCATCATTGGGCAGGAGCCGAGGTTTGGTTTATGACTTTTCTGGCCTAGTCGGTGGCTGTCATAATCAGAGCATTTAATATATCCGATGTTCACTGAAATCAGACTTTTCCATGACAACAGACAGCTGATGACCTCCAAAAAGAGAAAGAAAGAAAAGTCCGCCAATATTAAACCGAAACAGAAATCCAATAAACCAAATTTTTTCGAGTTGACCGAAAGTGATCACAAAAAATTAGCCAAGTCAACATGCGGTGGGGGGGAAAAAAAAGGGCAAAGCGTTTTGCCAACGTCAGTGTTGGCAAATGCCACAATGTTTTTATGTCCTTTTGTTTTCCCTTTTTGCCCCCGAAAAGTATGCAACAGCCGGTGCTAGATGTGTGTGTGTGTGTGTGTTTGGGAGAGGATGAAAAATTGCTGTCCTGTCGTGCCATTGATTTGATTGACACTTTTATTGACACAGTGTTGCGGGTGTTGCTTTTGTTGTTGGTCCGAAGGGTTTTATGACCTGCCAATGAACGCGAAAGCCTTTAAGCCAATTTCGCCATTCGGCTTTTGGTAACACTTCCATTGGCAATCCATATCCATACACAAATATCGTTTTATGGGCCTTTCCAACTTGATTTTTTAATACTTTTCGTCAAATGGAATTAGAAAAAGGCCATAAATTATGGCCAAAAAATATTTGTTTGCCAATAAAAATTACTGATACGCTGGGTGTTGCTAAAGTGGTAAATTTTTACATCGATGTTTCGATAAGTAGTATTTTTAGTGAACTTGAACTTTAGTTTTCATTGCTCATCTTTAGAAAACCCTTTTTTACTTTCCATACTTAATAAAAACTTTATGAAATGGTCAATATTGTTTAATTTAGGTTGCAAAGTCAATGGTTGGTAAAACGGTTTATGACAAATTAACAAAGTTGAATGCCATTCTGATTTTTTTTGGTATCAAAGCAGGCGCCAAGTTAATATCCAACCGGCAGCTAGTAAAATTTTTGGTTTCGCCATGAATTTTCATGGCCGCAACTCTGGCTTTTTTATGCGTGCCACCGGAACAATGGCCAAGAGACCGACCAGCCGACCAAGGCCAACGAAAGTGGCCATAAAATATGACATTTGCTAGCCTTTTGTTTGCATTAAGCCAACGTATATCGGTCGCTCGGCAATTAATCAGGCTTCATTTGCACTTAATCGCGGTCATGATTTGCACGCAACTGCGTCCCAATCATGTGGCCATTAGATTCCATTATATCCGGCTTCCACTTATTCAATTTAATTTTCATTAGCCCGGTACCGATGTGGTCATCGGCGGAGCAACCAATTATTTTGGGTCCTTTGGTCGGTCTGGTCGGGAAACAAAAATAAAAACTCATTTTAATATGCGTAGGCCCGGCAACCGGCCCCATTTGTAGCGGCTCCAGGCTCCTTGTCCGAGGACTTAATTACATATTTAAATTCCAACTGCGCCGGCATTCAATAAACAAAACAAGAAACAAAAAGTTACTTTGAGGGGAGACGAACTTCATATACCCTTGCAGTTATCAGAGTAAAGGATATAGTCGGCTGATCTCAGCGGTTTCGATTTATATACTGCGTGCAAAGAACAGAAGGAAGGAAAATTGGAGCGTGATTGCACTATTTTGAACAAAATTATAATACCCTCTGTAAGGGTATAAAAGTAAGGGAAAAACATCAGTGAAATGGCGGCGATTGTGGGTTTTAAGTTGCAGGCTGTAGTTATGAGATACCATAAACGACATGACGTCAAACAAATGGATATGAATGGCTCCTACAAAGATGGCTCCAAAATATCCCAAAATTTTAGACAAAGTGCTAGTCCCTTCTCTAAAATCAGCGTTGGAATATGTCCAAGGTCATGTTTATTGTGGCTCGGAATTGGCCATCAACTGGCTTGTGAAAATATTATAATAAAAAGGAAAGCATAATTTATTGTTGTGTAACTAAAGCCGAAATGAATTTAAAGCAGCTTGATAATATTACAGAAATATGTAAGGAAATAAACTTGACGGATTTTATTAGGAACTAAAAAAATACTATAAAAACAGAGTAATGGAAAATATGGAAAACTTGGAAATTTTTCTATAAGGTTAAGTCATCACTTCTTAAATATATCATAGAAACAGTCAAGAAATTTGAGTTTATTTTCCGTATTTCAACAAAGAAAACGAAACTTTTTTGAAAACTATATACTTTTCCTCCGATAACTCATTCTAGATTTAATAAGTGATTGAGGATATCGGTAAAGCTTGACACTCCTTGTGGCTTTATTTGCTTTATTTGGGATTGATTCTCACTTGACTTTAAACTCCTTTAGGAATAAAATTTATTATAATTTTTGTGGAAAGCATTAAATTTCAGACCCAGACCTGAAATTGCTTTAATTTGATGAGCCTTTGACAGGCAGACACATTCGCATTCCCATTATTTTCATTCAGTCATTCCGACATATCCGAAATTAGTTGGCATTACACAGGCATTAGGGATACCTCATCGCATCTGCATAAATTTGCCTTGGCTGTGGAAATTGCCGGCTGAAATTTTATGTGGCACACACTGCAATTTTCCTTCAGCGTTTTCTGCGTGGCTTAATTTTCGCGTCCCTCCTATTGATTTATTAAGGCGTAGGATATTCACGCCCTCTCATAACTGCCTGCTTTTATGTGTTTGACTCATTCATTCATTGTTCGCTCACGCATTTCGCTGCGTTCGCCGTTTTATGGCCTCTAGTCTGGTTTTTCACTCCCCCTCGACCCTCGACCTCTTCCGGTTGGTTCCGCTTTCCACCCCGCCACCCTCCCGCAGCATTGATTCATGTTAAATTTATGCAAATTGCCCCAGTCTTCCATTGAAGCCCGGATAAGGCAAAGAGCCTTGCCGGGTCGGGCCTAAAAATAGTCTGCACCGGAAAATAAAATTACCAAAAAAATGGTAGCAAGCTCATTAGATATTCATGCCAAAGTATGCATAAAAAACTATATTTTCACCATTACGTTTAAAAAGCTTTACAAAATTAAGCCCATCAACACTTTAGATTGAATAATGAAAGACAATAAATATATCTCTGTGTAGAAACTCTAGACTGGATCCTTGATTAGCCAGTGTCGAATTTAATTTTTACCAACCCGAAAACGGGTTAGTCTCTGCCTTCAAATTAAATGGTTAATTGCTTGCAACATTTAGCTGCAGCACATGCCGCGGGCGGAGTCGGTACACAGGGCGTATACGTCATCTCCATTTTGCACACTTCGCTTCCCAACAATGGCGGAATGGAATATCACAGGGGGACGTTGGAGGGTTCATTGTTTGCTGGGATACACGAATAAACGCTTTGCTTGCTTTTATGTGTTGGCCATGTTTTCTTGGCCAGCCAGGGAGCTGAAAGGCAAAAGCCACTTGATGACGTGGCCAAAATGGAGTCCTTCGATTCGAAGGTCAATATACTTATACTCCGCGTTTTGCTTGACAACTTGCGGTTGTAAAATCAATTCCCTCTGGCATTCTGCTTCGGCTCCTGCATCCTGTTCCTGCTCCTTCTCCTGATCCAGATTTTTCTTCTTTTGTTGGCAACTGCAGCTCCATTGCATTCAGTCGTTCCTCAGCGACAGTTCCTCAGAAGGAAATTCCAGAAGTCTGACTCGCTGAGCCAAAGGCAAAGTGAAACGTAATTACAACAATGAAATACGAGTCACTTGACCTAGATTGCCACCCCAGGACCTCCTTCAACTCCTCCACCTTTGGGGTAAATGTGACTTCCGCACGTTTGGTTAGGGGAGAGGGTAAAAAAAGGTTTCCTCCAGCCCTTTTCGCCTTTGTCATATTCAACGTAATGAAATCCCGGCCAGACGGTATGTGCTCCTCATAAAGGGCAGGCAGCAGAATTATTGCATGGCTTGCAATATACTTGGCCGAGGTCAATGTGTTTTTTGTTTATACGCCATACCACGCCCCCCTTTCGGCCGTAAGTTGGCCGTAAAGTTGGCAAGAAAACGAGAACAAGACCATTTTACGTGCAATCTGCTAGGGTGCACCTGAAGAAAATGGCTGTACCTTAAAGCCAAAAGCAGATTTTGAAGTAGCCCTGAAGGTGTTAGTTTCTATACGAAATGTATTGTTATTTTTATATTATTTAAAGATAAAAGCTTCAACTTGACAAATATTTCTCCCCCTGTAAATGCCTGGCAAAGTATCAGGCTCCAAATGGAAAATTACGCACTTCAGGGAGGAAGAAACTAAGGATGCCTCCAGCCTCCGGCCATCATAACTTCTGCTCCCAGCCGGGCTAACTCCCATTTGGCTGTCGCCTGGAACTCGGCTCAGACATTCGCATTGTCCATAAATCAAATGTTGCTTTGATGTTTCTGCCTGTTTGCTCTGGCCCAGATAAATGAAACTATATATAGTCTATGGAATGGAGGAACTCGCATGCAATGGAGACTTCATGGAGAAAAGACTAGAGTGCTCTATAAAAAACATATATAATTTTAAATATTTTATACCTTAGAAACAACTATTAATCAGTTAGTAAATATAGCTACTTACCTATAACTATGAATCTTTTGAAAGTCTAATGCACCCCTTGTGATAACTTCTACAGGGTACATGCATAAAAAATGCCACTTTTTTCGGTGAGAAACAAATGGCAACTAAAAATTCATGAATACTCTATGAGGAAGGCTCCTTCCGAGTGGGGCGTTGAGCTCCGAACATTCTCGCCTCAGTGAATTGGCAAACTTTTTGGCGCCAATCCCCGTAAAGAAAATATGCAAAAGTTTTCCATCGCGTTATGTGGTAAATTGCATTTCCGAATCGTTGATTCGATCGAAGCAGGATATGAATTCATAATTTTATTTTAAAAAGTATAAATTTAAGAAGAGCACTCCATAAAGTGTTGCTTTATAAGGAGAATATGAGTCCCAGGACGATAATAAAAGCAGGAAATGTAAACACGTATACGACATGTGTGACGAGGCACAATTGACTCAAGTTGCTCAACAAAGGCCAGCTTTGTAGCTCAAGTTAATTGACTTGGCCCTTTTGGCTGCAAGGCTCCAGGATCCTGAGTCCTTGCTGAATGCATGGGGTTAATCGTCCGAATATGTGCAGGATGAGGTCGTTCCAGTTGTCAGTCGCCAGTCGGCAGATAAAGCACGAGACCGACTGTGTGACTGACATCTTAATTAAAATGACTCATACGCACCGTTGGCCCAACAGTGATACACGTATCCCGCAACACTTCGGTCCGCACACAACAAGTGTCTTGTTTCCAGCAGCAATGTTGCCAGCTTTTCGCCTCTCTTTGAATTCTGGCTGCCATCCAACCAAAAAAATAAACTCATTTTTCTTCTAAAAGTATTTGTTTTGGTTTTGTGGTGAATCAATGTTTGGCGCTGATTTCCGCTGCAGACTGCAATGACTATTCGTTAATTTTATAAATAATTAGCAGCAATTAACAATGATTTTGCTTTGCTCCTACTGCTCATGCCATTTATGAGGATCGCATTATTTCTTTTACGTTTGTTTTCGACCGACCGACCGAAGTCTACCGAAATGTCCTGCGGCAATATCAATTAACTTAAATGCTAAATACAGGCACGAGCTGCGTTAAATTGAGTTTCAAGTACTTTTTCAGCCACCTGTGCAGACATTTCCCATGAATTGCTCATAAATTTTATGTTAATTACCCGGGGACGAGGATTCGTTTCCAAAAAGGACACGTTTAAACACGTGGCTGTGCTTAAGCTGTCTCCTTGGGTAACTGACATCATGACACTTTTAAAGCGTTTAAGCCGACGACTTCTGCGGTGTTGGCCAGGTAATTCAATTTAAGAAAAAAACATGAGCTTATTTCGATTTAAATGGATTTAGAAGCCAACAAAAACGGATGGAAGAAAGTTGGAAAGATATTTAAATATAATGAAAATATAAATGAAAATTGCATGATAAAGGATTATTTCCTCATTTTTCCTCATTTAAAATATTGCATAAATACCGTTTTGAGATTTTTCGAATTTTTCCGAGGGGTACCCCCATAAAAATGTGGGTTTTCCTGATTTTCCCACTTTTGCTCCTTCCGATGGCCATATCTCTGCCAATTCTTATCCGATCAGAAAATAAAGTACCATTCAGTAATCAGTGAACCCAGAAGCTTCTTTTTGTATTTAAAATATTGCATAAATACCGTTTTGAAATTTTTCGAATTTTTTCCTAGGGGTACCCCCATAAAAATGTGGGTTTTCCTAATTTCTCCACTTTTGCTCCTTCGGATGGCCATATCTCTGCCAATTCGTATCCGATCAGAAAATAAAGTACCATTCAGTAATCAGTGAACCCAGAAGCTTCTTTTTGTATTTAAAATATTGCATAAATACCGTTTTGAAATTTTTCGAATTTTTTCCTAGGGGTACCCCCATTAATATGTGGGTTTTCCCAATTTTTCCATTTTTGCTCTACCGATGGCCATATCTCTGCCAAATCGTATCCGATTAGGAAATAAAGTACCATTCAGTAATCAGTGAACCCAGAAGTCCATTTTCTTATTCAAAATATTGCATATATACCGAATTTTTTCTTAGGGTTAACCTTAGGGTTCTTAGGGGTACCATTCAGTAATGAGCAAACCCAAAAGTTCTCCATCCAAAATATTGTTTAAAAATAGTTATTCAATTTTTCAAGGAATTTCGCGTTTTTTCCACCTTTGCACCTTGCGAGAGTGCTCCGCTCAAGAATTTGAGAATATTGGGAAAGATATAGCCTTTGGACTTTGCTTGGGGCCAAATAATCCTTATGGATTTTATAGAAGTTATATGTTATCAGAGTTGTGGCAGAGACATTGCCAATCGCAATTATAACCAGAAATAATACTAAAGAAGTCCGGAAGTCCGGCGCCTTCACTTCCTTTCAATTATAATTCAAATGCAGAACATGTGTGGTCGCATGTGCTGGCCATTAATTTGTCCAGTCATAATTGGGGTAGTCACCTTGTAATGGACAAAACTGATTTCCATATTAATTGCTCATTAGCACGAGTTGCGGAAGTGTGGCCCAAAGGCATCCCAAGTGCATTAACATGAGGCAATCGGTTGTGGGTCAAAGGGCACAACGGCGCCGACACATTTGTGGTTGTTCTGCCACTGAGGTTGGCCAATATTAATGCTGTCGGAAGAAGTGAAGACAGGGGCCAAAGGCCGGTCGAAAATTTGACCATAAATCAGTTTGCGGCAAAGGATACAACTGAAGGGAAAAGTTTTGGCTGCGGCAACAGATGCCTCGGATTTTAACGAGGCCTAATGGAAACCGCTGTCTAATGGCCCAATCAACCGAGGAGAGCAAAGGTGGCTCAAATTAAATATTAATATTCAATTAGAGGAATAATTATTGATTTCCCCAGGGCTGAGCTCAGCAAACAGAGCCCTGATTAGAGTTCAACCTTGAAAAGTGGAAAATTAAAGCTCATCTAAGGGCAGGTCACGATGTTAGTTTATTTTTCTTATTTATTTTTATTAGAGACACATGTCGCAGGCTCCGACAGGATGAGCTATCCGGTTTATGGCTCACAACTATGTAGCCAGCTGGACGGACGGACGGCAGCAGGGCTGACTCATTTTTGAATAATTTAATGAGCTGCTGCCACTCTGGCGTCGGTGGCGTATGCGCAATATTAAATCCTGGAGACCGCACATTTATCATGCACACTTCCTACCCACTCGCTTACCCACATTCCTCTGCCATGTCGCTTTAATATGTTTTTAATTGTCCTCTGGCAAGTGGCACTGGCAGTGGCAAGGAGAGTCTTCTTGGCTTTAATGACCTCTTCCTTAACCAGTTCGCTATCGGGACTGTTGTCTCCTGTTTAATTTTTTAATGTGGCCCATTAAGGCCGATGGTGGAATCTTTCGAGCAAGTTAATTAATTTTTACTGCACCAGCGAAGCCAGTTTCCTTTTTAGCCTTAACTCGCAGAGTACATGTTGTACATATATATTTTTATAAGCGCGCCAAATTTGACGATAAATCAACTGATAATGTCAGCACATTTAGCGACACGGTACGAGCCCAGTGTGATAAAGTTTTGGCTCTGTTTAGACGGAGTTGGCAAGTGACGGGAATGAAAAGCCAAATGTTGGGGGTTGGCAACATAAGTTGGCAAGCGGAGGAAGAGTTTTTGGGTCATCGTGCGGAAAACCTTTAATCAGCCACTGCTTAATGCGTGGGTTTTCCCATTTACCCGGGACAAGTGGCTTCCGTGCTTCTGGGCCCTCACATATTGTTCGAGTTAAGTGACAATGAAAGGTCAAAGTTTATATGCACAAACATCCATATAGATGGTTCGTTCCAATTTGGGTTTCCTTTGTTGATTGTTCCTTGAAAAAAACAAACATAAATAGAGTTTTCCACACTCCATTTTCTGCAGTTGAAGTTAGAAATTAAATTATCTGGCTTGTTCAATTCCGATTGTCATGCAAAATGCATTGCCCCAAGCTAGGCAAGATGTTGGCAAATTTATTATCCCATCAGCCACAAAGCCATTAAAGCTGTCGGGATAAAAAGAAGCAAGACACAGATGCTATAAATGGGGCAGAATGTTTTCAGTGTATAATATATAAATTGTAGAGCTCGGTAAAGATATTGCAATTCAGACACATGGGATACTACAAATTGTAAAAGCATCAAAATAAATCTCATTGTTTCGCTTGAAAATCCATGGGGGAAAGTCCTTTAGGGTAGCATAGTCTCCTACTGCTTGTTACTGCCACTCCTGCTTTGCTGGATTACAGAGTAGATTTTATCAAAGGCGGAACTCAGGCTGTCTATAAAAACTTTGCCATCGGCCTGGTTTTTGTATGTGGTGACTATGGCGCCAGCAAAATCGTTTTGAATGGAATAGCTGTTGGGAGTTAAGAAGTTATTAAGCAACTCTTCACAATATTCAACGATGGCTTACCCGATTCCAAATCCGTTCCTGACAACCGGACCAAAGGAGCCAGCGAGCAGGGCATCAGATCCCAGAGTGGAGGTGCTTATTATGTTGTTGTTGATGCGCCGATAGGCCTCAGTCTCATATATCTCCGGCACAGGTATGCCTTCTTTCTGAGCCGTGTGGCGAAGGGCGAACAAATGGCGATCAAAGCCCTGCCCCATGGCCGCCTCTTTCGTTAGCTGGCCGTGCACCTTGCTGCACTGGTCTATCATGGCGCGGAGCTCTCCGGCACTGGGCTTCTTCCCCTCCGGCTGAAGAACCGCCTCACAAAAGTCTTGCGTGGCTGTGGTGCAGGGGCGCATTGTTTCCGTTCGGCCATGTCGGAAGGCGGAGGTGCTGCACGACTCGTAAGTGCCCACATAGCCGTTGAAGGCTTGGCGGTAGGCCAACTGGAAGGCCAGCTGGATGATGGAGTCGGGACTGAGGCCGAACTGTTTACAGGTCGGCTTGTTGATGTGCGGATACTTTAGCACATTCATGTCCAAGCTGTCCACAATGCTCGCGTTTTTCTCATAGGCCTCTTGAACCGCCGACCGGGTGGCGTCATCGATCTCGAAGTTGATGGGCCGCACATTTGTGAAGTCACCTTCGGCGGGTGTGTGGGGAGTCTCCGTGGATACGAACGGCTGCTTCAGAGTGTCCTTGTAGAGCTCGTTAAAGTATCGCAGCACAGCAACGCCATCGCCCCAAGAGTGCTCGAAGTTGATGGCCGTGGTGCCATCGGCGCTGATCAGCAGGGAAATAGATTTGTCAAACCACCTGAAACAAAACACAATCATTTGGGGATCAAAGTAAAAACATCTATGAACCTACCTATTCGTTGCTTTACCGGCCAACAGATGCTTCAACAGAGGCTCTTGGCTATTTTCATCGAAGACACCATCTTCTTCCCCATCTAGACACACGCAAAACAACGCTGCATCCACCTCGCTTTGGAGCAGATCTGCGTTCTTGGGATTGCTCACAAACTGCTCCCGGGTGCGGGCCCATTGATCCCGCTGGCCAGAGGTTAGGACGCCCAATGGAACAGTCGCGGCCTCTCGATCAGCGTCCAACTTGATCACTGCCCTCAATCGACCCAGAATCACGCTGGGACTTTCAATAAAGCCACTAGAATCGAGGACATTTACGGCGTACATGTGGCCGCGACGCAGTACTAAGATGTGCTTGGAGTTGGGGGACTGCACCAGTTCATCCTTGCCCAACCGCGGAATCCTTGCGGTGCCAAAAAGTCGGTTGTACTGGCTCATGTCCAGCGGGAAAGCCTTGAATGCGTACGAGGCGTAGGTGGCAAAGGCCGTCGGCGCCACTTTCATCCATCGCCGGTAGCTGTCGTTGTCGCTCTTTTTAGCGTTCATGTGATAGACCTCCGGCTCGAGCAGGTCCGCCTGCAGAGATCGCCAGAAGCGCAGTGAGCTAATCACAAGGTTGGTGGCCCTCACCACCTGATCCTGGTACTCCTTTCGGGTGTCGCTCTTCATCACCAGGAGAGGGTTGTAGTTCAGCGGCAAGGGAGCTCGATCGGCAAGGTACATGTCGAACCAAGGCTGCGATATATAGCTGGTGTGCTTGTGGTCAACATCATGCTGCTTTAGCTTTGCATGCAGCTCCATTCCGATTCCCTGTCGAAAGTTTTCGACAGTGCTCTGGGTGTCTGCCTGCTCGGTGGCAGAGAGCAGCGGTTTGGTGGCTGCCAAGAACCTCTGGCAGGTGTTCTCCAGCAAGGGAATGGGCAGCCGGGGCAGGGAACGTTGAAAGTAGAGCGTAGGAAGCTTGGAGCACTGTAGGTACTGGTAGTGCTGGCCATGGGTCGTCGTCGTCCGCGTTCTCAAGGAGTTCCTCGTAACGCACGACAGCTTTGGGTTCACTCGAGTGCGGAACATCGCGGGCGGCTTATTGTTTGCAGAAGTAGAATAACAATAAATTCCGAGTGGCGGTTTCAAAGTCCAGCGCAAAATCAACAACAAAAAATTCGCTAGCCACATCAGCTGCTGGCACCGCAGCTGATCCCAGCTGATCGTCGGTATCGATATATCGATAACAGGCAATAGTTGGCGCGCAACTGAAATCGGAATTTAAACGTGCCTGAAGTCTGATAATAGTTTTTCGTAATGAATCTAACAACTTTAATTTATTTAAAAAAAAAATTTTGGGAAATATTATTTAAAATTTATTTGAATGCCTATTGAAGGTATTAAATTTATTTAAAGCTTGTAAGGCAATACCAATTACTTTCCAATCGATTTGTACGAATTGAGGCGCTCAAGTGCTTAAGAGTCCTTTCACCTTTTGCGAGGGCACCCTGGCGACTTTGGTCCGTGGATAAACATCGTTTTTGTTTGCATTTGGTATGGAGTGGCGTTTATTTGTTTGTTTGCTGTTGATGTCTGCCGGCTCCATGGGATTCAGGGGCTGTCCAAAGGGGATTTTTGGTGCCCTGAAGGCGGTGCCGTGGGTCAAAAGCTCCCGCTGGTTATTCCACCGACTTGGCAGGTCACTGTTCCCAGGTGCGCCAAATAAATAAACGGCTTACAGAAATTAGAGGCTAAGAAAGAAATGAAAATTCGCATAAAATTTTTATGCTTTGTCGAATTTAACGAGCTGCGCGTTGCTCCCTTCAAGTCCCTGCCCTAGTCGCCCTTGCAATTTGCACTCGGAGTCTGCGAAATAAAATTCGCAACCCCACAATCCTTCAAATTAAGTAAAGTGTAAAGTGGGAGGTGCGGTGGTGGAGGGCGGTAGCTCACTCTTCGTTTAAATTTGCATAAGAGGCATCGACGGATGCCAATGCGGATACGGGATGCGGATGCGGATCCGAATACGGATGGGTTGCAGGGTAATTGGGCAAAGTGGAATTGCGTTAATATTTAACCAGCCAGCGCGAAAGTGCAAAAGCGAGGCGCATTAAAACGGGAGAACGGATACGGATATGAACACAGAATCCTTGGGGGCCAAGTGCAAAATTATGCCAAAAGGGTTTCTCACAAAAACCCCATCCTTGAAGTACGTGGGCTTGAATGTTAAATGTAAGCCCTAAGGTCAGTTCATTTGACCCCGAACTGTCCGGCCACTGATTTCTGTGGAAATTCAATCTCCCATTAATGTCAAAAGCCATGTTGAATTGATTATATTATTGCCATAAAATATTGTTAATTCCAATGAAAAACAGTCATTTCCGATATATGATTACACAAATTAATATTGAAATGTTCATTTAACTTAAGTAATTGGAAAATGCGATGACGTAAAAATTTCATTTGGCTTAACAATATTTTCTCCTCTTATAATTGGGTTTGTGCTTAAATTATGAATTTTAATGATGAGAAATTCCACTCTTTCGCTAATATTATTTTTTGCGTTTTTTACTCTCCTGAACAGACATTTTTTGTTTGGAAAATTCATGGTACTTCTTTGTTATTAATAAAATCTTTTCAAGGGCCATCAAAACAGAATGAGGGCCAAAAAAAATGATTTAAAAAAGTTTCGCACTCATTAACAACCAACACAGTTTCAAATGTCGCTTCCAGGTGTTCAGGAAATTCTAAAAAAAAAACACTAAAACCCTTTTTTTATTCAAAAATCAACAATTGTTTCAAGAGACCATTGCCGGACAATAAAAATCCTTACCATTCCGACACGCACAGTGTGAATGAAATCCCTTTAAAAGGATTTTTTCCATTTTTTCTGTTCAACCTGGAAATTGGCCGGAAAGGTGAGGCAAGTAAGTCGCTGACTTTCGACGACTGCGACAACAAAAGGTGACCAGATGGAAGAGTTAACAGGAAAATTCCATTTGCGAATAGCAGAAGGGCAATGATGACCTTCGACCTGCGGCAGCCGACACAGATTTGCGTAGATGGCTCAGCATAAATGTCGGATTCCAGTCAAGCAAATCATTGACTTGTCCTGCAGGCAGGACCAAGGATGAAAGGTACTAAACTTCCATTGACTTTACCCAGAGACCTGGTGAAAATTCAAATTTAATTCCGCAACCTGGGCGTGCATGAAAAATAAAGCCAGCAGATTAATTCAAGCCGAAAAACCAAACATTAATACAAGACTTGGTGTTATGAATATGTAAAGCCGATTTTGGGCCCACGAATTGTGGCTCTTGTGTGTGCAATTATGCGAAAACATGTTCATTTTCATAATTGCTTGACAAAACTGAGACTCCTTTTGTTAAGCCAAAGTAAATAATGCAAATAATTGCAGCAAATTTTCGGGGACACTGAACCCACTCGTGCACACAATCTGTCATTAATTTATGGCCAGCCACGAGCGATGACCGGCAGCATAATTAATATGCCACAGGAACAGGCTTTGGGGTCGAAGCCAACAATGTCAGGGTTCAATGTCATCCTGCAATCAATAGCTGCAGGCTCGAGAGTTTATTGATGTCGTGTGGCAGTAACAGGGGACATGATTTCTTTAAAAAATGAAAATAGACAAAGTTCAAGCTTTATATCTTCCTCATTACAAACTATTTTAAGGCAGGAATTGAATAAAATAACGATTACACAAATGTAGCATCATTTCCCGCCCTATAGATAAAAAAAACGAGTAAAACTAATGGTTCTCCAATTACTGGATATATCTACATACACACATATAATCACAATCATATATGAATGTAAATTCGTGTAGCCTTTGGAGAAGGCAAATCAGGAATTCCGCCTACTAACCGCCATTGTGATGATTTTTCTAGAAAGCCAGACAAATTGCTCGTTTCGGTTTTTTTCATCGTTTTTATTTTTTTCCTTCGGCTACGGCTGAGTGCAAAGCAAAATCATTTTTCACAAGAGTGAAGAAGGTTTGGTAGAACAGGGCCAGGAACACGAACACATTAAATTGCTATAAAGCCATTTGCCAGGTCCCAGGATACACCCTCCATGAAAGCGGCGCCGACATGTGAACTCGAGCCTACAGTTTTTTTTTGCTTTGCTTTACAGTAAGCGAATATTTTGAATGATATTATTACTATTATAGTAATATTTGGAATTATATTATTCAGGATAAATAAAAAGTACTCAAAATATGTATATGTGTTAAAATATTCTTTAAAAAAACGGGTCCTGCTGAAACAGCTTCAAATAAATGTTCATTATTAATTATCCTGAATTGTTTGTGTATTCCCTGGCATCCCAATCACCAGTCTAGTCCCTTAGTCCAAAAACTCGCTTCGAGTTCCACACCCCTTGGGGACCGACATGTTATGTACGTTTTTTCTTGTAAATTTAATTTTTCCTGGCTGAGTGGGCCGACAACAGAGTGGAGGAAAAGGAGTCCTTTTGCGCTCGTTAGGCCGCGTCCAGTGTCCTGAGCTTTCATCTCGCTGCCAGAAATTACGAGCAGATTGAATTGTTTGATTACTTCGCCAAAGAACGGTGGCGGCTCGCGTGCCGGCGAGCGTTTTGGTCAAATTTTATGGTCGGCAATTAACAGGTCCACGCTGCCCTGGAAAGTAGGCAACACTTTTCACATGTCGTGCAGGCGGACATTAATCAGCGGCCAGAGTGCACGGCTGGAAAGCAGCAATCGTAATGGAATCGAAACGAGCGGAAATGCGGACAAATAAATCAAGTTCACATAAATTATGAAAAGGGCGCCCAGGCCGCCATGGCTAAAAATAACAAAATGGCCGACTATTTGCGTCACAACCTCATCCCCAAATTAAATTTATGACACTCGACCAAAATAATGATAATAATAATCAAATAAAAGAAGATACACATTACTAAAGAACAGATGTTAGGGAAAAGTTTACTTTCAAAGATTTGAATAAAAGAATTTCCTAAAAATAGAACTCCATAGCTCGAAGGATAAATATTTTTTTCCTCTGTTGCTGAAAAACCTCTCCTTCAGACCAACATCGGGTGGTTGTTATTTATTCGCGGGATTTCGTTGATCACTCAAAATATTTGGAAATATGTACATATTTTTGCGAAATTTATTATTTTTCGTTTAATTTCATGAAAATCCCTTGCAAACGTTGACATGACGTCAGAGCAGAGCTCCGGAGTGCGGAGCTTTAGGGATATCGATGTGATTTCAGTGAATCTGTTCGTAAATGAATTTCAATGGCCGCCATTGCAATTGCGAACATTTTCGAAACGATTTCCATTTGGTGGTCCAAACTTTGAAATGTTCAATTGAGTGGAAGACGAAAGGGGCAAAAGGGCAGGATTTACGCGATAGGATTTCAAACAGAGTTGGTTTCTTTTTTCAAGGCCATTTTCGGAACTGTTATTGCGGCTGGTTTTTGAATGGCTTGGCAATTTGTTTGAATGGTAGCTCTCTAATGGAATTTATACTGCTTCAAAAAAGACCAATTAGTGCTTTGGATGTACGGGAAAATCCAGCTTTCCCACTATAAAGAAAAATTCTGTTGAACTTTTTGAAGAATATATATTATTCGTTATTTGGTTCTGAATTCGATTGCAGCTTAATTTCCGCCTCGGTAGAAAAACGATGGGAAAAGCCTCAGCAAATTGAAATGCAATCAAACAAATAAGAGGACAGAACCATAGCAATGCCACTGAATTATGTATGCCAAGGATGGCAGGATGGCCCAGGACTCTGTCTCATTTTTTCTGTAGTATTGTGAGGGCACGTGATTGCACTGGCCCGGCTTCATGCATTTATTTGCATATTCACCGCATCGCAGACGCAGTGGCATTTACTGCATTTACTTGAATTTGCATTGCCTCCGAGATTGCAGGCCGGCAGCACACGTCAGGACGCCGGTAGAGAGGTTCTGGACCAGGATCGGAATGCAAATTGCTTCACCTTGCCAGTTGTCAACTCAGCTGGGTGTTCTGCTACATTTTGGGTGTTTAAACGGTAACAATGGTAATCAATCTTGTTAAAATAAGAGCTTTTCCAATAAATAACTTTCCATTTTCTGGGAAAAATTAAATTGAAGGAGTGATCAGTGCATCATTGTGTTGCACCAAGATGGTAAGGCACTTGCATTGGTCTAGTAGTTAGTAGTGTCCTATATGTACGCCACTATCCACAGCCAAACTAAACGTACCTAAAAGATTAATTTTCTGCTATAAAGGTAAAAACTCACACAACCACATAAATGCTTACTTTTCTAAGAAACTATCTTCCACATTTACGTTTATTTACCAAACAAAACTTGTAATAAACTAGCACGGGGGCGTGGCATATCACATAAAGTGCGAAAAGTTTCTGTGGAGCAAGTATTTGCATTACCTTCTTGTTGCCACTGTGTTTAAAATAACAATTGACTGCTCTAGCTGCGCCATGTCCTTGATGTCCTGGCTGAGTGTTTTTGTTGCTGCTAGTGTTCTTCATTTGCAGTGCAAATGTGCGTGGGAAACTGGGCGGAAAAAGGAGCTGCAAACGGAGATCCTTGTGGCGCTGCTAGGGAGGGACTTCTGCAGCTTAGCGTTAATTCCCAAGAAACTCAAACGGATGTGCTCGCACACATACACATTCAGAGATACTCATACACACAAACACACACGCATAACCAAGGAGCATCAAGTGCCATTTCGCATGACTAAGTTGAGCGAAATTAAAAAAGAAATTGCATGAAAACTCGCGCACCAGAAGCCGAGAACTGTATAAAATGAAATGCTTCCCGCGTAGGATCCAAAAACAAGGACTAAGAGGAAGCACTAAGGACGAGAATCCACAAAAGGAAAAAGGGAAACAGGCCCTGCAGCTTAAAGTGCAGAAAATTAAATTTTTCTTCCGGAAAAGTTCAAGCCACACTTTTCGACGGCTTTCTTACTTGGCCGCATTTTAAAGTGGCCACTTCTTCAAAGTTACACTTAAAAATAAGGAACTTTTGAACATTTTAACTTAAAAAATAAAATTTGAATAACCTCTAGAATAGATATACAATCAAGTTCAAGCTCCCTTAAGAATGAAAACTTTTTTCCAGTGTCTCCCAGGCCGGTGGCCGAAAGGATAACAAAGGCTTAGGGCAGGCACCTTGTTTCACAGCTCAGGGCCACTTCCGTTTTAGGCCTTATTGGGTAGTCTTTGGCCTCACACTTTCAGCCAACTCATCGTGAGGGTATCCTTGCAATTTGCATGGAAATGGAGAAACGTCCTGCATCGGTATTCGTTGCAGCTAACCTTTCAAGCCTTTTCTGTGAGTGCTCAGGACCTCAACGGTTTTGGCCTTTCTTTTGTCTTCGTTTCGACGTTTTCTCAATTCAATTTTGGCCAAATGGCCAAATTTTACCTTGCGCTTGGGGAAATTACAATATGCGGAATTTCTATTTTCATTTTTCTTGATTTGCAACTTTCCTAGAAAATTCTTTACGAATATTCAGCTGAACCCAATTGGTGATGATCTTTTAAGTTGCCTTTTGGAGATTCCTTGTTCTTTTTGCAAAAAAAAAAATAGGCAAACGGTCCGTTGAATTTTCTTAACGTTTACTGGGCCAGGACACAATTGACTAATATTCCTGCCAAACCCCAAATAAAGTCCTAAAGTCGACGAATTTTTCCCCAGCACGTGCACGCCCCCACATCCTTGGGCTGAGAGTCATTTTTTTTGTGTCTTCCTACTTGGATCAAAGACAGTTCCCGCATACATATACATACATACATATTAACTCCATTATGGCCAAGACAATCCAGCTAATAGAGCCGAAAACAGAGTCCGACCGGGTCCTTGGGCCGAATACGTTGTTTGGGGTTGAGGGAGTAGGTTTGTGGGGTTTCTGGGGTCCTTCCATTTCTAATGCGACACCCAATCGGATTTGTCAGCAATGGCCGGGCAGATGGTAGATGAATTTTGTTTGTCCCACTGATTATGCATCAAGTGCCATGGGGGAAAGGACACACAAAGCATAAGCAAATTGTGGACAAATGGCAGAAATGGAAAAAACAGGCCACTTTCAATTCCGGTGGGACAGATACTAGTGTGTGTCCAAGATACGTGGGCAAACACAAACAACGTCGAAGGATATCCATATGCAGCAACGGAAGTAAACAAAACTGATTCTTCCTTGAAATGTACTGTAAATAATCGTTCACATTTCGTTTATTTTTGCATTTCATTTACTTGGCTGATGAAAGCACCAAAGTGTTAATGAAAATATTTGGCATTCATTTAAGGACAATCTCGTTTGCCGCACTTCTCTGAAAAGTGCTTAATTTACGCTGCATTGCGCATACGCCCTGTGGTTTCGCACCAGAACTCTAGAGGGGGAAGCACTCTCAATTTGTGTGAGCTAGACAAACAAATGTACGCCATTCCAAAAGGCGTTGTTTCCTGCTCCTGGGAGTCCTGGCTTCCTTGCTGCCTGTCTCCCCCATGTGTGCATTAGGATGCAACTCATTTATCATGCCCAGCTTTTCACCCGCTGCCTTTTAGCGTTGAGTTGCATTGAAGTCCCAGAAAGAAGGCAAAGGATACAAAAGAAGGTCCTTAATGAGCAGTGACCAAGAAGTCAACAACATTTTTTTTTATTGTCCTTCTAATTGGACAATTGCCAGGGAAGTGAACAGCGTTGAAAAAAAAATATCAAGAAATGGAATTCTGTCAAGGTATTCCCAGGAAAGCATTCTTAGAATTTAATTAGAAAATGTATAAACATTATTTTTCTGAACACAACATGCCAATATTTCACTTTCCGGTAATGGCTTTAAGATGAAAAAAATGAGAAAACTGGATAAGAGCCATCACACAATGCATAAAGTATTGTTGTCCTTGGACAAATATAAAACATAATGCGAAAAATAAATGCCCAGAAATGTTCTCACCCGGCGAGCGGCTAAAGAATATTCATGTGCCTCAATAAACCGAAAAGAAAAGATGTCCTTTTAGCCGTTCCACAGAACCAGGCACTAAACTGAGCCAGCTAAGATAAAAGTGGCAACAAACACAAAAAAAAGAGCCAAGAAAAATAAAGTAAGGCAAACAAAGGAAGCGCAAACAGCAAACGTGCATTAAAAATATTGAGAGAGACTCCCTCGGCTCTGGTCTGGGGTCTTTTGGAGTCCCTGTTGGGGACGAAACTAACAATTAAAGAGTCTAAGAACGGCATTTAAAGGCAGAGTAGCAGAGCATACTGCCACAGATATAGCATAAAGACAATTGCCGAACTTGGAAGTTTGCGCTCCGTTGAATGTCCTGCCAAATAAATAAAATTGATTAGAAACGGCCGAATTGGCAGCTACATCGATGCGATGCTTCTTATCTGCCGGCATTTTCATTATTTTAATGCGCCGCACGACCATCAAAACTTATGGGCGGAGCAATCTGACTGACAGGACTCTGGGCCAGGACACTGGAGTATTGATTGACCGGACACCACATCCTGTCAACAGTTTCGAGAGGGAGATCAGAGAGTGCGGTATGGACAGCAGTACATCGGAAAAAAATCATTACATGCTTGGGTAATTTTTTTTTATTTATGATTATATTGTTGTTTCTTGAAAAATACTTCTCAAATTAAATATTGAGTCTTGCAAAGAGCATTTTGACACAGAAATGTGTTTATTATTTTTTTTTGTGCATAAAATTTCAGGTTTCATTCAGCTTTTAGCCCTATTTCTGGGTGACATTTTGGAGCAACAGGAAGTACTGTCCACTTGTCCGGACCATCTGCAAATCAATCAAGTGAAATAAAGGGAGTTGGGGGAATAGTCTCGTTTGGATATAGGACTCCACTCACCGACATCAGCGTGGGCAGGGACATTTGCATGAACCAGGACACGTCCAGCCTGAAGCCGCGGTTCGTGCGCATCAGCATCATCCGGATGAGCTGGCGGAACTCCCGTGACTCCGCCCACCACTCGCACTCATAGAAGGCCTGGCCAATCTGTTCGCTCTGGGGAAGGATTAGTCATGCAATTAGGACCTGGTACCAGCCAGCAGGATTCATTTATTTCTATGTCACCCACAGCGGAGGTAAATCGCTGGCCATTGTAGCAGTAGACAACTATTTGATATCCAGCCGCCACCAGGTACATGGTCATCCGGATCATGGTGATGCTGCTGTTGGTGCCCTGGGTTAAGGGGAAAGGGTAATGTTCTTAAAAATTTAAACTTTTATGAAGATAGAGTCTTACAAATCCAACACTCAATTGAAACAATGCCAGGCCCCAGCCGAAAAGACTAAGCATGAATTGCGAGAAGGTGATGTGTCGGAAACAGTCGTTGATTTCAGCGGCAAAGCTTGTAGGAAAAATAATTATTAAAAACTAGACTAAAATGCTATTAAAATACCTGGCCACTCTTTGGTACTGAAAGATACAGCAACGCAGGTATTCCAGCCTTCGTTCTGGAGGAACAAGCTCCGATGTGGAGTTCTGAACCATTTGGTTGAGGGACTCCATCAAACCCACGCTGTGTAGGCACAGGACTATAAAGACACCATCGAAGCTGACGGCACCTAAAGGTTGGCCAAGAAATAGGTGGTTCTATTAACTAAACCCTTCTAAGCTAAACTATTCTTACACATTCCACATATATACAAAGAACAGGATTCTAGGTAAAATTGTATGTGGTAATACGGAAAGGACAGGCCTTTTCTCTCCCAACCCGGATAGAGTGACGGTAGAGCTTAAAATTAATGACAGTTGAGAATTAAATTATCCAAATTCTTAAGGCTTAAACTCACGCAGCACAATGTCGTATGATCCCTGGGGAAGTGTAAAGTATTTATAGAGATTACTGACAAAGGAGCTAATAAAATAGTTCGATGAAAGGCAAATGCAACTATACAAATAAACCAATAGTTGCCGCCGGATACTGGCCCAATACCGATCCATAGTAGTCTCCACCTTTTGGCGTAGCACCTTAGCAATAGGAAGATCTAAAAACACAAAGCCTGGGCATTAAAGGTCGCAGTCTAGTCGAATCTCACCGGACATCCTTTCGAACAATTCGCATTTCTGGAGAATCTCATGAGTCCTCGCTCTTCTCAACAAATCGTACATTTGCTGATGAGCATAGAGGAAATACCACATTTTCGCAATAGAGGTGAGAAATGCAAAGGCGGTGCTTACAGTCTAAAAATTGTAAGTATTTGTATAATAAGTAATATTCAGGAACTTTGATGTTACCTCTACAATTCGAGGAACATCCTGAATATATCTGCGAAACATATGCCAATGCCCGTAAAGTGAAGCCACGCTGCTCAGGCTCAACACAATAGTCCAACTGTTATATTTTATTATCTATCTATTATTTTCTTACAAAGACCAGGACTTACATTTGTAGAATCTGCCCACATCGGGAGGGATCCATCAGGTTGAAGCCCACCGTATAGGAGAGTCGTATCATCTCCCGGATTCTGTGATAGTTGCGCTTCTTCAGCGCCTCGGCCTCTTCCCGGGTGTACATGTTCACTAATTGACGGCTAATTGACTTAATCGGTCATTTATAAGGGTTATCAAGGGGGCGTGGCTCGAGGGCTGGTTTTAATTATAGGGTCGAGAGGAGCCACGCCCCCTTACGTGAGCAGAGTTGCACTAAATAATTGAAATACTTTGCGCCGTTCCACAAGAAAGGATGTGTCCTTTGGTTAATTAGTTAGCAAGGAAATTAGATCCTTGGAAAGGACATGTGAAGCCTAGGAAAAGCTTTCCGTTTCGAGCTTTTTTAGACTTCAGAGGGTGGATAAACTTACTAGCTGAAGTGCTCGCTTTTCAACACTGAAATGAGCTTTTTTGGTTTCTATACAGGATAGAGTTAACTGTAGATAATAAATAATATAAAGATATTATTATACTTGAATTTGGGTGAGTGATACTTCCCTCCCACACATTCTATAGAAAAGATAAGCCGAGGATTGCCGTTTTATCTTACTAATGGGTTACAAGTTTAGTATAATTAATAGAATGTCCGATTTGAAAGATAATGTCGGAGCATCTTCAGATAATATTCCGACTAAGATTACTTGATTCAACTTTCATTATCCGACCAGAAGCATCTTTCAATAGAATGGAGAGTTTGAATATTTTATGCCTGAATGATGATTGTTCATTGGATGTTTTCAAGTATGTCGGGATTCTGGATCATCTCACTCTTCTCAGAACTTGCCTTAGATTTCGGTGAATTCTTCTGCAGCCGCCATATTCAACTTACCCTGTATTCCACACAACTGATATACAAAGCAACCCTTCTATACAGCCTTCAAAGTTCTCAGGATTCTTAACAATAATGTGAAGATCCTGGGAGTGATTAGAGGACATCATGAGGACAAAAATGTGGTGCAGAATATTGTGAAAGATTTCCAGAACCTCGAGATAAGTAAAACTAAAATTAAAACTAAAACACACTGCAATTCTTTGCATATCTTAATCCACCGCTTTCCAACGAAAAATGTAAGTATTGTCCGATGGATATGGATTCGTTTTGAGATCATTATCTTTTTCAGATAACACCTACTGCGAGTATCGATGACGAGACCAGCAGCCTTGAAAGTAAAAGTCCTTTTTAAATGTTACTCAATGATTTTTATATTTTCATGACCTTTCGCTCATATAGATTTAAATACGCTTTAATAAATTTGTATGCTCTCAACGATTTCCGGTATTCAAATTTTCTGATTTACAATCGTCGTCGCCGTCAGACTACGTTAAAATGTTTGTTTTTTTTATCGTTAGGTAAATAATTTAAATATTAATAACATTTGCGTTTGTTTTTCCATTTTTGTGTTTTACATAAATCTGTCGTTAGTTTTTAATAATTATCTTTTAGTTTCGAGTTCAATTCGTTTGCAGCTGGCATAAATAATTTTCGAAAAATAATAGAACTGAAAGACACTCTTAGCCGGACTTTGTTCACAATTATATACGAGAGTATGTATATGAAATCAATATTTACAAAAGTTACAATTAAAATTATGGAGTGGCGGAATGTGGCCTGTGCTCACCAAAAAACCTTGTGTAGATAATCCTAAATGAATTGCTTACAAAATGTTTGGATGCATCAAGCATTTGTTAATACGTACACATATTTCTAAAAATTGTTTAACTATATTACTTTGAGTTCTTGGCTTTAACATTAGTTATCGAGTAATCTTTTTGCTTTTTTTTACCCTTTTTTTATATAATGCTCGTGTTCTTATCGATTTCTTGAAAAGCGGACGATGAGACACTTTACTAAAGTCTCGTAATAAAATTAGTGTGTGTGTGTCATGGTGAGAGTGTGTGTGTGTTCTTTACAGTGCATGTGTTGGTGTATCTGTGTGAGTCTTCCTGGTATCGAGTGAGTGTTTGTTTGAATTACCTTTGCTGATATGTTTCTAAGAGGCTAAGCTCACATCCTGGCAACGGCAACGGCAATGGCAAATGGCAACTGAACAGGATTAACCGAATTTTTGTTGGCAGGACACCTACGCATACACTGATAGAATGGAATGTGGACAAACAACTTTGGGTTGCAATAATTGACTAAAAACCGCTCTGCTTTCAATTTTATTGCTTACGTATTCGGAAAACGGGGAACTAAACTAAGGAACTAAGCATCGAATCAACTAACTAACTCAACTAACTAACTTTCACACATACACGCTCAATATCTAACAAACAGTATTTGTTCCAGTACAGAAATGTGAAAAATATCTATAAACCTTGCCAAAATCATGGAATGAATTTGAATTGAAAGTTCTGAAACACCATGTACTGGAAACACAATAAATAACAACACCTACTTTTGCATTTACTCACTAATATTTCTAGAGCCTGAAACACACCTTCCGTTTCCTTTTTTTATAACTAGCCATTAAATCAGGTGGGGATGGGGGAGGATAAGCCAAGCCAAGCTCTATCGGTAAGCCCTAGGTCCTACTCACACGCACATATACTTATACATATAGAAACGAACTGGTTCAATCCAACGATTTTCAACTACTTTTTTGACATTATGACAATTTTTTTTTTTTTTTTTTTTGTTAACGATACGCGAACTAGCGATTTTACATACAGATATATGCATGGCTATATGTATATGTTATATGTCCCTTTTCTCGACTATATATCTATCCGATCTGTGGGTGTTGCGGTGTTTTTAGCGCGTGTTTTTGAAAAATAGTTCGAGCTATATATATATTCCGTATGCGACCCATATAGATTGTATATATAATGTGTAAATATGCGAGATGCAATTGCGATGCGTGTATACTCTTTATATATATTGTATATATTTTTAAGTGGCATTCAAAATATGAATATTTCTTTGTTGCTATTTAGGCTTTTCTGGTGATTTCGTTTCGTCTATATAATTTGAGTTAGCTGTGTTCTGAAGGCTGTAAATAAAGGTTGCTCTGTACAAGAGTGGATAGGGCTCTGCTATTTACACATTTCGCCAATTTAGCATATACATATAGATTTGAGATTTTGTAGTATTTTAATATTAATATTATACGCTGGCTCTGATTTTCGATTCTCTACTCTCATGTTTTCCGTCTTTCATTTTTTTTTTGTACGACTTTCGCGGCATCTTGGGCTGCACTTCCTTTTTTGTAAAAATATGCATATCGCATTCTCTGCCACGAGGATCCATTCTTCCTATCCTTTCTGCCCTAGACTAGGATACTGTTCATTGCTTTTATATAATTCACATTCCATGTTTGCTAACTTTGCTATCACTTTGAGTTTTCCCTTTTGTATGTTTGTGTGTTTTTGTGTGGATTTCCTTGGAATAGGTTTCTATATATCTTTACATATATTTTTAACTACTTGGCGCTCTGTCTGTGAGACTCCGAAAGTCTGTGTGTGTGTTTGTGTCCTTATTGCTACGTGGCCTCGGTCCCCGCACTATCCCTTCCATTTCCATCCCCCCCGTCCTTGTCTTTTCCATCACCCTTCTGCAGTAGAGCCCTCTGCTCGTCGTTGTCCTCGGCCTCTCCCTCCTCGTCCTGGGCATCGTCTTGGGATACTTGGCCGGCCACTGCAGGAGGATCCTCGACTGTTCGACTGCTCACTGGCGATGTGAAGGTCGTCTCCGAGTCTGTAGTGGAAAAATGTTCTATTAAATGAGGTTTTTGAAAAGTAAAAAATATCCACAAACATTTATACAGGATGAGGGAACGCTGATTAATCCATTTTATGTTTTAAACTAATTTTATAAAAAAGCTATTTAAGAAACGATTTTTTCAAATAAATCTATAATTACTTAAAGCTGCGTTTCAGAAAAAAAGAAGCTAGTTTAATCAACACAAAAGTCTAGAAATTAAAAAATTCCTTATCTATGAAAGCATTATATTATTTTACCCCTAGAATGTTAAAATATATTTTAAAAAGCGGTACCTAAATACTCTTAAATTTCAAGATTTATTTTACAACTTTTTTACTTACAAAAGTCTAAAAAATTAAATTGAATTTAAATTAATCATAAAATGGATTAATTCCATTCGAAGTGCTATACAGAAAGCGGTATGTGTGTGATTCTGTGTGATGTGTTCGAGTGTGTATATGTGTGAGTGTAGCTGTGAAATCAAGTTCTAAAGCTTAACAACGACCGATGATCGCTCGGATAAGCCCAGCTGAGTGCTAAACAAAATCTGTGATCAACAATACAAGGAGCCCATAGCTCTCGATTTTCAAACGAGTGAGTTTGGGTGCCATTTTACAAACACGGAAACGGTCATTATCGATAGCTATCGATAGGCAATCGGTAATCGACCGGATACTAACAGATCGCTCGCCTTGCGCCCGACGTTCTCCACTCGGTGTCAGTGTTTCTGTGTCTGTATCTGTGTTTTTTTTTGTGGATCGATGGGTATATTTTCGGATTGAGATTCAGATTGAGATTCAGATTCAGATTCAGAAGGCGGCATCGAAGATGGTGACTGGGGCGAGCCAGCAAGCGGGATAGCGAGATAGACAGATGGGGAGAAAAAAAGATATGGCTGTAGATGATTTCTGGTTTCTTCACTAAAAACTACAGAAACCCCAAAGGACGCACTTACAGAATGAAACAGAGGGAAAGAGACAGATAGAAAGAGAATAAAATAAACCAAAAGCAAGATGGCAACGATGGGAGAATAACGGGACTGCTTCGATAACTGTGGACGGCTTTAAAAGTACGGCTTTCCTTTTTAGTAAAATCCAGGACACTCCCCATCGCTTTCATCTTCTGATACCCGTACAAATCACCTACCCAGACTACTGTCCCTTGTTGGTTGGCCACCATCCGCAGATGCGGAAGCAGAGGCAGACGTGGATGGGGTCGGAGCTCCTCGGGAGAGCAACGGCTTCACTTGACGTAGAGCCTGCTCCTCGGGATAGCGCGGTGTCTGGAACTTTGTGGGCTTCGATTGCAAGTTCGCTGGTCCTGAGCGCTGGTGCATAAGGGTGCGGTGCCTAAGGGGTGGTGGGGATATAGACTTAGCTAAAACTGAATGAGGTAATTTATTCGGTGAGTAATCGCTGCCGGATTCGCCCTAAAAGCAAAGGATATGTTAGAAATTTGTAAAGAATATGGATAAATATGTGTATACCATTACGGTGCCATTGTCAGAGACGCCGGAGCCGGACATGTTGTCCGCCAGGAGGCGTTCGCTCTCCGGATCGGATAGGACGCGTGAGACATCAGACTTGTTTTTCAGTATCGACTTGGAGCGCCGGTGATGCTCCAGATTGGGCGAGGCATCAATAGAGTCTATCGATGAGGAATGCTTGCTCTCGAACTTGGCTGTATTTTAAAATATTTTAAAAATTATTCATAAAAGTTTCTGATTAATTAATAAAAGCTAAGTCACATTACCTTTGGCGCCCACGTTCTGAATGCCAAACAAATGCTGGTTGATCAGTTTGGTGGCAGTGGCTAAGCTCTTGCCCGGCATGAAAACCGAGCGCTTCTTCTTCAGTCCGGATCCGGAAGAGGACCCGGAAGCGGCTGAATTTCCCGATGCTACAGCTTCCAGGCGGCCCAGGGCCTCGTCGTCAAGCTTGGTGTCCTCGAAACGGGCACGTGGTCGGAGTCCGACGGTCGGACGGAGAACCTGGGTGAAGCTCTGCTGGAACCGCGTCTTGCGGTGCTTTGGCACTGAGTTCTCGTTCAGGCTGACCCGGCTGCCCCGCTCCTGGACATCAAAACTCTGATAGACATCGTCCAGTGGCGAGGTGGCACCCCCAACGCCGGCTGCCAAGTTCCGGAGGGCCGTGTCCCCGGAGGCGCTCTTCTTCACTTGTGTCCGTATGCCGCCCGTCGCCGTCTGGGTGCTGGGCAGGCCCACAATGAATCCCGTGGAGCTGCTGATGCCCTGGTGGTGGTGCTGGTGCTCCCGCTCCAGCGGATTTATGTACAGGTTGTCCATGTCGATGTCCAGGGCGCAGGCCTCGTCGTTGAAGTCCGCCGTTAGGTCGCCCTGAGAGAGGAACGGGTGCGTCTGGCAACTCGCGTATGTGTCCGAGCTGTCAACACTGGCCAGATCGGCGTTGTTGTTGTTGTTCCCGTTGTTGCTGTAGTTGCCACCGAAGTTGCCTCCGAAGTTGCCCCCGAAGAGGAGCATCGCCCCGTTACCTCCACCTACCGTGGTGGTGTTGAAATTGTTGTTGTAGTTGTGATTGAAGTTGGACGTACTGCAGATGGAGGGTCCGTATCTCATGGATGCGGCATCGAGGGGCAGCGCAATCGTGGTGGAGGTGGTGGTTCCATATGACGAGGACGTAGACGAAGACTGTGAGATGGCTGGCAGCAGGGTTGCGGGTGGCGGAGGCGGCGGAGGTGGTGGCAGTGCCAGCAGAGGTCCTTGGAAGGCAGCAGCCGGTCCTGCCGGGGGCGGAGCCAGGAGACCGAAGGCACCCGCTTGTCGATTTGCCGCCGCCAGTCGCATCTCCAGACAGATCGGCTTGTGGAAGTCGGAAGTTGGAAGCGATATCACGCCCTCCGCATCGGTGTACTCCTTGAAGTCCTGCAATGATTCGGTATTTTTGGAGAGAGGTTTTAACTTAGTTTTTATATAAAAAGAAAGCACAACTGTAAGGATTGAGTATAGAGATGATGGCATTTATCCATTAATATTATAATAAATCTCATCATCTCATTTCGTCCTTAAAAGACAAGACTTGTTCTCTCCGGAGCTTTAGGATTCTTTATTCTGGCTGGTTAAGATTCGTGTACCTGAAGTCTGATGTTAGAATTAGTGTGCTAATGGTAGTTATTTGTTATATTTTCTGTTTTTTTTTTATTGAAAATTAACATGCAACTAGAAGGCCAAGTAAAAGTCGAACGTGCAGCGCTAAATACCGTTGATAACTTTAAATTCTTAAATAAAAATTGTTGGCCAAAAGCAGGGCGAGTTCTCAACTTGATTTTGGAATTATTAAAGACATAGTGTTTCAGAGTTGAGAATACGCTTTGAAAAATAATATTCCATTCGAGAATTACTTACCGAGGAAGTAGCCTTTGAAGTGGTTCCATTAAACGTTACATATTTTTGTTTTTAAAAAAAAATTCTTCTAATCGAAATCAAAATGGAAATACGGAATTTCTAGGCGAGCAATACGGAAACAATCAGTTAAAATAGTGAAGTGCCAAAGAAGTCGAGTGCGCAGAATAAAGTTAACCAACGGAAATAAATTCAAATGTTTATTTTTTTATTGTTTATTGCAAGATTTTTTTAAATCGATTTGTTTGTTTTTTGTGTTCTTCTGGCTTGTTTTTTTCAATTCTGATTTGTTTTGTGTTTCTTTGTATTTTTTTTTTTTTTGGTTGAGTGATAACAGGAAATAAACAACTAATAATGAAGCAATAACATCGTTGTTTAAGTAACTAAACAATTGTATATTTTTTTTTAATATTTAATTGTAGTTTTCGTTGTGTTTGTTTTAATTTTTTTCGATTTTGGCATTTGCAAATTGCAGCTACTACGTATCTTAGGGCTTAGGCCATTTTGCTAGGATAAATATATAATTATGAATAGAAAGATATAGGGCTAGTTACGTGCTTAGTGTAAATAAAAATAATCGATTTAAACTTTCGTCAAGCCCTCAAGCTCCTCCGGTACGCTTTCTTCACAATAAATTAAATAATAACACATGCTGCTTTGGGTTTCCGTTCTCCTGGTTGCGTTTTTAGATTTAAGATTTAAGAGATTAGATTTAGAGATTTTACGTTTTAGTTAATTTAATTAAATTCTTAGAATTTGCTATGTCTTTCATTAGCTTTTACGTCACGTCACGCCAGGCCCGTAGTCATAATAATAACATAATCATAATAATCGTAATCATAACATTAATTCGTAATTTTGTTTAAAGCTAGAGTAACGTGTAGAGAGTAAGTCTGCCGCGCATTCGATGCGCTCCAATCTCTAAGGATATATATCCGATCTATATCCGATTTCTATATCTGGTTATACGCTATTAGCGCGCAATGGAATACACTCGCCGTCCCGGCAGCCCGGCAAACCCTTTAAGAAAAGAAACGAAAAAGAAACAAGGTCAACATAAAATTTCCACATCCACATCCAATCCAATTTCAATTCTTAATCCAACTCCAATCTCACAGGAAGCCACAAAAAATGAATAACCGAAGGATAGTAAAAGTATAAGAATAAAATAAAGGGGGACGGTAACGGGGACGAGGACGAGATTCACACTGGATTTTGTTCTGGTTCTGGTTTACCATCCTATAGATAGTAGATGTCGATGATGCCCTGCTCGAGCATTCTTTTGAGGGCCAGGTAGTTCTTGGGCGAAGGGGGCGGGCGGGCCAGCCGCTTGATGCTGTACTCCTTGTCGTGGAAGACGCAAATGCGATCCTGCAACAAGGACACGGGCTCATGGACGATCGTTATCGTTATCGTTATCGCTGATCTACCAATCCAACTACTTTCTGAAGGGGGAGTAAATCCTAATTTTGTTTTGGGAAGGACCTATGCGATAAGCTTCAAGTTCTACAAAAAAATAATCTTTTTTAAGGGTTTTGACTTTAATTTTCTTGTTTTCTAAAAATAAAATTTTGAACTTATAGAGATTTTAATTAGTTTACATCAACTGAATGGAAAATGTTCTATTATCTTCCTAAGATCACACATCGAGCCTGGATCGGAGTTAATATTTCCACAAAAGGATCAACATTTCCACAGTCTGCCAATGGCGGTTATGCAGCTTTGTTATTTACACATTTAGCATGAATTTTAGTTTGAATTTAGTTAGTGTTAGGAAACTAAAAGTGTGACTATAATCGAAAAGGGTGCAGGACATGCGACTAGAACAGTAGACAGCACAGTACACGGAAAAGCATTTGCAAACGAGTTACACCAAAAAGGAGTGAGAGTGTTTTTAAGGTACTATTTGGACACTACAGCTACATCCGATCTGGATCTGGATATGGATCTGGATCGGTCGCAATGTTACCTTGGTCGTGCAGAAGCAGCATTCGAATTCCACGGGCACATCCTGCTCCAGGTTGTCCATCCTCTGATTCTGGAGGTTCTCCAGGGCTACCTGGCGACGCAGCTCGGCCACTTCCTATAAATATTGGGTGGTTGGGATTGTTGCATCACGTAAGTGGTTTTGTACGCATCATAACGTTAAACAATCGGAATATATTATATATAGAGTATTATATTGCTAGGTATGTACAGATCATCAGATGCAAAATCATGCAGCAATCAAAATCGCGAGATTAGGAATATATTAGGATCGTTAGACTAGGTTCCTTATGGCATGCGGCTCAAGCTGTGTGAAGGATGTGCCTGTCTGATTTTTTCCTGAACCTAGCAACTCAGAGCCGGTCACTCAAACGTGTGTTGATTTTAGGATAATTGAAAGAAAACCTCATAAAAGTGACACTGCCCAGATTTTATTCTAAAGCTTAATGGTCCAGCTAAATGGAACGTCACTTGACCTTTTCTAAATGTGCTCTAAATGCGCCTAACCAATCTCCTCTGGATCGGTGAGCTATACCTGTATGGAAAACTATACATAATATTACATTTCCTTTCTCTATCAGTTCAACTGTCTATTATAATCTGCGGAATCTGTACACACGGACAGCCCATGGTCGGTGGAACAGGAAGTCGCGGTGACTACAGGAAAGAAACGGAAGCGGAAGTGGCAGCGGAGGAGAGATTTCAAAGAGCAGACAAAGACTCCGCCCTCGATGGAGAACAGATGGGTAAGATTTAACAATGGTTTTGATTCGAGAATAACTCATGAACATCCTTTTAGCACCGCAAATGACTGTTCAGGCTGCGGGTCAGACTCCCGTGCAAACGATAGTGCAGATTCCGGTTCAGGAGCAATGTGGTCCCGAGGCCTTCCAAGGAGTCTGGCCCCAACAGCAGCAACCGCAGCCACAACCAGTCTATGGAACAAGGTCTAGGATGCCTGAAGCCCCACAGGGATACGGTCCTATGGAAGGAGGAGACGATGGAGAGCTGAGGCGTCACGATCTGCGTACTCTCGTTCAGCACCTGTACGTGGCCCAGGCGCGGGTTCAGCTGGAGGCCACCGAGATCAAGAAGGCGCAGGCCGTGGCCACCTCGACACAGGCCCAGCTGGAAGAGTCGGCCAACCATGTGCGCGCAATCACCGCCTCTCTGCACACTGCCCAGCAGGAGGTAGCCGCCTCCGCTATCCGAGCCCAGATCGCCCAGCTCCAGCTAGCCGCACACGATCAGCTGCTCTTCGCCGCCCGCCAAGACGTGGACGCTCTCTCCTCGCAGATGGTCGGCTTGCAGGCGGCCGAGGGCATTGTCCAGCCCAAGATGACAGTGGATCTCCACGCGCTTCTCGATAAGCTCAGGCAGCCGCTTCAGCATGTGGACCGCCCCACTGCCGTGCCCGCCATCGTTCCCAGCTATTCTCGCTTTGAAGCAGAAAACCAGCGGATCCCGCAGCAGCAGCAGCAGTATCAAGTCCCAATGATGCAGCCACAGCAACAGGGAGTGGGGCTGGGAATGGCGCAGGGGCAGGGAAGGTTTCCGGAAAGTCAGGGCTCCGGGAATGCTATGGGGGGTAGTCCTAGCGACTACATCAGCCTGCCTAGGATGAACACCTATTGATCGAGCGCCTAAGTAACTATGTATCTATATTTTTATATTTTATAGGTTTTTCCTTGTTGCGAAAAATTAAATATTTCAATAAATAAGTTCTTAGTGCTGTCTGGAAAGTGTCTCCTCTGTTGTCTAAACTAAATATTTGCTCTATTTCAAAAAATATTAAGAACGCAGTTTCCTTTTTTTTTATATTTTCTAACTACCTTAAATATAGTTAAAAACAAAATCATATTACCTGGTGTTGCTTAGTGTTTGTATATGTAGGTGAGTGTTATAATGGATGTAAGTTATATTGAGATCTAGAGCTGTACAAGTATTTAAATGAAAATCTTATTAGGTATTTAAAAAGAGAAAAAATAATTGAGCACTTTTGCTGATAAATTTCTAAATCGAATTGAAAAAGGCGGCATTAGGGATTAGCTTTAATTAATGAGCTTTAATTAATTTTCGAGTCTAGACTAGACTTTCGTATCTACAATTTTCAATATAAACAAAATAATCGCCAAGGCAGCTGCGATAATCAAATTTTCAGTAGACCGGAAATGAAATTAAAAAACATTTGATCTGAATATCCAAAGTATTGAAAGGAAAAAAGTAAAAAAATAGGTTTTATGCAAAAGGCATTCTTTATTCTTCTTTATAACTCTGGAAATGCAATGCCCAAAATGCAGCTTAGGATTCTCCCGGATACGAAAATATGGATACGTTAGCGTTCGTTCAGCCACTGGAAAAGAAGACGATCATCTGCAAGTTCATTCAAAATGCTGGCAAAATCGGGTAGATATTAAGGATTAAGGATATAGCTTTGGCTTAAATGCATTCGAGTTGAGTATAGTAGAGTAGAGTAGAGAGTAGTTTGAGTTCTTGTGTATACTTTTTGAATGTACCTCCTTACTGCGTCCCCGTAAAATCTAAAAGTTGAAACGTGTGGTTGTGGTTAACGAACTTTATATGGTTCTCTTACTTATGGAGTTGTAAACTGATCTTTTTTTTTTGTAATAATTATTAACAAAGTTTGTACCAAAATCAAGAAGCTAAACAGACGTCTAACGACTACGAAAATAGGCCAACCAAAAAGTACTTAACCAAAAGGCACCAAGGATAACATATGGGTGACATTACTAAAAATCGTAATCGAACTCAAAAGAATCGAACTCATTTTCCCAGCAAATTAGGAGTTGTGAGAAATTAGGTTATAGGTAGAATTATTATTTTGAATATATATTTCGATCCAGCTTTAACTGCTTCACATTTACTAATACAATAGGATTACGATTTAGGAACTTTGAAAACATTAAGATATTCAAGATATACGATTGCGAGTATGATCATGAGTAGGCATCTCCTCCAGCTTCGCTCACTTACCCCGGGCGTAATCATCATCTGGATGGGCAGGCCCTTTGCCTGCGACAGGTTGTCCTCATCAACCACGCCCCCATCTTCAGTGCCGCCCTCTGCTCCTCCTCCTGGAGCGGTGCTGCTGCCACTGGCGGTCGCCACAGCGGTAGCCGCACTCGAGGCCGCCACCATGGCCAGATTGTTGGCCACTCCGCTTCCGGCTGCGGTTCCATTGCTGGGCTTCTGTGGCATCTGTTGCATTTGCAGCATCTGTTGCTGCTGCTGCTGTTGTTGCTGTTGTTGCTGTTGCTGCTGCTGCAACAACAGGGCTTGCTGCTCCCTTCGATAGCTCTCCATGGCCATCATCGAGGTCTGGCGGGCGTTGGGATTGTCGAAGCTGTACGGTGGCACAGCATCCTGTTCGGAGCTCGAACCGCGACGCTGATTAAATAAAATAGAAGAGTTAGTATCCTTCTGGTAGAACCTTTCCATTACAACACAAACTCCAGAATATTTTTATGACATTCACGGTTTTGGTTTTGTGAGGGTACTTACAACACACGATTTTTGGAGGGGAACGTTTATTTCAAATCGTTATTTCAATTAATTTCAAATTCGTTTCATTACGTTTTTTATAAAATTTTAAAGATTTTTTCTAATAGATTTTTTTAGCAATAGATGCAAAAAAAGTTTATAATAAAAAGAGATCTACTTTTAGGGAAATCAAGAGGCATACTTTTAATTGATAGGTTTGATAGACTGATTAAAAGCTATATAGAATTTTTAAGCAAATTGAAATAATTTATTTTAGTATTTAAATGACAAGAATGATTATGATTTCATGAGTCATTTTATGAGGCACAAGTAAAGGATTAAATTAAAAATTTAATAGATAACTTTTGCTTGAGAAGAAGCAAATGCTTATGCCAAACAATTCAACTATAAATGTTATTAAAATATTACGTATACGACCCCGAGTCTCAGAAATGAGACTGAAAAAAAGAGTATCTCCCCAAAGGATCCCCAGGAGAAGACTTACGTGATGCAGGTTGGAGTTGCGCAGGTTGGCTACGTGGTCGTAGTTCTTGTAGCATCCGGTACCGGTGGTCGCCGGATTCCGTCCGCTGGTAGACTCGCCCTCGGTGCTGTTCCCATCCGTTTGCGAAAGATTGTGGCCTGTGGGCGATCGGCGGAGCGCGTGGGTTAAACGGTGCCAATTTTTGAGTGATCGTGTGTGACTCTCGCGCTTTTCTGCTTGGCATTTGTGTGTGTGTTTTTCGGGTGTGTATCAGGTGTGTGTTGATGGGTGTGTTATTTGGGTTACACAATCGGGTTGGATTGTTGGTGGTTTTTCGGTATTGGTTTTTTGATATTTTGGGGTTCGCGCAAAAAAGCCATGAATGCATTTTGTCGCCATTATCGTTTCGCATTTGTTTAGCCGACAGACGTCAGTCAGGTATGATATGTACACAAAGATATATAAATATATATTTTTCGCATATATTTTGTATTTTTTATATAATGAGTTAGAGCGGATATTGTTCGTATTTTTTTTTATTCGGAGCGCAAATGAAGGTGTTTGTTTTTTCGTTTCAAATAAAAAAGGGGGGAAAAACAGAAAGAGAATGAGTTTCATGGAGGCTTTAATATTAATTTTATGTTGATTAATATTCAGTTACGACGACGGCGATCACAAGAACGTTGAGGGCTAAGTTTTAAGTTTAGTTTAGTGGGAGAACAGTGAGAACAACATTGAAGTACGACGTCGAAAATTTTGGGGTTAACTTGGAACAACATTAAGTCAACAGGTGAGACTAGTGGCTGTTAAAATCTAAGAGAACTTTTAGCTAATTAGTCTTAGAGTCATAGAGTTAGTAGACATAGTAAACTAATAGTTAGATTCTATTAAAATAGTTGGTGTTGGATGGAAACGGAAGAGAGGTACTACTTACTATATCTTTTGAATAAAACTTTTAGGAACGCGGCAAAACAAATGTGCGAAACCTTTTTACATTAATTTCAATCAATTTAAAATTGACAAAATTAGACAATTCATGGTAATTCACGCCTCTCATGTGTATCTTTAGAATTTAAAAAATAAAAACTAAAAATGTTATGAGTGAGAAACGAATAATTTTCTTGAAATATCCTTGATAGTACCTTTCCATTGCATTCAAGGCTTGGACTGGGCCAAGCTTTAAACACCAAATATTGTACGTATATGGGATGGCATAGCTGGTTAGAATTTTACAATGAAATAAATACAGCGCAGTTGGGTTTCGGTTTTATTGCTAATTTCACAGACACACATAGTTGTTTATGGCTTTAACAGTAGTACACAAAAGTATGAGTACAGGACAGTACAGTACAGTACACAGTTATTCATTTGGGTTTGGTTAGTACGAATACGAATCACTAGTATGTTTAGTTTATATTTTTATTTTCATACATGGCTTGAGCATAAAGAGAGCGTACACAGTTTCTATAGATTAGTTCATAGGATTAGAGCATGCAGCGCGATAGATTGGATTCAATTTCGTTACGAAATCAATAGAAAACAGTGAGAACGAAAGGGCGAGGGACACACACACAGGTACATATAAGTATAAATATAATATATATAAATGTATAGATAGAAGGATATAAAAGTCATAAAGAAAAGAAGTAGAAAATGGAAAATGGAGAACCGAAAAACATTTGGTAAAAGGCACGTAAAGGCTTCTTTGGAATGGCAGGGTCCCAGGACCCTCAGTATTTATTATATTTTGGTTTTCATTTTTTTTTTTGTTTGTTTTCAACGAGCGCAATGATAGAAATGTTTGAACTATGCGGGAACTTAGTGCAAATCAAAAGTAATCGATCGTTCCAATATCATATACAAAAAACGGGATTCAGCTTCGGATAAAAAACATTGTATATTTTGAATAATTTTATTCCATCGAACTGCTCGGCTCGCTTACAAAATGTATGTATGTGACTTCTTGGGTTTACAATTTAACAAAATTTCAGCTGTTTTTGTTGTGGCATGTTCTATATATCTTATAGTACACATTATATATGTATGTATGGCTGCAAACTAGGAGCACTTTGCTTTAAATAAGGCAATTTCATTTTGTTTTTCTGCGGCATTGTAGGAACGTTTCGCCATCGATTTCTAAGTATTTCTTCCGTCTACAAATGGAACGAGTATATTTTGTTTGTCATACCTAATACACGCTATTTGCCGAGGCGCTCTCTAAATTATAAACTAAGCTTACCCTCTCTCAGCTACTAAAAACTAATTTCATAAATAAGGCTGTTCCTTTATATAGTTTTTTTTTTTCATTCTTTTTTTTTGGTTTGGGTTTTTGATTTGATTCTGCTTTTGGGCTTCCATGGAGATCACTTGAAGCGAAATCTCGGGCGTCCATGGAGGGAATTACTTTGGTTTTCTTTTTGACTAATACGCTCAATAAATGCCTCGTCGGAGTTTGCACAGAGGTTAGGCCTAGTTAAACGCTAAGATTTAGACTAAATCGAAAAATTGTGCTTACGCGGATTGTATTCAGAGTTTAGCTCTCTCGAATGGCGTGTCGTGTGTTAGCTTTTCATTTTGGAAGGGAATTCTGGAAGGGATTCCTGGAAGATTCTCCACACACATGCTGCCGCCCACTCTTTGGAGTTCTGGGAGGGGTACTTGAAAGTTTTGCTTGATACTTGATTAATCAGGGGATGGGGGTGGACCAAATTATAGCATAAACTTAGCAAAAACACAAGCAAGTTACAACATATAGAGGGGATCAACAAAAAATTTCCAGCCGATCTTCACAAGTTTTTAACAATATTTTTATACTTTTCTTCTTTTTTTAGTTTTATTTTCAAGTGCTGATTGCAGGACTTTAGCAAAACTTTCAAAATACAATGGTAATAGAGGGAAGTATGAAGCATACGCCATGTTGTACTAAGATAACGTGGCGTATGCGTAATTTACGGACAACAAGAAGCAGCATGTGTGTGTGACTTGTGTATGTGTTTGTTGTGTAGGTGTATGACGCCTAAAAGCGATTATATTTAATCACAACATTCAACTTTGGATCTATGGAATCTATGATAACATTTCTTTTGATTGGAAGCTTCAAGCAAGCCTAACTGCTAACCAAATGCTGGAAGTACTTTCGCTTAAGTCTAAGACTTGGTTCATGTGTGTGGTGGAGTGGTGTGAAGTGTGTGTGTGTGTGTTTGAGTGGTTGTTGGTGAGTTTGTAACAAATTGCATTTGTTTGTTCTAATTTACATATACAGTAACAATCGCATTTCATTCTCTTAGCTAAGTTTCGCTTAGTGTAGATTTGTAGGCTTCTGGTTTTTCTGGGGTTTTTGGGGCGTTTTTGGGGCGTTTTTGGGTCGGGTTGTTGTTGCTGTGGTTGCAGCTCATCTAGCTATCCTAGCGGCTGTCTTCGTTGTCGCTGGAACTGTTCTGCTGCTGGGCGTCCCGCTCCTCCAGCAGGCTGCGATTCAGCTCCTGGATGCGGGCGGAGAGCGCTCGGCGGCGGGGCGTGCCGAACGAAGGCGGCGGTGGCGCCTCGATCAGTGTGTTTTTCTCGCCTAAGTCGCATCGAAATTTGATTATTTGTGTTTTTTTTTATACGGGGGCTCGTAATTAGAGAGTGTAGTAGAGTGAAGTGTATTTCAGGTGTATGGTGTTTTTGGGGGGTCGAAAATGTTTGAAAATTCAAAAGATTATGGTGGTGGTTGTGGCAGAAAGTAGAAAAAGAAGAGCAGAGAAAAGAACACGTTGTAGGTTGATATCTTTTTTGTATTTCTCGGGCAGTAACCCTTCCCACAGAGCTAAAATGATTTCGATTTGGCTAAAATACAACTACATTTGGCTAAGAGAATGAGCATATACATTATGTTTGTGTTCTTTTTTTTTTGTTGGTAATCAGCACTTGAAAATTTTCTAAAAATGTTTGTAATATTTATAATATTTAGAATTCTTTTTGGTTTTTTTTTTTGACAATATTAAAGGTAAGTCTAGGTTGAGCATTCAAATTTGCTATGGTTGGTGGCAGATTCAAAACAAGTATCAAGCAATGAGTAATAATTTCGTCATAATTCACACAATTCTGGGCAAATTTTCAACTGAAGTCAGCAATTAGGCAAACTCAATGAAACTGAATCCAAAAATGAAACCGAAGAATGCAACTAATTGCGAGAGCAATTGCCTAAGTCTAAGATATATCCTTGTCTATAAGAAAGATACTTATATACAGAGAAAGTGGGGATTATAAAAGTTTTATAAAGACTAGGCTATCAAGGCAGCTGTGCTTTCGACTATGACTATATCGAGGTAGTATGTAGTCCCTCCTTTCTTCATAATTTTATACCTATGCCAATAAAACGCACTGTCTTCCAGCACAGCTGCAATTTAAGGAGCAAAGCCAAAGCTTTGTGAACTCTCTCCCTACGCTATATTTTACAAAAGTTAAGAACTATTAGGAACTAACCTACCAAAAAAATTATACTTTATTACACTATAAGAAAAAAATATGGAGAAATAACTCCAAAGACAAAAAGAGAGAGAGAGAGTGTGTGTGCGAATTGTACATATGTGTCTGTATTGGCGCGCGTGTGTGTGTCTGAGTGTGTGTATCTTCGGTATATATTGAAAGCGGTATATATTCAAAGGCTACGGCATTAATAGAATATTTCAGAGTGGCAAGGCTAGAGAGTATATGGTCTAGAGAATACGTATACGCAATGTAGTCACCTGGAGCGCTTTGCACATCGAGGGTCTGCCTGCCTATATTGGGGGTGCTTTGTCTTTTACCCTTCGGATGCACGACATTTGTTTGCTTTCCTAAAATAAAACACAGGCCGGATGGTTGAGGTTGAGAAGAGGGAGGCTACTCGGCTATTCGGGGGGCTTAGAGCGGCATTAGAGGGTGTAGGTAGAGATACCGTTGCCTACTTCCAGGCGCGCGGGCATTTTGTATTGTTTTTACAGCAGAGGTGTTTGTGGTTGTGGGGTTGTAGGGGTGGTTGGGGTGCTTTGTACAGGTGAAAACCCCACTAATTTCGCGTTTAATGCGCTAAGTACAAAGCATTTGGCTAATTGTCTGAATGTGTTTTGGTTCCGTACTTATTATATTTGCTATTGTTGTTGTTGTTTTAGTTTTGGAGGGGTGGGTCTAAGAGACTACTAGAACTTAAAAGTAATCCAAAATGGCTTAACTAGTTAACAATTGATCAATCGAACGTAAGTCTAAGCTCGAGATAATCAAAGGTTCAACAATTTCTATCATCTTACGGCTCTACAGTTGCCGGGCACGGAGTCCGGCTTCTGTGAAATGCTATTTACACGCCTCTTGGCTGGAATTATTCAACCAACTTGAAACAAAGATATAGAAAAACCAATTCCAAATGATAGTGAAAAGAAGCGAGAAAGTAAGTAGAGTGCATGCCAAAATATAGTACAAATCTACAAAGAATGGCAGAGAGTTTTTCCAAAGAATAGTTCGGGGAATGCATAGACGAGTAGGTACAGATAAAACTGGTTTTGAAAAACTTTTAAAGTAGGTTGGTGAAAAAGTACAGATCATACAAGTTTGGATTTTGGAAAATGTTTAAAATAAAAGTGTTGTGTTTCAGAGTAAGGATAGTAAGCATAGCATGAGGCATAGGTTGCGGATCGGGGTATAGGTTTAAAGAGTTTAAAGCCCCGATCCGTTTAGTTAGTTATTGGTAGTTTAGTAGATACATAAGCAAGGCAATCAAGACATCTCATTAAGGTGGCCCATTAGGGCGCTGTAAGTCTTACCTGTGTCGACAATCACATCGATGAGATCCATGGACTTGGCGAAGGCGTCTTTCAGATTGATATGATGGAAGGAGACAATGCTGCCCTCGCGTTTGGCACGATCGAGAGCCTCGCGCCGCTTGAGGGCCTTTTCGCGTCGCATCTGATTCTTATAAAATTCAGCAAAATTGTTAACGATGATGGGAATAGGCAAAGCGATTACCAGAACACCGCATATGCAACACACAGTACCAATAACCTTTCCCAGTGCAGTTGTGGGATAGATGTCCCCGTAGCCAACAGTTGTCATTGTAATACCCGCCCACCAAAATGTTTCCGGTATTGAAACGAATTTTGTATCCTTTTCATCCTTTTCGGCAAAATATGCCAGCGAAGAAAATATGAGAACGCCCATGGCCAGGAACAGCATTAGTAGACCGAGTTCCTTATATGAGTTACGCAGCGTAAAGCCTAGCGACTGCAGGCCCGTTGAGTGACGGGCCAGCTTAAGGATTCGCAGGATGCGCATGATGCGAAAGACCTGCACCACCCGACGCACATCCTGGAACTGGTCCGTTGCATTCTTATTCGTTTCCAATAGAAATAACGAGACAAAGTATGGGAGTATTGCCAATAGATCGATTATGTTAAGGCCGCCCTTAAAGAACTTCCACTTGTCCGGCGAGGCGCTAAACCTAAGTATGTACTCTAGAGTGAACCACGTGATACACACGGCCTCAACCATTGCCAATTGCGGATTATCCTGTGGTGTACCGTTGTCAATGTGTTGTAGTTGTGGTAGGGTGTTCAACGTCAGGGCTATGGTAGACAGGACTATGAATAGTATGGATATCACTGCGATAACCTGCGAACGGTAAAGAACAATCGAGACTTTGTCGAGACCATAATTCAAGCAACGATTTAAATTTCAATTCAAAACTTTCAATCATATCACAACGATAATAGATATTTTCATATTTTGATACTTGATATTTGATAATTGATAGTTGATATTTGATATTTGGTTTTTTTGATATTTGGTAGGTACATAACACGATACGTTTAATAAATATTACGATTAACTTTGTCCTTTATACATAGCTATTACATTTATTCCAAAAAAAACAAACGAACAAAAAAAAACACGAATTACACGGTTACAACAATTAGCAAAGTTCGGCGAGTTATCCTTATTAGAGTTCACTTTGATTCTGTTTGATTATTTTTCATGGCTAAGGCAGACATTCAGTTAGCTTTTTGGTCATTGTTCGGGTCTGGTTAGTTGGCTTTCCTACGAATCCTACAATTCGTTTCTTTTCGGGGGGTTTCGAGGGGATTTTGGTTGGCTTCCCTGATACCTGATCGGTTTCTTGTACTTTTCAAAGGCTGCTGTACTATATGTGAAGTATATATATTATTTGTCGTGAATCCTTCTTCATCATCATCATCATCATCAGCATCGAAACAAACGAAAAAGAGTGAAATCAAAGGTTGGCAACAAACTAAAACACACAAACGAAAACATGGGTTGGGGGTTCCTTTAGAATATATATTTTGATTTTTATCCTTGGTCTCGAAGCTCAGTGGGTCTCTAGTCTAGATCAACTCTTTCTCTGGGTGGTGTTTTGTGAGTGTGGTTCGGTGGTGGAGTGGTTGGGTGGTTATAGTTGTGTGGTTAGTGGTTCGTGGTTCGTGGCTTGTGGTTCGTGGTGTGAGGTTTAGTGGTTCAGTGGTTTAGTGGCTTAGTGTATGAGTTTTCTTATGGGGGACTGATCACATGACGCAACACAAGGACATAACACACCTACATACATGTATCTATACGTGTGTGTGTCTAATTGGATCTATATTATGGTATGAGGGTGAACCAGGGGGGGCACTCCTTCGTCAAATAAGAGACGCTACCCATGGGGACTGCAGTCGACTTTCATTATTCATCATTTTTCTATAAAACTACCGATTTGGATACCGATATCCTGATAATTTGTGGGTTGTTTTTCGCTCATCCGCTGTTAGTGTATTTTGTTTAAAGATATAGATTTTCATTGGGGAAGTCTTAATTTGTTTTCTCTTGGAAAAATGAGGAGAAGTAACTTAGTAACTGAGGTGGTTCAATCAAATCAAATCGGTTTTACATATATATATATGGTTACTTATGAAGGGCATCTAGCAAATGAAGAAAGAATGTTTCAATTAAAATTCAAGTTCTAAGTCAAATCCAAATGCATAAACTTTCGTACCAAACGAGCTAGGAATTACAATTACGAGAAAAACGAAACGATAATGAATAAGAAATCACGGAATCAGGCCATCAAATAATTGCATCTGTCACGCCATTTGCATATACATATGTTTGCAATATTATCATCCGGCCTGATAGATTGATTCCTTTGTTTTGAATAGACAAACACACAAAAACAATTTTAATTGCTTGACTCTAAATAATTGAGGTAATTTACCAAAAACTGCCAATTGCAGAACGAGGATGAAATTTTTGGGGACCTGTCAAATATGCAAATTTCAATTGCAATTTCAATGCCAGTTGGAAGGAAAGTGGATGGAAGGGAGTTCCCTCCAAAATGAAAGGGTTAGCCGCAGTCGTCTGATTGCCACATTAGGTCACAAATTGTTCTGTATCTGTATCTGAATTGGAATCGGAATCTGAGTCCGTATCTGTATCTGTATCTGAGGATAGGGTGTGTGGTTGTTGTGGCTGTAGGGTGTAGGGTGTAAAGTGTGGTGGCTGAAATGTTAAGGTGTCTGTGTGACTGACATTCGACTTGGCTGAGCTGATATAGGGGGGATGCGAGAGACAGACTGGGTTATCTTCGACATGCCACGCCCCCAATCGAATATACATGGCATGTATAGTTATATATTATATATTTCATATGGTGTGTATGTCCAGATCTACCATAGTAGGCCACTGTACGCAACCACGCAGTTCTGGTTTCGGATACGGATGTGGAACTGGATATGGATCTGGATCTGGAAGAGGTATTGTTTGGGGGGAGAGGTATATCAGGACTTTCAGTTAACAGGGGCGGCTGAATTTCTTATTGGGGCTTCGAAGGTAGATGAGCTGGCTTATGGCATTCTACGTATATAGATACAAAAGTTAAAGATACAGATTATGCAGTTTATTAGACAAAAGATACATAGTCAAGTAGGAGTCATTACTTAAGAAGGATAAACGAAACGCACTAAAAGATACACAAACTCACAAAACGAAACCGAAATCTTAAAAGAAAACTAAAGATACTAAAGAATAAATTATTATCTTGATGGTGCTTTTCTTAGCTAGATTGTAATACGATGAGATAGGAGAGAATAAGTCATAAATTCAAAGTACAGATACGAAGATAGAAAGATACAAGTGCGAGGGGGCACGCGAGCTTAGGTCTGAGTAAGAGACAGATATAGAGAGAGTGAAAGAGAGGGAAAATGTTATTGCACTAACTAGTTTACAGATTGCAATTGAAGTGGTCTTTTTCTTTCGTGGTCTTGAACTGTCAAACTTCGGGAAAGTTAATTAAATTTCCATAGAAATTTTCGGTATTCGGTTTATGGGGGATTTTGGATTCGGGGCGGGGCGGTGGATAGAGCGGGGTAACAACAATCTACTTGAGATGAAGATGAAACTTTACTTTAAAAACTAATTCTTACTTTCGATTTCTCGCTTTTTTTTTTGTTTTTGTTGAACAGAATGCATTGGAGGGATGTTTCGTAAACAAAAAAGGATTGTGTGTGCGAGTTATTCACTTTGGCATACTTGCTTTTGGATTTTGGAACTGCTAGCTACCATTGCTGCTCAGTCATGAAGGTGGGTTTCGGGGGGGTTATTATGGGGCTTTAGGGTGGAGACTGGGATCGGGTTGTTCGCTGGGTTGAAAGTAAAACATGATATCGCAATACTCCAGCTGGCTTACTTTACTTCATACTTCATACTGACTGTCTGGGTTCGGTAGAACGGAACTCAAAAGTTAACTGAAAAATGCACAAAACTCACAACAGCTACAAAGTTCAAAGCGTCGCAGCAACAATTGGCCAAAAAAGCTGTTTCCGGTGACTGAGCCTACTACAAAAATCAAAATCTCTAACCATAAAGCTGGCGACAACATGGCCACAAAATAAAAACTATAAGCTTAAAATCGGTGGCCCGAAATTCTAGATACCCTTGCAATTGGGGGGTTTGTATGGGCAATTGTATGGGGTTTCTTAAATTCTTGATTTCAAAAATGTATTTTTTTTTTTTCAAAAAACGGACAAAGGATACCCTGTCTTTGTTTGCAAGTGCATCGAGTAGGAGAACAAATTTAAATTAACTTCCCTGAACCTGGCTGAAATCCACTTGAATTACAAGTTATGAAAAGTCGATGGATAACAGGACAAGATCCGAGGGCAGGGATAAGCATTGTGAATATAGAGAGAAAAGAAAGGGCTAAGGTGAGGTCGGGGGTTCTGTGACGGGAGGTCGAAGGTGGGAGGTCAAAACAAAAAGACAAGGTCACAAAACAGTCAAAAAACAATTCATGCGACAAGAAAATCGGGGATAAAAAAAATTGTCTTAATAGAGTTTAAGATATATACGATAATAAATATAGGTACAAAATTTATAAATGCCACTCAAGTCGCAATCACTGTACATATTTTTACTAAATCTAGATCAAAATACGAGATGGATACGGAAACGGAAAAAGTTACAAGACAAAAAAGTGCAAGATTGGAAATTGATTTTGCTCAGTGTAGGGTGTAACGGTGTATCACAGTGTGTTTGTTTGTGTGTGTATTTTGGTGTTGGTTTTTTGGGTCAATTTGCACTGGAGAACACTAGGTTCCTGCTAAAATATTTGATCAGGTTTGCATTTGCTTCTTGTGAAGTATTTTTTTTTTTTACGGTTTGTTCGTTTTGTGGTTTTTGGTTTTCGGTTTCAGTGGCTTTGGTCTGGGGTCGGAGGGGGCGGTGGGTGGTTTGTTGGGTGCATGAGTTGGTTCGCATACTTTGTTCGACTCACTAAAAAACAAACAAAATTCGATACAAACGGCTATAGAATTCTGTACGAATCGGCTACGAAATTCTATGCTAGTGGCATTCAAATGCAGCAAATTTGGTGGGTTAATATTTCAAGTTGGAGATTTTTTCGATCGATACTTGGATATATATTATATATACTTTTTGGGTACGGGTCTTGACTACCAAACTCATAAAACTAAAGCTATACGGTCGAAAATCGTAAACCAAAAGGATATGATGAGTCTTGTTTATATTTCTCTGGGTCTGATCTGACGTTAGTTGGATTAGTAAGATGAAGTAGATTAATCTGATTTATATGCTGATTCGTAGAGAGGGGGGATCAATAGACTAGCATTGACGTTTTTTTTCTTCAAGTGTATTGTGTGTGTGTTTGTGTGTGTCGGTGTGGGAGATAATCAATTCACCAATAGTTTACGACAATTAAAGAGTCAAAGGAGATTGGTTAAATTACAATAAGAACAATAAGAGAGATAGAGTTAAATAAGAGTCTTCCATATGCAATACACACAAGTTTACAACATCATGACATCAAATATCGAAAAGTATAAGGAGGTTTATATACGACATATAGATTTATGTACATATGTCATCGCCAATCGAACGACGAAAAAAAATAATTTAAGGAAACTGAAGAGCAAAGACAACTGAACAACATTTTGGATTTTTTAAATTCCATTTCTGTTATTGTTGTTTTTGTTTTTGTGGTGTATAACAAACAAAATATGTAAACTTTTGGTAGAGTATTTTTGGTATTCGGGTAGTATAGTTATAGTAGAGTAGAGTAGTTCTTGTTTGTTTGTCTTGTGAGCGCGCTTTGGTTTCTTGCTTTCAACGAGGCGAAGGTTTCAACTGAGTTTTCTGAGAGTCGGATCGGAGGAATGTAGACTATATATTTAGACTAGATTTGTTTGGTTCTCATATTTATCATTTCGTTGAAAAAAGGATGTGTTTAGGCGTGGTATTAAAAAGAAAATAAAAAGTACAGAACTCAAAAATCTGGGTTAGATCCTTCTTTCTCTAATAACTGACTATCTGAAGTCGATTGAGTTAGTTATAGTTGGAAAAACAAAAAATGAAAATACGATAAAAAGTACAACTGGCAAAGAGCTCTGGAAATTTTTCATTACCTTTAAAATGGAACTAAAAATGAAATCATAATTGTAATTCTTGTAAATAAACTGATAGTTGGATAGGGAGTGATTTCTGTCTCAAGAAATGCTTCCACTAACTTCTTTTAAATGTAAGAAAACTAAAGAGAAAATAAAAAGTTACAACCCTAAACGAGTTGGAAAATAAAAAGTACATAAATCAACTAAAATTCAAACTTAAAATCGAATGAAAAATTATAGGAGATGCACCCAAATATGTTGTAATTATTTCCATTCTCCCACCATACAATTGTTTGTATGGTAAAGCCAAAGCTATTGCCAGAAATCGGTTCAGATATCGGCTGTATAATACAAGCTAAGTCTGATTGACTTCTCGTGTGTGTGGGTGTGAGTGTGATCGATGGGTTTATTTATAGATGAGAAAGCTAAAGCTTTAGACCTTGTCGGAAACGGCGTTTCGCCTGAAGACTTCCGGTCTGGTTGGATGGATTCCTATGTAGATTGCCCCCACCTAGCACCTAGCACTCGGAAAATGGAAATGTATTACAACACGACTTTGGCCACTTCTCCCCAGAGTCCTTTTTCGTAACAATATTTTCGAGGATTTCTACAGCACACCTGCCGCCTGGTCATATCGCTTATTGCCCATTCCCAAACATGGTTACATTGGGAATTTTGGGGGTTTCGGGGAGAACATTAGAGATAAACAGAGAGATTACTTCACCATCATCATCAACAATTAAGAGATATATATTATTAATTATATTAATTGTAATTGTAGTTGTAAGAGTAGATATAGTAAGTTTATAAATATTGTAGTATGTTTGTATCAAACAGGGCTTGTCAATTTCGCAAATACTGTGTGTGATGTAAAAAGACTGGATTAGAGAAACGATTAGTAAACAATTTTGCAGGTTTCGGTTGCCCGATCAGTTCTGACTTGATCTTTTGTGGCAACTACATATGTATCTGGGAACTCTCTGGGTGTCGTCGCGTGATTTCACTTATTTTTCGTTCAAAATACACTAAGAAACGAATCGAAACTAAAACATAAAATGCATCTTAGCCTAGGATCAAGAAAGTAGGGGGATTCGTGGGTGGTCGACTTGAAAGTGGTTAGGCGATAGCGAAATTATGGGGTGAAAATAACGAAACTCAAACGAAAAGGTGCCTCAAATCTTTTTACTTCGGTTTGTCGTGTTTGTTACTCTGCGGACTTGCTCAGATTTCCGGTTCCGGTCGAGGGAAAGAAGAAGAAGACTGTCCTGTGCGTCCAGTTCCGATCGGTACGATACATGGCACACAAGCGAGAAGCGTTTTATTTGAAATGGCTTATTCACATGAGCTCGGCGATATTTACAGACACTGAGACCGAATTGTCTCTGCGCGCTAAGCAGCGGATTATATAGTAGATATATCACATCGTATATTATTTTATGTATGTTGAACTGTTAACTGGCGGACATTCGTAACGAGTAGCGAGTAACCAGTAACGATTAGCGAGCAACGAGTAACGGATAAAGATCAGAGTGCAAGCATAGATTTGAGTCGCAAAAGCAAGTGATGGTTTTGGCGGTTTTGTACAGCTTTGAGTGGGATTTTAAACATTAGTAAGATAGAAAGGTATATAGATTGGTAGATAGTTTGCCGTTATTCTTATACTATACTCTGATCTGCTCGACGGCCATATACATATATGTTGATATTTTACACAGTGAGAAACTGGGCGATAGTGTACAAATAATAGTGTCTTTGCACAGAACCAAAGTTCGACTACAAAAGATTAACTCAAGAGGTAAATAGAAATTATAGTTATAGAATTGAAATTGGATAGGATAATGGATGTTTTGGAATTGTCAGGGTTTCTGGGTTTCTTTCATAAAACTTAATATTGTTTTCTTACGCTTGACATTGACACGGTTCACAGTTTAACGGTTAGGAACACAATACGAACACATCTATAATAATCTTTTTTTTGGGTTTCGGGTTTCTGGGGGTTTTTCAGGAGAGCACAGAGAAAAAAGTTTTCAAAAGAAATATTTTATATTCTTGTGGAAATTGTTGTAGCTTAAAAAAAGATTATTCTTATCAAAAGTTTAAGACATATTGCTTTTTTTCTCTGTGCTATAGGATTGAGGAGTACCGGGTTTATAGGATCAAGGACTCTATCTTGTACCTTAGCGTCAGTGCAACCGACTGGACTTACCCGGGCGGCGAAGCTCGTGTTGGGCTTTTCGAGGAGCTCCCACAGATACTTCTGGTACTCGGCGCATTTACCTTCGCCGAACTCCTCCTCGTCCCGCTGTCGCAGGGACTCGGCCTCCTTGCGCATCTCCTCGTGAACGTTCTCCTTGCGCTGGTGGTACTTGTGCTGGCAACAGGACTCCAGGTACAGTTCGTCGACGCCCCAGTACTCCAGATCATCACTAAACGCCAGCACGCACATCTCGTCCACGATGTGCAGCTTGCCGGTGCGGTAGAAATTCAGGATCGAGCTGAAGCTTTTCGGGTGGCGGTCGAAGAAGTACTCGTTGTCCGCCAGCGAGTAATCGTCGCACAGCTCCACGATGGCTTCGTGGGTGGTGCACTCCCTCAACCGCCCGAGCCGCGTGTGAGGCAGCCGCTCCAAGGTCCGCCACAGGACCTCGTGCCTCACCCCGCCCACGTTGATGCTGACGCGGCTGTTCAGCTGTTTCGACTGGGCTATCATGAACGGCTCGGGCGGCGGTATGGAGGACATGGATCTGGAATGTGTCCGCTGCAGGGCGCCGGTGGTGTTGCTCTGCTGTGTAATGCCGCCGATAATCGACTGGGTGCTAGCACCACCGACGCCCCCTCCCCCACCGCCACCACCGCTGCTGCTACCACCGCCGCCTCCACCGCTGGGCTGAGTCTGCTGGGAAGTTGTGGGATTCGGATTCGAGTGCGTTGGTGATGCGACTGGGAATGGAGCGTAGCGAACTTCTTTGCCCGATTGTGGAGGTCCTGTAAAGGACAACAAAAATATAAAGAACAAGAAAGGAAAGCTACCTTCGGGCGGAGCCGAAGTAATATACCATTGCGTTTAAGATTGGATCGCAAATGTCGCATAAATTACGCCTATCCTTAGTTCTGGATTCGATTCTCCACCATTCTGCATCAAACTCCTGAGACAAAATATTTTTCAGATTTTTTGCCCACTTTTCGTGAGGGATCCCTTGAAAATGGGGGTTTCCTCTATGCGGCCTACAGGGATGGCTATATCTTCCCCAATTCTCATCCGATTCTCAAGCGAAGTACCTTAAACGATTTCTGGATTGATTCGCCACCATTCTGCATCAAAACCCTGAGATAAAATATTTTTCAGATTTTTTGCCCACTTTTCGTGATGCATCCCTTGAAAATGGGGTTTTCCTCTATGCGGCCTACAGGGATGGCTATATCTTCCCCAATTCTCATCCGATTCTCAAGCGAAGTACCTTAAACGATTTCTGGATTGATTCGCCACCATTCTGCATCAAAACCCTGAGACAAAATATTTTTCAGATTTTTTGCCCACTTTTCGTGAGGGATCCCTTGAAAATGGGGTTTTCCTCTATAGGGCCTACAGTGATGGCTATATCATCCCCAATTCTCATCCGATTCTCAAGCGGAGTACCTTCAACGATTTCTAGATCTATTTCCTTGAAAACTGCTTTAGATAGATTTCCTTTAAGCTGCGGCTAGATACCTTTAAAACTAAGAGACTATTTCACGTAAAAACAGACGGATATGAGGTGGTCCTGATCAAGAATATTTATACCATATAGAATCGAAGATGTCTCCTTCGTTGTGTTGCACACTTTTGACCAAAATTATATTACCCTCTGCAAGGGTATAAAAATGTCTGAATTTTTTTCGAGAATGCTTACCTCCAGTTCCTCCTCCTCCTCCACCGCCGCCTGATCCGGATCCACCTGAGCCGCCAGCAGATCCGACAGGAATGCCTTGAGCAGCTGCTCCCAGGACTCCCTCGGCGGATGAGCCAGCAAGGTGGCCGCCATCAGAATAATCCAGGTGGCGAGCGGCACCAGCAGGTCCAAGGTGATAACCAGCGCCGCCACCTGTTGCGACAGATCCGATCCCGAGCCCACCATATGCACCAGCTCCACCGGCTCCCATCGCTCTCTCCCAATCGACATTACCGCTTGTATCGTAGTAGGGCTGATTATCGCCGAGGTCGGCAGGTGTTGCAGCCTGCAGTCCCCTTGCAATTGCAATTGCCTCGTGATGTTGCTGATAGAGGAGATCCTGTTGTTGTTGATGTTGCTTGTGTTGTTGCTGCTGTTGCTGTTGATGCTGTTGCTGCTTTGTAAGTTGCTGAGTCGATTGTTGCTGTTGCTGCTGCTGTTGTTGGCCAGCAGCCTGTCCACCATGCAATTGCCCGACCATTTGTAATACTCCATTATTGGTTTGAAGCGGTGTTGATTCACCCGTTGCCCAGCGTACCGCCTCACGGTCCCTGTCGCGTTCGCCGACCATAAGTCTGCTGTAAAATGGAAGTAGTTTTTAAATGATATTTATAGGATAGTAGAGACGATTCTACACTTTGAAAAATAAGCTTTGGGTATAGATATCCTTAGGTCCCATGCATTTAATGGCATTCTACTCACCGCTACATCGCGTCAATTGTCGTCATTACAGCCTCCTTTGGTGTATGTGCTGCTCCGTAGTTTTGGTGTGCTTTGCTTCTGCTTTTTCTGCCTTGATTTGCTGCCCGAGCAATTGATTTTGATTATCCGGTCCTGGGAGGAGGGTCTGCGGCTTTATAAATCGCTCAGTTGCGGTCTGGCAGGATGCTGCTGTTGGCTGCTGTCTCCCTGCCGCTCTCCCTTCCGCTCATTTTTGGCTGTGTGGCTATATAGCTTTTGGTTTCTGTGTCCTGTGTTCTCCGCGGCTTGGCTCGTTGCTATGTCTATGATCACAGATGTGTTCTGGCCTTTTTGTTTCTTTTGTTTGTGGTTTTGCGGCTCAGGTTCAGGTTGAGGCTCAGGCTCTGGCTCAGGCGCGGTTTGGCAGCATTTTGTGGGGCAATATAGCTGCAATGAAAACGGAAAAACGGAAAACGGCAATCAGCAGTGGTCGTTTATTGGAAAGCAATTATAGCTAACGGCATATCAATGGTTGATAAGCCACACAAATGCCAAGCACCATAATTATGCATGCCGTGTAATCGTTCAAACAGCAGCACAGTGGGGCAGAACGAGATTAAAATTTATTAAATATTCCAGATACCTCAGCAAGCAGTTAAGATTGGAGGAATTTTCCACGTAAATCTATCTACAAGAAACATATATTTTTGTAATCTATAAATAGTAGCCACATCCACTGTATCCAACTGTTCTGTAAATCAATAGTTGCGGACAGCTGATAAGATATGGAAAGGAAAGGCAATTTCCACCCCACTCACTTTTTATAGCACACTTTTTGGGGCCCTCAGCTGATTGACAATTATCGTCTAATTGCAGAGCTTCACTGACTACTGCCCTAGTTATGCAAATGAGGTTGGTCAGCTCTCCCTTATTTATTAGCTTTAATTTACAAATTCCGAAGGCTGAGCACCAAACTCAGCCTTTGCATTTAAATGCCGCTAAATCAAGCGCATTTTTTTGTGCTCCGCCAATGCGTCTATGGTCTATTTTTGGGGTCAGTTCACAAATGCCGTTTGCCGCTGGCGCTGCCATTTGGCCTTTGCCTAGATTGGAGCTTTGTGATTCACTTTCTGCCGCATTGCAATCAAATTTGAATTTTTACGCCCCACCGGAAATGGCGAGTAATATGCCGGGTCATTTTTCTAATGGATTGCAATGCGTAGAGGCCTCGAAAATGGTTAACCTCTGGATCGACTTGGCAGTCAAATGTCTTCATTTCATATTCAGTTGCCATTCCTAATCGGATTCGAAGCCATTCATATTCAAATAAATGCACATTCGCATGCAGATTTGTGCGCCACTTGTCACTCTCGCTGCCCTTTCACCTCACATGCAAGGGGTCGCATAAGGACTTATGGCTGCCACTAAAATTATATAGTTTTGTTGCATTTTAGCCGGACTAAATTGTTGTTTATTAGCCCTCATGGCGAGTGCCTACTCGTCGTTATATAATTGCAATCGCATTTTTGACAACATTTCTGGCGAGTTTTGGTTTTCAACTCAAAAATTAATGATCAGGGCATGCCAAGCTGTGGCTATAAAATAAATGATTAAATAACTGAAAGCCAAAGAGGTATAAACTGAAGTTTATATAAACTATTGAATAATCAATTAGTCCTTTATTACCTTTAATTAAATTAATGCCAGACCATGGGTACCCAACTAGTTGAAACCCAAACTATCCTCCAGACAAAAGCTTTCATTTTCGCTGCTTGAATTTTCCATTTATTTTAATCGCGTGCAAGCAAAGCGAATAAAGTTTTTCTACACATTTTTTTTCCTATTTTTCAGTTGCAATTATTTGTGGCGCAAAATGAAACTAAACTGCATGCAAAGTCTCAGCTCCTGGTTTTGTAATTTTTGTTGTGGCATGCAACATGTTAGCCCGCAGCCCGACAATTAATTTTTTGTGTTCCAGTATGTGTGAGTGGTTATAGCCTTATACATATATATAGTACATATATGTATAGTATGTATGTGTGAAGTGGCCAACTTCACCTTGGAACCTGTTGAATATCCTTGAGGCGACCACAACGCCATGCCAGAATGCAATTAATTTCCCATTTTAATGAGGTGAGACCTTTTCGTTGTTCGGGCAAAAGTTGGCCAAAAGAAAGACAAGGACGTAAAGACCGCTCCTGGCCTTGTCATAAAAACACTGTCAGATAATGGCTGCTAAAATTTATGACACGCCCACGCCGACACCCCCACACACACGCCCTTTGCTGAGACTGCATTTAGTGAAGCTCATAAATCTGCAAACATAATTTGCCAACACGTATGCAGAACATTACAAAATGGCAACTTAATTGCCCTCAAATTGTTTGACATTGTCCGTCGTCGGACAGCCTTGACTTGGCCCAAACAGTCTTCCCCTGCCATCAGGATACTCGAGTTACTTTGTCCGCCAAAAACAAAACAACAATGGCTCTAAAGTTTCTGGCCCCATTTGATGACAAAGCTAAAAGCCGGGACAGCCTCATGTGTGATTAATGGTTTCTTTGCTTTGCTGACGCTAATTGAAAAATGCTGGGCCAACATCAGCGAAAATAATTAGCCATGAAGAAAATTACGAAGACTCAGGCAGTGATTGAAAATATTTAATGTCTTTATAGAGGTAATCAATCACGAGTTTAAACAAGTTTATTTTTACAGGATATGTAAGGGAAAATCTTATATTTATAACTGATATACAAACTAATAAAAGCCAAGTAGAAAAATCGTGACTTCACTCCTTATATGTATCCTTATATGCTTACTCCAAATATGGTATAAAAAACTGCCCCTGCCAGCAAGATACATTGCATCAAATGCCAAAAATCCACTTAAGTGCTAAAAGCAGGGCGCCCCTAGCTTTTCCATTTGCATATTGCAGGGCGGAATGTTTCCTGTTTCGTCCTTAAGGGGGTTACAGTGAAAAGAGAGGGGCGGGGCAAGAAAAATAGCCAGGACTAAAACTAAAACTAAAGCCAAAGTTTACCAAAAGCGTGTCAATGTTGCAACTAAGCCCGTAGCTCTTGTTATGCCAATTGTTGTAACAATAGCAATTGCAATTGCAACAGAAATAGTAGTTGCAGTTTGCAATAGCGAGTGGCAAACATTTATTGCCGACTCTCGAGCGTCGCCATTGTCTAAATTTATGGCTGCCATTTTGTTTTGTTTGGTGCAAGCATTTTGCAAGTCAAGTGCATTTATTTTTAAATGCTCTACAAGGGCTGGGAGGCGCGAAGGGCGGCGTCTTTCTACATTTCAGAGTGCGTCAGCGGCAACCTCAACACTTTGGGGGCACACGAAAGTGTCTGTGAAACTGTGAGGATGTGTGCCTGTGTGAGGGGCTTCCTTTTCGCTGGCGGGTCCTTCCCAATTCGACGCCATTCACTTCCGGCCACAACCACAACATCCGCCAGCAGCTGACCTCTGAAGGTACTGAGAGAAAATTATGTTCTATTTTTAATTTTTAGAGAAGTTTTTGAAGTCTTTCTTGTCTTAAATCATAAAACTAAATATAATTTAGTATATTCTTTTTCTATCTTATTCCATTATATATTTTATTGTTTCTTCAAGTGTCGTGCTCTAATTTAGTTTGGAAAGAAAGTTAGAGCAACTCTAGTACTCACGTCCCGACCACACTTTCCATTTTCTTTTTTAAATTTAAGCAAGTTACTCTAATTGTGTTCGTTGCTTTCTCTGGCTTTCTCGGGTACTAGCTTTCTCCTACTTTTTCGGGGGCTTTCATTTTGCGTGCCACAGCGACTTATTGGCCATTGGCATGCAAGCTGCTTCTTCCTCTTGACCAACTTGACTTGGCCTTGGCTAACACACTCGGTATGTGTGTGTGGGCGGGTGGGGTGCTTGTTTCCACTTTCGCTCAATTGTTGCACTTCGTGTATTAACTTAATTGTTTTTATTGGATATTACGCGGCTTTTATAGCCCCGAGGTCCTGCAACCTGACATGGCGTCATCTGGAGACTCCTGGCCCGGGATGGGGATCTGTGAGAGCCAAAATCGATGGCATCAGGGTGTGCCTGGTGCCTGGTACTTGGTAATGTCATTAACCCGCCTTCGGAACAAACGGCTGTCTGCTATAAGCCATGGTTAACATCCAGTCAGTCCGTTATCCTGGCAGCTTTAGTCTTTGTTTTTACAACCCTGTTGCTGCTGTCGGCCATGTCAACTGCGCAGTTTGATGAATCGCATAAAATATTCATAATCAACTTTAGGCCATTGGCCGTTAACGGTTTACCTGGCCTGGCCGAGACCATATTTCTCATATGTGTGGCGCCCGACGCCTATTGATTTTCGATTATGGGCCAGCCATTCAATAACTACACTAGAAAAAAATAGGTATAATTTAATTTCATAACTGATTTAGAATGATTTGGTTAAGAGGCTTCCCAAGTGGCTTATTATATTGACACTTGACTGCTTCTACAAGAAATAGAACTACAAAGTATGCCCAATATATAGACTTTCTTATTTTTTTGACTTTATGCCTTTCGGCCAACCTGTTAGCCCTTCGTGTTTGGACTAATAAGTCACAGACAAAGACCCTAAATAATATATGGTTTTTCCAATTCGAATCGAGTATTGATAATGCGAACAAAGCCCCCCAATTACTTTGAAAGGGTATCTGGAGCTTCGATTTCCTACACCCCTGAAGAGTTGGAAAAGTCTGCTCTGTGGAACATTTATCAAGTCGCTGGCCTTAACCAGCTCATGAATGTTTCAAATGTCCAATGTCCTCTGATAATGATAAATGTACGATGGACGTTGTAAGTTCATTGCTGGCCAAGTTCTTTAGTGTGGACCTTATTTTTAGCACGATTTATTGTTGCTCTTGGCGATCTCAAACGCCTCCGTATTCCGTGGTCGGTAGCCCGGAGGTGTGCAAGAAAAATAAATAATGACTAGCAAATCGCTTAAAATTCCACATCGCCGCACGCAGTGAGTTCTCTTGGCCAAAGATTAATTGGGCATCCGAAAATAGTTTGCCGGAACCCGCTGAGACTGAGATTGAGTTCCTGGCGGCGGTAGGCGTTTCATTCCAAAAATGAAAACAACAATTCCGGCCCAGATTCGCGTGCCTTTTCGCAATTAAAGCCAAAGCCAAAGGCAAATGTTTGGCCAGAGCACGTGTTTGGCTTTTGACCCCAAAAAGCACACCACCTCTGGGTGCCACCTTCAAAATGGAACTTGGGATTTGTTTAATAAGCGGTTCCTTTAATTGCGATTTAAATGATTTGACTTTGAGATAGGACATAGGTGTATTTTTAATATCTTCAATATCGGCTTAGTTCGAACCACTGTCCATTCGTTACACTAAATATTTGGGTTTAATTTGTTATTTTTTCGTTCATTTCCCTGGCGAGCAACACATTTTGTTCTGCACTTTGCTGTTCGACAAATGACGCCATTAATATATTTTTGTTTTGGATCTTTTGTTTCGTTTTTCATTGGTTTTGGCCCGAGAGGCATTGTTTTTATTTTTTTGCCGGCAATTCCGGCTATTCTGGCCATTCTGGCATGCAGTTCGATGCAGATTTTCGGTGGAATGCGGCAGAAAGTAAATCTTTGAACTCATAAAAATCGATGAGCGCACGCAGCCCATTTGTTTATCCGTCAGATGCACAGATACACGGCTACTCAGATTCTGAGATACAAATCAGCGGAAGACGAAGACGTCTTCGATTTGGCTTTAGTGACGTCATCGAGTGTTGATCGCCGATGTTTACAAAATATTAGTGTATAATTAACGGAGGTCGGTGGTGGGAATGGGTATTTGGCGAGCTTTCTTTTCGAATTCTCTGGCACTTTTGACTTTGCCACTCAATTCCGAATATGAAATACTTGGCCCTTGGCATTTGGCCAAGCAAATTGCCTTCAGAACTGGGGGTCTCTTCGCTCTCTTCCTGCCACATCCTGGCACTTAGAGGACGCTGCTTCTTGTTGCTATTGTCGCCGCAATTATGCCAGGGGAAAATATTGCTGGAGCTGCGGGGCACTGATCTGGAAAAACCAGAACACGCAACACACTCGTGAAGGAAGAAAAAACTCCCCTGAAGCTGCAGGGGAATCTGGTACATAAAGCAAGTACCAATTGTATATAATGCCAAGGGCATTCGGGCAGGACGCGGGTCAGAGCTGGCTCCCTTTATTTACAACAAAAAACATATTTATTCAAAAAAATGAATTGTACCTTTGGCAGATTAGTTTTCGGGCTCATGGGTTCTTCATGGGGCTTAATGCACAAACGCAACAGGAAATTGAAAAACCAGAATACGGAAGAGATAGAAGAGCTGGAAAAGATTGCTTAAAACACACATCACGTATACGCAGTGTATACAAGGACAGAGCAGCGCCATACGTGCGCAAGTGGCGCTAAAGTGTTGCGCATATTTGGGTTCTTTAATTTCGTGCAACGTCCTTGAGACAACTGAATTGAAATTCATAACAATAAAATAATAAGAGGCCCAGAAAATACTGAAAGCTGAGGTCAGTTCCCAGAGTTCATCGTGATGTGTGTTGGCCCACCTTCGGCATTCGTTCATTTGCATATTTATTCGCTCTCAGATTTTAATATATTGTATATCCGCTCCGGTTCTTTCATCTGGCCATTTGCCTGTTCATTCATTCGTAAAAACGTCAAGGTGTTGAAATACGAAATAAGGATTTATGGATGGATTTTTTATGAGAACTACAAATGCGATGAAATGGCCTGGAATTGCGTATAATTTTGGGCGATTGTTTATTGAATTATTGGCAATAAATAGGAATTTCTAGTTTTCGTTTTCAATCAGGCATTCCACCTCTTGTGTTTGCATTAGTCACAGTCGAGAGGACAATCAACTGGCAGGGATGCCCTTCTGGGCCAGATATATTCTATCTGCCATGGATATACTCCCTGCTATATATGGTAATTATCCACATTTCATCGGAGGCAACGAAGCGTTGAACCATGACATGCCATCATATTTGCGGGTCAAAGGCAAACAATACAGCATCTGCATTTGGCAGGGTTATGGCCTGCGTCCTGGTTTTGAATCCTGCCTGGCTGGCTGGCTGGCTTATTTGCATGCAAATCAGCTGAGGAGGAAATGTTTGGATTTGTCTTTGCTTAATATGAAATTAAAATTAAATCCATTTGGCAGCTGAATGAATTTCAAATGGGATTAGTGAAGATTTTGTCATCCACCTTGGACAACCCACTTTGTGTGCTCCCGAGTGTCCTGGCAGGGATGTGGAAATTACATTCACAAAAAGGCAAAACAAAAATTCATAGGAGGGGCACCACTCTTCATAGGAAGAGAGAGGCCCCAGCTGAAGCGCAATAAAAGCAAGTAAATGTAATAATAATTCCAATGTCTCAGTTGCCGCTACGCATGTTACCCTTTCACCCCGCCACTCCGCCTTCCTGCCACTACCACAATCCCGCCCCCTGTGTTAATACCCCACCGCCACCCGCCTTGCAACCTTTTCGGTTGCTTTGGCTACTTTTTCTACTGTTTACAGAGTGTTGTTTTTATTTTTGTTATTCCAACAAAATATAAAGCCGACGACTTCAATAACTCTCCTCGTCCTGTCGCTCTCCTGTGCTGAGTGCGCAGGTCCTTTCCAGGCAGCTCCACAGCCAGCAGCTCCATTCAGTCGCATAGATCCTTTAACTCGCCCGTGAATTAATGTTTTTTTGGTATTTTATTTAAACTATATGTTAAAGTTTATTAAACAACATTTTTAACAATAAAATATATTATTAAATTATCTCCAAAATCTTTAAATTTTGACTCAAATGCCCAACCTTTGGCCTTTCTGCCACCCACCTCCCACTTCATTCAACCTTTGTGCGCAGCCTTTGGAGACGAACGAGCTGGTGAAGGCGCAGAGCCCAACCAATGACGTCATCAGTTGGCGTAGCAAAACTCGTAATGAGGTTAGGTGAAGTCCTTTTTTTTTGTTGGCCGTCTTCGGGCTCTCCGTGTTCCTCGGGTTCGCCTTTATGCCTGCCTTCGCTCCTTTGCAAGGACAGACGCGACGACCTACTTTGTCCGGTGGTTAGGGCGAAGAGGGGTCTGGGGGGATAGGGCGATAGGCGGTGGGCGGTGGTTGGGAGGTTGTGTGCCACGAAGTGCCCGTGGAATAAGGATACTGAATGAAAATTGGAAACAGGATACAACTCACAGTTAAGACACTGTTATATGTTTGGGAAAATATTTTTAGTTTTTTTTAGAGAATATTTAAAGTTCTAAAAAATATATTTAAATAAATATGCAATTAAAAATGCTATTTTATTTATATATCTTATTAAATTCAGTACAACCAACTGATTTTCTTCCGTGTTTGCTTGTTATTTTAACGTTTCTTGCTTTTGTGGCTGTGTGGCTGTGCTGCTGCGAGGGTCAGAGGTTGCTTTGCTGCCATCTCAGAGCTCGGCTTTTCGCATTCTCCTCGCTGAGTGCCCGTGCACCGAAGCCCGAGTTCGTCTTCTCGCCTTTGTGACAGGTGAAGGTGCACTGACGAGGTCACCCACCATCTCCATCACCTTCCGAGAGCCAGAGCTGCGAGTTGAAAGTTTGTGTGGCCGAGTTCGAGTGTCTGATTCTGATTCAAGGACACCAGCAAGGCACCTAGCCACACTCGACCGCATTGAGGCGAGCTTAAGCTCGTTTCGCATCCTGCCACCTATGTGTCCTGCCATTTATACACTTTTCTGTTGGTTAAATGAGCTGGAGTTTCTATTCGGCCACCCAGGACACACTTCTCACATTTCTCCCGCAAATGTAATTTATTTTGTGAGCCAGGACCTTGCAGGACCTTGTGTAGCTTTCCTTAAAACGTAATAATGCCAGTGAGTATATTTATTTTTTCCTTTATTAATCCGATTTATCACTTCGCTCACTCACAATATGTTTTCGCCAGAACAGGACTTTAGTTGAAAGTTTTTATGGCTATTTTTGTTTGTGGCAAGATAAGCAATTTTAGTTGTGAACTTGCCGCATGGAAGAGCAAGCCTACCAGGATGGAAATTTCTCGCAGGACCTCGACCAGAGTTGTTTGCTGGCGTGGCCTGGCCAGTTACATCAGACCGCACATAACTTCAAATTACTGCCCCCGAAGCCCTCTGACCTCTAACCCCCTGGCACTCTTATCCTCCGAAACGTTGCACAGGCAATTTGCGAGGCACTACAGATGGAAAAATCACCGCATTTCTTGTCTGGCAGAGAGTTAATTAAAACAGGGATGGATTTCAGGACCTCCTCCCTCATAATCCACTTGTCCCCTCGTTATTTGTGCCTCGTATTTGGCTTATTGTTTGCCACATGCCTCACATCTATTATGTGCTTTGTGCTTTGTGCTTCCGCTTCTCTTACCATTGTTATCTATTATTAATTTGCAACAACAATGAAAGTTGCGGAATGATACTATTGAATGATTTTTATTGTATTCAATTCTCATTTCCTGCCTATTTTTGTGGAAAGAAAAAAGTGGGGAGAAAATAAAAGAAACCGACCAAAACAAAGCAAACAAAAATTAATATCGTTTTGCTATTTTTGGCACAGGGCTGGACTGCAAGGAGCCGCCTATGGATCAAGAAAAACTACCAAGTGAGAGGGGTCAGAGGTGCTTCGAAGAGGGATTCAAGTTCGTCACTGCTTGTTGACAGAAATGAAAAGAATTTTTGGCATTTTAATAGCCAAAATCCAATCAAATTTATGGCTAAGCACTACTTGGATGGAAAAACGGAGAATATTTGCGGAAAGATTAGAGTGGGGCCTTATGGCCAAAATAAAACTGAATGTGAAAACAAATTTTTATTACTATTAGATTTTCCATTACCAGAAGCCTTCAGTAAATACCAGGAATGTGGTCATTATTGGAAAATGGCATATATATATTTGTCTAAGCCATGCCTCCTTCTAGGGTTAATTTAACACTTTCGTGTTTTTTATTGAAATTTCCTTCAAATTGATTTCTATCCTATTGGCCTTTTTCATTTCTCCCTTCTCTTTGTTTGTAGACAGATGACGGGTTTCAGTTTTTGGATTGGGCTTTTAGCCAAATTAAATAGAGCGAGCCGAGGCAATTTGTTGGCCATTCGCGATTTGTTGGCCAACAGAAAAAAGGCAGAAAAAAGTAACACATATTTCTGGGGAATTGCAAATGTTTATCTATACCGGGAAAATGACAATTAATTTTTCCAGATAGGTATAGTTTGTCCTTGGTTTTGACACACTTTCTAATTGCAAGTGACACACCTAATTGCCGACAAGATGGAAATCCAGGCCCTTTCGCCATAACTGGGCTAATTGCCAAAGGCAAGAAGGCAAAACACAAAAAAAGCCAACACAATAAATATTTAGAATTCGAAAATTGTTTCTAATGTGTGTCTGTCTTGTGGCTGTGACATGTCTGAACTGACAACATAAATGCGCCAAACATTCAAGTCCCCCAGTCGCCTCGACATTGCCAACAACTGCCTTTTTGGCTTTTGAAGTCCCGTCAAAAATGGTGGGTCTTTCAGGGGCGGGATGGGGCATATCAGGAGGAAAGTGATGACGTAGTGGTCACATGCCTGGGCGGGAAACTTTTTCGCAACTTTTTCCACCATTCGGCCAGATGCGAACACTCACCGCACTCGAAAAACTCAAATATAATGATTCATGAGTCCGTTCGGGCGAGAATTCGTTTGTAATCAATCACATTTTGTACTCGAGAGGGTCAGAAATGGCTAAAAAAAAAAATTCCAGAGAAAAATATATATTGGCTAGTTCATGGAATAATTCTAGCAAGGCGAATAATTGCTGGAAATTTTAGAAAATGATATATATAATGTGCTATATCCAAGGGGAACCCAATCTAGTTTGTTTGGAGAACCAGACAGATAGCTGTCATTTGGGGGAAGAGACCACTTCAAGGGCAGCACAAATTTTGTTTACGTGTAACAATAGCATAAGAAACGGCACAAGAAACGACTCTTTTTGGAATCGGAATCGGAAATTTTCCCATTAGCGAGAAGTGCAAATCACCCGAGTTCTGCGGGCCTTCACAACACCCTTCAATAGTTCTCTGGCTCGAGTTCAAGCAGCAACGTCAAGGTGGCCTCCCCCGTCCCAGCCTCCCTCACTCCTACTTAGTAATGAACCAATTTCAGTTTTATTTTCGTTTCGTCTAGTATTTGTTTTTTTTTTTTGCATACATAGTCGTATCTTGCCGTCGTCGCACTGCTTTTACAGCATTAATGGTCGCGTAGGCAGGCCAAAATACTTTATGGACCAGCTGACGATGCTGCGCCAGCTATTTGTGGTCTTGTAGCACCCCCCCTTAGAGTCCGCCCATTCAGCCACTCCCACCAGGCCCCTTGTGGCACTCCCGAAGTGGTCGCGCATTTCGACGCATGATTTTAATTGGTTTTTTCCTCTCGTTTCGATTGTTTATGGCGAATCGATGGCGGAACAGCTGATGCTCCGAAAGGCTGAATGAATTGCATGAATAACGTATACGCAGAGTGGGCTAGTTACTAGCTATCATAGCCCATCGAAACTTTACTTTTTCCACACCTTTATGGCCTGAAACTTTCTACAGCTACATAGTATAGGTATTTTTCCTTAATTAAAATCAGAGCTACCGGGCAAAGAAGATTTAATTAAAATCATGAACATCATTAAGCCTGCACTTTGAATAAACTTTTCTATTTATGAGCTGTTTAAATATTACTGAGCACTGCCGCCCCGGAATGCTAATTAAAATTATAAATTCATTGCGAAAATTACCCAGCCAGCCACAATATAATTTGGCTAATTCAAAATATTATTTTTAATTAGTCACCGAGGAAATGTGAAAGATTAATGCCGTTTTCATTGGCATCATTGGATGTAGTTTTTAGATTTCCCAAAATAATAGATCATATAGGAAAAGTCCCTGGGACAGTTTATGATCTTGTTTCTGGGCTCTTGAATCTGCCAGGGCCTTGCAATTTATCATGGGCATACGGTTTGCGTTTTTGTTGTCATTGCATTTTCATTTCCATTTTCATTTTTAATTTTAATTTTAATTTAATGTAATGCACTTGGCAGTTTTAATTGCGCATTACCCGACAAAAACAGGGCCATAAATTCGTGTAGTTGGATGCCGTAAATGCCATTTTACAGCTACTTTTTATTGGCCTGAACATCCCTTAAACCCCATCCCCCACACCCACCCGCTGCCACCAGAACCCCCCTGCCACAGCTGCAGCCCCGCCCCTTTTATTTACATTCATGTCCTCGCTCAACTTTTGTTTGTTTTTGGTTTTGTGTTTGCGGTCGTTCGCCGTTTTCCATTCGCCAGGCTTGGATTTTCCACACATCTGCAATATCTTCGGTGGGGTCCAGAGGTGTGGTAACAAGGGGTAACAAGGGGCCTGAAAATGGAGGGGCATGGTAGCGTCAATGTATGCACAAACACGAAATGCCCGTGGCCGCAATGTTGAACACTGCGTTAACGAGCCGGCAACAATTTTTGACACATAATTAAGTTTTTATGTTTAAACGCGCTTTTGGCCAGCGTCCGCTTCATTTGGGCGTTAAGGGTAGACCAGGTTGGCCTATAAGGGCGGAGGAAGAAAGGAGTGCAAATGTGTCATATATTCCACACAAAGGATATTCAAGGGCGTTCACATTGCAGTTTATTGAAATTGTAGTCTATATGCCATAACAGCATTTCATATTTCATGACAATATTTCCCCTTCAATAAGCCAAGCATTTCACTTATTTTTCAATTACTTATTGCAACCACTGATGACGTCATTAGTGGCTTGAACACATAAATCAATAAAGCCCCATCGGTGCGTTAAAGATGGCAAGGTGGCAGGTGGCATGGACAGGTGGCATTAACGAGAAATTCCATAAGCTTCTCACCTCTGCCATTGTCATTTAATGTTCAATATTAGCAGAAAAATGTAAAACACAGGGTAAAAAGTTGGCTCAAACCAAACTATTCTTGTCAACAGTGCGTATACGGAACGCCCACGCGAATGCACACGTTGCGTATACGCACCGAGAGCCAAAATTACCAAAATGACACAATCTAAACGGAAATAAATTCACAAACGTCTGCGGCCAAAAGTGCAAATTACACAAATTTTGCAGAGAACACGAAAATATCTAAAATAAACTGCAACTGGCGACAAAACACAGTGACCTTCCCGGGCGAAAATTAATGGAAAATGCACGGTGCTCTCGTTTCCTCCAGGACACCCCTGCGATGCCACCTCGCAGCAGACACAACACCCACCTCTGGCTGCTCTTATCAGAACACATTTATAAGTTGATGACGCCACCGAGAGCAAAGCCAAAGAAAACCCAAAGAAAAGCAGGCTGCCTGCAGTTGCGATTGTGAAAATGTGAAAATGACTTTTCCTAGTTGGCGAATGAAATTTTTATCTGAAAATTTAAGCGAACATTTCGCTTGCCAAAAAGAAACTACAAAATATTGCAATAAACAATTGTTGGGATGAAAAAAAAAAAAAAGAAATATATGAGCACGGTATAGGTTGTGTGTCGGAAGAGCTGATTTAGCTGAGTAGCATATGTTATCCATAAACAGATTCACAGCGTTATGGAAAATTATACACCCCAATCCCCCTCCCAAGTACTAGTCCTAGTCTTGGATGTATTTGTACATAAACAAATCGGATTGTTTATACTCAGGATTGTAGAGCGTGAATGGGCCAGAATAATAACAAATAACAGATTTGAAGGGGTAGAATCTCACGTTGCGCATACGCAGCGTTGACAACCATGACACGGTATATGCAAAATTAACAATCTCACAGCGCCGAATTATTTATATATTTTTATCTTGTAAATAATTAAAAAACACAACAAGCACCGAAGCACTGAAGCACCGAAGGCGACATGAGTAAGAGTTTATTTTGGTGGTCAGCGTTTTGTTCAATTTCGCTAAATCAAAAATAAATCCCACACGAAGAAAGAACAGAGTGAGACGAGTGCCACAAAGAGAGAGAGAGACAGAGAGTCGGGGGATAGAGTGCATCGCCGGCTATATCTATTTTTGTTAACCCAAATAGAGGCCGTCGAGCGAAAGAGAGCGCCCGGAATCGGAATCAGAATCGGAATCTCATTGAAAACAATCGCTATTTATAGGCCTTTGGGAAACCACCTGATAAATGGAAATTCTCTGCCAGACTGGGTATTTTCTTGGCTTGTTTTTTACAATAATTTGTTAGTAGATACCAGGAAGATTAAAGAGGATACTATATTTTTCTTTCCCGTACTCCAAACTTGATTCCCAAGTATTCCAAATTCCTTTTTTAAAACAAACACATATGCATTCCGGCTAAATCAAGTGAGGCACACCAACTTCAAATAGGGCAGAAACAAATTTTTCCGAAAAAAAGGAGCCACGAGAAAACCATTTCAGTTTGTTTACAAAAGCCCGAAGAATTTTCAATTTGTTGCAACCCATTTCCCCACTCATGGTTTTCCATTTGAAAGTTTTTTGTTGCTGGGATTTCAGTTTACTTTGTGTCATCTGCCGACTGCACAATTAAATGTTTCTTTCTCTTTCTTGTTGCCACTAAAAAGCGTCAAAACGAGATACAATAGAGTCAGCTTGGCAAGCGAATATATCAAGATGTTGCACAGATCCCCAGGATGCAACTTGTCGCTGCACTCCCTTGGCAAAATAACAATAACGTGGGACAGAGTCAGGCTGCTACAAGGATGCACTGGCATATATTTTTCATAATCTTGTATATCTTATCCTATGTGAGATAGACCTTTTTCTCCAAGTGGAGACCCGCATGTGCTGAGGCTTACAATTGTTTTGCCTTTTGCCTGGCTGCCTCTTTTGAAATCTCCTGCAATTGCCGAGTCAGGGAGTCTGGGGACTGACTACTGGAACAAAGTCACGCATCCCATTTCTTCTCACAAATTTGTGCAGTTGCAGTGGCAGTGGCACACAGCCTGTTAGCTGGCGCAAATTACACAAATTTGCAACAATCCTCGAGGGCAAAACCAAGAGAAAGGAATCTAGAACAAAGCCTGGAAAGCGAAGAAAAACGTGTGTCCACGCTCGTGCATACATTTCTAAAGCTGTTTAGAAAAAGGATTCACAGCGGGGACTTCTAAGGAATTTTAAACAACACCTTTAGTTGGAGAATTGTAATAAATTTCGTTCCAGAAACTTTAGAAAAGCTATTCGAAGGAGTGTTTACCACCCTCAATATGTTATCCAGGAGTGGGTGGGGCTGTGTCAGGACCTCTCTCAGCGCCGTGTCCCGGCCGTGTTTGTAGCACGTCCTGCATCCTGCCGTGGCCTAATCGATACAAGGCTCCACGGGCGGCCAACTGTTTTGCAAATGTGCCACAAAATGCGGCAATTGTCAATCAATCTCATGGAAATTATGTCCAAAGGGGGGTGGCTACAACAGCGGCGAGCGTTGAAGGGCGTCTGTCAGTGGCAAGTGAGCAGAAAAAAAGTGCCAGGACATGTGCTAGGAACAAAAAAAAAACAGAAAGCCCAGCCAACTGCCAACTGGCAGCACTCGGCACTCGAGCTCCGAGACGAGTAAACAGTTTTTGATAATCTTTCACTCTAGTGTTTGGCACTCACACCCCAGTGTACAAAAAAAAAAATAAAAAAAAGGAATACGAAAACATGTGGGGAATAAAAAGCAAAAATTTTTAAGAAAACTAGAGACGGGAAGAAGAGCTACGAATGACGGCAATGATGAGTACGTCAATGATGTTGATGACTGTGTCGAGTGTGATTATACGGCTGAAGCTTAAAGCTTCAAGTGTTCTCGAGCGAGGCACACACAGATACTCACACACACTCAGAGCCACCGCAGAAGGATCAACATAATCACATATATACACACTCTGTGTGTGAATAGCGTTTACTCGGTGAGTTCCTACAAAAAATGTCTCAATAAAATCCTGAGAGATTTTGTACAATTTTCCACATGAGTTTCAGCTTCGTTATATTTTAAATTTTTGTATTAAAATTCCTATAACTTATTCACAATTTTTCTCTCTGTATATACTTCAAATAACAAGCTCCTCCTGCCACGCAACAAATATGTTTCTGCGACACTCAACTCGAGTGCTCGACTCAGCCATTTCAATTGGATTTTTCAGTAGTGGGCCTATTAGCCGTAATGCCATTTCGGGATTTGGCCCAAAGCCGCTCGTTTGCCGGCTAATCCAACTTATGGCTAAAATTTCCATTTTGGCCGCAAATAAAAAATTGGCCAAGCACCGATTAATGATGATGAAGCCGTAAATAAATAACAGAACGGGCAGAAAGATCCGAATCAATTTATGAACAATTATTCGTGTTTTATGTTTCTTGAGTTTAATATTTATTTTTTGCACCCCGGAGCCCCCATGGATCTCATCTGGTTGTTTAAACAAACAAATCACCCATGGCACTCTCAGGGCGGAAGTTTTTCATCATGACGATCCCCACGGGCCAAGGAATTCATTCTATTATATGGGCTATTTGCCCCTTTTCCTGGCCGGGAGCCTCCTATAAACATAATTTCATAATTTTTACGATATGATTGGATGTGAGTACGCGATGGGTATGGAAATTCTAGGAGTCTGTGCTCGTAAAAACTGATTTGTATATTTATAAATCAAATAAACTTTTCAATTTTATTGATTTGTTTGTGATAGCCGGCGAGTGCGAGTACTACTACGAGTGCTTATACGGATTTCAGGAAATGTATATGATGCGATTTGAATCGATTTAATGCCCCCCATAAGGCGGTTGGAATGACAGAGCGTCCAAGGAGCGAGCTCTTAGCGAAATTAATTCGAAAACTTTCAAAACAAAAAGGATTCCCGTCAGTCTGTGGCATTTATTTATAGCACACGGCCGTAAATGCACCCAAAAGGTAAATTTAGAAAATTACAAAGAGCAAGGAGCAAAAGGGGCAGGTTGAAAGGATAGTGGCAAGGCAGCGTCGTAAAACAGCAACCACGAGCCAAGTTTTCCACTCAAGGCGCCTGAAAATAGGCAAAGGTCCTCGCCACGTTCTCGTTCTCTTTGCTAGTCGGTGACTGGCAGAATCCGCTGGATGCGCCACGAATATCCACGCCCACAGAATCCTGCGGCTGAGTGCTCATTAAATAGTAAGGCCCACTCACACACATACACACATGCACGGATACAGGACACAGGGACAGGTGGAAAGCGCTCGTGAAAAGCTCCAGTTACCATTGCAGGTGGCAGGCAGCAGGAGGCAGGCATCCAACTGGAATCGTTAGCACACATTGACCGGGCCCAGACACTATTAATTATTCGTGGGCCAGGTTGTCTCTGCTGCCAGGCACAACAGTATCCTGCTGGCCGTGTAACAGCAACAGGAAGGATCCGCATCCGCATCCGTAGCCGCACCTTGAGTGCAAATATGCCCAGAGATACCAGATACAAGATACACGATACAGATGTCACTTCTTGGCGCCGAGTCACCTGCAGGATCCTGCACTGTTCTTGTGTGTGTGTGTGTTTGCATCGTCCTGTGCCTTGTGGTGTTTTTCCCTTTTAGCACTCGCCGTAGCAGTTTCACTTAAAGTGGAACCATATATTCCACTATAACTGACTTGCAACACGCTCATATGTATGCAAAGTAACTGCCGCCACAGGGCAGCCTGGCTATAAAAGGGAGAAAAGCCATACCAACTCTAGTTTCTTTTATAGCCGGGATCCACTGTAGTACATCCTCTGGGTGCAGCAGCAGCTGTGCCATAAATAAACCAAGACCGTTGCTACACAACCCGAGTGGAATGGAGAAAAATCCGCCGTAGACATTTCCATCGCGTTTCCTGCAACTTCGCAGCAGGATATACATACATACAATGGAGGAAAGTGGCAGGGACACAAAGCCCCCGTGACCATTATTCCAAGGGGATGGAGAGACCGAAAGAAAAAGAGACAATTTTTTGGGGGATTTCTTTTCGCTGTTTTAACACAAAATTTAAGCCTCGTTTCAGCCTCACAGATTTTTCGGCCCGGCCTTTTTTGTGTGCCCGCCACAGTCGTGTTTTTCTTGCTGGCGGAGTGCAAAATTTTATTTTTCAATTTCCTTGAGCAGCTTTGATCTGGCGCAGGCCAGGATGTCGCCAGCAAGAAGCGAAAACTTTCAGCCAAGTCCTCGATTGTCCCCCCATCCCATCCTTCCATCCTTGAGAAGGCGCACAATCGCTTCTCGATGTATTCGTGCTCGTGTGCAGACGACAGTAACAAGTTTGAACAAAAAGCGCCAGCGCTTTTAACTTTATTAAGATATCACAAACATACGCAAGACAGACAGAGCCACGCCCACTCTCGCCTATAAAACGCCTTGTAAGGGGCACGCCCCAACGGCAGAATTTTCACTTAATTTGCAGCAATGACAAGAGAGAAAGGGTTTTCACACTTAATTGAATCTCAACGCCATTAAAAAAGAATTACGCCGGCATGTGAGTCGAGTCGGGAATGGAAATGGGACTAGAATGGGGGAAGAGTCATGTTTAGGTGCTTATTATCACTAGGAACACGCCATCATGAAGTTTCATTATCATGGCACATAATGCTGATGACGCTAATGGTGGCTGCAACATCCTTGGCATCTCCTCCGCCATCACGCCAACGGGCTGCAATTACCGCCCCAGGAAAAGCGGAAAAGCGTAGCTCTGTTGGCGGTTTCCCTTCCCGAGGAAGCTGGGAGTGGCAGCTGCGGATGCTGCAACAAGATTCCAAGAATCACACTTCTTGAAAACGCTCGCGAGTTTAATTTGGTAGACGAAAGTGGCTTGGAGTTGGCGGTGATTGATTATCAAGATAATTGCTTTCTTGGCCTTTAATTATTTAACTTGGTTTGCTGACTAAACTTTCAGAACGCTGTCTTAGAGTTACAGAAATCAATGGTAATTAGTTTAAATTAACTAAAACTTTTGAGAAACTTTTACTGGAAACTATTAAAAACTTTATAATATTAGTTAACTTAAAGTTTAGAATAAGTGTGTATCTTAGAATATATAGTTTCTACAAAAGCCGTACCTATTCACCCACCAATGCTGCCTCATTATAGGTAGACCACAACACATAGCAAATTGAGGCACCACCGCAAAAGCAATTGCATTGCCACATTCTGCCGCACATTCCCCGGTAATGTGGTGTATTTAAGTGCAGTTTTCCATGAACAATTACGGACCTCAGGACAGCATACAGAATATAGAATACAGAATACGGCATACGGAGGAAGATGAACTGGTGGGCGGACTAGCACAGTCAAGAGGCAATTAGTTTCAAGTTGTTGCCACAGACAATTCTTTGCTGGCCATTTAGCATAAATGCGTTGCCACTTAGCCCGAAACGAGCGGCCGAAAAAGCCTTCAAAGTGGCCGAAAAGGCAAAAAACGAGCAACGACACGACCCACAATTAATCTTGCAAGGTTTTTGTATATTCCCATTCCATTTTTTTGGCTCAGCATTAGAGGCAACATTACAGGCAACACTCCCATGCTAATGAGCCCCGTTTTGGGAGCAAAAGATTAATCGCATTGCGTATACGCCGCGTTGCGCACCAAATCGAAGCGGAATACCTAAGGCGTGAGCAATTGGCACTCCATCTCGTTGGCAAAATGCAATCCACTCGAGAGGTACATAAATAAATAAACCAGCCAGATCCAGGCAGGCGCAGGTTCAAATCGGAGCAGGCTCCAGAAGTCTGTGACAGCTCTTCGAGGCCCAAAAATTTTACACTCTACAAAAGCTAATACCAACTTCTTAGCTTATCCTTGGAAGTACATAGTACATGGACATATATGCCATCATAAGCATTTTTTTCAGTGCCTTTTGATTTCCCTTTTGCCGCTCCAGTTGCCCAATTGAAAGGGAAAATTTGTGGCGCGCTGCCGTTTTCTTGGCAGGCCCCTGCCTTGACAAACAAGGCCCAGAGCAAATACGGGGCAGCGTCTAAAGTTTTTGACTGTTCAAGTTGCTTTACCCCTCTACCTTGCTGTCAACTTGCTGCAAATCCAATTGTGTTGTCGTCTGAGCGCCGAGTAGAACGCCCACGATAATATCTAGCAACTTGCACCTGCAGAATGCAGCGGCGACTTTTGAACTCCCACGCTGCCACTCGGCGGGGGAGAGCTGGGGCATTGCATGTGTGCCAAAAACTACGGCGGAGCCATAATATCCGTAGCTGGAGACCCGCTGGCTGTCGCTGCCATTGATTTTTATCGCCTCCCGGCGAGTCACAAAAAAGTTGATTTGCCAAACTCGAATCTGAATAAATCCGTAAGGCCAGGAAGTTGAAACCAGCATACTCTTATTCCATAATATGTAAAATTTTAGAAATTAAATACTATCCACTAGCCACTAAATGTTGAATCAATTTTCCACACAGCCATAGCTTAAACGTTTTTGCCATTTCTTGCCATTTTTGTGTTGGGATTTTTCGAACAAAGGAACTCTGCGAATTTGATTTATGCAAAGGGTAGCTCAAGCAAAAACAAAATCCTTTTTTGTAAATCATCAAAAGCCCACTCGGCCAGAATTCAATGGGCTGATGCACTTTGCTGATGGGCTGGCAATGGGTTCCGCTTTCACCCTTTTTTCTTGCCCCTCTCCGGAGGCAAGGAAGTATTCATATACCGTATATCGCGTATCTCGCCCTGTCGCTGTTTGTCATATGCGATTCGGCTGCTTGCCAAATATTGATTATGTGCCCCCAAACATGAATGGAAGCGCGCTCCGCTGACTCCGCTCAAGTGGCAAAAAACTAGGGGAGCTCTGGGACGTAGGCATGCCTTCGACGTATGCACGTCATCAGGCTGGAGGATCCCCCTGCCATTCCCGAGGAGGAGGAAAAAGCACATCCGGGATAACTAATGTGCAAGCTCTGAAACCTCTTCCGAAGCCCAACGTATCCGGCCAGCGTATCTGGGGACTCTGTAGTGGCGTCAAATCCAGTTAACAACTTTAATGGCCCAAATAAACGATTCAACGCTGCTCTAATGAAAGCAAAACTTGGCCATCTAATGGGCCATGAACATTAACAAATACTCGTCAAAAAAAAAAAAGACAGGCGACAAGGCAAACTTTTCAACTTTCTTTGGGTCAAACGTGCCATTGGGTTATTTAATCGAGGCCCATAGAAAAATGTCAGGCGGTTCAATAAGCCGAAAAACAATTCAAATGAAATCGAATCGAATTCGGCCCCCTCTCCGGATCGCTTTCAATTTTCATTCAGAACTCGTTCTGTACTCTGAATAATCTTTCGACTGCAATAAAAATGTCAGGCTGCAATAGTCTGGTATTTATTTTGACAGGCCACACAATTCATGGCTTTTAACTGGCAACTGGCAAAGATAAATAAGTACATACAAGCGCGGAGTCGGCTACCAAATTTATGGACAACCTTCAGGACCAACTTTTGGCCGTCATCTAGGAAACTGCTGCTGCTGGTAGAAATGGCTCTGAGGTCGTAAACTTTATATTCTTCAGCAGACGGTATTCCTTTTTGTTATGAACTATAGTATGATTATCTTGTAGATAAGAGTTGAAGATAATAATTCTTTTAAGGTATCAGATCGTTCCAATGATATATCTTTTATTTAAAGCCATGGATATTATAGGTAACTTGATCTAGGAATATTTTAAAGTAAAAACCTATTGCCCTGAAAACTGATCTATGGATACCTTCTGATTATTCTTGTGGGGATTAAAGCTTGCTTATAAGAGCAATAAACTCCCTTGGATTCCATTAAACCCGTCAATCCCTTCGGAAACATTTTACTTTGGCGAAAATTGCTCTGGATGCCACCTCTCAGGAATGGTGGCCACGCCTAGCCGAACACGGAACCAAAATTGGCAACCCATTAAGCGGCGTGCATTGTTGTTGTTTACACATCTAAAGCAATTTTATCACCTGCTGGCAATGTTTGGACTAAGTATATTTTATGGGCCCCGCCCTCCCATTGTCGGATCCCATAAATTTCCAAAAACTTTCGCCAAAGAGGGCGATAGGGGAGGATAGGGGAATGCCTAGGTGGATGCCGCCTTATCACAATATTTGCGGCACATCACTTGATTATTGGCTTGTCTGTCAACTAGCATGAGCATTATATTATTTTCATTCCTTATCTTGGGGGGGCACGTAGCAAAGGGGGTGTGGCCGTGGGCGGGCAGTAATAGGACTACGTATAGGTGCCATTAGGGCCGATTTGACAACTCGGGGAAATGTGTTTGCTCAGCTCGGGTAATTGTTGCCGATAAAAGGAAAGGCCCCGCAACCGCAGAACCGCAAGAGCCAGGAAAAAGAGTTCTTCCCCACCTAGGTGCTCCCGGGAGTCGGCTGGAAAAGCCCAATAAGTAAGTAGCATGTCGAATTAGAAACGCTAATTGAGTCGTAAAGTTGCCGAAATATCGATTGCATTACCATATTACCTAAAAAACATTACTCTATAAACTTACCGACTAGAGAGCAGTAGAAGTTTCACTTTCCTCCGGTATGGTTTTGGTTTTAGGTTTTAGGCTTAAGCGTTGATTAAGTTTCTTTTTTTGATTTTCTGTTTATTATAGTTAGAGCGTAGGAATATTTTTATTTTACATTTTCCAATATTACAGGTAATTTACAAAGATTAGGCTTCACAAACACACGCGCTAGAAAACAATAAGAATTAGAAACGCTTTTGTTGAAAAATTAAGATTCTAGAATCTGAATTTGAAACAAAAATTTTAACAAAGGACGGAAAAACTTTTGGGGCTTTATGGTAATGCGAGTCCTAGTGCGGATTTTTCTCCATTTTCCGAGCCTGTCTGTCTGCCTCTCAGGCATTTCCTTTTTCGCATTTGTGTTTGTGTTTGCTTTTGCGTTGCTTTGCGTTTGTATTTGTGCTTGTGTTGGTGGTACACGCCTTACTTTACGGCGGAAAACACTCGCGACGTAGCCCGGAGTTCTCGAAACTCTCCGCCTTCTCTACGGTTTAACTTTACGGTGTCCACACAATTCAAAATGAACTTCAATTTTTGTATTATGTGCTCTGTTGTTTTGTTTGGCTTTCCATTGTTTCGATTTTATTGCACACTTTTCTGGTGGAAAACGGTTATGAGTGTATATCTGTGTGTGTTTGTGTGTCTGTGTGGGGTAAGGGGGTAAGAGTAAGGGTGGGGAGTATCTGGGGGAGTGGGCTTTTCTGGGCGACACTCCGCTTTTCCGCTGCTCACGCACTCTGAGTTTTCCAAGCACAGCACGCTCCAAAGTCTAGCCACGAACTGAAAGCGTTGTCGGGGAAACTCCAAACTCGAGTCTCGAGCAGCAGGAAAAGCTGAAAAGCGGAAAACCGAAAACTCAAAGCCGAAAACCCGAAACGACCCGAAACACGACAAGCTTCCAATGTCAAGCCTGCCTGCAATCCTTTGTACGTGTATCCTTGCTAACGGAATGTGTTATTTTGGAAAGCCCAAGCCGCCTGGAAAACTCTACTCTCTCTCTCTTGGGGTACTCTCTCCACCGCTTTCTCTCTCTCACTCTCTGCGGTTTGTTTTTCCCTGTGCGTGTCTTTTGACAACTACATTCGCACTTTTCCCCCGCAAAAAAAAAAAAACAAAAAACAAGAAAGTATGAGTTTTGAAGTTTTTGAAAGAAGATTTTCACTCGCAAAGTCTAATTAATATGAATGTCTCGGCCTACATATACGCTCCGGCTCTAGCTCTCTCTCTGTTTTCCTCTTTGGCTGGCTGGGGGAAAATTTATTGGCCGTGCGGGCGTGCTTTTCCGTTAAAAATAGACAATAGCCTCGCGATGCGTCGTCGGTCGCCTCAGCGACAGCATCAAGTTCAGATGGGATCCGCTTTTTGCTGTTTTGGGGGACTATCTTCGGAGAGACAAGTTTTGACCTTAGTCAAGCGAGAAACGTGACAGTGTGTATATGTAGGTGTGTGTGCCACCTGCCCGCTGATATGTGTGTCATTTTTTTTTTTGGAGGCTTTCTCGGTAAACGGCTTATGCGCCTAATTGGCCAAGTTGCGTTGCGGCTTTTAGTCTAAAGGCTGTCGAATAATTCATGCAACTGCAACTGCCGGGCTAATTACAGCTACTGAATGAATAATCAGCCGGGCTTATAACCACCCTTAAGAATTAAAGCCCCCCAACCCTTAATACCCCCACCCCAATAACCCTCGGAAAAAAAAGAAGAGCCACCGCTGACACATGAATTTATGATTTCTTGTGCCCTGTTATTGCTTTTATGATTATTGCGACGCCGCGTCTGTTGTCTGGGCCTAGACTTTCGAGACTTTTTCTGAGACTTTCCCGCCTGACGCCAACTATGTTAGCCATGGTAGCCACCCCTGTGGTTAAGAACAGTCCACCCCCCTTATCCCCCTCAGCCCATCACTATTGTCAATCATATGACCCTGTTTTTGGGGCTTCGTTTGGGCTGCGATCTGGTTTTTGGGTTTTTGGGTTTCCGTTTGGCAATTTGTTTTCGTTGTCTGTTGGCGGTTGGTTGGTTGTTTATCTTTCTAGTTCCACCGATTTGTAAGTGGCCAGATGGAGATACAAATTGTGAAAATGCTGCCGCAGCATTATTAATGTGCCACACACAGGGGGTACGAGTAGTTGGGAGATGGTAGCAAAGCCCTAAAGAAAAATCAATTGATTGACTGCGATGGCCACATTTTCTGCACTTTTGAACGCGCGTCACAAGAAATTTAGATTTCCGATTATACGTTTTGGTATTTGTGTTGCGACTTTGCTTTCGCTCCGTTCCTTATTTTTACTTATTTTTTCAATATTTTTTTTTTTGTTGCTACGTGTCACACTTGATTTATTTTGCTCGTTGAGCTTAAAATTTTAATTTTTCCTCATTGGCTTTTTGGCATTTTCTCACGAATTTTCCACACACACTTTCCTTCCTCTGCACTTTCACGCACCGCAAACTCGCCGCTGACTCTGTGTGTGTGTCTGAGTGTCGGAGTGTGTTTGTGTTCAAGGCGTTTTCAAGGCGGTGTTGCAAGGAGTTGCATTTGATTCCGAATCAGTGTCAGTTGATGGTCAGCCGCCGACTGACCGACTGACTGAATGGCCAACCGACTGTCCAGTCGGACACCTACGAAGCATAAACCGAGAACAAACGACTGGTGACCCGAAAAGTTAAGTATACGCCATGTGGCACACGGATGCACGGATACACGGATATACGGATTTACGGATATACGGCTACACGGACACTCGCCGCTCGTCCAGCACTCGACTTTCTAGTTTCGACTTTCTACTTGCCACCCGCTCTCACCCACCACACGTACACGTACACGTCCGTTCTCAGCTGTGGCCCAGCGCATTTGACGGCGCCTCACGAGAGTTTTCCGCCGTAGAGCCACTTTCGCCGGATCCGTTGCTTTTGGCGCCGACGTCGCTGTCGCCGTCGTGGTGAGTTTGCGGCCAGCTGATGGCAGAGACGAGCCGACTGCTGCCAAACGCCTCCAGGAGCGGAGTGCGCATACTCAGGGGTTCCGCCCGAGCTATGGCCATCGGAAGAAGCAAAAGTGCCCAAATGAGGAAAAGCCACATTTTTATGAGGGTACCCCTTAGAAAAAATTCGAAAAATTTCAAAACTACATTAAAGCAATATTTGGAATGAGGAAACTCGCTTCTGGGTTCACTGATTACTGAATGGTACTTTGTTTCCTGATCGGATACAAATTGGACGAGCTATGGCCATCGGAAGGAGCAAAAGTGGCCAAATTGGGAAAAGCCACATTTTTCTAAGGGGTACCCCTTGGAAAAAATTTAAAAAATTTCAAAACTATATTATAGCAGTATTTAATATGAGGAAACTCGCTTCTGGGTTCACTGATTACTGAATGGTACTTTGTTTCCTGATCGGATAAAAATGGGCCGACCTATGGCCATCGGATGGAGCAAAAGTGGCCAAATTGGGAAAAGCCACATTTTTCTAGGGGTACCCCTTGGAAAAAATTCGAAAAATTTCAAGACTATATTAAAGCAATATTTTAAATGAGGAAACTCGCTTCTGGGTTCACTGATTACTGAATGGTACTTTGTTTCCTGATCGGATACAAATTGGACGAGCTATGGCCATCGGAAGGAGCAAAAGTGGCCAAATTGGGAAAAGCCACATTTTTCTAGGGGTACCCCTTGGAAAAAATTCGAAAAATTTCAAGACTATATTAAAGCAATATTTTGAATGAGGAAACTCGCTTCTGGGTTCACTGATTACTGAATGGTACTTTGTTTCCTGATCGGATACAAATTGGACGAGCTATGGCCATCGGAAGGAGCAAAAATGGACAAATTGGGAAAAGCCACATTTTTCTAGGGGTACCCCTTGGAAAAAATTCGAAAAATTTCAAGACTATATTAAAGCAATATTTTGAATGAGGAAACTCGCTTCTGGGTTCACTGATTACTGAATGGTACTTTGTTTCCTGATCGGATACAAATTGGCCGAGCTATGGCCATCGGGCACATTTTTCTAGGGGTACCCCTTGGAAAAAATTCGAAAAATTTCAAAACTATATTTAAGCAATATTTTGAATGAGGAAACTCGCTTCTGGGTTCACTGATTACTGAATGGTACTTTGTTTCCTGATCGGATACAAATTGGCCGAGCTATGGCCATCGGAAGGAGCAAAAGTGGCCAAATTGGGAAAAGCCTCATTTTTCTAGGGGTACCCCTTGGAAAAAATTCGAAAAATTTCAAAACTATATTATAGCAGTATTTTATATGAGGAAACTCGCTTCTGCGTTCACTGATTACTGAATGGTACTTTGTTTCCTGATCGGATACAAATTGGACGAGCTATGGCCATCGGAAGGAGCAAAAGTGGCCAAATTGGGAAAAGCCACATTTTTCTAGGGGTACCCCTTGGAAAAAATTCGAAAAATTTCAAGACTATATTAAAGCAATATTTTAAACGAGGAAACTCGCTTCTGGGTTCACTGATTACTGAATGGTACTTTGTTTCCTGATCGGATACAAATTGGACGAGCTATGGCCATCGGAAGGAGCAAAAGTGGCCAAATTGGGAAAAGCCACATTTTTCTAGGGTACCCCTTGGAAAAAATTCGAAAAATTTTCAAACTATATTAAAGCAATATTTTGAATATTTTGAACTCCTGATCGGGTTCCGGATCAGGTGCATCCTCGTTGGTGTCGCCACTGGGTCGAATTGCATCCGATGGGATGACGTGGCTGTAAGATGCACCTCTTCTAGATCAGGGCCAAGGTTCGGGTGAGCCAGTTTCTCCAGTATAGTCCCCAGAAACTCCATCCTCCAGTTCTGGATCCTTCAAGAAGCTTTGTGCCTCTTCCTCCAGATCCAGTGCATCCTTCTCGAGAGGATGGGGCAGCTCCTCCTGGGCCTGTGGCACTTCCAGGCCAAGCCTTCTGATCGGGTTCCGGATCAGGGACATCCTCGTTGGTGTCGCCACTGGGTACCTCTTCTGGGCACCTCTTTTAGATCAGGGCCAAGGTTCGGGTGAGCCAGTTTCTCCAGTATTGTCCCCACAAACTCCATCCTCCAGTTCTGGATCCTTCAAGAAGCTTGGTGCCTCTTCCTTCAGATCCAGTGCATCCTTCTCGAGAGGATGGGGCAGCTCCTCCTGGGCCTGTGGCACTTCCAGGCCAAGCCTCCTGATCGGGTTCCGGATCAGGTGCATCCTCGATGGTGTCGCCACTGGTTCGAATTGCATCCGATGGGATGACGTGGCTGTAAGATGCACCTCTTCCAGATCAGGGCCAAGGTTCGGGTGAGCCAGTTTCTCCAGTATTGTTCCCAGAAACTCCATCCTCCAGTTCTGGATCCTCCAAAAAGCTTTGTGCCTCTTCCTCCAGATCCAGTGCATCCTTCTCGAGAGGATGGGGCAGATCCTCCTGGGCCTGTGGCACTTCCAGGCCAAGCCTCCTGATCGGGTTCCGGATCAGGTGCATCCTCGATGGTGTCGCCACTGGGTCGAATTGCATCCGATGGGATGACGTGGCTGTAAGATGCACCTCTTCCAGATCAGGGCCAAGGTTCGGGTGAGCCAGTTTCTCCAGTATAGTCCCCAGAAACTCCATCCTCCAATTCTGGATCCTCCAAGAAGCCTTGTGCCTCTTCCTCCAGATCCAGTGCATCCTTCTCGAGAGGATGGGGCAGCTCCTCCTGGGCCTGTGGCACTTTCAGGCCAAGCCTCCTGATCGGGTTCCGGATCAGGGACATCCTCGTTGGTGTCGCCACTGGGTCGAATTGCATCCGATGGGATGACGTGGCTGTAAGATGCACCTCTTCCAGATCAGGGCCAAGGTTCGGGTGAGCCAGTTTCTCCAGTATTGTTCCCAGAAACTCCATCCTCCAGTTCTGGATCCTCCAAAAAGCTTTGTGCCTCTTCCTCCAGATCCAGTGCATCCTTCTCGAGAGGATGGGGCAGATCCTCCTGGGCCTGTGGCACTTCCAGGCCAAGCCTCCTGATCGGGTTCCGGATCAGGTGCATCCTCGATGGTGTCGCCACTGGGTCGAATTGCATCCGATGGGATGACGTGGCTGTAAGATGCACCTCTTCCAGATCAGGGCCAAGGTTCGGGTGAGCCAGTTTCTCCAGTATAGTCCCCAGAAACTCCATCCTCCAATTCTGGATCCTCCAAGAAGCCTTGTGCCTCTTCCTCCAGATCCAGTGCATCCTTCTCGAGAGGATGGGGCAGCTCCTCCTGGGCCTGTGGCACTTTCAGGCCAAGCCTCCTGATCGGGTTCCGGATCAGGGACATCCTCGTTGGTGTCGCCACTGGGTCGAATTGCATCCGATGGGATGACGTGGCTGTAAGATGCACCTCTTCCAGATCAGGGCCAAGGTTCGGGTGAGCCAGTTTCTCCAGTATTGTTCCCAGAAACTCCATCCTCCAGTTCTGGATCCTCCAAAAAGCTTTGTGCCTCTTCCTCCAGATCCAGTGCATCCTTCTCGAGAGGATGGGGCAGATCCTCCTGGGCCTGTGGCACTTCCAGGCCAAGCCTCCTGATCGGGTTCCGGATCAGGTGCATCCTCGATGGTGTCGCCACTGGTTCGAATTGCATCCGATGGGATGACGTGGCTGTAAGATGCACCTCTTCCAGATCAGGGCCAAGGTTCGGGTGAGCCAGTTTCTCCAGTATTGTTCCCAAAAACTCCATCCTCCAGTTCTGGATCCTCCAAAAAGCTTTGTGCCTCTTCCTTCAGATCCTTCAGATCCAGTGCATCCTTATCGAGAGGATGGGGCAGCTCCTCCTGGGCCTGTGGCACCTCCACGCGAAGCCTCCTCTTGGCTCCTGGTCCGCCGGCTTTTTAAAGCCGGCAAAGTCGAACTAATTTTTGGCGCTTTTTGGCGGCGCTTAGGTGCCACCTATGAGAATCGAGGAGGAGGGGGCTGTTTTTTAAATTAAATAATTAATAAAATTAACTTAATAATAAAATTAAATTTAATCCGAAGGGATGACGTGGCTTTAAGATGCACCTCTTTCAAATCAGGGCCAGGGTTCGGATGAGCCAGTTGCTGTAGACTAGTCCCCAGAAACTCCATCCTCCAAAAAGCTTTGTGCCTCTTCCTCCAGATCCAGTGCATCCTTCTCGAGAGGATGGGGCAGCTCCTCCTGGGCCTGTGGCACTTCCAGGCCAAGCCTCCTGATCGGGTTCCGGATCAGGGATATCCTCGTTGGTGTCGCCTCTGGGTCGAATTGCATCCGATGGGATGACGTGGCTGTAAGATGCACCTCTTCCAGATCAGGGCCAAGGTTCGGGTGAGCCAGTTTCTCCAGTATAGTCCCCACAAACTCCATCCTTCAGTTCTGGATCCTCCAAGAAGCTTTGTGCCTCTTCCTCCAGATCCAGTGCATCCTTCTCGAGAGGATGGGGCAGCTCCTCCTGGGCCTGAGGCACTTCCAGGCCAAGCCTCCTGATCGGGTTCCGGATCAGGGACATCCTCGTTGGTGTCGCCTCTGGGTCGAATTGCATCCGATGGGATGACGTGGCTGTAAGATGCACCTCTTCCAGATCAGGGCCAAGGTTTGGGTGAACCAGTTTCTCCAGTATAGTCCCCAGAAACTCCATCCTTCAGTTCTGGATCCTCCAATAAGCTTTGTGCCTCTTCCTCCAGATCCAGTGCATCCTTCTCGAGAGGATGGGGCAGCTCCTCCTGGGCCTGTGGCACCTCCACGCGAAGCCTTCTCTTGGCTCCTGGTCCGCCGGCTTTTTAAAGCCGGCAAAGTCGAACTAATTTTTGGCGCTTTTTGGCGGCGCTTAGGTGCCACCTATGAGAATCGAGGAGGAGGAGGCTGTTTTTAAAATTAAATAATTAATAAAATTAAATTAATAATAAAATTAAATTTAATCCGAAGGGATGACGTGGCTTTAAGATGCACCTCTTTCAAATCAGGGCCAGGGTTCGGATGAGCCAGTTGCTGTAGACTAGTCCCCAGAAACTCCATCCTCCAAAAAGCTTTGTGCCTCTTCCTCCAGATCCAGTGCATCCTTCTCGAGAGGATGGGGCAGCTCCTCCTGGGCCTGTGGCACTTCCAGGCCAAGCCACCTGATCGGGTTCCGGATCAGGGACATCCTCGTTGGTGTCGCCTCTGGGTCGAATTGCATCCGATGGGATGACGTGGCTGTAAGATGCACCTCTTCCAGATCAGGGCCAAGGTTCGGGTGAGCCAGTTTCTCTTGTATAGTCCCCACAAACTCCATCCTTCAGTTCTGGATCCTCCAAGAAGCTTTGTGCCTCTTCCTCCAGATCCAGTGCATCCTTCTCGAGAGGATGGGGCAGCTCCTCCTGGGCCTGAGGCACTTCCAGGCCAAGCCTCCTGATCGGGTTCCGGATCAGGGACATCCTCGTTGGTGTCGCCTCTGGGTCGAATTGCATCCGATGGGATGACGTGGCTGTAAGATGCACCTCTTCCAGATCAGGGCCAAGGTTTGGGTGAACCAGTTTCTCCAGTATAGTCCCCAGAAACTCCATCCTCCAGTTCTGGATCCTCCAAAAAGCTTTGTGCCTCTTCCTCCAAATCCAGTGCATCCTTCTCGAGAAGATGGGGCAGCTCCTCCTGGGCCTGTGGCACCTCCACGCGAAGCCTCCTCTTGGCTCCTGGTCCGCCGGCTTTTTAAAGCCGGCAAAGTCGAACTAATTTTTGGCGCTTTTTGGCGGCGCTTAGGTGCCACCTATGAGAATCGAGGAGGAGGAGGCTGTTTTTAAAATTAAATAATTAATAAAATTAAATTAATAATAAAATTAAATTTAATCCGAAGGGATGACGTGGCTTTAAGATGCACCTCTTTCAAATCAGGGCCAGGGTTCGGATGAGCCAGTTGCTGTAGACTAGTCCCCAGAAATTCCATCCTCCAAAAAGCTTTGTGCCTCTTCCTCCAGATCCAGTGCATCCTTCTCGAGAGGATGGGGCAGCTCCTCCTGGGCCTGTGGCACTTCCAGGCCAAGCCTCCTGATCGGGTTCCGGATCAGGGACATCCTCGTTGGTGTCGCCTCTGGGTCGAATTGCATTCGATGGGATGACGTGGCTGTAAGATGCACCTCTTCCAGATCAGGGCCAAGGTTCGGGCCAAGGTTCGGATCAGGGCTTCAGTTCTGGATCCTCCAAGAAGCTTTGTGCCTCTTCCTCCAGATCCAATGCATCCTTCTCGAGAGGATGGGGCAGCTCCTCCTGGGCCTGTGGCACTTCCAGGCCAAGCCTCCTGATCGGGTTCCGGATCAGGTGCATCCTCTTTGGTGTCGCCACTGGGTCGAATTGCATCCGATAGGTGACGTGGCTGTAAGATGCACCTATTCCAGATCAGGGCCAAGGTTCGGGTGAGCCAGTTTCTCCAGTATAGTCCCCAGAAACTCCATCCTCCAAGAAGCCTTGTGCCTCTTCCTTCAGATCCAGTGCATCCTTTTCGAGAGGATGGGGCAGCTCCTCCTGGGCCTGTGGCACTTCCAGGCCAAGCCTCCTGATCGGGTTCCGGATCAGGGACATCCTCGTTGGTGTCGCCTCTGGGTCGAATTGCATCCGATGGGATGACGTGGCTGTAAGATGCACCTCTTCCAGATCAGGGCCAAGGTTCGGGTGAGCCAGTTTCTCCAGTATAGTCCCCACAAACTCCATCCTTCAGTTCTGGATCCTCCAAAAAGCTTTGTGCCTCTTCCTCCAAATCCAGTGCATCCTTCTCGAGAAGATGGGGCAGCTCCTCCTGGGACTGTGGCACCTCCACGCCAAGCCTCCTCTTGGCTCCTGGTCCGCCGGCTTTTTAAAGCCGGCAAAGTCGAACTAATTTTTGGCGCTTTTTGGCGGCGCTTAGGTGCCACCTATGAGAATCGAGGAGGAGGGGGCTGTTTTTAAAATTAAATAATTAATAAAATTAAATTAATAATAAAATTAAATTTAATCCGAAGGGATGACGTGGCTTTAAGATGCACCTCTTTCAGATCAAGGCCAGGGTTCGGATGAGCCAGTTGCTGTAGTCTAGTCCCCAGAAACTCCATCCTCCAAAAAGCTTTGTGCCTCTTCCTCCAGATCCAGTGCATCCTTCTCGAGAGGATGGGGCAGCTCCTCCTGGGCCTGTGGCACTTCCAGGCCAAGCCTCCTGATCGGGTTCCGGATCAGGGACATCCTCGTTGGTGTCGCCTCTGGGTCGAATTGCATTCGATGGGATGACGTGGCTGTAAGATGCACCTCTTCCAGATCAGGGCCAAGGTTCGGGTAAGCCAGTTTCTCCAGTATAGTCCCCACAAACTCCATCCTTCAGTTCTGGATCCTCCAAGAAGCTTTGTGCCTCTTCCTCCAGATCCAGTGCATCCTTCTCGAGAGGATGGGGCAGCTCCTCCTGGGCCTGAGGCACTTCCAGGCCAAGCCTCCTGATCGGGTTCCGGATCAGGGACATCCTCGTTGGTGTCGCCTCTGGGTCGAATTGCATCCGATGGGATGACGTGGCTGTAAGATGCACCTCTTCCAGATCAGGGCCAAGGTTTGGGTGAACCAGTTTCTCCAGTATAGTCCCCAGAAACTCCATCCTTCAGTTCTGGATCCTCCAAGAAGCTTTGTGCCTCTTCCTCCAGATCCAGTGCATCCTTCTCGAGAGGATGGGGCAGCTCCTCCTGGGCCTGTGGCACCTCCACGCGAAGCCTTCTCTTGGCTCCTGGTCCGCCGGCTTTTTAAAGCCGGCAAAGTCGAACTAATTTTTGGCGCTTTTTGGCGGCGCTTAGGTGCCACCTATGAGAATCGAGGAGGAGGAGGCTGTTTTTAAAATTAAATAATTAATAAAATTAAATTAATAATAAAATTAAATTTAATCCGAAGGGATGACGTGGCTTTAAGATGCACCTCTTTCAAATCAGGGCCAGGGTTCGGATGAGCCAGTTGCTGTAGACTAGTCCCCAGAAACTCCATCCTCCAAAAAACTTTGTGCCTCTTCCTCCAGATCCAGTGCATCCTTCTCGAGAGGATGGGGCAGCTCCTCCTGGGCCTGTGGCACTTCCAGGCCAAGCCACCTGATCGGGTTCCGGATCAGGGACATCCTCGTTGGTGTCGCCTCTGGGTCGAATTGCATCCGATGGGATGACGTGGCTGTAAGATGCACCTCTTCCAGATCAGGGCCAAGGTTCGGGTGAGCCAGTTTCTCCAGTATAGTCCCCACAAACTCCATCCTTCAGTTCTGGATCCTCCAAGAAGCTTTGTGCCTCTTCCTCCAGATCCAGTGCATCCTTCTCGAGAGGATGGGGCAGCTCCTCCTGGGCCTGAGGCACTTCCAGGCCAAGCCTCCTGATCGGGTTCCGGATCAGGGACATCCTCGTTGGTGTCGCCTCTGGGTCGAATTGCATCCGATGGGATGACGTGGCTGTAAGATGCACCTCTTCCAGATCAGGGCCAAGGTTTGGGTGAACCAGTTTCTCCAGTATAGTCCCCAGAAACTCCATCCTCCAGTTCTGGATCCTCCAAAAAGCTTTGTGCCTCTTCCTCCAAATCCAGTGCATCCTTCTCGAGAAGATGGGGCAGCTCCTCCTGGGCCTGTGGCACCTCCACGCCAAGCCTCCTCTTGGCTCCTGGTCCGCCGGCTTTTTAAAGCCGGCAAAGTCGAACTAATTTTTGGCGCTTTTTGGCGGCGCTTAGGTGCCACCTATGAGAATCGAGGAGGAGGGGGCTGTTTTTAAAATTAAATAATTAATAAAATTAAATTAATAATAAAATTAAATTTAATCCGAAGGGATGACGTGGCTTTAAGATGCACCTCTTTCAAATCAGGGCCAGGGTTCGGATGAGCCAGTTGCTGTAGACTAGTCCCCAGAAACTCCATCCTCCAAAAAGCTTTGTGCCTCTTCCTCCAGATCCAGTGCATCCTTCTCGAGAGGATGGGGCAGCTCCTCCTGGGCCTGTGGCACTTCCAGGCCAAGCCTCCTGATCGGGTTCCGGATCAGGGACATCCTCGTTGGTGTCGCCTCTGGGTCGAATTGCATTCGATGGGATGACGTGGCTGTAAGATGCACCTCTTCCAGATCAGGGCCAAGGTTCGGGTGAGCCAGTTTCTCCAGTATAGTCCCCACCAACTCCATCCTTCAGTTCTGGATCCTCCAAGAAGCTTTGTGCCTCTTCCTTCAGATCCAGTGCATCCTTCTCGAGAGGATGGGGCAGCTCCTCCTGGGCCTGTGGCACTTCCAGGCCAAGCCTCCTGATCGGGTTCCGGATCAGGTGCATCCTCGATGGTGTCGCCACTGGGTCGAATTGCATTCGATGGGATGACGTGGCTGTAAGATGCACCTCTTCCAGATCAGGGCCAAGGTTCGGGTGAGCCAGTTTCTCCAGTATAGTCCCCACCAACTCCATCCTTCAGTTCTGGATCCTCCAAGAAGCTTTGTGCCTCTTCCTTCAGATCCAGTGCATCCTTCTCGAGAGGATGGGGCAGCTCCTCCTGGGCCTGTGGCACCTCCACGCCAAGCCTCCTCTTGGCTCCTGGTCCGCCGGCTTTTTAAAGCCGGCAAAGTCGAACTAATTTTTGGCGCTTTTTGGCGGCGCTTAGGTGCCACCTATGAGAATCGAGGAGAAGGGGGCTTTTTTTAAAATTAAATAATTAATAAAATTAAATTAATAATAAAATTAAATTTAATCCGAAGGGATGACGTGGCTTTAAGATGCACCTCTTTCAAATCAGGGCCAGGGTTCGGATGAGCCAGTTGCTGTAGACTAGTCCCCAGAAACTCCATCCTCCAAAAAGCTTTGTGCCTCTTCCTCCAGATCCAGTGCATCCTTCTCGAGAGGATGGGGCAGCTCCTCCTGGGCCTGAGGCACTTCCAGGCCAAGCCTCCTGATCGGGTTCCGGATCAGGGACATCCTCGTTGGTGTCGCCTCTGGGTCGAATTGCATCCGATGGGATGACGTGGCTGTAAGATGCACCTCTTTCAAATCAGGGCCAAGGTTCGGGTGAGCCAGTTTCTCCAGTATAGTCCCCACAAACTCCATCCTTCAGTTCTGGATCCTCCAAGAAGCTTTGTGCCTCTTCCTCCAGATCCAGTGCATCCTTCTCGAGAGGATGGGGCAGCTCCTCCTGGGCCTGTGGCACTTCCAGGCCAAGCCTCCTGATCGGGTTCCGGATCAGGGACATCCTCGTTGGTGTCGCCTCTGGGTCGAATTGCATCCGATGGGATGACGTGGCTGTAAGATGCACCTCTTCCAGATCAGGGCCAAGGTTTGGGTGAACCAGTTTCTCCAGTATAGTCCCCAGAAACTCCATCCTCCAGTTCTGGATCCTCCAAAAAGCTTTGTGCCTCTTCCTCCAAATCCAGTGCATCCTTCTCGAGAAGATGGGGCAGCTCCTCCTGGGCCTGTGGCACCTCCACGCGAAGCCTCCTCTTGGCTCCTGGTCCGCCGGCTTTTTAAAGCCGGCAAAGTCGAACTAATTTTTGGCGCTTTTTGGCGGCGCTTAGGTGCCACCTATGAGAATCGAGGAGGAGGAGGCTGTTTTTAAAATTAAATAATTAATAAAATTAAATTAATAATAAAATTAAATTTAATCCGAAGGGATGACGTGGCTTTAAGATGCACCTCTTTCAAATCAGGGCCAGGGTTCGGATGAGCCAGTTGCTGTAGACTAGTCCCCAGAAACTCCATCCTCCAAAAAGCTTTGTGCCTCTTCCTCCAGATCCAGTGCATCCTTCTCGAGAGGATGGGGCAGCTCCTCCTGGGCCTGAGGCACTTCCAGGCCAAGCCTCCTGATCGGGTTCCGGATCAGGGACATCCTCGTTGGTGTCGCCTCTGGGTCGAATTGCATCCGATGGGATGACGTGGCTGTAAGATGCACCTCTTTCAAATCAGGGCCAAGGTTCGGGTGAGCCAGTTTCTCCAGTATAGTCCCCACAAACTCCATCCTTCAGTTCTGGATCCTCCAAGAAGCTTTGTGCCTCTTCCTCCAGATCCAGTGCATCCTTCTCGAGAGGATGGGGCAGCTCCTCCTGGGCCTGTGGCACTTCCAGGCCAAGCCTCCTGATCGGGTTCCGGATCAGGGACATCCTCGTTTGTGTCGCCTCTGGGTCGAATTGCATCCGATGGGATGACGTGGCTGTAAGATGCACCTCTTTCAAATCAGGGCCAAGGTTCGGGTGAGCCAGTTTCTCTTGTATAGTCCCCAGAAACTCCATCCTTCAGTTCTGGATCCTCCAAGAAGCTTTGTGCCTCTTCCTCCAGATCCAATGCATCCTTCTCGAGAGGATGGGGCAGCTCCTCCTGGGCCTGTGGCACTTCCAGGCCAAGCCTCCTGATCGGGTTCCGGATCAGGTGCATCCTCGTTGGTGTCGCCACTGGGTCGAATTGCATCCGATGGGATGACGTGGCTGTAAGATGCACCTCTTCCAGATCAGGGCCAAGGTTCGGGTGAGCCAGTTTCTCCAGTATAGTCCCCAGAAACTCCATCCTCCAAGAAGCCTTGTGCCTCTTCCTTCAGATCCAGTGCATCCTTTTCGAGAGGATGGGGCAGCTCCTCCTGGGCCTGTGGCACTTCCAGGCCAAGCCTCCTGATCGGGTTCCGGATCAGGTGCATCCTCGATGGTGTCGCCTCTGGGTCGAATTGCATCCGATGGGATGACGTGGCTGTAAGATGCACCTCTTCCAGATCAGGGCCAAGGTTCGGGTGAGCCAGTTTCTCTTGTATAGTCCCCACAAACTCCATCCTTCAGTTCTGGATCCTCCAAAAAGCATTGTGCCTCTTCCTCCAAAACCAGTGCATCCTTCTCGAGAAGATGGGGCAGCTCCTTCTGGGACTGTGGCACCTCCACGCCAAGCCTCCTCTTGGCTCCTGGTCCACCGGCTTTTTAAAGCCGGCAAAGTCGAACTAATTTTTGGCGCTTTTTGGCGGCGCTTAGGTGCCACCTATGAGAATCGAGGAGGAGGGGGCTGTTTTTAAAATTAAATAATTAATAAAATTAAATTAATAATAAAATTAAATTTAATCCGAAGGGATGACGTGGCTTTAAGATGCACCTCTTTCAGATCAAGGCCAGGGTTCGGATGAGCCAGTTGCTGTAGTCTAGTCCCCAGAAACTCCATCCTCCAAAAAGCTTTGTGCCTCTTCCTCCAGATCCAGTGCATCCTTCTCGAGAGGATGGGGCAGCTCCTCCTGGGCCTGTGGCACTTCCAGGCCAAGCCTCCTGATCGGGTTCCGGATCAGGGACATCCTCGTTGGTGTCGCCTCTGGGTCGAATTGCATCCGATGGGATGACGTGGCTGTAAGATGCACCTCTTCCAGATCAGGGCCAAGGTTCGGGTGAGCCAGTTTCTCCAGTATAGTCCCCACAAACTCCATCCTTCAGTTCTGGATCCTCCAAGAAGCTTTGTGCCTCTTCCTTCAGATCCAGTGCATCCTTCTCGAGAGGATGGGGCAGCTCCTCCTGGGCCTGTGGCACTTCCAGGCCAAGCCTCCTGATCGGGTTCCGGATCAGGTGCATCCTCGATGGTGTCGCCACTGGGTCGAATTGCATCCGATGGGATGACGTGGCTGTAAGATGCACCTCTTCCAGATCAGGGCCAAGGTTTGGGTGAACCAGTTTCTCCAGTATAGTCCCCAGAAACTCCATCCTCCAGTTCTGGATCCTCCAAAAAGCTTTGTGCCTCTTCCTCCAAATCCAGTGCATCCTTCTCGAGAAGATGGGGCAGCTCCTCCTGGGCCTGTGGCACCTCCACGCCAAGCCTCCTCTTGGCTCCTGGTCCGCCGGCTTTTTAAAGCCGGCAAAGTCGAACTAATTTTTGGCGCTTTTTGGCGGCGCTTAGGTGCCACCTATGAGAATCGAGGAGGAGGGGGCTGTTTTTAAAATTAAATAATTAATAAAATTAAATTAATAATAAAATTAAATTTAATCCGAAGGGATGACGTGGCTTTAAGATGCACCTCTTTCAAATCAGGGCCAGGGTTCGGATGAGCCAGTTGCTGTAGACTAGTCCCCAGAAACTCCATCCTCCAAAAAGCTTTGTGCCTCTTCCTCCAGATCCAGTGCATCCTTCTCGAGAGGATGGGGTAGCTCCTCCTGGGCCTGAGGCACTTCCAGGCCAAGCCTTCTGATCGGGTTCCGGATCAGGGACATCCTCGTTGGTGTCGCCTCTGGGTCGAATTGCATCCGATGGGATGACGTGGCTGTAAGATGCACCTCTTCCAGATCAGGGCCAAGGTTTGGGTGAACCAGTTTCTCCAGTATAGTCCCCAGAAACTCCATCCTCCAGTTCTGGATCCTCCAAAAAGCTTTGTGCCTCTTCCTCCAAATCCAGTGCATCCTTCTCGAGAAGATGGGGCAGCTCCTCCTGGGCCTGTGGCACCTCCACGCCAAGCCTCCTCTTGGCTCCTGGTCCGCCGGCTTTTTAAAGCCGGCAAAGTCGAACTAATTTTTGGCGCTTTTTGGCGGCGCTTAGGTGCCACCTATGAGAATCGAGGAGGAGGGGGCTGTTTTTTAAATTAAAGAATTAATTAAATTAAATTAATAATAAAATTAAATTTAATCCGAAGGGATGACGTGGCTTTAAGATGCACCTCTTTCAAATCAGGGCCAGGGTTCGGATGAGCCAGTTGCTGTAGACTAGTCCCCAGAAACTCCATCCTCCAAAAAGCTTTGTGGCTTTCCTCCAGATCCAGTGCATCCTTCTCGAGAGGATGGGGCAGCTCCTCCTGGGCCTGTGGCACTTCCAGGCCAAGCCTCCTGATCGGGTTCCGGATCAGGGACATCCTCGCTGGTGTCGCCTCTGGGTCGAATTGCATCCGATGGGATGACGTGGCTGTAAGATGCACCTCTTCCAGATCAGGGCCAAGGTTCGGGTGAGCCAGTTTCTCCAGTATAGTCCCCACAAACTCCATCCTTCAGTTCTGGATCCTCCAAGAAGCTTTGTGCCTCTTCCTCCAAATCCAGTGCATCCTTCTCGAGAAGATGGGGCAGCTCCTCCTGGGACTGTGGCACCTCCACGCCAAGCCTCCTCTTGGCTCCTGGTCCGCCGGCTTTTTAAAGCCGGCAAAGTCGAACTAATTTTTGGCGTTTTTTGGCGGCGCTTAGGTGCCACCTATGAGAATCGAGGAGGAGGGGGCTGTTTTTAAAATTAAATAATTAATAAAATTAAATTAATAATAAAATTAAATTTAATCCGAAGGGATGACGTGGCTTTAAGATGCACCTCTTTCAGATCAAGGCCAGGGTTCGGATGAGCCAGTTGCTGTAGTCTAGTCCCCAGAAACTCCATCCTCCAAAAAGCTTTGTGCCTCTTCCTCCAGATCCAGTGCATCCTTCTCGAGAGGATGGGGCCTCCTTATCGGGTTCCGGATCAGGTGCATTCGCGTTGGTGTCGCCACTGGGTCGAATTGCATCCGATGGGATGACGTTGGTGCGATGAAACTCGCTTCTGGGTTCACTGATTACTGAATGGTACTTTGTTTCCTGATCGGATACAAATTGGCCGAGCTATGGCCATCGGAAGGAGCAAAAGTGGCCAAATTGGGAAAAGCCACATTTTTCTAGGGGTAACTCTTGGATAAAATTCGAAAAATTTCAAAACTATATTAAAGCAATATTTTAAATGAGGAAACTCGCTTCTGGGTTCGCTGATTACTGAATGGTACTTTGTTTCCTGATCGGATACAAATTGGCCGAGCTATGGCCATCGGAAGGAGCAAAAGTGGCCAAAGTGGGAAAAGCCACATTTTTCTAGGGGTACCCCTTGGAAAAATTTCGAAAAATTTCAAAACTATATTTGAGCAATATTTTATATGAGGAAACTCGCTTCTGGGTTCACTAATTACTGAATGGTTCTTTGTTTCCTGATCGGATACAAATTGGCCGAGCTATGGCCATCGGAAGGAGCAAAAGTGGCCAAAGTGGGAAAAGCCACATTTTTCTAGGGGTAACTCTTGGATAAAATTCGAAAAATTTCAAAACTATATTAAAGCAATATTTTAAATGAGGAAACTCGCTTCTGGGTTCGCTGATTACTGAATGGTACTTTGTTTCCTGATCGGATACAAATTGGCCGAGCTATGGCCATCGGAAGGAGCAAAAGTGGCCAAAGTGGGAAAAGCCACATTTTTCTAGGGGTACCCCTTGGAAAAATTTCGAAAAATTTCAAAACTATATTTGAGCAATATTTTATATGAGGAAACTCGCTTCTGGGTTCACTAATTACTGAATGGTTCTTTGTTTCCTGATCGGATACAAATTGGCCGAGCTATGGCCATCGGAAGGAGCAAAAGTGGCCAAAGTGGGAAAAGCCACATTTTTCTAGGGGTAACTCTTGGATAAAATTCGAAAAATTTCAAAACTATATTAAAGCAATATTTTAAATGAGGAAACTCGCTTCTGGGTTCGCTGATTACTGAATGGTACTTTGTTTCCTGATCGGATACAAATTGGCCGAGCTATGGCCATCGGAAGGAGCAAAAGTGGCCAAATTGGGAAAAGCCACATTTTTCTAGGGGTAACTCTTGGATAAAATTCGAAAAATTTCAAAACTATATTAAAGCAATATTTTGAATGAGGAAACTCGCATCTGGGTTCACTGATTACTGATAGGTACTTTGTTTCCTGATCGGATACAAATTGGCCGAGCTATGGCCATCGGAAGGAGCAAAAGTGGCCAAAGTGGGAAAAGCCACATTTTTCTAGGGGTACCCCTTGGAAAAATTTCGAAAAATTTAAAAACTATATTTGAGCAATATTTTGAATGAGGAAACTCGCTTCTGGGTTCGCTGATTACTGAATGGTACTTTGTTTCCTGATCGGATACAAATTGGCCGAGCTATGGCCATCGGAAGGAGCAAAAGTGGCCAAAGTGGGAAAAGCCACATTTTTCTAGGGGTACCCCTTGGAAAAATTTCGAAAAATTTAAAAACTATATTTGAGCAATATTTTGAATGAGGAAACTCGCATCTGGGTTCACTGATTACTGATAGGTACTTTGTTTCCTGATCGGATACAAATTGGCCGAGCTATGGCCATCGGAAGGAGCAAAAGTGGCCAAAGTGGGAAAAGCCACATTTTTCTAGGGGTACCCCTTGGAAAAAATTCGAAAAATTTCAAAACTATATTTGAGCAATATTTTGAATAAGGAAACTCGCTTCTGGGTTCACTGATTACTGAATGGTACTTTGTTTCCTGATCGGATACAAATTGGCCGAGCTATGGCCATCGGAAGGAGCAAAAGTGGCCAAATTGGGAAAAGCCACATTTTTATAGGGGTACCCCTTGGAAAAAATTCGAAAAATTTCAAAACTATATTGAAGGGCCTTGTACTATAGGCCTTTTACGTGGCATACTAGCCAGCTGCTGTCAGCGATCGAGCGTGGACATCAACCACGCGACTAGCATGCGTGTTTCTCGCGATTTTGAAGCGATTCCCCAGGGCCCAGCGTTTTTAAAAGAGGAAACCCATAAATGTCCATCAATTACTACGAGCGAGCCTCTAAGACGTCACAGGCAGGGCAGGGTAGGCTGATCTTAAGCACTGGGAGACAACTCTCTACCGAATTATATGGCAAGATATCAATTGGCCCGGAGGGCAGAGGCGACTCGATCGTTTCATTGGCCAAGCCTCTAATTAAACGTTTCGAAATGGCACGCTAAGCCCCGAAAAGGGGGGGCGGTGGGCGCCACGCAAGGGGAGTGGCAGCACGCATAAGAAACTTACGCACATCGAGGCAACAACAGAGCCCGTGTGTGTTTGTTAGAGTGTTATAAAATGAGTTTAGGTCCCGATACCTTGAGTGTGATTAATGAGCGGCTTAAGTGAATCTCATACCGAATCTGAGTCTGAGCCTGCTCAGTTGGCCAGGCTGATGAGGCACTAATTTGACTTAAAAACGCATTAAAAACCATTTTCGATAAGAGCTCCCCAAATCGTGATTTCGGCAAGGGTTTTCCCGTACTTATCTGCCTGGCCAAAAAAATAAAAAAAAAAACTAGACGTCGACGTCTCGTGGTCTAGGTCGTCATTTTGTGAAAGTTGTGCAAAAAAACCAAAAAAACCCGATAAAAAAATCCAAAATTAAACGAAGAAGATGAAATTCCAAAAACGCCTCGAAAGGTATGAGAGTGCAAAGCTCTTGCTTTATGGGACATAGCCTATTGGCAATCAGCTGCGAACATAAATAATAGATTTTTTAATGGAAGTGGAATGAAAGATACCCTATAAGTCTAAGATTTTATATTTTAAATAAATTTGTACACAGATTACCATCTCAAAAAGCCCTCATTCAATATCTTAAAAATTAAAATAAAATATAAAGCCTCTATAATATACCTCTACTGCCCTAACCCTATAACTGAAATTGATTTAAATGCCTTTAGAGAAAGACAAAAGCGACAAAAAAAGAGGTAACTCCTACAATTGTGCGTGGTCTTGGCCATTAAAAGCCTTTTCTTGCCAATGCTTATGGCCATATGTGTGCGATTTCCATGTATCCTCAATGTCTTAAGCCAAAGGCAACGGCAGTCACAAAATCTGAGACAGATAAAAGCTGTTAAATGACCTTCATTGGCCATAAAATCCAAAATCATCGCCCCGAACAATGAATCGTATCTATGGGCCAAAAACCAGCGGCAACAACACCAATAACAATAACAAAAGCACAAACAAAAAACAACAATTGGCAAGCAAAATTAACAATTTAAATAAATTCACTTTATTGCAGTTCGCATATTGGCGACAATGTAAAACAAACAATAAAACTTGTCAATAAATAATCCCGGCTCATTGTCTCCACAGCGCGTCATGAATGGCCCGAACCGTTGGACTTCCGGTCTTGATTCGGGCCAAAAACCGCACATATCGTATAACCAACAAGAAAATGAATCACGGGCCACAAAAGGCCACAAAGTTCAAAGTTGAGCGGGCCAAATTGAGAGATTAGCTGGACGATCTGCCATCTATGATCTGATATCTACGGATTGCCCGGAATTACGCTCCGGACAATTCCCATCGCTTCTCAGCTTTTCTCCGCTCGGCTCTGGTTTTGTTTCTGGGCTCGGGCTCTTGGCTCTGAGCTGATGTTGGCCTGGCTTAGAGCGCTCAGTTGGGTACGAGCTGCTGCCGTGAGCATTGGCCAAACGCGCGATACGGAAAACAAAAAAAACCAAAAAGCCTAAAATCAAAAATCGAAAATTCGAATCGAAATCTTCGCTCCGCTGTTTTCGGTACGTGTTGAGTTTTTTAATTTGTAGAATTTTCAAGTGAATTGGTGGTACAAACAAAAAGAGAAAATAATTCACAAAAATCAAAATCAAATTAATGCAGTTTATAAAGTGAAGTGAAAAAGGTTTATGAATTAAAAACAAAAAAACTCAACAAACAACAAATAAACCATTATATCTGACACTCCACCCAGTAAGTAGTTATTTAAGTGAATAAATATTCAATTTACCTAGACCGCAATAAATTAATATATTTAATTAATCTGTCGTTTCTGATTTATTATAACATTTTATTGTTTTCATTTGTCTATATATTTTTTATTCGCCTGGCTTGTTGTACACACATGTGAGAGATGAAGAAATACCACAAATTAAATCAAAGCGCTCACAAAACAAAATCAACAAAATGCAGACAACATTTTAAGCAAATAAAAACAACAAACCAACAAAAAAAAAGATATATATAATAAAAATGGGGAGAAGAAACCTGGCCATGGCCTTCAAAAGTCGTGGTTAATTTCTCAGCTAAATGCAGGCATAAAATATATGTTTAAAAAATTATAATGAAGCCATCTTACAGGCCCTCTGATACAGACTAGTACCTAGCCGGTTACAAAGATACTAATACTTTAAATCTTCAACCCCAAAATGCATTTGGAAATCGCAGAACCATTAGGTGTACATTTTAATTAAGACCCCCATATAATTAATTAGCAGAGTTTCAAGTTCATTCATCTCCTTCTGTGGCTGCTAATATTCCAATTAGACCCTGAGCAATGGCAACACATTTCTATTAAGAGTCCCAAACAAAAAGTTCCATTCGAGTGAATAAGTGAGAATGTCTGGCTGCTTTCAACTCGAGACAAAGATAAAGATCCGACAATCGATCATTACTCAGGCAGCTAGGCAGCAAGGCGAGCCTGGCCAATAATCAATTAAATATAGATAGATGATTTTGCGGCCAAATCAGCCGAATTCAAACAAATGGAATTGAATAAGGTCTAGCCATTTGAGCACTCAATTTGGGACACAAAAACCAGCCCAAAACGATGCCGCAGCCAATGGATTAGCGTGGCCGAGCTGTTGGCCAAAAAGATCTTAAACAATTTCATTAACTTTTGGCCTGGCGCCCTAATGATGTGCAAATGGCCCCAAACACACCATAAAACACACTCACACACCGCCACAGAAATTGGTAAGACAAACTTTTGGCCTGTCTCCGGCTCACACAGACTCGGTCCCAAATGCGACTTCTTTTGGCCACCTTTATGATTTATGAGGTGATCGCTTGACGCAACTCTGCTCTCGAGGGGAAATACCAACGATACGTGGGTGTAGCTCCATGTGCAAGACTCTATTAGTGGCTAGGAAGACATGTTAAAAAAATTGAACCCATCAGACAAAATATTATGGGAAAAAGGCAAGACAAATATCTACCAAAGTCTCTATTTCTACAGTCTCTGTTTGTAGTATTTTTAATCATATCTATAACTATTTGTTTTCTGTGTACATTAACTTACTTATGTGTCATTGAAGCTTGAATGTTGACTGATTTGTTTTGCTCAAAACTGGCCAAAGAGCCTGTGATCCCGGAAATCCTATCCCAGCGTGTGGCAGGTGTTTCTTTATCCCAATAAATTCCATTTAATTCTTGACTGCTGGCTGACTCAAGAGTAAAGTGTTTTTGCTTTTTTTGTTCTATAAATAATTGTGTTATAGATTTATAAAAAAAAAAACTTAAAAAGTAAAGCATGGCCTGACACGAAATCCGGTTTCTGGCTTTGACACTGCGAGTGCTTTCGATCTGATAGCTTGTACTGAATAATATAGAAATAATATAACACTCTGTGTGCCTTTGTTTGGGGAAGTTTAAATTTTAATAACTACTTTTTGACAAGCGATTAATATGGTTGCAGTTTCTAAAATGGGAATTTTTCACTACCCCATTTAATGTCTATTATTTGGCGGGGAAGCTCCACTTCTTTCGTGACTTTATTACCGTCATTTGGATGTCAGTGGGCAATGCCAACAAATCATTAGAGTTTATAAATATTGTCATTAGCCGACAGCTCGGGTTGCCAATTGAAAACGCCCCCACGATGCCTGGGGCTGGGGACTGCGGTCTGTGGGCGTGACCTGTCTATTATCCAACATGGCGTATACTTAATCTACGTATACTTAATCTTGTTGTTCGTCACTTTCACTTTTTGCCAATTTATTTTCGCTATTTACGGGAGTTGTTCGGTCTGCTGCTTGTTTGTTGTACTTTATACAAGGCTGTCCGTGTCCGTATTGTCCGTGTTTCTGGTGTTTATGTTATTGTCTCGGTTGTTGATTGTTTGTCTTAACAATGTGCCCCGAGTAAGCCCCCATACTATTTGAGCCGTAAAACGAGCACTTGCTGGGCAAACATTTGCTTTGCGGAAAAGCGTCCGAAAACGCCTCATGAAAATGTCTTTTTCGCAATTGTCTGTTTTATGCGATTCCCCATGGAAATGACGAGCTATGGTGCGAACCTGCCACTTTTGTGCGACTTCTTCTTGGCAATTCCCGACTAATATTTGGCCAAATAATTCACGGCAGTTTCTCTTTCGCTTCAGATTTCCGACTACCCGCTGAGGACAGCTGCTGAATCGCAATCGAGTCGAATGCAAATGCAAATCGACGCCGAATGAATTGACAATGACAAAGAGTATTAAATGTCCGCCCGCTTCTAGTTGTAACCGCGTTCTCCTTACCTATGTGGTGAGTACTGATATTCCCGGGATCAGATAAGATCGAAATACTAATGAAGAGTCCCTTCCAGATATTAGCTTATACTGTAGCAGCACACAGCTCGCCCCCGCCATGCGGATTGTATGGAGCGCCGCCTTGCCAGTTCCTTCCGGCCCCTCCGGGACAGACGCCAACCTGTGCCCGGCCCGGAAAGACGTACTGCGAGCATGCCGATAATTATCCCACGTAAGTACAAGTACTTTCTTTCTATTTTTGGAGTATCTTCATTAAAAAAATGGTATAATGGGTGGTTTGACAAAACCTTTATGGAGGCTCAACTTAAAGAAAATAGACCTTATATTGAAAAGGGCCAACGGCTTACTTGGATACACAATCCACCTTTGAAAAAATATATATTAATGCAAAACATACAAAGGTTTAATTTCTTTCAAGTCATTTAAAGATAACACGGAAACCAACTAAAGATAATCAAACCCAATTTAAAAGCCAATACGAAACGACATCATTATTAAAAGATCCATAATGTTAAATTTATCAAAAATCAAATTTAAAAAACAACTGCAGACCCAATCAATATCCACTTCATACAAATGCATTTCAAACAAATGTTTGGCCACGAGACAATTTCGACTACAACTTGAATTCGCTAACGAAATCGAAACTTGTCCGGCGGCATCCCATTATGATTAGCATATACGGCATGCGGATCGGGTCGAACGAGTGAGCATCTATCTATCCGAGTATCTATTGTTGGTGGTGCTTCCGCGACGAGAGCACTCGGATTCGAGATGCCGAGATACTCGAGATGATGCTCCTCTCAGTCATCTGGCTGAACAGCCGGCGGGGGGAGCTCCTTGACCCAATAAACTTGAATTGACAGTTCAAGACACTTTTTGTTTGGCTCCGTACAACTCTACTCGAAAATCGTTTGGCGACGATGAGACGACGAGCAAGACAACGACTGGCCGCGTGCTTCTCGAATATTTATGAATGCCTCCAATGAATAATCGTGTCTTCGGGGCATCATAAGTTGCTCAGACCGGCACTTGGCGCGTGAGCTAGAGTATTTCGGATATGCCCCTCCATGTTTGATGCGAATTTATGAATAATTTGTTGAAAATTATATTCCTAATTCTGCTAGGCTATGTTGTTAAGGCCTTTATTTAAATATTAGCATGCCTATCTTTCACGAAAGAGCATCCACTATTCATGATGTGGCTTTCCCCTAAAAGTGCATCTTTTGTTTGAGGTCTTAGGTTGTCATCCGCCTTCGCGCTGGTCTCGAGACTAACCAGTCTGCTATTTTTAGAGAATTTCTTCGAGTTGGGGTATTTAAATAAAATGTGCGTTAGTCGGTAATGGTAATTCAAATGGCTTGATAAGCCCTCGGCGCCGACTGGGCAATTAAATAGGCATTTTTATTACAAAGCCTGCATTGGAATTTCTGTGCGTTGCATAATTCTCACCCAAAAATAAACAAACAGCCAGATATCATATGGGAAAGCCCAAAGCTGGTTTTTTTTTTCGGTGACTATAGGTGGGGTCTGGCCCCGCCCCCGCTACCCGTGAACACCTTTCTCTGTGGCAGTTTTGTGTGGCACGTGATGGGCATGCGATGCACGTTGATAACAGAAGCAAAAATTTGTGAAAAAAAATATTAACTCCGGGGCAGTGCCAATTTATTATTTACGATGTCTGCCCCTCCTCCTCCTCCTCGGTGGGTTCGCATATTAATTATGATACTCATATTTGATTTGGCTTGGGCAACTCCGCAATTACCATTTCCATGGCGATTTCTGGCACTTGTCAGTCAGTCGGGCTGTGACTTGCATAAGTCGATGGCTTCAACAAGTGCTTCCACAAGTGCATGAGTTTCGCTTTCCCAGCCACTCTTGCATCATCCATTGTTTTCCACTGGGGCACCTCGAAAAACAGGTCATACTCAAAAATAACGCACATGTGTAAATAAAAGATAAAGATATTAAACAGTTTCTTTTCGGTACAGGTATCTCATAAAAAGTCTGGTCCGCAAGTGGGGCTATGAGGCTGCCACACTTCTGGTGGACGAGACGTGGGAGGACTTTGCAGCAGTGGCGTGGCACGACACCCCGGTCTTCTACGATCCCAAGTCCATCTTTCCGACACGCGATCCCAATGGCCAGGATTTCAATGGCTACAACTACCAAACCCCCTTCGGAGGCACACCCCAAAGAGTAGCCGGAGGTGGTGGTGGGAACTCTTACTTTGCCAGCAGCCCATCGACGGAGGCCCCAACGTGAGTTTCCCAACTAGACTCTTGGGAATCGGAGACTCTAAGTATTCTCTATCTACCATCAGGTATCTGCTGTACACATCCTCTGGCGGCGGAGGACAGCGCTCGGGACAGCGGTATAATCATCAAGGTGGCGCCTCCACATCCGGAGGACAGTTGTTCTTTAACCAGGGCGGCAAGTCCACTCCGTACAACGCCACGCTGTGGCTGAAGCGTTTGGTAAGGGATCTCAGTCGCAAGGTGGACAAGCCCCAAGACCAACCGGAGGAGAAAGACGAGTCGAAGAAGGAGGTGGAGAAGCCTGAGGAGGAGGAGGAGCATACGCTAAGCAAGCGCGATGTCTCGCTCAACATGGATCTCTTGGACATTGTGGGCGTGGACTCCCCCAATGCCGCCCAGCCGCTGATGAAGCGTTCACGCACCAAGCGCCAAAGTCCTGGACGCTCGACGCTCTGCCAGACCACCTCGCAGTTCATCACTCCCCAGGCGGCGCTCAACAGTCGGGGCAACTGGATGTTTGTGGTCAACGAGCAGAACACTGCCCGTCAGATGGTGAAGGCGGAGCTGTGCGCGTGAGTATGGGGGTCAGAAAAGTTGGGATATCAGTAGCTACCTATAGGAAAATTAATTCTTTATTCCAGACCTCTTAAAATATATATTTTTTTACCTTTTTTGAATTAATTTAACATTTAAGTTTCATGAATCTTTCCTCCAAAATATTTGTACATATTATTTACATAATAATTCTATGTTTAGTCAAGACACAACCCTGTAAAGTATGTTTGTCTCAAAAAGGTGATGGACATGGCTAAGAGAAGTTGGAAATGATGGAAAACTGCAATGCAGTTTAAAATTTCAAAAACGGGTTTTAAAGTCCAAAATTTAAACTTCCAACTAGCTTTTGAGAAAATATAAATTTACAAAAATGCATAGCTTAGCTGAGAAACTAAATCCATACCTCTCTGGTCCAAAATAGATTTTTTTTGAGTTTCTTGACCCTTATTATCAACCCTAATAATTAAAGTACGGATTGACTTTCCACCTTGACTCATAATTGCAATTACAATTAAACTGCATTAGGGGATGAGCCGAGAAGTATACTTGAAGTTGCAATTTGCAGTCATTATTTGAAGCCTTTGCCGGCCCCGCCCACTGACTCTCCTCTGGCCCAGTATCAGGACTTGCAATCAGATTCGAGTAGAGGTATTGGCAGCATCCCCTTACCCATATTTCCCGCAGCGGGACATTCAAAGTTCCCCCTTTGGTATTTTTTTTCTTTTTAGACCGGTTAGGGGAAGTCGCTCCCTCTCAGTCACTCCCTCTATGGCCGTCTCTGTCGCACTGGTGCGAGGCACGTGGTAGTAGTGCAGGTCGAACTAAGAACGTTTATTGCGGTTAAACGAATTATCACACCCCAAAGGGAGTGCAAGGCATGGGAATGCCGGGGCAGTGAGCCCAGGATGCCATTAGGCCTTATCCTTGTCCCCTGTGTTTTATATTTTTTTTTTATCCCCTCGGATCGCCCTTGTCGTTTTCTGTTTATTTGGATGCGTTAACTACTCGAAAACCTTTCAACACTCGCTCTGAAAAAGCGCAAACAAATGCCCGTATATGGGGTGAGACCTGGTCTGGTTCTCTGGGCTGGGTCAATGCGTTGCTCTAATTGTTGGCCGTTTTGTCCTGACCGTCCCCCTTTCCTAAGGCTAACCTTACCCTTCTCTAACGCCACTTGTTGGCAGCTCTGAGCCCCGTACTTACCGCAATTTGTTTAACCAAATTGAGTACCTACACAGGCGCGCATAAATCTTGGCCAAAAGAACCAGCTGGGAGCTAAAATACAGAGAACCAAAAAAGGGGGTACCTAAGTGGATATTAATATTTTAGAGCCAGCTAAAGGTAAAGCCTTCAACCTTAAATCTTAAGATACTTATTTTATCCATAAGATATTTCCCTCTGTGTATAAATACCGTTGCTTCTTCCTGTACGGCGACTCCTTATCAATTACGTACGATTCCCGTTTTAACGAGTTCGTTAAACTTTCAACTCTGGCTCCACCAGCGACTCCAGATCCTCCTTTCTCCTGCAGCCCTATATCCCTGTGGAAAGACGCAGCCGGCGCGGTTCGGAGTTTATTTATGTGGGCAACCCACAACTAAATTCGGAGCAATTGTTGATTTTTAGCATTTGGCATTCGGCATTCCGCATTTACAGGACTGGAGTACAATTCTTTCCGTTTTCCGTTTTTATCGTTTCAGCTCGAACACCTGCTCCAACCTGTGCGAACTGCCCAACGGCTACAACTCGAGATGCGAGCAGAAGTTTGTGCAAAAACGCTTAATTGCGCTCCAGGGCAACGGACAGAATCTGTACACGGACACGTTCTGGTTTCCCAGTTGCTGCGTCTGCACGATAGCCGCCAATTAAATGTGTCAGGATCCGCCCAAGGACGAGCAAGGAGCTGGCGACCAAGGAGGATGGGTGGTTTTTGCAAAATCATATCTGATAACTGAATGATACAAAAACGCAAACACAACTCCAAAACGCCCACGAAACACACACACTCAAAACAAAAACAATCTCTCTCATATATAGTTACACACAAAACACACAAAATGTAGTTCTTAAAAATGTAATTTAAAATCGAAAACATCGAGTGCGGCCCCCAAAATTGGATTCAATGCCCGCAAATCCTTTTTTCTATTCTGTATAGTAGAATTAGTCTTACCCTGTGAAGCTAATGGACATTAAATAAACACCGATTCGAGCTCATGTTTTCTTCAATTTAAAATAAAAAAGAAATGCTCTTTTTATTTTGGATGGTATTAATATATATAGAAAGGTAAGTTGTTGTCATTAAACTTTTAATGGTAATAAACCAATTCCATCCCCTCTCACAAATCCCCATCAGCTATTTTCAATTACACAGAAAGATTTTCCATTTCAATCTGAACGAGAGCCCCGGGGGCATAGAGTAAAATCGGATTTTGTGGTTTTTAATTAATATATTGTAGGTATTCTCTTAGATGTAAAACAGCCATACCCGAGAGCATAACCAGACACAACTTTTAATTGTGAAATAACGAATTGATAACTTCCGCACTGCCGCAGCAACAACAGCCATCACATCTAGTTGCAACAACACCTGCTGCTCTTCCTCCTGAAAATGCAATAGCGTTCCATAAATCCAGAAGCAATAATCGTAAAATAACATCAGGTGTCACGCGCACGAAACGCGGCTCAAAAATAAAGGGGCCAGGGCCACATCTGACCAGGGGAAGGGGTATAGGAGTGAGTAATATGGTAGTATTGAGGTAGATATTATTGCCCGATGATGTATTATTATACGGTTTATTCAGTTGGCTACGTAGTTGGCTACCCAAGAGAAAGTTTACAAATATGATGTACATTTAATCAATATCTTAGGTAATTCTATGTACTATGTATATGGCAAAGCTCATGCGAATATGGATTGATGCTTTATTGTGCCCTCTGACGCCGGATGTTACACAAACTTACATCCTCCTGGACATCACCTGGTGAGCATCGGAAGTCTGATTATGGCCAATCACCGCGGGATCACCGACTATAAACTATGGAAGACGTTGCCCCTTTCCACAAGGATCTGCAGCTGCGAGGACTTCAACCCAAGGACACACCAATCATAACAGTTTATTCCATCCTGTATATCGTTAAATAAATAAATAAAAATATTTTAAAGGATCTATTTATCTTTTTATTCAGGGGGAATTCGAGGTAAAGGATATGTTGATATTTTTAGAAGTGAAAGTGATTCAAGTTTAAGGACCATATCTCCGCCAAAACGAGACATCAAAAAACGGTATATCTTCCCAATCTTGGCTCTTCTAGTAATATTTTTGGGCAGTAAAAAACGCAAAAAAAAATTGTTGACCAAATTTTCAATAATTTAAAACGGGTACCTTAAAAAATTGGGTATTTTTTTTGGGAAAAATGTTATAACTCGGCTAATATTTGGACGATCCAGAAATGTTATATCTTCCCTATTTCAGTACCATCATATTCCATTAAAACATGGCAACAAAAATTTTGACCCATTTTTCGCCATTTTTCAAAGGGGTACCATCATAATTTTTGACAAAAATTGAAACAAATTTTTTTTAATTTTATATTTTTAATTCTTTTATGCAGTTTGAGGGGCTATCGAACGCTGATTTATTCATGGCATTCCATTTTCGAATCGGTTTCAAAATATATGAGATATACGCTAAAAAGTGCATCAAAAATTCAGATTTTAAATACATGAAAATATTACAATAATGTCAAATTTTTTGCCAATTTTTACCAAAGGTCCCTGGCCTCATCTTGACAGAGAAACAGCCAAGATACCTACCAAAATATGAGTTCTCTCCCCGATTTCCTGTCCCCCTTTAAACCCCGTATCAAATGCAATTCCAGGCCTGTCCCAAATGACATGATAAATATAAACACACCCCTGCATTGCCAAAAATATAACCCCAGCCTCATTCATACTTCTGCATTGCAATATTTCCGGGTAATAAGTCAAAGTTCAGGCATTTGCATGGGCGATGCAGATCTCAATTAAACTGAAGGTGCAACAGCCTCTCGGCCTGCTGCAAACTAAATACTTTCCGTTTTTATACCTGTTGTGGAAATTTACGGGCCGGCCGTAACACACAGTGGTCCTTCGAACTGGCACAGTGGGTCGCACCCACCCACTGGGCTCTATTGTGGATCTTCTCACACCCCGTGACTCTACGGAGGGTTAATTTGTCCTCTGAGTCCTGTGGGACGGAAAGAGACGGGGCCTCGATGAGACAGAGTCAGAGCAACTGGCATGCATGTATTGTACGAAGTTTTAGCAATGATTAGCATCATGGAATGGAAAACTATTGTTCCCAATACGCATAGAGTCGAGAGTCCCAGGTAGAAGGACATTGACAAATCAGGTAAGGATAGATCCACAAGAAAAAAAATAATAATAGGACGAAATGGCAAGTAGAAATTGCTACAATTTCAATTAAGTCCGATTCTGAAGAGTATGGTTGATATATATTTTTAGAAAGTTAAGGAATGTGATGTCCGTTTTTTTAAATTGATTATCCTATTGTCGAAAATGTCCTTAGACTATATGTCCTTTGAAATATTTCTCACTAAATGTACTTCCTTAATTATTTTCTGTGTGAGGATACGTGTGGGTCTCTGCAACTCTCAACTTTGGCAACCACTGCAGGCTCCTCTAAGGACGGTCAATGTCCAGATCCCCTTGACCCCCCTGATACCCCCACCCCACAAAAAATCAGAAAAAAAAACCAACAACATCGGGGGCAGCTGAAGTTTCATCAGCAACAACAATAAGAACAACAAGGAGCATGGAGGGAAAGAGAAGGGCATATTCTGTGGCTGCCTGGCAACCAAAACCCCAGGAAAGAGATGGCCTGATGATGAAGAGCAAGCATCAAAGGCGAACAACAACAAGAACAACAACAACATCAACACTAACAACACCAACAAAAGCAACAAAAGGCAATGCAGCGCTGCCGGCGTTGCTGCTGCTGAGTTGTGTATAAAAATTTAACATCTGCTCCTTTCATGATTTCGGAAAACTCAAAACTCGCACAACAACGAGGGCTGTAATGGCACAAATATAAATACGTGTGAGTGTATTAGTAGTCGCCTGCCTCTCTCTCTCTTTCACACACCGATGCCCCGTCTCTTTCTAGCCAGTTAGAGTGCGTGCTTGGCCTGGTAGGTTGTTGCTGTTGCTGCTGTTAATGCATTTGGCTTGCTTTGCTCGTATTACGTGCATTTGCCACTCTCGCAGATACGCAGATACTCGGATGCCAAGATACTCAGATACTCAGATGTTCGCACCGATGGATACTCGTCTGCTGCCAACTGGCAGCGGATCTTGAGCGGAATGAAATAAATTAAAATAAGCAGTGCCAGCTGAAGGCGAGAAAGCAACAGGAATACAGCATCCATATCCACAGGATGTTTTGGTCCTTTTTTGCCGACAATCCAAGCACTACTTATCCTTGTGGTGCATTCAACTTGGAGGGGCAAGTTGCCAAGATACCCAAGGGGCATGCAATCAAATATAAAATTTAAAATTTATATCAAAATTATTAAGTATCTATTCTTAAAGTCCTTTTCATATCCTTTAAAAAAAAATAGATACAAAAGATACGATATCTTTGCCTTTTCATATCCTTGCTCACAATTCATTCATTTTTCAAATACTTAAATGCTGCAACTGTCAGATACATTTCTGGTTTCCTTTGCCGTTTTCCTTTGTATTGTGGCTGCATGCAATGTGAATGTCCTTTGCTGTCCTCGCAAAGGACACGCAAGCAGAAAGAGAGAGAGAGTGGAGAATGCACAAGAGAAATCGCACAGAAGTAACTTTCTGGCTAAGAAGAGAAAACTTGCCGCAAACTTTCAGTTGCTGCGGCTGTGGCGACTATCTGCTAGATACCCGCTGGTGCTGGAAACCTGAACTAGGACTCGGATCGCCAGTAGGTGAGGCAAAGACTATCTCGAGTTTGTGGCAGAGGCCAAATAGCCGGCTGCATTCTGTTTGTTTGTGCAGATGTTCCTTTTGGTCCGTTTCTTGGTCTTGCAAGTCGCACATACAGATAGATTCGTATCTGTGTGCCTCGTGGGATTTTCGGTGCATGGCATGTGTTATACCATGGGACAGGTCAGTGTTCTCGGGAAAGGATAAGGGTTGGGCTAGGGTCTGGATGGGCGCCTCCGGACGGATGATTCTCCATTACGCAATGCAAATAGGCAACGTTCCGTAAACGTTTTTTGTTCCTTCTATTTTTGTTGCCTGTCAGCGCCAGGATACAATGCAACTGTCAAGGTTTCGCTGGCTGCCATTTTGCGCTGCCTGGCTGTTGTTTTCCCGCATCCACGTGCAACATGGGGCATCAAAAGGCGCCCCACAATAACTCGGGGAAAAAATGGCACGGCCAAAGGAGCCCAGCTCCGACTAATAGTTGGCATGAAACGAGGTTGCAGGCGGCACACAAAAAAAGTGAAATGAAATCAACTGACATATAGAGCCAGCAGCCACCAGAGCCACCCCCGCCGCCCCTCGTCCTCTTCAACTCTTTGCAAACAAGGAGGATGGCAAAAAAAAAAGCATAGAAGAAAAATGTGAAAAAAATAGGAGGCAAATTGTACCAAAATCCCGCAACGGCAGCCAGTGCACTGTGTACGGCCAGGATATGGCACACAAGCCGGCTTGCAGGTCCTGGGCCATGTCCTGGGTCCAGCTACAAGCACACAACCCACACAGCACAGCACCGGCAGCAACATCAGCAGCAGCACCGCAGCAATACCAGCAATCCCTGCAACAGCAGCAGCCAATGTGCAAAAAATAAAAGCACCAGAAAATATCTCGTGGTGCACATAGATTGCAAGTTCGTATTGTGAGCGCGAAACTAGGGAAAAAAATTTTTAATTGGAACAACAACTGTACAGCGGCAGCAGCGACGCAGCAGCACAAGGGGCAGCAGCAGCAACGGCCGCAGCAACACCAACACCAGCAACAGAAACCAAAGCGCACTTCAAATGCCGCATGGCCGTATCCGTATCCGTGTTCCAGTGTCTCTGTGTATGTGTGTGTTAATGAAAGAGAGAGGACATGCAGCTGTAAATATCCTGCTGTCTGTGTGTGTGTGTGTCCAAAGGACCCTCGAACGAGTCGCAACTGCAACAAGCAGAGTTCGAGGGCTTGATCGCAAGTTGCAAGGAACTAGTTTTAAGTTTAAATGGATTTTGAAAATAAATATTATAATTTAAAGATATACATTTTAAAGAAAAAAAATTTAAATTTTAATGATTATTATTTTTAACTTTATAATCGAAAACTTTTTAGACTATTTCTTTGAAAGTTTTTGAAACGATTATTTATAAAATACTTCTTAAACAGAATATTTATTTAATAAAAACTGTTCTTAAATATTAAAAAATCTCTTAAAATAAAACATTTAAAATTTTGTTCCATACGACCCCTGCCGACATGTTGCTTGCCAGCAAGTTCGATGTTGGTTCGCGGTTCGGTTCGCTTCGCCAGTGTTCGCCAGTTCGAGATACACCGAAAAGTATCTGAACGATACGCACAGTTGTTGTGTATCCTTCGAAGGGTGAAAAGTTTCCTTCAAAACCAAAACACCGCCGCCGCCGTCGCTGTTTTCGAGCGCTAGTAACGAGTGCGAGTGCGACTGCTATCCCAACTTTCCCGACGAACCAAAAGAAAGTATCTTTATGTTATATCCCTGGAATTAGATACACTGTTTTCGATGTGATCGAGTCGGCGGACTCAAAACTAGATAACTTGCCCCAGTTTCCGCCACAAATACAAATTAGTTACCAATGTGAAACCAGTGAAGATACCAAGATCAAAGCCACAAAAAAAAAACAAGAACTGGAGCAGATGTTGCATCTGCCGTTCTAAGTTCCAATCTCGGTTTCAACTTCGAGCTTCGCGTTTAGTTTCTGGCCCCTAATTACTGCCTCTTGGCTTGTTACTTTTGTGTTCCTTTCGTTTCGTTTTCGCGTCGCGGTTTGTTATTGTCAACTTTCGTTTTCGAGCGGTTTTCGCGGCATTTCCAACGGTCTAATGGATAAGGAACTTGGCCAGGACTAACTATAGTTATCAAGGACTCGCCATTGGGACAGCAGCAGAAATGGATTAACAACAAAGGTTTGTACTCGGTTTTAGAATACGATCATCAAAGTGAGGTTTACAGTGACTTCTATTCTATATTTTATTGTTCCTAATTCTATTTAATCAAAAATAAAAATCATAATTTGTAGCAGGATTGCTACTTAGGGTATATATATATTAGCTATAAGTGTATTGTATAACTGTAAACTGTTAGTGTAAGTCGGTGTCGTTGGCGGTTGTCGGTTCTGGCTCTCTCTCTCTGGTGCTCTCATCGCTCTCATTGCTCTTTCAGCGAGCAATGAGGGTTGATGCTGATCACGAGTTGAGAGCGGAGTCAGTCGAACACCAGCAGCGATCCGAAGCGGATCTAGTCAAGAATAATAAATAAACTAGAATAAGGAAAGTGTTGGTGTTTTACTCCAGGGACATCGTTATATCCCTACAAATTGGCTCTCAAAAGCCCCATAAGAAGTAATTCCGGGAAACCAAAAAGTAGCCACTTCCTCGGCCCTTGAAAAGACTCCAATTAATTAAAATAGATTGCAGCAAAGACAAATCCGTTTGGGGAGAAGAGACATTCCTAATTCACCTCTCGAGTGGAAAAAAAATACAAATTTTAAATTCGAATTCGTGTAAGACCGAACATAAACAAGATAACATTTGTTGTCATTAGACATTCGAGGATCAAATTACAATAAGTGCAGGCTCCAGAAATCGGCAGGAAGGCCCATCAAATCAGAGCCATCTAAACTGGGAATTCGAGAGGCAGCTAAGCAGCTTTATGTTCTTTACGAAGTGCAAGCAAAACAAACAACAAATAAAATAATAAAGTTTGGAGGCAGATGCCCCCAAAAAACTTCTACTTGTTGGGGTTTTTTTTGTTCGCCTTGAATTGCCGAAGATTGACAGAAGAACATTTGGCAATGAGTAATGACAACAGAGAACGCGAAAAACTGTTGCTGGTTCTGGGTGCTGGTGCTGCCAGTGGCTGTCAGAATGTATCTTCGGGTCGCTAGATACTTTTCGCGTCAGTATCTGCGCCAACTTAAATTAAAAAGCAGCAGGCTTTCTGCGAGTCTGCGAGTCACATTCTGAAGAGTTATGCCATTCGCAGAGCCATACCCTGAAAACGTGCCAGCAACATAACATAACACACAACGACAAAGGCAGGCAGGCAGGCAGATACAGATACTCGGATACTCAGATACTCGTAACTAACAGTAACGTGCGTACGCCAAAGGCAGAAACACGACTGCACAACTTGAAGACACAGGCGTCTTCTTTTTTGGCGCGCTCCCAGCTGAAGCGCCAAAAAAAAAGCTCAGAAAGAAAACGAACGAAGCACAACAGAAAGCGAAAAGAACCCAAACGGGGAGGAGGACAGATACAGCTACAGATACAACTGCGGACACAGCCACAGATACAGCCCACGCCCGAAGACAGAGCCTCCTCGGGAGCTGAGGCTGAGGCTGCCTTGACATGGCAATAAAGAGAATTTAAAGAAAGATAAATAATAAAGGCAAACAAATTGAGGCGCAGGCAGCGAAAGAAGTTCAAGTTCAACGGCGACCAGCTCTGTATCTGTATCTGTTGGATGCACATGTGCCGCCAACTGGCCGCCGCCGCCGCCGACAGCTACTGCAATTTTATGACTACATCTTGGGCATCTTGGACGGGCCTTACCCCCAATGAATTAGCAGATATGGATGCTACATGGGTTCTATATATATCTCGTATCTGAAACACCCACATAAACACCGTATGTGTGGATTTTTGTTTACATTCCGCCGTTTGGCGTTTTCATTCATAAAATACATGCCAAAAAAAAAAGAAAACAAACGAAAAACGAGGCATACAAGGAGGAGCATACAGGTAAAAAGGACACGCAGGCAAATTAAGGCTTTGACCTAGAGAAAAACAAACAAGAACCGAACATGAACTCCCCCCCAAAACACACGCCCACCCGCCCACACACCCACCAACCGTACACTCGTTAACAGTAACGTGCGTGACTTTGAAAGCATGCAACGCAAATGACAAACTCGTAAATCTCAACAATCTGGGAGGACGACTAGGAAGGGGTCGGGGCAATAAGTACCCGTGTACGTATACGTATTCATATATGGTTAATACTCGGCCGGGTATGCATGGACAGGCATTCAGCGAGGAGCAGTTCCTTGCATGGCTTCATTGTGCCGCACAGCACGTTTCATTTCATCCACACCTGCAACACCGCTGCCCCACCATGCCACCATGCCATCTAAAACCCACCAACCTTCGGCACAACTCAATTTACACGTGACACACAGAAGACTGAGAAGTGGAGCAGCAGTGGGGGACTGTCGAGCAAATGAACCCATGGAAGATATTTAAAAAGATATATTTTTTTGTAGATATGTAGCTCATATTCCGATGCATGGCTTTATTAAAAAGAATTTAATTCAAGAACAATATTATTAATTCAAGAACTTCATAAGGTGTGAAAACCTCGTATATTTAATTAGCGAGCATAAGACCCAAAGAAGTAGTGCTACTTCTACGGCTTCTTGAAATGTCAGCTTACATCAACCCCTTTGGGAAACTTTGAAATTTTATTCATTAAGTTGCAGCGAAAAGCATTTGGCAATTGTAGAACACATATTTGTGCATAAATAACCAAAACTTATTATGCAGCCAGAAATAGTTGCAAAACGTGTTGTAATATGCTGGGGCTCAAATTTTAATAAATATTTTAGCAAAACTGCTTTTGAACAATTCTCATATGAGCAAAAGTTGTAAACAAGCGCAGAATGTTCAGATACCATATTAAAATATTACATGGCAGCGGATGAGCTGGGGCAGGATCAGCGGCAGGAGCTGGGTACTTCATTTGCACAAATGGAGCGTCAGCTTGACAGTCAGACAGGACGCGAGTTGTGAGAGGATGTAGGGATATGTGGTGGCAGGATACTTGCCATCCTCCATGTACGTAGTTGAACTTGTTATAGAAGCGTGGGGTTTTAGATTAAAGGGTAAGTGACTAGTTAGTTGATGGTAGATTCTATTCCTATCTCTAAAAAAATATAATATTTGAAACTCAAGCTTAAAAAAAGGCATTTAAGAGAGCTTCCATCTTAAAGAATAACCCTATTTAGAGGGTATCCTTAGAGTCTAGAAACTTCTTTAAAATATCTACTAAATTTTCCACATTTTAGCCTTCTCCGTTTCTCATTGAAACAAATATAGAGTCAAACAACGCACAGGTAGCACCACCCCTTGGTCCTGTTCCTGTTTCTGTTCCTGTTCCTGTTTCTCCTCCTGCGGCTTCATGGCTGGCTTCACTTGCTCTTCCATTCTGCATTCTGCCCGGGCAACCTAGTTCTTCTTCCGCTGGAACTCCCCTGAACTTCTCCTCGTATACGAGAGTATGTGTGTTTGTAGAACTCGCCATCTACTCCCAAAAAAACAGCCCTCGCAGTCACCTAGATTCGTCTGCCATTTTCATTCCTACACTGCGACTCTGTTTTCCAAATGACGCATTGTTCTGAAACCCATACAAGGAGGATGGTCTCGTATGTGTGCCATCTATATCGGTGTGAGTGCGTCTGGGCTGCGTGTTTAATTTGCAAATTCAAAAATGAAAATAAAAAAAAAACATGGATATGTGGAATGTTGTATGAACATTATACAATGTACCATACATACATGTTGCAAAAATGTTCTGCATCAAGCATAAGCAGCAAACAAGAAATTTAAGTGAATTGCGGTCATTGTTCGTGCTTTCATAGTGTTTTTTTTTATTTTTCTCTCCATTTTTTAACCCACTCACACACACACACTAGTACTACATATATAGGTGGCAGTTGGAAATAGAAATCCCCGCTTATATACCCCCCATACTATATGCATAACATTGAAACTTCGCTGGAGAGCTTAGCGATAGGATCGGATAAGATAAGGCAAGTTCGGAATTCGATTACCGATTGAGTAAGTGGGGGAAGGTTAGGTAAACTTACGTAATTTATATAATTTTTGGTGTTATATCACAAGACGGACCAAGTCGCTTAACGGAAGTGTCAGTCCTGGCGGACCAATTTCAGCTGTTATCTGCCGTTATTTTGGGGGGAAAATGGTGTCTTATGTGAAGGTTCTAAAAACGGTATTATTTGGGAAGCTTTTGTTTGAATCCATTGGGTCCTGCGGAAGAGGAAACACTAATTGCAGACTGCACATGCTGCTGCTGTCGCCAATTTTCCCAACTCTTTGGCCCAATTTCACAAAATCGGACTCGGGCCGGATCGCAGAGATCAGGATCTTTATCGCGCCTTGTCAAGCGTAAGACTCGTAACTCTCCCAGGAAAAAAAATGAAGACTCAAGAGGGGGCGGGGGAGATGGGGAGGCAGTTACAGCTGCAGAAAACAGGACAGGATGGAAGGCCAGAAGTGGAAACGCGAAACGGAATCGCATAAAACGGAAAGTGCAGCAAATTGTGGCAGCTGCAACATTTTTTCTCTTCTGCTGCAGGTTCTCTACATTATTTTTTTTTTTCGGTTTGCTTGGCATGGCCGTTGGCCTTTTACCGTTTTTATTGAAGGCAACAAAGAAGAAGCAAACGATGATGGCAACTAATGTGAGTGAGACAGAGAGTAACCCAGTGGCAAGGGTCTGTGGCAGGGGCAGGGGCAGGGGCAATTGCTGCACGCAAATTGTAGTCGACAAAATAATCAGACTTTAATTGTCGTTCTGCAACAATGTGCAGTGGGAAGACCTCAAGGGAACCTCAAGGAACTGCACACACAGCCAGAACAATGCCATCCAGATGATGACTCAGTGGAGTTGTCAACCGAAATCAGGCGAAAAGTTTGTCAATTCGGAAAGTTCAGGACAGAGTCGAGGGTTACTCACAAATTGTAGTCGAATATAAGCTTAATGGGGCATAACTTGTAGGGAGTTACAGCCACAAAATGTACCATTTTAATTGGAAATTCAGAAAGGACATTGTTCAGGACTTTCAAATAGATTATTTTCAAATTTTGTGAGAGGTCAGGACTAAAGAGTTTTGAGGATTAGCTTTAAAGGACTACCTTTAGGCATTAAAAATTCATCAAAAACCCCTCTCTCGCTATCTCGCAACACCTAAACTGCCGCATATTTATGAATTTTCCCATCAAAAAACACAGAAATTCGCACAACTTGGGGCACATCCCAGTGCACACACGTCATAATCACCTACATCATCATCGCCGGCCCAATGAACTTTCTGAAGCGCAACGAAATGCTGGCTGGCCAAATGCAAAAGGCAAAGGACAAAAGGTACACCTGTGCCGGCCAAAATACAAGAGAAAAAAAAAAACAAGGCAAAAAAAAGATACAGGAGGGGGAATAAAAAACCTACAAAAAAATGGCGAAAAAAGGCAAGAAAATGACAACGGCGTTGAAATACGCTCCTGTGACTGTGTGTGTGAGCTACACAAGTGTATATGTGTGCTATGGGTGTGTGTGTGTGGGGCTTTACAAAGCCAAGCCAACTTGGCAGCATAACTTACAAGCCAAAAACAGCAACAACATCAGTGGGGCATCAACAGCGGCAGCGGCAATAAAAAGCCAGAAGTGAGTGTCCTTTAGCTCATTTTTTGTGCTGTGTTCTCTGTTGGGTTTTATTTTTTTTTTTTTTTTTGTATTTTTTCCGCTTCCTGCCTCGCTGACTTGGACTTGGCCAACGCCGCTCATTATACAGTCAAAGACCATAATTATGTGTTGAAGTTTGTAGATGTTTAAAGTGAATATAAAAAAAACGCAGCAAGAAATAAGAAACTTTCCAGCAAGGATACTCTGTATCTCTTCAAGAATATGCCTGACTAACCATTCTCGTTTTTTCTCATTTCAGCTTTCAATCAAAGGATTTGAGGACACAGCAACACTTTGGAATATCTCTTTTAGCCAACTAAGCATAAAAAATCACCTCCCCCTTTCGGCCAAAAATCAAAATTCAAGCCTCAAACTCAAAAACCAAAAAAAAAGCAAACAAAAAACACATCAAATGCATTAAAATAATATACAAACTTAAAAAGGAGTAGATACATAAATATTATTACTATTAAAGTCAATAGCAATTAACGGGCTAATGTTTAATTAATCGGTAAGCCAGGACCCAAGCAAACAAACAAACGGAAGACAAAGATTTTTAAGGAAGCCACAGGATTAAGCCTACACATTAAGTACAATTTACTAGACCTAATACTTAAATTATTTCAAACTGCAACTATTTTTGTACCCAAACAACATATTAACAAACAACAAAAACCAACAATTGAGAAACGAAGTTTAAACCAGAGAACAAAACTTAATCAATTTACAAGCAAGCAACAAAATATTAATCGACATTATAACAAAAAATAATATCACCAACAGCAAGTAACAAATATTATAATCTATCAACAACAAAAACCAACAACAACAACGCATAATAAAATAAATACAAATTTTACAAAATTACAAATTTACAAATTTTTTAAAAAGCCAACCGCAAAACAAAACAAATCGAAGTCTGCTACAAATTTTAAACTTAAAAAATAGCAAAAACCAAAAATAAAGAATAAACGATAACAAATTTTTGCATAGCTGCCGTTTTTACAACAACAACAACAAAGGAGTAAAGTACAAAACAACAAATCTTTAAAGTTTTCAAGCAACTTACAAATTTTTAAGCAAAACGAACAATTAAATAATTAATTATAATAGCACTTTACAATAAAAACAAGTATTTAATCAATATTGCATTAGTACACGCAAAACCAGTGAGTTCAAAATAAACGAATACAAATCTTGGAGTAGCTTCAACTTATATAAACCGATATATAACATTAGACTATAGAATTATACAAATTCGAGAGAGTGTATGTTAATACACTGGCCAACAAATTGCAAGAGAAATTTTTAAGAAAAACTACCTCAAACCGAACAAAAGTGTATTAAAAGTGTACAAAAAAATCTGGCAAAAATAATAATTAAATTTACAAAAAATTGAACAAAATTAGTACAAATCGTTGCGCCTTGGCAGTTTTGTTAGAGAACTGCATAGCCATGCCAGTGTGCGAGCTTAAATGGCGTCTTCAATTTTAGCCCAGAGCAGCTCTGGCGGTCCCGTCGACAGCAGCAACATTGGACACATCTCAGCAGCGGGTGCCACATCAGCATCGGCAGCAGCAGCAGCCTCGTCTGTGGAGGCCACGGTATCCAGCCTGCACAACACTCACCTCAACCAGCTGAGCAGCCTCAGTCAGCACTACACCAGTCCGTACCACCACCCACATCCGCATCCGCATCACTACCAGCAGCACTATCCCCAGCAGCAACACCATCAGCCGCAGCAGCAGCAACATTGGGAATACTATGCCAGGCAGCAGCAGCAACAACATCAGCAACAGCAGCAGCAGCAACAGCAACAGCCAGCGGCCACCACCAACGGCAACAGCAACAGCAACACCAACGGTGACACGCCCACGGTATCAACGCCTTTGGGCAGCAGCGGCAACAGCAGCAATCATGCTAGTGCTGCCAACAGCAACAACGGCAACAATGGCAGTAGCAATGCCAATGCCAATGCCATTTCCGCCGCCTCCGCCTCAGTAAATCCCCAGAACACGAACTCCAGCAACTCGAATTCAAACTCCAATTCCAATTCAAACGGCAGCTACACGCGTCCTTGGGAAATGGAGTCTAAGGATTCGGGACAGCCACCGCCCCAGCAGCAACAGCAATCGCAGCAGCAACAGCAACATCAGCAGCAACAACACCAGCAGCAGTTGCAGCAGCAACATCATTTGAAGAGCGGCTTTGAACCCTTCTCGAAGCTGCCCTCGTTCCAGAGCCAGTTCCATGGCTTCAATGAGCAGCTTCTGCCGGACGGGACTCCCATGCCCGTGCCGATGGCAACAGCAGCTGCAGCTGCGGCAGCAGCAGCCGGAGGAGCAGTATCAGGGCCAGGCTCAGTGCCAGGATCGGGAGGATCGGCCTCGCTGAGCGCCCTGCAAACGGTGGCCATGTCGCCGGCCAGCATCTCCGTCAGCTCCCCGGGAATGATGAGCGTGGGATCGCCGCTGACTCAGCTCTCGAGCCTGCAGACGAGCATCACGCCCCCCTCGGCGGGCAGCTTTCCGGCCCCACCGCCGCCCAATGCCTTTGCCCACCACCACGCCCTCAATCCGCACCACCATCGATCGGCCGGTGGCGGATATGCCACGCCCTACGGCGAACTGCCCATCTATCCGGGATTCGCCCCGCTAAGCGTGAAGAAGGAGCCGGGTGGCACCGATTTCGAGATGCTGCTCAAGAAGGAGGACTTTGATCTCAGCAACAGCAGTGGTGTTGCAGGTGCCGGTGGCATGCACCACCCCGGCATGCAGCACCACCAGCCGCATCCCATTCCCATGGGCATGCACACCCCGACCTCGTTCGACGGTAATAGCAACACCAGCTACCCGCAGACGGCCAGCGGGAGTAGCAGCCACACGCCGCACACCACCCAGCCCACGCCGACCACCACCACGCCGGTGAAGGCCGAGAAGCTGCTCCAGTCGCCGATCGCAAGGCTGGAAGCGCGGAAGAAAGAACGCCGGAAACAGAGGCCCAATTCGCTCGAGTCCAGTGCCGAGAGCGAGGCCAGCGGCATGGACGTCGACCCGAGTAATCCTGGCCAGGTGGACGCCGTCTCGAGCACCGCCAACTTCAAGAGTCCCCTCAGCACTCTGGGAATGGGCGACAGCAATGATGCCAATGCCAGTGGATGCGACAAGCAGGTAAGTGTCCTCAAGGTGGGATTGTTGGATTGGAGTAGAAATATCATGTCTACAAAATTTATAAAATCTTTAATATTCGAATTCCTGGAATAAGGATAACCCCCTTAAAGACATGAATATTTCTGATCCTTCGTGCCAACAATCCCACCTATCTATTGAGCGTTAGGGAAACGGGGGGCGAACTGGCAACCGCTGCGATTAACAGGACTACGGTCGTCGTCTGCCACCACCCCTCACACTCACTCCAATGCCACTGCCACAGCCACCACCCACCACCCACACTCACAACCACAATCACAACCTACACCACAACCACTCCAACGACAACAACTCCTCTTCCTGCTCTCTCTTTCAGTCGAAGAAGAAGCGCAAGCGATGCGGCGAGTGCATTGGATGCCAGCGGAAGGATAACTGCGGGGAGTGCGCCCCCTGCCGCAACGACAAGAGCCACCAGATCTGCAAGCAGCGTCGCTGTGAGAAGCTCACCGAGAAGAAGGTGAGTTCCCAAGTTCCATTCAGAGCTAAAGCTTAAGTTACTCAATGAAATTGGTAGATACAGTGGTAGAGGAGTTCACATTTACTAGATACAATCTTAGAAGTATCAGATAATGATTTAATAAAAGATAAAAGATTTAAGAAAGAACTCTAAGATATAGTCTAAAATATTTAGAGAAGTCCAAAGACAAAGAAAGGGTATCTTTTGGATACCTTCCTATGTAACCTTCTAGGTACTAAGATCAAAGGATTCTAGGGAAGGCTATAAGAGATATAAGATATATATGTTTAAGATATATGTTTATATGGGAAATGGATCCTAAGGATTGAAACATTAAACAGACTGCAACCTAATCCTCTAAATATAGTTTGTTGTGATTTATTTTTGTTAAGAAACCCCCTCTGATTTCCCATTGTGGCTAAACGGGCAGCTGGGAATCGGCCAGAACTGGTTTCTGTCCCAAAACGAGACCCGGCGGGCAAGTCGAGAGCTCACGAGATTCACATCCACAACATCCACATTCGCGATTCGCGGTCTTTCGCACCAGCGGTCAGTCACTCAGGATTTATGTCAGCGCAACAGATGTTCCGCGGCCAAGTGCCAACGCATCCTGTCTCTTTCCGCCCGACTCTCGCCCTCTCCCTCTGTCACTAGTAACCTACTACAAGAGGCCTGGAAATTTAAATGGAGTCTGGTGATGGGAATGATTCCGGGGAGGAGGGGGGGATGTGTATGTTTGTGCTTAAGTGCCTGCGTATGCGATGCACTCGAGTATCCCAGCATCTGAGTATCTGAGCCGTGCGATCCGACATCCTCGCATCCTCGAGATACATTCGCTGCGAAATCACTTAAGATGCCGCTGCCGCAGGCTGAGCGTGTCCTGTGAGCGGTTGGCAATCAGGTTGCAGATGTGTGCGCGACGCCAGGAATCTCAAATTGCCCAGCATGTCGTCACCCGAGAGGCTGGAGTGCTTTGAGAACAAGTTCAATGGCCCAAGGACCTCTAAGGAGTTCTCAAGTGATCGATACATGGGGCAATGATGGGAAGAATGTCTTTATATAACCTAGATTGGTCTCCAAGGGATTGTTTTGTTTAGAAATTATACAGAAACTGGCAGAAGCCCCTATATATGGTTGTCTTCATGTCCTAGATATTCATATTTTTCTTCGAGGGATTGTTTTAATTAGAAAATATATGAAAACAGATAGTAACCCCTGAGAACTCCATGAAATGTTTCTTCCTACCATATTGCAACAGACCAGCCTCGTATACAAATACAGACGTTCGTAAATAATAACAAGATCGGCCCAATATGCCGTGCTATATAAAATAAGAAAAACAAAAATAATAAAAACGATAATAACGAAACGAGGCAACGAAAACAATAATAAAAGGAAAGCAAACGTTGCTGCCGGCGTCGAGGAGCAGATGTTCACAAGTTACAAACGCGGCTTTTGATCGCACACACACTCTCGCATACTAGCACTCACACAGATACTTCCATACACACACAGATACAAACAGAACAGGCAGCACACACTCTCACAGATACAAAAACGCAGACAGACAGAGATAAATAAATAAGCGAGTGCCGCGATCAGCGGACTGCAAACAGGAAACAAAAAAAATTGACGATGAGAGAGAGATGGGGCTATACTGTGTGGAAAGAGATGGCAGCAATACAATTAAGGTTGACAGGACCGAGAGGAGAGCGGGCGCACTACGAGATACAAAAGGCCGTCAAACGAGAAAATGGCACGCAGAGATCTTCTACCGCTTTCCCCGATCCCCGATCCCCTGTCCTGATCCCCCCTTCCCCTTCCCCTTCCCCGGGTCCGGTCCACCCCCTCTCCTTCAGCTTGCACACAGCTGTGTCCATTGACGACACACATAGATAAATTTGTAAATTTCGCAGTTTTACTCTGAGGAGCAACAGTTGACATGTCAATACGCCCGGGTGTATCTGTATCTACAAGATACGCGCGGCGATAGCGCAACGCCAATTTCGTGTCTTGACTGTCTCTCTTCCTCTTTATATTCATCATCGTCCTGGCAGACAATTGACGCTTTAGTTTTATATCTTCCTTTGCTTTATCATCGCCATCCTCAACATCATTATCAGAGACTGTATTGTCCCAACTGCCACACTAGACTACGTGATAGGGGTTACTATATAAAATAATAATTATATATCTCTAAGCTCATAGAGTATTGAGCCTGAACTCTATAAAATATAGAAGACCTCAAGTCCTTCTCCAGACTTGAAATGGGTAGCACAGTGTACCATAAAATTACTCATGTCGGTAGTCATATATTTATGCCATTGTCCGTGTACTTTATAATGACAATGCTTTCGCGTTTTTTATTCGCCTTGGCCTTCACAGCTGGCTCTCTCGAATCCGATTCATTTTGGACCCAGTCAGGTTCTTCATTGTCGGCTGGCCATAAATTTTTTACGTGAATTATTTCATTCTATAATTTCCCATCGAATGCGGATCAATGGACTCCTCAACTTTTATTTGCGGTATCGGTTATTCTCTTTTATCGGCCAGGTCTTAAATTTCAAGATGAACTTGACGCTCGAAGCTCTTTAAAGTCCCACTCTCCCCATCCCCATCACACTTTTCACTTAATATTTTTCGTAATTTATTTTTTCTACTTTCACAAATCAGCTGAAAGGGCCTCCGGGCGTAAGTCATTAACTTGGCTATTTGAATGGCCGGGAAAACTGGCTCCCACACCACAGATTTTTTTTTCTCATCGGACAGGCCTATCTGAGAGGATATTTCCTGTGACGCTGGCAGTGTTATTAGTATATTTTTTTTTTTGGCCGGTTTCCTTCGCTGGCTTTCTTTAAATATGCAGTTTTTTCTTAGGAATTTTCTCATTAAAATTTGAACATTTTTTTTTTTCTCGGATTTTTTCTTGTTGGCTTCCACAAATAAAGGAAAACCAACAGCAGGCAACAGAAGCAAATATTGAAAGTGTCTGAGTGAAAGGAAAGTTGCCGAAAGCCAAAGGAATCAACCCCGAAAGTCCATTTGGAGTCTGTCCGGGGTTTGAGTGATTGAATGTCCAAGGATGGCTTTCGACACAGAAGGACTCTGCCTCAGACCTTCTTCTTCTGGCCTTTATTTTCAATTCAAGTTGCGCTCCAACTTCATTGAAGCAAATGCACTGCATTGAAGTCACTAAGCATCGCCCATCTCAAGCCAAAGCGACTTAAAGGTTTTGCGCCTCGTGCATACGAAATGTCCTGATACTGGCACATGCATATGCGGAACACTCGCCTCGACGTATCCGGAGTCCTGACTTCTTTGGGCCAGGACGAGTGCAATGCTCCTACTTGAAGCCAAACACACACAGGAGCACAGAAACATTCCACGTTCGTGACACACTCTCTTGGCAAACACCCACTAAAAGGCAGGGAGAGAGAGCACTTGTCAAGGTGGATACTACACTGAGAAAAAAATAATATATTTAAACACCTTTGCTCTCAAAAATCATACAATTTAAAACCTTACACCTTTTCAAAAATTGTACAAAATCATATATAAATCTGTCTGTATATCTGTTTCTTTTTTAAACATTTTTTCTTTGTGTCTTTTTGGCTTGACACGTTGGCTTGAGAGCTCCTGGAAAACAGGATAATACACACACACACACATTCTGAAACTCACACATAACTGCAACGTATGGCGGTAATGATGAAGTTGCCGATGATAATGTCGTGGATGTGCTTCATTATGAGCATGTTGTGCAATCTGATACTCGGTCGTGGTCGTGCTCCTGGCATATCCAGTTGCACTCGGGCATCCTCTTTCATCCTGGCACTCCGCTCTCCCTTCCCTATCCCTTCTCGCACCTTGCCGGTTTTCAGCGCTATCGACATACATACATACCCTTCTGGTCGCAGCTCCTTCCGCCTGGCCAACTCTGAAAAGTATGTTTTGGGGCAAAAACGTTGTCTTTTTGGTTAATTGTCGCTTTTGGCCAGGCACACGACTGCCGCCCCCTCCTCATCCCGACTGGAGGACAGCGCCTTATCCTTCAATCATTCAATTTATAGGCAGCAATATGTGCGTTTGTCATTCGATAAGTCCCCAAAGATGCCTCGAGGCATGCCTCGCAAACTCGAATCTGGAAATTTTGGTTCTCAGTTTGAGTTTGAGTTCAATGCTCCTGCCTCGACTGGCAGATGAAGTTTTGTTTTGGGTTTCCAATATGCACAGAGAAAAACGAGGGTGCATTGCAACGGGGGAAGAACTCTTTATATTTAATTGCAGGCTCGACATAAGCTTGCAAGCAATAACCATGATTACTATGATTTTTGGTATATATTTATCACAAATGAATGAACAATTGTCCACAAAATTGAATTGAAAATTCCTCACAGCTTCCGTTGTTTTATTTCGAACTCGCATTGCATATTCATCTGCTGGAACATCTGCGACTCACGCTTCCCTGCACATCTGCTAGCATTGTGTGTTAGAGTCCTAAGCCAAATCTAAGAGTAATACCTAAGCCTCATGCCCGGCACACTCACATGCCCGCACGTCCTGAGGTCCTTTCGAACGGATAGCACCAATGCATGTATTTTTTTTTGTTCGTATTTATTATACTATATAGTATTTTAAGCCGCTTAGGTCTTGCTACTGGGATTTGTGTTCGTCTTTTAATTACCAAAATTTAATTCACAACTTTAAAACCACAATTAAATATGAGTATTTTGTGGTGCTGTTCTTTTGCTTTTATCGTTTTAATGGATTTTCATTTCTGATTCTCTTGGGAATGGAAATTCAGGCCGTCCTGACAGCCAATTAGTGTCCTTATTTTTTGTTAGCTCAGTGTCCTTCTGTCCTTATAAATATTTACCACTCCGGGCATATAAGCTTTTTTTTAATAGCCCCCATTTGGTTCTGGTTGGCGTCTAGCCATCGATACATGATTTATTTTATTTGTAATTATTGCTAATTATTTTATGCATCACAGCTTATTTGCATTTACAGTTGGTTTATTTTAATTTCCCTGTTTTTTTTTCTTTTCCAGGAACCCAAAGCAAAAAACGTACGTATACACAACATTTTCATATAATTACATTTTCACTTGCGGGAGTAGTATTCAATGATTATTAATTTATAATTATGGGCAAATGCATTTTTATGATTAATCTTATTTAATCCACGAATGATTTTCGCAGGATATTAAAGTGATTATTTACTAAAAGGGGGACATGAAATTGTATATCCCTCCAGAATGTATAGATAGACCCTTAATATTCAAATTAATGTTGTCACTCCTGTATCTTATATCTGGGAATTCCATTCTGCATAGTTGTACAAAATGGGGTTTTAGGTGACCAATGTTATTACGGATGCACGATTCCCATTGTTTTGGACTATGCAGATACAGATAAAACTGTATCTTTCATCTATGTATGTACTTTTTGTGGTGGTTTTGGTGCTCTTTTTTTTACCAGCAGATTTTCCAATTTTTTTTTTGTTCTGTAGTCTCTGCATAAATTAAATAATAAAATGCTCGAGTGTGTCGGTCTGTGTGTCTGCGCAATTGAATGCTTTTGTTGTTTTCTTTTTTTTTTGTAAAAACAGATTTGATTCTGCTCATGTGGATAATGGTTGTGGCAGTCGGGTTGATCTACTGTGGCTGCTTCTGCTACTGATTCTGATTTTGATTTGGACTATGGTGCTGCTGGCACTGGTGGTGGCTGTTCTTGCGGACGACAATCAGCCGGGCCACGGTCCGCGGTCCACGGTCCTCACATTTATATAAATCTGCGCTGATCATAAAGCGTTGTTAAGTTTTAATAAATAAATGTTTACATCCTCGTTAAGCTGCCAGCGCGTACATTTGCATTGATTGCACCATCACTGACAAAATGCAAAAAAAACGAAAAAAAACACCAGAAACAGAGACAACTTGAATGCAAATTAATGTTATATAATTACGCATGGAACACACTGCGTATACTCGATGCCAATTTGCATACTGACTCTAAAGCCGAGCTAGGGCGGCACAAGGCTAAGAAAGCGCGAGGGATGACCGAGTATCCTTGTAATAGTTAAAGGACAAAACTACCGCATAGCACAGGAATCCTGGTCTCGCTTTTCTTTTTTTTTTTTTGCCCCGTAATGAGTGCAAAATCTGTTTCCATCTCGCTCTCTTTTAATGAGACAAAAAATCCATTCCGTAATGAGGCCCGGGGCCGTTGAAGCATTATGGTAGCTGCGACGGTGGGGGCATAGGTGGTGGCTTGGGGGGGGGGGGGGGGGGGGCCACGGGGCAGGTGCAATACGGCAATACAGCAATTAAGCAATTTGTTGCTGTTATTGTTTATTAATAAACAAACAACAAGGCAACACACCGAACGAACTCCAGCGCTAATTGCCACAGCAACTGCTCAGCAGAAACAGTGAGATAGAGAGAGGCTGAGCCTGGGGAAGAGAGACAGAGCTCAAATAGATCAAGGATATCCAGGGCAGAGTGCACCTAGGAGCGTGGAACCCTTTTTTTCTTCTATTTTTGAAGTGCATTTAACCCTTTTGCCCTGGCCCTTGGAATTTTTCACTGCCCGCTGGCTCAATTTAAATATCACCGATGCATGGCCAAAAAGGGTAAGGGGTGCACTGCAAGAAAACTAATAAGAAAAGTAAATAAATAATAAGCATAATTTTTTTTTTTTTAGTAGCAGTTTCTCCCAGTGCACAATTGCTGGCGAGTGCAAGGTGCAATTGCAGCGCATTTTTCAGCTTGACCGACTCGTCGTCGTCGGACCCTTTTCACAGCTTATTCCTAACTGGGCGACAAACTAAGCAAATTCGCACCCCAAGCATAAATGGCAGGAAAAGTGACTGGGAACGAGGGGGCGGACCTGCGGCCGGCGCGGCAGGACAGCAGGCCGGAGTCAGAGTCGGAGGAAACGGTTGTCATTTAGTCCAGTTTCCGAGGGGTTAAATGCACCCATAGGCGGGTGCAGATACACACAGATACAGATACACGGTTATTTAAATGGGTGTATTTAACTGTGTTGGCTTAGAGGGTCAGCAGGTTACAAAACTTACTAATTGCTGAAGGCCTTTGGCACATAATAATGACAGAGAAGTCAGCTAAATGGGGCACTAAGCAAGGGCTAAAGTGCCGAGTGGTAACTGGCCTAAAGGCAGTTTTCAACTGGGAGTATGAATTTTTCATTTTAACCAGTATATTCTAAGGGAAAGCTCCAGAAAAACTTAAAAATATTTGATTCAAAAATGTCTTGTTGGATTTAGATACAAATTAATGGGGAATCGATCTAGGAATCGTTTTAGGTATTCCTTTGATGAATCGGATAAGTATCGACAAAGATATGGCTTTTGATTTGGCGCATTTTAGCCTTTGGAGGCATTTTCAGAATTTTTTATAGGAACTCCTTAGAAAAATTACGATTTCATCTATAACTTTAGTAAGGTATTCCTTTAATTTTTAAGGCCAGAATGAAAGGAGTATTTCTCAGAATTAAATCAAATATTACATTTTATGGATTACGTTTCGAGTGGCTTAGAATTCGAAAAATCTGTTACTCCCTTTCCAATTCCAATTTAAATATGAAACATTTCCTGCATTGGCTGGCAATGTTTCGTTTCCTGCTTTCTGCTGGAACATTCCTGTTACCCACTTCCTTTCGGGGCCCGGACCAAATCCGTTTAAGTCAAGTGAATCAAAATCACAAAAATATATAAAAAGTGAGGCTCAGGACCGAGGACCGCCTTACAATTTCAATTTTCAAATGCTTCCCGGAGAAAGTTCTGTTGCTTGTTGTTCTTTTTTTCTTATTTTTGTGCTTTGCTTACAAAGTGCCTATCAAGCTGTAACAAAAAAAGCAACAAAGCAACAACAACATGATTGCATTTTGACAACAGCAACAAGGACAACAACAACAACACAAATGGAAAATGGAAAATGCTGGCATATTGTTACAACAAAAACAAAGAGAAAGCAAAAGCAAACAGGCGAAAGCGAGACAGGACGCACTTTCCAAATCGATTTTTGATTATTTTTGCTTATCATTCTGTTTGCTGCCTCCTCTCTACCGCCATGCCCTCTCAGTTAAAAAAAGGACGAAAAATAAGGACAACAACAAGGAACCGCCGTAAATTCAATTTAATTTTCTTTAAATATTATTTGAGACAATTTTTGCCTGCATTACAAGGAAAAAGTGGAATACAATTTTTTCCACTCTCGCTCTTTTTTTGTGTGCAAAGTTTATTTTATCATGTTTACTTTCAATAACTTTGCCCTTCCACCCTCTTTCTCTGACAATTTCCATTGCTCGTATAAACCTGGCCAAAAAACAACAAAGCCAAAAACAGAAAAAAAAGACAGAAAAAAAGAGAAAACAAATTTCAGTTCGTTTGCTATTTATTTTATTTATAGCTGAGAGCCTTTTTTGCATTTTGGCGGACTTTTTGTTTGTCGGCGCAAATTGAAAATATAATTGAAACAATAAATTGTTGTTTCCGTGCGAAAGAGTTGCTTTCAGGGATCTCTCTGTGTTGTTTCAGTTTCGGCTTCACTCGACCAGAAATATATGAATTCTACTCGTCTTTTTCGTGCTTGACTTGTTCCACGAAAGGAAATGAAAAAAAAAATCAATTTAATTTCAGCTTTTTACATTTTTTTCTCCATTTTTTGTTCTTCTTAGCTTTCCCAGCTAACAACTAAAAGTTGGTCTCAGTTCTCTGACCAAAGTCAAGTCATTTGCCAAAGTACGAAAGTCCTGCCGCGCATAAACATCCCCTAACGTGGGGGTGGTTTGCAGTCAAGACTCAAGCTCAAAACGAAAGAAACGCAAAAAAAAAAAGAAAAAATTAAAGAAATGTTTTCAACAACAACACAACAAAATACAACAAATAAAGTAAAAACTCCACAGAATCAGCAGCAGCAACAACAACAATGGCCGAAACGTGCAACATGAAATGCGCTGAAAAAATTTCATGGCACGTATAAGAGACACTGAAAGAAAGGGTCTATAGAAGAGGTTTTAGGGTATTTAAAATTTCTAATAATTTCTTCAAGTGTAGCTTCAAAACTTTGAGCAGGACTTTGCACTTAGCATTTCCATCTGTGCATCTGTATGCGAGTGGGTGTGTCAGTGTGATATCAAAACAATTTAGCGCATTGCATTACAAGTTGCAGGAAAAAAAAATACAAGTTGCAATGCAAGTTTTCTAATTGCAATGGCGCCCCTAAAGGATATTAGAAGAGCAGGACTTCAAGGGGTTAGAGATGGGGGGGACTCCGTGGGGAAATGTTGTTGGCACGCACTCATAAAGTGTTCCGATGTTGCTGTTGTTGTTGCTGGCACATCATCAGCTATGCAAACAAATACGCATAAATATGCACACCCACACGCACCCATGTCCACAACACGCACCCATGCCAGCTTTTATGCAAAAGGAGTAGGAGGGAAAAAGGATGTGAGGCTCGAGCTCGAGAAGAGGCGAAATAACAAACTCAACACGCACAGCAGCAGCAGCTAGAGCTAACGGTACATGTGCAAATATACATCACCTCTCCCCCATCCCCATCCCCACCGCTTGCCTCTTACGTTCTTTTTAAGCTTCTGCCTTACGCACTTTGCGTACGGAAGAACAAAGATGAAGAAAAGAAAGCACTGCAATGGCTTCTTGGCTGAACTCCTTTCACCTTTTGCTTCAGATCTTCAGAGAGCATAACCCTCTCGACAGTACAGTGCGAGAAATACTTTAATTCGAAAAGTTCAAAGCTCCAAATAATGTTTCAATAGGATTAATTAGCACTTATTGCAATATCCTTGAAGATCAAAGAAGGGTTCCCCCTTCAATGCAGCTAATTTAAGCCCCATAGGCCCTTTGCGATTCAAAACTGAAGTGTCAGGACTTGCGGTGGCACTTAATTGATATTCACTGTTTCCCAAGGATGACGCACTTTTCTGGCCGTTTTCCCCTTGCAGTCGCTCTCAAGTAGTTGGTATAAATATTTGCATTTCACAGGCCGCCCCAGTTGGCTAAAATCCGGGGGGAGATTCCAAACCAGAAATCGTGCTTGGCTTGTCACCCTAAAATACTGGGGAAAGAAAACGGAAAACGGAAAAAATACACAGCCCCCCACAATGCAATTCCTTGGGCCCCACATCCCAGTAGTAGGTACGTCGATTCTTTGGCTCTGATAGGAAGCCGATGCTGAGATGCATGCCTTTGCATCTTCTGGCTGTGCTACTTTGTGGCTGTTAATTATAAAAATTTTTCCATTTTCCCTCATTTTAGTTAAGCAAGTGGAGGAAATTTTCTAAGCGAGCGCTCAAAAGCATGCTACAATTTTTCTCCCGCTTTATATTCGCCATTGCGGCAGCTTTTGTTGAGAGTCCATGTACTCTACAGATGTACATATGTATTTGCACATATACGTGCCACCCGGTACATAAGCCATATATATGTATTTAGACTTGTTTGAGCAAATTGCAAGCAAGCAGTTTATGCTGGGTGGAAAAAAAAAGTGAAGGGGCGTTCACAACAAAAGTTTAAGAAAAAGAAAACTGTGCAAATAAAACTTTTTGCTTTCGTTGGCGCGGTGCTGCTTTCCACAGCTATGGTGCTAGTGCTCTGTACTTTCCCCCATTGCAAAAGTCCTTGCCAAGGGTAAATGCAAAGTTCGCACACACTCATCCTGGAGCAGTGCCAGTGAGCCACGCTGTGTGTGAAAGTGGCAAGCGAGAATTCCGCTGGTAAATGCGTGCTGGCCAAAAAGATGTTGCACGAATAGAGGCAACCGAAAACCGACAAAAAATAAAATGTCAGAAGAAGCAGCAATGCCAAAGCAAGAGTGCAAATAAAATGAAGAGAATTGCGAAGGAAGTCGGGCTTTGATTTTGTACCGAAGAGAAGAAAGGGGAACAGAGGCGTGCTGCAGTTGGCAAAACGCTTCACTGCACTTGACTATTATTGAAGTTGGAAGCCAGGACCCGCAGAGCCCCCAGGATCCCCCAAGTTTGTCCTTGCTGCAAATTGAGTTGTTGTTGGTGCTGCGAAACTTTTGCCTTGGGGCATGCTGCAGAGCAGCAAAGGCAACATCTTTGGCACTGGCATCCTGCCATTCCACCATTCTGCCATTCTGCCATCCTGGGCATCCTCTTCATCGTCCTTTTTGCATATTTTAGCGCGCGATTCGTGCCTTCGCCTGCCTTGCCACTTTTTGCATTTTTTATGTGTTGGTAGGTCATTGCACGTACAAAAGCCACTTTTACTGCAGCTGCCACTGCCACTGCCACCGCTGTTGCATGCTACTGCTGGTACTGGTGCTGCCACTGCTGCGAAACTTTCCTCTGATGCTGATGCTGCCAAATTAAACAACATTTGTAGAGCCAAAGCGTGTTGTTGAATTTTATTTTCAATTTATATGCCCTCCCTTCTCGCTGAAACTTCCGCTGGAGGAGTTCGTAAATTCTATTACCATTTTGCCAGTTGAGTTTAGGTAATTGCGAAAATCAATTAGATATAGCATCTTTAATATTTATATCAGATTATGGGTACTACTACGATATAGCTGTAGGGTTAGTTGAAGGATTAGATAACCTCAAGGGGAAAATAATGTAAGTTAGTACATTATAGTATGCAGTTTAGGAATAGATAGAGATATATTTTGTAGAGTAATTCTCTAATTCCTGAATATAATCAAGCTCTACAATCTATTTAATGTATTTTAATGGTCAGACTACCAAGAACCACTCGGTGGTTCCATCAAATGCAATTTCGAGTACTCCACCACGCCCCCTCTTTGGGACATTATTTGCATTTCTTGTTGGACCAACAGCCACAGTCGATGCGAAAAGTTTCTAGCCCGCATTTTGCATTTTTGCAGCTTTGTGGCCGTGTCGCTGGTCCTCGCTGGAATATGCAACCGAAATGGCTTTTTAATTTGCGATTCGAGCTGGGCGAAAACAGAACTGCACAAAAATACATAAATCATGCGCTGGATTTCATGCAAAGAATTAAAAATTAATGCGATATAACACGGTGATATGGACCAAAACAAAAAATGCATTTCAAATGTGATATCTAGAGATAGAGGGAGAGATATATGGAGTTCTATAGAGAGCTATAGTGAGTAAGGGAGATATACTTCTCATATATCTCACAACCCAGGGTCGAGGACTCAGTTTTCTGTTTTTTTTTTTTTTATTTCAAAGCCAACAGCACCGGCACATTTTTATCGATTTTCTTGGTAATGCAGGCGTTGAAATTTTTGCAACCCCAAAAACCTTGGTGAATTTTTCTGCCACTCGGTGGCATCCCCTCCCTCCTGTGGCATGTGGCAGAAAAGAGACAGCAGCCCTGGACCACGCACTTTTAGAAAAATACCAGAAACGATGGAAAAACTGAGAAAAAAACGTTGAACAGAAATAAAAGGAAAGGAGAAACAAGTAGAAAAGAAAGGCCAGCAAAGAGAGTGGGTGGAATGGGTGGACAGGAGAATGGGCGGACGGGTGGATAGTGCGTGCGTGTGCGTTGAACATTGAAAAGGGAGACAAGAAAAAAATTCGCAATGAGGGTTGAAAATAAATTGCTTTTAATTTGATTTCAACTCAATTAAATCTACGAAATGGAATTTCAAATTAATTCTTTTCTCCTTTTCCGTTCCATGAGCTTCAATTTGCTCACTTTTCTCTCTATCTTCAGTATTAGCTGCCGAAGGGGCATCCCGGACTCCATTATCCATTATCCTTGCTTGGTCTTCGTGCTAATGCAGTTTCATTACCACTCATCCTCAAACCCACAAGCCAAAAATATAACTAATTAGTCGAGTTCCATGGACCTGGGAGTTATCTGCTCAGTACTCCTCGGGGGCTTTGCAGCTGTCCTTGATTGTCCAGATTAAGGTCCCGCATTTGTATGCTCTGGGATGACTTTTAATTAAGCGAATTAAAAATTGTGTAGTTTCAAAGGGGTTTCAATTAAGTAATTTATTTGTGGTATTGAATTCATAAAGCGACAGAGATGACAGAGCTTAAAACTGGCTAGAAGGAACAATAGTTAATAGATGGCAGTTGTCTCGAAGGACCAAAATTTAAGAAATGCCCTCAATTATATAAAAGATTTTAATGCTTTCTTTAATTTAGTAGTTTTTTTATGATGTTAAAAAGGCATAATAGACTTTAAAACTAGCTCCAAGGACCAATAGTTAACAGGTTACAGACTTTAAAGCTGTGTCAAAGGACCAATACTTGAGAAACCCCCTCAATTAAACACAAGATTCCAACGCGTCAATTTTCGTCAATTTCTGTGCGTAAATATTTCATCCAGGCCCTCGAATTGTGTCAGCAAATGGTCCTTGCTGTGATTTACCCTTTTTTGTTTTCATTTGGCTCATTTTCTGGGCTGTGGCTTCTGCCGCCTTCCGCTACCTCAACAAACAATAAAGCCCGTCCTCGACGTCCCCCTCTGAACTTGACCTTGATATATTTGTGAAGTGAGCTTTTTAGCACATATCAAAACGGTTACATCTCAAGGGGCGCACAAACCCAAATCGAGGGGGTGGCATAGGACGAAGGACGAAGCACAAAAGGGGGGAAGTCGTCTCGCAGTTGACATTGAAAATTTCGCATCTAAATTACGTGTAACAAATCGTCGGATGACGCATCGGAGAAAGCGGATATATATACCACGTAGGTATGTATCCGCCAGATACTTGACTATATATATATATAGGGGTTGCTTCAATTACTACAAAAACCGAAACTCACCCCCGACTCGGCGAGAAGTCAACCCCCGAAAACGGAGAAAGGCCAGAGGAGTGGTAAGAAAAGGCTGACAGCCGCAATCAAAATGGGATATAAGCCGTAAAAAGCAAATCCTGCAGGCGTCGGCCATATTTTCCCCCCCTGACCACCGCCTCAGCCCCCTTGCTTAGCTCCAGTTCCCCCTGCAATCCTGTGTGAATCATCATCATCGTCAGACAAAACCGGAGATTGAGTCACGGCGTGAAATTTTTGGGCAACCTTCAAGGACGCCCGGCTAATCAAGGAACTCCCGGTGGGCGGTGGGGGGACAGCTGGGCGGCTTTTGTTGCCTTGGAGACCCGCCTGCCACGAAAGTGATAATCAAAATAAACAGAGATTAGGGCGGGCATGATAACCTTGAAATATTTTGCCTACGAAAATCGATTTTCCTGCCTGGGCGTCGTGTCTGGTGGCCCAAAAAGGGTTGCCCTTGGTGCAGCAGTAATTAGGATAATATTTTTTGGGGCAGGTCTAGGTCATTGCCACGAACTAGGCCGTTCACTTTATGATTGTACTTTTGATAAGCTCATCTGTTGGTTTACTTTAAGAGGTTAAGGGTATATAGGATCTGATATAGGTCCTGTATCATACATCAGCCTTGGAAAAGGGTTGCCCAAAGCACACACACATTTTGACAAACTTGAGAACTTTTTATGGCTCATTAGTAGGGGTAGAATATTGCGAGGGGTTGCCTTCTGGCTCCTGTTTTTGCCAATGCTCTGGTTTCTGTGTAATGTTATTGCTGTTTTTGTTGTGGTTTCCCCCCGCCCTCCACAAATTGTGTCATAAAAAGCCAACGAGCCCGCCCCGCTGAGAATGGGGGACTGAAACGAAGTGGAACCTACCACAAAGCCAATTGGGCTAGGTCAGGGCCCTGCCGAGTTTTCGGGCCCGGCTCGGTGTGCGTGTGGCCTTTGCGGTTAAGCCCAAACTGGGGCTACCTGTTGCTGCTGCTGGTGCTGGTGCTTGTGCCTCGGCTCCTGTTGTTATACGAGCCTCCACAGACAAGCTTTTTTTTGAGCGGCTCATTATTGTATCGCGGCAGCTGCCACCTGCCCCAGCTCATCATCGGGGGCTTCCTTTTAATAAAAACTAATAGCCCCAATTAAGTCAACATGCGTTTTGTGCCTCAACATTTTGTTTCTCTCGCTTTTTGCATTGTTGGCGCTAATAAAGTCCCCAGCGAAAAAAGCCGAAATGCAGTTAATGGAAAAAAAGGACGAATGATGGTCTGGAAACCTGGTCTCCTTTCAACAGGAAATGGCTGTGAAAAAAATTGATTTAAAGACGGTTTCACTTCAAGGCTCATAAACTGTCATCGATTTCTTGTCTTCTTTAAACAATTTTTGTTAAGAAATGATGGAGCTTTTCGGGCGACAGCCTTTACGAGCTTCGTGCTTTCTGGGTAGCCTACTTTTGGCCCGAATTTTGTGGGTCATTGTCCTGGTTCTCAATTCCGAACTTTGGGAATGGAATTTAATTGCTTTTGGAGCTAAAATTAAGATAAATTCCTAAAAGAAATCACTTTAGAAGACCCACTTCTTAGACACTTTATAGGAATTTAAAATCTTTGAAAGTCTCCTCGTCTTTTCTTGAGTATTCTCCTCCCTATTCTAAGCACAACTGTACCATACTATGAGCATCAGAGCAAACACAACTGTACCCAAACAACTACAAACATTGTCGTATCAATTTCGACCGAAAACACCTCAAGATCTTGAGGAGACAAAACCTAAATTTAGACGCCACCGAGCAACCCCAACTTGCCGCCACATTCAAGTCGTAATCCCAGGCCCCAGTGACATCGTCTCCATCTTGTACTTACCATCTCGTGGCAGTCTTTCCCCGTTCCGTTTCATCATCATTGGGGGGCTGGCACGCTCTCAACTGAAACTCCATCTCCATTGCCATCGCCATCGCCATCTCCATCTCCAACTGCAACTGCAACTTCAGCTCTGCATTAAAATAATTGCTTCCGAAATGACAACTGCTGCTAAAATTGAAAAGAGCCCTGTACGCAGACGCATTTCGGTTCTTGGTTCCCATCTTCACATCTTGCAGCTCCCAGTGCTCAGTATCCAGTCTCCAATTCCCGGAGCCCCTCATCCTATTGCTCGCCCCAAAACGATTGACGTTCTTGCAACATGTGTGCGCGCCTGCGCGTGCCAACAATGTAAAAGCCGACTGGCGATGGAGATGGATATGGAAATGGAAATGGGAATGAAAATGGGATGGTGGCTTGTTTTGGGGATGTGGCGGCATACTGGGGATGCTTGGTGGCAAAGTGAAGTACAGCCAACAAATTCGGGGGCAAGTTTATCAGATTCTATAAGGATTGTATTTGAAATATTTTTTTTAAAGATGTTTGGACTTAAATTCTAAATAAAAGTACAGCAATTATAACATCTTAAGTATATTTAAACTTCCTATAATTTCTCTCACTGTAATGGCGTCGCTTATTTACCGTTAAGATGCCGCGGCTGTCAATCAGCCACCCAAACGACTCAGACAAGGGCATTCCACAGGCACTCCTGCAAAGATGTCTGGACGTGGATCTGAATCTGGAGCCATATGTCGCCTCCTGTTCCTCCTCCGCCTCCTCCTCTTTCTTTTTTCGATCTATTTTTATCCGGACTATGACTTTGGAGCAGGGCACGCCTGCGCACAAACACACACCCTCCAAAGATTTTCAATTTTAGTTTTCCAACTTTACCGTTCGTTTCCCAGCACTTGGACTAATGGGTCTCTCTGGTGGAGACCCGGCTTGATATTTATGAGTCTGCGCCGGAAATAGACTCCGCCCGGACTTATTGGTTCCAACAGGCGGTTTAAACGCTTAAATACACGGCATTCGGTTGCAGCATTCTTCATGCTTATTGGAATTATCTTTGGCTGTGTTCCAGAGTTCCAGGGTTAGTTTAAGATACTTCGATCCATATGGTTTTCTCACTATTTCTCACTATGATGTAATTTAATATGCCAGCCAGTCGTACAAGAGGTTAAATGTCATTATTTCTTGGTGAGGAAAGAGAAATTATTTTTGGTGCAATGGGAACTATTATGACTTTTCGTATCGGAGAGCCTCCATTCCAGGAAATACTTTAATGTCCCTAAAGAAGATCATTAAATGGGGTAGCAACATCCCCTTACACATTAGATTAAGAGATTTTAATATATAATTCTTTTTGGATTGAAAATTTTATGTATTAAAAAGTAATAATGGGCTATAGATACTTATGTTTAAAGACATTCTTTTGGATCTCTTGAATACCTTTTTTTTACACTATTAGACCTCTATTTTTATTATATTTCTAAGCACTTCTTCACATATTTATATGTATTTATTTATTACAAAATTTTCAAGAGAGAATTTTGAATACATTTTATAAAAACCCTCCTTGAAAACAAGACATATTTTCGTCATAAAATCACAAATAGTCCTTGTAGATATGAATTCAACTCGACTAATGAATTCTACATTAATTCTACATGCGCCACCTAACGGTACATCAAGGCAAGGCTTCTTTCTATAGCCAATAGATGGCGCTACTCGTCTCATACACAATTTTTCCACAATGTAGAATGTCAAGTCTACATTGGGACGTGTTTTGGGACATGTAGAATAAAGTATCTGTATTCCTAAGACAGTATCCCAACTTGGAGAGCCACAACTCCTCTTCCAAGACTTACAAATTATTTTTTAAAGAATTTTTTTAACCATACAACTATTTAACAAATAAATATTTTTTAAATTATTTTAGATCGTCTATGGAGCCGATGGCCAGCCTGTCCGAACCGATTCAAAACGCGGGAGAGGCAAAGGAAAGGCCACTCTAGCCGGAAATGGATCGGCTAATGCCCCAGGCATAGCCGCCGGCAATGGCACACCAACAACTGGGGTAAGTGACGTAAGGCCAAGTGCCCTTTTTTATGGCCCCCATTCCGAGCCCCTTTTTTGGCCAACTCCTCTGACATTTTATCCATGGGAACTAATTAAGTCACGCGACGAAAACCGGCAGACAGACTGTCTGCGGTCGAGGGATTGCCCAGATTCCAGTTACTCCAATACCCAGATTCCCAGACCCTCTCAGACCCTCGGATATTGTTGTGTTTTAAGCGGCATGCCGCAGAAACGTTTTCCACGTCATCAGTCGCTTTTGTTTGCGGCCGAGACTACACTGAGAAAAGTGGGTTAAGGTTTCAGTTGCATGAGAATCACTTTCCTATTTTAATAAAAAAAAAACATTTCCTTTGTGTAATTCCGTCATCGGATTCCCCGAAAAGCTGTCTGCCAGTCTGACAATCCCTGTCCCAGACACAGTGCGAGACATAATCTCTCCGCCACAGGCAGCCGACCGCACGTAGCTGGGGGTCACCGTCATAAAAACCTGCCGGCAGCACCAAAGGAACCCAAAAGCATCCAAAGCCCCAGAAGGAGGAGAGAAAAAAGAAGCCAGCAGCCACCAGCAGCCACCAGCAGCCACCAGAAGCAGGCAAAGTTGTGCCCGTTGTGTTGACTTGCGAAACTCAAAGGCGAGCCACTTGGCTGCGGATGTGGATGTGGATGAGGCAGCTGCCACAAGCCGCACGTAGCAGCCAGCCAGCAGCCAGCCACCAGTTACCAAAGCGAAGAGCCAAGAGCCCAGCTACTTATTGTTGCCAGGGTTTTCCTCCACCATCCTCTGACATCCGTTGCTCTGGGGACAGCCAGTGGGTCTGGGTCTGGGCCTGGGTCTGGGTCTGGCTCGGGCTCTTCTGTGGATAACTCGAGTAATGACTGGAGTGAACCGGGAAAACGGTACTGCCAGTGACTTTGACCTTTCGGGGATTTCCCTTTCAGCGGAACGCAACATCCTTGGGTGTCATGTCGTTGGGGATTCAAGGTCGGAATGTCGTAAAAACTTGACACAAGCTAATACAATGAATAAATGGCAAGACAGTGAGGGCTGGATATGAAGGACTTAAAGTCATAGGAAGCTTAACATGACCTTAGCAGGAGAGTTATAGAAAGGTTTCTTTTAAGGACTTACCACTGTACTTACTTGGCTAGACCACCCATCACTCAAGCCATTTGATGAGACCTGCCTTCCCGTCACTCCAAGTCGACGATTTGTTTGGCAAGCGACTTGTGGCAACAGCTGGGATCCAATGAAGCGTTGATTATGTCGTCACAGCGACTCCCTGTTGTGGCACACACATCCACGTCCACGCACGCACAGGCAAAGGCACAGACATCCTCATCCAGCCGACTCACGTGAGGCTCCTCTGGCCACAAAATCTCAACAGGTTGCAGGCTGGTTCCCAGATATAGAAACTCTGGTGGGGGCGGAGGAGAATTTCACCAGGAAAAGTGGCGCTGGAGCCGCAGGAGCTTGACATTGAACGGTCGTGGGGGTAGGGAGGAGCATTCTTGCCTCAAGTTTTGCGGCAGATGTCTTGGCATCAGCTCTGGCTTCTCCATTACTTTGCCCCTTCCTCCACCCCTTCATCCGCGTCGTGCAACACTTGCAAACTTTTCCAGCTCCTCTGGCGCATTTTCCAAACGGGGAAAGTGAAGTTTTTCGGTGGCCCAGTGACACGGCCACGGACACGGAACCGGCAACCGAAACACAGAAAACAGAGGCCACCATGCAACGGGGCCACTATATTTTCATTTTCCCTTCTTTTTTTTTTTGGCGGAGCAGCCAATTCAGGTCGCGTTCAGGTCGCACATAGTTACACCTCCGTCCTGAAAAAAAAAATAGTGGGTCAGGGAGAGTCAAATCCATTGACAGTCCTGGCATTGGGATTTGGCAAGGACAAGTCTGGCCAACTGCAGCTCCATGGTCATGGCCAGGGGCAACAATTCCAACCCAACTTCCACCTCGGCCACTCCCCAGCCTCGCCCGGGGCTTTCGCATCATACACTGAACAAAAATCTGAAATTGTTGGCTAATATTTTATCTTCTAGTAGAGATAAACTGGATAAATTTCTCTCTGTGGATGTTGCGGCCTTCATGTTTATGTTTGCATGCAGTTACCAACATTTTTGGCCCGACCATCCAGTCAGCCAGTCAGCCAGTTGGCCATTGTTCCGTTGTTCAGGCCGGGTCGGATTGGGTCGCGTTGTGGCTTAAATAGCGTCGAGGAGACGCGTCGAGTTGGGTTTTTGGCTTTGATAGCCTCGCCTAGTCCACCAGCTCTCTAGCTATCCAGTCTACCATCATCCGCTATCCGCAATCCCAGAGCCCGGAGTCAGGGTCGCCATGTCGGCTCTGTCCTTTGGCGACATCAACTTGTTGCACTTCTATTCAGCCCGATTTCCATGCCTTTTGCTTTCCCATCTGGCTCTGTAAAATCTGCATAGACATGGGTTAACATGGAATGCGACTGGTGTTGGCTGGACAAGCCATGGTTGCAACACTGGACTACATAAGAGGGGAATGGATTAAGGAGAGAAAGTGGGGAAATTCCAACCAATCCTAGCTATTGTTTATTTGAGGAAGAAACTCCCTTAAATCTCTGACTTTTGTAGCTCAGTGTAGTGCCCACATTGCACATCCAGGTTGCATTTTTTTATAACCCCATCCCACCCATCTGCCACCCACCTGTGCATTTTTTTTCCACTGGCCTGTCCAGCTGGGAATGGGGCCACATTTCATCGTCCGTCGTCCATCGTGCCACAGTAGCCGGTGGCAATTAGTCAACACATGCCCCGGCGATGCAATCAGCCTGTCACAATGTTTGGACATGTCGGCAGTGGGTTAAGGGGCGGCGGGGACGAAGGGGTTAAGCCACACGCTGAGTAGCCGCTGGCCGTTGCAATTGGAAGCCGTGCCTCCAATGCACTTAACGTCTAATTAGGCGGCGCCTGATGGAGAAAAAGCGGCTCGACGGGTTCCCCCAGCCGGCTCACTCGACTCAGTTGGCAATGTCAAAGCAAAGGCTTTTTAAGACTTCACAGCCACACCTCGGCCATCGCTCAAAAACGCCTAAAAACATGGCCAGAAGCCAAAGGGGAGCAGGAGCTGGTGCAGTTGCCAGAAGAAGCGGTGGCCAGACATAATCGTAAATGCCAACATGTCGGCGCCACGTCGGCTGGCGTGGCTACTTCAGTGGCACCACCAACCGTGACAGCAGCAACAGATACTCCAGCAACACCAGCAACAAGGGGGACGACTCCTACGTGCGATGGCGATACAAGAGCTTACAAAACAGCTCGTAAAAAACAGACCCACGGCACCAGAAGCAACAGCACCAGCCGCAGCACCAGCAGGCGGCAGGCAGACAATTTGTCGTCCAACTGTCCGCATTGGAGGCACCACCATTGCAGGCAGCCACCAGCAACAAGCCACGGAAGCAGCAGCAACACTTGCCACACAGAAAACAATCATCCAGAGCTAGTTTATACTTCTTAAATCATATTTGGAGTTTAGGTAATAAAGGGCAAAGCGATTTCTTTCAGTGTATAGTGGCTGATGTCCCAAACTGTAAGAGGAGAAGGCGACAGAGCGACTTTTGGCAGCACGCAGCACGTGAGCAGCCGGCAACCTGTCGGTTTCTGTGTCTGCGGTTGCCGCTTCTCCCTGCTCGTTTTTTGTGCTTTCCTCCGCTTATGAGGGACAGGCGGAAGCACAGAGGAGTGGAGGACGGAATGGCAGGCAGTCAGGCACCCAGCCAGCCAGCGATCCCGTGTGGGTCTTAAGTCGAACAATGAAAGCGCTGAAAGCGGCCACGCAACTGGCAACTGGCAACATTTGCTGCCACAGTAGTGAACGGGACACGCCTGCGGCACCTTCATTGAAATCCAAGCCAACAGGGCAGGAGCAACAAAAAAAAACCAAAATACAAAAAAAAAGACCAGGAAAAGAACGAAGCCGAGAATAAAAATAAATAAAAAACGAAGGCAGGGAAGCCAATGTCAAGGTTGTCGCTGTGGGTCAAGGTCGTCCGGGTACGGGCTGTGGCCATAAAAAATACCCTCAAAAGCGGAAACAAAAAATAAGGGACACAGCCCAAAAGGCAACCTCCATCCGGCCCGACGTCCTGCCGTCCTTGCGTCCTTGCGTCCCATGTCCTTCCTCGTCCTTGTATCCTTTCTAATAATAAAAAGGGCAATGAGCTTAATTTAACCCTTTTCGGGTTGATGTCCTTCCCGCACAAATCCCAGTCCCAGCCGCAGTCCTTCGTCCCTGCGCCACGCGCTGCCACTTGACCCTTTCTGGGGAAACTGTTGCTTTTCCTGCCGTGCTGCGTCAAACATCCTTGAGCCTTGAGCCAGTCAACCTAAAAAAAAGGTCCTTGCTCGCATCCTTTTTGGTGTCGTCAACCTTTTGTGAGTCGCTGACTTGTAACTTTCTGCTGTCGTTCTTGCTCTTGCTTTCGTATTTTTTGTCCTTTCTTCCGTTATCAACTGTTGCTCGGGGCCAAGGAGCGGTATTTGCATGTCCTTTTTGGCCGGAGTATCCTTTTCGGGCAGACAAGTCTGGCGAGCGTCTGGTCCGGACCTAGTCAGGACGGGATGGTCCTTTTCAAAGGTTTCCTTTAGTCTTACAAGGTTGATTGACCTTCGAAGGGTCAGGACATTTCCCGCTTTTTTCTTTCTTGCTCTCGTTTCTCATTTCTCTATCTCTGATTTCCTTTTTAATTATCCTTGGAAGCTCCTTTAACTCGATTTGAAAGTTAAATTCTTGCTATGGCATGTTTTTAGGTAATTTTTAGCCTTCTCTGTCCGTAATTAATTTTCTTGTCTGCAACAATGAAATTTACAACTTTTAACGTACAAATACTTTTACGAAAAAGGCAGTTGCCAACAAAGCCGAGCACTTCCGTTTCCTGCACACACACACAGAAACACACAGGCGCACACACACAGACACAGAGCCACAAAGAGAGACTAAATTGCTGCAATAAATTTGAAATTCAATTTAAAATGAACATAAATTGCTTCAACTTTCGAAGCTTGTCATTTTTAAAAAACATTTTTCAACTAACACAAGCCCAAATACCAACACACACACATACACAAACACACTAACACTTCAACACACTCACATAAATCGCATTAAGCGCTTTAAGGCACAAAATGCTGCCATAAAAATCGTTTGCTCGTTAATTTCTTGTGTACTTGTGTGCGTGTGTTTTTTTTTTCTTTTTACTTCTTTTTTTTTGTTTACTGCTCTCGCTTGTCTTACGCGTCCCCCAACCACGCCCACCGCCCACCACCCATCGCCCCATGCCTCCATCCATTTCCTTTGCTTTTCCACCAACTTCATGGCCCGTACATAATGGCTGCCAGCTGAAGCTTCAGCTTCCTCCTATATACCACTTGATAAATGTGCACAGCAGACACATACACACAGCCACATACACTGAGACATATACACACACTATAGCATATATATATTTATATATATATGTATGTATAACGTATAGCTATATTGGGCAAAAAGTAAGCAAAGAACACGAAGGCAGAAACATGGCCAAGAAAATTGAACTCAATTGATACCCAGCAGAGAGGGTTGACTTGGAAGTAAGAAAAGAGAATAACTAAGGTTATAGGGTATCAGGAATAGAATTTATAATTTAAAAAACCAATTAAACTTAGAGCATCTTTAAGTATAAAGTCTGCAAAGTCCTTCATAAAAAACTCCATTAAACATCTCAGAACTCTAAAAGGTAACATAGGTAGTTATTCCTTAAAAAAATGATTCAAAATACTTTAAAAAAGTCTTTAAAATCCCCACATACCCTTCACAAAGTTCAAGAGGTATCCCAAAGTTGTTGTGAATGGAAATGGAGGTGGCGAGGCGATGGCGATGGCAGCGGCAGCAGTAAAGCTTTTCAATTGCCACCCCCACACAAATGCGCGTCTATAATGCCTTATATAAACCAACTCTCTCGGCAGCCCCAATCACCCCACCACTCTACCACCCACTCGTACTAACACTCACATGAATGTGTGTATCTGTGTGTCTGTCTGAGTTCGCTTGAGGTTGAGGTTGGCTGAATTTCCAAGGGGTGGGGCCCGAAAAACGCCTCTCACTTTAATTTTGGCATGCATTAAGTGCGCTCCTGGGGGTTGTTTCCCGTTATTATGCCAAAGATATATGTACATACATATATATATATTTTTATATTTGTTTGCACGCGCGAGCCATTTTCCATTTGCCTTGAAATCGGCGGGGGCTTCTTTAAAATTTTTGATTGCCTACTTACGCGGGCATTGCGGCTAATTGCATTTCATGCCGGCCAATTGCACTCTCCCTGTCTCTCTCTCTCCACATCTCTATCTCTATTCCGCTTTTAGTCATGTGTGTGTGTGTGTGAAGGCTGCCAGACAGAAACACACACAGACGGAGAAAGGAGACTGACTGGCGTTGTCTGCGATTAGTTGCAACCCTTAAAATGGTTGCTGCATTGCTCATACGACCCGTTGGACGTTTTTTGCCGGCTTCTACTTCGGCTTTGTTTTTGCCCGTCTGCTGACGGTCGTCGTCTTCTGGCGGAGTCTACTTTTTCGCTTTTTGGAGTCGAAACTAATTTTCTTTGTTTTTCAATAACCGAACCCAGCCGATGCTCTTTGTCTTGGCCATGTCTGGCCAACCCCCTCCTGAATTATTTGGTAGCCGAAATGTCAGTGTCAGTGCCGAAAATGCCAAAACGGTCATAGACATCATGCTCCAAAAGGACATCTTGTGGGAGGGTAGGGATAGCATCCCTGTCTGCTCTGTCTGGAGCTGACTCGTCTGTCTAATGCACATTTGATGGCATTCGCTAATTGCTTGATTAGCAATGCGGTTCCCACGCCCCCACGCTCCCAGCCGGATGTTCGACGGAAACTTCAAACGATTCTGCAATAATCCTCCCCGGAGTCGGGCATAAATAATAATTAATAAAGGAGACAGGCCAGAGTGCAGATACACGCCCAAAGATCCGAGACCGAATCCGAGGATAAAAACGCAATATAGATAAGAAATAATAATAAATTTAAGGAGAGTGTTTAACCAAAACCTAGAAAGAAGAAAACCTGTTTTGGCCAAATACACAAAAACTATAACCAATATTTGCGCTGCATTACGTTTTCGTTTCACCTCAACCGGCTGCATCTCTGGCCACTTTTTCTCGCTGAAAGCAAAAAGGCCAAAACAAAAGCCGGGCAAAAAGGCAGAGAAGAAAAAGCTGAGAAGTGAACACATAAATTACAGGCAAGCTACGACCAACTACGAGACAACTAAAAAAAGGCAAGAAAAAAAGGTCGACTTGAAGGAAGATGAAAAAAGCCATGAACATGGAAAAATGAAAATGATAAATTGCAAACTGCACATAATTATGCAATTAAAGTTCGACGTTGTACTATGAGGTACATTCCTTACTGCTGTTATTATTATTATTATTTTTATAGAATGGGTTGAGGAGGAAACTAGAAGATATTGCTTCACAAAAGATATAAACCCTTGATAAAAAAATATCCAGTAAAGGACAATAAATTGGATTTATCTCTTATATAAACTGTTCATAAAATTAATTATTTTCTTTTGTTAAATCCTTAAGAAATATATATTGTCAACTGTGTTTACAACGAATTCGCATTAATGAACGAAAACACCACGGAAAATTCATTTAATGCAGAATGCAAGCAACCATTTGCAATTACACTTCAATATGTATGTGTGTGTTTTCGTGTATATGTATGGGTGTATGGGCAAGTCACAACTACCAATGTAAAGTGAAAGAAACTACGAATATTTTTCGTATGCACGCCCAATTTAAAATTAATTGCCAGATACAAAAGAACACAGGCAAAATGATGATGACAAGCAAGGGGCGCACTATGGGGCCAACGAACACTTTTTATGGCCGAAATTAATATCTCGAAAACGAAACGAGATATTTCGGTTTGGTTTTCGGATTTGAGTTTATAATAAAAAAATGAATATGTTTTATGATAATGGGCGTGGCACCACCTTTTTTTTTTAAAGATATACCTATTATAATATTTCATCATAAAATTCCGTAAAAAAATCATAAAAATATATGTTTATTTGTCTATATTTATTTATTGAATAATAAAAAGGCACTAGTGCTCCTTAAAATATCCATTTACATTAATGTCAGGCTTGACGAGCTGTAAATAGTTGATTTTAAAATTCATGTAGAATAATTCAAATATTATGTTTAAGTACCTCATTTCTATTTTTATTGTATTTGTTCTTCGGCTTGCAGTTCCATATCAAAAGAAAATTCAAATTGATCATCTGAAAGGTCCTCTAAATGCGTATCTGAAGTACAACTTACGCCATCAAGCAATTCAGTAACTATTAAAAGTAGGCTTAATTGCTTCTGAGTCCGTATACGCTTGATACATTAACGGTAGAAATGAGTGGATCGGATGTGTCAAATGCTCTTTGAAAAACATCCGTAAAATGTTCTATTCTGTTGGTTTTTCTTGCATGGTGAAGCCGATCAGACTTGTAAATTTTGTTCCTTGATTCTGCTCCTTCTTCTCCGAAGCATCCCACTGGAATTACTGTGTTTTCTATTATGTCACTCGAATGAACAAGGATCTTATGAACAGTTGTTGAACATCTTATGAACAATGAGTATTTGTTGCCTTTTTAGGACTTTTAGCTAATAGCTGTAAAACAAAGGCGAGATCAACTTTGCCCCCTTTTTGCGCTGCTGCACTCGCTGATTGAATTAGAAGACCTACATTTCCTGCCATGCGAGAAGCAAGACCTGATGCTGCCCTTCTTATCGTTCTGTAACTCCTAACCGCGTATGATAATGAAGGTCGACCCACGGATCGTCGGTTCTTTGTTTCCATATGCACAACAGTTTGCGAAGATAGCCAAACAGCATGCCTTCTTCTAAACAATGCTACATTTCTTTTGCAACTATTCCACTTTCGTGATAAACGGTAGCAAAATTGTTCGCTTTGGACTACTAATTTTGTATCTTGGTCTTCAGATATAGGCCCATTTACACTTTTCCTAAAGCAATCCAAAATAGCAGACTTCTTTCAGCTTTTCGTAGCAGCTGATTTCCATTTATCGAACAATTTATCGTTGCTCAGGCACTGACCTAAAAATCAAAATACCATAAAAAGTTCAAACATATGCAGCTTAAGACTACATTCATTTGAAAGAGGACGAAAGACACTACAACACAGTACAAATATTAAGGTGAAACTAGGTTACATTTTTTTGTTTACTCCATTTGAAAAATGTACTTCAATTTAGCTTTTACCTATTCAGGGGGTACACAAAAACACACACTACAAAAACAACACGATCAATTCCTACAATGGACACCCACAAACACTTAGTACAAACCCCTTTGGTTCGACTGCATATCAAACATAAATGTTTTAAATCCTTTTAGTCCACTAAAAACTCTTTTAAAAAACGAAAATATTTTGCTAATCTACCACGTGTTTTTTATCGGCACTAACAGTGAACTTTGACAGCTAATAACATAACAGTGTTGATCTCTGTTAACTTTTCTGTTATGCATCATTAAAGCTTGATGTTATCTTAAGTTAATGACGACATTAGATCCTTTCTTTAAAAACTTTTAAAAAATGACTTATGGCCACAAAAAGTGGTCGTTGGCCCCATAGTGGGGCGTTGGCAGGAGGCAGGAAGTTATTCTGGTGTTTCCACACACATACATATACGTATATGTGTATGTGTGGGTGAGTGTCCTGGCTGTGCACTGAAGTATGCATGCAGAAAATTAAAATTAATAATTTATATATTTAAAGCGGGGCGAAAGAGCAAGAGACAAGACGTCGATGTACAAAAATAAATAAAAAGGAGAACAACACATAAAATAGCCAAAAGTAAATGCATTAAATGAGAAAAATTACATTTTCTGCAGTCTGGAGAGTGCACTAAAAATATTCACAACAGCAACAGCCTGCCATGAAAACAGAAAACAAACAAATTAAAAAATTATTTTCATAATTGAGCAACAGAAGCGACGGCAGCTGTCCCTGTTCTGTCCAAATAGAGGCGTGTCATGGGCGTAGGTCGAGAGGGGTGGGCTATGGGGTACAAGTGCAAGGAAACGTTCAGCAAATTGCAGTAAATTACAGGGCCACAACCAAAGTAGGCGGGGCTGGGGGTGAGGCACAGCTTTTGGGCCGCTAGATTGACAAGTTCTTTAACTTCCAATGGTAGTAGCCCTAGGCAGGAAAATAGTTGCTTAATCGATGGTTTTCATTAGTGTTTTATTGATCAAGTAATCACACTGATTTGACGTTTCCAAATTGCTCTTTTGATTTCTTAATTGTATATACAGAGTTCTCTCTAATAAAAGGGAGTTTTAGGAAACAATTTCGGATAACTATTCAAGAATAATTAATACAATTTTCTCTCTGATAAAAGGGAGGTTTTAGGAAATAATTGCTGAGTAAGAAAAATTAATATAAAGATCCCTCAGTTAGAAGGGAATGTTTAGGAAATATATTTGGAAATTCTAAGGACTAACAAAGAGAAGTTTTATTAAAATTCTTTGACAAATTCTATTTATTATTTTCTTTTTAAAAAGTTCTCTCTTGAATTTTGAAATATTTTTTGAATTCAGGAATTCCTGCCTAAATTTCCGCCAAAGATTCTAATCACTTTTCTGGCCGAGGGGGAAGTCCGCCTTCTTCCGACCGCAAAACTTCCACGCCGTCCTCCCTGTCCTGAATAAACAAATTCTTTTTTTAGGTAAACCCCTCCCCTCCAACCCAACGAAGCCAACTCAGGACAACAAATTGCCAAACGTTTTCCCATTAACATTAAAATAAAAAAAAAAATAAAAAACAAAAAAGAAATACCCTCGGAACAACCCTTTTTGGGCGAAACCACCACCCTAGTTATTCCCACACCCCGCAAAAATGTACCGCATTGCCTCATTTCATTTGCTTAAAATTCCAATTCACTTGAAAAACGAAAATTTGAATATTTTACATATTTTATGTGTGTGTTTGTCTGCCTTTAGATGTTATGTTTGTGTTTTTTTTCTTCGTTTTTTATTTGGTTTTGCATTAAAGAAAATTTTGTGGCATGAGTGAGAAATAAAGGGGAAACAAAACTGGCCACTTTTTGTGCCAGAAATTCCAGCAGCTAATAATAAAAAATATAAATAAAATGCAAAAAACAAAAAAAAATGCTGCAAAGAAAATAATGTTATACGCCGGCCATAAAAATTGTTGCTTATATAGATGGCCCAGGAAAGTGGGGAGTTGGGGAGGCGATTGCTACAGGCTTATAAATAATTCATACGAATTGCGCGTAAAAGAAATTAAAAAGAGAAAAAAACAGAGAAGACAACTGAAAACTCTGAGGAAGTTTATTGATTTTCTTACGTGTATATATATACGTGCATATTTGCGGATGTATGTATGTATGTAAGTACAACCCCCAATAGCTTTAAAGACTAAAGGCGAGGCTGATATATAAAAAAAAAAATGTAAAAATAAAGGCAATTTTTATTGCAATTTGCATGAATAAACTATAAAATAAACATATAAATATAAATAATGTGTGTTGCCACAGAAACAACAAAAACAAGAAGAATAATAATAAACAACAAAACTTCACAAGAAAACAAACAAAAATGAAATGAAGGCAAAATAATCGAAGCGTGGGGTCGGCATGATGGCTGAAGGAAAAACAATAAGAAGAAGTAGGGAAAAACAAAAATAAATAAACGAAAATTGTTTCTGCTTCTTCCAGCCCACCTCCTGACCCTTCCTGACCCCTCTATAGACCCCTCTGAAGCGTCCTTTTGGCCATGTTGAAATCAAGAAAAATAACAAGAAGAAAAGAAGGAAAATTTGTGCTGGAAAGCGAACCGAAGAGAAAATAAAATAAATTGCATCATAAAAACGGGCCGAAAGTAGGAGCTGTAGAAAGATAGAGCGAGATGGCCGGCTAAAATAAATAGCAAGAAGAGGAAGACATCCGGGTTGCAGAAGAACAAGCACCATAAGATGAAGAAGAAGCATCAGCAGTTAAATTAGAATTTTATGCAAATGAGATGTATTTATAGAGCAGATAAGACGGAAAAACATCAGGAAGTAGCAACTGAAGCGGAGTTCAGGAAAATTGATCAGTTAATTATGAGGATTTTGAAAGAAAAACTATCACTTTACGCTTAACAACCTTATAGTTATTGTAATAAAATATAGATTCAAAGAGCTACTAGTAGACTTATAATAGAGATTTTCTATCTAACCTTCCAAAAACTTTAATTTCCTTTACAAAACTACTCCCCAAAGCTAATTCTAAGCTTAGTTCCCCTCGAAAATGGGGTTTTCCCCTATATGACCTACAGTGATGTCTATATTTTCCACAATTCTCATCTAATTCTCAAGCGGAGTACCTTAAATAATTTCTAGATCGGTTCTCCACCATTCTGCATCAAAATCCTGAGACAAAATATTTTTCAGATTTTTTGTCCATTTTTTGTGATGGGATCCCTTGGAAATTAAGTTTTTCCCTATAGGGTCCACAGTGATGGCTATATCTTCCACAATTCTCATCTAATTCTCAAGCGGAGTACCTTAAATAATTTCTAGATCGATTCTCCACCATTCTGCATCAAAATCCTGAGACAAAATATTTTTCAGATTTTTTGTCCATTTTTTGTGATGGGATCCTTGGAAATGAAGTATCCTTATCTTCTTCTGCTTTATAGTTATTGTATCATAACCCCAATTCAAAGAGCTACTATTAGATATATAATATAGAGTTTTTGTAAAAAAAACTTCTAATAACTTTAATTTCCTTTTTCAAACTACTTCCTAAAGCTAATTCCACAAACATTGGCATAAAAAAGCAAAGAAAAGGTCAAAACTGGAAAAAGTGAATATGAAACATGTGATATAAGTTAAGTGATACATGTCTGTGTGTGTGTGTGCTGGGACCTCCCCCTGTTCAGGACCTATCCTTTTAGATCTCCGGCTGTAGGTGCATTAAAACTTTGATAATTACATAACTTTTATGTATATGAAATCTCGCAAAATGTTTGGCTGCACATTTTTGCCGCAGGCACTGCAGGATGCAGTCCAAGGGGGCGTGATGTCATAGCGGCAGGGGAAGGACTTTTCAGGGGGCGAGGACCATAATAAATAAACGTAAATTTTGCATGTGGCGAGTTAATGCAAACACACACACACACACACACTATTGCACACTACTGGCAAAAGATATACAAGCTCTGGATGAATTTTTGGGGCATGAGAAGGCGCGGGGCAAAGGGGGGCAATGTTGGTCCAGGAAAATGTAAAATTAATGCATAAAGTTTACAACAATAACAGTACCAGCAGCAGTAGCAGCAGCAGCTACAACAACAATGTCCACAACGACAGCCACAAAACTAACAAGAGCCGGGGCCAAATAAAGACAGCAAATGCGGGGCATGGAAAGAGCGAGATGGTGGCATGGGGCTGGGGAATGAAATGGAGAAAGATATTACGAGTAAATAATGTTTGTCGAAAAACGTTGATAAAAACTGGCATAGTTTATGTTTATTTTGGGTTTCTGCTACGCTTACCTTTTTGGCAACAGAATTACATCAGAGGGCGGACTAAGCCGCAAGGAGGCTGATTAAAACCGGATGCCGGAAGTTCTCGACTAATAATTTAAATGCCAGATTCTGGCAACATTTAAATTGAAAGTCTTGAACCATTGACAGCATGTCAAGTGCCTTTGTTCGAGACAGAGACAATTACCCATCAAGTGGAGTATTAAAATTTTTCGTATTCCCTTAAATGCAACATCTTGTTGCACAGAACGTGGATGGATGCAAAACAAGCGCCAGGGGATATAAACAGTTTTCGCTTTTAATTTCAAAGTTTCGTCGAGCTGTGCAACATTTTGTGGGCGCTTATAGGGGGGCGTGGCAGTTAAGCAGCCAGCGCAAGCTGCTTTTAATGTTCCATTAAAACGTGGCATGGCTCTTATTGTTGTTATTGTTTTTTGTTGTTGTTGTTGCTGCTGGGGTCAGCAGCAATGTCTGCCTTGGAAGCGAAACTAAAGCCATAAAAGCGACAGCAACAACAACAACAAGCCAGAATATATTGCATTCGAGAAGAGGAAGAAGAGCACACAGAAAGCAAAAAATAAGAAAAAAAGATGGCGGAAGAAAAACAACAAACTGCACATTGCCCGCCATTTTATATTATTATTATTATTATTATTTTGGTGTGTTTTCATTTTATGAGAGAAAAAAAGCACAGGGAAAATAATTTTAAATATAACAAGAAAGGAAAGCTAACTTCGGGCGGAGCCGAAGTTGATATACCCTTGCAGTTAAAACCGGATATATATCGCAAACATCGGATTTAGTTGGCCGATCCTTATGATTACATTATAATAAAACCAATTAATTAAATTACAAAATCTAAAAAAAAGTCCCAAGCTTCTATCGTCAAAAAAAACAAAGTTGTTATTTTTACTAAACACCAAATACCATTTCTGATCGTTCAGTTATATGGCAGCTATAAGATATAGTCGGCCGATCCTTATGAAATTTGGTAGGTTGGATCAACTGACCAAAAATAGAATCTGTATGGAATTCCAGCATTCTATCTTCAAAAACACGAAAGTTGGGTCATTTCCGATCGTTCAGTTATATGACAGCTATAGGATATAGTCGGCCGATCCTTATGAAATTTGGCACGTCGTATTGTTTTGCCAAAAATAGCTCTCATGTTAAATTAGAACTTTCTAACTTTAAAAACACCAAAGTTATACCATTTCCGATCAATCAGTTATATGGCAGCTATAGGATATAGTCGACCGATCCCGGTCGTTCCGACTTATATACTGCGTGCAAAGGAAAGAAGGGTGTGTGCAAAGTTTCAAGTCGATAGCTTTAAAACTGAGAGACTAGTTCGCGTAGAAACGGACAGACAGACAGACAGACGGACAGACGGACAGACGGACAGACGGACAGACGGACATGCTCATATCAACTCAGGAGGTGATCCTGATCAAGAATATATATACTTTATAGGGTCGGAGATGTCTCCTTCACTGCGTTGCACACTTTTGGACAAAATTATAATACCCTCTGCAAGGGTATAAAAATAGCTAAAAATATATTCGATTTCCAAAATGTATTTGGATGTAAATATTTTTAATCTTTAGAGTGCATAGAGGGCTACATAAGAGATCTTTAATCCTTAGAAATTAGGATAGTTTTCTTATAAGCTATCTTAGTATCTATGTATTCCGGACTAAATGAAGTTTGAATACTTTTTTTGGACTTTTTAGTTCGAAAACTTTGAATATCTTTTAAAACACGTCCTTTCACTTTTTTTATCAGTGCTTTGTCGGCAACAGCACCATTTTTAATATAACCAACTGTTTCTCTGGGTTTTGGCTTATTTTTTCTGGTCAAAATCCCACCCCCCGCTGTGTCATCTCTTCTTTTTTGCCAAAGAATTTCCGGTTGTTTTTATGGCCTTCAATATGTACATCATATAATTCAATGTTCAGTACCATTATGCAGCCTCTCCTTTCTGAGTTTTTTTTTCTTTAGCTTGTGCCTTTGCCTTTTCAGTTTCGGCTTAAAGGTAAATCGGCCCTTAGTGCAGTTCAAGTGTCGCAAAGGGCCAGAAAGCGGGCAAGATTAAGGCTCAGACACAAAGTTCGAGATAATTGCCAAACACGAAACACGCCGAGGAGCCACTCCCCCGAAAAAAGTAATTGGGGGAGGAGAAAGGAACTGGGCGCGGCCACACCTACGCCCACACACATACCACTGCCTCCCTTTTTTGTTCTTTGCCTTTTTGTTCTTTCTCGACTGCTTGCAATTTTCATATCATTTAATTAAAATCGCAAAATTTCGTACACGTTTCCATTTTCGTTTTCCTCGCCGTTCCTTTGCCTTGGCTCTCAGTTCGAGTTTAAGTTTTATTTTTATGATTTTTATGGCCCGGTAAAAACGCTGAGAAAAGTGCAAAAGGCAGAAAATTAAAAATACTTCTTCGATGCACACACACACAGACAAGACCAACACAACCAGCACACAAAAATAATAAAAATAAAAATGGGGAATACACGAAATGGTAAAAATGCTAAATGGAAAAAATAAAAAAAACGTGAAACACGAGAATGAAGGCGAATTCAATTGAAATGGATCGAGGAGTTTAAATAAAAATATTCCCCATCTTCACATCGTGGCCCCAAAAGGAAGCGGGCGTAACGTCATTAAAAAAAAAAAGAGAGAACAAGAGCAAGAAGAAAACAAAAAAATATATAACGAATATATGTATGGGTATATATTTTTGTGGTCGATCTACCTTTGGTGCCGCTGTGGGGGCCCTTTTTATATCCAGCTTGTTGATTTATTTCCTCGCCGCCAAGTTTTATTTGGCAAAACACAATTTCCAAAACGCAATCAACTCTTCCAATCAAATTATTCAATAAACAAACAAAAAGCAAAGCATAAGCAAGAAATAAGGACAACATTTTGGGTCTGATTTGGACCAAAAAAACAAAAACGAAGACAAACAAACGTCTCTTTTGCATTCCTCGACTTGTCAACCAAAAAAGGCAAAAGTTATTGCTTTTTTATTGCTTTTAATAGGCCAAGTTAGTGTTGGGACTTTAAGACCCCCTTAAGACCTTTTATATATAGAAATCTCTCATGCCACGTAGAGCATACAAAGTTGCAAAAAAATCATGAGGAAAAGTTATTTTTGGAAATTCAGCACAACTTGCTTTTCTACTCTAGATGATTTTCCTGCCAAAGCGTATTTTTAATTTCATTTTACTTTTAAATCAAAAGCTTTCTCGCAGCTCCTTCGCCATTTTCATTCCTTACACTTTTCAGTTTTTACTTTTGTTTCCCTCGTTTATGTGTATATGTGTTAGTGTGAGTGTGAGGGAGATGCAAAAAGCAAACTAATCAAAAAATTCAATTTCCTTGGAAAATTTAATTTTGCTCAGGGAAAATTCAATTTGCTTGCCTTCGCCTTCGTTCTTTTATTTTTATTTTTTTCTGTTTTCAAGTTATTTTTTAGAGCTTTTCGAGGGCGGGGAAAGCTTCTCGCGGAAAACTCCTGTCTCTGTGTGAGTGTGATAAATCGTTCGCCTTTGTGTAGATTTCCCCCACGATTTTCCTTTGTGTGTATGTCTGTATGTGTGTGTGGGAAAGATAAACATTCTTAATGTTATTATCGAGAGTGGCCTTTGTTACCTGCTTTTTGATCATTAGGCGCCACAAAGTATGCAGCTCCGTTTGGATTATCATTTAATTAATATTTATGCACTTTTTAATGAGCTGCTATTGCTGTGCTGTTGCCAGAAAGGCAACTCAGTCAGCCCTGCCATCACAGGCATCTCAGCCACAAAGGTCACGGCCAAAATGTAAGCGATCCAAGTTTCAGAACCAGCCCAGAGCCAAGAGCCAAGCCAAGCTGGCCAGCTGCAACTCGCAACTTGCCTTGAAACTGGCAACAATGCCACAGAAAAAGCAAAAGCAAAACCAACAAACTGGAAACGAGTTTTCGATTTGGCCTGGCTGGCTGGCTGGCTGCTGCTGCTGCTGCTTTTGCTGCTTTTGGCTCTCGGCGCGATTTAAACATATTTTTAGCCCCACACAGATACACACTCATACAGCCGCAGACAACAATTGCATGCATATTAAATAAAGGAAAAAGAATGCGCCTTGGGGTTGCCACAACCTCAGTGCCTCATGAGATATGCTGACCCCCAGCACTACTCGTTTGACTGGTGCGGGGGAAAAATGGCCAAAATAGGGGACCACAATCAAAGGGTTCTGGCTTAAATAAAAGGGTTTGAACACCCTTTTCAGTATATCTAAATAGTAGATAGAAGTAATAGTACATCTAGATACTATCTAGTTTCAAAATAAATTTTGTTAGCTTAACTGCACTAATATTTCTCTTGGTGCACTGTTCATTAAAGGAGATCGGAAAATATTAAAAGTGAAAATGCAATTTATGTGTCCATTGTCTACCAACATTGCCAGGGAAACGGCTACAACAAGCTTAACGCCTTTTTGTCGTAAATTTTAACACAACTTCTTTCTATATTTTGTGTCTGGATACAGTGACCTAAGTGGATTAAATGTTAATATATATTTTAATTAAAAGATTACAGAGCTACTGATAACTTAAAGAAACAAATACTATACATATAGATTAACATTAGTTTAAGTCTCTTCGTTTAGCTTATTTCCTTATAAATTTTGTAAAGAAAAGTCGTCTTTTAATTTTTATATTTTTTTAAATAAAAATATAATTAATTTCTTTAACAAAACCACTGTGCATTCCCCACCTTTTTTCAATTTTTCGCACATTTCTTAGCTTCTGCCTCGGCCTGTTGTTGCTGCATGCCCTTTTTGAGCTTTTATGTCCTTTCTGCTGTTCGCTGTAAAATGCACTTAAGCTCCACAGGCAAAAAGATGCTGCATCCTCGGCCCGTAGACCTGCCTCCACCTCACCCCGCCTCTGATGTTGTATTCCCTTTGTTTTTTCCAGATCCAGCTCAATTTTGTTGCCTTTTTTGTGGCCGGGGCTGTTGCCTTGTACCTTTTAAATATTCGCAGGCATCCATAAATCATTCGAGGTTATGTTGAATTTTTAGACAATTTTTGTTGTTGCCCGCCGTCTGCTACCTTCTTGCCCCAACCGCCACCTCCACCGTCCCGGTCCTGCCCCCCTTCCCGGTCGGCATGATTTGTAGTTTATGGCCGCATTTTGCTTCGTTTCTGTTGCCATTTTTCGTTTCCTTTAGCATTTTTGAGGCATATAAATAAAATAGTGGCAAAGGTTCCTCTTCGTCTCGTCTTTCGGACGGAAGATTCGCATCGCACTCTCTCATCTGGTTCGGTGTCAGGAACCAAATGGAAAATTAGTTTCTTTTTGCGAATCTTTGATATGAAAATGAATACAAAACCCCAGCTGAGACAGGCAATTAAAAAAGGAGTTGACAGAGGGATCCGAGATCTGGGATCTGAGATCCGGGGAGTTATTAGCTCGAGGGCTTAATGATATTTTTTCAGAAGGAACACAGAAAGAAATATTAGTATACTTCAGTTTATTTTAAAAGCAAGTTATTAAGACATATTATTTCTTAAATTGTTTATAAGGTAATAGCTTTCTAAAAGTTATAAAGAAACAACATTCATACATACATATGTATGTATGTCTGCCTCGAGGACACATGCAAATTTTGCTAGAAATTTTATGTCCTTTTGGCCATGGCTTTTGGCCAAACTGTCTGGCGCTCAGGCCCACTCACTCGGCCAGCATTTAAATGGATGAAAGCGAAAGGATTTTGCCAAAGTCCAAAATCAAACAGCAAAAAATTTTTGCGACGCGGCAGTGCGAAAACAACAGGGGGGAGACTACTCCACTGGAAGGAGTGCGGACGGCAGTACCAGACAGACCAGTCATCGTTGTTGTTGCCTTTTTTCCAGTTGACCAGGCTCGCGGCAAAAACCAAAAAAAAAAAAGCGCGAAAAAAGGGGGAGCATACACAGCCAGAAAAGGGTTGGCTGGCTGGAGTGAAGGCGGAGAAGGGCTGTCTGGTGTGGTCTGGACCGTGGCTTAAAGTCTCATATTTGCCAGGCTTTTTTTAATGGATGCGCGCGTGTTTTTAATTAAGTGCAGAATAATAAAAAACTTTTTTTTTTCAACTTTGGCGAAAGCATTCTAACTCTAGGACTGTCCACGCAAAACGAAAGTGAATTTGGTCACTTTCCGGCACGAATACGGCATTTAGTTGCATCAGGGAGAGAGGAGCGATGGCGGGGTGGGGATGCATTTAAGCGCTTCAAGGGACCAGGTTTCATTTGGGCCAAAATGATGGCAACTGACTTAATGCAATTTTTCGCTTTTCGTTCTCGCAGATCGCGCCCTGAATTTTCATTACTAGTTGTGGAACATTTTCGCCAACGTCCACCCACACACCTACTCACACCCATACACCCACAAAAGACACGCCCACACACATGGCCACACCCACTGCGCGAATATCCTACCGGCGGGCCAGGCCCCACCCTCCTTTCTTGGCCCATGGCACGTAATTCAATTTCGAACTGAAGTTAAAATTCAATTAAAATGAGTCAACTTGAGCGTAATGCAATTTCGCCAGCCAATGCCATTAGTGAAATATTAACGCAAAAAGAGCAACACGGCAAAATAAAGAACGGAAACGAGATGGGAAAGAAAATAATGGATGCCGGGAGGTAGAGGTGGTATAGTGCAAAAAATATGCTTTAAGCCAAAAGGGATCAGAGAAAATGGCCAGCATAGACTTTCATAAATGGAAATTGGCTGTATGAAGAGAATTTTTAGTGAGTCTGGTTGGGCTTCTATAAGAGACACTCTATAAGAATCCTATCATCTAAGATCTGGCTTATTTTCTGAAGAACTTTCTGACTTATAGAAATCTTTGATTCTTTTTAAAGAACTCTCGCAAAAATCTCTTTATAAGAATATCGAAATCTGGGATCTATTTTCTGAGAAAGAACCCTGGGATAGAAAAATCCAAAAACTCCTCCTACTATAATAAATCCCAGTTATGAACCCAAATATCTCAAGGACAACAAAAGACTAATATATTTCATAAAAATATTCCACTAAGAATGTTTCTATATCCTATTAAACCTAGAAACTTGTATCGCAGCGATAAATTTTTAGTATTATTCGAGCTGAAAGGAATTTCTACACCCTACCATTATAGTAATAGGGTGTATTAACTTTCCTTTGGCCGCGTTAGCTGGGAACCAATTTTCACTGTTTCCACACAGCTTTCTCAACTTTCCTCCACTCTCCTCCCCAGCGCCATCGCATCTCCGGCTTACATATTTTTTGGTCTTTCTTTCTCTATTTCCGCTTGGCTCGTTATGTAAGCCATAAAAGCTGAAATAATGCGCCTGCCCTGGCACACGCCTAAAAGTATGCTATAATTCAGTCCACACTCACAAAATGGCAGACAAGTCGATAGGGATAACCATGTGTGTGTGTGTGTGCAAGCGACTATAAAAAATGAAATTATTAAATTTTATGTAGCGTAAATTCTTTATGGCTGGAACACAAAAAATAATATCCAACCGAACACAAACAACAATTTCCTTACACATGAGATATTTTAAAAGGATTTCTTTTTTTCGAACCCCATTTTTACCCCAGTTTTTCGTTGAGTTATATCCAAGGTAGTTGGCTCTACTATATGGGGGGAATATTACTATAGATCTTGCTTATATAACAGCCTGTCACTTTTGAAAAAAAAACAGTGTTCAAGTAATCAACAGAGCAATGAAAACCTTTTCGTCTGACATTGAAAAATGCGCGGTCACGTTTTTTTTTTATTTTTGTGACCATCTCGTGCTGGTGTGTTTTTTTTATTATTTTTTAACTGGGGGTTTTTGGTTTGATTTGGTTTTATTTTTAGAGCGCATAATTTTTGTTATTCTCCTTTTGGGCCAACTTCGCAGACGAAATTGTTTTTGTTGCGCTTTGCTCTGGCGAAAAATGTTTATTTATTTATTTATTTGCCTTTTATCCTTTTTTTTCTGCCGCTGCCGCTGACGTTGCTGCCTGCTGCTGCTGCTGCGGTGCTTCTTCTTCTACGGCCGTCGGCATCGCCATTGTTGAAGCTCGTGACTTGTTTTTGTATTTTTGTTCCTTTTTGCCGTTTTTCTCCTCTTTCTGGCCATTAAAACGACGCAGCATAATGGCAGGGAACGAAACAGGCGGACGAAACAAAAAGAAAAAAGCCCAAAGAGGAAAAAAATAAAAGAATATGGCCAGGAGTGGGAGAGCGTCGAGCATTCACATAAATTAAACTACCTGTCGCTCCACTCGGGCGATGTTTTCCCTCTTCCTACCACCCCCTCGATCAAATCCCCCCCACTCGATTCGAAATTAGTTCCATCTGCCTCCATTTCTTGCATTTGACTAATCATTATCTTAATTGCTTCTTCTCGTTCTAGGTAAGTTTTCTATTTTCGCAAAAAGGCATTTAAGTAAGAGCTGTAAGTAATTGAAAAAATAAGATTTATAATTTAATTACATTTTTGGTATAATAACATTGAAATATGTACTTGATAGAACTACTTGAGAATTCTACTCAAAAACATGAAATATTTTAAATTTTCTGATTAAGAAAGGTCAGGAAAATATCGACATTATACATATCTTTACATTTTTAATATATTCCAATCACATATTTTACATTTACAATGCATCCTTTCATTGTAAAGTGCTGCCGCAGGATATTCTGCGCATCCTTAACACAGCATCCTGGAGAGAAAGAGAGACGATGAGAAAATTCATACTCAAATATGCCAATAAGTGGCAAAATTTATTTACCGAATTCAGGAGCAAATTGCTTTACATGCACGAACATTCTGAGTACAAAGAAGGACTCTGAAATTTAATCATTGCGAGGAAAGGCTTTCATAATGGTAGCATTATGAATGGAAATTTAAAATTTCCAATGTTGGCTAATGAAAGTCTGAGGGAATTTATTTTGTTTTAACATTTCAAAGGACTCTTGGTAATTACTTAAAGCCGTCACATTTCGAAGGCGAAGGCTTTCCTTATCGACTCGAATAGTCCTTTCAAATGGAACTCACAGAGCACATTGTGATCCCCAGGTCCCTGTCCAATTACGGTTGCCAACTCCATAGTTTTCCAACCCTCCCCAAAGCACCTCTCCTCCCACCAAGAACACTCATCAAAACCGTCTCAACTCAAGCCAGCAAAACAAATAAATTTTGAGGCAAAAAATCAAAAGGCAAAAACAAAGGAAAGGAAAGGGGAAAAAATGAGTTATTAATGGCAATCAATCAAAAGCTGGCAAAACGCTCAAGCTAAACAACAAAGCGCTCCAGTAGGAGAGCGGGGGAGTGCAATAGCTAGTGCGAGTGCGACTGCGGGTGAGTGAAAAAAAAACCGCGAGGAATACATAAATTGATTGATTGATTTAATGAATGATTGATTAATGCATTTCAGTTGCAAATTCCCCCATGCAGAATGCAGCAGCCAGATGGAGCTGATGATGCTGAAGCAAAAAAAAAAGTGCACTTGAAAATAATTACATTTATTTTTGATTGAAAATTAATAATATTTGTTATCAAAATCTTCCAAAAGATGTATTCTTTTTTAATAATTTTTATTGAAATTTGCAATACTTTAAAATAATTTAAAGGATTTTCTCCTTGTGTCCTTTTGCCAAGTTGGAGTGTTCAGAATGCGGCCTTCAGTGGCAGCCTTCAGCTTCCAGCCTTCGGCTCCTCTCGACTGCCAGACAGGCCAGAGGCTAGGGGGTGTGTTGCGGGGCAATGGCAATTATTGCAAAAGGAAGAAGGAAGCTGGGCTCCGTTGGCCGTGGCATTGTCGGAGTGCCTCGAATAGAACGTCCTGCCAGTCAGTCGCCTGGCAACTGCTTTAAAATGCATTTTCAATTAGGCATAATTTCAGACAGCCCGCCTCCCTGCCCCCTGCCCCCTGTGCCGCATGCATTTTGGCCAGGAAATGATGTGTGAAAATACAACCACTTTCAGTTAAAGCGATACAAGTCGTATTCCATACTAAGCAGCTAAGAGAGGATTTCGGTTTTAAGTTTTAGGAGAGTTAGGGACCTCTTTTTAAAGGATTCTCCCAAAAAAAAAACTCATTTCTTAATCAATTAAGGCTTAAAATAGATAAAACTTTAATGAGAAACAGCCAAAGATACTAGGAGGGGTAAGGTCCTGCCACTACATTCTTGCACACACACACTTACACTTACACACATTTATCCCATCCTGCAATATAATATTGTAGCAAAAACAAAGACAGAAACAATACAAAAAAAAAACAGAACAAAAAAAAAAGAAATGAGAAAAAAAAAGAAAACTTGCACAAGGTTTTTAATAACGTGGAAAACACAAGGAAAAAGCAAATATTGATGCAAGCCGCAAATTTCAATTAAGAACAGGAAGAAGAAGCAGACAGAACAACGACGTCGTCGCCGCCGCCAACCGCAGCTACGGCGAAGCCAGCCGAGACAGCGACGCCAACAGCCCCAACAGCGGCGCTGGGCGAGAGAGCTACGTGAAACCCTGCAAAGAGAAGAGATGAGAAGAGCGAGAAGTGTCTGTAAAACATTTGATGTAATAAAATTACGTATACGCCATGGCGGCTGGGAAGGAAGGACGACGAAGCGGAAGAAGAAGAAGACCAAGTCACCCCCAGGATCCCAAAAAAGCGAACAATAAGAGCAATTTAAGCCACAGGAATGTGTGCGGCGGAAGAGGAAAAGGAAAATGGAAAAGCAAGGAAGCAGAAAGGCGGAGGGCAGAGGGTGGAGGGTGGAACAGGAACAGGAAGGAACTGAAGCGAAATAAAAAGGACCCCAGATAAAAACAAAAACCGAAAAACAAGACACGTTACTCCTGCCAAGAAAAATCATTAAATAAATTAGAAGAAATATATATTTGTTATCGAAAACGATACTTTAAAATATCAGTTTTGGAAAACTACCTCAAGCCTTATTATAAACCTTTAACCTTTTCCGATCTTAACCCCTAACCTTTTGTTAAATTCCTGTAATTTTTCGAAAATCCCAAGCCCCATCGAAATTGGCAATAACGGAAATGGAACCAGCCAGAGACAAAGGCGCAAAATCAGTGCAAGAAACCGTGGAAGAAGCCAAAAATAGCAAGAAAATAGCGAAAATTGAGCGCAAACTCACGAGAGGAAAGGCTGAAGGCGCAAGGAAATTCCTGGCAAAGGAAAGCGGAAGAACGAAAGAACGGAAGAGAACGGCAAGCGGAAGTAACGCCGCAAAACGAGGAAGTGCGGAAAAGGCAGCGAAGCGCCAGCCGAAGTCGAAGCCAAAGCGCAAATGCCGATGAAAGTAAGTGCCAAAAAGGGCCACGAAGCCGACGTCGACGACGACGACGACGACGTTGACATGACGAGGCATACACATACATATACACTCCCACAGGATATATGCATGTATGTGTATGTGCCGCGTGAGTTTGCACAACATTTTGCTACCCTTGCTGACTGGATGGCTGGCTGGCAACCCCCAGCTTTCCAACTTTCAACATTTCAGCGCGCGGCTGCTGTCTCTGTCTGAGGCATATCGATTTTTTCCGCCTTCTAGGATGGCTTTTCCTCCTCTCTTCATGTTTTGTTGTTGTTTTTGTGGATGTCCTTTTGGGCGCGTCTCCCAGGAAACCCGCTTTTCATCCTTGGCTCGAAAAGTTGGCTTGTTTTGATTTCTATTTTTAGGAGGACATGTCAATGAACCTGAAGAATTGCAATTTCTTAATCAGCCACGGCCTTCAATTACCTGCCTTCAACTTTTTGTGGCAGAAACAGGCACAAACTTGTCAGCTTTTGTCCTTTAAGTGGCAACTTCCGGTGCAGACAAGAAGTTTCCATTTTGTCGCCCCAAAGAAATTGCATAACAAAGAAGGAAAAGGAAAAGAAACAAACTGAAAACAATTGTTGCAACCCGAAATGAAGGAAAAAAAAGTTTCTCATCAACGGGGTGTGGCGGGCAAGGATTTTTCCGGCCAGGATGTAGATGCAACGTCATGGCAGCGCGTGCGAAAGTAAAAAGAACCGAGTCCCTGGCACAAAGGAGTCCGGGAATCTCGTGTCTGGGACTCTGGGACCGAAACCGAGACTCCGGGAGACCGGGAGACCGCCAACCTGCCAGCTAAACGTTTCACGCTTTCCCCGCTTTTCCTTTTTGTGTGTATGTGTGTGTGGGTGTAACTATATTGTATGTGTGAAGGTTGACATTATGAACTTGAAAGTTGTACATAAAAAAGCGACAGCAATGGGAAAACTGTTATGAATGAATGCATGTGGGTGGTCACCTCTTGGTTGCCTTCCAGGTTGCCATGGTGCCCGCCAAGCGGCATTTTTGCGTGACGTATTTTTTTCCTTTCTGGTTTTTCTGTTTTTTTTTTTTTATTGTCGTATTTATAAACAAATGTCAGCTGTGTGGCCGGGCTGGGCCGGGCCGGCCATCAATTACGCATGCAATCGGCATGGCAACCGGAAACCGGGTTGAAACGAGGTCAAAACTATCGGCAAACAAAAATTCGCGAGGACGCGAAATCACAAAACAAAGCACCTGCCGATTGATTTCGCTCGTCTAGCGCATGAATGAACACCCACACACACATGCACCACTCCCCCTCACTCACAGGCCCCCAGAGGGAATGCATCTCACGGATTCATTCACACTCACACCCACACGCATACTGTTACAAAAACGCATACGCAGTGGAGAGCATCACTCATACGCCGCGTGGTGCAGCAAAGGCCATAAAAAAGAAGTTCGGCCATCGAAAGAGAAACGTTTTTTGGGCCAAACGTTTTTCTTACTTTTTTTTACATCCCGCCCCCCTTTTTTTTATGTGTTGTATGTAGCTGCCGCGGGAATGCATCCGACTCTGTGACCTGCTGGGGCTTCTGTTTTCGGTTCAGACCTCGCGCTAAAACCTTGTCCAATTTCCCGGCTGTCCCGGCGAGGACATTTGCACTTTTATTTTCAGTCCAGACCAGTAATGGGTAGGAGAGAGTGTTTTGGGACTTGTGAAAATAGGTCTACTATCGTTTTAGGGGCTTAGAGATCTTATTTGAATTAGAAGAGTATCTCTAGTATCCTAATCCTGCTCTCTTTACTAGTTAGTAGCTAGTGGTTGCTTAGTATTTACTAGTTACTCGTTTTTTAAAAGTAACTAGCGTTTTAACAGTAACTAGAGTTCTTGAATATATTTCCTATAATCTCGAAAATCTCTTAAATGCATTAAAAATATTTCTCCTATAAGTTAGGGTATCCCTAAGTCGAAATCTTTGAAACTTCTACCCAATGTTGCTTTGGCTTTTGGCCACTCGCGAAAATTTGAATTTTTATGCAGCAGCAGTGCCAGTGCAACAAGAGCAACAACAAGGAGCGTGCCAGAAAGTTTGTCGACCTATATAAGCGTGTTGGCACCACCAACACCCCCGGCACCTCGCCACTCTCTGCCCCACCAGTGGTTCTCCAGCGGATACGTGTAATGCAAGTTCAAAGCAGCAGCAACAACAACTCGAACTATTTGGGCGTCACGTATTTGAAATGCAACAACCTGTTGTTAGGAGTAAAGTTTCAGGAGGCGAATTCTTGGTATCCAGGATATCCTGCATATCCTTGAACATTGCCGTGAAACAGTGAAAGTCGATTCTGCAAAGACAAGGCCCAAGAAGAGAACTTTTCTAATTGCAGGACAATCAATATCGTATTTATCCAAGGATAGAGACACAGGAAGGGCAGAAGTCACCCCCTGGAAGTTTTTCCCAACTCATTCCCCCCACCCGCTTTTAGCGCCCTTCTTTCAACCCCCAACCCCTCGATTTTTGAACCACCTTCGGTGTTATTTATTCCCCCACAATAATGTAAATACACTTGAAGGAAAAAGGTGGAAATTTAAAGTCTGTAAACGAAGCCTAAAAGCAGTCAATACTCTATTTCGATTCGAAGGATCTAAAAGAAAACATTTTCTGTGTATTCCAATTCCAATATTTGATGAAAAGAAGGTGCGGCTCAGGTTAGGAATTTTTCGAAGAATGTTCGGGGGTGGCAAGGTGCACCCACTCCCCCACCCGCCACAACGCACCCACTTCCATACCAACCCCCTACCCTAAGCCGGGCGCACCCCACCCCCTTTTTTTTGGCCATCAACAGGGGGTGGTGGTGACTCGCCTGAGTGAAAATTTTGGGTGGCGCTTTTAACAAACGATAGCAATTTAGAAGATGCCAGAGGTATGCAAATTTATTGCCGGAAATGTAATTTACAAAATACGCTGCAGGCTTCGACGCTGACGTCTGCTTTGAAGCCGGGCTGCGGGCTGAGGGCAGCGGGCAGCGACGTCAGCAGCAAGACTGCAAGCTGCTTTGCATTTGCTTTGTTTCTGTTCCTTCCACTATTTTTGGGGGAAATAAAAGTTGAGGTTGGACAAAAAAGCAAAAAAAAAGCATAAAAGGGGTAAGGAGGAGAGCCTTGAAACTAAAGAGACAAAAACCAAAGTTGGACTTTTGCGGATCGGTGGGCGGCGTGGAGGTGGCAATGGAGGGGGTAAAGCGGCTTACAACGCTTCTACTTTACAAAAACAATCAATGCAACGCATGCGCCCCAAGGAGAGTGCGAGAGGGCCACTAAGAGAGAGGCCAACAGCGAGTGAGAGAGAGCAGATGCATTAACTCTTCCCCCAAGGGGTGCGGTGGGGGCAAGAAAGGGGGTCTGCTGAAGAAGAAGACTGCAAGCAGCCCCCAAAAAATCGCGAAAACAACAAAAATCCTTAAATAAACAAGAGACAAAATTAACAAAATAAGAAAATTGGCAACACAACTCAAGAAAATAAGAACAAGGAATAATGGGAGGGGGTGGGGGAGATGAGGCTGCTTATGCAAAATGCGCAGCAAAGGGCTAAAAACACCAACAACAACAACAAGGCCATCCAGTAATGCAGACGAGACAACAAAGACGACCAACAGAGACAGAAAGAGCGAAGGCTGTGGGAGAGGATGGGGCGAGGTCGGGGGCCGCAGCGCATATGAAGGAAAAGCCAAAAGGCAAAGCGCAAAAAGAACGCCAACGCCAACGCCAAAATGCAGCGACATCGACGGCGGCGCAGAGCAGCGACGGCAGCAGCAAAAGTAGAAGAAGGAGGAGAACTAAAAGCAGCTGCTTTCCGAAGGGGTACTATGGGCTCCAAACTGGAGAGGATATAGCAAATAAAATAGAAGATTCCACTCTTGGAATCCATGAAGATCGTAATACTTTTGTTTTGGTAAAAGTATCAAATTTTGTTGCCTACTTTAAGGAACCGGAAGTAGTTATTCTCCTTAAGGATATAAGATTGATTGAAAGCTCTTCCAAAACAGATCTTAACTTCTGGCAGATCTCATGGCCCCACTGTTGAGACTAAGAAAGTGCAAGAGCACGAGGTGCACTTGTATGTGTGTGTGTGTGTGTGTGCGTTGGTGGCGCAGGAGGCCAGACATGTTGTTGTTGGGCTCCACATGCTCCCTACCGCACCCTCTGGCCCCACAAGCTAAGAGCCTTGTTGCCTGTACTTTTTGCTTTTGGCATTTTGCGGCGATATTCGCGAAATACGCGCAGTACTCACACCAACACACTCACACACACACAGAGGCAGACAAAAGACGAAACAAAGTGCAAGACGCACACGAGAATAATTGAATTTTATTACATTGTTTGGAGAGGCACAACAAGCTGTGAGAGCGAGCGAGTGAAAGAGAGTGGGTGTTTGTGTGTGTGTGTGTGTTTGCAGTCCCCCCCAACTCAAGTGTGTGTGTGTGTGAGCGCAGCAGCAACCACCAAGGCTAGCTGCAGCAGCAACAGCAACAGCAATAACATGCGACTCGAAGAGAATAATGACCCCAAAGGCTTGTCGATTGTTGTTGCTGCTTTTATTGACTGCTATTTTCGCTCTCCCGCTCTGCGACACCGCCATATGTGTATGTGTGAGTGTGAGAGGCGCGCGTTGCAGTTTTGTTTTTGTTGTTGCTCGCCGAAGAGCAAGAAGACCAAGAAGAAGAAGAAGCGGAAGAAGAAGAAGCCGGCATATGCTGCGGCCCCAAACTGAGCCACCCCCTCGCCCTACCCACCACCCCCTAAGCACACACACACACATAGTCGCACACGTTGTCCTGTGGCACCCCCTTATCATCGAAAATGCAGCAGAAGAAAAGAGGTCGATGATGGTGGGTGCACTAGCGAAAAAATAGTTTAATATTAAATTAAAAATATTTAAGAAAAAATATACTTAAGATTCAATCTAGAAGAAATTGAGTATATCCAAAAGATTCGGATATTTAGGACATGATTGTTCTTCTCTGTGTATTTTTGGCAGACACAGACACATGGAGAGGGTCCTAGATGATGGGTGGTGGGGGCGGCAAGGTGGAATTTTAGAACGATGCGCTAAAATGGAAACTGCAAACAACAAAAGCAAGAAACAGAAGAAAATACTTATGAGGCAGCCAGCGAAGATAACAAAGGCCAAAATCGAACAAAAAAATGGACAAGAAAATAAATGCCACAAAGAAAATGCCACAAAAAACCAAGAAAAGTCAAGAAAAAGGAAAATCCAAATCAAAATAAATAAATGCAAGACAACATCTGCCTTTTGAGAGATTTTTTTTGCATTTCAAGCTAAGAAACTTTTTAAAATAATAATAATAATAATAGTAATAAAAAAAAAAGTAAATGGCAGGCAAAAAATAATAAAAAATAATAATAAAACAAAATTGAAATTTGTAATGAAGCCACTTTTTCACTTCACTCTCACACACACACACACTTGTATTGGAGTATCTGTGTGTGCACGAGGGGGCGGAAATTGCCTTCAGGAAGAAGAAGAGCGAGGGGAGCTGTGGGTGGCTAACTTAATGGGTGGCATGAAATATTGCCGGCTAAAGTTTTTTCAAAATGAGTTGCGTGGCAAAAGAGCAAAAGCAAAACAAAAACTCTGCCACAAAGAGAGATAGACGATGGAGAGAGGGGCACATGGGGGCCGAGTGGGGGCTGTGGAAGTTGCAAACTGTTCGAGGGAATGGCAATTCAAGGAAACCAATTTAAATTGAGTTTGATCATCGTCCCAGCTGCCATAACGATATAGCCCACCCAAAACCCAAACCCATACCCAAACCGAAACTCGAAATCAATATAAATGGCACAATATAAAGTTTCCCATTTGGAGTTCCCTATTTCAACGTTAATTCAAAGGCACTCGATCTTGATTCCAGGGAATTACTAGTCCATTTAGTGTTTAAGACGAATCCAATCAGCATTTGTCCTATAGATAAATGGGTGCTTTTAAGAAATATAAATAGGAGATCTATTAGAGACAATTATTTCTTTCATTAAGCCCTATTTATTCTAATTTGGAATTCCTTTTATATTAGTTATCCATTCATTCATATTCTTTAGAAAATTAAGGCAATTCGAAGCATTATTTTAAAGATATTTACGAAACTTAAGAAATACATATATGTAATTCATAACACTTTTATTCTATCCTATGGATAAATGCCCATTTTCACGAAATATAGAAGATCTATGAAGACAATTATTTTCAAAGCATATCTACTTTTATTTCTTCCAAGTTGAAACCTCTATCTTATACCTTTTATCTCTTTCTTTGCAGGTAAGTAACTGCTTATCAAGATGCATTTCCAATCCAGAATACACTGTAAGTAGCCTAGAAATATGCAACAAAGATACAGAGCCAAAATAGAACTCTGAGATCAGTTATCAGACTGCCAATTCCCAAGACTTTGCACATTTTGCCAAAATGTAGAAAAGAAATTGAAAAGAACTTGCGAATTTTATTTGTTTGTCCAAAGGGGGAGTGGGTGGGTGGTAATGGCTTGAGGGAGGTGGATTTTCCTCCCGTTTTCGTTTTCAGTTTTTGTTTTCTTTTCGGTCGTTCCCCGCTTTTTTGTGCCTTTTTCGGTTTACCGCAGTTATTTTTTACTACCTTTTTTCCGTAGCAACATGCACACACAGATACACCCATACACTTGCAAGCGACAGCGCTGTCGGCAGCGGCAGCGCTGCCAACCGGCGTAGAGAGATGGGGAGCGTTAGAGAGAGCGCGAGAGCGAGCGCCATAATGGCGGCAAACACGTTTTTTGTTGCTGCCGTTTCTTCGGCTCTCTCGGCTGGCGCTCGCATGCGCTCTCGGCTCCATCCCCACCACCACCATTTTCCTCACACTCGCGCCGAGCCCTGCTCTCACTCACACTCTCACTCGGCCGAGCGAGACCTCACACTCACACTCAAAGACGCAGCGCCAACTTCGCTGCCGCCGCCGTCGTCGCCGCCGTTGCCCGTTGCCGTCGTATCTGTATCTTTTACGCTGCTTACACTCCACGTTCAGATTCAGATTCATTCTGTAAACGCGATTCCTCGAGGACGTAACGTGAAACGTCGCAGCAGCAGCAGCAGCTACTCAGCGGTTACGGAGCGGCTCATTAGTAACACCACCACCACCACCCACCACCCCCCGCGTCACTCGAAGCATCTGAAAGATACAAATGCCGAAGAAATGCATTAGGAGCGCCAAATCGTATCCAAACAAATTCACGAAAAATTCAACAACAAAAAAAATAAATAAATAAAAAAGTCCCCCAAGTGAGCTGTGAATGTGTGAGGCAGTGTATCCATTAGGTTGTGGTTGTGTGTGTGTGTGCGCTTAAATTCTTTAACTAAAATTGATTGTTTATTTCCGTTGATGCAACAATAACAACAACAGCAACAACACCAAACACCCAAAGCAAGCCAGAAGATAACAAACACGAGCAACTAATGAAATTTGGGGCAGTTGCCAATTGAAAAATGTGATTTCGTTATCAGCCGCATAACAAGTAACAACAAAATAAGCAAATAAATAATATACACATAATATATGTAGTAGAAAACAGAGAAGCCAAGGTAGAGAGGCAGATAGTAATAAATTCAGTTTTTTGCGCGCGCTTAGAAATCAAATTCAAAATGTCATTCCAAGTGCACAACCAAACAACAGCAAAAACAACACCATCATCATCACAGGCTGAACGTAAATAAATACATAAAAAAAAATCAATAAAAAAAAATAAACAACAAATTGTCCAACAATATATATCACAAGCTCTGATAACTAAGAGTAAATAAAAAATAATTGTGTAAATAGCAATCATCATAAACAATTTAATTGTTTAATTGTGTTGTGTGGCCGCAAATCTAATTATATATAAATATTCAATGAATACGTAGTAGGATAATAAAAAAAAAATAAATAAATAAATATAAAAAAAAGTAATAATAAATCTGATAATTCCGTGCAATCTATTTCTAAAATAACAACAACAAGCCATAAAAAGTATATTAATAACTCAAGAACCCAACCCGATAAGAGCCAGAATCAAATTGCGAACGCAAAAACCTAAAACTCAAACGCAAATCCAAATCCAAAACCAAATCTAAATCGAGTTCGAACCTAGACTTGCACTTGCCATACCAGGAGATTGAGCGACATCCCGACTTTTCAATTCCCAACAGCTTTAAGCAGAAACGTGATTAAAAGTAAGTGATCTCCAATGACGATTCAAATCGCATTTGATTCGGTGACGAAAGATACATCAATCACGGTCAGATATAATGTAGATTACGAGCATTATTGATTGAGGTTTCCACCACCACCACCACTGCTAACACCACCCCATAAAAGGGGCTGGGCCCGTGTTAGCAACCCCTACCCCTGAGAAATTTGAAACGCATTATAAAATAGAATTTAATTCAAGTTTTGTAATTAAAATTTCATTCCCAGAAATATCAAGAGTCACTCCGGGTCGTGACAATGGATTTTCGAAACTCCCCAAACTTTGCTTTCAATAAGCTGGAGGTTGGAGGTTGTGGGGCGAGGGTCGAGATTTGTTTATTTATTTCTTCCTTCTATCTTTTCTTGTGGGGTCACTGAGAAATCGCTTTCTGTCTGTCATGGAACTCCAATCACTCAGATACTCACAGTTTCGAGACGATATAATCAATAAATGTACTCGAGAGTCGCAGAACAAATAAATCAAAGAAACCAAATAGCAACAGCAACAGCTTTTTTGCATTAAAATCAAAGCGTAACGAATCGAAATTGAATTGAAGACAAGATAAATGAAAGAAACACCATCAAGAATGGGAGTCAGAAAAGGCAAAACTTAGAACAAATAAACGAAATCAAGAAAAGATTACAAAAACAATTACACTTGCAAAAATCTGAAAAAGATCTGCGAGCTGTCTGACATCCGGGAGAACCTTTTTACGAATAAATACTTTAGATATAGATACAGATACGTTACCCCCGTTCCTGGCCAGCTTATTTCTATTAATAATTCATTTGCTTAAAGCGAGTAAAGCATGCAATTCCTACATTTTTAATGAATTAATTAAGTTTCCCGCTTCCCGCTTGGAAAAGCTCCAAAAAAACGAAAAAAAAACTTCAGATACACTTTGTATCTTTTACTTTGTGAGCACACACGTTGCATGACGTCGATGAAGCATGCACCGCGCAAAAAAGCTAAAGATGCAACATTGCGGCAGCGAAGCGAGAAATTGGATTTTCTGTTTTTGGAGAAAAACTAGTTGCGAAATTGTATGTAAAAATGGTTGCAAAATATTTCAAAAGAAATCTTTAAGGCCTTAAGATACAAGATACATTCCTTCCAGTCCCGAATGTCCTACTTCAAATACCTTCCAGTCGATTCGCCAAATTCCAATCGAATCAGATTCCATACCGATAAATTCCTAAACCGAACTCTTCCTTCCAGCCGAAGATCAGACCTGGAAAGAAGTAGATTTCCTTATCAGGAAGCAGAAATCTAATAAAGAGAAATTGCAACTATTGTTGCAGTTGCAACAACCAGCTCCCTAGCACATTTTTTCCTTTGTGTGGGGCAGGGTGGTGGGAAGTGGGGAGCGGGAAGCTAATGCAAAATGGCGGGTCGCATAAATTTTTGTTACTCAGCCGCGCGACACATTGTGTGGCAAGAAAAGAACCGAAAAGAAAGAAAGAAGAAAACAAAGCTCCAGAAAAATGGAAAGAAATATTCTTTCAAGAAGGATAACTTATAAAAGAGGACAATATTTAATAAAATTATTACAGAAACAATTTTAATTTGTAATCAAAAGTTTAATTAAAAAACTGTGTCTCTTTCTAAAATGTCCTTCAAACTCTTCTTAAAGCTCTGGAAGACTCAGAATGGCAAACATGTGGTCTGCTCCTCCTTTTCTCCTCTTTCTCCCTCTCTTTGGAACTATCTGCCCCAGTGTGTATGTGTGTGTATGTGTGTGAGTGTGAGAGAAGCGCAGACAATTAGTTTTATTATGCTTTGTTGCCGAGCTTCGCGCTGAAATGGCACGGCATAAAAAAACAGCGAAAAAAAGTAAACACAAAAAAAAAAAAGTATATTGTATATATACACTCAAGAGATAAAATACGGCGCACAAAAGACAACAACAATAACGAGATCGTGGGTATATATATAGGTTTATATGATGCGCATCTTGAAGATACATTTAGCGACAGAAATGTTGGATTGCACTAATTTCCGATGGCCGAGAGCCAAATGTGCAAAAAGTAACATGAAATGCAAAAAAACAAGAAAAATACAGACACGAAACCGAAATACTGAAAATGCAGGCGAAAATTACAGCATTGGGGGTAGCCTAGGAAGTCAGAATTACAATTATGCTGGGCAGGCAACCATAAATATTAATTTATTAGCGTTGCGCAAATTTATCTGCGCAATTTAATTTTTTTTTTCGCGCTACGCACACACACACAGATACATATAGGCACACGCACACTCACACAAATAATAGCAGGAAGAAAGTAATGGTCTTGTTGGGGAAAGTCGACTAAGTGATGCCCTGATTTATTGGGCTTGAGTTTCCGTTTCCGCCTCGAGCTATGCTGGGGATTTTTAAAGAAGAAGCTTCTAGGAATCCCAAAAAAACCTAGTAAATTTTCAATATTCTTTATACCTGGCCACTCTATTAAAATACCACATATACTACCTTCCAGATATAGCCTTTGCCCTTAAATAGTCTCGTATTTATGCGTGGCATGGCATATTTGGCCGCGACTCAAGTTGCCAACACACACACACACACACACAAAGGCGAAAAAGGATAACTCTGTCCTGGCGCTTCAGAGCGAGAGGGTACGCCAGAGAGTGTGTGCGAGCGAATGGGCATAACAAAGATTAATGACCAGGCAAGGGCTGCAGCCCGACTCGGCTCGGCTCATCGCACACAACAAAAGGCAATAAAAACATAATAAATTACCATATCAAGTATACGCCCGGTGTACCCCCTTCGCTACTCGAGGGGGGCTTGCATTTCCGTGTGTGTGTCTCTTTGAATTTATTTCCCTAACAGGGCCTAGGCGCTACCTTGAGAATCCTCCTCATCTCCTCCGAAGAGAACACAAAACTTTTACCCACATGATTTATGCAATTCAATTCATAAAAGTTGCTTTCTCTCTGTCCCTTTCGCATTTGTACTCAGATGCTGCCACGCCCCTGAAAGGGAAGAACGCCTTCAATTTGTGATGCTTTCTCCATTTCTTCTACTTTCTTGTTTTTAGTAATTTTTTTTTTGTTCTTCTCATCTTCTTGGGAGAGCAGCGAAAAAATAAAACAAAAAACTTTTCCCAAACTGTCATAAATTTTTTTCCAATGCTGCACAAAACTTTGGCAACCCCCCTAGCCCTTCTGGCCTGGCCGAAACTTTTCCCAGCTTATAAATCCATGTAAAACTTTTGCATACATACGCAATTTCTCAACTTTTGCTCTTCTCCAAACACACTCACATCCATAATACAAAGATACAAACAATTATGAGGGCCAAAAAAACAAATTTGGCAATCAAGTTCACATGTCCTCGCAAGGATCTCTCTCGGGCGAACTCATTAAGGCTGTTTTTTTTTTCTTAGGAATTTGAGAGCAAGAAATGGGGGAAGTTATCTAACCCTCGGGCTCGGTTTAATCGAAATTCTTATCAACCCTTTTTTTTATTCCCTGCCATATCCTACCCTCATTAATCTCAGGTATTGCAGCTGCTCTCTGCTAGGGACTCGCATAGTTTCTCACCTTGGGCCGAGGTCCATAAATCCCTATCAGTTTGGACAAAGGACTACTGCTCATTTCGCCATTATTTTAATTTGTGGGGGAAATTTATGAGGATCCTTAAAAGTGATTCCCAGGGTCTTATCAAAAATAGGCTCTTATTCAAACAAATAAACAAAGAAAGTCAATAAAACCTCAATAATAATTGATCAAACAACTATGAAACAAAATTACATAAACTTTTTGATAAAAGCAAGACCAAAAAGCAGCAATCAATACTAGTTGGCAACAAAAAAAACGTTGAACAATTGAAATGAAAGCCTGACATTTTGGCCAAAAAGTTTTTTGTTCGCTTCTGCTTTTTCCATGCTTTTTTATTGTTTTTTTTTTTTGCCGAAATTACAAAACAGCAAAGAGAAAAGGCAATTTTTGTGTATTTTCCGGCATTAAATTAAATTTATACATAAATTAAAGTCTACTTCGTGCAGATCATTAGAGGCGCAGCTGCATGTTGCATGTTGCAGTTGCACTTTCAGTTAGATAACATCTGAAAATCATGTTTTATGTCGGGAGACTCTTCAAATTGTTAATTTGTAAATTGGCATAATTAAAATGATAATTTCAGGGCAAAAAAATAAACAAATTAGTCTTGCTAGAAATCAAAAGAGATTTGGCCGTAATAATGCTCATTAGGCCTTTGTGTCCGGGCCATGGCGAATTCAATTAGCAATTCCAACAATGTCAGTGCAATTGTGGGTCCCCCTCGGAGGACCGCTTTGCTCTAAAATTGAAATTTGCTGTCAGTTTGTCGGTGCAAGAAATTGTTGCATTCGAGACTATAATTTGGCTTTTAAAATGTATTTCTTGGCAGGCTATTTTGCGCAAAAACTAATTTTAGAAAGGGGCAAATTTTATAAACATAATATTATATATGCGGATAGAGACCAGACTAGAGACCACAGCGTTTACAACTTTCACAATGGCATTAATCTAGTGCCCAATATAAATCATTGTAATGAGCTGATACCAGAGTCGGGAGAAGCAACAAACATGACCCACACACTAACAACCTCATAAATAATGCGATAGTTTTGGCCTCCTCCCACTCCACCCGCTCCGAAAAACGTATAAACCCCTCTCCCTGTAGCAAGGTTCTGGCAGATAAACCCACACATTCACGGAGAAAGACAGAAAGTACATACTTACTGGCGGCAGTAAATCAACTGCTTAACTTCCCAAGACATATTCGAAACTTTATAAATACACAAGGAGAAAAAATAAATGCCTGTTTAATTAAATAAATTCCTTCCTAAGACCTCTTTTTTGAAGTGTATAAGTATTTTTTTTAAATGAAACCAGGTTAGTTCAAATATTTAGGTTTATTTTTGCATTTGGTTTAGATTTTAGTTGTTTTCCCGCCTGCCATCCAGTCTGGCAGTCAGATGTATCTTTGTATCTATGTATCTAAGTATCTGTAGAAAGTTGTCGCAACCAGTTTCGAGTCTAAACCAGACGGGGGCATGACTGTCACGCATGGATTTATGCTACACGTTTATTATATTTATATTTAATTTAAAGGCCTTAAATTACATTGACAAATGTCTGCATTTTAGGACTATATAGTCCCCACTATCTATATATATCCGCAGCTGTGTCTGTATCTGTATTTCCTCGTACTGTAATCGAAAGAAAACAATTTTCATGTAATCTAGGACATCATCATAAATTACAGCAATTTCGAGAGCCATTTTCAACTTCTTCCTCTTGACTTTAGTCCATTATGGCCACAAAAGTCCGCACAAACAAAGTTATATATATATTGTATACATATATATATTATAGCCATGATTCATGAATACATAACAGAATAACAGGCAACGGCCAAGTAAAGCCTTAATAGGTAATTATTTAAAATTTATTACGTTGCCTTTTGGTTATTATGGCCCAGTAGACCTTATAGAGACAGCTCTCCCATTAAGAGACTTTGCAAATAGGTGATAGAAGCTGACAAAGTTGGCAGTAAATATAAGCCACTTAATTATTTGAAAACTTATCAATAGAGCCCATGTGACTCTCTAACAGTTTCGATCCTAAAAATAAAAAGTCAATAAATCTGATAACAACCATTTGTTATCACGGCCGATAAACTAGTGTTTATAAAGAAATAAAAAACCATAAAATGTGGCCACAATCTCACTGACTGACTCACTACTCGAAGTCGAGAGTCCAAAATCGATTGAAATATACGGACCACCATTTGAAATTTTCCCCCTAACGATGAGTTCGGAGAAAAGTTAATGGTACTGAACACGATGATATCAGAATGAAATTGGAATAAATTAATTTTTGTAGATTTTTTTTTTCGCATTACTCTGGGGTTGGGAAATACTCTGTTTTTTTTTTTGCTTTTGTAAGCAGAGAGTTCACTCGAGTTTAAGTGCATTTTGCCATCTTTATTTGCACTTTGGTATTTGTTTTGTTGTGTCTTAGACCCTGCCATTATACACCGACACTTTTTCATATCCTGTCTGGGCCCTCTCGAGTCTATGGCCAGAGTCTCGAAAGCCAAACTGACAGTCGTCCCGCCCTCTTGCAGCTCCTCCACATTTGATGTGAGAAATGCGGCTCCATGACTTGGCTAAAAACCGAAAAAGCGTGCAAGGCAAAAAAGCCAACTAAACTATGTATGCAGAAGAGAAGAGGGCCAGAATAGTGTACAAACAATGCCAAAAGCGCTAACAAGTACACATGAAGAAAGATAGTTTACCTATATTAGAGCTACGTACAAAATACCTCCACATTTTGCTCAGTGTAATTTCTGGCTATCTCCTTTTTTTAGCCTTTAGTACAATTTGTCATCGGCTGTGACCATGAATCGGGTCAGGTGTCAATAGAATACCGAAACGCAAAAAGCCAAACAGGAAAAAAGCCAAAAGGCAGACTGGTGCCGGCGAGATACATTTGTATCTATGCATCTGCCAGCTACTTTAATGCACTTTCAACGCTCAACGTCAAAATGTCAAATTGATAAAGCAGCCTAGTCTCTGAAACAGAGTCTGAAATAAAAAAAAATAATAGCCAAGTGCTTTGCATGAGGCGAAGAGTTCGATGGCCCTTCTTCGGAGCTCCTCGGCTATATCCTTTGCAGCTTTTAGCTGTCTTGTAGTGATTATCGAGTGTGTGTTTTTCGATAGACGGTAGAGAGGTAGATACAAGCCGGTATGGGGGAGGGGCTTGTGGCAGGGGGCAGAGTCTTATCAGCGTCTTGGCTCAGGTGTTGGGTGATTGCCTTGTAATCCATACTCGGCAATGTTCTCCTTCCAGCACTTATCTCTCGGATACAATGATACGCAGATACATAGATATGGCGGTTCTGGTCTGGCGTTTGTTTACTTGTTTGCTTATTCCACGCCGACTATCAGGAATAGTTTCTTCATGAAGGTTTACCTGAAATTGGATTCACATTTCCCATTTATTTGGAGATAAGTTTCATGCAATTGCTTTTGATAATAAGTGAGGTTTTTGAAGCTTGAGTTCTATGTTACTTACAAGTTATGGTATAAGCAAATATATACAAACTCTCTATAATAAATTATTAAAACGTCAATAAATCAAATAAGAATTCATTGAAACATTGTCTTGTCTACCAAAAATTCCTTGAACCCCAATGGGATCTAAAAATCCGACTTATCGATTCCAACACCTGTTCAGGCAATTGCATTTCAATTGCAGATTAATTGAATTTCCCAAATCGAAGAGCCCGAAAAATATACAAAAATTTAAGCAAACATCAGGAGACTCACAAATTCTGACTTTAGGAATTTCAGAGCCACTCCCCCAGCCTCTTGGTCCACATCTACAATTGTCCGGATTCCAGTCCGAGACTCGGAGAGGGCCAGAGTCTCGTTGTATTTTCTGCTTTATGTTGGCCAAATATTGACATTCGTTTATTAAAATTCCTGCAGAGCGGCCAAGGCGAGAGCCCAAGAAAAGCCAGTCAGCATGGGGGCACAAGACTCAAGGCAGCTGGGGGCGTGGCAGTCGCCCCCACAGCCCCCTCACATTTTATGTCATGTTTGCATATGTAAATGTGTCGTAGCCCCGCCCGCCTCTCTCTCTTAGCCTTTCCATTTTGTTGGCAATATTTGCTTTTAATTTTTGCTTTGTTTAAACTGCAGTTTAATTTTATTTTCCACAAATATTGCCAACAAATTGAAGACGTACAATTTGCCAGAGGAGATGCCACAAAAAAAGAGACTGTCAGAGTGCGAGACTGCCAGGGACTTTCAGGCAGTAAGATTGAGTGCCACAGATACATCCGAAAGATACTTTGTAGTCAATATCCAACTGCTGTCAGACTTCAAATTTAATTGACACATTTCCTTCGGCTGCAGAAACATCTAAATCAACCATTTCCTACATTTTCTCTCTTTTTTTTTGTTGTTGCTTCTCTTGTCTTGGTTTTTGGCCAAAATAGTTTCCACATGAGCAACAATTTTCGCATACCCGACGAGCAAAATAAATTTTCATTTAATGCCAAAAAAAATAAAAATAATGCCAGACAACAAAAAGACAAACAAAACAACAAATTCAAGTGACAATCACAAAATTGCAATGGCAGTGCAAATAAACTTTCAACTTTATAGTTTCTTCATTTGCATTCCTTTTGATTAAATAAAGAAAAATAATAAAGAAAACTATAAAGATAATAAAGAAAGAAAAGTAAAACGAGTGAAAACCTTTTTGATTGACTGAAAAATTAAAAGTCATAACATGATTGGCTTTCAGACAGGAACTGTCATTAACCGGGAAATGGAGTGAATTATTAAGAAAAATATCCTAAAATCAATAAGATAAACTTTTAGAGACTTTAAAATGGTAATCAAGGCAAAGGGAGTGGCTTTTAAAAAACACTCCCATTAGTCTCTAGAGGCTGCAAGCAAAAAACTGCAGTTAAACGATCCAAGGATAATTGATTCGCTCATCGGCCGCAGCGAATGGTGGCCATAAAACTGTCCATGAGCCAGGCCAAGATGCAGGGTCCAGAACCCTACCAACACCTTGAGAGACTCTTCGTTTTGCTGTTAACTTTTTGTGCATTCCGAGGTTACAAAAAAAATAAAATAAAGTACATGTATTTCTTATTCGAACATGACTGGAGTGCCGGCTCTTGGCTAGAAGACATGGCTCTTGACTGAAATCGAGGCTGTGTCGGGGTCACGTAGACTCCATTTATATCAAATTATCTTACCATAATAATGAATTGTTGGCAATTATAGGCATTATCGTTATTTATGGCCCTCGAGGCTGTATTCCCATGTATTCGAAATTCGAATATCTGTGCGCCCTCCCAAGGGAGCCCTTACTCTTAAGCCCTGTCGGACATAAAAGTAAATCTAATTAAATGTCTCGATAGGAAATTTTATACTGACATTGTCAATGTAATTGGCAACTTCCGCTGAGCTGAGTCAGCGAGGAATTAATTAAATGTCTTTTCAGATCGACATTGAACGACTAATTGAGTGAACCATTAATTGGCCTAGATTTTTCCCAAAAAAAAAAAACAAAAACTCCTAAAAACCTTTTCTTACTATTTTGATAGTGATAAGGAAAAAGGTGCCATAAAACAATTGGCTTGAAGGCAACTCTAGGCCCTGATAAGAGCACTCTGTTTAGTAATATGATGTATGATATGGTTAGCGTTTCAAGGAGAAACCATAAAATATGACTAAAGATATCGCCAAATGGGGGGGAAAATTTCTACGAACTGAAGCGCAGGTGTATTCGGGGATTCTCCCTCTGATGAAGGCAATTTTTATTTATTTTTTTTGTTATTTTGATGTCTTCAGTATTAATCATAGTTTGCTCGTAACTTTCCTCAATTGATTTTTATTAGAATGGGCATTTCCTTTAAGGCTTCAAAAAGGGAAGTCGTTAATATAAATATGAATTGCTTTTAAAAATGCCTTTATGACTCCATTGATGGCCACTTCTCCAGCCAACACACACACTCACACTCACAGACACTGACATTTATTTGAAAGGCCATGATTTATGGACGGCTCGTTAAAGCCAAAAACGGAAATAGAACTCGTTTAATAAGAAAACACTTTGCATTTTGGCCAACACACAACAAAAAATTTTGAAATTAAAACCAAACTCTGCATTTAATTGCCTCAAAGGGGGCTGGGCGGGGGAAAAAATCAGAAAGAAATTCCGTATAAATGGACTTTAAAAAAAAAGAAAGGAAAACAAACAGAAAATTAAGACAAACAATAAAAAAGTAAAGTAAGGGAAGAAGCAAATGTCGAATTAAAATTAATGTCGAGTTAATCGAGTTTTGTTGTTGTTGCTCTCTCTTGTTGTTGTTTTTTTTATTTTTTTTCCAACGAACAAAGAGCAAACAGTCAAGGCAAAAAAAAAATATATATAAAAGAAAAAAGAAACCAAAGGAGAAGAAGAAAGAATCTGATTCTCAATCTGAAAGCAGTTTGTCTTCTTCCCATTTTTTTAATGTTCCAGAGCCTGTTTATGCGCTGGCCTCCCCCCTCCTTGTTGGCCCTCTCGGTAGGCCATCTTGCTCACTCACCATCTTGCCCTCTCCCTCGCACTGCCTCACCTGAGCGTGGCAGTGTTTACCTTGGCAGCAGAGCCCTCTGCCAACGTCGCAGCCTCCGAGGGGTACAGCAGGCATTGTACTATTTCAAGGATAACCACTAACCCCAGGTTGCTCCTTTGTCCGTTTATTCCATTTTATTCCGTTCGGTTTCGATCTGAATCTGGCCTTCGAATACGAAGAGTATTTTTCTATAAATTGCAATCAATTGCTGTAATTAAGGGGGGTATACTTTATAACCTGAGGATATATCCACACGAATAGTCTAATTTCTACCAGCGCTTCTAGCTTTAATCATTGTGATTAGGAGAGGGAAAGACTTATAAATCCTAGCTTAAATTAAAGATAGTTTTGTTGTATAATTGGTGTGTATTATAAGGAGAGTATACATTAAACTCCCAAATATATCTTACCAATTTCTTCCTTAGAACATCAATAGTTTGGTTAGTATTTCTACTACTAAGTAGTGATTGTATAGAACTAATAGGACTATTCTACACTTCTAACAAAAAAAGAAAACCTTAAAAATGAGGCCAAATATAATAAGTATTTACGAAAACTATTGTTTAAAAGTATGTATGTATATATTCCAAAAATAGTAATATTCCTCTCTCTTAAAATACCTTTTCTACTACTTATTCTCCTACTTATCTCAAAAACCACCTTAAAATCGAGGTGGTTTTAAACTTATTCTCCTACTTATCTCAAAAACCACCTTAAAATCGAGGCCACCGTTATAATAGCCATCTAAATCAAACATTAAATTTTAATAAGCATTTTTTTAATTAATTTCACTTAGCCCACAAACCTTACAACTCTTACTAATTAACACCTTTTTCGCTTTCTTTTGCAGGTAAGTTCTGGACATTCGCCTGGTGCGCTTAACCCAAATCGATGGTTGGTAAGGAATCGGGCTAACAAGACAAGTCACTTAATGTCTGTCGCCAATTTATTTCGCATTTTTTTCTGCATCCATCGTGCTCTTTGTTTTTGGGGCCAATTAGCGAAACGAGTTTCTGGTGTAAACGGTGGAGGAAAAGAAAACATTTCCGCAAAATAAATAAAGTAAAGAGCTGAGCAGAGCCGAACTGGCTAAGACAGACAGAGAGAGAGAGGTGGAAGGAAAAGGCCAAAACCAGCTGGCCGAATCGGAGGTATGAGTGATTCATGGGTATCTCTTAATACGCTCCAACTCACATGGCCGGAATCGAGTTCCCCCAGCCCTCGCACTCCACTCACTTGGCAAGATAATGAGCCGAGCCGTAAGGAAATTAAATACAGTGATTAAGTAACTTAATGACGTGGGATAAGCCACGAAATGAGAAGCAGCATGGCTTAAAGGCTGTCTAAATCCGGGGGATCAGAACTGGGTCTTAATGTAATCCCCCAAAGTGGATAGAAAACTCTTAGAGACTTATAGAGGATTTAGGGGGGCTTCGACTTCAATTTAAATAGATGATCGGAGCTCTTCACAGATCTCCAGATGATATGCCTCTCAACTTGGCCCCGAAGAGCACTTAACAAAAGTTCACTTATTTTGGGGGTCAGTGAACCCGGCCTTTTAGCCATCTACTCCTCTTCCTCATTTGCATTTTTGGCCAAGAACAAGAAAGAACCATTTTAATTGTGTTTAATTAGACTTGAAGCTGGCGGGCAACCCAAATAATTATTCATAATTAAAAGCTATTTTGCATTTTTCACTCACTTTTTATAAAGAGAGAGCCTGTTTTTTGCGAAATATGATATTTTTTTAAGGCATTAACCTTAGGAAATTAATTATGCATGTCAGGTGGCATTTTAAAGATGAGAAACAAAACCCCAAATATGATTTAGATTTATTGTGTTAAGTCAACATTAATTGAATCGAATCGGACCTGATGATATCACAGCAGATTCCCCAGAAACCCCAATAAACCCCTATTTATGAGATCATAAATTTCGGATTCAAATTATTCATAAATATTCAATTATATTCTCCGAGTTTCTAAATTTCTGCAGCAGTTCAATGAACCAAAAGTAGGCAATACTTTTGTTTTTGGCCAAAATCAGTACTTGAGAGTTCTAAAATAATATTTTTTGTCTTTCTTTTTATAAAGAATGATTTTTGGGTGCGGCAGGTGGATTATTGGATGGAGATTATGGATTTCGCTGTCATTTCTCAAGTCGTTTGCATAGACATGGAGTTAATGAAATTGTTCAATAAATTTTTATAATCATTGATTGGTTTTCTGTGTGTGTGGGAGGAGTGTGATATGCATATTAAATGTTAAGAATCTTGACTTGGCAGAAATATGACTTTGATGGCTTTGTAGTCTGATGGACCCTGGGAGTACCCTGTATTATTGGGGGTTACTATTCACATACATACTTACGCATATCAGTTTGTATGTTAAACACTTTAAACGTGTTTTCATTTCGACTTGTTTGCTTTGCTCTTTACCTTCTTTTTGACTGAATTTTCTGTATATTTTGTATTTTGACTTCTTACTACAGAAACTACACGACCCTTCGTTTCGTTTTCTGTAAAAAAAAATTATATTTATTTTTGCATTAAGCACGAGGTCAATTAACCTCATGCCGCGACGGGAGTTCAATAAACGCAAAGCACACATACATACAGTGGAGCAAAAGGCAGAAAAGCTAAACAAAAAACTAAAACACACAAGCACACAAATTTAACATTCACATCAAAAATGAGCAAAAAAAATGCAAAAAATGTGTGTTGTGACGTCGTTGTTGCCGCTGACATTTTGTTGCCAGTAAAGTTACAGCAGCAACACGACCAACAGCAACAACAATGTTGGCAACGCGACGCGTACTTTTATTTTTTTTAGCTTTTTTTTACAATTGTAAATTGAGTCATTTGCTTGTAGTTGCTCGTTGTCTGTTTTTTATTTTTTGTTGTTTTTTTTTGCCATTTTTTACGTGTTTTTGTTATTTTTGTTGTGCACTTGACAACGACAACACATCAGCAGGGACAGCAGCAACAACATCTACAACCAGAGCTCATTCATCAACACTTGAAAAGAGTTGTTGAATTTTTTTTGCTGTGTAGTAGTATTTTTTTTAAATTTTTTTATATTCTTATTTGTTTAGCCAAAGGCCAGTATGTGGCAGGGAGGGAGGGAGGCAGGTAGATCGCCCCTCGACTATTGATACGCCGAATCACGTGCCGCTTTTTGCTCTTTTTTTTTTCATATTTATCTGTTCAGTTTTTTTCCCCCATTTTTTTGGTCATTTTTTGTTTTGTTTTTTATTTTTTGCACAAATTAATTGAGCTTTTTTTTTGTATTATTTGTATGGGTGCTCGCCCCTCGTTGCCAGGCAAAAAATACAAAAAATATATTTTTGATTTCGTTGTTTATTTTGTTCTCAGCCTGGCAACCGAGCGAGGGGGTGTGGAAGGGTGGCACGTGGGTGGCAGGTGGCGGGGGGCGTGGCTCAGCAGCGCACAGGTGTGCAAAATGAATGTTGAGTGGGGAAAAAGCAAATGTAAATCAATAATCGAGCCGAGCAGGGCAGGGGGAAGTAAAAATAAATGCAAAAATGCAAAATAAATGAAGACAAATTGAACGAAATTCGTGTGAGAGCGGTTTATTATAGCCAGGTTTGTTGCTGGAACGCTAAACGAATAAGGAAATGCTGAGAATAAATAAACAAGATTGAAGAAAATAATCCCATCAATCCAGATAATGAGATAATCCCACAGAGCAGATTATAATAAAAAAAATAAACGGATTTATGAGCTGAATTTTATAGTACTTATGGCTTATAAACAATTTTAATTGGGGCTTATAAGCAAGTTGGCTAACAAATCTCATACATGAACCAAAATTTAATTGATTAAAATATGTAAATGGAGGACCACCACATGATTTGCAAAACAATTTACTCATTTTAAATGACTAAAAGCTCATCAAAATATACGATAAATGCTATTCCCCGAAAAAATAGACACACCCACTCACAAATCAGATAAAAATTATTCATGGTGTCGAAATTAAAATTAAAATTTATTCGCCACTAAAAGCCGTTTCCATAGAGAGGAGTAAATTGAGTTGCCAGTTTGGTATTTCCGTTTAAAAAATAAAAATTACAAAAGTATTCATGAGTAAAAGCTTCCCCATTCATGACTCACACTGACGGCACACATATACTCGTATTCCAGGCAATTAGCCAAGTTGATCTAATAAGCCAAGTGGGGAGGAAAACTGTTGCAAATACTTACATTTCCACTTGGCCAAATCGCGGCCAAGCCGCAAAACTAGTTTATGCAACTAACAGAGTAAATAGAAAAAAAAATATAACAGAAACTAGTATTATAATAATGACTTCAATTTTCAGGCCTTTGCCGGCCTGGCCTAACCTGGCCAAGAGATTGTTGTAAAAATAATAATAACTAAACGGAAAAAAGGCTGAAATTGTATTTGGCAACTTTACGAAACGAGATTCTTTGACGTGAATTTATGGCAATTGAAGACAAGTTTTTAATTATCTTTTTTTTTGCCTTGTTGCTGCTCTACTGCCTGGTGCTGTTACTGCCTGTTGTTATAATAATAATTTAAATATGGCCAGCCTGGAAATTAAGTGGCACAAGGCATTAAATCATCGCGTGCAGCTAAAAAGGATAAATAAACGACCAGCCTGCCAAGGCTGTATATTCAACAAAAAAAAAGCCAACAATTTACTTTTCCAATCACACGAATCCAGGCAATTTGCTTTGCTTACTTATCGCAACAGACAATACCCAATTAAAATGGCTTATCATGAAATGAATTGCGAAAACAGAGTGTATATAAGTATGTACTTTGTGCCACAAAATTATGTGTTTGTGAATAAAAGGCAATATTAATGCAAACGAGAAATGTTTTCATATTATGCGGCCTGCAAAAATCTTCTCCTTCTGCTTGTAATTATGCGAGTCTGCAGTTGCTGGTGTTGCTGCTGCTTCTGCTTCTTCATCTACATTGCAATTTGTATGCAAATACAATCGACAATGCACACGCACACACACTCACAGCCAGGCACAAGTACACACACACCAACACACACTCTCTCTTCTGAAGAGCAACATAAACAACGTGATTAGCATAACAGTCGACGAGGCCGTAAATATTGCATTTTAACATAATTGTTTATACTTTGCAGCAGCTGCCAAATGAAAGCAACGCCTCTTTGGAATATTTCTGGCTACTTTGTAAGCCAAGTAATTAAGCCAACAACCAGGCCTAAAGGACATACAGATCATGTTCTTTTCTTATATTTTGTTTTTTTGAAGATCGTTTTTGGGTTCAGAATTATATTTCTTACACAAATTTCTCACACTAGTGTCAACAGTTAAAAGCAATGATCGCTTTCGGCTGTCGGATTCTGACAATCTTTCCTGAAAATCCAACAAGTAGAGTCCCCATTCCCACTCCCATTCCAATTTCCCATTTTCCATTTTCCATGCCTGCCGCCAAACCGATTTTCAACGAGCTCAGCTAACTTTCTATTGTCGAATGCGATCCAGTCACTTGTTTTTGGCCTCCATTCGTGTCTGTGTGTGTGCCAATTCCCGGCGAGGTGTACTATGTGGCAAGTATCTACAATGCCAAACTGCCTGTGACGTTGAGTATGTTGGATATTCTCAGACCCTCCTACAGAGAAAGAAAAATACAATAAACGATATAAATAATTTATATTTGCTTAAAGCTTTCTTAAGATGATACATCATCATAAAAAAGGATATATAGGTATAATTATCCTATTATGGTATCCTTCGTCTTGACATTCCCCTCAGTGTATGGATGTTGCATGCCACTAGTATCCCCGTTTTGGGGGCTCCGCTTTGTTCGTGTTCATTTGGCAGTTTCCGCGCTGCAAACTTTGTAATTAACTTTTGTCACGACGATGCCAAAGTTGCCGAGGACTCTCGACTCTCGAACTGGAAACAGAAAATGCATTCCGAGAGGTGAACATGCATAAGTAATTATTTATTTGCGAGATGACAGGAAATATTTTTGAAATATGTATGTATGCAACAATTAGCATCGCCGGCTTAAAAACAGATTAAAGAACTTAATAAACAAAAAAACATAAAATTAAAGCCAAAAAGCAGAACAATAGAGCGAAGAACATACTACAATATGAGGCATGCCATGGCGTGCCAAAAAAAAAGACAAAAATAAAAGAAAGAGAGAAAAAAAGCCCCAAAGAAAAGAGGGGGAAAAAAAGAATTGCCAAGGAATTCGTTAACGACTCGACATGCCAAAATTAATGGCATGCCTGGCAATAATTAAAACAAAAACAAGGCAGCACGAAGCTGACGCTGCAGAATGAACAAAAAATGAACACACCAGACAGGGACAGATACAGGGATGGAGCAAGCGAGAGGGGGCGAAGCATCTCAAACAAGTTTTCAACTGCTTTTCAGGAAAAAAATAAATAAAAAATAAAAGCGGGGGTGGCACGAAGCGAAATGCATTATACAATATAAGCATTTCTATCCCTTTCCAAAGTGACTCTGTGGTCTATCATTGAATTCCAAAAGAATTAATGGCACTTTTTGAAAAGAGTTCCATAATAATTCTTTTTAATAATAAATGAATGTACGTATGGATTGGGGAATGTAAAGTCTACTGCTCCTTTTTCGTGTATGATTTGCCAATATTTGCTCTATTGATTACCAGCCGCCAGAAATGCATTATAATCCATTGCCTCCGCCCTTTTGCAATTTAATTTATCGCAAATATTCAATCAAAATAATGATGTGAGAGAGGAAGTGGATGAACCTCTGGATGAACAACACAATCAATGATGATGAAAGCTTGATGAAAAGCCATCCAATCCAATCGAATACAGTCGGACGGGACGGACAATTTAATAATTCAAGCGACGGTCGCAGGAGGCGTAAATTGAATTAGTCCGGGAATTTCTTGGGGGCAAATGTCAGGCTTGGATTATTGGGATTTTAGTTAGACTGTTTAAGAATGCAACTGGCCGAGCAACGGACGAACAATTGCAGCCTAATTGAAAGCTAAATTGAATAAAACACACTCACACACGCACACAGCATGGTAGGGGGAGGCAGACACACACGCCCGCGCCCTCTCGACACATGCTAACAAGGCAGAAAAAGAGAGAAAAAAAGTGTAGCCTGCTCAACGGCGCACACTCGACACGTACAATTACAGACGTTCGCATACAAATGCAGGCTCACATGCAGCTGCCGTTATTTGTGAGGGGGGTGTTTGGGTGAATGTGAGTGTGAGTGTTTTTGTGAGAGGAGATAGTCCAGACAGTGGCAAGGAATTCAAGAGCCACAAGGACACTGTAAGAAAATTACATATCAAACTAGTGGCATAAAAATAACTTTCTTTTGAATATGTAATAATTAAATATTAAATACTAAATTAACAATTAAGAGTCTTGAAAACTCTAAGTCTTAATCATAATCATCCCAAATTTCTTTCACTACACCAGTAGCCTTCGCAAACTGCTGCAGGATAATGGAATGGAATAAAGCAGGATATGGTCGAGGGACTGGGAAATAAAGGAAAAGCATTCTACGAGCTGGGGGCGACCAGGACGAGTGGTGGTAAAATTGTGGAAAATGCAAAATTAGCATGAATACGAAATACAAGTTAAATATTTGAGCAGCCCAAAGGTGTTTCAAGCGGGTAGCGATATGCGAGCGAGCAGGACCGAGCTAAAGACCGACCATAAGAATAGGAACATTAGGAGCTTTCGCCTGGAAGAACTTGGGGAGAGGGCTAACGGCAACGAGGACCAACGGGAAATGCAAGCGAAAGGATGTCTGGGATGCAATCATAGAAATTGCATTTGCCATTAAAGCAAAATGGCTTGTACAAAATGAAATATTCTGCCGCATAAGCACAATGTGCTCCATAACGATTTCGTTTAATTGCTATCCATTATTTCTCGAAAAAAGCTTCTTAAAATTAAGCCCAGAATTCCAATCAATCTTTCCCCCAGGTTTTCCAATTTAAAACCGACACGACAATAGATAAATAGAATGCTGATAACATTTTAAACAAATAGGACCGCGACTGGAGTAAAGAAATAAACGATAACTAATATTTGATTTATTTACAATTTAACCGCTGCATTTGTTTTTTTTTTATACCTTTGTTGTCTTTTCCTTGGCTGTTTTTGTTGTTGTTATTGTTTTGTTGATTTGTTTTTTCTTCGTTCCCCTGTACGTCCCGCGTTATCAGCAGACTTTGACTTTGGGGACATGTAAATAATTTATATTGTATACTTTGTTATGTGTGTAATTTATGAGCACACTATAAAAACAAAGAAAGAGAGAGGGCGACCGAGTAGATAGGGGAGGTGTTATATGGCTCTTATCAGCGTGAAAGTGGGACGGGTATACATACACATGTTAGTTATGCCTGGCAACAATAGAGGTCTATGGGGCAATTAGCATATATATTTTTTTTAGACCTCTAAAACTAGATCAATAAAAAGTATATGGCTTAATAAATATTTATGGCATTACGAGTTCGTATTATTAATCCTTATATATGAAGTTGAAGATTTTTCTCCTCTACCTACCTTTGCGTAACCTTATTTCACTTCTGCTGCTTATCAAGGCGATGTAACGCACACATGGCTAGATAAACGCACACAGAGACACAACTAATTGCTGTTTACTTTGCGCGCAATTTTCTTTTCCAACACTGGGAGAAATGGTGGCGAGGAGAGGGCGGCGCAGAATGCTCAGGGCCATTACCCGCTGATGTTGTTTGTGTTTTTCTTTCAACTGCAGTTCACTAATCTCTTACTATCTCACAGATACACACACACACACGCAGCGCAGCGCAGAACTCAGGTTTATCTGCCATCTTTTTTTTCCTTGGGCGTTTTTATTTATTTTACCAAGAAACAAATAGTGAACGATCATAAAAATTTAATTAACTTTTATGAACTGGGTAAATAGTGGGAAAATGCATTAAACACAGCGCAGAAACTAGAAAAACATTTGCTCGGTCTCGGAGTCGGGTCCTCGAGCTTTGAAATAATTTTTATTTGCTTTCTTTACGATTTTTCATTTGTTTTTTTTTTCTGTTTGTTTGTGTATTTGTCTCTTGTCTTGTTTGTTTGTTTGTCGATGTCTAAGCAAATGTGTTGGCCAATGTTTGCGAAACTTTAATTAATACTTCTTGGATGCAAATATATACATATTTTTGGGGTATATTTACATTTGCGATTGTTTGCCAAAAAAAAAAAATGAGAGAGAAAAAAAGCAAATGTAAGCAAAAATAATTGGCAATTTTCAATTGGAAATTGCGTGCAAATTTATTTTAATTTTGCACCTGCGTTTCAGACCTCCTCTCAGTCAGTGTGTTTGCAATGCAAATATTTTTAGAAAGCAAAGAGGAAAAAGGCAGCAAAGGCAGCAGTAGCAGCAACAGCAGCAGTGGTTGTGGCAGTGGCAGCAACACCCCCACCTCTCTTACTGAATGTTTGTTCAAGTTATTTGGCTGCTTTGTTGCCACCTGGTATTCCAGAGATAAGGTGGGAGAAATTCGAATTTGCCAGTTCGCATTGTTGGATTTTATTTGCATAGCATTATGCTGGCAAGGCGACACATCCCCACATATCTACACACACACATATAGTATAGATTCCAGTTCCTAAGGTGGCAAATATTATTTCACAGGCACACACATTGGTGTAAAATATATAAATCACTTTATTGCAGCCAATTTGCACAAACGATTTGCTCTCGACTCTGTATGCAAATTTGTGTTTATTGTCTGGCCAGAACTCTAAGCCCGTTTGGACCATTTTTGATTTGTGCCTTTTGCAATTAGCAGAAATATTTTCAGAAATATTTCCACAAATATTTGTTTGCATTTCCTACCCAAGAAATTGTTGATTTATGGCAAGAATTTCAGGACAAACACAATGTTTATTTAAATCTTCTCTTTTCTCGTCAAAACTGGACAATAAAAATGTGTATTTGCCTTGCCAGCATTTTAATTGTTTCGTAAACGAATTGTTTATTGCTTTAAAAGCCACTGATAGAAGCAATTCTCCTTTTCAAAATCCAATCAAAAGAAATTTATTTTAGTTTCAAGGCAACCTCATTTTTCAGGATTTTTCAAAGGCTTCCATGCCTTCGATGTTTTTGCATACAAGGCACAACTTTTTGTGGCATTATGCAAAAATATCTGACCTGACATTATCGATTGACCTGCCCAGGGCAGAGAGGAAAACTATTTTTACATTTTCCATTAGAGCGTACGGGTCTTCCCTTTTGGCCAGAAGAAATACAAAAAATAAGAGACTCTTTTACGAACATAAATTTTGAAAGCCTTTAATGGCGAGTGCAACATATTTCAGAGCAAGCAGCCGCAACGACAACCGCAGCTGTTGCTCCAATGAATTTGTTGCAACAACAATTTTTCCTCCTCCTTCTCGGTTTTTGTAGTTTTTGTTTTTGTTTTTTGTATTTGGCTGCACAAATAAATTGCGCATAAATCGTGGGCAACATAAATTTTACATGTTGCCGGCGTGCAGACTGAAAACTGAAAACAGAAAACAAGTTGAAATTATGTGAGCGAAGCCGGCAGTGGCATAATTTATGCGATTTGCGAGGGCAGTCGAGGGGGGAAGGCAATTAAAATATTTGTGCCACCAGCAAATTTTCTTAATTAAAAAATAAATATTTTAAGCCAAGCAATTAGGAATAGTTGCTGGGGAATTGCATATAAATTAGAGCGCATCCCGCTCACACAATTTATGCAGATTATCAACTTTATCAGCAGTTTGCAGTTTGTTTTGTCAATAGCCGTAACTAACTCTTAGCCTTCTTTTTTTTATGGCTTATTTCCAGCAGTCACGCGCCCGCAAAAACTCCACCAAAGCAAACAAACTGAATGCAGCCGCTGCATCAGCAACATCGCCTCGTCTAAGTCCAGCACCGGCAGCAACACTGTTGCCGCAGCAATCGCCAAATACCACAGCAACAGTTGCCGCCGCCGGGGGCAACCTGCAACATCAGCAGCAGCAGCAGCAATATCAGCAGCATCAGCAACTACTGTCGCAGCAGCAGCTCTTGTCGCAGCAACAACAACAACAGCAGCAGCAGTACCAGCAGCCACAGCAGCATCAGCAGCATCACTTCCAGCAACAGCAGCAGCAGCAGCCGCTTTTGCAGCAGCAACAACACGCACAGCAGCAGCAGCAGCAACATCTGCCACAGCAGCAGCATCAGATAACCGCACAAATTCAAACCATGAAGGATCAACCGCAACAGCCCATGGTAAGGTTTCAATTAGTGGTTGAAATTTGATAATTTCCAATTAATACAATAAAATCATTATAAGTTGCGGCTACACTGCGTATACGTAATATTTTGTACTGCAGGGTAGATTCTAGTTTTGCTGAAATAACTCAATAAAAGCGTATCGATTGGTGTCAATAGCGTTTCGATTTCAATTTTCCAATTAAAAGCCATTGACCTTGATGACGGATTTTTGCCCCTACCCACCCTCCGCTGTTCAATCACTTTGATTTTATTTCGCTTTCCGTTTCAAGGCAACCGAACAGAATGCAAAATGCAAACTACGAAATACAAAATACAAAATACACACAAAAACACAACACAAAACCCATAAATCCGGCTCGGATGTGTGCGTCTGTGTGGCCACATATTGCGTATACGTCACGTCACCCGCAGGCCCCATCAACTGCAGCTGTGCATACACAAGAGTCAGATACAAAAATATATGTACATACATTCATACTGTATTTCTGCCCCATTCATTCATAAAGATTTGGTCGATTTTTATCAATGATTGCTAAATGCTTTCAAAATAAAACCAGGGACATACAAACACACATCCATGCAAACTCGAGCAAGCCAGGTGCAGATAAATTTCAGATGAATTTTTCAGATACACAGATATACAGATACAGATACAACTGCTGGGTAAAAAAAAAAGAACAAAAACAGGAAGCCAGAGAGCAGCAGCTGCCTGCCAGTTGAACTTGCCTATTAAAAATTGTTTGTGTTTTAATTTTTGCATTTTATTGTGGCAATATCCCTGCCCCTCCCCCTGGTTGCCTCTTGCCACCTCCCACTACTTTCACTTTCATAACTTTTTTTCAACCGCCGCTCGTAAAAATGCAAATGGAAAACGGGTTGCGACTGGCAGTCTGGGTTTGTTTTTTGGCTTTGTTTTTGGGGGGGGGGCTTTTCCTGTTTATTCAGCCACCGCAACAAAACAAGAATGTAGCATAATTTGAGGCGCGTTAATTAACAGGCAGGATTTTTTGTTTCCTCCACCGCGGAAGTTGTAACTCAGTTGCCGGCATTTGGGGGAGGCTTACACCAATTATACTGAGCCTAATTAGGACACGCAAAATATGATTTATGAGGCCCGATTCAGGCAGCTTAGGACCATTATTTATGTTCTCGGACCAAGTCTCTTTTCACCGCAGTGTGTAATTAAGGATAAGGGACTGAAGGAAGTCTAGACCGAGTGTTAATTTTCGTTATCCCTTTTTTGATATCCTTTCAGGCACCCATGGCCTTCTATCCCACATGGCAGGCAGATCCCTCGCAGGGCTGGCAGAACCAGTTCATCCAGCAGATACCACAGAACACGCCGGCCATCACATCGCTCAACTCGCTGGACTTCCAGACCCAGTCGTACGCGTATCCCTCCAACGGCTACGTCCAGACGGGACTAGGATTCGATCCGAACTACGGCCGATCCCCGTACGGAGCACCGGTCCAGAGCTACGACTTCCAGCGGCAGCAACTGTCCAGCGCCCCCTCGGCCATCAACCAGGTGGGTCTGCAGAGTGTGGCCGGGTTCGCGCCCAGCTATGCCGGACAGGTGACGGCGTCTCCAGTGCCGCCTTCGCAGCAGCAGCAACAGGTGCAACAGCAGCAGCAACAACAGCAGCAGCATCTGGGAGCGGATCTGAACAAGACGATGTCGGGAAACGACACGCCTGGATATCCGCGGGTGAGCAGCGTGCCGCCGCGCTCACTCAACTGTAACGGGTATTCAGGCGACTACAGCGGTTCAACATCAGCCACTAACAACAACAACACCAGTAGCAACAGTAACAGCAGCAGCAACAACAACAGCAGCAGCAACAGCTCCCAACAACAACCCTCGGCCCTCAGCGGAGGCACCACCACCCCAGCCCCCGCCGTGCCAGCCACAGTGGTGGCCCAGCCCGCCTCATCGCCCATGCATCCTCCCATTCCCCAATCGCCGACGCGCGTCACCATGTTGCAGCAGCAGCAACAGCAACAGCAGCAGCAGCATCAGCCCCGGCTGGTGAGTCAGTCACCGACGGGAAATGGCCTGCAACCGTATGTGGCACCGCAGCAACAACACCTTGCCTCGCCACCCATGCAGGAATGGAACTGGCAGCAACAACAGCAGCAACCACAGCCGCTGGGAGGGGATGGATACGCCCAGGGGGAGAGACTAAACCTCAACACTCGCATCAAGTCCATGATCATGCGCAAGAGCGATCCCAAGGATCCGCCGCCTGATCTGCAGCAGCAACAGTTGCAGCAACAACAGTCGCCGGTGCAGCAGCAGCAACAGCAGCAGCAGACCGGTCATTTTTTATCGTATAGCCACCATCTCCGGCCCGATACGGCGCTGAGCGCCAACGGACCGAGCAGCGCCACGCCCACCCACCCAATGCAGCAGCAACAGCAGCAGCAACAACAGCAGCAACAGCAAGTGCCGCAGCAGCAGGTGCAACAAGTGCAACAGGTGCAGCAGCAACAACAACAGCAGCAGGCGTCGGCTGCTGCCGAGCCGATCGGAGGTGGTGGCGTAGATCACATCTGGAAGCCACACCACTCGACGCAGAGTTTTAAGAAGCCGCCAGTGAGCGTCGTGGGTGGCGGCTATCCGGGATCGGATGCGCAGCTGCAATTGCAGCTGCAACAACACCAGCCAGGACAGCACACGACCATCAGCCACGGCGACCCCACGCCGTTGGTGCCCCAAGCAGCCCCGCCAGTGGTTCAGCCGCAGACTCCAGTGGTACCACCATCACCCGCAGTGGCTCAGCCCGCTAAGAAGTCGCGGAGTCGCAGCAAGGCCAGTCGCGCGGCGGCAGCAGCAGCAGCGGCTGCAGCCGAGGCAGCGGCCGAGGATCCGCGTAACTCCACGGATCCGGGAGGCGGTGGTTTAAAGCCCCCGCTCAGCACCCACTACCCGCCGCATCCGCCGCCGGTACATCCCGGCCAGGAGTACCACGGTCAGTACATCAAGACCGAGCCGGGCCTGCTGGGGCCGCCGCAGCCCAACAAAATGGAGGGCTACGAGCGAAACTACCAGAACTTCATCCAGTATGCGGACTTCTGCCAGAACGACGGACAGGGACAGCCGGTGCAGCAGCACCACGGCCACTCGCAGCAGGACTACGCCGGATACCATCACAACTCAGCCTACTATGGAGCCGGAGCCAGCAGCTTCCAACAGAACTTCCAGCAGAACTTCGTTCCTGGCTACCAGCACTCCACGTATGGCAGCCGGGCGAAGGTCACGGGGCCGGGCAACCACCAGCCCAGCCACCAGCTCCACGGCCACGGGCAGAGTATGCTGGAGCTGGACCGGAAGCCGGACACCAACAGCATCATACCCCTGCCCACGAACTACGAGAAGGATATTCCGGCACATGCCTATCCTATCCCGCCACACCGCTACGCCATTGGGCACGGCGCACCGCCACCAGTGCCACCTCCGCACCTGGGACACCACGGAATGCTGGAGCCCAAGCTGGAGGATATGGGAATGCTCGGTCACGGCGGAGGATACACCTATTTGGGCGGTGCCGGCGAAAGCAAGGGCCTGAACAACGGATTCTCCTGCTGCCGACAGGGCGGCACCCGACCACCAACGGCAGAGCACCTCAAGGACGGCACCTGCCTCGGTCTGGGTCTCCAGCCGAAGGAGGAGCTGCTCGACGAGGACGAGCTCATCGACAGCCACGGAAACGGCCTGAAGCCGGTCGGAGGAGCCGCCGGCAAGGCGAAGGGCAAACAAAAACCGGACGAGATCCCTGAGATTGTGGTGAAGCACGAGAAGATTAATCCCATGTTCGACACAACGGATCGATTGGAAAAGGGCAACAAGACGGAGATACCAGAGTGCGAGTGCTTCCAGTCCGACAAGAATCCCCCGGAACCGGGCACTTACTACACGCATTTGGGTGAGTATTTTGATGATCTATCGAGGAACTATAACTAAAGACTTGTAATCCCTAAAGGCACTGCTTCATCCCTAATGGAACTCCGGCGAGAGTTCGAGGAGCAATGCAATTTGACGGGTCGGCAGCTCCGCATCGAGAAGATCGTCTACACGGGCAAGGAGGGCAAGACCACGCAGGGTTGTCCTGTGGCCAAGTGGGTGATCCGGCGAGCGGACATGGAGGAGAAGATTCTGGTGGTTGTGAAGAAGCGACCAGGACACAGGTGGGTTTCTTTTCTTAAAACTGCTTAAGTTCTTGACTAATATTTTCCATCTCTAGATGCATTGCCGCTTATATTGTGGTGTGCATGGTGGCCTGGGACGGAATGCCACGTCTGGAGGCGGACAACGCCTATAAGAATCTGATCCCCAAGCTGAACAAGTACGGCCTGCCCACCACCCGAAGATGTGCTACCAACGAGAACCGCACTTGTGCCTGTCAAGGTGGGTTTCCTAAGAAGTCCTCTTTTTGAAATATTTATATAAACTTTTTCCAATTTTAGGACTTGATCCTGAGACTTCTGGCGCTTCTTACAGCTTCGGCTGCTCCTGGTCCATGTACTACAATGGCTGCAAGTACGCCCGCTCCAAGACGGTGCGCAAGTTCCGTCTGTCGGTGAAGAGCGAGGAGGCGGCCATCGAGGACCACATGAACCTGATCGCCACGCTGCTGGCGCCGGTATTCAAGCAGGTGTGCCCGCGATCCTACGACAACCAGACCAAGTACGAGCAGGAGGCTTCCGACTGCCGCCTGGGCCTGGAGCCGGGCAAGCCCTTCTCGGGCGTTACCGCCTGCCTGGATTTCTGCGCCCACTCGCACCGGGATCTGCACAACATGCAAGACGGATGCACGGTACACGTGGCCCTTCTCAAGCCCGGCAACCGTGACACCCGCCTGCCGGACGACGAGCAGTTCCACGTCCTGCCGCTCTACACGATGGATGGCACGGACGAGTTCGAGAGCGTCGAGGGGCAGAGGGACAAGCACCGCACCGGGGCGGTGCAAATGCTGGACAAGTGAGTGTACCGTTGAGTTTTGAGCAGCTGGCTCCCCGGGGCAATCCCACACCTGGCTCTGATACTAATCCGTCCACGTTTTCTCCCTCTAATCCTCTATAGATTTCCCTGCGAAGTACGCGTTCGTTCCACGCCGCTGATACCCTGCCGGAGGCACGGCAAGAAGCGGAAGGATGGCGACGATTCAGCGCCTCCGGACGGCGACCAGGACGCCGCAGGGGATGCCAACAGCCAGAGCAGCTCCAGCAATGGAGCCCAGTCGCAGACGCAAGCGGCGAGTAATCAATCGAGTCCACCTGCGATGGGAGCTGGAGCAGGACCGGGAGCGGGAGTCCATAGCATCAAGAAGGAGAACGGCGGAGTTGGAACTGTGGCTGCCAATGGAAAATCCAAGGCGAAGGGAAAGTCGAATCAGTCGAACAACTCGAGTGCTTCCACACCCGGATCAGCGCCACCGTCCACTCCCTCGCCGCGATGCCAGACTCCGGTTACGAACAACCCAAGTCCGGCGGGCAGTGCCTTTAGCACGCCCCCGGTCCATGGCGCAGGCAACCCCCCAGGCAATCCCGCCCAGAACGGCAATCCGAACCAGCAGCCCGGCCAGCTGATGAGCTCCAACTCGAGCCTGATGAACATGGCCACCATGATAGACACCTTCACGGACGCCCAGCTGCAGTCGAATCAGATCTCGAGCACCGTTTTGGACTCGCCGTACTCGTACGACTACCAGACGGGCTCCTACATAGATTCCAGGAACTACTACGGCAACTGGCCGACGCCCCACGCCCCCATGGGCATGGCGACGCAGGCACAGGTGGGTGGAGCCGGACCAGGAGCCGGCGTGGGAGCAGGAGTCGCGCCCTTGACGCCAACCACGCCAACGGCCCAGACGCAATTGGGAGGAGTGCCGACAGCCACTGCGCTGCCAGGAGCAGCAGGAGTCGGCGTTGGTGGAGGTGTGGGCGTTGGAGGGACCACCCTACCCGGGGGAGCACCTAACATGCCGCCCTCTGTTACACCAACGCAGCTAGAGACCAGCAACGGGTACGGATCTGCCAGCTACCAGAGCCTGGCCTCCGCAGGAGCTCTGGGAGGCACACCAGGAAATCCGGAACCTCAGCAGCAGCAGCACCAGCAGACGGGGCAGCCACAGCAGCATCCTACTTTGGCGGGAGCACCCGGAGTAGATTTGAAGAGCCGGCTGTTGAACGAAGAGAATCCAGACTCCACCACGCTGGTGAATCACCATCACCACCACCACAACCTGGCGGAGAGCAAGCTGACCGCTCTGACGGCCATGCAGCCGATGACCGCCAACCTGGCGCCCTCGCTGACCGCCTCGCATCCGCATCACCCGCACTCGCACCCGCACCAGCAGGAGGGATTCGTGAAGCCGAAGCCGCCGCCCAGCGACTACACGGCCCAGTACACGGCCCAGTATCCAAACAACTATCAGATGTACCCGCCTCCGCCGCCGCCACCCCACTCCGCGTACTCGGCCTACGACGCGTACCAGAACATGAACTACAATTACGGGTACCACCACCAGGCGTACTCCCCCTACGGCATGTATCCACAGCAGACGCCACCTCCCACGCCGCCGCCTCCGTCGCCCAACTGGAACGTCTACGGACACCACCAAACGACGACGAACTCCGGCTATGGCTCAGGCTCCACAACCCCCGGAGCAGGAGCAGGCACTCTGATAGCCAGCCATGGTGCAGTACCGGGAGCCGCGGGTCTGCAGAAGCCGACGATTCCCGCACCATCGCCTCTCCACCACCAGCAGCAGCAGCAACAGGATCCGCCCCAGACCATCCTGCCCGACCTGAGCAATGGACAGAGTTCGGTGGAAACAGTGGTCGCACCCACCACACCCGTGGGCGAGACCAACTCCGGAAACGACTCTACTGCCGGAGTAGGAGGCCAAGCAGGAGCAGGTGCCGGAGCAGGCGCCGTGGCAGCAGGAGGTCCTCCGCCAAATGCCACAACCCCAGTCCCAGCCGGATCCCCTGGCAGCACCAATGCCAGCAAGATCGAACCCATCGGTGAGGTGGCCGAGATCAATGAGAATATTGAGGCCTTCCAGGATCCCCAGATGGGAGGCGTGGCTATCGCCCTCAATCACGGCAGTGTGCTGATCGAGTGTGCTAAGCACGAGATGCATGCCACGACGGCGGTGAGGCGACCTGATCGCCACCATCCGACAAGGATGACCCTGATCTTCTACCAGCACCGGAACCTCAACCGATCCCGCCACGGCATCGACGAGTGGGAGGAGAAGATGCGGGTGAAGAAGATCAACACGGACCTGGACAACAAAGCCAAAGAGGAGCGCGAGCGCCTGATCAAGAAGGCGGCTGGCGAGGATATGGACGAGCTGGATGAGGACGCTCTAATGGACGATGCTCCAGTGCCGGTGGTCAAGAAGGAGACCAACGGTCAGGCTTTAAAAAACGGAGCCAGCGGCAGTAAAAAGAAGAAGAACAACAGCACTGCAGAGTCGAAGAAATCCCAATCCAGTGAGCAGTCAAAAAACGAGAAGGTTGCCCTCCACGCACCAACACTTACGACCACGTCGTGGACGACCCTGTTCCCCATGCATCCGTGCGTGGTTACGGGGACCTATCCGGAGGGCAATAGCAGTCCGACCTCGTCCACGAACAACAACAGCAACGCTGGCAATGGCCAGTCCCTGCCACCTGGCAGTGGTCCTCAGGCTCCCCCTGGACAGCCCGGCGGAGCAGCACCTATCCCGCAGCAACAGCATCCGCATCCGCAGCTGCAGCAGCAGCATCAGCCGCAGCAGCAGCCGACCTGAATCTGCTCCGGCTAAGGGGCTATTACTGGTAATCGTTGAATTCCACGTCGAATTCTTCTTAACTTAAGTCCACACACCCTGATCAGCCCGGTGGGTAGTTTTCATTTCGAAAGGATTTGAGAGATTTAGGGATATATTTAATAACACTAATACTCCTTTATTAATTTATCAAAAAAACTCATTTAAATTGAACTAATTTTTCAAAGAAAAAGAATTCATTCAGAAGATTATTTTGAAAATAAAAGTATTTCCTCAAGTTCGATCGAGATTAGAACCCCAATACCAGGTTGTATGACTGAAAAATCACTGAAAGCTAAGAAAGCAAATCTGGAGAACCTCCAAGCTTGGAGGCTGAAGAATTATTTTTGTAAATGCATCTGATTTCGTGTGCCATACGAGGAGAAAAACATGTCCCCCAAAAAGGAGTTGAAGATGAAACCTTAAAAAAGTACAGTTGACGCTGCCAGGCCAGAGTTGTCACCATTCCACACACACTAACACACAGTCACACCCAGAAACAAACATCACTCAGAAAACAAAAAACACTCAAAAACAACAAGTTTCTAAACTAGTTTAAAAATAAACTATTAACTTTAGTTTTTTAAGAGCCAGCAAAAAAAAAAAACAATTTCTGTTAAATGAGTTTTAAAACAAAAAAAAATACTACAGAACAAGAACAAAAACGAATACTACTAAAAACTAATAAACAACAGCAAATGCTAAAGAAATTTTTGCTTGAGTTTCTCTTGCAAGCAAAAACCAAAAACGAAAACATATTAAAAGTTAGTGGAAGTTTAAAAATAAAAGATCATTGCCAAAAGTACAAATAAACCATTTTTTAAAAAGAGCAAACTAGAAAAACGTAAAGAATTTCGCAAGATAACAAAAAACATGATAATAGTTGGTAACAAAATGCAATTTTTACTACAAAAATCATTACAAAGATTTATTTTGTATTTTTCCCACAATTTGAATTTCTTTTGAAACTTGATCCTAACGAGTTTCAATCGAATTCGAATTGCAGAAACTTCAGACAGAAGAAGTATTCCTTCCTTGGGTGCGAGGTCCTTCTGGGATCGCCACTCAAGCTGCGAGGAATGCCGATTTCCTATAGCTTCAGATCAGATCACTCACAGCCACAGAAAACCAAGCAGGATAATATGGAAAATGGTGCGGGGAGTGCAGGACAACTAAAGGATAATTAATATGAGTATTTTTTGAGAGGGCGGCACACGCTCCCAAAAAAAGAAAAAACAAAAAATGATAATAGGGAGGGAGGCGAGAAGAAATGTAAGGCAGCAAGACATTTTTTAAACATTAATCATAATTTAAACTAAGTTTAAGTAAAACCCAAAAACCCTAAAACACACACCGACTCACACACATGAGAAGTTATATATTTATTTATGCGAATCAAAGGCAAAAGGGTTCATTCTAGTTATTATTATTATTTTTGCAAGATTTAGTTTCAAAGGCAAAGGACAAAACCCAAAAAGACTCGAAACCAATCAAGTATTAAGCACTAATAAAAACCAACAACTATTTGCCTATATTCATTTGTAATTGTTGTATAAAGCAAAACTAATAATTTGCATCCATCCAAAAAGCAAAAGATAAAAAATAAAAACTAAAAAGCAAGCAAAAAATGATAAAAGGATAGAAGGACAAAAGAATAAACTTAAAATTAGAATGCAAATGTGGCAGCGCAACTGAATTTCAAATCAAATTAGTATAACAAACAAACAAAAAAAACAAAACACAACATATATATAAATATATTTTGCACAAAAAATAACAAAAAAAAACGATAAACGATTGATTTTTAATTTGTCGAGAAAGGACACTAGCCGACATGATTGTAGGTCGTATGTACGTAATGTAATGTAAATGTAAGGCAGCGAAGAAGACTTTTGAGCAACAAGAAAAAACATGTTTTGATAAATATTTAAATGTTTATATAAATATATTGATATATATATATATATATTAATATAAATTATGATAATTGATTAACTGATTACGCAAGCCAACAACTATTATAGTTTGTAAATGCTTTTTTATCATTTCAAATAAATGCAAATCTTTTGCCATTTCTAAGTTAAAACACCTCACACGACTTTTCTGTTTCGCGGGACTTCTATCTATACATATATTATATATATAATACTATATATATACTATAAATATTGGAATATGATGATAAAGCAACAAGAAAACCAATTAAATCGGCCGAGGCGTACGATGATTTAGCGAAGATACATACATATTGTAAAACGATAAACCGAGAACGTATATACAGAATGTGAAGCTGACCGATCAGATGATCAGAGTTGGATAAAATTAATGAAATAAAAATGAAAATCATAAATTATATTTATTTAAAGTACGCGCATGGAAAAGCAAACATATATTAATATTAAATAAAATGAAAACAAAGTTAAATCAGCTATATGTGTTTTTTTCTTTTTATACAAAAACTTATTCCTCTTTCTTGTAGATTTCTATCAAAGGACTGATTCGAAGCTCAACAATATAATATTTTATAATGTTGTATTAAAATTTATTTTAATTATTACAAAATGCTTATACCGACTGGACTCTACTCCAAGCCCAAGACTATCGGCATACAACCTTTTTTTTTGTTATATCTTGTAGATAAATTCAACATAATTTACAGATACAAATAAATTTAAAGTCTTTAATGCGGCATTGGAATGTGCGTTGAGTCGTTGAGAGTGTCAATCGGGCCAAAACGCCTTACGAGCTAGCCTAGCCTAGAGATTATTTACATCGAACGTTCGTTAAGTACATGGCAAGTGATTCCGTAGCTGGGCAGACCACGGACTACAGGTTCAGGACGAGCTCCTCGGTATAGTGGTCCAGCGCCGTCTTGTTGAAAGTGCCAAAGTTCCACTGCATGTAGTGGTTGCTGGGGTCGCACTTGTTGACGACCACCTCGTGGGAGAAGGGCAGCAGCTCCAGGCACCGCCGGCCATCGTTTCCGTGTTTCATCTGCTTCGTTTCGTAGTCGTAATACCAGTACTGGTTGCCGCCCTGGCCATGGCAGTCCCACAGCCAGACAGGCGCATTGGCCTCCCAGATCTGTACGTCCAGGCACTCCTTCTTCCGTCGCAGCCGCAGATCACGCTTCCAGCTGAGCTCCCAGAACTGTGACTTCTGCGGCACCTTCAGGTCGTCGGCGCAGGCGAACATGCCCATTCGGTTGTGCTTCTTGCGACCCATCGTGTCCAGGCATAGCTGTGGATTGCCCAGACTCTGAATGGCGCCCATGGCGTAGTTGGGCGGATCCACCGGTGGGTAGTTCTTCATCAAATCGAATGCCACCTCCTCCATGAACCACCTAAAGGACTTGCACTTGAGCTTCGTGCGGATGGCTTTCTGGGCTGTCAGATCGCCGGCATCCACACGTTCATAGATACCATCGCCGTGACTGTACAAGTAGTTTTTGTACTCATCCATCCAGACCTCGGCCACACGTTTGTAGTTCTGGGCGAAAAAAATTTGTTAGATTAAAATAAAGTTCCATAAAAGGCAGGTGTGAAAATTAGCACGAAGATAGATAATTGATGTTCCCAAATGACCCCATTTCTGATTGGCAATAAAAACAGGTTCCCTATCTCAACTATCTTCCAATCAGGTTTTGCCAAGAACAAGGGTTTTTTCACCCATTTTGTAATAAAAATAAACTTAAGGTAACTTTTTGTCAAAAGAAGCAAAAGATAAGAAGTTTATCTTTTAATTGGAAGTAAACGAATGTCTAGAACCGGTTCTATTTCGATGGATAATCATTCCTTGTAATCAGGTTGGTATTCATCAGTAAAATACAATAAAATAGAAAAAACCACTTAGTTATCTGTAACTTCTTTAAAATACAAACACCTCAAGGAATACTAATTTTATAAGTAATAAGCTTTAAAAATATGCAAATTCAACTCACCCGATGCAGATAGTCGCCCTTTCGCGGACTGGGATTGTGGTTGCGGGGTCCCCGGTATATGTGTCCTATGCGAGAGCAGGGTGCATCGTACATCTGACCACCGCACATCCAGATCTTGAAGCTCAACTCATACTGCTCTCCGCCCCAGATATCCAGCCCTTCATCATAGCCGCCCAGCTCCCAGAAGAACTCCGTCGAAATGGCAAACAGGCCGCCCGCCATAACAGGACTCTTGAACGGATCCGCCGGATGCTTCAAATCCTCCGGCAGCAGTCGCAACCTCTTGTAGTAGAACTCCCAGTCAAAGGCCCCGCGTGCACCCTCGTCCTGGGCGCGGTACTGGAAGTTACTGTGATCGATAACATCGATGAAGGGACACACTGCCGTGCGTTTGTTGAGGGCAATGGGTTCCAAGAGTGGCGGTAGCCAGTTATAGTTGGCCTCTACGTGGGAGTCCAGGAAGATCAGGACTTCGGCTGTGGCATTCCTAGCGCCCTCGGATCGAGCTCCAATTAAGCCTGTGCGTTTCGGCAGCCGAACCACGCGCACAATCTTGAAATGATCGGCTATGTAGGCCTCCAAATCGTGGTGCAAGTATTCGCGATCACTGAAGTCATCCACCAAAATGATCTCTTTGAGCAGCTCAGGGGGTGACCGATTAATCAGACTATGTACGGATCGCATAAGCACGCTGAGGTACTCGTTCCAGAATATAATGATCACCGATACGGTGGGCAGTTGGGTCAAGTACTCCTTCTTGCGACACCTAGAATAGTTAAAGGTTATTTCTTCTTTCAAGAACTTTCTTTAAATTGAAAAACTCACAGTTTATGGCGGATATCATTCAGGGAGCGATTCACTGAAATGGAGTCGGAGAGCAGGGCATTGAATCCGTTCTCCAGGGACATTCGCTTCTCAGTTTCTATCTGGGATTCATCGTCCAAACTGGCGGCCGCGCCCTGTTCGCCGAGACCCACTCGCTTAGCATCTCGTTCCATGGCCGTATAGTCGTGCCAATCCTTCTTTACCATATCTGCCGGCGGAACCACCTGCAGCACATCCTCCAGCGGCACTCTGTTCTCTTTTTCTGCAGGATCTTTCGCTTCACCTTCCGCTTCCTCTTCGGGTTCGTCGTCGTTCTTTTTCTCGACATCTGCATCTGGCTCTACTGGATTATGATTCTTTTTCTGGTTCACGTCATCATGCTTTTCCGGCACATTGCCAGAACGACCTTCTTGCTGTGGAAGCGGTTCAACGCCGTGGTGGACGGGTTTGTTGGTGTACGGAGTGGAGGATATCCAGCTGGTGATGAGCACGAACAAAGTGAGGGAGACTAGGACCAGGAGCCCTGTCTTGACGATCCACTTGAGGTTGGGCCGCCGCATTCTGGTGACGCCACTGCTACGTGTTCGGGCCTCTGTGGGTTCCAAGCGCTGCTGCTGGAGTGTTAGCTCAGGTGTATCTCCGACCAAGAAGTATCTGTATCTGCCGACGTGGGTACCACTGCAAATACACGAAAGCGAGAAATGAAAAAAGTCATGGAAACGCGCGCACATATGTATGATAGTAAATACCCATACATATATAACGTAAATCACATATATTATATATCCAACTAATGGAAGAAAAACAACAAGAAACGCAAACCGAAAGATAAGAAACTTTTGATAAAAACGAAATATTGTACAGCAGCACTTAAAGAACTTCCGGCATATATTTCAAACCTTATCACTTTTTGCCCAAAAAAAAACATTTTGTGCTATTATATGGGATAGTTAGCTCGGTAATTAAAAATTAGAGAATATTAATCACAGGTGAAACGTCATCAGAGGAATTCTTATCAGAACTTTGTGGCTCCAATTCTCACCTGTCAGTTTCGCTGTGATTTGTTGGCTTCTGCTCCAGACTCCATCCGATTAAGGTTCAATAAACTAGTAAAAACACTAATTAGCATAACAAAACAAAAGTCGGTCTTCCACGTCCGCGAATTCTGCTGTTTCTATATTTTTGATTGGTTCTTCTCAAAATTCTAACCTGCCGCAAAGCAGCTGCTTGGGAGGAGTGTTGGAAAAGTATGAAAAATATGGGCGTCGATTGGGGGGATCTTTATCCCGGTTTAAATAATATATTTAACATTTATTTATGTAAGCATTGTCAAAATGATTTAAGTTTTTAAGAGCTATTTGAAATTTGTGTCGCTTCCATTGTGTTAATCGATTTTAATCGAAGATAAAAAGCTTGTCAAAATTAAGAATTTTAACTTTATTGAATGAAATAATTAATATAATTTTGAAATAGATCCAATTACATTTTAAAATCTTATTACTAACAAAGAAATATCATTTATTTCTTACAATTTATTTATTTCAAAAATTCAAATTTTCCCGCCCAATTACAAAAAGTATCGTTAGTAACAGACAGACTATTTTGTGTCATCACCAAGTCAAAGTACAACTAACTAAAAACTAAAAGTAAATAAATCAAGTCAGTATGTCCGTGGATAATTGCATATTTTGCAAAATCACCAGTGGCCAGGATGTCAACACTGTCCTGGAAATGGAAAACGATGAGTTTGTGATATTCAAGGATATAAAGCCTGCTTCCCAGCATCATTATCTGGCCGTCACCAAGGAGCACCATAATAGCCTCAAGACCCTGAATAAATCTCACGAGGATCTAGGTGAGAATGCACTTAATAATTTGCATATTTTAGCTAATTATGTTCTTAACAAAGTTACAAGAATGGAGGAGGGCTTGAAGCAGTTCCTCAGCGAAAAGGGGGTAACCACGGATGACGCCCTGCTCGGTTTCCATCTGCCACCTTTTATAACGGTAAACCATCTTCACATGCATGCCATTGCCCCGCGCTCCCAAATGGGGTTCCTGTCCAAACTCATATTCTTGCCATCGGCCTGGTTTAAGACAGTAAGTTATATAATTTTTTATGATTCGCAGGAATAATCTTATCTTTTTAATTGCAGGCCGTCGACGCTCGTTTATATCTTTCCACAAAAGAGGCATAGTAACATTAATGGAGGGGATATTGTTTTAAATTATTTGTAGACAAATGTATCTTTTTATGTATTCCATTAACTATTATCCCTAATACTCCATTTGTATCTTTAAAGTGCCAAGAATGCCCAAGTACAACGCTAAGTAAAAACATTACCTAATAACAACATCCAACTTTATTGTTTTCCACAATTCAACTTCACATTTTACTTCACTGGCTGGCAATGTTCAACATTTTCTTGACTTCCTCCTTGTATTTGGTCAGGTTGTATTCGTTCTCGCCCTCGTTGATCAACTGCTCCACACTCTGCCCGTAACTGGGACTAGCTTCTACCTTCGGCGCTCCTTCTGCAGCATTCCAGTTCAGGATCTCCTCAGCGGAGAGCTTGGATTTGTTACGGCCGAAAAGATACACCTCCATGTCAGCCTCAGACTTGGTAGCTTCCCACGGCTCGGTCACAAAAGATTCATGATAGCAGGCTGTTAGCAAGTAGAGGGCGTAGTCATAGTTCTGCTTCCTCAAAGGACAACGATCCGTGACGAAGGTGAGGATGTCCGTAGTCTTATCGTAGCGATCTCCAACAAGTCGGAGGAACTTGTCCCTGGCATGAGCATCGAACTTAAGATCGGAGAGCTTTAGAGAAACGGTTACCCTCCGGGCATCCATGTTTCTGATTGTTGGCAGAGCTTGCAGGTAGTCGGTGGTAGTCACCTCTACTGGGAAATGACGCTGCCACTTTGCCTCACTCTCCAAGCCTTTTGGCCAAGGGGTACAGAACTTCTTGATGGCTTCGCACTGCTGCCTGATAGCCGGCGGGGTTAAATGTAGGAAGTTGGGAATCTTCATCAGCTCCGCGTTGGCGAACTTCGAGGGGGCAGCTGCTCCGCGCTCTGTGAATCCTTGTCGCAACGGCAGTGGAACACTAGCCGGGTGGAAGGACCGAGGTCCGGGCCAAGCTGCCGTCCAATCCTGATCCACGGCCATGCGGTTAGAGCGAGGGGGCATCACAGGATCCTTTTTTACTTCACGCCGTTTTTGGAACTGCTGCTTCACTGTCCTCAAGCTCAGCACTCGGAACTCTGGAAGTTTGTTGTAGTATTTTTATGAATTTATTTCCTTGATTTTAAGGCCTTTTTTGTTTACCTTCTTCTTCCTCGATTTCGGGCTTCTGTTGACTAGAAAAGCCGCGAACGCCGGTCTGTACCACCTGCTTTTGGAGGGATCCCTGTGCCCAGTATCGAGTCAAGGCAGTCGCCATGGTCGCTCAACTTAGTTTATGCAAGAAAATCTATTTTTTATAGAAGAAACTAAAAACTAAGCGGCTTTTACGTAAACCATGCGCCTGAAGACTGCCAACTCGCTTATAAACATAAACAGCTGTAAACATGTGCCGGACTACCAACTTGGCCCAAATATTGTGAAAATTTAAAATTTATTGGATTCAAATTTCGGATCGGATTCCAGGGGTACCCCTAGCAAATTTTGGATTTTCCAAATTTTCCCACTTTTGCTCCTTCCGATGGCCAAAGCTTTGACAATTTGTATCCGATCAGGAAATAAAGTACCAATTTGTAATCAGCAAACCCAGAAGAAACTTTCCTCATTCAAAACATTGCCTAAATACCGTTTTGAAATTTTTCGAATTTTTTACAGGGGTACCCCTAGCAAGATTTGCGTTTTCCCAATTTTCCCACTTTTGCTCCTTCCGATGGCCAAAGCTTTGACAATTTGTATCCGATCAGGAAATAAAGTACCATTTTGTAATCAGCAAACCCAGAAGAAACTTTCCTCATTCAAAACATTGCCTAAATACCGTTTTAAAATTTTTCGAATTTTTTACAGGGGTACCCCTACAAAATTTTCAGTTTTCCCAATTTCCCCACTTTTGCTCCTTCCGATGGCCATGGCTTTGACAATTTGTATCCGATCAGGAAATAAAGTACCATTTTGTAATCAGCAAACCCAGAAGCAACTTTCCTTATTTAAAACATTGCCTAAATACCGTTTTGAAATTTTTTGAATTGTTTACAGGGGTACCCCTAGCAAGATTTGCGTTTTCCCAATTTTCCCACTTTTGCTCCTTCCGATGGTCATGGCTTTGTCAATTTGTATCCGATCAGGAAACAAAGTACCATTTTGTAATCAGCAAACCCAGAAGCAACTTTCCTTATTTAAAACATTGCCTAAATACCGTTTTGAAATTTTTTGAATTGTTTACAGGGGTACCCCTAGCAAGATTTGCGTTTTCCCAATTTTCCCACTTTTGCTCCTTCCGATGGTCATGGCTTTGTCAATTTGTATCCGATCAGGAAATAAAGTACCATTTTGTAATCAGCAAACCCAGAAGCAACTTTCCTCATTTCAAACATTGCCTAAATACCGTTTTGAAATTTTTCGAATTTTTTTCAGGGGTACCCCTAGAAAATTTTGGGTTTTCCCAATTTTCCCACTTTTGCTCCTTCCGATGGCCATAGCTTTGACAATTTGTATCCGATCAGGAAATAAAGTACCATTTTGTAATCAGCAAACCCAGAAGCAACTTTCCTCATTTCAAACATTGCCTAAATACCGTTTTGAAATTTTTCGAATTTTTTACAGGGGTACCCCTAGCAAATTTTGGGTGTTTCCAATTTTCCCACTTTTGCTCCTTCCGATGGCCATAGCTTTGACAATTTGTATCCGATCAGGAAATAAAGTACCATTTTGTAATCAGCAAACCCAGAAGCAACTTTCCTCATTTCAAACATTGCCTAAATACCGTTTTGAAATTTTTCGAATTTTTTACAGGGGTACCCCTAGAAAATTTCGCGTTTTCCCAATTTTTCCACTTTTGATCCTTCCGATGGCCATAGCTTTGACAATTTGTATCCGATCAGGAAATAAAGTACCATTTTGTAATCAGCAAACCCAGAAGCAACTTTCCTCATTTCAAACATTGCCTAAATACCGTTTTGAAATTTTTCGAATTTTTTTCAGGGGTACCCCTAGAAAATTTTGGGTTTTCCCAATTTTCCCACTTTTGCTCCTTCCGATGGCCATAGCTTTGACAATTTGTATCCGATCAGGAAATAAAGTACCATTTTGTAATCAGCAAACCCAGAAGCAACTTTCCTCATTTCAAACATTGCCTAAATACCGTTTTGAAATTTTTCGAATTTTTTACAGGGGTACCCCTAGAAATTTTTGCGTTTCTCAATTTTTTAAGGTATCTCTCTGAAGAATCGAATAAAACGATGCAGGGCACCGTGGAAGTAATCTAAAAAAGGGCAGATCCTAAAACATTTAAAAACACATTTACTTTCATATTCACTTTTATTTAGGTAAAATTTGTAATTTTGTACCATTTTGTAATCAGCAAACCCAGAAGCAACTTTCCTCATTTCAAACATTGCCTAAATACCGTTTTGAAATTTTTCGAATTTTTTACAGGGGTACCCCTAGAAATTTTTGCGTTTCTCAATTTTTTAAGGTATCTCTCTGAAGAATCGAATAAAACGATGCAGGGCACCGTGGAAGTAATCTAAAAAAGGGCAGATCCTAAAACATTTAAAAACACATTTACTTTCATATTCACTTTTATTTAGGTAAAATAATAAAAAAATATAACTTTGATGAACTGTAGTATGGCTAAAACAGAATAAGTTCAATCTCACCCATTCCGGAATCATCTTTCAGGATCCGTAGTCCCGCCTTGTGCTTGTACTTCGTGTATGTACAGTATTAGTATTTATTTTTAGTTTAGTAAAACGATAAAAAACGTTTGTTAGATTACGTTGGTTAACTAACCCCGAAACTAAAGCTACTTAGCCTAATTCCCTCAATGGATCTCCTGCTTCCATTTGTCCCGCGCTTCCAGCTTGGCCTCCGGAACCAGGGAGCTCTTGGCCCCGCCCAGGATGTTAGTGGTGGCCTGGGTAGCCAGCACCGCCGGACAGACCACCAGCTGGGGGATCTGACGCACCACCGCACCCACGGCGCCGCTGTATCCCTTCTGGTCGTGTTCGGTTATGGCAGCTTCTATGAGGGTGTTGGCCGATTCGTTGATTCCTTCCCGGACTATGGTGTAGGCATTGGCGACTCCCTCACGCAGGTCCTTGGGCCTTCCCTGTCGGCGTCTCTTTCCCTGCCGGCCGGCCTTCCGTTTCTTCAGCGAAGGACCGGCGGAAAGCATGTCGAAAGTGGTCTCCGCCGTAAACTGCAAGAGGTGTATAATCCGGGAGGTGATCTCCAGGGCAGCCAAGGCAGTGCGGGCGGTGAAGCTCTGGGCGCCAAGCTGGAATCCCCGGATGATGCGTCCGTCCTTGTTGTACTGCTCGATGGGCAGCCGGAAAAGATCGTAGACGCCCTGGAAGAGCTGGAGCACAGCATTGGTTGGTCCAATGCCACTAAGTATATTCGGCAACTGGTTGCGCTTGATGTCCTTCAGCCACTCCTTGGCCAGAAACTCGCACAGCTTGCCCCATCCGAGGATGCCGCGGCGGTTCACGATTTCCCGCAGACAGATCCCGGAACCCTGAAGCTGGGCCAGTCCCATGATCAAGCCGGTGACCGGACCGCGCGACAGTTCGATCCGGCGTCCATGGTAATCGAAGCAAATGGGCAGGGCCGGGCTGAAGATCACCTCGCGGAAGAAGGTTGGCGGGGCCTCCGCTCCGCTTCCAGATTCCTCCTCCAGTTCCGGCTCAGCTTCCAGGCTGTGCTCTTCGATCAGCACATTCAGATTCCTCTCCACCATCTCCTTGACCTCCGAATCCGGCAAGTCATCTTCGAAGTCTTCCGGTAATTTGCTTACCGACATCACAGGCATATCACTAGCGGATGAGCTGCTGCCCTCCGCTTTGGAGGCACCGCCTCCAGCACCGGCCGAGTTCTTGAAGATACCCGAAAAGAAATCCTCCAGGAAGAGCAGAGTGTCCTGGTCAATGTTCAGTTTGATGGGCAGAATGGAGACCCTTAGGGAGCACTCCTCGTCAGAGCTCTTCTGCGGATTGGGGCGCACATTCAGAGCCTTCACTATCACCATGTTCTCATCCGGCTTGTGGGACAGGTTGTTGCCCGTCGGATGGTACAGGAACTTGTTGATGTCCGAGGAGCGTAGTCTGTCCCGGATCTCTATCTCCGAAATGAGGAGCACCTGCCGCGAAGAGTACATGGAGGTGGAAGGATAAGTCTCGTACGAGAATCGGATCTTTGAGAGCTGCATCTCCACCAGCACTTCCAGATTGCGCTTGGAGCCCTTTGGCTCCTTGGGCAGACCCTTCCTGGCACCCTTCCGCTCCTGCTTTTCCTGCTCCTGGGCTTGGGACACCCCGTACTTGTACGTTTCCGACATGCCGGAGCCACTGGGCGCCGGCGACCTCTGCGGAGCCTGCTCGGGGAAGTCCCGGCCGCCGTACAAGTGCCAGGTGAAGGTCATCTCGCACAAGGTGTAGCTGCTCTCGGCCACCGGAAAATTGGCAGGAGGTCGCAGCAAGTCCACCTTCTCGTGGGGCAAACAAAAGTGGTTGTCCACGATCTGGAGGGGGTCCTCGGATATGAAGATCTGCTTGATGCCGAACTTGTCCATGCGGGAGATCTCCTCATCGTGGATGACATCGAAGCCGCGCTCTTCCAGCGATGCGTTGGCCATGTCCAGCGAGCCCAACTCCTGCTGCACCTGCGTTCCCAGCGAGATGTCGTGCTCCATTTGGCTCTGCTGGTAGTAGGATTTCATGATCACATTTGATTCAAAGTCCAGAATGTCGCCGATGACCGAGGGGCTCTCCGCCATGAGCGATGTGGTCTGGATCTTGGCCGGTGTGGACTTCTTCTTCTCCTTCGGCTCGTCCGGAAAGTAGAAGATCTCGATGCCCTCCTCGCGGCCTCCCAGAGGATTACCCAGTCGGGGATTGAGAGAACTACAATCCACATCCTTGACGGCCTCGGCCATGAGCTTGTTGACATGGTTCTGGGTGAGATCGCTGACCTCATGGTCCTCGTTCTGCTTGGGTTCCGACAGCTTGCTTTCCTCATTCGTTTGGGCCTCCTCGAGACCCGTCAGATCCCGATCATTGGCCACGTAGCCTATCAGCTGAGCCAGCGCCGCTCCCGAGTCGTAGCAGGTCTTCAGGTGCATATCGTGAATGGAGAAGCGCAGGTCCACGCGCGGCTGCCCCTTGTCCTCCTCGTTCAGGCGGAAGGATATGTTCAGCAGGCCCAGATTCAGGACCGGTATAAGGCACTCCGTGGAGGCGTCGTTCACCGCGCCCAGCTGCAGAATGCAGTCCTCGGCGAGCACACGGAGGGTGCAGCCGCTCATCGAGGAGATGATGTTGCTGCTCAGCGTGCAGTATCCGAGGTCCAGGAAGGCACGCTGTGGGAAAAACTTGGGACGATAGTCGATGCCGGCGTTCCACACGTGCAGCTGCAGCTCAGAGACCAGGGCGAATGGCTCGTACTCCTCGATGGGGTAGTCCGCCACGTCAATGAAGTCCATCAATTGGTTCAACCAGCTGTGCTCCGAGGGGCAGGAATGATGCCGCAGAATGGCGCCACTGATGCCGAAGGACATCTTCATCCGCTTGATGCGCTGCTCCGGCTGCTTTTTGATCTCCGCCACCAGGGAAAGAACTTCCGATCGCTTCCTGCCCTCCACCCTCGGGAAATTGTGGATCGTGAGCAGCAAGTTATCGTCCGGCAGATCGCTCCAGGCCAGAGCCAAGTCCTGGAGAGTGTTCCCGCAGTGTAGGGCTTCTATTTCGCCCAACTGAATGCAAAAGAAGCTCCGGTTCTGATCGTTGTCCAAACCATTCACCGTGAACAGTCGCAGCTCCTTCACGTTCACCTGGAACTTGCCACACTCCTTGCCGCGTTGATTGCTCTCCGGGTCCAGGAGGTGGGAGAACAGGATCAGCGAACCTTGCTCCACGAACAGCTCGAAGGAGAAGGCATCGCTGCTCACCTTTGGAGTGGGAGCAGGTGCCGGAGCAGGCGTGGCCGGCTCTGCCATGGAAAAGTATATGCTGCTTTCCATGGTACTGGTGCTCAGCAGCAGATTGCGGCGGAACTGGTCCTCGTCCTCCTCCTCCGGCTGGGACTCCGAGCTGGAATCCTTGCGCGAAAATGGCTCACAATTGTAGTGCGGCGACCGCGGCTCCCACATGAAGAGATCGCAATTCAAGCGATTGTAGATCAGCTCATACATGCTCTTGGACTCCAGCACCACCTTGACCTGCGGCACAAAGGCGAAGATCTTCAGTGCGGAGGATTGGGTGCAGCTGTCGCAGAACTCGTTGATCTCCTCCGTTTCGCCAGGCAAGAAGGCATCGGTTTTCTCCACGCCACCGTCAAGGCCCTCCACATGGGAGGTGTAGCCGAAGGTACATTTGGAACTGAAGGGCGACTTCCTGAGTGGCTTTCGCTGGCCATCGCCTTGCCCGTGGTTGGCATCCTTTAGCTGGAGCACATCGATTTGGATCTTCTTTTGGGTCTGCTGGCACTTCAGCAGATGCGCAGCGCTCTGCTTGTCCGCATCACAGTAAAAAACATCCAGTTCGTCCGCCACGATGCTAATCTGAGATCTCGAGCTGACCACCAGGCCACGGAATTCCAGGGCCAAGAAATCTCGTCGCACATTCTTGCACCACCAAGGAATCTTCTGCGGATCGTTCGCTTCTCGTCCATCTATCACCGGAAACCGTAAATGAAGCCGCAAATTTTCACACTTGACACTCAGTTCCGTTTGGCTGGGATCCTCGGGATAGGTGTCCGGCTGATTGGTGTCCCTGGCGAAGGGAGAGCCGCCAAAAAGTGCACTCAGTCGATCGTAAATGGAGACATCTAGCTCGGCAGTGCACTCGTCCAGGATGCACTCGATTTTGTTTGTGCAACGATTGTGGTTCTGTTTGAACATCGAGATGGAGCTCTGGGTGAGCACGATCTCCGGTCGGATGTGGTAGCCATCCGGGCAGTTTCTTTGGCGATCGAATTGCAGCAGGTACTCCTTTACGCCGTCGAGGACTTCACAGAAGTCCACAGCAGTGGCCGAGAGCGTAGTCCGCGATGTGAGCTCCTGGAAGAAGCGCTGCTGGCTTCCGCTCACCAGAATGGGAGCCGCTCTCAGCAACAGGTACTTCTGATCCGCTAGCGGCAGTTCGTTATCCAGCAGGGTGCCCATGAAGAAGCCACTGGACGTTTCAGAGTAGCGCACGTAGCTGGCGTGATCGAAGACAGTGCTCCAGCTGTCGATATTCGCGGTATTCTGGATGAGGATGTCATTGTGCAACGCCACGCCGTACAGCTTGGAGATCTGTACCTTGAACTTGAGTATCTCGCCGGACTTCTCCGTGTAGCCCAGCTCCTGTTGGAGCGTATTAGTGCAGGAGGTCACCATGCTGTTGGTGGACTCGCTCATCTTTCGACTGCGGGAATACAGGCTCCGGGGGGCGTTGCCATAGCCGGAGTATTCCGAGGGCTCTGGCTCATTCAGGCCAGTCGACCAGTCGGCATTCTGACCCAGGATTCCAGTCATCCTTGTGGGCTGCTGTTGCTGGGACTGGAACTCGCTGCCCGAATGGGACTTTAAGCTTCGACTCGGCTTCTTGGGCCTCTCCTGCTGTCCACCGTCGCCAGTATTGAAGCCCTTGGAGAGCTCGACAAGAAGGTGTATTTGGCGGGGGGTTAGCATGAAGTAGATATCGTCCAGACTCAGTTCCAGACTGACCTTGGGACCTACAATGTTCTCCGTCTGCTTGACATTGATCTGGATGTTCTGGGCACCCTTCAACTCCACTATTTTGCACAGCTGCTCATATTGCGTGGGCTCGTACCGGTGGCCCATAGCATCCAGCGCCTCAGAGGTGTGCAGGCTCAGGCCTTCGATCACAAGATTGTGCTTAGCAATCATGGGCAGGGCGTTGAAGGTGTTATTGGGATCCTCCTCGGCTTCGGGGTCCACGGAAATCGAAGTTGGCATTTCGTAGCCCGTTTTGTTCACATAGTCCACATGGTTGGCCTTGAAGGAGAGGACCAGCTTGCGATCGGATCTGGGCAGCAGGTACTCTATGTTCAGCGTTGTGTTGGTCAGCTTGGCGCGTATCCTGTTCAGGACATTATCAATAGTCTCTGCAAACTTTTCCAAGCCAATCAAGGCATTGTTGTGGTTGAGGAAGGGCACGTCATCGTCCTGCTGCTTCATGCATTCCTCGGCCATTTGCATCGAGCTACTGACTGATGACCACATGGACTCCAGCATGGTGGTGCCACTCTGAAAACGTGTAACTGGGCGCAGGGTTATGGTCAGGTTTGATATCTCCAGGCTGCTGTCGTTCGTCATCAGTGCGTTCCAGGGGACCACGACTGTAAGGCAGCCTATGTGGCCTGATACCACTTCGAAGGCCCAGCCCTGGTCCTCGAACAGATCGTTGAAGGCGTCGACCTTGAGGTAAATGTCCTCCACCAGGGCCTTGCCATTGTACAGGTCCACCTTTAGCTGCTCTAGGTTCAGATTATTCTCAAAGAACTGGCCCAAGTATCGCTGCAGCAGGTAGCGACACATTTTGGTCTTCAGCCCGTCCCACGGATTAAACCACGACATGGTGGTTTTTTGTTAGATTTTCTCTATTTTACGCTTTGTGCGTTTTAATTTTTCTCCAGGCCAGCAGCAGCAGCAGCAGCAACAACAACAAGCAACAGACCTTTGTTATTGTTTTCTGGAAAGACAAGGAAGTAATGGTTAGAAGTCACTCGCCTAAATTCGATTGATAAGCGGTTGTAATGCGTTTTAGACTTACATTTTGAGGCTAGAGGAGGTGGCGGGGGTATCCGGTCGGATATATATGTGCATTATTTTAGGAAAATAACAAATTAAAGCGTAGAAGAGAGCGACCACCATGGGCAGTGTACTTCCTCTTCTTCCTCTTGTTGTTGGTGCAATAGTGGGACCAGGCAGCCAATGGCTTGAAAATCCCCTTAAATGTGAAGGTGGCTTATAAATATTTGAATATTTTCTTTATGATTTGGCTAATATTTGAATATAGTTAAGCCATATTATTAAAAATAATGTAGTATCCACCTTTATAACTTCTTTAATACCATTTCTTGCTTATAATTGACGTAAAATTAAACCAATATCCCCACTTGTTACCCTGTAGAAAGTCTGACTCAAATCAGTGCTGTAAAACGAAGCTTGGACCACAGCTGTTTCCACCAGAAGTTCTTAATTATTATTTTGTTTTCTTTGTTTTTCTTCTTTTGTTGCCTGTGTTAATATTATTATGGTTCTTTTACATATTTTGTCCGTCCTGTGCCTTTGTTTCGCCATCAATGACGCGAAATCAATCAAGAAATCCCATGCCAATCTTCTGGAGCCCACGTTTGGTTTGGACGAGTGGCAAGGGAAGTGGTTTCCCTACGCTCCCGGAGAGCCGCACATTCCGAAAAATGTGCAACGTGTGCAGCAGATAACAGGTGAATCGACTACTCCGTCATTCAAAGATGACTGGAAGGGCAAGTGGTTTCCGTACTCACCCGGGGAACCCCACATTATAAAGATGACGCCGGAGCAGAGGACGGAGGTGATGGAATCAAGTACCACGGAGGCAACGACCACAGAGGCTTCTAAAGACAAATGGCAGGGAAAGTGGTTTCCCCAAGAACCCAATGAGCCACACAAATCGCATCCAAAGGATAACCTACCCTGTGACGATGGCAAAGTGGGTTAAGTGGAATTCGAATTAGTCACACAAGTTTTCAATTAAAAATATTGTTTACAGAGCAACTTGGCAGTGGATTTCGATCCAAACGACATCCGAGACAGCCTGAACTATTTGTGTATCAGTAGCAATCGCCGGTTGTTTGAGCCAAACCTCACTAGGGAGGCCATTCTGACAGAACACTTTGTGCCCAGCGCCTACGTTCCTCCGTCCAAGTGCCTCAACGAGTCCATCGACTACACCCACCTTCCGGCCACCAAGTTTGTTTTGATTATCTATATAGTTTCTCTTTAAATTATAGTATTCCTCCCTGTTCTTAGTGGTGCATATCGTCCGTTGCCAGCGGAGTATGGATCCTACACCTACTTACCGCCCCAACGGTATCTTCGTAACCTGGCTGAAGGTGCCATTGTGATGCTCTACCATCCCTGTGCTTTTCCTGGTCAAGTGGAACAACTGCAGCACATCGTTGCAGGCTGCCTGTATCGGCATCTTATCTCTCCATCTTTAAGTCTCAGGCCTGAGAGACCACTTGCTCTGTTGGCCTGGAACTGGAGTCTAGAGATGTCTGTGGTGGACAAGCACCTGGTCTCAGACTTCATCCACAAGCACGCCAAAAAGGGACCACTTGTGGTGGAGGAGCTTTCCCGTGTGGTGGACAAGAGGGAGAAGTACAAGGAGGGTCTGCTCTCGGAGGCCCGCTTGGTCACCACGGCGGATGACTACGAGTTGTGCGGTTACCTCCAGGAAGAGATGTAATGGGGTGTCATATATGTATATGTTAACTATTATTTTAATAAATTTCGAATAATTGGACTATAAAATGGAAAAATATTTAATATTATAGTTTTGTAAATTAATTTATAATTTTACTCAAAAGATAAAACTATTTCTGTGATTTAAAATCTCCAAGAAAAAGGGAAAACGGAACATCCCGCTAAAAGCACAAGGAGTTCCAACTGCAGAGCCCCCCAAGAGTGGCATTTCACCATTGCCAAGTCTGGGCACACTTCCTCGGTTTTTGGTTTAGTTCTCTTTCTCCGAATTATAAAAAACAAATTTAAACGATCGCGAAACGATCCCCGCTTTGGTCACTTCACAGACGACTCTGTCATCTACCGACAACTGTTCCCCCAAAGCCCCAATCTCCGTCGGAAACTGCGTGGCGCGCCGCTGAAGAGGAAGCAGCTGAAGCAGAAGTACCCAACCATAACAACAACAACAATACTGGAGAGGTGAAACAAAGGAGACGCAAACTTAAAAACAATTAAGCGGCTACTTGTGGTCGTCGCATCGTTGGAACATCACGTGATTCGGGGCCGTATTTATATCTGGAATCTCTAGTCTAGAGCCTTCCGATAGTCCTGCGAGCGTGCGCTAGTTTACATAACCGAGCAGAGGAGGAGGCAGCGCTGCAGCAGAGCAAAAAACAGGCGAAGAGCAGGGGAGGATTTGGGCTGGAAAGCGCGAAGGAGAGGCAGCAGGAGGAAAAGTCAGCCTCCTACCCATTATGAACAACCTAGCCGACACTGTGGTAGTGGACCCCGGATTCGGAGGTGGCGACAAGCAGCAGCAGGCCGGACCAGCGCCGCAGGATGCCAGCGTTGTGGTGCCCCCGCCGGCCACCAAGCAGTCATCGGCACTGAAGAAGACCAGTCGCTATCGCAGCCGATCGCTCAGCGCCTCCTCGACGGACTCCTTCAGCTCGGCCAGCTACACGGGCAGCAGTGAGGACGGCGATGATGTACCGCCACGCGAAAAGGTCCAGAAGAACTCGCGCGGCAGCTCGGACTTTTGTGTGCGCAACATTGCTGCCCAGCATGCGTTTGGCAGGAGGGAGATTGAGATTGCCGAGCAGGAGATGCCTGGAATTATGGCGCTGAGGAAGCGGGCGGCGGAGGACAAGCCTCTGAAGGATGCCAAGATTGTGGGCTGCACGCACATCAATGCCCAGACGGCGGTGCTCATTGAGACGCTGGTGGAACTGGGCGCTAGTGTACGCTGGGCTGCCTGCAACATCTACTCCACGCAGGTGGGTGTTTTTTAAATATTGATTATTTTATTAATATTTATATTATTTTAAGGTAAATATTCAAAGCACGAACTAAGTATTTTTTTAGAATCCCCACGTGCTTGGTCATAAACTTTAAGTTTCAAAAGTAGTTAGAAACGCCATATAACCCCCAGACAGACAGAATATGAGAATTGATTCAATTGTATGTCATACTTTTGCATTTCTGTTCGGAAGTCTGGGTGTTTGTAGATTTTTATTTGAATTTTCGGTCACTTGATCTGGGCAGCCGCTTGGAGACAATTGCCGTCACGTCGCCCGGCGCAAACAAATGATCAATCAAGCCATGTTAATCAATTAAGCGCCCTCAGCGCGGCTCAAGTGTTTGGCAATCGCTGAGTAATTGATGTGCTCTGAATTGGGTCGCCATCGCCGGAGCACCACATCGTCTTCTATGGTGGTGGTGGTGGAGTCGCAGCATCGATTCTACTCTGGCATGTCCAATGCAATTATCAAGCGTCTGTAGACTCTAAAATGTTTATGGCATCTCTAATAGAACTGGCATGGCACTCCCCTTCCTGTCCCGCTGCCAGTTTTTATCGCTTGCGGCCCTGACGGCCTGTCACGCTGAATCACCTGCCCACCAGCTTATCAGCCCAAGTGCCAAGTGCCCGTGCTTAGCGAGGGTGCAGCGCGATTCTCGTATCAATGCCGATATAAGCTCTAGATATTACCCGATGTTTACATCGCCTTAGGGGACCCATCTATCACATACCTACGGGAGTATTGATCTTTTTTACGCAATTCTTTAATGATATTTTGAGTTTTGAATTTAAAAATATAATAATTTTATTGTAGTTTTATACTAGAACTTGGGAAGTGCTTTATCTCAATCAGTTCGATTTGTTATCAGCCCGATATACACACGTTTAAGACCCATATTATAAATATGTTTACTTAGCATTAGGGTTCCTCGCTTTCCTTGACGATAAATATTCTAAAATAAATATGCATACATCAGGTCATATTTATTTTAAAACTGCATAAACCCTAAAAATCGATGACTATTCAACTTAAGAGGATGACTAACTATTTTTTAGTTAATTACTTTTGTTAATTACTAAGGTGATGGATATACCTTCATGTGAACAATAATATTTCCCATTTTAGAATGAAGTTGCTGCCGCCTTGGCAGAGTCTAACATCCCGATCTTTGCTTGGCGCGGGGAGACGGAGGAGGACTTCTGGTGGTGCATCGATCGGTGTGTGAATGCGGAGAACTGGCAGCCCAACATGATCCTGGACGATGGCGGCGATGCCACGCACTTGATGCTGAAAAAGTACCCGACCATGTTCAAGCTGGTCAAGGGCATTGTGGAGGAGAGTGTCACTGGAGTGCATCGCCTCTATCAGCTGTCCAAGGCCGGCAAACTGACGGTGCCGGCGATGAATGTCAACGACTCGGTGACGAAGACCAAGTTTGACAATCTGTACAGCTGCAAGGAGTCCATTCTGGACAGTCTGAAGCGTTCCACGGATGTCATGTTCGGCGGCAAGCAGGTAGTCGTCTGCGGGTACGGCGACGTGGGCAAGGGCTGTGCCCAGGCCTTGAAAGGGCAGGTAACTAACGGAATAACTCATCTTTTTACGTATCCTTTAATGATATATTCTGCAGGGCTGCATCGTCTACATAACGGAGATCGATCCGATCTGCGCTCTGCAGGCCAGCATGGATGGCTTCCGAGTCGTCAAGCTGAACGAGGTGATTCGCAACGTGGACATTGTGGTGACGGCGACGGGCAACAAGAACGTGGTGGTGCGCGAGCACATGGACAAGATGAAGAGCGGCTGCATCGTCTGCAACATGGGCCACTCCAACACCGAGATCGATGTGAACGGCCTGCGCACCCCGGACCTGACCTGGGAGAAGGTGCGCTCCCAAGTGGACCACATCATTTGGCCGGAGGGCAAGTATATCATCCTACTGGCCGAGGGCAGGCTCGTCAATCTCAGCTGCTCCAGCATCCCCTCCTTTGCGGTGTCCATTACATCGGCCACCCAGGCTCTGGCGCTGATCGAGCTCTTCAATGCTCCGCCCGGCCGATACAAGTCCGACGTTTATTTGCTGCCCAAGAAGATGGACGAGTATGTGGCCAGCCTGCATCTGCCCACGTTCGATGCCCATCTGACGGAGCTGAGCGACGAACAGGCCAAGTACATGGGCCTCAACAAGGCCGGTCCTTTCAAGCCCAACTACTATCGCTACTAGGCTAGGCTAGGATGCACTTGCGCACGGAAATGCGGACAATAACACCACGATAACAACAACAACAACAACGCCAACGAAAGTATTGTCTTTGCGAAGAAGAAAAACTATTTAGAAAGAAAAAACACACACAAAATCAATTGTTGACAGACGACGAACCACAAAAAAGAGGAAATGGAGGTCACAAAGTTACTATTAGTTAGCTCGAGCGGAATTCTTAGTTGCTTTTTTTGTTAGCATTTAACTTTTAGTATTTAGCACTTGCTTTAGCCGCAGGAGTATTCTTACTTAACCCCCTCTCAGACTCTCTAGACCCCCTTGATCCTCCGCTTAACCCTCAACTAATCTTGCCCCTTTTAAGAATTTAACAATTTTGAAATGTTTTATTGCCGATTGATTGAATTTATTTTAGAAATAATCCCTCAGTTGCTGCAACAATGATGTTAAGATTCAGAACTCAATTATGTGACATGTTTTTAAGGCCATCATTTATTTAAAATTTCTAAAATTTAGAATCTATATCACTTCCTCATTAGTTTCTCTGAAAATGTCAAGCTATAAAGGTTTCATTATTACGAATAGACCGTATTATAAAGGTTTTCTGCAATGTGCTAACCCCTTTGTTGTAGCAACATGATCGATTTAAACTATCGTATTGTTTATGTACTTAATTTGTTGAATGTTTTCCGTTCCTCCCTCTCCCCAAACTTGAGAATGTTGATAGAAATTCAGTGCAAAGTAATTCCATTTATTCAATTATATACACGCTGGCATATATATCAGATCGAGAATTATATATATATACACTGCATATACACCTAATCTGTATATTAGAGAAAAAGTAAAAAAATGTTTGTAAGAAATTTGTGAAAAACGCAAAAACAATAAAAAATATACAAAAAAATTTCAGCAACAAATCCTTTCCCATAAAAAACACACAAACTCCAATTATATTTCAGATGCATCACTCGTCTATTTCTCATTTTTTTGTTACCTTAAACTTGTTATGTTTTTTCCATAAGTTTATATAAAATGTAAACTACTCGAGTTCGTTACAAAAAATTATACATTCGTTTTTTTTTTATGTATTACAATTATATTCATTCTTAATTTGTTTTCCTTTCAGTGTCGTCCTTTCATACTTTTTACTTAAAATGCCGTAGACTTAATTAGTTTAATGCTACACACATATATATCCCGTGCTCCCGGAAGAAGTCAGGACGCGGAAGTCTACATCGCGTAACTAAATCTTAATAAAAAATTGGAACAAACAAATCATGCGGAGCCGAAAGTTTGCCGGAGAGCGAGAGTGAGGAAGAGTGGAAACTAAGCTCAAGCTGTAAGCGATGTATGTTGTGTATGTATGTGAGGCCTATTTGCATCTGGAGGGGATCGGCGGGATTTAGTCGAGGAAATGCGGCTTGAGGTGCTTCAGCATGCCGAAGGTGCGGAAGCGGCGGATCTTCATCACCTTCATGAGTTCATCGTCGCAGATGGCGAACTGCTTGTTCTTCGGATCATACAGATCGCGCTCCTTAATGATGGCCCACACCTTCTTGACCACCTCGTGACGCGGCAGTGACTGGGCGCCCATCAAGGCGCTCAACTCCGGTGACAGGTTGTAGGCACGTGTGAAACCAGTGCTCTTCCTGCCGCTACCACTGCCAGCACCGCCAGAGGCCTTGGCCTTCTTCTTGGCGGCCGGCTTCTTCACCACTTCGTAGTCGGAATCGGATCCGGCATCACTTTCGGTACCGGAGTCGTCGGCATTCAAGCTCTTACGCTTCTTCTTCGGCGCCTTGTGCTTGGTGGGCTGAGGTCGCTTCTTGGGTCCCGGCTTCTTCTTCTTCTGGGACTCTTCCTCACTGCTGCTGGGATCTTCCTCCTCGCTCTGCTCGCTCTCATCATCGGGATCGGCATCAGGGTCCTTGCCATCGTCATCGTCCTCGTCATCCTCCTCATCCTGCTGCTCATTGATCACCTCCATAACGATCTTGTCGAACTCCTTCTTTCGGTTCAGCAGGGAGCAGTTGAGCTTGCCCTCCACCTGCTCGCGAACTCGCTTAGCGGAAATAGTGGACAAGTCGGCGTCCTTCAGCACCGCTTGGATTTCGCGGCGCAGGTCCTCGCTGGAGATGTCCGACATGTTCCTAACTTGTATGTACCTTCTTCCGACTTGCGGCGCGACACGTTTTTTTCAGCTCTGTGGGATGTAAGAGTCCTTTCGGTTATAAGGAAATTCGCTCTGAGCCGCACTTAATATTTTTCACGTACCTGCGGAACTGCGTTTGGTGGACTTTTAATGTTTCCTGGGCGATTTTTCCGAGAAGGCTTCTACTCTTTTTTTCTCTTTTTTTCCAAGTGTCCGGCGTCTGTACAGGGTTGCTTATAGGGTTGACAACATATCATTATATCGATATCAATATATCGATATAATTTTATACATATCCATTATTGGTTTCAACTTTTGGCACTAACTTTTGGTTTGAACTAATTTCTACGAGGATATTAAGTTCCATTTAATATGGATTTTAACAAAGAGATAGATAGCGTTCTTGCTGGTTTTGTTGACACCACAAAATTCTTTAAGGAGCTGGCCGAGGGAGCTCCTAGTGAATACAGGGATCGGATCCAAAAAAGGCTTGAAACTAGCAGCCGAAAACGAGTGGAATTCGCAGCATCCTTAATCGAGATGAAGATCGAACACAAGGACTTGTGCGCGTATCTAGAACAGGATAAACAGAATCCCCCCTCCTACGAGGAATGGAAGAGCGGCTGGCAAAATCACCAAGAGGCCGTGATGAATAAAAGGTCAAATGTTAGGAACACGACCGAGTTCAAGAACATTAAGCATGAAATCGAGGCGGCGGCCAAACTCAATAATCTACAAACGTCCAGCGGGAGTAGTAGGGATCTGCCAAAGAATGGAGATGACGAAGACGACGACATCCAGATCCAGGGTAACAGCGATGATGTATTCTCCATATACGACCCATGGACGAAGGAGGTAATGCTTCATCCCGTCCGTAATACGAAGTGTGGTCATGTCTACGACCGGGACTCTGTCATGAGAATTATTAAGGAAAAAATTAGCACTAGATGTCCGGTTTTGGGTTGCGGAAGCAAGAGCTATTTGCACCCGAACATGCTGGTCGAGGACGAGGAGATTCGTCAGAGGGTGCTCCGTCAGTTAGAGGAGGATGATCATGGGGATCAAGAGAATGAAGTGGACGCTTTTGATGATACGCAGATAAGCGAAGAAGAAGAATAATTTTGTAGAGCCAAACAATATCTGTAAGAACCCATCTAGAGATAAACAATACATAAAATAAACATATAAGCAACAAACACAATATAAATTATGTTGTTATTGGTTCGCGTCTTAGCTTCATACCTATCGGAAAACCAAAACAATCGTGGTTGGGTATTTTTTGTATCTAATTTGATAAAACTGTACTTAAGATTTTTCATTTTCCTGAATTTTAGACTTTGTATTGTAATACTTCTATAAAAAAAAAACAAATTCAAAAAATAAAATTTGTTTCTGGCATAGTCAAGGCAAAAACCATGCTCTGCGGGGTGGCAGCTCCCATTATGATAATGTGGCAGCACTGCCATGGGTGACAACTCTGGCTAGTCTCACCGTAAAAGAACGTCGCGTATTTTGTTAAACAAAACTTAATAATACTTAACAACTATTTTCGGCCATTGTTAGGCGCCAGTTCAGTGGCCAAATGTGCAATAAGTGTATTTCGCAGTTGACAACCGCCCACGTGTCGCGGAAAGTGCCCAAACTGCAGCAGCTGCAGCAACAATAACAAAATCGCCAATAAAAAATTCTACAACAACAACACACCAGTCGGGGGCGCTGAGGTAATTTTGCTATTTTTTATGCTATTTTTTTGTTTATTTATATAGCTAGTATGGTGAGCCAGCTATTGTGCGTGTGGGTCCGGGTCCCAATGTGCGTGTGTGATTTTCTAAATTTGATTTCTGGTGCAACCTGGAGCTCTGCACGGATTTCCCCCCTACTCTAGAATGCCCCTTTTAGTTTTTATTGACATTTAGTGTACATAATATTAGTATGTAATGTGGTAAATAATAAAAATAAGTCACAAGCAATGCCAAGCTTTCCTCTTCTTATTCTTTTCTGCTCCGTTTTGTCGGTCTGCTTCGCGTCTTTGTTGTGCCGGCGTTTTGGCGATTTTGTTTTGTGTTCTCCGTTCGCCTTTGCTACGCCCTTTTTCCAATTGGACTTTATATAGTTGCTCCCCAAAATGAATTAAAAAAAAATTGTATTATTTAATATTCATTTGTATGAAAAGTTACTAAACAAAAGCCTTTGATAAGCTTGAGTAGATAAATCATCTGGTTTTTACATTTTACAAACAGTGATACGTCCATATGAAGTAACATGTCTGGCATAAGCCTTTGTGTAGTGCTTGAATACAGTGAAAGCTACATATGTGGAACCTCTTTAGAAAACTGAAAACTTTAAAGAACCTTAATCATCGTACAGTATTACCTCCAAATTGTAAACAATAAAATGGAGAAAATATGATACTGTCTATAAAGTCTATTTACATGAGTATATACTCATCTTCAAAAATTTAGTCTGAATAATAAATTATCTTAATGATGAATAAATAAAATATTCTATAAGAAAATAATCAATATCATAATAACCCAAATAATCCATAACTGATAATATATTAAGTTCCACCCCTAGTAGATAAGACTGTTGATAGATAAGAAACCTAACTTTAATGACGATTTAGTTCATAAGTTACCTTTAGTTTGTTTTGATATTTTTAATACTTTTATTATATTTAAGAAATCCTTCAAATAAACAACATTCTCTTGTTTTCTTGAAAATTATATTGTTTACACAAAATTTATGTGTATTTTGTAATATTATTAGCCGATTTGAATATTTATTTATTGCAACGCCTTAGCTCCGTGTTGTCAGGCATTCATTTCTTTATTTATTTCTATATTTTTTTTTGTGGCTTGTTGTCGCCTTACAGTCCTCGAAAGCAGTCTCTTGCCTCTACCTGTTGCTGGAAGCCACCCACAATCTGGGGGGAATACTTTCCCCAGGCAGTGTGGAGGCACAAATTTAATATTTCATCGTATTTTTTGTTATTTCTTTTGGACCAATTAGATGTTCTTGGCATAGTTTTTTCTTATTTCGTCCGATCTAACATTGCTCATTTAAGTAATCACATAAATTATCACAGATTTAGAAATCAGGCGATGTTTTTTTGTGGTTTCAAAAATTAAAGGAAAAATTAAAAATTATTTGAAAAGTTTTATAATTTTTGGATTATTTTAAATCAAATTTTAAATTAATATAATGGAACTAAACTTTTTTTTAAGACCTTAGATTATCTTTATTTTATAGCTTAAAAGTCACGGTGTTTCGTCACTAAAATGATAGATATTTCTTTGTTATATTTTAAATTTAAATACAAAGAAATATTTTACTATAATTATTTAAGAATTAATTTAAATAAAATAAATAAAATAGCATAGAATATTTCCAAAAATTTTTTTTAAAAAACCTCATAGCATCTTTGTTTATAGCTTTTAGAAAATAGCAACTAAATTCTCGACGTTTCGTCATTAAAAAACGACGTCAAAGTAAAAAGCAAGAACTTTCGCACGGTGAAAAATGTTTTTCAATTTTCCGCCGCTCCTACCCCCCTTCCCACCCTTTGACTTTTCCTCCCGCAGGGGAAAAAAGCATCGAAAAAAGTTTTCACGCCCACACTAGAAATTCTGACGCGCTCGATTTGCGTTTGTGTTGGTAAGATCGTCTTCTATATATTTTTTATGCTACCCGCTTTATAATTTATGCAGAGAAAATCTTAAAAAAAAAAAAAATAAATAAATAAGCAGTGCCGAATTCTTTGTTGGCTGCATTAAGACGTTTTGGGGAACGGATTGGATTGGCCGGAAAGTGAATGGTAGAAGGATAGATGGGAAGATGGCTGGGAGGTGGGTGGTGGGATGTATTTTGTGCACAGTGGGCCATAAAAGTCGTCCCACTCATAACTCATAGGCCAGAACTATTTGGATGTGACCCTGGGCGAGGTGCTTGACAGTGTGTCGGAGAGCGGCAGCGAACAATTAAATTCGGTTGGAAATGCACATATTTTTTTATGTTTCAAGCATGTGCACTATAAATTTCGGCCCCGCACTCCCCCTCCTTGGGTGATTCGCGAATAAATTCCCTTTTTTTTTGCGGTGCATTTGTTTGGCCCTGACATTGCACTTGCAGCATGGAAATGTGTGTGCGGAAAATGGAAAATGCAAATGCAAATGGCAATATTTTTCCATGAAAAATGATTCGCTTTGTTTATGACAATTTCTAAATTGGAGACTGCCACAAAGGCAAGAAATCTGAAGGAAATATAAGATTTACAAACAAGTACAGTGAGTTACAAAGGGAAGCTAAATCAAAACAAGTAAAAAAAATGTTCATGTTTCATGCAGTCATCTTAAAAGCGGTTCAAAGTAGTTTCCAATCAATATTTTCATTATTTTATTGTAGTTTTCGAATCTCTACTGTATAGAGAGGTTGGGGATAGTTCCAAGACTTAGATGGGCCCACGTAAAGGCGTCATAAAACACGCCCACAGCCATGACACAATCGAAGACGCTGCCCGGTAATCTGCCGCCCATTTTCTCTGATTCGATTTTCCTCAGAGAGATACGGAAAAAGGCATTTGACGTTTTCCCTGTCGTCGTTGAACAGTTGCGCCCAATTTGGCCATAAATTTGAAAAATGATTTTCTACAAAATTCTGTAGAGGAGGCTGAGAGAAGAAGGAAGAATTCTTGGTCGCTAAATCAAAGCTGAGTCAATTTTCTTATTTTTAGTTGCTGTCTTCGGGGGGCTTTTATTTGTATCTTTTCAAAAGTATATTCCTATTTTCAAATAAAAAACATATTTGTTTCTAAATTTAAGCAAATTAAGTTTGTGGGCAATCTAATTTTAAATATATTTGCAATTTACTTTGATTTTCCTTCGATTGCATTCCTCGGCCGCAAATCAATCGAAAGAGAAAATGCTAGACGGGGAAAGGGGGGTAGGGGTCTTGAGATATTGATCGGAGATTAGTCATGCAGGTGGTTCTCTGTGGGCTGTGAGAGATAGCCCACAACCCCCAGAATCGAATCAATTTGGCAGCTAGCTGCTGTTTAGACATTCTAAAACAATCATAAATTATATTTTATATCTTGGAATCGGCGTCCCAATTGGCCAATTTGTGAATTTGTTTATTGGCCAAAAAAAAATTATGCTCAGATCTGGCGAAAGTTATGTCAGAACGTTGCCTTTCAAGGTCGTGGGGTATGCTTTTCTTATTGTATCTCAGGGGGTTTGCAGTAAAGGATTTTTGCAGTTAAGATCGTCTTATTGGACGCTGGCCAAATAATAAATTTTATTTTTTTTTTCACATTTTTCCTTCTTGACATCGCTTAGGGAAATAAAATAAAATTTAAGAAAAAGTAGGCGGAGGACTGGAAATATTAAGAGGGAAATATATTTCGGGAAACCATCCATAAATAAAAAAATGTTTTTTTTTATGTCTAATGCTATATTTATTAGAGAATTTTTAATGAATTGGGGGGATGAGTTGAACTTTTATCGAGAGGTGTAGTAAGGTATCTAAGAGATATATAGATACTTATAGGCACTGTTTAAGGAACCATTATATTAATGGCCAGCCTCTAAATTATGACAAGCAAGGTTCTAACATAAATGTTTCCAATTTGCCAATTTCCTTCTAACTAAGATGAGACCTTAGTGTCACAATGCCTTGACCCAGTTACCCACTTACCGGCGATACCAAACCGCCTCTGGAAACCCAAATGCCCCATCCGACGGACAACTCTCATCTGGGTGTAGGGTGCATGGCCGAAAGAAAGAAAGATCCCAAAACTTTTTCAGAAAAACTTTTCGAAATTAAGAGCCGTGCGCCGATCGTTGTTGAGTTTTCCAACGAGAGGCAGTCTCGGTTCTATTTTCGAAAACATATTTTCGAAACTAGGAGAGCCGGAGAGAGGAACTTTTTGGGGGGCTTGTGTTGTTGTTTGTGTTGGAAATGTGAAAGTTCATTGTTTCATTGAGGAAAAATGATGAAAAAGACTTTTGGGATGTGGGATGTGGGGATGTGGCACGTAGAGATGCCAAATTATCTAACAGTGCTCGGGAAAATTCGAAAAGTATTCGAAATTTCGAAAACAGAAAGAAGATTTTCGAAATGGGAGCAGATCGGCGTGCGCCCCGGCCCGGCCGATGCTCAGTGGTCTCTGCGGAGGTTTCACGTTTGAACGTTCAGACGATTTCCACGGAAAAGCGCAATGTGAAAGCCAAAAAAGACTAGAAATAGCCTGGCGTGACGTCCAATACACTGAGACAGAGACAGAGACGACAGACAGCAGAACCATTAACACCATAACATCATCAGTAGCAGACGATATCGTACCGATCCCGAGAGTGGATCCGATTTGATCTGATCTGTGATGTGATCTAGTATCTGATCTGATCTTTATCGATCGTTAAGTGTTATGAATTAGTGCCAAACAAGAGAGTGTCGCGAAAATGCCAGCCGAATAACCGACAACATTCCATTGAAGAAACAAAACTAATTATCGAGAGAATTATCGAAAAAAATCGAATAACTGACAGGTGGTTGTGTCCTTTTGAACGCGAGTGTGTTGTGAGATCGAGAGATATATAAAGATGCGACATCATTATCGGGCGTAAGCGACCCAGATCAGCCAGATCGAGATCAGCTTTATTCCCGAGATCGAGAAAGAAAAAAGAAAACAGCGCGGATTCTGCCGATTTGAGGACCATGCCGGTCATTGTCGATGCCGCCAGCGACGAGCCACCAGCAAAATGTTGCAAACATTGTGAGGGTATGCCTAGATCTTACATCCACCTATCTATCCCATACTCTACCCCGATCTATATAAACAAAAGCCGGGCAAAACGGTGCCGGAAAAGTGCAGCAGGAACGAGAGTTCGAGTTCACTAACCGATTCTCTACCCAATTCCGTTCGATCCCAACGGCTATTAACTTCGGCCCAAAATCCAAACACAATTGAAAGATTTATGCGTAATTTAGCCGCCCTCCTGCGTTTGATTATTTTCTACACCTAGAAAAAAAACTATACATTTTTTTTCGATATTATTTGCTGAAAGAAAAAGGGGATATCCTTTATAAACAAGACCATAAGCCCAATTTAAATAAAATAAACAAGCTTAGTGATTGGAAAATAAATGGAATATTATTTTTTTGTAGTGTAGCACTTGACTGACTTGAACTGGCATTAACTTGGCTGCCCTGCCCTGCACCCATGGCCCCGTAGTTTTTCCGTTTTTTCCGCCGCCTCCGCCCTCCATTTGTTTGTTTTAAATTTTTGATTGTTGCTGTTGCCTTAGGCAGCAATTGCCGGGCACTTAGTTTTTCCTGCTTTTCCTACCGCCAGAAAAAAAAAACAAGAGCAACTGCTGACGCGTCTACTTAAAATTTTTCGATGGAATTCATGACAGCTCAAATGCCACCGGCTGCAAAATAGGCCTCGAAATTAGCTAGGAAAATTATGGTTAGGCCTGGGGAGGGGCGGTTGTACATAGTTTGTTTTTGAAAAAAGAATTTTCGCAGGGATTTTGACAACATTAAAATTGTGACCGGAAATGTCAAAATATTTTGAATAAATTAATTTTAAAAGTGGCTTTCTTTTATTTCAATTTTAAGATATGGTTCTGTTTATGTTTTAAAAAGTGTTTCATATTTTGAATCATACAGGATTCTAAAAATCCTATGAGTTTTGTGAATATAAAAAGCATAAAATCCATTAAAAAAGCATACTTTAAAGACTTAGTCACTAAACTTAAGATTCATAACTATAAGACAAAACAAGTCTAGAAAATGTTAGTATTTTAAAGTTAATTCAGGAAAATTCCAATTTCTATTCCAATTTTAAAATATGGTCTTGTTTATGTTTTAAAAAGTATGATGGTGATTTATAAAGAAGTCTAAAGATGCTATGTGATTTTTGTGAATATTAAAAGCATTAAATTCATTAAAAAAGTATGTTTTTACCTTGAAGCCTTTGTCACTTAATCAAAGACTTATAACTAAGTCTATAAAATGCTAGTATTTTTAAAATAATTCAAAAAAATTTGTGTATTTTGAACATCAAACATATTAAACATGCTTGCTATGCTTTTAATATTAATTATTGCCTGAATATTGCCACTGAAACTTGGACAGTTTAAAAGCTGAACTAGAAAATCTAGAAAATGCCAGTTGTTAAATTTAGTTAATTTTTTGTTAATTAAGCAAAAGCGTTGTCCCTAATGAGGGAGGCTGTGCTTCTGCTGCCTTTGGCAGTGCGTTTTTGCTTGGCACGCGCTCAATGTCAGAGTGACCAGCCCCATCCCATACCATCCCATACCACCCCACCCCACCCAAACGAACGCCCAGGCCACCCCCTCAGAATCCCAGCCCGCTAACGAGCTGTTAAAAATAAAGCAATGTAAAATGTCAACAAAAATGCAGATATTCTATATGAATACAATGTAGTAGCTCATCTAGGAACCCAGCCAGCTTATGCTGGCAAAGTTCAACAAAGCGTGGGCGTATCGCTAGAAAATCATGCGGAAAAAGATTCGAATCCGTTGGGCAAATAATCGAGTTATGTAACAAGTTTACGAGGAAACTCCTTTTATCTGATCCAAAGTTTTCGAAGAGGGCATTTAAAAATAAATAAATTAAGTCTAATAGCCAGAATTAATCAAAAACTAAAACAACAACAAGCCAACAATAATCTTGGCCATATAAACGACTTGTTTACAACAATGCAGTGTAGTCTTGTTTACAAATCTGGCCAACAAGAAAGCAAAAAAAAAATTCCATTTCTTGCGGCTAATCGGAACATAAAATTTTCCAAGCCTTGACACTCTTTTAATATTTCGTATTCTATATACTGTAATATAGTATAGTTTTTATTTCTTTGATATATGAGGGAATTAAATGATTTCAAACTAAAACTGCATGTAAAGAATTTCATTTCTCCTTTATGGCTTTTTTATTTACAAAATCAGAATGAGACTGACTGGCTGAAATAAAATTCAAATTTAATGAAAATCAAAAGACGATTCTTTCTTCGCCCTGCCCAGCCTCCAGGTTACTTTTACGACCATTTTCAATGTAATTTTTAGTGTTGAGTGGGGCACAAGGTGTTGTCGTGTTGTGTGTTCGGTGTGTGTGTTTGGGGCGCTCTTAAACACTTTAAAATGAGTGTCGCCGAGGCTATTTCCAGCCTCTGGTTTGCCTCCCAGCCTGCCCCTCCTGATCTGGCACTGATGGGACGGTATGTGGCATGTGGCATGTGGGGGGAAGAGAACTTCGTGCTGAACTGTGAATTTGAAAAGGGGAGAAATTCGGAATTTTGAGTCGTTTCAGAAAAGGCATTTCATGAATCAGTCCAGTAAGTACTGGAAATTGGCAAAAAGCTCATTGGTCTAGTTTGGGGCATAGAAAGTAGACTTTTTGGCTAAAAATTAAACTAATTAAATTTAAATTAAAAACCAAAAATTATTTGAAGGAAGGTAAACTTTTTTTTAAAGAGTAGTAGTACAGTAGTAGAAGAAGTAGAAGTTAAAGATACAAGAGAAAGTACCTTATAGGTCCTCACTGGGTTAACATGCATTTATAATAAATAGTAAAATGAATTCGAACGTACATTCGGAACGTTCTGACGGCTGGTCACATATAAGCACTTTGCACTTTTTTTTCCTAAACTGTCAAAAAAAAAAAAAAAAAAAAGAGAACTTTCCATTTTAAAAGTTGCAACTTTGCAACATCGAAGAAGATTCTGCGTAGACGGAGGAATTTCAAAATTTCATAAAAGAGGGATTTAATATTATTACAACGGGAGGAAATCCCCTTAAGTCAAAAATGCCCCACTCAGCCAGGGCAATGACCCTGCGCTCTGATGCGGCTAATAATAAAAAAAGAAAAACATCGGATCCAGAAATTTCTCAAAAAGTTCAGGAAGAAATGGACATCTTGGAGTCAGAAGAATGCAACGATAATGTTTTACAGCAGACTTTGATCAACGAGCAGGATACAAATGTCATCAACATCAACGACAATGACAACATCATCATATCCAAACCACAGCAAGTACCGCTTAGCTATAAAAGCAATCATAAAGGTCCTTATTTTGTTTATATTGACAAACTCACTAACGGTGACAGTACTAGAGAGAATCGTGAACCTATTAATGCCCTCGAACTAAATGCAACTATTTTTAAGCTTAAACTTAAAGATATAGTCAAAGTCAATAAAATAGGCTACGGGCGTTGTAAGGCAGAGTGCAAGACAGCTAAAGCAGCTAATAATTTATTAAATTCTGATTTAAAAAAAGAGGGCTACGACCCTAAAATTCTTAAGCATTTTATTTTTAAAACTGGTATCATTTTTCAAATTCCAATTAAATTTACTACTGACGATTTAAAAGAATTTATTTCATCCCCAGTGCCTATTCACGAAATTATTAGAGTAAATAGAAAAAATGAAAACAAAGAATTTGTCCCCACGTCCAGGGTTAAGATTATTTTTGAAGGCTCCCAGATTCCAGAAGAAATTGACTTCCTTTATACAAAGGTCAAAGTGGAACCTTATGTTCCTTTTAGCCAATGTTTTAGGTGCTTCAGATTTGGGCATTTTGCTCAACACTGTAAGCAGTCTGAAGAGAAGTGTCGCAATTGTTCCCTTTCTCATCCAAGAGAAGAGACATGTACGACACTTAAATGTATTAACTGCCACTTCTCCCACACCGCTACCTCACTTGAATGTCCGGCAAGAAAAAGAGCGTTTGCCATACAGAAATGTATGACATCGCAAAACTTATCTAGAGTGGAAGTTAGAATAAGATATCCTGCTCTTTTTGACAAACTAGCTCCATCCACTCCTGAGATTTTTAATACCACCGAATTCCCTCTACTAGAAACCCCTAAAAATTCTGCATCCCCGGTTTTGCAGGATAACACTAAACTAGCTGCTGAATCTATTCACAAATATTTACCCTACAACAAAATAGCTAAAAATTATAAAAACAAGTCGATCGAAGGAAGAAAGTCGCAAGAGACGATGTCCAATTGGAAACGAATTATAAAAGATCACGAAATTTCTCTTGAGGAAAGATTTGTTCCCCTTCAAGGGGCTCCTCTTTCCAATCAACCGGCTGATTCTAGCTCTTTGCCACCTTCAGCCAGTTCTTATCAGAACTCAGCCTTGGAAACAGCTGAGAACAGCTTAATCAACATTTCTTCGGAGATTGCCTCCTTCCTTTTAATAGACAATCCGAACAACTCAGGTAATACCAGATCTTTTCTCGAATCCTTAAGGGATATTATAGCCAAAGCCAACTCTGAAATCGATATTAAAAAAATGAAATCTTTAATGTCTTAATCTCTCATCATGATTAAGCCTATAAAAATACTTCAATATAATATTCAAAGCTTAACTTCACAAAATAACAAACAGTTGTTGGAACTTTTTCTTATAAATAACAATATTGACATTGCCATTCTATCTGAAATTTGGGTAGTGGATAATGCCATGTGTAGTCTAGCAAACTATAATTTTATTTGCAAGCCTCGTGAGGATGGTTATGGGGGCGTAGGGATTTACGTGAAAAAGAATATTAATATAAAAATCCTAAGTATTAACTCAAAAATCGAATCTATCGGTATATCAACTAAAAACCTTAGGCACAACTTTAACATATTCAGCGTATATGCCCCACCTAATTTGAGCATACATGATTTTAAAGCAGGACTCAAGGAAACTATGTCCTTAGCTGCTAAACTAAATGGTCCCTCGTTAGTGGGGGGCGATATTAATGCCAAATCGCCCATATGGGGCAGCCTCATTCAGGACAACAAAGGTATGGCAGTGGAGGAAGTACTTTTATCCACAGGTTTTTTTTGTATTAACGATGGTTCTCACACCTATTCCACTAACCCTACTTCCAGTTCAGCTCCTGACGTTTCGTTTGTTAATAAAAATTCCCTTTCTCCTATTTGGACTACTGCAAACTCTAAAATCTCTAACAGTAACCATTTTCCAATAATTATTGAATTATTAAATGTCCCATCCACTATCACCTTACATAAAACCTTAACGGAAAAAGTTATAAAAGATTTTTCCAAAATTAATATTAGCTCTCTTGACAGTTTATGTAGCACAGCTAAGGACATAATAAAAAAAAACACTATAAATCTTAATGAAAATAATAAATATGTTCCAAAAAAGTATTGGGATAATACTTGTGAAAAGCTTTTTAGATTAAGGAATGCATGCAGGCAAAAATATTATAAAACCAAATTGACATCCGATGCAGTATTGTATTTAGAGTCAAATAAAAAACTAAACAATTATTTTTATAAAGTTCGCAAAGAAAACATGAATACTCTAGCTGACTCGTTATCGAACACCCAGTCTCCAAAAGAGTTATGGGAAAAAATCAAACCCTTAAAATATTATAGACAAACTAAACCCACACCTAAACTTTTTGACGACCAGGATCATCAAATTTTTGTTCAGCAAATTGCAATAGCTCCTGACACCCCAGGCTGTATAAATTATAATTTCCCCAATTTTGAACTTGGATCCATAAATAGAAAATACTTTTCTCCTAATGAAGTCTTAGACTTTCTTAAGACTCGTAACCCAAATTCTTCGAAGGGATTGGATAACATTTCTTATAGTATGCTTCTATCTTTACCACCCGAACAAATTCAAAATTTTGTTTCCATGTTGAATGATATTTTTAACGAAGGCCAAATACCCGATATATGGCGAAAAATTAAAATCGTACCTGTTCCAAAAAAAAATTTAGATTCCTCTATCATTACTAACAATAGACCTATATGTTTGTTAAGTGTAGTCTTTAAGTGCCTTGAAGGTCTTGTTAAAAATAGCTTAGAAGAACACATTACAAAAAATCAATTACTTCCTGACAGGTCTTACGCCTTCAGGAGAAACCGCTCAACAGCACAATGCATTAATGATGTGATTAACAATGTTGCTAGTCTTAAAGCCAAGGGCTTTCATGTTTTGGCAGCAGTACTGGACCTGAGCAAAGCCTTTGACTGTGTCAATATCTCCATTCTTTGCAAAGTTCTTGTTGATTTTGGTTTCAACCACCGCTACATTAATTTCATTATTGAGTTTTTGAGAAAAAGAATCCTGGTCTTGGGAAAATCCGAGGTCATTGTAAGCAAAGGAGTTAGTCAAGGAAGTTGCCTCAGTCCTATTCTTTTTAATCTGTACACAACCGTCCTTCATACTATTATTGATCAAAAAAGTCTACTTTTTCAATACGCGGACGATTTTTTTCTTATTGCTTTTGACAAAGACTTCATGACTGCTAGAGAAATTCTTGAACAAAAGGTGAATCTTTTTAAAGAAACTTGTGATACGATTAATTTAACTTTTAATCCCTCCAAATCATCTGTGATACATTTTAACAATAGGAGACGTTCTTTAAATATTATGTGCAACAATCTAGTGATTAAGGAAGTTGACCATGTTATTTACTTAGGAAGAACCATTTGTACTAACAACTCTTCTATCAATCATGTTAGACACACGCTTGCTAAGGCGAATAAAACAAATATGTTTTTAAATATGCTTAGTGGTTGCCGCTTCGGTATCCACCCCAGCGTAGCTCTTAAGTTTTTTAAAGCCTTCGTTAGATCCAAATACGAATATGCATGCTCTACCTTTGCTAATATCTCGAAGACTGTTACTTCTAGTATCCAAATACATGCTAATTTCTACCTAAGGAAATCCCTTGGACTATTAAAATCCACTCCTGTAAATATTATTTACCACCTAGCAGCAGAACTCCCCCCTGCCTATAGAATGAAATTTGCTACAGCTAAGGAATTAGCTAAAATTTTCACTCTTAATCTCCCAGCTGCTTTACTACTTAAAAACAACTTCGCCGCCAAAAACACTACTTATATCAAAACATACTTAGAATTTAAAGACATTTTTGATTCTTTAACCTATGTAAATTGCTCATTTTCTAAGCCTCGGTTTTTAACATTTGATTCAAATTTTTTTAAGGGTTCTTGCCATAACAAAAAATCTAGCAGCCCTGACGTGGTGGACATTCTTTTTAGAGAAAAACATAGTTTATTAACTAGCCAAAATTTCGAAATAATTTACACGGATGGCTCTATTAGAGATAATTTCACTGGGTGTTCCTTTTATCATGTCAATAGTAACACAACTAAAAGCTTTTATATGAATAAGAAGTTCTCTTCACTTACTGCAGAGCTTACAGCCTTAGAGAAAGCCATTGAATTTGCAATTGACCAACATATTACAAGGGTAGCTATCCTAACGGATAGTTTGGGTGCTATTCAAGCCCTTCAAAAGCGGTATTCTACTAATCGCATTGTGGCTGAAATACTCAGAAAAATTGACAACAATATATTGGTTATTCAACTACATCATATTCCGAGCCATTTGAATATTAAAGGAAATGAAGTTGCTGACTCTGCTGCAAAAAACGCCAATACCTTGGGATCTTATCTAAATATCAGATACACGATCAATGATGCTATCACTCACATCTTCAACAGAATTAAAACTGATTGGGAGCGCGACTATAATTCTTTTTGCATAGAAAGGAATAAAGGATACTGTCTTCTATATCCATATACCTTACCCAAACCATGGTTCCAATCGGAAAACTGCAATCTTAATAGATTGCAGATCAAACAAATTAATAGAATCCTCAGCGGTCATTCTTTTGATAAATATACCCTATACAAACTAAAAGTCCATGACAGTCCCAATTGCGATTGCAATTTCAATACTATAGAGGATATTTCACACATAATTTTAAATTGTTCCAAATACGATAATATTCGTAGGAACTTCCCGCTCCTTCTAAAATACGATAACATTTATCGATTTTTTTCTCAAGAATCAGTTGAAAATTACAGCTCAATAACTAATTTCATTAAACTGGCTAATATAGATTTATAAGGCGCCTTTTAACTTCTTTATGTCACTGGAGATAATTAATACTATTAACTATGGATAACTATTAACAACCAGCATGCGCATGTATTAACACGGTCACTTTAAATAGTTGACTATCGCATCTATCTTCATTATCGTTTATTTCCCATCCACATCATCAAGCCTCAAGTCATATTAATATAAATAATTTGTTCACATTGTCATAACAAGTATCTTGGAATTTTTTAATTTCACACATAGGCGTTGGCGTTTACCCGTCTTCACGGGACGGCCAAGGAATTCTTCCCCCTCTACCGAGCTGGGAAGTAACTTAATCAACAAAAAAAAAAAATAAATAGTAAAATATTTAATACAAAATTTAGAAATTTTCTCCAGTGTATACATCAGTTTCTTTGGAAACTACTAACCAGAAACCACTCAGTTTGCAATTCAGAAAATCAATCAACTTTTGAGGCTTTTCGGCCAATGAGAAATTTGAAATTTCACTTACAACCAAAGAGGGGGCAAGAACAAAACCAAGTGGCAAATAAATTTGCACTTGCATCATCATCATGATGATCATGATGCTCATTCTCATGTGATGGAAAATGAAAATGAATATGAATATCCATGGCAGCCAGAGCGTCGTGTTCAATTGTTTTTCCTAGCAGCGCGCGAATGTGTGAAAAACATGCCACAAAATTGCCGAAAAAGCCGCACACGCACACACACATGCCAAAATTTTTCAGGGGGTGTGAGGTGGTGGTGGCCTCTGTATTTGCATTTTGCCCATTTTTGTAGTCAAATTTCTGTTGTGTTGTCTGAATCAGCTTGGACCGCCCGTTCAGCTTCTCCCCCATCCCGTTCTGACGTCTTTTGGGCGGCGAACTCGTACAACGTGGCGTATGAATATAGAAATTTTATTACTTCTCCCGCTGTTGTTGTTATATCTGTTGTTGTTGTTCTTCTTGTTTTTGTTGTTGTTCATGGCTTGCGCAATGTTTACATACATTAAATGGCAGCGTCCAGTCAAAGTCAAAATTCATGTACACTACAGAGAGAGAAATAAATGTAATAGTATATCAATATATATTTATATTTATGAGTATGTGTGTAAAATACTTGAAGAGTTTTTAGGTAATATTTCTTTTAAGATTAGGCTTTTTTGTGGTCATATGAATCTATTTTGAAAATCTATAAAGGTTAGTTCACTTAGAAATAATCGTATGATATTTAAAAAAAAAGAGAAGAGTACCGGCTATCATACATTCGAGAAACTTTAATAACTGGGAACTCTTTTTCTGGGGACTGCGTTTCTAAAGGTATCCCACCTAGATACTCTATATTTTTAGGTTAGATATAGATATATAGAATAATCTATAAACAATAGATTAGTTTTGAATTTAAAGAGGTATTGTTGAGGGATATAAGTATTTCTAGTTATTTAGCAATTAAAAACTATATATGGACTTTATAAATGAGAAATTTTAAAGCCTTCTTAAGAAATGTTGCAAGACCTTTAAGACTCTCTTTATAAGAAGGCTCTTAAAAACACAAGTTTTACTAGATAAATTCCTGAAGTTTTTATTATTATTCCTAAGACCACAATTTTTTCCACAGTGCACTGTAGATTTTCGATTTTTGAAAAAAGAAGAGGTAAGCGAAGCTCTGCCACTAGTTGTTGTGCATTACTTTTGCATGTTGCAGACACATGTTCGAGAACAAAAAACCAAAAACCGAAACAACAACAGCAACAGGCAGTTTCTCATACACAGATATAGTATATTATGTGCAGAAAGTATATCCAGAATGTATGGCATCCCCCCTATATATATTCTATGTATCCCACATTGTCCAGTTCTACCTAGTTTTGCAATTTGCTGGCCCGGCCTGGCCAAGAAATTCGTTGGAAATTCGTTTCTCCAAACGAAAGCGCACGCATTTGTGCAAATAAACAAAATATGTGGTGTGGGCCGAAGAACAGGTGCGGGTGGGTGGTGTGAGGCGTGTCTGGGTGGCGGGTGTAGGAGGTGGTTTGAATTATTTACAATGGATATTGGGCCTATATGTGGGAGTGCTGGGCATGAAATTAGAATGAAAGATTTACTAGTTTGCAGAGGAGTTTTAATTAAAAGTTGAATTCTGATAAGAGAGAATAAATTCTCTTGTAATCTATACTCTTTTCTTAAGATTTTCCTCATTTTCTTGGGATAACTGATATAATTCTGTAGTTGCCCCTGGAAACTACTGCATTCCGATTCCACAAAAGAAAAGCGATTTAGTCGAGAAGAGTCTCTGTCTCTCTCTCTGTTGTCTCTCAAGTAGGCAATCTGCAGGTGTTCCTTGCTCTGGGATAAACAAATTACCTGCCTGCCCCCTGACCTCTTGCCTTCACGCAGAATTCTTTTCATTTGGCTTCTGGCTGGCTTATTGAAAAAATATATATTTTTCTTGGTAATTTAGTTGAAGTTTCCCGGCGAAGCGTAGATGTTTGTGTGTTCCTGTGTGTCTGTTCGCAAAGGTCGTTCCTCATGTTTCCCATTGGCTTTTATTTAATAAACAGATTCACTCGCCCTGCCCTTGCCTCGGTTTTCGGGTGCATTTATTTGCCCAGTTTGGCTTATTGAAATGGAATCCCATGAATTTTTTATTGTAAATGCAACGATTTGTATTCATGGCATGGCTCGGGTCGAGTTCAAGATCCAAGACTCCAAAGGGGGTGAAGAAATGGCGGCGGCGACCTTGATTTTGAACTCATTTCGATGAAAATTGTACCATTAAAATGGAGGCCAATGCCTGAGCTAAGTACTCTCAGACCCTAAAGGGTGAAAGGTTAAAGAGACAAAATCAGTCTACTTCTTATAGAATTTTATGCAAATTCCTTTATGATTAGTAGCCCCAATTTCTGGTTGTTGTTTATCTTCAATGAAGACTATTTTGGGAGGAAACCCATTTAGATGCTTTCCAGTCCATAAACATTCGGCTAAACTTTTATGATAACTTTATGTGCCAACACCACGTATGTACCACCCCGTTCGTACTCGGCGCACGCCTCATTAGAACACCTTTCAGTTTGCGGTGTAATTTTCGCAACATTTTTAATGGCGTGCGGGGACATTTTGGCACTCGAGTGACCGTGTGCGTTTTACCTCACTTATCCCCACTCTTCCCTCCTGCCGGTAGGGGGCTTCTTCTGGCCGCGTCGCACGCAAAACTATTTAGAGAAGTGTCAAGAAATGTCTGCATTTTGCCACGATTCGCCGTGGCCATTGCAACATCGTCGACGTTGCAGTCACACGCCTGCCACTGCCATCCTACCTCTGCCCCCGTCCCCTATATATCTACATAGTTATATATACTTATTCAGATCTGGTGCGGGCGGGCGTTGATAAATTACAAAACATTGCAGTGGCTATTTTAAATGTGGCATGAAATTTGCATTTCATATGATTTGCAGTCGCTTTTTAGCCACTTTTTTTTTTTTAGCCACTCTTTGCTGAAAATGCTGTCAACAGAATCGGGGCTATAACGGCCTAATCTTCCTGGCTCCTACGCCCACGTGGGCGTGACTTTCTGGCCGAGTAGAACTGTGTCACAGATTCCCCATTGGCTTTCGAGTGCAGAGAAGCGCCTTTCTAAGCAAAACCCCAAATCTTTTAAATAAAATAAAATAAATATAAAAAAATGAATATATAATGGGGAGTAAGATTGTCATTTGCGTTGCGTTTTGTTTGTTTGCCGTTCTGTGATTTATTTTCAGTTTGACAAATGCACAAAAATTTGACCATGACGTGTCAAGAAGTGTGGTCATTGTATTTATAATACCTCTCCGATATATAGATAAATGGGCGACAGACCCGGACAGCTGAGCGATAGATGGATGTCTCGCGATGACTCTTCCAGAAAGGATCGCAGCGCAGCGTGATCTGAGTGGCTAATTAGTCAGAAATTTTGAATAGAAAAGGCAGCTTTTTAACTGAAATAATGCTTGAAGAATTGGCAGTCAAGTCCTCCCTTCGTTGCAAACAATTATTTCCTGCTTATTCAGCTCCTTTTAATTGAAGTATTTCTCTTTCTGGCAAATGGCAATTAAATCCAGACCAGCTCAGATCAGACCCAGGCAGTCTGATAACTTCATTTCCGTTGAGAAAAGTGCAACAGCTGGGCGGAGTCTGCTTATTAATAAACATGAAAATTGTCAATGTGGGTCAGCAGAAAGTAAAAATATGGCAAAGGGACTACAACAAGGCAATGCTCTAAGCCAGACACTACAGAAATAGCAGTTGAAGTTGAAACAGGTGCACTTAGCTGGGGGGTCACTCACGCCGACACTCTTGAACTTTTCGAATGGATCCCCAAAAGAAATTGCATTTTATGTTCGCTGACATGGAGACCAAGCCCTGCAAGCTACGTAACTTTTCAATTTCGGCTCTCAAATCCCAGAACTACAAACACACACACCATGGCCTGTTAGTTGGCCCGACAATGCAATCAACATAAATACAAATCCCTAAACTATTTTAATGTCGACTTGACCCGAAAGCATCCTGTCGTCCCATCGTCCTGTCGTCCTGAGTGTTGATGTGGTAATGGAAAAGTTTGGCACCCCAAAAAAAAAAAACCAACTTAAAAACGCATCAGAGCCGGGCTAACAGGGCGTATACGTAATCGGATGTGATTCTCCTGCCACCGGAAAGTTTGGAGTGATGGCTTTATACTCTTGGGAGTCGATAAGGATTTCTTTTCTGATTTTAGAATGAAGCTTTGTATTAACTTACTAAGCTAACTTTTAGAGGTTATTCCTCCAGGGATTATATTTCTTATTTATTTGAGATGGTAGGCCTATTTAATATATTTCAGCAGCTAATTGGCAACTGATTTCGAGCATTGAACTCTGCTCTCAATAAATATTATAGATCTTAGTTGTGAAACATATGCAGACACTTAGGTTCATTGACATTTTCATAATATTTTGCCATTAGCGTCCCAATTTTCCGGGGCGGAGAAAAACAAATCGAAATATGGGCAAGACACCCATGGATATTAGAAATTATGAAGACATTATGAAGCCCAGACATGGCCCAATATTTTCAAAAGACTTTGCATAAATTGCCATGTTTTTCAGCTGAGATACCAAAAGCGAAACAATCAAATGGCAATTAACACTTTCCAGCCTTTCGGGCTAATTGATGGGCCTGGCCAATAACCTCGACGACCATACACCATAGACCATAGTTTTTCTTTACAATTAGTGGAAATTTGTTGATTTGCATAAATCTGTTTCATTGGCGCTTTTTTTGTTCTTGTTTGGTTGGGATCTGTCTATTTTTTGGTTTGATTTTTTTATTGGTTTCAGTTGCGCATTTGCTGGACTTTGTTTATGTTTATGCCGTTTGTTGTTAACTTAAATATTTGGCTGCCATTGCAGGCCCATACATTAGTCACCAATTAAACGGTTGCCCATTGCCTTGTTTTTGCCTTTTTCAGAATTTTAATTAGCGTCGAATAGTTTGGAAAACTATTTGATATGTTCGGGTTTTTTTTTTTGACTTTAGAAGATTTAATATTTTGTTTACTTCGAGGGGGTCGTTTCACCTTTTCAACTCTGCGAGTCTCGTCGAATTTGTTAATTGCTTTTGAAGGCAGAGCTAGAGCGCGACATCATAACCATAAATTTTGATGGGCCTGCATTTATTTTTAACCCGATTTCCCGTCGTCCCGTCCATAGTTTTTATATCAATGTTGGGGCTTCTCTATATATGAGTGTGTATGTTTCGTATTTTTTTTATATGCTTGTCAGCCTTTTTAGAATTTATGTTGTGTTTTTCATACATTCTTTTGGTTTGTCTCGGACGGGCTGATTCCTTTCTATAAAATAATTTTGTTGTCTTCACCGCCACAGCCTCCCTCGCTTTTCTTTTTTATTTTATTCTGTGTTGGGCGAGAGAGACCCCTTGGGCGATTTGTCGGTTAGTCTGTTAGTCTGTCAGTCGGAAAGCAACAGATTTCTTTGCTTCACACGCATTTGACTTTCAAATGAAGGACAAATATTGTAGCGGGCAGGCAGGCCGAGGCAGGCAACAAACAAACAAACATAAGGGGGAGGCAGGTTTGCGAGGGCGTTTCTTCAAAGTTTTGCATTGGATTGAATTTTTCCACATAGGTTGTGGGAGTTCTGAATATGAATTATGTGAGTAATTTGATTTTAAACTGTCTGTTATTGGGGGAAAGTGGAAAAGTTTCCACAAAGTAATTGGCCTGGACATCCCTTTATAGTAAACATATCATAAGAATAATAGAATTTAATGGGAATATCTCAAATAATATCATAAACAAACCTTTGTTAAGCTCTTTTAAAAATATATATATTAGTTTGTTTTTCTCGACATTCCCCATTAATCCCCCTCTTGGCTTTTTTTTAAATTAAATTTTTTTTTTATGCTTAGAAAGCTAAACTAATTTATGCTGCACACGTTGAGAAAGAGGCAGAATTTCAGAGGCGTTTGCAACGTCCGGCGGCAACACAAAAATAGACTGTTGCCACTTAAGCCGCCGCAGCAGCAACATTTTATCGACACGAGCCAACTGTCAGTTGCCCTGGGATCGTATCGGATCGGGATCCTCATCTAAGCATTGTCAGAGCCCCCTGAGCTCTCTAGCTTTTTTAGACCAAATAAGCGCAAAAAGTATCTCGCAGATACGCAGTGCATCAGATGCGAATGCAAATAACTTGGCACGCATCTTGTCGTCGTCGTCTTGGTTTTGTTTTTATTTCTTTGGGGGGGTTTTGGGGCTTGGGGGATTCTTCTTTTTTTTTTCACTATTTTGTCGTTGTGGCCATGCATGAGAAACAGATTCTAATGCATTTTCCTTGGCCTGCCCGAATAATTTCGAAACTTAACTTGTCCGCTTATGTCGGAATGGGGGAATGGGGCATGAGGGCATGTGGCATGGGGCATGGGGATTCTTCCATGTCCGTGCAGTTTTTGGTCTTGTTTATTTAGGACTCGGCCTGTCTGCCTGTTGGATAATTTTCTATTTTATTCTTGCTGGGTCTGCATAAAAAATGCAAAAACCAAACGTCAGACGAGAATTTTATTTGCTGTTTTTATTATTTTCCCAGTGACTGCTCCTCCCGGCTCCTCTCCGGGTTCTTCTCTGGGCTTTGTGGTTGCCATTCCCATATAGAATCCCATTCCCTCTGTTAGAAAATTGTTTTGTTTTTGGCCTTTTATTTGCCTGGCTTTAATTAATTTACAGACCAGCCGCAAAAAGTCCTTTCCTGGTCGATTCTTTCTGGTCTTGGGATCTTAAGATATCTCTCCTCAGACTTAGTCAGAAATTAAATAAGTGGCCCTTTAACTAAATTTAGTAGTTTTTACATAGCTTTTTCCATACTGACTTTGACTTTGGCAAATATTTGCCACGCTCTAACAATTCAGGTTTCAATCAAACCGCCAAATGCAAACACACCTTTTCAGGGCCCATCTGAGAGATACGCGGATACAAAGGGGGGAGTATCACATGCAGAGCTCATAAAAATAAAATGGCGTTACACAAAACTAAACGTTATTTCACCCTCAATGGCGACTCTGAGTTAGTGATGCGTATCCAATGACGGCCAGAACGTGACAAATGGCTTAAATGGTGCTTTTTCAGATACAAGATACAATTGAAAATATTTAAATTCCATAGCTGTAGGTTTGATGGGTGACTAATGGGGTAATGGGGGAGATAATAAAAGTTTGTAGGTATTTAATGTAGAAACGTGAGAAAAACTATAATAAATTATACGAAAGAGGGGCATTTACTTGATTTTATGTTTTATAATTGGGCTAATCGATGAATACGATGACCGATTGTACTAAATTTCGATTAATCCGATGTTGGACTATGTAATTATTTAGAAGAATACCTATAACTTACACTCTGTAAACGAAAGATTGATAGCGAAAGACCTAAAAAACATAAAATCCGATAATTCCGATAACCATATACTTGATTTTATGTCTTACAGTTCGGCTCATCGATAAATAATAAAATTGTACCAATTTCCGACTAATCCCATGTGCGATTATCCAAATATTTATAATTATACACAACACACACACTTCATAGTTGACAGACTTAGAGAGGGAGAAAATATTATTCGATAATATCAATTTCCGATAAATTCGATATGGTATTATTCCGATTAATATGATAAACGATACTGCAAAATATTTACAAAAACACCCATCACTATTTTGAAAAAAAATCTTTGCATCACAATTGTATCTGCCATTCGCAGAGCAATCGAACACACCTGAGAAATCAATCAATCGATTTGTTCTAACTGTAACTGACAGAGCCAGAGCAAGAGGGCAATAGCGTGCAAAAGAGAGGCAAGAAGACAATCAATCGCAACATGTTGTCAACAAATTTTGAGCGTTTTTTGATAAAAAAAAAATCGGAAAGGGAAAGAAAAAATGACAAAAAACAGAGGGCCCTCTGCCGACTAGCTGACTGTGCCAAATAACCGCTGGCATTTTATTTTTTTTTTATTTATTTATTTATTTTTTTTTTTGCCAAGAGAAAGAGAAAGGCGACTGGTGCGAGAGGGAGGCGAAATGTCAATTGTCGGGCGGCGGCGACACATGTAAATAACTTCAAACGAAAACAAATGCGAAATGAAAATAAGAAAAGTGTCAACAAACGGCGGCGGAAAGTGTTCCGAATTGATGTTTATTTTTGAAACAGATTTTGGTTATTTCCAAGAATGGATTTGGAAACTGGTCCTAACTCGAGATTTCCTTAAATTGTACCCTTTTTTTTAGGCCAGGTTGGGAATTTAAGGTGACAACCTTTCGGCCATTTTCCCATCGAAAATATCCAGAAAGAATCTCTTCAAATACCTTTGACAGTTTTGGCTTCAAAGCGAAATGCAGCATGGCAGTTGGGGCAGGAGGGGCCATTCCATCTCCACCTTTTGATTTACGCCGTCCGGCGTGGAAAATTTTTAACACAGACACACGCATTCTCACGCATTCTCTAGGGAAAAAGAAAATCTCGCTACGCATTCCATGTAAATATTTGGAGCATCGAAGCAGCTGACAACTGTTGCCGCTTTTCCTTGGCTTTTCCGTTGGCCTTCTGCCCTTGTGCAATGGCACCGAGAAGCTGAAGCTGATTTCTGAAAAGTTTCGGAGAAGAAAAACGAGAGAAAAGCCCAGGCAGCTGGACAACAAATCAGCTTAGATGGAATGCCTCAATAAACTTTTACTTTTGTTACCAACTTTTCGCCGCCTTCTGCCCTGGGACGCAGTAGAAGTCACATCTCAAATCCGTCTGTCTTTCAGTCTTTGTCCCCATCTTTGAGCATCTATTTTTGGCTAAAGATTTGTGGCGTTCCCATTTCCATTTCCCTCCTATGCTCTCCATGGGCTACGGCAAAGTTTTTACCTTAAGGTGGCACTAAGTATAGCCTCATAGATGAAAATTATATATATATTTTTTCAGTGGGTGTTCTGAACAGGCCATTCGGAATCTAATTAACTTTTCGAATAATCACCAGAATCGTTGATTTTTCCCCCAAAAATTGTGTCATATTATTGCAGATGTGCAAGTAAACTAATTGATGTACGATGTACGATGTACGGTGTACTGGGGGAGCATAATAAATATGCTAAATGCTAATAAATTGCCAATAGAATAGACAGGGCTAGCTCGCTCTCGTATTTGGCATAAACAAAAATGATTAATGCCCACATTGGGGACATGAATGAGCTGAATTTTAGAACAAAGGCAGGCCAGAATACACAGACTGGGCCAGAACAGAGGCCATCAATTGGCAAATGTCGCACGCACATCCATCATAATTATGCACATATTTGAGTCCGGGGGCCCCCACAACATTTGACAACTTTATAACGTCGGTGGCGGTTGTGGAGGCTTTGCTTTCTTCAATTTTTGTTTGCTAGATTTACAGGTTTTTAATTAAAATCATTCCATGTGAATCAATCAAATGATGGAGTGATGTCTGGTCCAGTTTTTCATTTGTGGGCGTTGCTCTTAATTTTCCCCCCCATTTTCCACCCATGTGTCACAGGAATGGCGCTGCACTTGCAAATATCTTTAGCGACATGTCCACTTATTTTTGGCCATTTTGTTTATTTATTGCATTTTCGAGAATGTCTCGCCTTCGGGTGCTCCTTAATTGAGATATTTATGCGAGTGGCTTGTTTATAATTTATGATTTTGATAGCCGACGCTGTTCAAGAGCTAATGGAAAATTAGTCTGTTTAATGGTGGCAAGTACAAGAGATAAAAATGTACATTTTAATTAGATCCATCTATAGAGTAAATATTTTAAAAATCAAATAGTTTCAAGAGAGCTATTTTTACCTTTTCCCACCAAGTCATCATTTGTTTGTGAAAATATGCTAAGCAGCAGCTGTTGCTGTGTCATGTTTTTAGTTTTATTTTATTTTCTTTTTAGTAAAAACCTAGAATTTATTAATCACTGTTTGCACAAATCTTCGCCACTCAACGCCACCCACTGTTTTAAGTGTTTAGTTTTTGAATTTGTGGCTTGCCGGCCGGTCTCTTGCCAATTATCAGAACACTCTCTAGTCCAGTAGATATTATCAATTCCAGTTCGTATAGCCTCCACCTTGGAGCATTAAATACCAATTACTCAGCCTCCTCTAAGCCCCAGTCGCATAAATAACCGAATAATGCCCTCTCCATATAGACGTAGAATATCTAACAATAAGACTTTCGGTTCGTCGCCGAGTATTTCTTATATATCTTAATGACCCTCGCTCTTTAAACGGTGGTGGTGGGGGCGGTGCAGGGAGAGTATCCAAATAGTCGAAGCTGCCAAGAAAAATAACATAAAAATTGCCGCAAAATATTTTTCTAAATATTTGTATTTAGCGCAAGTTAAATAATCAGACAGATTATGCATACGTTGGACACCTAAAAACTAAAAATCCAAAAATCGCAGAGAATATATACTCGTACATATAGCCGAAATATAAATAAGCTTGTATATTTAAATGTAAATCCGTAAATCCATGTGCAACATCAGCGCCAAACACCTGTAGCCGTTAATCGACAAGGTTTCTCCTTTAGCTTATTTATCGATGATTCCTCCTGGCAACGGCAACATTGAAAGCAAATTCTTTCAATATTTCATACAACAATGTTGCAGTTACACTTCCACCCACCTACCTGTGTGTCACCCACCTGGGTGCTGCACCTGTTTAGCCATTGAAGCGTTCAGTTCAGTTCAGTTCAGCCATCCAGGCATCCAGTCATCCAGCTTGTTGTCATTTTAGCAGCGTAACTTTCCACATCAAAACTTAAATTATGCAAATGTTTGCTTTTCGTGGCACGAGTCCTCGCAAATCACAAATAAAAGTTAAATCCGTACACAATGCTTACTCTTCAGCAAAATATTTCGCAAAAAGTTCAAATTAAAAAGTTTTCGAGCAGAGAATTAAACTAAAACTCAACTAGATTTAATTTTAAACAAAAATTCCTCTCAATTAAAGCCATCAGAAAGTCATTTAATTAATTAAATTACCAGCGACATGTGCTGTTCTAGTTTTTAGATTTTTTTTAGCTTACTGGCTTAATTAATTTTAGGACCTAAAATCGCAAACTGATTTCAAGTCCCGCTGCTTCGACAAAAATAACAAAATATTCGAGGCGCACAAAAATAATTCAGTATTTATTTTAGACGAATATGACACATTTTTGAGAAAAATGTTTCTTTTGGTTTTCTTGAGACTAATTGTTTTGTTTGGCGTTGTGACGACGATGCCGGGGGGGTTAAAGGTGAGTGGGTGAGTAGGTGACGAATGACACAGAGCTCTGACATCTGAAAATGAAACATCCTCTTGACCATTTTCGGTAAGCTCTGATTAGATGGCCCACAATTCTTGGCGTCATCAGCTTACCTGGTAGCACAATTAAGTTTTCGGCACGTAAATGAATCATTCAAATGCCTTTGCAGATTTTCCCTCCTTTTTTTTTGTATTTTTATATATATTTTCCCTCTATATCTTTTATTTTCTGGCTGTGGGGGCGTCGTGTAGCGCATACGCCCCGTTGTACGACCGTCGGCTCGTGTTGTGTGCAATTAATAAATTTAATTAAGAAATAATGCACAAGCCGCCGGTCTGAGACTGGCCACGTCTTGTGTCGCTCTTTCAAGTGTGAAAATTATGATTATTTTCTATATATCATTTTTGTTTATTTTCCGTGCGTAATTTAACATGCAAAATACAGGAATTAAGGCAGTGGGAGTGCGCTGTGCACCCCGCAACCCAAACCCACTATTTGGCTTAAATCATAAATCAAAGCCAGTATGATGGGTCTGTGTATGTGTGTGCGCTGGCCCACTAAGTTTTTAATTAAATCTCAATTGCCGCACCATGCATCAGCGCACTTAATCCGGCCAGCACACAAAATATATTCAAATGGCGCCGTGTTCATGGCCAGAAATGGCTAACAAATATTTATGGCCAAAAACTAAATAATTCCGAATGTTTTTCAGAATTTCCAATGGGATTACATTATTGAGTGTACACACTCTGCAGCCACATAATTCAACCCAAATGACCCAGAGAGCACACGACAGCGTCTTGCCAAGAAAAAGCCGACTGTGTCCACTATGTTTTCTGGCCCTCTTTCTATTGTTTCTGGCCCGTTTCTGGCTTCATTGGTCGTGACTGCATGCGGGTGACGTGCGGTTTTTGGTTGCATTGGCGCTGCGCCTGCTTTTGGCTGCCAGTGGGCAGATGGCGGTCGAGCCGCCTGGCAACAGAGTTGCAGGATAGGCATTGTGGGTGGTGGTTTAGTAGGTGGATGGTGGTGGTCAGTGGGTGATGGCGATAAAGTGCTAAATGCAATGTAAAATGCAACTCAGTAAAATGGTCAGCAATTTGCAGCAGCCACCAAAAAGGATAGGCTGGGAAACGTTTAGGGCAGGCCCATAGGATACAAAGCTTTTAATATTTTAGTTTTTAATACCAGTTACCATTTATGAGTTACCATTTATTCTTCTTTCTGGGCGATGGACCAACTTCGATAGTCTTTAAAATGTTTTCGATGTATAGGGCGTGTTACATGTCGGCATTTCTTAACTCTACAAGTATTAAAAGAAGTTTAATGCATTTAAAATAAAAATATAATATTAAAACTATGTTTATTTTATCAAAATATATTATATACATTTTTCATTGAAAAGCTCTAGTCTCTTTGATTATAATAAAGATTTTAATGAACTAATGTGTTTTCTTTTAAAACATTTGGTGTTGATTTTTCTGACATTAATCAACCTTTTAATAGCAACACCCCACTTAATTAGTCTCGATTAATAACTGCCACCTAAAAATGGTGCATTTTAGAGAATATTCAGCTCTAAATTGCTTTGGTACACCCTCTGGCCTTGGAATACCTTCGAAATGCACAGCCCATTGACACTAGACGTAGGTCCTGCCAATTGATCACCGCCCCAGAACCACCAATTAGTCTCTCCGCCTGTCAAAAGGACGTTCATCATCGCCTCACTTTGCCAAGTGGGGAGTCCTCCCTCCCCCTGGCTGTAATTTTTCGATTTTTTTTTATGGTTATAATTTTTAGTTTGCCAGCTTTGAGTCATCGCCGAATTATTGCGAAACTATGCGAACTGAAAATTTTGTTGGCTATTTTTATAGTCCTCATTGTTGTTGCTGGCGCTGCTTGGCATCCGCTGAGTGGCCAATAATATTTGCAATTATTTATTTCGGCTCGGAGGGGGGGCACCCAGGGGATCAGGGTATCGCACAGAGACCTCCTGCCCCCTACCACCTCATTCTCATCTCCATCCTCGGGAAAATTTCAATGTGCAGAACGTGCGAAAAACTTTTATGTTATAAAGATTTTGCAACTTTGAACTTTCGAACATGACGACATGATACGAGGTGCAATAACAAAACTACATGCAGTTGCAACACACGAGCAACATTTGCTAGCAATTAATAAATTGAGTTTCTGGCTCTGTCCCCCCCAAGAAAGAGCACTAGACCTTTATGCCACTACAGAGGCAGCCACTATTTTGCAATGTTTATGAATGAAAATGCGAATTTTCATCTCAATTGGTGTCCAATAAATTGCAATCACACTCGGCCGAATGCTAATTAATTTGTAGATCAAAATTATGATTAGCAGAGGAGCGTTTTTGGTTGCTGATGCTGATGCTGCAGCTGCTCGGGCCAGAAAAACCTTGGAAAGTGCGTTGACCAATGCGGCGTATACGCAATCAGTTGTCAACCAACCCACTCAGTATATATTATATATAGTATACGCCATTATATTATGCTTATGTAGACAAATTACATGTTTTTCTTTCTTATTCTTTACTTGTGAGAGTTCTCTGACTAATTGTTGTCTCGTCTTTTGACTTTTTCTCTTTGCAGGTAAGTTTCGGTTTGGGCCAACTTTTGGGCCATCGATTGGCATTTGTTTGAGAGTGAGTCCATGGCATCGATTCTCACCTTGCTCCCATATTGGCTGTCCTCGAACTGCAGGAAGGGGAGAGGGCTTCTTTACAATATCACAGCACAACGCAGCACAACACAAACTTGACCGCCGTCGCTGCCAAATTAATGTTGTGCCTGGCCATATTTGTTGTGGTTTTTCGAGGGGGGGAGAGGTGCGGTAATGTTGACGTGCAAATTGCAAATGAATTCTGACCAGGCCAACGCTAATGCCCAGCATTTTCAGGGCAAAAGTTTTCCGAATGTTTTATTATTTGGTTATTCGGCGTCTGGAAAAAGCCGTGTACGTCATTAGGGGGCTACAAAATATTGCTGCTTATGCTGTTTGTCCCTGTGTGTCTGTTGTTTGTTTGTTTGTTTTAGCCACGCGAAGAAGCCAAGGAGCGGGAGGGCCGAGAGGGAGAAGAATTGCAAAGTCGATCAGCAAATTCTCCGCTTGCCTTTTGGCCAAAATGAATTATTCATCTCTGGGCCAAATGAGTGTGTTTCGGGGGGTGTTTCATGCATAATTAAACACTTTTGCAATTAAATGTGCATGTGTGTGGTATGTGTGTGCTTTTGGCCAAAAACTCCTGGCCCACAGCCCTTTGAACCAAAACAAAACTTTACCTTGGCTTATCCTTGAATACTTAATTAATAACTTGGCGGGGCACTGAGACTGGCTCTCAAGGATAATGCTCGCAAGGGAGGTCATACAAAGACCTTTAATCCTTGTATTTTCTATTAGGAATCTAGTACTTCAAATAGCTTAAATGTTGATGATTTTATCTAGATTTTTCCTGAATCTGTATCTGTATCTGGTCTAGTACTGTTTTGATAAAAACACAAAATATTTAGCCCTGAATTGTTTGCCAAAAAATGTTCATTTTCATCTCCTTTATAGTTTGTTTTTGTTGCTAGAATGGCTTATTATGCCTTGTTTTTTAGCTCCTTCTCTCTTATTCGTTGGCTTTCTTCTATTTTCTGCTTTTATTTTGTTTTGCCGGCAACAATAGAGCCAACAACAATGCCAAATTAAATGTGCAAAACTAAACATAACACACAGCCAGGGCAGCCAGGCAGGCAGGCAGTCAGCCAGTCAGGCAGTCGGGCTTTTCCTCTACTATACATATATACAAATATATCTACAAACATATATACATCTCTATACTATATATATATATAGTATTTTTCACACAATAAATGTGTAGAGAGCTTGCGAAATATTTTCCACTTGGCACGCAACATGGCCCTCTAGTCAGATCTGCTGCCTGTGCATTTTACACTTTTAATTTTATTTATTTTTAATACGATTTCGGTGATAAAACAATATAAACCAAAGACCGAACAAGATTCCGGTCAAGTGTTTATTGTTTTCTTAAGTCCTCCTCCAGAGTAAAGGCCAGAGAAGTTGAAGCCACACTTGCCGGCCAATTACCAGCCGGTAGCTGCACCCAAAAGAACCGCCTCCCAAGAGCCTCCCAGACACAAACGTTCTTGATTATAAATAGTTTCTCATAGCCAAAATCTGCTTCTCATGATGTGGGTGGTGGTTATGTCTTTGGGGGCTATTCCTTTTCTATGCTATCATTGAAAATTCAATTTCAATTATTAGAAGTCTATGTCTCTGGGTGTTGTTTGTGGCGGTTGCTTTCGGCGGCACTACGGCACTATGGCACTTAAATGTCACATTTTCCTATGTGGCTCATTTTCTTGGCTCATATTTTCGCAAATTAAATTTTATTGAGCGTATCGTTTGGGCATAATTAATTTTAATTGAGGACACTACCCACTACACCGAAACACGGTCATTGTGGTTCTATTAATACCAGAGTTCTATTGAGAGGCGGAACTGTCAGATCTGAAAGGGTTTACCACCTCTATTGAAACACTATAAGAACTGGCAATCTTTCGGGCGTCTTTCGCTTTAATTAACTTTCGATTCAATCAGGGCCGAGTGTTGGACAAAAATGCACAACTGACCAGTTCCATTGTAGGGTCAAGTGTGGCAGCCACACACATGCACTGAGGGAAAGTTTATCTCTTAATAAAAACTATGAATACCAACTCTTTTTTTTAGGTATATGATTGAGTCTTAAAAGTCCTTAATATTTAACAGAGTATTGGATTTGTAGCTTAGTATTTTTGAAAGTGCATCTGAGCACATAAAAGGCCAGTCAACGTCAGAGGGAGCTTTGTATGCAAAACATGTCCGACAGCGGCCGAGAGCCTGCTCCTCTGAGGGGCATATGTGCTGTGCGTGTGTGCCTGCCCAATTGACTTTTGGTGTCGAGCAATTGTTTGGTTCAGGTAGTCGACAATGTCAGCCAGCAGCCACCAGGCAGTAACATCATCAGCAGCCAGCAACAGAAACAGGAGCTGGAACTGCAGAAAACCGCAGGCATTGAAGTCAACGGTTGCCACAACTCATTTGCATGCAACAGTTGAACAAAAACAGCTTTAATTCAATTTTAGTTTCAGTTTCAGTTGCATGGCAGGCGCTCCGGCTGGCGCTTATTAACAGCCATTGTTCCTAAGGAGGGGCACCACACAGTGGCAACAGTCACAACAATCAACGCAATGAAGCGCAATATGTCAACAACACGCTAATAAAACTTTTATTTTTAAAGTCCACCAAATGCATTAATTAATTAAAAAAGTGACAAAAGCTATTTCATGTACCTCTATAAACTATTTTAGCTTTTAAACCTTTTAATTAGCATAATTAGTTTTGAATGAAAACATATTTTTTAAACGTGCACTAAAGCACTTTTTTTTTTAAAGCCGTGGCTCGTGTGTTGGAAACATCACATAATGCCAGTTAAGTCGCCGACGCCCACCTGTGTCACTCAGTCAGTTGGCCAGGTAAACGTCACTTGGCCATATCCAATAGCGATTCCATTTCGATTCCCACTTCCACAATCGAGCAGCGCCCCCAAAACATTAGCCGCTCGACCAGTTTCTGAATATTTCAGTTTGCCGGCGTTCTCTCCCCACATCGGACGCGTTTCTATAAATCCTATATCTTTCTCTATTATCGCTTGAGACTGATAATGGCTTATATTAATGAATCACCTGCCGATTTGTGATAAGTCCTCGTGGCGTTTGTTTGGCTTTCAATCTAAGCCCACAACCAAATAAACAAAAACAAAAAAAGTAAATAGTTCTAAACCTGATAAGGAGGCTCAAGTAGAAAAGGTGTGAAAAGTGCTAGCTAGAAAAATAATAATAAGAGTTTCAAATAAATAATATTTTAATAATTATATTCTAATATATTTATTGAAAATATAATTGAAATTATTTCAATGAAAAGTGCCTAAAGTGCTGATGTTTTGATTTTTAAATAATTTGTTGAAAAAAGTGCATTAATTAGGCTGCAGTTCTCTCTAACAAGCAGCCAATAGGCTTTATAAAACAATTAAATATTCAATACCCCATAAAAACCCCCACATTTTATTTATGACTCACTGAACTGATAAGGCCAGCGGCCCAAAAAAACCCAACAGATCCGACCAAAAAACCAAAACAATATTTCCATTTTCAATGCCACCTCGGACTCGGAATAAATGTTTGTTGATTTTCGTTTTATTTTGATATCTATGTTGGTGTTTTTGTTTTATTGCTCCTAAAATTTGTTATTATTGTTCACATGTTTTGTTTTTTTCTGTGGCTACCAGCACCAGCTTTCAGCTACCTGACACTTGTCAGCTTGTTGCGATAACATGCGAATTTTCTGGCAAGAGCCAGATCTGCACCAAAAAGGCAATACCAGCTTATGCATATTAAAAACTATAAAGTAACGTTCGCCACAGATTGTTTTATTATATATATCGATTGTGAATCGATCGAAGAGCTAGTGGAAAAACACGTTTCCAGCATTATGACCAAAAATGATAGAAACAACTATGTACTACTAACCTAACCTGAGCTATCCATTCATTGTGGCGTTCATTGGAAACTACAAACAAATAAATGAGCAAAGCTTCTTGGCTTTCGGATCTCGGATCTCGGTGTTGTGTACTTTTAATTTGTTCTGCTGCTGAAATGTTTTTCCCATTTAAATGAGTTTTGTCTATGACGTCTGGATATTGTTTACAAATATACGTTTCAATTTGCAGCATATACAGTACAGATGTATCCACCCACCCAACGACACATGGCAAGGCGATTTTAGCTTTGCTATTTTTCTCTCCCTACGGATTCGATACGATTTGGGTTTCTATGTTTTTTTTTTCGTTTTTTTGGGGGTACATGGCGCTTGCATAATCCTCGCTTGTCGAAGCTGTCAGCGTTGGTGGTGCTGTTGCAGCTGTTATTGGCATTCAGATGAATATGTAAACGTCGCATCTCGCGGATTGTTTTCGCCAAACGAGACAATAAACAATGGCCGTGGTCACGATTTGAGAGAACTCCTCATATTTGATTATGTTTTCACCTTCCTATCGACAAGAACTTGGCTGCAACATCTGCCTGAGGCAGTCACGTGACTAGAAATTGTTTATTTCGAGGTCGCAGTTTGTGGCAATTTATTTATTTGGGCCACCTTTTGATTTATGGCATCGGGTCCGAAGATAAACTGCAAATGAAAGTTAATGTTTATGCAGCTGCCGACAAATTGCCAGGTTAAATGCGAGCCTCGTACGACAAGCATCGATTATGTCGAATTGTAACGTTAACAGCATCCTGTTTCCTGTCTTGCCGAAAGGAAGTTGCCCACACCCACACAGACAAATACAGAATCGACCTCAACGTAGCATACTTTGCGGCGCGTTGATTCGTGTATGGCTGCCGGCATACAGCATACATAATTGATGTTTACTCTGAAGTAACCATGCCAAACTACCACACACACACACACGCCCACATCCTTGCCGCACAGTGGCAGGTGTGGCAGAGGCAGGGGGGCTGTCATCAAAGGGGTTTCTAAATGAGTTTAATTTTAATGAGAATTGGAAAAGTACTCTTACTCAGGTGACAACATGTTTTGGTTAAAAAAAAATATTCAAAGCCTTCTGTAACCTGCCTACGCCCCTGCCTGGCACACACTCGATTTCGGGGGCGTAGGAAGACTGGGGGCTACAACTTCCGCCACAACTTCCGCTCCACTCCGCTTTGAATGATTAGTTTTGGTCATGGAGCATAGTCGTAGTCCTGGCCCTGAAATCAAACTAAGTGCTCGGCCCTGAGTCCTTTATTTTTCAACTGTTCCAGCTGGCTGGGCTCGACTATATTTATGTGTGTAGGACAGCGTAGGATGGGAGGTTCAAGGTTATAGTTTTGTCAACATCTCTGGATACTGGTGGGATGTGTGTATTTGGTTTATTGATTTGTTTTGCGGTTGCGGGTGTGTACCTTTTCTTTGATTATAATTTACATAATGGCAACAAGTGGAGTGTATTAAACGACATTTAATATTATTTTTAGGTTTGCTTTTATGGTTTACTAGCTTAAGATCTCTTGAAATATTAAATTCTATCTAGAATCTTAATATTTTTTAAATCAAAGCTAATTTAATGACTTTTTTCTCGCCTGCCACTCAATTGTTCTTTCCGATTCATTAATTTTCCCTTTGAAGCAGCAGTGGTTTCCTTTTCACTCTCGGTTCCTTGTCTCAATTCAATTGTTTTCAGCAGCAACATCAGAAACATTGCGCATACGCCCCGTTGACAAATTGTAATGGCCAAGGAGACTCCCTGGCGAGCAGGGGGCGGAGGGACGTCTTTGGCCAAAAGAAACCACTTGCATTCACTGGCTGCTGGTGGCGCGAAAATAGAATTGGCAATGGCTTTGGTGGGTCCGCGCGTCCGTCCTTTGGCCGTCCGTCCGCCGGTCTCAGGCCATGTGGCTGCGTGCGGACAACATGTCGCGCCACCCCAAAACACACACACACCCTCTCACAAAGATTGGGGCAGGCATCACAGTGGCACAGAAAGAAATGATAATAGAGAATTGATAATATAAGTTATAATAGTATTCAAATAGTATCTAATTTGTGATAAAACCCCCTGACTAAAAGCATGGTTTTATGAGGTATCTTTTTTAGATTTGAATCTAAAAATCAGTCAAAAATTTGTAATTTCTAAACTATTATGGAAAAGCACGCTTCTATCGAGTCTGCAAAAAAATTTATAATTTAATATTTTCGAAGAAATATGCTTGAAAAGCATGCTTTTTCCAATTTTTGGGCTTTAGGTTAGAAACAAACAATTTTTTTTGTAATTTGGCTCTTACATGGTGCACTTTGATAGAAAAACATATCCTTAAACCTCTAAATGAGTCATAAATGTTAAAATTTTCTTTTCCTTGCCACCAATTTTAAAAAAGCATGCTTTTTCCAAGAATTTCTTTTTAATCCTAAAACCAAATTAAAACCAAAACCAAAATCTATCAATTGTACATATTCTGTAAGTGCAATATGCTCGAAAAGCACTAGTAATTTGTCCCTTACTGCAAACTATGCTGAAAAAGCATGCTTTTTCCAAATATTTTTTTTAGGATTCAAAACAAAAACAAGAAAGGAAAACTAACTTCGGGCGGAGCCGAAGTTTATATACCCTTGCAGCTAAAACCGGATATATATCGCAAACATCGGATATAGTTAGCCGATTCTTATGAAATTTGGTACGTTAGATCAACTGACCAAAAATAGAATCTGTATTAAATTTCAGCTTTCTATCTTCAAAAAAACGAAAGTTGGGTCATTTCCGATCGTTCAGTTATATGGCAGCTATAGGATATAGTCGGCCGATCCTTATGAAATTTGGTACGTTGGATCAACTGACCAAAAATAGAATCTGTATTAAATTTCAGCTTTCTATCTTCAAAAAAACGAAAGTTGGGTCATTTCCGATCGTTCAGTTATATGGCAGCTATAGGATATAGTCGGCCGATCCTTATGAAATTTGGCATGTCGTAATGTTTTGCCAAAGATAGCTTTCGTGTCAAATTTGAACTCTCTAACTCTAAAAACACCAAAGTTATACCATTTCCGATCAATCAGTTATATGGCAGCTATAGGATATAGTCGGCCGATCCGGGCCGTTCCGACTTATATACTGCGTGCAAAGGAAAGAAGGGTGTGTGCAAAGTTTCAAGACGATAGCTTTAAAACTGAGAGACTAGTTCGCGTAGAAACAGACAGACGGACAGACGGTCAGACGGACAGACGGACAGACGGACATGCTCATATCAACTCAGGAGGTGATCCTGATCAAGAATATATATACTTTATAGGGTCGGAGATGTCTCCTTCACTGCGTTGCACACTTTTGGACAAAATTATAATACCCTCTGCAAGGGTATAATGACTATAATTTCCTTTTTTATTCTACTGTGCAGCATGCTCGAAAAGCATGCTTGTGCCTCCCAAAATTTGTAATTTTTCTTTTACTGTGCACTGTGCTTGCAAAGCATGCTTTTCTGCCAAGTGGTTGGTGGCGTCGCGTGGTGATGTTGCTCGGTTGGTCGCCTGGTATGTTGTTTGCTTTCTTGTTTGTTTGTTTGTTTGTCCGCTCGGCTGGTGCATGGTGCAAGCTGCCTTCTGCCTTCTGGCGCTCTCCTTTTAATGACCAATAAATGTCGTCGCTGCAGATGCAAACTTAAATGCACCGCTCGACATAGTTATCCATTTGTTTGCTTAGCAATTTCAAATTTAGTTTAGATAAACAAACAAGACAAGGCCCGAAAGACGAAAGTGTCACAGTTTCCACTCCCACGCAGACGATTAGGATTAGTATTTGGAAAAGCAGCTGGGGGCTGCTCTCGCCTAATTGCGAAACAATTTCGATGAGTTTCTCTAAAAATACCGGCCAGTATCCGGCAATAACAACAATGTAGGCGAACCTTTTTAAGCTCAACAGAAATAACAATCAAAGGAAACAGAAGCAGAAGCATTTGCCAAAAATAGCAGAGCATTTGACAAGTGCATGTCAGTCATGTGTGTTGGCAGGAAAAGGTTCTCTTTCTGCTTTTTGCGGATTTTGGCCATTACCTATCAGACTCAGGACTTATTTATACTGGGATCGGAGCTAAAAATATTGCATAATCTGAGGCGTGTCTGGGAATGTCGCTTTAGCATGATGCAATGCCGTCGAGTGCCAAGATTTTCGTCGCAATTCGCCATTCGGCGGCATTCGCATTACTGTCGCCACCAGTTACGAGTAAATGCTGTAAAATGCATTTGGGGCTCAGTGCTCAGTGGTCAGTGATTCGGCAAATTGCAATTATAAATTTATAAGCATCTATGTATAAACGTGGCTATATCTATTTTCCGCCAAGCAGCAGCAGGCAATTCTCTAGCCAAAAAGTGCCGCAAAATCAAAAGCAAGTAGTGGACTCGAATGGGTGCGTGCCACCGCCATCGTCAACAAGCACAGAGATAGAAAAGAATTTGAAAAATAAATACCAAGTACGCGCTTTGCTATGCCCCACTGCGGGGGTGGTAGTGGCAGTGGGCGGAGGAGCCAACAAACTAGGTTACTTGGCAGTGTTTAGCATAAATAACTAGCACAGCAGCGGTCACAAAAACAGCACGATAGGGTGGACATTAAAAATAAGAATAATTTGTATTGAATAATTAATATCCTTTATATTTTTGGTATCCTTTTTTTTTAGAGTCTACGCACAGCGTGGACGGCGGACCTGCATCGTGGCGTCTAACGCTCGATCAGGATCTATTTGACACGCTCAAGGGCAACTTCCCCAGCTGGTTCCAGAGCAGCTCCGGCGGCGGAGCCACCAGCAAGCAGACGAATCCCAACCAGCAGCTGGCCCAGCAGAAGCACCACCAGCACCAACACCATCAGCAACTGGTCGCCATACCCAGTGTCATACCCATTACGATTGACACCAAGATCACCGCCCATACCACCACACCACCCACAAGCAACGCAAATACACTCCAGCAACAGCAACACCAGCAGCAGACAGTCATCTTGGGCGGAGGCCACCATCCGAGCTCCTCGTCGGCCTCGCCAGCCTCCTCCGTTAGTTCCAATTCCTCGAAGAAGTCCATTAGCAGCAGCCTGAGCAGCTGCAGTAGCAGCAGCAGCAGTAGTTGCAGCAGCACCAGTTCCAGTTGCAGCGGCAGCTCAAAGGGAGCCAGTGCAGCAGCGACGGCTAGCCGGTTCCTCAACAAATCCACCTCGACGTCGCCCACAAAGAGCCTCGCCCGGACCCTCAAGGCCCAGACCCAGAAGCCGAGCAACTGCCACAAGGTCGGCCAGCTGGTGAAGTCCGCCTCACTCCATAGTCTCAGCAGCGGTAGTAGCGGTAGCAGCAGCGGCGGCAGCAGTGGCAACGGCAGCTCCTCGCTGCTGGCCACCATCTCCGCCTCGCCGCTGACCACCGTCGAGCTCATATCGAGCGCTGCCTGCGGGGGCCTCCTTGCCACCCGGCTCAGTGGCAAGACCTTGGAACACACCTTTCAGGATATAATACTGCTGCACGAGACCTACGACGACATGTCCGAGGGTGCGTTATCCTTATTATTATCCTTGAAAGGATTTCTAATCATAACCCTTCTGTTTCTTAGGTGAGCAGCGTCTACATGCCACTTTTCTGGGCAGCAGCGATGATGGAAACAACTCGGACTGCTACGATGCCCGGCAGTCGCCGCCAAAGGCCATCGTGGACTCCAGTCCGCTGCAGCCCGCCATGGACAAGAACAAAGAATGTGAGTAGTTTGGTGGAACAATTAGTGAGGATTTGAAAACAAAAGTGTGTCGGATGAGCTTAAGGTTCCATTCTGGTTTTTCGTGTTTACTCAATGGATGCCCGCCCACGCTGGGCGCCATCTTTTCCCCGGCTGTTTGGCATTTGTCATCTTGTGGCCCGAATGCCTCCGTTTCTGCCTCTGCCTCTGCTTAGTCATAACCATAAATGCCAGCCCGACCAGAAGCAACGTCCACCACCCATCACTGTAATTATTAAAATCATAATCGTCAGTGAGAGATTCTCAGCCAATTATTGACGTTGGCCTGGGGAGGCGGTGCTGGCCCACACAGTTCTTACTATTATTATTATTATTATTATTAGAATTATTTTTAATGAAGCTGTCACGGCGCAACAGGCACTTACGTCGGCCACGCCCAGCAACGGTCAGCAACTCATTCATGGCCCCCAGAACGATGTTCTCTATTTTGTCAACAGTTTTCTTGCTTGGCGCTGTCTCTGTGGCTGTGGCCTACATACTTGGCTGGCATTTTGAGTGAAGAGAAATATTCTTATTAATTTTGAATGGCCGAAAGATGACAGGCCGAAGAAGCGTTTAGACCCGACCGACGGGTCTACGGCTGCATTCTCGCTAATAGTTTTGACAGCATCTGTCGCCTGCACTTGCCTGGCATTTTAGCTATAACCGGAAATGTGCTACCTCCTCTTAGTCTTTCTAGAGTGGTTGATAAAGTTCAACTGACCCCATCCACTGACCCTGAAAAGAGGCGCATTTGTACAACCCTGCCAGCAAACAGCAACCAGCAAGAAGCAACTGCCAAAAATGTATGGCGCGTATTTCCGGCAAGTTATCTAACAAATAAACTGCATGCATATTATGTGGCAACAACCACCAGCTTCTGTTTTTGGGCCAGTTCTGGTGTAAACATTCTGAAAAGCCGAACAAAAAAATATTTATTATAAACACATGGCTGCTGCAGTGCCTTGGCAGTCGGCGCTGCAGAAATGTTTTGACAAATAAACACGTTGCACGCGACTGTGGATAGAATGGGCACTAATAGCACTATATAATATTATATGATAATGTTTAGTAGAAGATTCCTAACTAGGTAGTAACTGGGCCTTTTCCCTCGGTTTGTGGCCTGGCATTTCATTCACTTTCCTAGCCCGGAAGATGGCGTCTTCGTTTAGACTAAGCACTGCTCCCCCCAATCACGTAATCGATTTTATAATACAACCACATAGACACTGCCACCCACCCACACATGCCCCTCCTGTACACATTTCTCACGCGACTTCCCCCTGGCTGGCCCCCACCCCCGACCATCTTGCCCGGCAATTGTTTACCTGACCTTCGCCTCAGTCAGTGGGCCAGGCAGTGGGCGAGGGCATCTTCTATATGAGGGATAGAAGAAGGGCGGCCAGCTAACCACAACAAAACAACAATACCATACAACCGAAGGAATTCTATATGAAAATTTGTTAGCGATGTCTACACACGTTTATTGCTTTTCGCATAAAAACTTTTATGTGTTTAATTTGGAATTTATGTTATTGTTTTTATCAATCGTGCTTCGGTTCTTCCCAGATATAGATATATTTTTCGCATAATTAATTCAAGAAGACTGGCGACATTGGTGTCGTCACTGGAGAGTGGCAAGTGGCAGGTAGTGGTGGTGATATTACATGGAAAAATATTTTCACTGCCACCCGGTAAACAAAAACAAGACTCTCGCCTCTCAGGCCCTGGATCATGGACCGCGGACCGTGGCAAACATGAATTTGTTGTTTTCGCTGATATTTTACGCTGTACTGAATTTTTTCGTACATTTTTGTGTGGCACACTTCAATCGTAAAACGGGCGACCAAACAGCTGCCACCGCCGTCTGAGACAATTACGCGCCCTGGCAGCTTGGCTGCCTCTCGCTTGGCTTTTATGATGATTTTCGACAAAGAGCCCAAATGACTTTAATAACGTCATCGTCACTTTGATGTCGACTTTGTTGTGGCGTCAAGTGTTTTTTGTGGATGTCAGCCTGCCTCCGAAGAATGTGACTAAGATGCCACATAGGAGTGCAAGTGCATATCCTACTGCCTCCTGTACGATTTTCGGTCTTTAAGTCTCAAACTGGCCTTGAAATAAAAGCCACAAAGCCTCCACAGTGCACTGCCCTCCAAGCCGGATTCCGGATACCGGATTCTGGCCCTGTTTGCTTTCTCCTCCCAGACCCCCTCCCTGGATCGCCGACGGCGCATAAGATTTTGTGTTTTCATTTCATTTGCGGCTTTGGCTTTTATTTACCTCCCAGTTTGGGCTTCAGAGTCCGGAGTCCAGAGAACGGAGTCCGCATCCGCTCTACGCCCTAATGCGCATTATTTCGTTTTAATTACATGGCTGGCTGGCCATTTTGTGAATCAATTTCGCCAGAGTCCTCGCTCTCGGAATGCTAATTGAAGGTAATGATATTAGGACAGCAGGTCGTATGCTTAATATGCCAAAACATTCTTTGGCAGGAAGGACGGCGGACTAAAATTACATTACACAGTGCTGCACGAATTTAATTGTCTATTCCAGGATTTAACGATGAAAGGATAATGTCCCATTAATTGATTATTTTATAGGCCTTTGCGATTATAATTGAAAACGTTGCCACAGCCATTGTCTTTGGCCTTGTTGAGCTTGGAAGTCTTAGGAGACAAACTCTCATCTTTCAAAGTCAATTCAATTGGCTGCTGAAGCTTAAGAGACAGCCTTGTTCCATTTTTCAGGGCTGGCATTGACTGGATGCCAAGTTAATTGACATCAATCTGTTATTTAGCCAAAGAGCCAAAGAGCCGAAGAGCCGAAGAGCCGCGCAGCACGGTGGCAATCTAATCAGATTATTACGCATACGCCCCATGGGGCCACACCTTCGTTCCCTGTCGTTGTCATCCTGATGCCTTCGTCCTTAAGCAAGCTTAAATATTTAATTTCTCGGGCTTGAAACTTTGGAGTCGCCTGCAAAATATATGTGTATTCACACCATAATAGCCCGTACATAAAGATATTAAAAACTTTTCCTTTTTTTCGCGCGCCGCTGCCTTGTTTTTTCCATTTGCAGCTGCCTTTTGTGTTGCCCCAGACATTTATTGCCCCGGCGTTGTCAAAATGGACGGAAAACCAGCAACAGCAGTGGCAAACTTTGCGCCCCGAAAATTATTTCCCCCAGCTGTTGGGAGCACTTTTTTTTATGGGTTTTCTATGTTTGATCTACACACTCGTGCTCCTCCTACGGTTTCATAATTTATGATTGTTTGGCCCTGTAATTTGTGGTTTTTTGATTTGTGCTAACAACTTGAGGGCTTTCCAGCCAGCCATCCAGCCAACCTGACTAACCTGAACTTTTGCCTCTTTCCAGCGCTCAAAGTGAAGCTTATGGTGCGACGACCACATTCGCAGCTCGTGGAGCAGGGCATCATACCATGTAAGTAGACCCTGAATCAGTGCCCACCTCTACCTCGAGGGCAGACATCCTTAGACAGCATTTAGCCGCTTAGTCAGTCAGTTAGTAGATCGATAAAATACACATTAACCTCACTTAGTTGGCTCCGAGCAGATGCTCCGAGGCGGGGCCCAATTCGTCGGCCAAAAAGGATATGCAAATACTGGCGAACATTTCATTTGAATGGCTTTCAAATTTATGCGCACCAACAGAATGAAATGCAAACGGAAATAAAAAGCGAAAGGACCCGAGAATAGAATCCCAAGAAATACGAAAATTTACAAACTAATTCAAAGCCGAAAGTGAATTTGAATTTAAATGATGAATTTCCCCGCAAAAGCGAAACTTTGGGCATTGAATCATCATATATTTTGTGTATCCACCGGATGAGGGAGGGTATTATTTTGGAGGACTAGGAAGCGCATCAAATTTATTAGATAAATACTTGGGCATTCCACTTCATGTGGTTTGTTTGTTAAAGACATTGATTAAATGGAGAGTTAAAGCTTTAAGATGAGTCATTCAGGGTTTGGGGACTAAGAATATTCTTCGGCCATTTCCGAAGCTACTTCTATTCTTATCTAATTCCCTATTTTTCCAAAATCCTTCTTATAGCTTTGAAAACATCGCCCGCTATCCACGAACAATGCAAGCAACTGGAACGGGCCAAGACCAGCGACCTGCTGAAGGCCAAGATCCAGCAGCGACCGAACCGGGAGGACCTGGAACGCCGCCACATACTCGAGGAGGACGAGTGCCACATCGATCCCAGCCTGGCGGAGAAGCAGCGCATGCTGAAGAAGGCACGCCTGGCCGACCAGCTCAACTCCCAGATCCAGCACCGCCCAGGTCCGCTGGAGCTCATCAAGAAGAACATCCTGCACACGGAGAAGCCGATCGAGAAGATCGTCAAGGAGGGCCTTGTCTCCTTCAAGGCCACCAGCGAGGGGCTGCTGACGCGGCCGCAACACCCCCACAGCTATGTAACCTTTGACGAGGACTCCCTCAGCTCGGAGAGTGACACGCGGCAGACGCCACCCCGCCTGGACGAGGCCATGGTGGTCACGGCCACGCCCCCGCCTCCCAGTACCGATGTGCTGCAGGCGGCGGCCGCCTCTGCGGGCATTGTGACGATGGCCCTGACCATGCCCACGGCAGGGGGCCAGCTGGTGGTCAGCTCGCCGCAGATCCTGCCACAAGCACAGCCCCAACCGCAGGCACCCAAGGCTGTGGTGGTGCCGGTTATGGCGCCCGTACCACCCCCACCGCCTCCGCCGCCACCACTGCCAGCCAGCGGAATCAAAGTGAAGCAGGAGACGGCTAATCTGTTCGAGGAGCTGTGCCAGAGCGTCACCGGGTCCGCGGCCAGTCTGGGCCAGTCATACCTGCCCATGCTGGCCTCGCCCTGCTCCCTGGCGTCGAGCACCTCCACGCTGAGTCCGCTGTCTTCCATCGCCTCGCCGCCACCGCCACCGATGACGTCCGCCAGTGCGACAGCCCACAGGCTGCACCTCCAGCCCGTCTCCATAAAGTCTGATGCCCCGGGCAAGGACAAAAACCGCAAGAAGTCCAAGTCTAAGCCGGTGTCCAAGGCGCGGACGATCAAGTTCCACGAGTACAAGGGCCCGCCGAGCGCCGCCGGCCAGAAACAGGATCAGACGCAGCCGGAGGAGACCTCCTACCAGCTGATGTTGGAGCAGCAGAACTGCCTCTTGAAGTTCCTGGAGAACCTGAACAAGAACCAGTCCATTCTCCCACCGAGCAGCGCGTCCGCGGTTCCGCCCAGCAACAACAGCATCACCGTCACTACCAAGACGGTGCCCGCCCTGGCCTCTCAATCCGTTCCAGCTCCGGCGTCCCTCAGCTTGCCCAACACCATTTCCATAACGAGCAGCACCGGCGGAGCTCCATTGAATTTCGGGGACGCCGCCATGCTGACTCCCACGCCAGCGGCCACGCCTACGCCCACGCCGCCTACCTTGTCGCTGATAGCCACGCCCCAGCCGCAGCAGCAGCCCATGCAGTTGCAACAGCAGCCACAGACGCCGCAACCTGCTGCAGTGCAGCATCCCCCGCCACTGCCCTCGCCGGCATTATCCGTGAGCTCCTCCATACCGCCCAGCCCGGCCACAAGCTACGCCGAGTCGACCACGAGCTCCATCACGGACCTGACGCGTCTGGAGAAGATGAAGGTCTCGGACTTGAAGCAGCACCTGAAGCGCCGAAATCTTCCAGTGTCCGGGCCCAAGCCCCACTTGATAGAGCGCCTGAAACCGTATCTACCCCTGGAGGCACTGGACAGCAACACGTCAGTGGCCCAGGTGAATGCTACTAGTGCTCCAACCACCACGGAGGTGATCACCATTAGCGATGCCATGGACACGAGCAACTGCGGCCTGGTGGAGCAACCACCGCCGGTGACCATGCTGGTGTCCGACCACGGCATGGAGCACGAGCAGATGGATGTGGTGCAGCAGCACCAGATGGACACCACCCACCCGATGACGCTGCAGACCATCCTGCCGCCTCAGCCGCAGACGGCCACGATAATCCTCACCAACGAGGAGTTGCTTCGTGAGCAGCAGCGTCGCATCGACGAGCTGCAGCGGCAGTTGCAGCGTTCGCAGCAGGAGCTGCAGCAGATACGCCAGCGGCAGCAGCAGCAGCAACAGCAGCAGACCGTTACCGCCCAGGTGGTGAACGCCCTGCCCTCGCAGCAGATCACTCTGATCACCACCACCTCGTCCAATGGCCCGGCGCAGACCTTGACGGTTCTGCCGCAGCAGGTGGAGACGAAGCACACCAGCATCCCCGCCAAGGTAACTGCCGTGAAGGCCAACAAAGTCAACGGGGTATCGCAGCAGCAGCAGCAACAGGCGGCCAAGAAGGCCAGCAATGGTGGGAGCACTCCTGGTCCCAACATTTCGTCAAATCCAGCTCCCATCAGTCAAAAAATGGTGGTCAAGCAGCAGCTAGAGGCCAAGATCCAGAAACAAAAGGCAGCGGCAGCCGCAGCGGCACAACAACAACAGCAGCAGGCACTGCAGCAGCAGCAACAACAGCAACACCAGCAACAGCAGCAGCAACAGGTGCGCTTGCTTACGCAAAAGACACAAACTGTACTCATTCCATTCAACAACAATAACAAAAATCATATAAACAATGCTCCTGCCAAGACAACAGCAACTCCAACAGCCAAGAAATCCGCAACCATATTGCAGGCAGCCAAGCCGGCGGCAACAGTGGCGGCAGCAGCAACACCTGCAACATCCACGCCGCACCACAACAATTTGGGGCTGTTGTGGAACGAGAGCAATCAGACCATTTTCCTGGTGGGCCTCAACGATCAGCACATGACGGCGCACACTCTGGGGAACATCAGTCTGACTGCCACAACAGCAGCACCAGCCACATCAGCACCACCGCCAACAGCAGCAGCAGCAGCCACAGTGGCAGCGACAGCACCACCACCTGCCACAGTGGCTGGGCCCAAGAAGCTGCTGAATGGCCATCAGCGCACAAGCTCCCTGCCCAGTATCGTCTTCCCCATCGAAGCCAAATCGATAATCACGCATCAACAGTTGCAGCAGCTCCAACAGCAACAGCAGCAGCAACAGCATCAGCCGTTCCAGCCAGCCCAGCAGCAGCTCATCCAGCTGGACCTCAAGCCCTCGCCCGCTCCGCCGCCGCAGTATGAAGAGGCCACCAAGCAGCTGGCGGCCAGCAAGGCGGCGGCTCTGAACGGCCTAATGCCGCTGGTGAAGATCAAGGAGGAGCCAGTGCAGTCTCCGGCACCTGCCCAGCCCACGCCCACGGGCAACAACCAGGCGGCGAAGCGAAAGGTGCCTGGGATCAAGTCCGAACAGGTCAGCGATGTCCTGGACATACTCATCAAGCAGGGGGAGCTGCCGGAGAGTGCCGCCCTGGAGCCGATCACACCGCTCACCCCACTGCCCGAGCTGGCCATGTTCAGTACCACAACGACACCTGGAGGCGCCAGCATAGTGCCCAAGCTGGAGGCATCCCACACACCCTCCCAGCAGCAGCCGAACATGGACATGGCCATGGACACGAATGATTTCCATCCGGGAAGCGCCGCCAGTGCCGCCAGTTTTATTGACAACATCGACATGGCCTCACCACTCCAACCGGATGCGGGGACCATCGATGCGGAAAGCGTGGCCAAGACCCTGGACATCTTCCTCGAGCAACACCATGCCACGCCGCCACCCAGCACGCCACCCAAGAGCTGCCACAGCAGCTGCGAGAAGCCGCCGAGTCCGGACGCCAAGCTGAACCACTTTGATGAGTACGAACTGCTGGAGCTGATGTCGCAGCAGCTGGAGATGGACATGGGCGAGGATGCCACCAGCAACCCGGCCAGCAGCTACTGTCAGACCACCAAGAACGGCAACAACAACCTGCGACGCGATCTCAATCCCAGCCTGCAGCCGTCCATCAACGAGCTCCTGGACGCCAGCAGTCCGGACAGCGTGCTGCTGAACAACAATCCCGGGGGCCCGGCCGATGTGGACTTTGATGCCGATAGCTTCGTGGCCCAGTTGAGTCAGCATGTCACGGGGGGCGGCAACGGCAACATGGCCGCCGTCAACGGTGCGGGCGAGTCCTCCTCCTCGTCCTCCTCCGCCGGGTGTGTGGTGAACGGCCACTTCAACAGCCACAGCACGCCCATGGACTGCGACGACTTCGAGAGCACCCTGAACTCCTTCATGCAGGCGGTGACCCAGCCGCAGGCGGGCCCACACGGCGAATACGTAACTACCACCAGCATGGCGCACAGTGGATCCGGAGGCGTGGACAACGGAGGCAGTGGCGCAGGCGGTGCAGTGGACGCCTTCAATACCAGCGGCGACATATTCGATCTGTTCAACATGGACGACTACAAGATGAACTGGGCGGCGGGGGACTTTACGGTCTAATGGAGAACCAAAGTGGTAGAGCAAATATTTCATAAAAAGATCCCAACAACAAAAAATACTTTTCCGTAAAAAAAAGCGTGGTGCTCACTTTTCTCAAAAATATTCCTGAAGAATTCACACACACACACACACCAACATACACCGACACAAACACACACATACATACACAAGAAACAAATCCTATTTATTTTCTAAATGCATTTAAAACATTTGAACGTCAGTTGAAATTTCGAAACTTTACTATTTCCAAGAAAACAAAAGCAAAAAAACAAAAATGCCAAAATTGCCGGGAGCGACACTCCAAAAACTAAAAACTAAAAAAAAAAAACATACTTTTGAAACCCTTTCCTATATAAGCAAGAAAAACAAAACGAAAAAAACAGCCAAAACATTTAGAAAAGCATAACAAGTAAAACTTATCATAAACTATCATTAAACAATAAGCCTAAAAATGCAAAAACCTAAAAAAAAAATGTTGTAAAGATCTAAAAAAGAGAGAAAAGTTTAAACTAAAAAAACAACAAAAAAAAAAAAACAAAGTACATGTTTCTAATGAAGGTCATTCCAATTTGAAAATAATGCGAGTGAAATCTTACTAACTAAACAGAAGCGAGAGAAAGTGAGTGGATGAATGATAAGAGAGTCTAGAAGAAAGGTCAGAGGTCATGATGAGCCAAAAAAAAAGAGGGTAAAAGAAGAAACAGCAAAGGATAAAAAACAAGAAGAAACTTTAAGAATATTTTAAATTATAAAATATATATTCATGTCGTTGGATAATGCGACATCGGTGAAATCACATTCAGTAATTTTGTTTTAAGTTCTATTTAAAATGAAATTAAATACATTATTTAAAAGTGAATGCGGAGCTTAATTCTAATTTCAAAGCAAATCTAAACTAAATATTTAGTAAACACATTTAGGAAACACACACAATTTGATAAGTATTTCCTGTAAGGAAAGAAAAAGCCTTTAAAGTAGCAAAAAAAAAAAGAAGAAAAATATAACTCAGATCAATTTCATTTGAAATGCCTTTTAAGCCAATTAGCGAAAATATATACAACACACACATTTCTTTCTTTACTTGCACTCACTTCTTAGGCACAGCGATTCCGTTACTTAAATTAATTCTAATCCAATTCTATTAAATACAATTATTCTTAAAAGTACTTTGTAAAGTAACTAGATCCTGCGGCGTGTACTTAACGCACATTTCTAACCGTTTTCAAGCAATTCGGAATTGTAACGTTTTTAACTTTCGTATTCGGTTAAGTGTATTTTGTATATCGGGCGGGGGGTTGCAGCATGCCAAGCATTCGGACATATTTTTGGGTGTAAGGCTCAATTAAAACAAAAAAAAAAAGGAAAAAGAACCTAAAGTTGGAATAAATAAATTGTAAGCAATTGACACATTTCAAGGGGAAGCAACCAACCAACCAACCAGTAAGAGTAAGCAAAAACAATTCAAAATTGATAATTGTGAGAAATTGAAACAAAAAACCACAAAACTCAATACACCAATATATATAAATATATATTTTTGTATAAGCAAATTATATAAGTGTACTCGTAATGTTAGCTCTAGTCTAAAAAGGCATATACATACTACGTAAACATACATTTCACATTTCACCCGCAAAGTTAATCACTTGACACTCGTTTACATTTGCAATAATCCACTTGGACACTGATTTCAACTATCTGCATAAATTTGCATAATTGAATTTTAAGCTTAACGTTTAATTATCATTGACGCGCTTTAATAAAAAAAAGATAGAAAACACAGTAAAAGTAAAAAAAAACGATATCGCTTCCATTATAACAATTCATACATTACTTTAATGAATACGTTTATTGTTAGAAGGAAACTTAATTACCATAACTAAACTTATTGTTTGATTAATTCTAAATTTAATTGCATAAATATCTATAATTTAATGTTGGCTTGAACTATTTTTGTGCGTTGCGTTTAAAAGAGAATATCATTTAAATACAAACTACAGAAGTACAGAATAAACTCAATCACATCATAAAACTATGTGTAGTTTTTTTTGCAGCGAAAGCAAATGGATAAAAGTCTATATATAATATATAACAAGTGATATACCGATATACTTATGTATACATTATATAAATATAATTGTGCACATGTGCAAGAATTAAATGCGTAAATAAAAATATTCATTTTTCCAACAAAAATGTTAATTTACTCATCAAACTGATTAGCTCGCTGGGGGCATCGAGGCATCAGGGACGGTGGCCAAAAAACAAAGTCAAACAAATAATTTGCTTTGTGCCTTATCGAGTTTTAAACTCTGCGAAGCATATTAAATACGCATTTAAGCGCATTACGCCCCAACGAAAGATAAATTCAACATTAAAATTAAAATCAATGACAGCATAATACGCAGTCATAATGATTTTGTGGCAGCCACAGCAGCAGCAGCCGCCGCACCAACGCCAACAAAACAAGGCTTATCATTAGCAAAGCGGCCACTGCTTGATTGGCGGATTGGTGTCCTGGCGGGGTTTGGGGTGGAGGCAAGTGTCCTGCTGCTGAATTCGAGTCTCGACTCGACTTGAGTTGAGTTGTTTATTTTTAGACCCGAAACGAAATCAGCAAACAATATGACGCAAAATTGCAGCCACAGTAGCCATGGCAACAATTGTCGGATATTCCATAGTTGGACGGCTGCCAAGCGTTAAGGCTTACAGCTCGAGGACACGAAAGGACCTGCTGCGCTGAGCATTTCGGAGCCCCACACAATGGCTTTCTGCCCGTTGGCTTGTGTACATATATCCTTCGAAAATTGACTTGTCTTCTTGGGTGGAGGAGGTGGCTTTAACCCGCTGCGGGTCATTATAATCCTTTGAAATCTTTGATCAGAGGAAACTATGTTGCATTTGGAATTGGAAGGACAGATATTAAAAATAAGACCTGTTTACCAAAAAATTACTAATACGACCTGTTGGTCTTATAAACTGCTTTTTTTGGAAATTTTAAATTGAATTCGTAATCAACGTTGGGTTAACGACAAAGATTACATTCGGATTGCATACAGTTCAGTTCGTCCTTTGTCTGCCAAATAAATGAAAATATATCAATGGTCAATGCTATGGTTAAAGCAGCTTTTTTAATCAATGAAAAACTTGTACATTTTCCACAATAAAGCCATATGCCATTGGCTTTAACTACTGGCATGTAGCCATGGCAATTTGTGCATCTATTTAGCGATGTTTTCGACCGCCTTTGTAGCGAAAAAAACAGCAACCGCGTCGTGCCACAACAGCTGAAATATGTGCCAGCAACAGTTGCCACCAATCCGCAGCCCATACCCCACCTCCGCCTCCGCCACCACTGCCACCCACTTCGAACTAAATTTATACAACGCTGACTGTAATTTGCGTTATTAAAATGGCGTCAGTTGCTTACCAAAGCGAAAAGTTTCGCCACGCCCACCACGTCCCGCCCCAAAGGTCCACGACGCGGATATGACACCCCCACTCGTCCTTGTCACTGGAGTCCGCTGCTGCTTTTGCCACGGTCCTCTAATTGTGTTTCAGCTGCGCTAACAATAAGGACTCCGATGGGAAACTGGACCAGCGACCAGCACATGGAGATTCATTTCTGCAACTTTCATATTTGAAGGAAGCCATTACAAGAAGCGTATCAGCGTGGAAAAAATTCGAAAATTATAAAAAACGATATTTATATCATGTTTTGAATAAGGAAAGTCGCTTCTGGGTTTGCTGATTACAAAATGGTACTTTATTTTCCAATCGGATACAAATTGTCAAAGCTATAGCCATCGGAAGGGGCAAAAGTGGGAAAATTGGGAAAACGCAAAATTTTGTAGGGGTACCTCTGGAAAAAATTCGAAAAATTTCAAAACGGTATATAAACAATGTTTTGAATGAGGAAAGTCGCTTCTGGGTTTGCTGATTACAAAATGGTACTTTATTTCCCGATCGGATGCAAAATGTCAGAGCTATGGCCATCGGAAGTAGGGGGGTAGGGGTACCCCTGGGAAAAATTCGAAAAATTTCAAAACGGTATTTAAACAATGTTTCGAATGAGGAATGTCGCTTCTGAGTTTGCTGATTACAAAATGGTACTTTATTTCCCGATCGGATACAAATTGTCAAAGCTATGGCCATCGGAAGGGGCAAAAGTGGAAAAATTGGGAATCTATGATATATCTTTGATTTAATATAGGTAGAGAAAGGTATTTTGGCAATACATGGCAAATCCAGAAGTTACGATTTAAAAGGTTAACAGGTTTTGTCCAATTAATAAATAATAAGCCAAAATTAAGATGACTGTTGAAGGAATAACTGGATTTCCCTTTTAAGGAAAGGAATTTAAAATATAATAGTAAAATCCTGTGGCGCCAAAGAGGTTTCCTAAACTGTTCTAGCCAAAGCCCCTCAAGGACTTACGCAATGTGCTCTGTTTCCCCCGAGCTGGCCATGCAACAAGTTGGCTAAGGCCACACTTTATCCCTCCTTCAAGGCGGCCTTAACCTACACTACCGCCCACTGCCACCCGCTTGTCAAACTGTTGCTTTACTTCAGTTTTGTGGTGCGAACTTTTAGCCCGCCTGCCAGCCTTCGATTCGAGCTGATCGATATCAATTGATTGAGCCTGGGCAGGAAGTGCGCCCCCCCGTTTTTCCAGGCGTTTAAGAAGGCGCATTTCCTTTTTGATTAACAAAAGGAATTTGCAGGCGCCCAACAAATTATGACCTACTCGACAGCAATTTCCCTGGCACATTATTCAGAGTTAATTACTTTGTCAAATAAAGCGTTGTGAGCCAAGCCGGGCCAAGCCATTATAGCCCCGGGCCATTGCCATTGTTCTTGGCGGCTTTGGCGTGAAAATTCAATTAACTTTGCAGTAAATAGACAAAAATACGCCATTGTGCTTGGGCCAGGCCCGGCCTAGGCGAAATCTGTCGCCAAAACTATTTGCATTGAACATTTAACCAAAATGCCAACAAGGATGACAGGACAACAATGGCAATGGCAGTGGCTGCTGCTTCTTGTCGCGATTTTTGCGTCATTTACTCAAGTTTATGTTAAGACCACTTGTCGTCCTGGCAAATTGTTCTAATTAAGAAGACCAAGTTGGCGACGAACTTGGCCCAGAGTGGAAAGTGAGGTGAGGTGAGGTGAGTTGAGGAGTGGCAAGGCAAGGATAGCTGGCGTTTGGGCAGGTAAAATGCCAAATTAAAATCGTAATGAAGCACTTAGGTTTTGTTTTCTTAGACCTTTTTTGATGCCCTCACCTGAAAAGGGGTCAGTTGGTTGAAGATACTATTAATAAATATATATTTTTTAATATAATAATACACTTAATAAATATTTTACTTCCGTTGCTAAGGTTGTATTAAGGTCTTGCTATGATTTAGTTTTCCTTGGTAAGAGTATAGTATCATCATAAATGCCATCCTGTTTGGATTCTTTTTAATTCTGCAATTCTGTCTGCTGGGCAGCAAGGATTTGAGATTCAAGGCATTAGCGTCAAGTGCTCGGCTGTCTTTCTTACGGGCGGGCTTCCACATAATTAAGTTGTAGCCATTGAAAGTGGCGAAGGGATTATGCGGACTGGTCCTGGGTCCTTGGAGCCCACCAAAGCCCTCTTGCCTGTCGCCATTAATTGAGTGTCATGTCGAATGCAAAATAAGCTTACGCATTTAGTTGATATAACCGTCAGGGATAAACTGCCAACTGGACGTCCGATTTAATGACAGTTGCACTTGCAGTTGGCCATTCCCAAATAGATTTTTAAGCCAACCTAATGGCGGGCAATTAATTCTAGCCATTTATTTTTCTCAGCATAGAAGTTGTGTTAAAAAAATTATATAAATTTTACATGCATGTAGCGGGATCAGGAGACCCTTTAGCTCTTGTGTTTTTTTTATTGATTTGCCCCGCTGGCAGGACCTCCTGACCTGACCTACCGTCTCTGGCCATGGGTCAATATTGGATTGCTTTGCTGCGCTCGGTTTGATTTTGTTTGCTCTGGCTGCGAGCGTGTTGGGTGCAAAACTTTCGCCGCAAGACTCTCACACGCGCTCGTTCCCGGTCCTGGGTACGGGGTACTGGGTCCTGGCAGCTCTGCGAAATTGTGCTAGGACGTGTGCAAATGCTGGGGATATTCCATGGCTAAACAAAAGCATTTGCATGAAAATGTTTTACTTTTACTTGGAGTTTGTTTGCTGGTGTGACAGGGGCAAAAACCCCAGGACCACAGCCAGCGGGGCGGAGTGGCATTTGTTTGCTTTTTGTTTTGTTTGGTTTTGTTCTGTTTTGTTGTCTTTTTTGTCAGCAGTGCTAATTGAAGCTGTATGCGCAGATTTTAGGCAGCCAACGCACAAAAGTAGGCAACGGATTTCAGCCTCGAAATCCCAAACACCAAATCCCCTCCCCAAAAAAACCTGTAAGTGCGCAGACAGCGGACAACGCTGTAAAATGGAAAACTTAATCTGAAAAAATCAATCTGCAATAAAAATAAAATTAAGCAACGGCTCGTGAAAATGCCGGCGGAAGGCACTAAAAAAAAGGTGCTTCGTGGCGTAGGTGGGGCAGTGACACATAAAGAAGAGCCTGCAGGACGCAGGACCCTTGGCCGAAGGCAAAAGGTGTGCGTCAGGATTACGCGGCATTTCAGCATTTCGGCATTTCGTACCCATAAAGGCGTGAGACGAGAGCGTCCGGGGCGGCAAGGATATTCATAAATAAATATCTGCAGGCATACAAATTGATAAGCTGCCAGCCAGGACGGGCAGGACGGCCAGGTCCTGGCCATGTTGTCTGTCACGAGGGCCTGGCCATAAGCTCCCCAAATACAAGAGCAGGACGACCCAGGACCCTTCGAGCCACCGAGCCTGGCATCTTAATCGACAGACGGTGCATACCTTTTCGGAGTCCTGCGACTTCGATTCCTGGGACGTGGCTGGGGTGTCTGAGCAGGCTCAACACAAACATCCCTTCGTGACTGGCCAGGACTACCAGGTAAACATGGTCTACACATGGAGAATAATTATTAATAGCTACTTAGATATAAAATTATTATGCAAGAATAAGTTTAAATACTTTAAATTGTATAGACTTAAAAATAAAATAAATCATAATAATTGTGGAAAAATAAATATCAATATTTGTGTCCTTATATTTCTTTAAGTTTATCCGCTTTTATATTTTTTTTGCAGCATTCTAATGCCGTTCGTCCTTCAATAGGCGCTGCTCCTTTCACACGCAATGCCGCCGCCCCTTGACGGCTTCCTCCCTCCCTTTGTACATCGCATTGGCACATTTTCTTTTTGCTGCCTCCTCAGCTTTTTTCGCTTTTCCTGCTTTTCCCGCCACTCCAGCCCACCTTTCCCCGACGCCCATTGAATTTTATTGTGCGCTCAAATTGTTTTGGTATTCAAGCTTAAAGCACGCGACTGCTTCTATGCCTCCTTCTGTGGTTGCCACTGCTCCTTCTGCTTTTCTGTTTTTTTTTTTTTTTTTTTGTTGCAGCTCCTGAATCTACTTTCGGGGTGTTTGTTTGTCTGTGTGCGATGTTTCTGGCCCAGGCGATGTTCTCCTGCCTTCCAGCATATCCTGTTGCTTGCGAAAACGCAACCAGTTGAACATTTCCAGTGAGGCTCTCTGGGCCTCGGTATCCTTCGGCTTTCAATGTCGTCCCTAAGACTCTCTCCCACACTTTCTCTCTCTGGTTCTGTGTTGCTTTCTCTCGTCCTTTTTCGGCTGTTGCTTGGCACATGTTTAACGCGCAATTATTTTGGTCCTGTTGCGCTTTTTCCTTCGCTTGTGTGGGAACGAGTGAGCAAAAGGACTCGAGTGTGTGAGGACAGGAGTGCTTAGCTTGTATTTTGCATTCACGGATAAAAACAATATTTTTTATTCACTTTAAGAAAGTAATGTTTTAAAATTTTTGTTAAAAAAGGTAGTAGTTTTTGAGAAATTATTATGGAGGCTATTCATAAATTATAAGTTATATTCATGGCAATTAATATAAATTTATTTAGAGAATTATACTTATGATTAAAAAAAAAAATACTGAGGCTTCAAAATTGTATGTAAATATTTGCATTATTTTAGTATCATCACCTTTTACCTATTTTGAAAGATCTTGTTATGTATTTGAAGCAAGTTCCATAAAAAGATTTTTTTTTTTAGAGGACTCATTCTAATAAATAATATATTTAAAAAAAATATATAAATTTATATAGCTATATATAAATATACAAAGCTATTTAATGATGTTTTAAATAATAAAATTAAAATAAAATGTAATATGAAGACAAATGAGTAACCATATTTCCTATAATTTGAAATATAAATAGACAATAGGTACATCATTTAACCTCTTGACTTCTTTTTTATTTATTTTACTCTATAAATTATATATATTATTTTTAAATATAAAAAAAAATAAATTAAAACTCCCTAATCATTTAATAACATCCAAAATATTCGCATAATCGACATCGGCGGCAAGCAACAATTATGAAAAGTCTCCACTCCGGTACATTTTACGTGTTCTAGGATACCGGGGGAGCAAAGGACTCATCGGGTGTGGGGGCGTGGGAGTTGGAGAGAGCGCGCACCTAAAGCTAATGCGTGGGCGTGGGAGGCGGGGCCCAGCTGCTGGCAGCCTGCATCCGCATCCAGGGAAATCGCTTAGCTGTTGCTTTCGCCGTCGTGCTCCTCGCCGACTTGGCAAGGTGGAAATTGATATTACTTTTTAATGCTGGGCCAGCTGGCGAGCTTTCCAGTCGTGCCAGTCCTACCAGTCCTACCAGTCCTGTAGTCCTGCCAGCCAGAAAGAGACGGGGCGCGAGAGAAAGCAGGAGAAAGCGGGAGAGTGCGCGAACGAAGGACCAACTGGCAGCCTCGTCACAGTTCGAGTTGAGCCGTCTCGTGAGCAGGTCATCAAGCGCGGAAGCTGCCAGTTGCTAGCCAGCCAGCCAGCCTGCCTGCCAGCCAGCCAGCCAGTAGATATCCTGTGGCTGTATCCTGTGCGCTGTCCAAGAAGCCAACCTCTGGCTTCTAACTTTCCCGGCCAAGGTGTGCGCGTGTGTTGGTGTGCGTATCCGTATCCCAGTCCGTATCCGTATCCGTACCCGTACCAGTACCCGTGTGTTGGCCAAACAAAGGCCATATAACGAACAAGCCAACTTTCAAGTGGCTGCCAAGTGTCGAAAATAAACCAATTAAAGCAGCAGCGAATTATTAAAAATCAAATCATAAATTTAAAACTCGCACGCTTTTTGTGAAATATTTCATAACTTTTTGAGCTGAAAAAGGCAGGTGAGTAAGGTGTTTGTGCTTTTCGGGGGCCCGTCCACAAATATTTTGATTATGAAACTTTGCAGTGAAATGAAAATAGAAAAAATGTGATTTTCAAATAACTTACTTTTTGAAAATGTACTTTTTAAGTTTCAAGGTTACAACTGAAACAAAAATCAAGTAAAAAGGTGTAAGGTCCTTAAAAAACATATAATCTTAAACAAAGTATTAAAATAATATTTAAAAAATTAAAAAGTCAACTAATCAACTATGGTTTTCTAACTTGAAGAATCTAAACAAAACCAATCGAAAGGCATTTATAAAAGGTACATGAATGCCTGTCAAAATTTAGTGTTTTGCGTGGCAGGCCCGCTCGCTAGGCTAGCAAATAGTTTAATTTCCGGTCTGGCCATCAGGCGCACATCCGGTTTCAGTTTTATTTCCGTGTGACGAGCCAGCCTGTGCTCACTGTTCACTGTTCAGTGTTCATGTGTCGAACAAGAAGCACATATGTTAGGTATATGATTCTATTTTATGGATATAATTTCAATGCTGCGAATGAAAAATGAACGAAATGCGAGGCTATTGATTTTTTATTGAACTGGCGACCTTCCATGCCATCCCGCAGTTTCTCTCACCCACTTCTCGGGTCTAAGAGATGTTGTTGCAAAACTAATTCAAAATGTATTAACCGGGCTTAGCGACCCGCGGCAGCCAGGGGCAGTCCAGGGAGCCCGGGGCAGGATTAGGACCAAAGACGGCGGGCCCAACGCCTTGTACTGCGAAATAAAACAACTTAATGAAGCAAGAAATTGAAAACATTATCAAGGCGATTAATTATTGATACTTTGATGTCGCCCCCACCAGCGCTGCCAGCTGCCTGCTCTCCTAATTAATTTATAATTAAGTTAATCATTTGCCGGAGGCGAGTACAGCACCTCTGGGCGGCTTTGGCTCTGGTCTTTAAGGCGGGCTTGCGGACCTTAAAGGCCAACTTTAAGCTGTCTCCGGCACCTGGCTATCCGGCGATTGAGACTTTATGGACGTGACCCGCCTGCCGTATCGATGGCAATCAGTGGAAGTTTAGGGTCAGGATCCAGAACTGGAGTGGCAGAGTGTGAGGATTCCCTAATGCCCTCAGAGTGGGGCGCCTGGCCGGCCAACTGTCATTACTCTCGGCTCTAATCCCAGGCTCGCCCAAAACCCCAAACCAATCCAAGTCCCAATCCTCACCTGCAGGTGCCTGTGTCTGGGCGAAGTCTGCTCGAAAGTGCCTTTATTATGCCATTTTAATTTAGATTTCTATCAATCAGTAATAAGCATTTTGCTCGCTGGCCCAGACAAGACCGCAGCTAAAAAATATCAGACATTAAGGTCAAAGGCATTAGCCTAATACCCGCTTGATTTTTATTATGAAGACTTCACTTTATCGGAGTTTACAAATGAATAAACACATAAAGCTTGGGGGCTTGGGACCTAAAATCCATTAAAATATTATAGTTATTATTGGAGAAGTCTGGTTTTTCCATTGCCAGACTGGGTGGAAAGTCAGACCCTGTGATTTACAAATTCATTTGATTGTTTCTGCAAGAAACACAATTTGTTTATTGATAGGGCCTGGGTGTTTGTCATCTTTTTATGGCACCCGGAAAAGAGTAAACAAAGTTGTTTAGTTTCCTGTTTTGAGCGTATATGCAAATCAACCATCAAAACTCATTTCCAATTCCAGGATAACACAACAGAGAGCAGAAAAGTTTTCGCAAAAGCAACAACTATGGCGAAAAAGAAAACTCATTCGGCTCGTTTGCATAAATTTGCGTCTTATTTTGTTGGCAATTTATATGCGCAGCCGAGTGACACACGCATTTTAATTGAAAGCAAATAAAATACTCTATAATACATAATATGACAAGCCATAATCCTGACAGCAACAGTTATGCATGCTGACAGCTCACACACATACATTCTGTGGCGGGAAATGGGAAAAGCGAAACAGAGTGGCGATCTGACAGGACATCTCAGTGAATTTAATGGCATTTTAAACAACTGCACGGTTTTGCCTCTCCTCGTTTCCATCAGGCCATCAGACCATCAGACTTTCGGACCATCCTTCGTCCTAGAAATGTATTCATTAATGTCTCCAATGTCAAAGTGTTTAAAATGTTGAACACGCTCGGGGCATATCCTGGCCCCATCGCCAGTACACGCACACGTGTGGGGCCGCAGGATTCCCACAAAGGATTAAGCCTTTTGTTTGGGCCCTGTTTGGCCGCCTTTGGCGCATTAGGCTTATTCTGGTTGCGTTTTAATCAAAAGCAAAAATTAATTAACTTTGTGCCGCAGAGCCCTGCACCCTTTTTTTTCGACTGGCTCGGAATCTGACTTTTTATTATTTTTTTGCTGGCTTGTTTAACTGGCTTGTGTGTTGTGAATAATGAACAAGTTTGGACTTCGCCTGCGACTGCCAGATGCAAAATACCAAATTGCCGCTTCATTTGCACAACAATTTTTAATAAAGCAGCAAACGGCAGGACTCGTCCGGCGTAAACAAACAGCGGGTAAAAAATCCGGGCCGGAGATAAAAAATGCGAGTAAACAAATAACCGATATAAAGCGCATAAAGCGAACCATGGTGGCCACAGACGCAAATATTTGTTTTACATTTTTAAATAAGTCGCTCGCATTTGATGTATTTTATTATTTTGATGGCCCATGAAGGACCTCCGAATGCAGGACCAGGCTCTCACTGAAAGGCCAGTTGGAAAGTGAACAGTGGGAATGTAATTAATTGAATTTCTTTGGCATGTCCACTCATCGGGACTGGCAGGACTGCCTTTTTTGTGCTCCATCCATTACGCATGCAAAAATGTGCAAAGTGCAGGTTTATGCAAAAAATCAAAAGGGTTCTAAATGGAGGCAGCACGGCTCACAGGACTCGCTCAGGCACAGGATGCTGTCATGCATGCGACGCTCCTCTATTTACTTTCTGTGGCTCGGCCCGGCGAATTCTCAATTAAAATGTTTACCCCCAGGTCCTGGGAAGCAGGACGCTTCGGAGCAGCTCTTGTTCGCTGGTAATTTGCATATGTGGCTGCCTGAATGTGTCCCCAAGAACATTTTCGTTTCCCTTGTTGAAGCGCCATTAAAATAAACTATCTTAGGTTCCCCCAAAAGTATTTACTTTTCAAAATTAAATGTGCTCATTTAATAAAGTAAATGTGTAATTATTTGGGAGAGTCCTTCGCGTTCAATTGCGTTTACCTTGAACTCCAAATAAAGTTTCGGAATCCCTAATCCTGTCAGAGAGAGAAGAGCGTGTGTTTTTCTGTCTCTAAAATGAAAATGAATTTACCTTTCTCTTCCGAATCCCAGACATTATTCCATTTGACAATCCAATTTAGATAGTCCTAGATGTGAGTCCTGGTAGGATATCCAGCTTACCTTAACTTGGCCAACAGACAGTGACAAAATGCTACAAATTTTACAATTTCCTTCTGCCATTTAAAGCCTCCAGCCGGCGGCTGTTGGCATTACCATTACCGTTACGCGGACTAGCCTTAATATCCGCTCTACGAAAAAACGGACCAGGAAATAGGGAAGATGGGTATGGGGTCCTTGCAGCGACAGGAGGCAGATAACTTGGGCGTTGGGTTGCCTGGTAGCCGTCGCCCCGTGTTTACATTTTGTTAAACGCGACCCTGACCCACGTCCAAAAACCCCTGCCGGTCTGCCCCGAAAGTGTAATCGCTCAAAGCAGCTGATAATGGCTCCGCAGGCTGCAGGATGCCAGCCGAATCCACCTAGGATGCTTACACTTCAAGAAAAGGTCTAAGGGAGAAGTAGACAACCCTTAGCTGGAAGTTAAGGCTTCAACACAATCTTCATTGATTTCTGCCAGTTAATATTTGCTAGGAAGCTAATTAATCAGTAATTAGAAGCTCTGTTTTGCATCCCCTTTTCTCCCAGTGCATAATTCCTGGCAAACGTAAAACTGCCGCATTGTTTGGCTCTCAGTTCTGCGCAAAATTGACATTTTATGCCCTTTGCCTGGACCGAGTGTGGGTGCGGATTGAATGCCTGGGCAGGATAACCCATCCTAATGAAATATTTGAGCCGACCAAAGAGTCCTGTTATGAGTGCAGCTTACGCTTCATGCCTTGATTAATGTAATTGCCGCCCAAGGGCCACGGCTACAGCAGACTTTGACACTTTGAACTGGCTTGTTGTGTACTCGAGATGATTAATGCATTTGGCCAGTGCTCTATAGCCTCTGTCCAGTGTCCAGGCAACGGCAACAGGCTGAGCTGAAAGTTCAACAAAATAAAAGCCCCATCTCCGGGAACCAAGAACTAAAATTGAAAGTAATTTTGACTGAAATGCAAAAAAGTTCGAGGCAAGCATTTTACCTAAATTTTACCGAACGGTACAAGCCAAGGACGAGCTGTTTGCCCAAAGTTTTAAGTAAATTTCCACATTTTTTGTCGGAGGTCCTTCTCTTTTTTTGTGTGGGGGTATTGTAATTTTTTTCACGTCTCCTTTGACCGCAGAGCTCATAGCTGACTTGCCAGCGATATCGCTACAATGCAATGTGGAAACCGAGAACCGAGAGCTGAGAGCCAAGCAACAGTTTGGCCAAAAGTTGGGACAAACATTTATCAAACGAGCTAAGCAAAACTTTTTCGACCACCCCGGAGGCGCCATAAAAAGGGAAATGGGCCAAAAACTATTTGCGGTTGGTTGACAATAAAATACCCTTTATGGGAAAGTCATTCAGTGTGTCACGAGGACTGCGACAGGATAGACGCCACACTCGAGTGTGAAGTAAATATTTTCGATGGGGGCTTTATTGCATAAATATTCGCCCCAATTCGGGTTCATCTCTCATCAGGCGCATAAAAGTTCTTTATCAGAATGTATTCAATTTAGTTTGATTGCCTCTGCTCCTTTCACAGGACAGGGGAAGAGTATTATTATCCTTCCCGCCCCTTCACTCAGCCCTCGGAAGGGTGTAACTTTTGCTTGCCTTTCCTTTGCTTTTTTTCTACACTTTTACAAAAAGAGGGGGAACTTTGTGTGTTGTCTACAAAGTCGACATTTTTTCGCTTTGTTGTTCGTGGCTGTCGTGGGTGTGGGTGCTGCGGTGGGTCCTGCGGTTGTGTGGCAGCGTATATTGTGGCACAGCCAGCTCATGTGCAGGGCGCAAATTACAAATTACAAGGCGGTTTGTGCCAGTTTGGCAATTGACGCTCCCAAAAACGAAAACAAAAGCGTTGAAAAAACGCCACAAACGGCAGAACGAGAACAAGCCAAAAGGATTGACAGTTATTAAAAATGAAACGAGGCAATTACGTCCTGGTTTGGCTGCCAGTTGCTTTTGAGGCGTGTTTTACGGCCATGTTTAACAGAAGCTTTCATTTGCATACTTATTTTGGCCACTGGGGGAACGGAAATGGGTGTGTGGGTGTTTGCTCTGGGGTGGACCTTGTCTAGTGTATCAATTTGTGGGACAAGCTACGGTATTTTCATAAATGTTTTTACCTTGAATTTAGACTAAAATAAAGCCATATTTGAAGTCATTTTAACTTCACGTCCTTTAAAACCAACAATTTAATTTTAAGACCGTAATGTTTTACGGCCAAACAAAAAAGGAAGTTCACCCCCGAGAGTGCGAGTGCGAGTGCTATTGTTGGTGTGTGTGTTAGTGCGTCATTGTTTGTGTTTGTTAACGTGGCCGTGCATACGCTGATTGCTGGAAAGCCTTCGTCTTATCGGGGCCTTTAAAATTGGCAAAGCCAAACAGCAAGACTCGAAACTTTCCTCTCCGCCTTTGGCTCAGAGGAGCTCGGCCATAAATCAAATATGTGTGTAAATTTAGCTCCGGCTTTTGCTTTTTGCTTTTTTTCTTTATTTTTGTTTGTGCCACATCCTCGTCGTCTCATTTTTCATGGCGCAGCAACATTTTCTGGCGCATTAAGCGTCGTTTTTGGCAAATTTCAGACAACCCCATCCCCATCCGCCATTTCTATCCTCTGATCCTCCTTCCAAAGCTGTATGGCGTCTTTGGCCGAGTTTGGAGTTCACTTTCCGGGCCGTCATTCCCAGCCAGGCCGAAAGTCCCAGGCGTGTACTTAGACACAAAAAACGAGCAAATGCCGTCGAAATATTAAGCCTGGCCAGTTGGCCTGGCCATATGCCAGGGTCTGTTTAGGCCACTTGCCTTACAAGTATATATAGTATGCCAATTAGACAGGATGGGGCAGAGTCATTCGAGCGACTGTTGCTCCTAAAGGACCTCTACGAACGGATGTATTTTTATACCCTTGCAGAGGGTATTATAATTTTGTCCAAAAGTGTGCAACGCAGTGAAGGAGACATCTCCGACCCTATAAAGTATATATATTCTTGATCAGGATCACCTCCTGAGTTGATATGAGCATGTCCGTCTGTCCGTCTGTCCGTCTGTCCGTCTGTCTGTCTGTCTGTCCGTTTCTACGCGAACTAGTCTCTCAGTTTTGAAGCTATCGTCTTGAAACTTTGCACACACCCTTCTTTCCTTTGCACGCAGTATATAAGTCGGAACGGCCGGGATCGGCCGACTATATCCTATAGCTGCCATATAACTGATTGATCGGAAATGGTATAACTTTGGTGTTTTGAGAGTTAGAGAGTTCAAATTTGACATGAGAGCTATTTTTGGCAAAATAAAACGACATGCCAAATTTCATAAGGATCGGCCGACTATATCCTATAGCTGCCATATAACTGAACGATCGGAAATGACCCAACTTTCGTGTTTTTGAAGATAGAAAGCTGGAATTTGCTACAGATCATATCTTTGGTCAGTTAATCCGACCTACGAAATTTCATTAGGATCGGCCGACTATATCCTATAGCTGCCATATAACTGATTGATCGGAAATGACCCAACTTTCGTGTTTTTGAAGATAGAAAGCTGGAATTTGCTACAGATTATATCTTTGGTCAGTTAATCCGACCTACGAAATTTCATTAGGATCGGCCGACTATATCCTATAGCTGCCATATAACTGATTGATCGGAAATGACCCAACTTTCGTGTTTTTGAAGATAGAAAGCTGGAATTTGCTACAGATTATATCTTTGGTCAGTTAATCCGACCTACGAAATTTCATTAGGATCGGCCGACTATATCCTATAGCTGCCATATAACTGAACGATCGGAAATGGTATTTGGTAGAAATATCAACTTTCGTATTTTTGAAGATAAAAGCTTGGGACTTTTTTTTAGATTTTTTATTGTAATTAATTGGTTTTATTATGATGTAATCATAAGGATCGGCCAACTATATCTGATGTTTGCGATATATATCCAGTTTTAACTGCAAGGGTATATAAACTTCGGCTCCGCCCGAAGTTAGCTTTCCTTTCTTGTTTTTCAAAAATATTAATACCTAGAATACTAAAGTTTCCAATTTTAATTTTTGTATCTCAGTTGTTCATGAGTAAGAGTTGTTTAACTTATACTTCCGCTGGTATCCTGTAAGTGAAATCTTTGCATAATAATGAGCAGTTTATTTTGCCAGCCATGAGGCAGTATACCCCTGTGTGTGTGTGTGAGTGGTTTCCGGTTACAAGGTCCTGGCCTGGCCTCCCACAACAAAGCCAAAGCCAAATTCAAAGGCATCTGCGGCGATGGCCCAAAGTTTAGCCGGTTTTCGTGTTTTTCTTTCATTTGCTGTAGAAATTGCTTCGTTGTTTTTTTTCCAGCTAGCCCCGCTTTGATCAGATTAGGCTTAGACGAGGTTTCCCATTTTATTTCAACATGATAAGGAGAGGAATTTAATTTTTTTAGGGGTTCATCGATTTCACAAAAATTTCTAGGGGTACCTGAAGTTCTTCAAAGTTTGTTGTTTCCGTTTTTGTTCAAGGGTGAAGGAATTAACAAGACAGCTCTGCAAGAAATGGGGAAAACAAATGTTTGGTTTCTTCCTAGCAGGTTTCGTTTGTTTTTTGGCCATGTGTTCCGAGTTGCTCCGCTCTGTTTGCCATGCACTTTGTCTGCTGTCCGAGAACTTACACATTTGTGCTGTTTGCCCAGAGCTTGGCGTGTGTGGTGCAGCCACCACATCCATACACACCCGCCTCTACCCACCAGCCCAGTAACCAGTAACTGGCAGTACACCCACACATTTGCTGGGCGGAGCAAAGCATTTCTCTCGACTAACAAAACGCACATCAAATTTGCATAATTTTGCGCAAAGTAACGTTTTCCACAAACAGAGTGAACCGCATTCGCAGCACCACCTAACCTAACCACCCTACCAACTACCAACCATCCAACCACCCGGAGCAGCAACAGGCGGAAGTCTCGGTCCGAGGGGCACATTAGTTGGTAGATTTTATGAGACATTTGCATTTAACATGTGCCAGGCAATGAAATCTGCTCTAAGCTCCTCGTTTCACCAGCCATCAAGGAGGTCCTTGGGCTAATTAAAGATACAGTTGCCAGCTCAAACAATGATTTTTAAATGAGCTGTCAACTGAGGCGGCAGGAAGCAGAGGCAACACATCCGCGTAGGTGGATGTCAGACACTGATTGACGGCTCCTGTCAACTTATTAAGTCAGAAATGTGTGGGAAGTGTGGCGGGACTCCCAAGGAAGCCCACACATTTCGAGTGAGTTATTAGCATTTCCAAAAATATCTATACCAAAGCTGTGCCAGATTTTATTTAAACTTTAAAGAGTGTAGGGCTTAAAGTCAAAGTCTACTTTAAGAACTAAATACTTGAGGTGAGCTGCTCTCATGTCTAGTCCTCGTGACCTTAGAGATACAAAGGAAGGATATATATAAAGCGTATATGTGCGGGTATTTATAAGCATCCGGCAGAAGTCACGTTGCCTTGACACTGAGAGCCCCGCCAAATGTTAATGATGTGGCATGAGCCTGTACTTGTTGAGTGCTCACTGGTCCTTTTCCGTCCTCTGTTACGACTCTCCACGCCCCTCCAAGTCCTCTACAATCCCTATTGATTATTGCGTTTATGAATCGGGATCCTAAGGTCCTACGAACGAGTAGCAGCTGTCCTTGATAGCAGGTAAATCAATATTTTTCAATATAAACGCATGAATGGCAATATGTTTTTGTGAGTTGCAAAGCTCCTTTGTTTTCCTCTTGTATTTGCTCCTTTGGCTCTTTGAAGCCCAAATATTACGTATACGCAGTGTTTACTGAATTCCTGGCACAAGCTTTCTGGAAATTGTTTCAAAGATGGAACGGAGAATATTGGATTTTGGACTCACAAGGAGAGGAATATAGAATTTTGATTGCGTTAGCATTTCTCTAGGAAATCCCACACTGTTGAGAGAGAGCATGGATTCTCAGAAAAGGTATATGTATGTTTGTAGTCCCAGGAAACAGGAAACAAGGTCCTTTTTGGGGGGGAGGCAACTTTAATCCGCTCATTAGGCAGCAGCTGCAGCTAGTGGCAGCTTAAAACGATATTTATATAAATGCTTTAACGCTGCAAAGGGATCCGGCAAAGGGATAATGTGACTTTTGGATAAAGGCAGCCCTTTGGCATGGTCCCTTGGAATATAAATTATGGCCCTAATGGGTGCGGATAGAAGAGACCGAGACACGTAGGTTTCCAGCTCGATATTGTCACTCTTCCACGTCGTGCAGGCACTGCAATTCCGTGCTGCATCTTATGGCCAGTTCCTATTAAGCTTCTGGCATTTTTCTATGTATTCCACAAGCCACCGAGTGGCAGCAGCTGTCATTGGGCCTGCCCCACTGCACGCACACACGAGCCGGCTACTTGCCACTTTATTTTCCACTCTTCGACCCTGATGATATTTTCCATATATTAGGACGCAGGGTAGGGCGGTGTAAAGGCGAAAGATGATCTAAGGCTACGCCTTAAGTAAACATTATTAAAATTGCCGTTGCCGGGGGAGTCCTAAAATAACCATAGCACCCAGCGAGTGTCGAGTGTCGAGGAGGGCCTTTGTAGTGGCAATGGAAATTGTCATTTTCATACGAGTATGAGAGAAAAAAATGTTGAAAAAAAAAGAAACCCACACAGAACCACACAAACACAAATACGAATACACACCCTCTGAAAAATGGAAGGCATCATGGCAGCCAAGGTTATTATTATTGCTAAGCTAAAGTGGACCCACACACACTCTGTAGCCCACACTCCAGCAAGGACTTGTTGCTCCTTACGCGCTGATTATCCTGTTTTCTTTCCCTCCTCTCGGGTTTATTAGAAAACTGTCAGCAACTCTCAGCATGCTCCGGCGCACACTTGACATTTATTTATGCAAAAATGTGAAATCATTTGTGAAACTTGCCGTCAGCCCGCAGCTTCAGCTCCAGCTCCATCTCCTATTTCTGCCCACTGCCCACATAAAGGACCTCGAAAGGACCAAAAGGGATACACGCCTCGTTGAATGTTGGATACAACTGAGCACTGACCGTCGCATAGAATGGAAAAAATCGGGTCATGAATCAAGTTTTTTTGTGGAACTGGCTCGGAAGGGGAAAAAAATACGTCGCCAAATAGAGGAGGAGGAAAAAAAGTATCCATGCCACAAGTGAATGCGTTTTTCCGGCTCTCCCAGTTTCCCCAGCTTGCCCAGCTTTTTCCTGCTGTCGCCCGGGAGTGGGTGCTAATAACTTATGATTGGATTATAAACTTTGCCTCGTTCCCCAGTGGTCTTGGCCATTTCTGGGAATTTATTAACACAGCTGCCATATGCAGAATAAATAAGTTTTCTATGCCATTGAAAGTGTCAGGTCGGGTTAATTTTCGTTTCAGATACCGAGAATTAAACTTTGTTTTGTCCGGGGGATTCGTCCACCTGCAAATAGCCATTCAGAGCAAGTCTCCAGAGGCTCAAAAAGTTTGTGAACAAAATAGAAATAAAATCTGATTGCCAGTGAAAATATTATTCCACTTCGAGGAAAATAAGATAATATTTGCGTAGAATCGGCAGGGCGTAAAAGTTTTGCTTTCAAGTAACATAATCCATTAAGTGCCATGCCACATGTGTAGGACTAATTTCTTTTGTCGCATTCAAATCAAAGGCACACGTGTGTCCGGTGCTCTTCCGGCGACAGGAAGCTGAATCCTGCAGCCAGGATGGCTCATTAGACAGAACGGCGTGGCGCTGCTTGTTTGCCAGTCAGGCCGGGTTATTGCTCCATCGAGCCCAAAGTACTCACTTTGTCATATTCTGGGTATTGAGTGATATAGTCATTGAGGCATAAGCCGTTACTGGTCCTCACTAGGGGATTACACTTAGAGAAAGTTAATTTAGTTTTAGCTTTATCTTGAAGAGGAAAAAAGTCCCTTGGAAGAGTTTATTGCAAACTAAACAAGTGATTATTAAAGTATAGTCTTGCGTGAATATCCTTTGAGCCTCAAGTTCTCCAAGTGCACTGCTAGTTGGGACTATAAGAGCCAAGAGTGAGAGCCAGGCCTTAACCCGAAATGCCTGGACGCATATCGGGCGCAAATATCTGTGGCACACTCCACTGAGCTTAGACAAACAAGCGGGCGACAGCGAGGTGGTGGCAGCAACAATGGGTGGCAATAGCTAGTCCCAGGACCTTGTTGTTGATTGAACAAAAACAACTTAGCACAAGATCGAAGTGAAGTGGCTACGTGGCCTGTGATAGCCGAGTTTCAGGACATCCCAGCACGTACCTACGGGATGTCTGGCTGGCTGACGAAATTTCTGGCCGACGAATTTGAACAAATTTGTCAGTACTTCATAATTCGGCTCCGGCCAGGACCAAGGCTTTTGCATACTTTTCGGTCCAAGTTTTTCGGCTTTGGCCAAAAAACGTCTGCTTGAGTGACTTTGATGCTGTCGAAAATGGACTTGGACTTGGATTTGAGACTTCAGCGCCTCCTGCCGCTTGCCGCCTTTGTGTAATTTATGCTCTTGTTTTTTGCCATCCTGTCGAGCTGTCGTCGGATTGCCAAGGACAAGTGCTGCCACTGACATTGACAACTTCCGGCCAACAACCACCAACTAACTAACAATCCTTGCTAGCCGGGCTTAGCTGTTGGGCATTTCTCATTTACTAATTTAAATAAACTTTCAACAACAGCTCCAAGTCGCAAACTTTCGGTCGCACACCGAAAATTCTGCATTCTGAATGTGCCACTTAAACATAATGAGGATGTCCTGGGCCCGAAATGTTGCCACAGCCAGCCTCCAATTTCCGGCAAACTTGTACACTTATTAGAGTTGTTTTACAAAGAAAAATTCTTTAGAGGTGATAGTTATTTTGTTCAAAATGTAACAATTAGAAAAAAATAGAAGTTTTGAGCCAATTAAGAGCTTCTAGTTCGTGCCACACTCCCATCAAAAAATATCAGGGTAGACTATACAATTGTGTGTTGCATAGTTGAAGGCGCAAAATGAGAAAAGGGGAAGGCCGAAGCCTTGAAGGCATTGTCAAGAAGTTGTATGCCCCAAGGGGCCCGGGAGACGCGACCGCAGCCCAGTTGGCCAACTTTCATAATTACGAGAGTAACGACAACAGCCGCAAGAAGGCTTCAGCTTCAGCTACAAATACATTTCTATATAATATACATATATATAATATATCCTAAGAGTATATACCTAAATATCTGTGTAGATACAGCCATGAGTCTACGACAACAGGGCCGCAAATGCCACAGCAGTCGAAAAGTTTGCAAGTCAGCCGAATTTATGATGGAAGTATACTTTCCTTTCCAGTGGGGCCCTGCACTTTGGGGGCTTAGTAGGTACTTAGTACTCTGTGCGAGAGGCTGTGATAAAGTATTAATAGAGAGGTATTTTCTGTGTACACTCGAACATAATCGATAAATGGTAATAAGTAATAAGTACATTACGAGCTCTCCCGTGCAAGTTCAAAAAGGCTTACACTTTTGGGCGATAATCCTGGCTCACACAAAATCTGCTTATTGAATAGGCTTTTCTATTCAAACAATTGTGGGATAATTTTAATGTTAGTAGCTTTGTATTCATAAAGTAATTTGCTATTGTTTAAATTGCATTATCTGTAACTAAGATTGATTTCTAAACAATGGAAATTGATGAATTCGAAACAGACAGTGTAGGCCTAGAGTGGGTATCGGTTGGAAGTGGGTTGGCAGAGGTTTCCGCCCGATCGAATATAACATTTGATTTATGCGCCACATTTGGGATTCGACAGCTGTCTAATACCATGCTCACATCCAGTCGCTTCCTACCTCACCGAACCGTATCCTTTTGCAGGACTCCAGCCAGGCAGCACAATTTCAAATCGAAAGCCAAAAAACCGAATGCACATTGCCGGCGAACGGAGCAAATCGAGCAACATGATGCCGACTCGGCTGATGATGATTTAGATGGCGCCGGAGATGGTTATGGCCACGGATCTGGAACAGAGGCAGGAGTAACATCTGGAGTCGAACGGGAGGAGCAAGATGAAGGCGGCGGCAGCCGAACGGAAATGAAATCAAATCGCACAGGTAATTTGTTGCCACAATGGCCAGATGAGAGGCCTACGAATTTTATTTGTAGTCGTGTGGCGTTCTACAGTGAGAGAAAAATCCGTGACTTAAAGGATATGAGTTGGAATTCAGTTAAGAACAGGTTTTTTTAGTGTATGCTCCCCACTATGCTGGCATTATATAAATGATGGGATTACTGTGCTCAGATGATTAGGTTTGAGTTGCAAAACCAGACATCGAGCCCGGGCCCCAAACAATATAGAACGCATGCGGCACGCCGCAGTCCCGGCAAGGATATGCGGTCGAGTGATGGCTCCTCCTGGCGGCATCTTCGCATCCTTCGGCAGTGTCTGCCTGTGTGGCCGGTAAACCACAGCAATTATTGCTTTGCCATTGCTTTGCGGATCAATTTAAATCGTAGGATTCAATAACAGAATTCCATCCCTGCGGTTTGTAGCTCACTCCCCCACGGGTCCTTGTGATTAATACGCATGTTAGGTACATTATCATGAAAAATGATTGAGCTCCCAAGTCACTGGGGCTACACGTCCTACACACACCATGGTATATCCTTTGGCCTTCATTTCTCATAAATTCAATGTTGATTTTTATACAGTCTCACAGACCCGCGGCCTTGAATCCTGGTATTTTTTGCAGAAATCGCATATAATTAGTGTTCCATCCGAGCTTGCTGAATTTGGCCAATTTGCAAACTCATTTCATTCACTTTTCAGAGGGAAAATTAAAACCAATTTGCCAGGAAGTATGAAAAATGCATCGCTTTCAGATCGCAATCAAATTAATGAATCTAAGTGCTGAATATTTCAGCAGCTTTAAATGCAACAGGACGGGGCTTTCTAGGCTTGTGTGCGATTGCGGGGATTAAATATTTGTCTGCCCGGTGGCTTGACATATGACCTTTTGATCGAAACAGTATTTGTTTAATGGGGCGTGCCATTCAGTGACTTTAAAGTCAGCCCTGGCCTAACTAGACTGTTTCTTTCCGTGTATGCTGAAGCACATGAAATGCAATTTACACGGCTTAGTCGCTACTGTGCCACATGCGAAGAATGCCGGAATGGCACTGGTAAATGGTGAAAGGATATGGAAATGGGACGAGCTGGGAAAATGGCCGGAGACAGCTGAAGGCGCCGCACGAGCTCCACCGCAGACAGACAGACAGACATCTGCGACAGCCCAGACACATGTTGCGATGTGGGCGATATGCAAGGACAACAGCAGGACAGCCACACAGTACAGTACTGTATAGTATACACCGACAATATACCTCGAACGAAAACCCACCGCCTCGGGGGCAGGACACAAAGTCAAGCTATGTGTGTCAGGACGAGGCGGAATGCCAGACTTGTGATGCGATGACAAAGTACGATATCGACACGACTTGATTATGCATAATAGTGTTTTAAAAGGCCAAGAAAATCCAGGTTGCCAGCCAAAATATCCTTGAAGCTCCAAAATGAATTTTGCGCTGCCTCCCCAGCTCTTCTGCATATTTATGACAATTTATTTAGTTCATGCGCTCATGTTTTTAATTGACTTTGCTTCAGAATAGCGAAGCTGACGAGGCACGAGGTCGTCCTTGCCAAGGACGAGTTGAAGGAGTACTAACCAGTATGGGAAGAGATGGCCTGATGGAGAGCAAACGCGAGCCTGGCAGGACGACATTGAATTCGCATTAGATGCGCTGCAAAAGTTCATGAGGTCGTTCCCGCCATCGTTATAGCTTGTTTAGTTGGCTGACATTGACATTGACATTGGTACATCCTCCATGCATATGCCCTAGCCTTAGCCCTGAATAATTAACGGGCAATGTCGAGGTGTCGGAGGCTCAACCTTTGCCCTGCTCAAATCATCGGGCCGCATTTAATTAGGGCCCAAATGCCCCAGCACTTGATATCTATTTTACACGATTTCTCCTAAGCGAACTTCTCATCTCTCATCCGAGCACTTGCTGAAAATAATTATAATTATTTTTTATTGCCAGCGGCATTTTCCGCCTTGTGGTTAATTAATTGCGGTCACTGGTGCCCCCAGCCCCGGAATCCTTTCGGTCGCGCCATCGCTTAACGGCCATTAAGCCTTTTTTTGCGGGTTTTTTGACGTTATACTGTTTTTTGTTATTATGGGATTCGGTTTTTTGTTGCGACTCTTCTTCACTTTTGTTCTCGTTTCCCATTTGATTTAATTTTCTATGCCAGCCGTGCGTAATTAATATTAAGTTTTTGCACTGAACCGCCTTACCACCCCAGGAGGGAAAGATAAATCAGGGAGTGCATAAAAGTGACGCCCCTTTATGGCGGGGAATTAAGCCGTATTCCCCTTTTCGCCTGGCTGATTTTATGACAAAGCTGCCATCCGAAATTGGCGACAATTACGCATTCCCCCTTAATGCCGATCCCCCTGCGAACCTGATCCCCCCCTTTTAGCTAGACAGTGCGTTAAATTTCGCGCATTCCTAATGAGTTGCCGCTGCGGCGCGACATCATAAATACGACGATACCATGCCCCTCCCTGGGGCATGCCTCGGTTGCGTGTTGTCATGCAAGAAAATGGTCGTCGAGCTGCACATTTTACAAAGCGTTAATGAGCACCAGCCATGTAGATTCCTCATATCAAGTCGATCTATTTGCTCCGCCTGGCTTGGTATTATTTCACGGAGAAAAAGCAATTATATTTGGAACATATATGCCTGGTCCAGGCCTATCCAATTTGCCATGTCTGGAGCACACGCGGCGTATGCGTAATTCCTCCTAATAGTAAACAGCATACAAAGCGTATACGTAATATTTGCCAAGCACTCGCCTGCCGTTTGATGTTGATTGTATGTGACGCAGTGCATTCGCACATTCAAGTCTCTTTGGCCAAGAGCTTTGAACAATCAGAGCCATTTCGGGGATCCTTCTAATATTGCTTCCATAATCCTGTGGCCCAAATCGCTTTGTCAGTCGCCGCACGCAATTCCATCAGCCAGTGTTTACATCACCCATTGTGCACTCTCTCAATGAGTATTATGTGTCCCAGTTTCGGTTTCAGTTCCAGTTCATAATCAAATATCCCCAAACAAAGGCCATACCATGCCATATCCTTGGGGCTTTCGGACCAAAGTGTACACAGTTCCAGTTAGAGACGTAAAGCAAATAAAATTCCGTAATAAATAATTTATGAAACAATAAGCCACAATACCAGCAAATTGAGTGTAAAACCAGGGCCCGAACAATGCCAGGTCATTAGTCGGTGGCAACAGTTGGTGGCAGCAACTAAACTAAAAACCAGAACAATGCGTGCCCCAGACAATTTCATTTCGGTGAGTGAAAACACTTTGATTCGATTTCAATTAAGATGAAAGTCAAGGCTCTGGCTTAGGCAACAGGCTGGTAAGCTGCCATAGCACCCATAGCTGGGAATAGCTGGCAACTGGCAGGATGCGGATCCTTGAAGTGCAGACCGCAGAACGGTCCTTGATAGCGTGGATGTGAAAGTGGATGTGAATGTAGATGTCGGAGCATGGAAGTTCGAGTTTGAGTTCGAGTGGCATTCGGTTTGATTAAATGTCAAATTGCAAGTATCGGCGGCGCACAACAACCGCAAAGCGAGTGCCACTTGACGAGGCACATGTGCTATGCCACACACCCCCATCTCCAGGACCTCAGGCTCCACCACCGACCCATTTGAATAATTGAGTTTGGCAGCAGTTTAAACGATTGCCAGCTTTTGTTTGTTTCGTTTCGATGGGCGTAGTTTTATTTCATTTCGCAGCGTACGTGCCGTGAATTTTCTATGGGCTTTGGGTCTGAAATTGTAAATGGAAATGGGTATGTCACTGTGAGGGTCTGATGCTGCCTCTGCCATCTGTGTGGCATCAGCCTTTCCAGATCCTTAAACGGAATCAGAATCAGCCAGCAATCTGTTCGTCCAGCCCACAACACGCCGGCATTTGCTTCGCCCGCCACTTTGCCACTTTGGTTTATTTCCAGCAATTAAACCTTTCCAAGGATACGCCAGGATAGACAAGGATATGCACAGAGCACTGAGCAGAGGCTCAGGCCAGAAGCCAGCAAGATCGTGTAGTCGCCACGTCGCCGTCAATTAGCCAGCGTTGACAATGCCGCGTGCCCCATTCAGCATGCTCCATGCCTCACGACCCATGCCTCGTGCCGCATGCCTCATTCCTTTTGCCACTTGTGACTTGCTACTGGGCAGGGCCAAGGGTAAACAGTCCGCCAACGCGGTCGCAGGTTCATTAAAAATCCTGTTTGGTCCACAATGTCCTCTGTCATGGAGGCACTGCGACAAAAACTAGACTTCCAAATCATGGAATTGGAGACTCCTGCCACTCCTTAAAGTTTGCAAGCCTAGGAAGATAAATCCTCTTTCTAGTCCTAGTTGAAACTCACTAACAAGTTTTCGCACAAAACTTTCCATTGTTCGCCTACGGAAATTAATTTTGCTCGTGATCGATAAACTATGATTCTTCAAAGTTTCAAGTATCGCTTGGGAAACAGAATGATTGACTTGGCACCAAGTCCTTGCTGGCCGACTCCCAACATCAAATTCCTGTCCCGCTGCAGCAGGAGGGCGTGAGTTAACAAGGCCAGAACCAGAACCAGAGCAAGAGCCAGAGCCCAGGGAGGTCCTGCCCGTTGGCGGGGAAGTCCCCCATCGCCTGGCTTTGTTGACAACGGTTCATTCATGGTATTCATGAGGTCGGTTGCCCAGCATCCTGCTGCCTGTCCTGTGAATCCCTTTCCTCCGGTTTATTTATGAAATGCGCTGCGATTTTTCAACTGCAATTGGACCTGATGCTCGGGACACTGTTGCGCTTCATTTGGCTGGAAAGCAATTGCTTTGGCGGGGACTTTGGACTCTTAATTTGTGGCCCGTACACGTCCTGGCACAACAATTCACTTTGACACTCTCTTGCTGACGTGAGTCACAATAAATTGCAGGACCTGCCGGGCCAGAACTAACATAGGCCTCTGCAGGACTCTTTCAATTTCGTTTCGGTTTCAGATTCTCGTTAGGCAGTGCGTGACATTTCCGATGTCCTCGGGTCTGTGATAAATCGTGTCCTGTTCTGTGATAAACCCAGCCTAATGCATGTATTATTTTTATACAGAGTCAGAGTGTGTCTGACCTTTAATGGCAATCTGATCAGTTTCATTAGCATGCACAAGGAGGCACTCCCGCTGGCTGACAGGATTTGGCTCGGAGCTTGATTCGGAATCTGCTCATTCTCATTCAGGCCCGCAAGGAGCCTCCTCCAGCGCCCCATCCTTCCTTCCAATTTTGCGCTAATTAACTGTGTGCCAACTACAGCAGCCCAAGTTTCGGCATTGGCTGGAACTTTGCCAGCCGGGCTCGTCCTGTCGCGTCCTGCCAACAGCCAACTCATGCCTCTCCTAGCCGAGAGCTCGGGGTGTGTGTGTTCATGTGATTTCATGCTTGTTGCCGGCAACGGAAAGTTACAATTTATGAGCACATCCTTGCGCGCTAAGCTTGTGTAAGCACGAAAGGGAACCCGTCATCGCCCACTCTTTACCCCCCTCAGTCAGAACCCCCTCAGACCCCTTCTGTCTCCGTGCAAACACTTGTAACACTTTGCCTTACATCTTCCTCCCAAAATCAACTCGTCCTGATTTCGCTGCGAGGAATGCAACCATCCTGCCATCCAGCCATCCAGCCAGCCATGTCCTGTCGCTGGCATTTTGACAGTTTCAAGCGGCAACTAATTTTCATTTTTCCCCAAATACAATTTCAAAGTTTGCCCCTCATTTAGCGAGTCGGGGAATTTCATTACTCGGGGTAAACACATTCCCCATGTCATGGACACTGGAATCCCGGATCTCAGATCCCGGATCCGGCCACTCAACAAAGCACTCGTCGAACTCTGCTCGAATGACTTTTTATGAACTTTTCTAATGCCTGCCACATAAAAAATAAACCCTTGTCGGATAACTGCATTCTGTGCCAATGACTTGCCAAAAGTTTACAACTTCAAACTTGATCGGAGTCCCTCGGCTTCGTTTTTAAGTCCACAGTACACAATTGAGAATGCCATGAATATATATGTATATATATATATATGTCCATATATATAGACATTTAAACCGATGCAGCTGCAAGTGCAAATCGAGCGAAGAGAGCTCGACAATTGAATTGCTTTGTGGGTCATTTCATTTAATAATTCCATTTCCAGGCGAAAGGCAAAGCCGGCAGCAAGGATGACAAGGATTGCCAATCCCAATACCGTTTCAATCTCCAATCCTTTGCCCATCTGAGCTGCAGTGAATGCCCGATAAGTTGTCCTTGTTTGAAGGATTTTGTAACCTATTTTCATTGGGTTTGGTATTAGTTTAGAAATCAAAAAAATTCAGAAAAATATTTAGCTTGAAACTAGGTATTATTTATTTCTGATTTTAAAGGGTTTACCAGAATTTTTTATCGCTCTTAGGGTTTAGCTTTAAATTTATTGGTTATAAGTTCCTTTAAGCCACTTTTTCCTATGCAGACTTTGACTTTAAGGCCTCGCGAGTGCCAAAAACCCACTTAGCAGTGCCTGCCATAACACAGGTCAGTTTATCGCCAGGAAAGCACTTTCGCATGCCGGGCGACACATTATTTCCGCCTTATAAACTTTCGCCACTTTTCGGCGACGGAACGTCATGTGCGTGTGATATTTGGGCCGGTTGGGGGGTTTGGGTTTTTGGGCCATTGTTTGGGCCAAATACTGTTGATGCTTATCGTAGGCAAATTTATGGAGCCAGCTAAGTACGGTGTAAGCCGGTCGGCCCATTACACTCCAAGTTACGCGTGCAACACGGCCCGAGAAACGCAAATGACTAATTATAATTTTCTGCCTCTTTTCTGTATTTTCATGTTTCTGGCCCGACGAGCAGCTGCAGCCGGCAATGGCAATAATACCGCTTGTGAATTATGGCCAAAGTTAATTAAAAGCCCAAAAAGAACGCCAGGACTTAAGCCCACAACAGGCGAGACATAAATCAATTCGAGGAAACAAAGACGACAACATGTAGAGCTGCATTGTAAATGGTCGATCCCGATGTCAATGCCTGTTTACACGGCCAATGAAAAATGGCCAACAATATGGCCAGAACACTGAGTACCTGCAGCACCTGCAGCATCCTGCACCCAAAAACGATTCAAAGCGAAATGACTTAAAGCGGCTTACGTAGACCGAAGAAGCGTAAGAGCCAGCCCACCCTACGTATACGCAACGTCCCACCAGGCGGATGCGTGATTAATTGCACTTTAAACAAACACAGAGCAAGGACTCGAAACAATCCAGAAAGGAAAACCTGAAAGCCATAAGAAAAAGCCGTCAAAATGTTGCCAACCAACGTGATGACATTCATGAAGAAGGTAAGTGGACAGCCAGCCCTCGATTCGAATTTCGAATTACGAACCGATCCATATCCAGGTTTTAATTAATGAATATATAAATCAGAGCTCTGTCGCTGCCAGAAGCTCGTAATTTATGCTTAATTTCATTTTCATTTGCCATTTGTGATTTTTTAATTATTCCCTGCCAGTCGGTGGCCCTGAAAATTTAATGAGCAGCAAATGAAATTCAACAAAAACACACTGAACACACTGAAACCCGAAATGAAACGAAAACCATAAGAGAATTTTCGCATTTTCCACGCCTTTCCATTTTTCCAATGCATATTTGCAAAAGGGCGGATGCAGGTTAAGGCTCCCAATTCCAGCAAATCATTTAAGCAGGGTCAGGACCTGGTTCCGGGAAAGGGGGGGGCGGAAGGGAAAAGATTGAAGACAAACAAAACTTTTTAATTAAAAAGCCCTTTAAATGCTTTAGCCGCCTGACTGATTTTTCTCTTTGTTTATGGGCCCGAAAATATCAAAAATCCGTAAAAAACCAAACAAAAAAAAAAGGGCAAACGCAAGTCGAGGCAATCGAAGTGGTTCAATTATCCTGCCGAGCACCTGGCTGCGAGTCCTTTTTATAATGCGGAAATTGTTCTTCGGGAAGGAATAAAATTATACACGAGCCAGTGGGGGTGTCGATCCAAAAATAACACACAACAACACAGCAAAAAAGGGACCCAGAAAGTGTAAATTCCTTGGAAATTCTTGTTTGGCACAAAATTCTTTGCAAAGTTAATAAAAAGCAAGTTGAAAACGAAAAGGATGCAAAGGACCAACGGCAAAGGCAAAATGCCAGCCAACTAAACTAAATGCTGGAGATTTTTGTGTTGCCAGCGGCCCAGACGGAGAGTTTTGCCAAGTTTGATTAGACCAAATGAAGCACGAAATCAAAGCCTGGTCTGGACCAGAGACAGTACCGAACCCATCTCAAGAAAATGATGAGCCCGTTGACAGTCCGTTAGCAAGTCTGTTAGGATCTGTTAGGGGAAAAGGATGTGAGCCAAAAAACTTTTTCTATTCGGCCCTTTGCGCATTCAAATGCCCAACAACTTGGCCGGGTATTTGGCGACAAATGCTAAAGGACCTCACCGCAGGACATCAAAGGATAAGCCCAAACAGGCAACTGCAGTTTATTTGCAGCAATTTTCTTAATAGTGTTGCTGCTACTGGCAACTGCCCGGGCTCAGCACTTGGCTCGTTACACATTTCCTTGCGGTTGTTGCAGTCTAGCTGTGGGCTCGCCTGTGGCCACCCATCCTGCCATCCTGCTACCATGCCGACATCCTGCTGACCACACGTGTCCCGAGTCGGTTGCAAGTTGTCTGTGTTTTATTGCACTCGGGTGCAGGCCAGGGACATAAGCAACAGGCACAAGGATACATTATCCTGGCCCTGGGTCTAATGACAGGCACGTGCCGGGACCAAAAGCCACATAAACAGCATTCGGAGAGCCATGAAAATGTTTTATGTTTATGCAACAATTAAAAGAAGACACATTAATTAAAGATAAACAGGTATCTCAAAGTAAATATTCTTATAGTTATTTCTATAGTTATACAATAGCTATTTCTCCCAGTGTAGACATTCGTTATGAACTTCAAGGGAAAGTTTTAAGTGGCAAACTATTTGCTCACTGCTTCCATTTCCATTTCAGTTGCTATTGATTTCCACAATGCAAACGCAAACGCCTTCATTCATGACAGACAATGCTTTCGCCAACTTTCTCCCCAGCACTTTCTCCAGCTTGACTGCCGTTTTATGTGGCATACTTTGCGGCCATAAAGGGCGCACATATTGCGCGCCGTATTATTGTTGTGGCTGCCACACGAGCTGTGCGGCAGAAGCAGCCGCTCTTTAACGTCAACACATAATTTTCGACACTAAACATGAAACTATTTGCGGCTTCGGGCCATAAGGCCTCGATGCCAGAAAAAACTTCATAATAAATGACAAAATTAACACGGCAATAATTGTGAAGGCGGCAGGGACGAAAGGAGCCATGGGGCTAGGAGCTACGGACTCCGGAGGAATGCAGAGTAGTTTACCCGGCACTGGAAAAATGGCGTCAGACACCTGAGCTCATAAATTAGATGGGTCGGGCCTGAACGAGGCTTCTGGGCGTTCCGGCAGGATGCGATGCTCGCACCTGAAACATGGCCGCCAAAACAAACAACTATACATTACACTAAGATTTCATGGGCCAAGCCAGCAGGAAAAATAAGCAGGGTTCAGAGGCTACCCGGGTAGAACATAAATCCGCAGCATGAATATTACCAAGCCGACATCAAATGACATCATCAAAAATGTAGCCCGGGCTCTGAGCACAAAGCGGCCATAATCTGACACTAGATGCCGCTTAGTTCGCGGCTGAGTTGGGTCCTGCTTCCACCTCAGCCCCCCCAGCAACCTTTTCCCGCTCCTAAGCCCCTAGGGTTCCCTAGTCTAGGCCCTAGTAGGGGTACTACATCCCAAAGGTAGGCCGCCAAAAACGCTGCAGCCGAAAGCACTTAGTGTAATTTGTGCTGTGTGAGTAAGATAGAACCACTATAAGACTAAGCACTGAGAGAAATAGGGGGTAAAGAGCTTAGAATATGAATAATAAATAAATAAAGGATCTTTCCTTAACTGGAACTCTACTAGAAAAGAACTAGAAGCGAATGTTTTCATAAAATTAGGACTTAGGACTAAGTTTTTAAGAACTTTTTTCATCAAATAAGTATTTCTAACTTCCTGATAAATTTTTTGTAGAATCCTTACAATTATTAATGCCTACAAATTTCTCCCTGTGCAGCCAAGTATGCTGCTGTTTGTTCCGGTTTCGTTGGCGCTTTGGCAAATAGAAAATTTCCACTTCATAAAATGCTGACAGAGCAGAGCAGCACTTATGTTTTCGGGGCTCGGCTGGTCGGTCGGCTGGTCGCCTCCAATTGTTATTTTACCCTGAAACACACACACACACTCTCAGCTAGACACACAGATACACAGTTGAGCCTGGTGAATCCCCCAGTCCTGTGCATTAAAAAGAATGACGGCAATTTTTGAAAGCAGCTTCAGAGGATTCTGCCCTTAGTCCTGCCTCTGTTTAATCAAAAATTACTTGCCACACTTTACGATTTCTTGGCAATTTGTTGCGCTTCCAGCAGAGACGCCTACACCGTGCCAAATTCCAGGAAAAAATCAAATAAAACGCAACGTGTTACTTTCACCTGCGTGCCCCCAATGACTGGGCACAAAAAAAAATAGCAAAAATACGAGAATCAAAAAAAAATCCGGGAATCCGTAAGGCGGCAAGATAATAACCATACTCCCCGGGAAAAACAATTTTCTGCTAAGATCATCTAGTTTAGTTCACCTGGATAATTTGAAAATGATTCGGGGAAATTATTTTGTCCGTATATACCACACTGATTACAGAAAAACCATCTCTATAAAGAACAAAAATTAAGCTTTAAAATACAAAATACAAGGCATGCAAAAAGAAACATCATGTCCTGGTTTATTATGCAAGACCTTGTGTAAACTAAGCTCAACAGTTGCATAAGACTTTCAGCTGATGAAAACGTGGTAAGAGCTCCTCCCTTCAATTTGGCCAATAATCTCATCGTTTCGTTGGTTTTTTTTTTAAACTTTTTTACGTTCACCGCCAGCCAAGAACCGAATAAACATTTAGGGCTGCCGCAAATCATGCTTGCAGCCCGATACGCCAATACTTATCCTTTTTCTCACCTTATCCTTGTTCTTCCTCCTGGTTTCGCTCGACAGATGGTGGCCACCGATGAACAGACCACCGGAGGGCAGCAGCATGCAACGGACTCGGGGGCAGGGGCCTCCAACACGGGTGCCTTGAACAAGATGAAGGCTACGCTGTCCTCGTCGCTGCTCACGGTCACAGACAAAGGTAAGTGTTAGTGTAAGTGCAGTTATCCCTGGGTTATCCTTAAGCTATCCTTGCATGCGAATTTACGGCATGAATTTTACCCTGACTTATGCAAGTGCGTCCTAAACTTTGTGCAAACTTTGGCTGAGGAAAGTCAATGCCGGAATGGTCTGAGTCCCGGGAATGAGATATGTATGAGCAGGGTTAACGGCGCGTATACGCAATATTTTCTGCTTACGCCCGTTTGCATCGCACATCGCATCGCAGATTGAATTATTCAAAGGGGTCACTGCTTCCTGCCATCCGGCGATGATGCACCATTACCACAGCCATCGGCACTCGCAGTGTCACATTGTTATGGCGTCCATAAACGTCCTCCATCCACGCAGGAAGCGATCCCCAAACCACCAAAACCCAAACCGAATGTCAATAAAACGGCAGCTTCTGTTTCAGTTTATATAGTGGCTGGAACAACATGAAAATCTTGTGTTGACTTTTGTGTTATTTTTATCGCATTTTAGTTGGCCACCAGCTAAGCGAAAGCTGTGGCTCGTTGATTTTATTGCACTGCCACCCGATTTATTAGAACTGAAAGCCAAATCTTATTTGCCGATGTTTATTTAGCCCTGGTCGTAAAACAGGACAGATCTAAGGTTTTCGGTTGTTTGCTCGCCATAATTTTCTGGCAAATATTGTGCCACTTGTGCGGCAGGACCTTCCAACTTGGTAATTGCGGATAATCGAGGCTGCCGTGTCTCACCTGAAGGGTCCTGTAGATTTCTGCGGCCAACCACAGACACTTTTTGCGCCAAAGTCCCGAAATGTCAGGGGCTGACACATAATTTAAGAGCGCAAAAAGTTGAGAATACTTTCGTGTGTTTTTCGACCTCTTTGTGATAGCTGAGTGCTCCCCAGAGCAGTTGGAATTTTTATATATTCTACTACACACCACCATATATTCTACTAGGATATATGTAGTAGAAAACAAAAAGCATAAAAGTTTTGCCAGCGCACTTGGCCGCGCTTATTGTTTCATATTTGCTTTGCCACTTTTACGGCTGAAAATGTCAAGCGCGAGTTGCCAAAAGGTGAGGGCACAAGGTGCAACTGTGCGTATGAGCGATGCCTGGCTTTGTCCTTGCAACCTGACTGTGACTAATGCACCGCGACTTTTTCCGGGCCACAGAAAACTTTTCTCTATTTTCTCAAGGGGAACACATAACACATAATCATAAAAATGCATGCAGCATGCAGGGGAAAAAGGCTTTTCTCTTTATCACAAAGTCTGGAATAAAATTCTCAAAAGTGCAAGCAAAATAAATCCTGACACTTTGATTTAAATAAATAGAATCTCCGGCAAATAATTCACTTCATGCCAAGTTCAATTTAGGTTTTATTCGCACAAACCTAGTTTTTGGAGAATTTAATTCACTTTGCAGCGATAGATATCTCAGAAGTGTTTAAAATTTGGCAGAATCTTGCATTTCTTGTGGCCATCCTTTGACAAATTTCGAAGGCCATCTTGTTTCGGGCTGTATCTAATTTATTTGCCACCTGTCGTTCTGGCAATTAGTAAGCCAAACAAATTATGTGGCCCGACAACAAACTGAGTGGGGACTTTGGCTTTAAATCATTAAGGTCAGTGAATGCAATCAGCGGAAAATCAACAAGTTTTTCATTCGGTTCGGCGTAGCGGGTCACCTCCTCCTCGTAATTGATTACATGACTCTACTGAACAGCGTGTCCTTTCTCCCTTTCTCTTTTCAAAGTTAATAAAATGTCGCCACGCCCCTCGCTGGTTCCGACGGATGCGGACACCAGCGGCAGTTACGGCTCGCCCAGCTATCAGCAGCAACAGCAGGACTCGGCAGCAGGCGGCACCCTCAACAACAACAACAACAGTGGCACGACGGCAACAGCAGCCGGGGGCGGAGGCGGTACGGCGGCCAAGCAGGAGCCAGGACGAAGGGCCGGAGCCTGCCGGGTGTGCCTGAAGTCCTTCAAGCCGGACGACTACCACAAGACGTGCTTCGAGTGCCAGCAGCGAGTGTGCGAGGACTGTGCCAGCTACAGTAAGCTGGACGAGCACGAGGATGCGGTAAGTTGTGGCAGGTTGGAGGATGCAGTCGCCCCTTCCAGGCCACTAGGCAATGTAGCATGGTCGCGTGGCAGAAATGAACACAAACAGAACATTGCAGGCAGCACTTAATTAATGAGAAAATATGAGCCAGGGAAAGGGAGTCCTGTTTGTCCAGTGTCCTGCAGAGGGAGAGCTATTTGTGGCAGCATAAAATTAAAACTTTTTAGGAAAATCTTAAGAGAAAAAGTATATCAAAGTTTTGAAATATTCAACTTTCACTTTATGATTTTTAAAGGCTTGCAAATATGGGAGTCCTCGCTTTGTTTTGAAATATCCTTTATTTTAGAACCACCAGGGGTGCAGTGGGTCAGTGCACACACAAATTAGATTAGAGGAGCTTCGGGAATAGGGTGAGCTTTGACAATGGCACGACTGTGGCCTATTCGCTGCGGGGCATTAATAGGATAAAGGACGAATTAACGAGATTAAATGGCATCCTTGTCCCTGGGGAATCAGTTGCAAGCATCGCCGCCAACGCGCATCTATCAACACCAAGCCGCATAATGATCATTGATAGGCCAAAAGGCAATAGCAACAACATGAGGAATATGAACAACAATGGCAACAGCAACAACAGACGAAACATCAACAGCAACATTGTCTTCACCCGAAGTTGTGGTAATTTGTCAAGAAGCCTGCCAACGCCCTGAACATAAAATTTAACGTTTGTCTGTCAACCTGGCCACTTTGGCTAATTGAAATTGATGTTCATGGGCGTTGACTACAACACCCAGTACACACAACCCACCCACTGACTCACACACACCACACACACACTCATAAAAGACCCACAACCTGTTATACCCGCCCACGGTAATTATGGGCCTGGCAGAGGGTGTTGCGTTGCGGTCTCATCACCGGGCATTCGGGGGCTTCTGCAGTCGCAATAATCATTTAGAGCTCACCACACAGGACATCAAGGACTCTGTTGCACATTCAGCTTCAGCTTTGGTTAATAAGCCACTAAAAGAAGAGACTCCTAGCCTTTGTTTTCTGGCTTAGAGCTAAGCTCCGAGTCTCCAAATCGATTTTCCAGCAAGGAAAATAAATCTTAAATTTTCATGAGCGTGCTGCAGGTCCACTGACGTGGCAGCTACGTGTGGCAGCTTGGAAATAACTTTTCAGTCGATTTCTCGATGGGATCATGGACTGGCAGCTGCATCGCACACACTTTCAGCCGAACTATGTAATTACAGAGCACGCAACTGGGGAGCACAGAGGCAATAAACCAAAGCCGGGCTCTAGTTGCAGCTGCGGTGCACAGTACACAGCTACACTGGGAAAAACAATAGTGGAAAGCAATTCCATTAGGCAGAAAAATAGAAATAACAAGCTATAGCTTGAAATCTATCCTTAAAGACAGGCAGGTCCATAAAGCCCTGAAGACTAGATAGTTTTCCTTCAGTGCCTCGACTTAATTACAATGGCGGCAGCTTCCGCCATGGCAGAACCCTGGCATGGCAAGAAGGGAACTGGCTAGAATAGGTGGAGCAAAAAAAAAAAGGACGTTGGTGACACACATGACGATTGAAGCCGCCGGGCAAAATGAATCAGCAGTCGGTTGGAAATGTAACGAGCGTTGTGCGGGCGTGCCGCGGAAAAAGGAAAAGGTAGAGCTGCCACTGGAAGTATCCTAGGATGCAGGTTGCCGGTTGCATGCTCACCTGTGCCCCAAAGCCGCGTGAGCTATAAAGGGGTTTCGCCATTTCCTCGGACCCATCATTTCCTGGAAATAGAATTTCCGCAACGTGCTGGGCGAAAAGTTTTGTTGCGAAAGTAATTAATATTTATTTTCGCTGCCCGCAACTGGCCACCATAATGGCTTTTCTCCATCTTTCTTCACGGCCCGTAACAAATACTAGCCCGCTGGGCGGTGGCCACAAATAGACCTCTGCGCTTAGCTGGCATTTTTAATTAACGCGGCGCACTCCTGTTGATGCCACAGTGATGAAAATTGATTTTCTCGCCGTTCCAGACCATGTGGCGGTGCAGCGTGTGCCGGCGGAAAATGGCCTCGCGGGTCTGCATTCCGCAGGACTCGACGGACTCGATGCTGGACGTTCCGGTGCTGGAGGCGCTGCAGCGACGCCACTCGGATGCCAAGCTGGGCAGCAGCACCCAGACCCTTGCCCCCAGTAATGGAGCCGCTCTGGCACCCCCGCGGAGCCCCGAACTGCGGCGGCATTCGGATGTATCGCCTGCATCGCTCAAGGAGTTGGAAAGGGTGAGTTTTCTTTAATATATTTGTTAACACACAGGTGTTTTTGAAGCCCACATGTCGTGCCAGTTGTTATTTAATCTTTTTTCTAACCTATTTCCAGCAACTGAAGGGCGGCCGCAGCATGGCGCCCAGCCGCTCCAACAGCCCGCCTCGGGGCGATGGCCATGAGCCGCCTTTTGGAGCGCCACTCTCCCGGATGCAGTCGCGCCGTGGATCCCGCGTGGCGCGGCAGCACAGCTACGACGACGACATGAAGACGGGACCGGTTAGCGGTAGCATGGGCGGCGGAGGCCCGGCGCTGGGCTTGGGGGCGGATGGAGCGGGTCTGGGCATTCCGTCTATGCCACGCAGGTAAGTCCTCCGGAAAAATCTAAAAGACCCCCTTTAATGCTTCGTGCCACTTTTATTAGAAAATCCGCCTATGATGTGTTCGCCCCCGGACTGATGCAGGCCGGAGGAGCGGCACCAGCTACCCAGATGCAAAGGTCGCCAGGGGAGGGCGGCATCATGCCACCTATCCAGCTGCCGGGCTCACGGAGACCGTCCTTCCGGGTGCCACACCCCTCGGAGGATATACAGAATGATGACTCGCCGGGATCGCCGGACAAAGGAAGCCCTGTGCTGACCGTCGACGAGGACCGAAGGATGCGACGACGTGGATCGCAGCTGTGAGTTTCAGGATTTTTTTGTGTTTTTGATGAAACAATAAAGTGGGGCTGATTAAAATAATTAAATAATCCTTTGAGATAAATTAAATTAAATTGGGCATTTAAGAAAATTTAAATTGCCTATTATTTATACCGATTTTCTAACAATTCCTTCAATTATCCTTTTCCATAGGCCCGACATTGCCATGCTGCAGAATCGCGGTGCTCTGCCGGCGGCCCCCGTCGCTTCTATTCCGCCGCCTATGGCCTCGTTCACGGGCCCCAATCTGGAGGATTTGGAGGCGCCACGGCGCCAAACCTCAATGGATGGCGAGGCCATTCGGATCGTCATACACGACGTTGATTCGGGGCCGATTTGTGCATCTAAGCGGCGCATTATCCTGCGCCGGGATCCCACGGACAAGGCGCACCGCAGTGAGTGAGCTTAGAAACTAAGGCACAGGACTCGAAAGCCCCCGGGGGCTTACCTTTCGAATGAGTGTGATGAGTGTGTATGCGAGAGTGCGAGGGGGGAATACACTGTGAAAAATATCCACTTTATTGTCTTACTTTATCTGAAAAAGTATGTACAGAATTAAGAGTTTCGAAGTCCTTGAAATGTATTTAGCCTTCCGTATTTTTTTCCGTGCTTGGTAGTGAGGATTGTTGGTCGGCTCCATCCGGCTTCGGCTGATGTCCTGCCTTGGCACCGCACCGGAAATGGGCAAGTAAACAGGACTCATTACAACGTTTGGTTATGCTAATTCGGACGAAGCTCGGTTTCCTCTGGACCTCCCTGGGTTTTGCGGGATCCTTAATTCACCCAACAACACAGAGTGCTCGTTGAGGAGGAGTGGGGCTGTGGAAGTTGGCTATCGCCAAGGATAATGTGGTTTCGGCCCCTGTGGGCCTTAATGAAACCCAAAGCGGAAGCAGTCTGGTAGCAGATTAAGCAACTGAGCGGATTTCATCGACATAAAGGCAAAACGAGCACTGAGCTACGAGCTACAGGCTACGAGCTGCAACAAGGACACGCCCCTACTACACCCATCTCCCTCTCTTCCTCTCTCTCTCTCTCTCTTTCTACTCAACACACACACACTCACCCACATATAGTGAAAAAGGACATTTAGCTGCTCGGCATTGTTGGCCAATGTCATTTGCCAGGGGTTTTTGTTTCCTCCTGCCATCCCTTTGTGGGCCCACATCCTGTGGATGTATTTTAATTATATGCATTTTTGTTGCATACCTCAAGGGGCCAGTCATTCAGTCAGCCAGGAATAGCAGCAGCAGGAGCCGGAGCAGGAGCTGGCCAAATGAATTTTTAATTATCGTCAGTGGACGCGAAGCATGAAAATCAATACAATATGAACGTGACTCGACCCAGAGTCCTGCATTAGAATTCAAAGCAAATTTTTTCAAAAACAAGAAGAAAAATCGAGAAAAAATCGAAAACTGAACGGAGGCGAGTGGCAATGCAAAGTTTACGCCTTGCTGACCATAAATAATAATGCCACGAATGTTTGGCATATGCATGCATGGCTTGCTAGGATTCACAATAAAAAGTGGGCAGCATCCCGACCAGTGTCCACACAGGCAGTTCCCCATCCTCCACCTTGGGGGTTATTTTTCGACGTTTAGATGCACTCTCGACAAGGGCATCACTGAATTTCAAAAGACAGAAAACTGGCAGACGAGTTAAGGAAACGAATGGAAATTTTATGAAAATAAAAAGTGGAAATTGATTTTCCTCAGAGAGGACTACACACTATTGAAAATGATTAACTATAGTTTCCGCAAAGACTGTTTTCTTTGTATAACTTTGAGTTATGGAAGTGTTCTTTATTTTAAGCCGTATTTAAACAACTTAAAGCCTTAACTATTTGCCAAGAAGCTTCCGGGAAAGAAAATGAAGAGCCTCTGAGGAGGCACCTATAATTCCAATCAAAATAACTAGCCGCTGGCTGGCAAAGTCGGAAGCTGCGTTCATAAGTTTTTCCCCTTTTTTTCCTGTCGGTTAGCCACCTGCGAGACGTGCGCTTGCTAATATAAAATTTCAATTTGCATATCATAAAAAAATGTCAATACCCAACAAATACGCACAAGACTGCTGCATCCAAAGAATGTATAGCAAGTGGGTGGCTATATGGAGAATATCACGAGCTAAACCCACTCCCGGGAGCCTTGTCTATACATTCTTGTCTGCCTGCCTGCTTACCCGACATATTTGATATGCGGCGAAGCAAGTGGAATTTTAATGTGCTAAACCATTTCCTTGGCTTGGCTGCCTGGCTGCTTCGATGCTGGCATTCGTTGTAGTATACAACCCCATATCCGTGTCCTTATCCTTGCTGCCGGCTCCTACCTGAGCTCCTTCACATGCGTGGCTGTGGCTTGTGGTGGCAGCTGTGCTGCAATTTCCTTGATATATCGACTGACTGGGACGGGGAAGGCGAAACACAAAAGACGAACTGCTCGCGATGATGGCTTGTAATTTCAGTGCAGCAGGGCCCGAAAGCATGTTACACTTTTTCGCATTAACTTTGGCAGGTGCACCCCTGCACTGTGCTAATTAGCCACCCTGCACTCGCTCAACAACTAATGGAAGAGTTTAATTAAGCATTCACCGTGCTGGGTCTCGATGGGCCATGTAATTGAATCCCAGCCAGCCAGCAATCGCAATCGCACTCGCATTCGCTTTCTGTTGCGGTTCTGGCCTTCAATTATGCAGCACTCTAAGTGTTCCCAACGATGTCCGATGGCAACTGTTAATCGTGGGGGAAATAGACTCCGGGGGAGTGTCCCGCCAAATGGCGCCTTAACACGCCTAATGAAATTTTATGCATCCTCATGAGGCAGACCCGCTACACACTCCCCCAAGTTTATGGCGGCAAATCACGAACCTCAGGCTCAGCCGTTGCGTGCCCCCTTTTGTGGCAACAGGTGGCAGACTACCACTTTCCTGCAAAAGTCCTTAGCATTAACTGCTAGCTTGGCCGCTTTTTCATAGTTTAACGCCTCATAAGCATAAAGGTATTCCGCAAAGGAATCGGGTAAATATTGGCAAAGATATGGCCTTCAATGGGGCCATAATGTCGTTCCCGAGCATTTTCACAATTTTGAAAGGGCACCCCCTAGAAAAATTTGCAAAAAATCGATTTGAAAATTTGTTGTAAGATTTTGATGCAGTTTGGTGGGAAATAGTCCTACAAATCGATTGAGGTATTTGGCTAGGGAATCGGGTGAATATTGGCAAAGATATGGCCTTCGCTTGGGGCCAAAATGTACAACCATGCATTTTCACATTTTTTTAAATTTTTCCCCCTGGAAAAATTGAAAAAAAATCGATCCAAAAATTTGTTGTGGCATTTTGATGCAGATTGGTGGAGAATAAAACTACAAATCGCTTAAGGTATTCCGCTCCAGAATCGGAGCAATATTGGCAAAGATATGGCCTTCGCTTGGGGCCAAAATGTTCAACCATGCATTTTCACATTTTTTGAAGGGGACCCCCTGGAAAAATTTTCAAAAAATCGATTTGAAAATTTGTTGTGGGATTTTGATGCAGATTGGTGGAGAATAGATTTACAAATCGTTTAAGGTATTCCGCTCAAGAATCGGAGCAATATTGGCAAAGATATGGCCTTCGCTTGGGGCCAAAATGTTCAACCATGCATTTTCACATTTTTTGAAGGGGACCCCCTGGAAAAATTTTCAAAAAATCGATTTGAAAATTTGTTGTTAGATTTTGATGCAGTTTCGTGGGAAATAGTCCTACAAATCGTTTGAGGTACTCCGCAATGGAATGAATATTGGCATCGGGTGAATATTGGCAAAGATATGGCCTTCGCTACACAATTTTTTTTACAATTTTGTAAGGGGACCTCCCAGAAAAATTTGCAAAAAATCGATTTGAAAATTTGTCTAAACAGGATTACGGCTTGCCCGAAAGTACATTGTCTCTTCTATCTTGTATTTAAGCTCAGCGTTTACCTTGAGTTACAGTATTGAACTCGTTTATTAGTTTATTCTAGAGAAAACCGAAGCCAGGATATCGCTAGCATGTCTTTTGCTCTCCTAGTTTAATTAAGAGCCAATTTTTATGGCAGTTGATAGGAGCCACTATATCGCTCATGCTCATGACTCATCCACCCACTTTCCCGGAACCTGTTCCCCCAAGGATGCAGAATCGAGGATGCAGAACGCAGGTGTGGCATCGATTAAGTCGTTCAATGTGTGTCAGCTAAAAGTTTGCACAGTTAATGTCATTAGGAAGATGTGGAGCATGTGAAGGATGGAAGGACCTGCAATGGCCAGGACGTACATTTTAAAACTTTGAGAAGAAACCCAAAGGTAGAAAGTTGCAAAATACACAGCTTAGGTAGTTAGTTTTCCAATTAAAGGGAAAATCCTTCCCAGTCTGTCAGCCTTTCCTTTTCGGGTTTTTATTTATTTTTTTTGTTATCCTGCTGAGGGTTGAGGGTATTTGCTTTCAAAGCAAAGTCCTGGCCCTAATGACCTACATACAAATGTTGATTCAATTTGCCGGCATATTTATGGTCCTTAGGCCACAAAGAAAAGGGATACCCGAAATAGGAATAACCCCTTGGACCCTCCGGCCGTAAACACACCTTTGTGTGTGTTGGCTGTTAGCTCTCCGGCTGTCCGGCTGTTTGGCTGGGCCGGCTTATTAAATCCCAATGATGGCCACATAAAAAATTGTCGGCCATCCGGCAAACAAATTGTATCATAAAAGTGGCCAGGCCAAGAATGGCAAATACGCACGGAAAAGGACAGCCGACCGTCCGAGAACAATGAGACAAAGGACTCGAACCTCACCTCACGGCTCAGATTCCGGGTGCCTTCTCATGATTTTTACGGCCAAAACGAATCGAAAATTTCACTCAGCCCGCGCTCATTTCGGCCATGTTAAGTGCCGGCTTAAAGGCAAATGGCCAGTATTCGCGAGTTGCCCAAAACTGTTGCGTCATCGAATGAATAATCTTTTCCGCTTTTCCTGTTTTTTTGCTGGCTTGTCAGGCAAAGGATTTGCGTTTTATTTATTTCGTTTTTATTGCTGTCTTTAGGCGAGAAGATGGAAAAAAGTTTTGATTAAAACACACTCAACACAAACGGGCAGAATAAAAGGAGAAAAACGCCGCCTTATCCTAATTGGGTATCAATGCGCCTGAATCAACAGCAATGGCGGATGCGCAACATTTTATTGCATACTGCCGGGCGCCCAAGTTTGCCGCCATTTCCTGCGCAAAACTTGGCCCTCCTGTCAGGCTGTCACAGTGTCCTGTCCCACACTTCGTGGTGCTTGCAGGCTCCTTCCTGGCTCCTCATCTTGACTGCTTCCCGGCTCACCTTCGAGACACAATTTCTTTGTCATCGCCGCTTCGGTGGCTGGTTAACTTTTTTGGCCATTGTCAGCAGACACACAGAAAAGAATTCTATGCAATATATAGAGTAGTGTGAATGATTGAAAATCCTTGTTTTTCTCTGTGTACCCAAATCGTTGAAATTGTTCAACTGCCAGGCTTCGGAACCGTGAGTTCAAAAGGGAGCGCCGGAAATCCGCTTTCGCAAGTTTTCGGTGCACAAATTGTTGAAATTAGTTTTCTGCGTCGAATGATAAGTACTTGAGACCGAACTGCACCCGCCCCAAATTGCAATTATATTAATTAAATTGTTTGGATTTGTTGGCCAACGAATTCACTGAATGAGATCGCCCTCGAAAGCACACATTTGGCACACTTGAGCTGCAATAAATGTCAAAAGGGGTCAAGTTCAGGTCCAAGACCGCACAAGCACAAATTTTTGGGAGAGAAAAGAAACAAAGTAAGGCACTCGAAAATCCACAGCAACACATCATCCATCCTGCGGACCAAAAACGAGACCAAAATACGTTGACTAAGCACAAAAACTTATCAGACACTCGCTGTTTGCAGGGCAACGGGGCGTATACGCAATGTGAGTTTGGTGGAAGTTTCCCTAGGTTCGTTTGGGTTTCGAGGCACTGCAAAGTGCAAATGAAATCAACGCAAATTGTTGCCACATGCCCGAAATTTGTATCTGTATCTCCGAGTACGTGCCTAGTCACAGTCTCCGATTTTCCTTTCGGCCAGGCCAGTTCAAGAGCCCGTCTATTGATTATTTTGTACCCGTCTCAGTACATAATCGCCCAGTTCGTGAGCCAGTTCTTATTAAATTTTTCCCTACTCCTCCCGCAATGCAGCACGTGGCTTTGGAATGCGCGTCGTCGGTGGAAAAACTGGAGCCGATGGCAGACTTTTCGCCTATATTGTTTGGACTGTCCCGGGCGGAGCGGCCGAAAAGAATGGCCTGCAGCAGGGCGACAAGGTAAGTGGGGTTGGGTGTCCTGGGGCTTTAAGCCTGGCTAGCAAATGATGATGAAAAGGGTGCCGAAACGCGGCCAACCGCAGTGCAAATTCTGCCAGCTGTCGTCCCGAAATTAATAGCACATGATTGATGATCTCTGGATGGCATATTTTCAACACTCTGTAAACACGGCCACTTGCCATGAGTTATGGGTTTTAACAAAAATTACTAGTAAACACAAAAGAGGCTTTCCACTCTAAACTCATCCGAATTTATTGACTTTTAAAATATGGTTAGAGGGCCTAAAGGGGCAGCTGATAGTAATAAAGTATTTTGACATTCAGATTCTCGAGTGGAACGGCATGTCTCTGATCGACAGAAGCTTCGAGGAGGTTTGCTCCATCATGGACCGCACTGGGGACATTGTAGAGCTTCTTGTGGAGCACGCCACGGACTTCCGCATGTGTGATCTGTTCGACGAGAACCTTCCTCCGGGCAACGCCGGCGGGCAGAGTGGACCCAGACGGTCGGGCGACGGGCCAGTGGGCCTGGGCCTCATAGCGGGTAAGTGTTTGTGGCGACACAAGAGCTCCACATCCTGTAAATACTCTGCATACCAAACCTATAAGATATACCTTGTAAGTAAACAACTATGACATTTACATAATTTTCGTTTGTTGCTCTCGTTTCTTGTTACCTCTTGTCGAAAACATTGTCGCAAAAAATAAAAAATATGAAAACAGAACCCGAAACCACCACAGACAAATCACCAGCATCGCCAACTAGACGGAAATTACCAAAAACTCCGGTATAAAACTATTTTGTTATATTTCGTTTGTGTAAGGAGTTGAGCTGCGGCGGCAGTCGCAGTACAATGTTGATTAAAAAACATGAAAAGTATAAAAAGAAATACACCGAGCTACGTGCAGCAAGCCAAACTAAAATACAAATTACCAAATACATATATACTACATATATAAAGTAGCTATTAAATGCAGCTTCAGCATTCGCAGCAGCAGTTTTCCACACGATTTCAGCTTTCACAAAGTGCTCACAAAATGAATTGAACTCTTCGTATTTGATTGCAGCTTCCATGCTAAAAGATATATATGAAACCTATATATAAATACTCGTATTAAACTCACCTTTTCTAGTCTCACTGATTCAACGATTTCGATTTGGATTTTAATATTTTGATTTTGATTATTGAAAAACACTACATTCATACCCAAAATATAATTACGTAGCTAAATGAGTAATACATTTCTTCATTTTCTATATGTGTTCCCACCTCGGTTTTCGATTTGTTTCGATTGTTTCGAGTTTTTACTTTTCGATTACTACCGATTACTTACCATGCGAAGTGGCTAAATGTGTTCATTGCTATACTTTGTCATATAACCACAAAATGTACCCACATATATTCATTTTTCGGTGTTGGTAGAACTTAGTGATTCGAGAAACTACATAATATTTAATACAATATTACTAACATGCCCAACTAACGTGTGTAGACGGTTAATAAAATACATAAACTAAGCGTAAAGGCTAAGCGTAGTCAGCGAGAACTGTATTTAAATTTTAAATAGATGTGCTCAAAGATGTGGAGACCTTCGTTTCAAGTCTGTTTTTTCCTTGGTTGAAGCCTTCTTCCCCGCGGGCAATCCAATTGCCCCCGGGACACAGTAAGAACAAAGCACCAAACAATAGAGGTTTAAGAGAACGTACTCGTATAAAGTTTTAACTACTTAGTGGTCGTTCGTGTCTATGATAACACTAACACTCGGCTCTATCTCCGATGGAGAAACGAATTTTGTGCTAGTCTCCCGTATCCCCAAATAGCGCTTGAGTAGAACCGAATCTTCTCTACGAGCTCTACGAATCGATACAATAATAACAAAGGAACAAGACCTACAGAAAACCTACGATATATTACAATGATAATGTAATGGCCTAGATTCGGGTCCGTACCTATGCAGTTATATGATACATACATACAAATCTTTATAAATGTTACTAGTGAAAATTTGTAGCGAACAGAGTTTAACGATATTTGTGTGTGTTTTAAATGTTATTAACTATATATACCTATACATATATAATATTAGTAAGATGAATTTAAAAAACGAACCGAATTGGAAACTAAAAAAAGAAAGAAAATGAAATTGAAATGAAAAGTAGTAGTATTTGTTGTTGAAATGTTTAAATGTGTTTTTAAGCCAATGAACCCAAGAAATCCAAGTACAAGTCATATGCTATCCGTGTAATTAACACCTCTCTATATGCTACACCTATACGCGTTTGTATTTGTGTATGTATGTCAATGTTAGTGCCATGTTTGTAAATGTTTAAAAAAAAGCGGAAACGGAAGCAGAGGCAGAACCGAAAACGAAAACGGAAACGGATGCAACCATTGTGGAGCCCACCTACATATAACATAAAATAGCTTATTCGTATTTAAGAATCATGGAAACCAAGTGCTAGGAGAAGAGAATCATTTTCCAATCAACTAACTAAGAAAGAAAGTAACTGAAATTATTCGCATAAAACCAAAAACCTTTACCAGATGCTTTGTAGCTATGTAACTCCTGTCAGATGGGTGATAACTTTGATTGAATTCGATCACGATACTTTTGTATAGCCTACACACGAACATGACTTACCTATAAATATACCTAATATATATATATTATATACCTGTAATCGTAATAACTAAATTTAATTGTAACAGAAACTGCAACTGTAACTGTAACTGTTTACTGTTAACTGTAACTATACCTGTAACTGAATTATTGTACTAGATTTATGAAACCTTTACAAAATCACAGCACATGGTCGCGTTTTTGGGCAGGAGAGGAATAGGGTCCCTAGAGAAGTGAAAACTGATGTGAGATTTTTTAACGATTACATGCACTAACAGAGCAGCTCGAGGTTGAGATTAATCCACAATCCAATATCTATGCTATATACGATACAAAAATATATAATGTGTAAACAAAACGTAAATAAGACAACCACTTTGAACATCCAGTTATTAGTCACTAATGCGTATACCAGCGTACCAATGTGCTAGAAACCTAAAAACTAACTCTAAATCTAATTCTGAATCTGATTCTGGAATGGCAGAAGAACAAAAAAGAAATGTGAAAATAAAGTCTCTCTATTTAACTGCAAAAACAAAACGCAAAAGCGTGCGAATTGAGATATCTCTTGGCAGGACTTGCTTTATCCTTTTGAAAGCAGCAACAGCGGACCACGTCTCCTTTAGCCCCAGTTCCAGCCCCTACCAGCCTGCAATCCAGCAAACCCTGCAACCCTCCAACCCATCGAAGCCATCACTCAAATGGTAAATGAACAAAGCAACTCTAACACAGTACTACCCTGTACATTGAGCCTCCCCACCATTATAAATATACAATATAGTCTACTCGGAATACCTTCAGTTTTTTTTTGTTTAGAGATACCTTGTACAGTTATAGCACACCCAGAACCCAACCCCCAGCTAGTGGAAAAACAATCTAGAAAAGTAACTACTATTATTAGCCCCTTCCCTTGGCCAAGCCAGGTTCTTGTAACATAGCCAGGTTCTATTCGTATATTCGCATAAGATACCCATATATATTTTGTAAAGACCCATTCAAAAATAATATTTATTGTAAAGTGCGCTTTCTCCTTTTGATTTTATGTAATGCTGCATTACGATTTGCTTTCAACTTTTTTCTTGTTTTTTTGTTTTTCTTTTTCGGTTCGCTTTCGTTTTAAGTTCCACATTCCGATTCCTATTCCGATTCCATATTCGTTTGTTGCGTTGCGTATACGCCCTGTTCTCCTCCTGTATACAATTTCCACCTTCCACGCTCTCTCTGTCTGTCAATTTATGAGCTTTTGTTTGGCTTTCGCTTAGCAAATGTTTACCTTTACTTTCGTCTCGATTCTAACGCTTTCTCGTCTCGTTTCGCTTGTTTTGGATCTGTTCAGTTTGGCTTTGCATAAACCACCCGACTCTTTAATTATGACGCTGCCCCGCCCTGTATATCCCACAAATACTATATATATAAATATACATATCTGTCAGCTACCGGCTAGAACTATCAGCTAGAGTGTTGTATTTGTTCTGCACTTCCGAGGCGATCCAAGGCGCCCCGTAACGATGCCCTTCAGTGTGCATTTATTATCGAAACAAAAGCTTATTGTGCGCCAATGTACCCAATTTTTCATAAATACATATATAGATATAGAAAACGATCCGTCAGGCTGCCAACACTGGCGATTGGAGAGAATCGCAGAGAGAATAATTATGGTAGAAAATATAAAAGACACAACACAATACAACGTTAAGTACTGTTTTAGGTTTGCCTGATTTGCGATTCCATTTGTTTTGATTTCATTTGAGTTCTGGTTTTGCTTTGGTTTCCTTTGGTTCGGTTCGGTTTCCTCTCCTTAGAGTCCTTGAGTACATCACTTTGATTTCGTTTGCATTTTGGCCTTATTTGCATAAAACCTACGCCTAAGCCTACAAAATTTGTTTGACTAGCATTTAGTGGCTCTTGAATCTTGAATCTTAAATCGATTAGCATTTCTCCTTAAAACCTCAAAACTGCAATTGCAACTAAAAACGATAAATACTATATAAATAAACAACCAATAACCAATACATTGCTGATTGTATATGAACTTAATTTTCATTTCCTGTACAACCAAAATGTAACCCCAGCTGGCACGAGTTATGGCTACATAAACAGAAAATACCAAAATGCAAGAAAACATTTAACCGAACTTGAACAAAAACCTGATACAGAAACCTCAAAAGCGAGGCGGCAAGGCCGAAACAAAGCAAAATATATAATCTATATGTACAAATTTAAAACAGTGTAATATGACTGTCATCCAATTGATTGCAGTGTGATTGACTTATCGAGCTACCCTGCTTTTCCACGCCACCTCGACTCCAAGCGATGATTGATTGATTTATTGAATGTAATCATTTTGCATATGACGCGTTATGAGTTCTATTAGCATCACAGCTGGAAACATAAGACGGATTCCCCCTTTCAGATTTACGAAAACTGAGAAAAAGAACATGGAGAATCCGCCATTTTGTTTCCAGCTTATTTAAGACTCTGTAAATATCTATTGTATGAAACTTTGTTCGTTGTTTCCTTCTCTGTACATTTAGCATATGAAATATTTAATTGTGTGGATAATTTTTATACAATTTATATCTCTCTATCTTACTGTGTGTATCTCTGTATTTTCCATTCACTGGCATGTCTGTGTTTATTATTCATACGCAACTTTTGTCGCCAAAACTTTTGTGTCACATCGAGTTATCTTTCTGAGGGGGAGAAAGGGGCACCGCAGAGAATCATAGAAACGGAGAAATGGAGAAACAGAAGCAGCCGTATTCCCCGTGGCTTGCGGTTGTTTTTGTCGCCAAGCCGAAACTTTCCATCGAATACCTGAGAAACCGCCGGGCAGGTGTCAAGTTGCCGTACAAGTTCCTTTGCCAGTTTTTCATTTCGTTCCCTTTAAGGACCTTAGCAGCGACTTTTGTACTCCCACCCACCCGGGGACTTGTCGGCAACAGGTGATGGAGCCTTTAATTGACAGCTGGGAGGCATAATATGCTCGAAATGTCGAAAATTAGAAAACTTTTAACAACAATTCAGCCCGGGATACTGGAACCTGGATCCGCATTATTATTATCGACAGGCCCTCGGCCTCGGCCTGGCCCATTCTGGGTGGAAAGTTTTCAAGTGCTTAGGCTTTTATCGCCGCAGCGCCTGCCTGATGCCTGATAAACTCCAATAATCCAGCAAGTACATGTGCCTGCTGCTTACCTGTAGATAAAAATAAATTCCCCGATTCCTTTGCGCGACCCCTTCCCCTTCCCCGATGCCGATTCCCTTATAAAAGAGTCCCAACACGAATTCGATTTCCACAGATGAGAAGTGCGCGCCGTATAATGTAATATTTTACTTTCTTTTTTGTTGTTGTTTGCTCGTAAAAAGTTACCCAGCAACAGTTCGAAGTTTCATGAGCGTATGTCTGTCTGTGTGAGTGTGTGGCTGCCATTTCCGCTTGCTACACGTTATTGCAATATGGCGGCTTCCGCTGCAGAGAATCCAGCATTGGAGAAAGTCAATTCGGCATAGTGTTGCTGTTTCACATGTACACGCTATGAATATGTTATGAAGCCTCGATATTATCAACTAGCACACGGGGAAAAAACGAGAGAATCGAGGGATTTCAATAGAACCGACAAGGTCATAAATATTAAAAGTAGTCAGTGTTTAACCGAGCTGGGTATTAATAAGGAGCTTCTGTTTCTGTGTTTCCTAAAAAAATTTAAATCACAATTAAGGACTAGCTCCTTTGGGGTGTTCGGTGTACTTTCGGTGTACCCACATGTAGAAGCACCTAATGCGGCACTAGGAACAATCGCAGGACCTTCATGCACCACAGAACCGCAATGACTTCCGTTTTGGGGCATACAAAGCACTAGACACCGCCCTGGGGCAGATTGCATTTGCGGTTCCCTTTGTTTATCTCTGCAGAATGAATGTGTGTGTTTTTGTAAATACCTCCCACTTCCATACCCACCTACACACACACACGGTGTTGTGCATCAAAATTTGCATTATATTTATGTTGCCTGCGCCTGTGTTTTCGAGTGTTTTCGTATTTGTGTTGTTGAGTAGTAGGCCCCGAGGGCAATCCACACTGCAATTTAGCCAGCATGCTGCACCACCACCCACTCTACCCCTCCAGCCCCACCACCCCCTTTGTTCTCACTCGTTTAATTAGTTTTATTTACGTTTTGATTGCTTTAATTTGCTGTTCAGTTATGTACACATCCAGAACACAAACCCACACAACGAGGCGAGACAAACACGCCAAGTTCCGCAGGACAACAATTGTAAATAGGCGAAAAACTATCGCACAAATGCTTTCTAGGCAATAGGCCGTAGGCCGTTGAATCTTGTCCAGATATACTCTATACGAAACTCCTTAGCGATCGTTCAGATCCGAAAAGCGGGGCAGGAACTCGCCCCGACGGGTGAGACTAACTGGTAGAGTCCACTAACAAGCTTTTTGGTCGCTGCAGGAGCAAATTGCCCGCGAGAAGCTGGTCACCGGTCGCGTCCAGATCCAGGTCTGGTACCACAACGAGCGGAACGAGCTGGTGGTCTCCCTGATGGCCGGCGACGACCTGGCTTTGAGGGACGAGGCCTACGGCCACGGAAATATGCCAGAGGCCTATGCCAAGGTCCGCATTTTGCCCAAGTGGTAAGTAAGATGTGACTAATAGGAGATAGTTCCTGAGGTCCTTTATTCCTTCTCCAGCGGTGATGGCAGCGTGCAACAAACGGAGGTCAGCCGACCCACCCAGAATCCCATTTGGAACGCCACGTTGACCTTCGGCCATGTGAAGGCCGACACCTTGATGGATCGCTACATAGACATCCAGCTGTGGGACCTGGTGCCCCACACCGAATCCATCTTTCTGGGCGAGTGCAGCATCGAGCTGCAGCAGGCCTTCCTGGACGACCAGGCCATCTGGTGTCGGCTGGAAGACCCCAAGGGGCTGAGGGGCATCAGCATCAGCAAGTCGCCGAGTGTTTCGCCTCGGGGATCCATCGCTGCCGGGGCCGGAGCTCCATGTGGAGATGTGACTCGACTGCTGAGACGAGACTACAACATGCAGCGCTCCATCTCCGATGATGTAGACTCCATCGGAGATGGTACCTCGCTACTGCATCCCGACCATGCCTGGATAGCCGGCTCGCGGCGCGGCTCCTCACAGTCGGAGACCATGGAGGTGGAGGTCTACCAGCTGGGCAAGGACTTCTCGCGCTCATTGCCGGGCTCGCGTCGATCGAGCTTCCAGGATGCCGAAAAGAATCGGCTGGAGGAGGACGCCA